>NW_026892653.1:0-1200000 GCF_033815535.1 Pezoporus flaviventris | reverse complement strand
CCAATCTCCTGCCCTTGCTCTCTCTGCAGCTGGGTATTAACATTGCTCTCTCATGAGAATTTCTTCAACCAGGAGTTTGGTTGAAACGTCAACCCTTTCTCTTAGTAGGAACTCTATAGTGAGCGTCACTTCCTCCCCCCTGCCTAATATGAAACTCGTAGGGATATAATGCATTTGGAATTCATCCCCTTCACTTAGCTGAGATGAAGCAAGGGATTCAGCAGTTATTCTGGGGAGCTGGGAGGGGTACACTCACATTTACAGTTATTACGTCAGCTTCTGCCTAAAAACAATAGGCAGATCAGCCTGCACAGTGACAGGTCTTTTTAATCCTTGCACCTCTTAAAGAGCCCTCCCTTGTTTGGGAGGGTTTCTCTCACCCCCACTTCTCAAAGACAGACAGGGCTTACTAGAGGAAACCTGGCTTCCTGTAACATGGCAAATTACAGCTGTTACCAGATTAACACTGCCAGCTCTGGAGCCAAGAACCACAGTGCTGGACAGGAACCAGCCGCCTACGAATCAAACAGTTTTCCCTCAGACTCCCAGAGCATGCAAAAGGACTACCCTGGATTCTTGCAGAGCAGTCAGCTGCCAAGATCCTGTGCTCCAAAGCATCCTCTAACACAGCCTGTTTTGACTCCTTGAGATTTTAGCACTTTGGCTCTATATGCCCTCCTGCACCTTCCACACCAGATTCCCTTCAGTGCTACATTAACATTAGTAAAATTAAACCTCTAATTTTTCCCCTTATGAGGCAATATCAATCCTCCCATTTTGCCAGGAGGGGGGAAAGGAAGACAGGCAAGATGATTCACTGTGTGGCCTCAGGCATGTGCCAAGGCAGAGCCAGGGTATTCATCTTTGCACAGCTCAGTCTTCAACCGCCCTCTCAATTACTGTGCAAGAGAGACACAGACAAACAGGCACTCGCACTCTGTAAGTGGGGTCAAAAGTAATCAACCTAGGCAGATCTAGAGCTTTCCATCTAAAGGAAGTACACAGAGCTCATAACCAGGAGCCTGACAGGTTGAACAGCAGATGAGCAAGTGTTCAAAACCTGCTGCTTTCCCCAGTGCAACCTCAAGGATCAGCTCAGTTCCACTCGAAGCTGGGCTCTGACTAATCCCATAGTCAAGATAATCCCAATGTCCAAGGGAATCAAAGCCACATCTCCAGCCTCTCAGTCTACTGGATGATCCATCAGACCTTCTCTCAAACAAAAGCAACATAACCAAGGAAGCCAAAAGTTAAGGAAACATTAGCAGAGGACTTCAGGCCAGATCCACAGAAGATACTAGACACTTTAACTCCTGTTAAAAACTACCAGGGCTTTTGGCACCTATTTACTTAGACAAGTCTGAATGACTGGCTTGTTTATCCCAAGGAATATTGAGGCAACAAGTGCCAGTTATCAGGACGGAAGTTGGCCCTGTGGATAGATATAAGCTGTCTTCTCAAACAATGGTAAAACTGGGAGA
The DNA here is from genome assembly GCF_033815535.1 of Pezoporus flaviventris. Classification (NCBI taxonomy): domain Eukaryota; kingdom Metazoa; phylum Chordata; class Aves; order Psittaciformes; family Psittacidae; genus Pezoporus; species Pezoporus flaviventris. The sequence goes on along the minus strand of NW_026892653.1, from coordinate 1,198,519 downwards.
TCCTTGTACTGGTCTTGTACAGCCCAGCCAGTAGGAGCCCCGGAGATGGAACAACAAGTACTGCTTCAAAACAGGCAAAGTGCTATTCATGATACTGTTTTCTTCAGTTAAGAAACACCCGAGCACACCCACACTCCAAAAAATCATGTATTAAACAAAATCATTTTGGCCTCAATAGACTTGGAACACAACTCTCATTTCCATTTCTTAGTGGAGGCTGTCCTCTCCACCATTTATTTCTAGGATGGGCATCCCTGTACTGAATGGAGATGAGCAGACAGCTGGGAAACCACAGCACTATACCAGTAATCAAACTCAGATCATGCTGGCACAGTTCCTCATGAGGTCAACACCACTGACTTCAGAGCACACGACAGAATTGTAGAATCACGGTTGGAAGGGACCTCAAGGATCACCTGCTCCAACCTTTATTGGCAAAAGCATGGTCTAGACAAGATGGCCCATTACTTACTTGATCTGCTCCCAGGTCTTGGTAGCCAAATGCAGTACCCAGAGATCCTTGTAATGATAGAACTGCTCCCCACTGGGAGATGCAAACTCCCCGCCAAACACCCACAGCTGCCCGCCGGCTGTGGGCACCACTGCTGCCTGTCAGGAGAAGAATGAAGAGCTGGATCAGACAAGGGTTCAGAAACCAGAGACAGAAGTACTTTATCAGTCAAATGTGCAGCTGCCTCCAAATACCAGGGAGCAGACAAGTGGCAGCGGCTGCTGCTGCCTTGGTTGACAGAAGCAGCTCTCTGGGGCTGAAGGAAGAGGAATATTAAATGCAAGTTATTCACTGTTACTGCCCCTATAGCAAAAAGAAAGCTGGCCAAGGAGCTGGGCTCTTCCCACCTTCTAGCATTTTGAGTTTCAGTTACACAATTTAAAAGTTCCCTGGGAAGCTTCTTGGGATTTAGTTTAAACTAAACAATTTAGTTTAACAATTGTTCAAATCTCTCTGCTCACCAGAAGAAAACCTCTCCACAGCCAAGGCTCAGCAACATTTCACCCATCCTTTAGTCACATGAACAGCCACACTGTGGGTGATGAGTTCTGAGGCATGGGAGGAACAGGGGCACTTCCTTCCTCCAAGACACATCTAATATCCCAGCACCAGGCAGGCACAGCAATGCAGGAAAAAGTCTTCCGGAAAAGGCCATTAACAGTGCGCAATTGCCCTTTACAGATTTGTAGATTATAAAACAACAAACAGTAAAGAAGCCAAGGTGCAGCACAAGTCCAAACCTGACACTTTTCAAGACCTGAAAAGCATTACTGCTCCCTCTGAAGAAACAAAAAAAAAAACACCCCACCTCCCCTCCCCCCCCCAAAAAAAGAACAACCCCAGAAAGCCCCCCAAAAAAAAAAACACAGAAGAAAATGTGCATCATTTGGACAAGAGGAGACTGTTGACAGTGACACTGAGGAGTGCTTTGATTAGGGCAAGCAGCAGAGAAGAGAGTATCAAAGTGGTTTTTAATATGTTTTTTTCTGCAGAGCAGCACCAAATGCTGCAATGCAAGCTGACAGTTAAAAACAGGGAGGGAAAAGCAAGAAACTAATTCATAATTATCTGTGTAAGCACTAAAGAAGAAAGAAGGAATCCCAAAAAGGAAACTATGTGACTGTGCAAATTTATTCCTTGATGAGGATCTCTTGGGTTGTTTGCACTATAAACAAATTCTTCCACGTGTTTTTTCCAGGGTACCCATCAGAGATCAACACTGGGATAACAATCTCTTTCTTCAGAAGGGCTCCACTGGCTGCCTACCTTTCCCAGCAAACAGCAAAGAAGATTTTTAGCATCAGACACATGACCATACCTTGACAAACCAGCCTATACATGCAGAGACTAAACACAAGAGAAAATATGGGTGTGCCTGGAAACAGGATTTGTGGAAAGTTACCTAAACAAAGGGGATACAAACCTGATTTTTACGGGCATCTAGAATTTGAAAGCTTAACAGAAAGGCAGATGCAACAGCCCACTCATGCTTGTGTGTGACCTTCTGAAGAGCTGGCTCAAAATTCATTACATAGCTAAACCTTCTCCTCAACTGACAACCCCCATCTATAGGGGTTCTCGCCTCGGCTCTGTTACACTGACTTCATTACATCAGTTCAACTCAGAACTGTGTGTCTGAGGCCAGAGATGACAAATAAGACTGAAAACATACTCCTACAAACCCACAGACACACTTCTGTTTGCTTCATGCACAATACACATTAAGTTGCATGAAAGATAACAGACCAGTCAACTAATGAGGCTGAACTGTCTCCTGTACAACTATAATTATCAGACAGAAAACTCATTGTTGAAGCAAGACTTCCATTTGATTTTTGTGGTAATCCAGCTGCAGCTCTCTGATGCACAGCCTCCCTGGTTAGCTCATATTCAGCTGCTAGACAGCCACCTGCTGGCTACCAACACCAGCCAAACATCTTTCAACTCCGCACCCACAAAGCAACCTCCGTATCCTCTAGGGAGTGTTTGAATTTACAGTCTCCTTTTGGAATCTGGCCTCTAAAATCAAGTTTTATTTTAAGCATCACAAGACACCCCCAAAAATCAAGTCAGAACCTTTCAGGACACACAGCTCAGAGCAAGATTGGCATTTAAGTGTAGCATAACAAGGGTATATGAACCTAACCAGCATGTTGGATCTTACCAGGAAGCTCTAAAGAGCTTTGGCCATGGGTAGCCAATAACATTCGCATCCTGTACGGCAGCTTTTGAAGTGTACCAGTCACCCAGCCACTTGCTGCGACAGGTAAGATAATCTACCAGACAGCTGGAGAGGGCCAAAGACCTGCAAAAAATACAAGTCTTTGGTCCGGTTTCTAATGTGGTGTTCACATAAAGTAAACAAACACAAATCCTTCATCATCACAACCAGCCAGTGACCTTAATGACACAGGTACAAGAGGTGAATTCTAGGGGAGTATCACCACATCCCAGAGAAAATTTAGGCAACTTTATGTCTTGCCTTTGCAGACTAAAGAGAAACAGCCACCCAAGGAACTAAAAAATGTCACAATCCAAAGGCAGGACACACACAGTCAGTGCTAGTGGTCTGTTGTGTTATACAACTAGGATACTTTGCAGAGGCCAACTGCTGCATTCTTGCAGGGACACCCTATGGTAATGGGTCTTTCAGACTGCTGGAGCAGCAGTATCTCTAATGCCCATAGATATAGGCCTGTAGGCATTAAGGAAACAATAATGCATAGTAACTCTGCCATTCATAACACTTTGGTTGAATCTGAAGTTATAACCTGACCACCATTTTTGAAAATACAGAATTACGGTTGAGCTGGTCCCTACATGATGTAGCAAAGAGAGCTCATCTTCAACAGAAGTCCCCCTGAGTCCAGCCAACTCAACAGATACAACCCCAGTCTTCACACTTAACATTTCCAGAAGACACCCAACGATGCTTCCAGAGAGCACAAGCACTGCAGATGGGCTTTTACAGGCCCCTCAGCAGAGGTGAAGTGACACCATTAGAAAGGGAATGAAGAGAAGCCAGAAACCCTGGGGGGGGGGGGGGGGGGGGGGGGGGGGGGAAATCAACTCCTATCCATCTTTAGTGCCATGTTAGAACAATTCCAGCACCCAGTACCTACCTGGTGAGCACATCGCCTTGGTGGTGGGTTGGGGATCTCTACTTTAGACCAGCTGTTCTTCCGGATGTTGTAAACATACAGGTCGTTATACAGATACGTCTGTTAGGAAGAGAAAACAGACATCACCACAGCTCTCCATTTGACAGGGCCAGTCTGTTCGAGCATAGGCATGCCTGAGGGTTACCTGTGAATACGGGGGAGAAGGAGCCCAGCACCAGCTTTGCAAAGCAACACCTCACCTGCCTGATCAGGCAGGGAAGGACAACAACCTCCTCCACAAGACTGGGAGTCAAAGTGATTCACTGGGCTGGACTGTTCTTTCCCAAACCCTTGGTTAAACCTTGAGATACGAAGACTTAAGAAGCTGGAAGTTTAACACAAATGTGCAGGTTACAGTTGCCCAAACTGCTACTCAATCCCAGAGACAGGAATCAGTTAAGGTAGTGAAGCAAGCAGAATTAAACACATCATACTGGGTGACCCTAAGGCAGCCAAATATCACTGGCAGGTTTGAGTTTTCAAGCTACAGTATGTTCAATTTCTTAGTGTCATAAGGACCAGTTTGTCTCCAGGAACAAAATAAACACTTGCAATGTGCAGAAATGCAGTAACAAGAGCGTCCTCTTGCAAATATTTGCTGCTGTATACATCTCCAAGGCAGGCAATGCCTTGCCAGCAGCAAAACTACAGATGTATCTTGTTTTGGAAGCTGGAAGTTAGAGATTCTTCAGTAGTTATCAAAAAATGAGAGGCAGATATGACTACAATTAAGTCTGGAGAAATTATGAAGCCCTGAAATATTGATGCTGAGACAATTACTCTGACTTCTTAATGGGCTCTAGCATGTCTCCTTCCTGCCAACTGCTCAGGCATGAGAAGACAGTATCACGGCAGAATGAAAAGGCTATTTTGCTCTCATTCAGGGACAAATACATATTTTATGAGTGCTGCCTTGAATTTCACTTCAAATGGGACTCATGCAAATTACAGTAAAAGGCAAGGAGAGGGTGGAATAAAGAAAAAAACAAAGAAGTATACATTACTTTTTGGCCATTGAAATATTCACCTCCAAAAAGGATCAATTCGTCTTTCTCAGGGTGAGCAGAGAGGGAGCCATTCAGCCTGCAAAAGAAAGGGACAGTCAAACTGGTAATGTGTAGGAGTCTTGTAAAAGAAGCTTGCAGTCAAACTCAGCTAGCACTAGCACCTCTGCCCTCCAGCCACAAAGGTCTCTCCATCATCTGCCAAATTACAAGGCTGTGATATTCACCCCAGGGCTAAAAACTTCTCAAAGAAATTAACTTCTTAAAAACTTCAAGCAAGATTAATTTGACACCGTCTGAAGTCTTCTCCTATTTTAGGAGCACACGTTATAATGTCATTTAACACCCCTTTTGACGTGAGCTCTTGAATTTTAATGCTGGTGTGTCAAGAACAAAAATTAGTTTTGTGAGGGCACATAACTATGGGTAGAACTGGGCTGTCTCAGATCAACTTATCTGCATCACTATTCTGCAGCCTGCACTGGTCATTGCTTTACACACCACCAGAGTGTTTTGTAACATGTGGAGACAGATCTCTACCACTACCAAGAAGGAACTAACTGACCACTGTAACACCCTTGTGAGACCAACAGTAATGACATATCCCACTACACAGCCAGGAAAAGTTATCTTGGAGAAAGGCATTTATTTAACAAGCCACAAAAAGCAGGAATACGGAACCTAGAAGTATGTGGACCCCAAGCTACACTTGATGAAGTGTCTTGTACCTCACAATGCATCCTTTGGTCTCTTAAATCCTTTCAGCTTTCTAGTCCAAATACAAAACTTCCTCTTAACCTTTATTTTTCCTCAAAGCCCTGTAATCCAACGCTCCTTTGACTCTTTTGTGTTGATGAGATGACTAAAAGTAGATTTTAAGGCCAAAAACAAACAAGCTTTTGGTCCTTTTTTGAAACAGGCATTCAACATACCAGATATTTTGTAACACCAGATATCAGCTATGCCGGATGTTTCCACTCTCAAGAAATAACTTTACATAAATAAATTTCATTAAAAGTACCAAAAGAAGTGACAGCCAAAGCCTCATACACTCTCTTACCTGGGTGAAGGTGGTGGGCAGGACGACTCAATTACTTGGGTCTTTTTAGCATCTAAACTCTGGAAGTGTGCTATCAGGGCTTCAAGATCCTCCTGAAAATAAAAGCCAGACGTGAGCTCCTTGACATGCACAGGGCCACTGCACACCACATGAAAACACCAACGGATGCTGCATACTTCCACATACAGTTTAAAGATTGGTCTCCCCTAAAACACTAACAAGTTGCTCAAAAGAGCCCTTAAAAGGATGACATTCTAAGTGCACTTAACACACACCTGCTAGCCCTGCAGCAGAAACGCTGCACAAATCTGTAAGTAAATGCAAATCATTCAGGACCTGAAAAGTGATGAGCAACTACAATGCTACAACCCAGCTAGTCCTCTTCTTTGTCTGCAATGCGAAGATGCTCAAATGGAACTGAAAACTCTTTTCAATTCCCAGCTCACACTTTAGCTGGAGAGAAACCTGCACGTTATTTTTATCCCCTTTGAACTTTTGTTAATCTGCATCCAAAACGGCAGATACACAGAGCTGCGAGGGCGGAAGCAGGGCTGCAGCTAGGGGGAGTTTCTAATCCCTCCTGCAACCCCCATTGCTCACTATATACCTTCAGTTAACCTGTCTGAAGGTGCAGTTAAAGCCGAGATTTCCAAAATCTGGGGATTTCACCTCCGCAGCATGGCATAAACTCTCCCTGCTGCCAGGAAATTAACAGTGGCTCCCTCATTGTCTTCAGTTGTGCATTATGCTGGTAACAGGTAACACGATGTTTTGACCAGGGAAAAATAGCTGTTTTGAGACCTAAATACAAGCACCGACTCTATGAGTGACAGAAACAAACATTTTCATTCGCTTTTAAAACCAGAAGAAAGGGATGAGGGAGCTGGAAAGCAAAAAGGACCCTCAAACTGGGGTTTCTTCTCTTCTACCACCTGCTGTCACACACTGCTCCAGCTTGTCAGACACATGGAAGCCTTCCTGGAAGCAGTTCCTGTTTCACCCCTTGTGCTGTTTTCCCCTGTTCCCACTGATGGCCCCGCAGGCTGACCCACAAAGCATGAGGACAAGCACTGCTTTTTCACCAGGACGGCGCTAATACTACCCCTAAATCTCACACGAGATGCGAGGTTTTGTGATCTCAGACCCGCTTCACCTGCACATCACGTACCCGGTGATGATGGGCAGGCCCTGAAGTGACTTACCCAAGTTACAGCCGCTTGCGCTTGGATACACTCGTGCTTTCAACGTGAAACACCCGTTTCCAACCTCCTCCACCGACCTCCCGTGCCTCCACCTTCACCGCCTGCTTTCCCTTCGAGCCCCACTTTATAAAACACCCCGAGACCCCACGAGAACGCCGCAATGCCCCTGTGGAGGCCCAGCGGGCTGCGGCTTCCAGAGCCCTCCCGTTCCAGCCCCTCACCTCCTCCTTCTTGGCTCTGCGGGACACCTTCTTCTCCATCTTCGCCGCCGTCTTCTCGGCCCCCTTCCCCTTCTTCTCCCGCTTCCCCTTCTTCCCCATGGCTGAAAGGCCGCGCTAGGCCGCTCACGGAGCACCGCCCTCGCCGCGCCGCTCTGGCCGCCCCGGGCACACCAAGAAGCGGCCAGCGACGCCCGCTAAGGCCCGGCGCTTCCAGGCCGCGGACCGCCTCCTGCCCGAGCGGCGTGGCCACGGGAGCCCTCTGCAGGCCCGGCGGACTCGGCCCGCCGTCCTTCTCTCGTGGGACTGCCGCGTCCCGGCCCTGCGAGCCCCTGTGGGGCGGGGAGAAGCATTAATGCGGCTCCATGTACCGCCAGAGCCCAGCGCCCATTTAATGCATGTTACTGTATATTCCAGCCCTGAGGAGTATGTTAAACCCCTAAAATGGCCCCGCTTCCCTCACAAAATGGCCCCTCCTGGCGAAGAGAAGGGCTCGGTGGACACCTGAAGGAGTAAGTCCACAGAAATAAGCATTAACCATGGGCTGAACACCTCAGGGACTGGGGGGGCATAAAGCGTTTTCATTTTCAGCTGCAAAGTTTGGAAATGGGGTTTATCCGGGTCAGTCTCAGAGACCCGTGTTGCAAAGCTGGAGGAAACACCATGCGCTGCGAGGCAATGCCAGGCAGCTGCTGCTTCTGCATCTGATGGGGGGGGGGGGAAGGAATAACGCTGATTGGGTTTTTATGGGGTATTTCACGTAGATGCTGATCCCAGGTAAGATTTCTGAGGGAATACCTACTTTGAACACCTAACCAGCGTGTGTACTGTAAATGTGAGCTGATATACGTCTTTAGGCTGTGAGTTCCCTTTCATCATCACCCTGTGGTTCAAAATTCCCTTTGTGGTTGTTTTTCACTCCTGGCGAAGGAGTGCAATCATAGCATTTTTCACTGAATTCCCTTAAAAACCTGGATTGTCTGAAAGCAGGGTGGCTTTCAGCACTGTCCAACCCAACGCCTGTTCAAAACCAAGGGAGGATATCCACTGAAGGTCCGGTTCGGTTCCCACCAAGCTAACCCAAACACCCAGTACATGCCATGGAAACTGCAGGATAGATGCTATGCTTTGAATATCCACCTACACTTGAACCTAAGATCTTGGAAACGGAGCCCCAAAGAGCAAAGGGAAGAGCTGGGAATATACTTTGAGGCTGCAGACAGTGTACATCTCCACCGGCGTGCTGTTTGTCTGGTTGTTCTGAAAACACTGCGGTTACAAATAAAGCCACAGCGTGTCAATGTTTATGCACAGGAAGGGAACAGAAAGCTCTGGAGAGACCAGGTCAAGTGAATGGGGCAATTTCTCAGCCAAGATGCAGGAGCTGTGCTGAGTTCTCTGGCGCTATACATAGGGTAGGAAGTCTCCCTGCTGCTTCTTGGTCTTTAACTTCACAAAGACACCAGTGTGTGAAAACCCTGATATCTACAGGAATTTGGTCACCAATTCCTCTGGGGCTGCGTTTTCTTCTGGCTCCTTTTGCGGGGACTTTGACATGAAAAATGCTGCATCCTTGTGAAACTCACTCTGGAAGTCATCACCAGGCATCACTTTACTGGGGGAGCAAGGAGTCTTTCACCTCCTGCACACCCTCCTCCACCTGACCCACTATTTGCATTGGCCTTTTCAGTGCTGCATCATTCATGGTAATTTCCATAACTGAGTTTGCAGAGATTTTCAGCTCCACAAGCTCAAATTGCATTCTCAGAACTTCATTTTCCATAGTTCTGAGTGTAGTTTCAGATGTCCTGGGTCATTTGGAGCTACCTACCACACGGGGGACTGCGTGGGGTAGAACATTCTTGGTGTGAGTTCTCTGATCTTTTGAACTATATAGTTTAGTTTTGCATGGTTTATGTGGAAAAAGAATGAAAGGACAAAGAAAACTTTGTGCTGCACTTTGAAAATACAAAGCACAATATAAGCATGAAACAGGGCATGAACTTCTCAGGGGTAAATATACCCTGCTCCACCATGGTGAGAAATCCTGTTACAGCAATGACGGTAACTGTTAAGAGATGCATCTTCCTTGAAGGGATCCAGTGGACGCCTTGACTATGTAGATGAGACTAAAGATTGTGACATGAGAGCACCAATGCCCTAAGAATTTAAGACTCCAAAACTGACTCAGGTGAGCTCTCTTCACAGGTTTCCCATCACCCTGACTGGGAACTCCACGTTCCCACACAACATGCAGGGATGTATTCCTGCATGTTCACACAAACTTCTTCACCCAGCTGGCAGACAGATGTGTGCTCCCAAACACATGGCCGAGTTCAGGCACACACACACATGCTCCCACACACAGATGTCCTCACACTCTCATTTCTGTTATGTCTCAGGTTTTGTTTCCACTTCGTTTTGGGGAACACAGCATAAGCTCCACTTTGTCTGTGTTTGCACATTTCCTTCTACTGCTGTGAAGTTGTCCTATGCTGTTATATCTGGCAGCCCATCTCCTGTTCTGACCTATACAAAGAGCACGTGGTTTTACTTTGTTGTTTTTTTATAGTCTGGAATATGCTCATTCAACAGGATGGTAAATCCAGCTGTATCAGCAAAGTAAAGAATAACAGGCATGAAAGCTTCAGAAAAGACTCAAAAGCTTTTTCCCACAAGTCTTCTTTGTGCTCTAACACTTGATTTATTTTTCCCGTGTTAATGCTTTCTGAAGCCAGTAGCAATGAAGGAATTAATGTCCACAGATTAAGCGGGAGGACATGCTGACAGCACAGTAACTAAATCAACCAAAAATGCATTGCAATTGTAGGAAGAGCTGGTGTATAGAAGGATGAGAATGAAGATAAGCTCTTGCAAACAGACAGAAACGTGGGGCTGCTAAGTGGGGACCGCTTCAACCATACTGGTAGGATCCACTGCAGCTGTATTTTGGTGAGGGCCTGTGAAGTGAGGAGGAGACTGCTGCAAGGGAACACAAAATCATTCCAGTGTGACACCAAGGAACACCAGTGTGTTGGAGATGAGCAGAGTCAGGGCTCTGAGTGCTGCCTTTGCCCTGGGACATGTCAGGATGTCCAGGAAAAATTATGTTCTTTAACTGCTGTGTGGTATATAACTCATGCAGGAGAGCAGCACAATACAAGTCAAAATACAGGTCCTTCAGACTTCTCCGGGCTCTTCAGGCTGCAATTTTCCTCCTCCACACATGTAAAATAGGGAGGAGAAAACCACAAAAATCTGACCCCCTGGCTCTGGTGACAGGTTTTCAAAGTCATCCATCCCCAAAAGCAAATACAGCTGAGGGCCAAGGGCACGTCCATAATCAAGGCTCACTTTGTAAAAAGTCCCTCAAGTAAGAAAGTCTGGGTTTTTTATCTTGGCTGTGCTTCCAGCCTGGCAGAGGCCCTTCAGCCTCTGCATATGCATGCAGCACCTGAAACTGGATTCAGACCAGGCAGGCGGCTGCTGCAAGTCAGCAACAGTATTTTGCTCCATTCAAGACTTATTTATATCCAGAAGCTGATAATATCTCATGGCCATTCAATTGGCTTCCTGAATTTTCTGTTTTGAAATTGGTGCTTTAATATCTTGAAAACAGAGGAAGCAGAGGAAGGCGGAGGCTTCCCTGGAGGGGAGTACAAAGTGTGGCTTTATTCAGATACACATCCCAAGGGACATCAATCTAAATCCATCAGCAAACTGTCACACTTGAAGCCACAAGTTCTCATTGAATCTGTGAAAGCCCTTACTTTTGCCATTCCAGTGGGACTTCACTGGCTTTTCTCTGCTTCTGAGAAGAAAATTGCAGAAATAGTAATAAAAAACAAGACAGAGGAGAAGAGTGGCTTAGAAATTCGCATTTGTAGTCATTAATAGTGATGCATCAATCTCGGTATCCTGGATGCTGTAGCACTCTGGTGTTACAGCACTAATTACTAGCATCAGAACTGGTAATAAGGAAGGTGTCAGCTCCAGTTAATATACAGAAGACAGCTGGAAAAAAGCCCACAGACATGGCAAGATAAATTTTCACCTGAATCCACCCCCAATCCACAGTAAATAAGTAAAAATGTCTCCACACTCAGCCAGAGCAAATGAGCATGCCTCTCCCTGCTTTGAGTTCTGCTTTTCAATGTACATGCTTCCATTTCAGCAAAATGAGCAGCTGATGCCTAAAATAGTAAGTTTGGGTTTAATATCAAACTGAGCCCTTCTACACCATATTCCTTCACATGCGAAGCTTGCCCAGCCTGGCTGTGCTTGTTTTGTTTTTCATTAATTTACTTGCAGTCAAAGTGCCAGGATGAGAAGTGTAGCAGGAAACATTAATATGTATTTCCTGCATGCCAGACTCATTTGTGGGAGATAGCTCTAGGTCTGAAAACGAGCTCATTTTGCACAAGCACCAGTTCTGGCCTTGAAGATGAAATAGAGGAACCTTCCCAGGGTGGTAAAACACTCAGCTCAGCAGTAAGGTTGATCAGCATTTTAAGGGTGGCCATGTGCTGGGATACATACTTCCTGATATGTGTAAAACAGCTGAAACTGTCTACAAGGGTGATGAGTGAATGCTGATTGCCTTCTGCTGCCAAGGGATCCTGTTCCTGGGGCAAGCACCTTCTTTCCCAGCAAGCAGAACAGGACTGCTGAATTATTTCAGCTGTTCACCGTGAACAGCTGCCACATGAGAAAGGTCTGCTTGCACTGTTTACTGAATATGTCCTTCCAATTCACCACCATGCTCATTAAGCACCAGGATCCAGAAGTTCTTTCTAAAGAAAGGTTTTGCTAACTTAGTACAAGCACACGTGCGTGCACACGTATATGAGTAAGTAGAGGAGGACAGAACTCTTGGAGGGACTAACGATTTCATGCTTCAAGTCAGCCTGTGCAAACTTCCTTGTAGAGCAGTCAAATTCTGCATGTGTCACTGCCTTCCTATGCTTGTCCTTTTTCAGACATCACAGGTTGCTGGTCTTTGCGTCCGCTGTTTCATCAGAGCAGCTTTGATGGTGGTATTTCAAGTGTACAGGGTGTCTGCAGTGTCACTGTGCCATGGCAGTGTTTACAAGCCCAGCCTTGAAGCTGCTCCTGATTAAAATGCTCCAGCAGCTGCACAGAAAATCTCTGTCCAGCTATTGTCACCTCTTTCTGTGACATTGGCCCCCATCAGTCTGCTGCAGTCAATGTGCCAGTTCCCAGAATGGTAATGAGAAAGCAGAAATCTTAGACTGTCTCTGTGTCTGTCCTGGATCTTCATTAATTAGGGTAGTGAACCATTAATTAGGCTACCTAAGCTTCTTTAGAACTGCTTAATCTCCACTGTGGGTTCACAGTATCAGGGATGGAGTCTGGCTGATACCAGATGAAACTCTTTATCCTTACCTTTCAATCAGGCTTGTTTTGCTTTATTCCCATTTTGTGAACAGGTTTTGATATTTTTGCCACTCATTTAAGTACCAAGGGGCCACAGAGGCACTCTTAAATTCCAATTTCATTGCACAGATCCCTGGCTTGCCTCACCCTGGTATCAGGGATCTGTAGAGAGGTTGCTTCCACAGGCAGAATATGGGGCTCAGCCCCATTCACAGCACCCCAGGTGTCTTTGAATCCACTTTGCTGTTTCTGAAAAGAAGTGTAAGTAGTTGGGTGAACCCAGTAGGAAGGAGGTCAGTGAAAGGAAAGCTCAGGAAGTTTGGGATGAGAAGTGGCAGTTTCCTTTCTGGATAGGAAAGGTCATATTGCTCATAAGGGCAATACAGCCAAAAATACCTTAAAATCACCCGCCCTTATGTACACAGCACATTCCTCCCCACCATTATTCATATTCTAAGTCTGATGCAACCCAGCCTGGAATGCAGTAAGACTTGTAATGACTTTTGTGTCCCACCAGATGTCAGCTCCTCTGCACAGAAGGGCCCTGAGCCAGCTCCTACCGCACCATGGTGCAAGAATTGCTGAGACGTTGCATCATCTGCGGAGGTGCAGAGCTCTTGCTATTGGGAAAGGGAAAACCAAGCCCAGGGCCAGGCTTCAGGATGCGAGGGGAAAAACAACACAATGTACTCAAGTAAGTAGACGTTGTTTTTAGGTGAAGAAATCCTCTGTATTTCAATTTCTCCAGCTTTCACTGACTCAGGTAGCACCTCCCTCTTAAATCCTCAGGAACGAGGTGACAGAGAAAGCGGTTCCAGTGGGAACTCAATATTAATCCAAACAACAAGTCCAAGCACATTAATTTCACTCAGGGAGACTTATTCTGCCATGAGGTGCCTGAACAGCCCACGCTTGATTATTGAGACACACCATCTCCAGAGCCAGGGCTTACGGTGGGTTTGCAGGTGCTGCTTTTGCTTGAATGCAAAGGACTGGCCACTGCATATAGTTGTCAGTCCTATTTTCCCTTGGTAAGTAGCTACAAGTTCAATTTAAAACAATCATTGATCTATCAACACCTCGACAACACTCAGTTCCCGTTACAAAGCCCTTCATCATGTGATCTCAGAATATTTTAGAGGAGCATTTCACTTTAATGGGGAAGGAAATACTGGGGGCAGTAATACAAAGGCAGCGTTTTGTATCTCCTGGCTTTTGTTGAAATCACCAGGCTAGATACAGTGCTCCCCATTCAAGTGCTTTCAAGCTCCCTTTTCCCTCCCTCAGATCTAAGGGAACACATCAACCTGGTCTTGGTGGCTCACATGGCTTCCTCTCAAGGAGGAACACTTTGTGGTAACCTCATGGTCAGTAGTGTGAGGAGGCTGGCAGAGAAAAGTCTAATTTACACATTAGAGAAAACTTACAGAGTGCCAGGTGAGAGAGTCGTGAGAAGAGACTGCCTGGGGTGGCTGTAAAACTTCCAAAGACTTGTCTAAGACTGTGAAGCCAATATCAGCCAGAGATGGTTGGAGTGAGTCAACCTGCCTTGTGGCAGGAGTGGACATGGGTCATCACTCACTCTTCTCCCATGCCCAACTTTTACATATTTTCACAGCTGAAGAAGTAAAGGACAGGGTTTGATTTCTACCTACCTTGAAATAGTGACATTGCCCTCATAATAGAGACATTGATTAAATTAATTCTGTTTTATCTTCACAAAAAGCCACCAACCCCAGCCTGATAGGTGAGTAGGTTTTTCCACAACTGGTTGGCATTTGTTTTTCTAGTGCTGCATCAGCTATTGGGATCAGATTATCTACTTACTGCTGTACCTGCTGCTGTCACCTTGATTTGACAGGGCTTTACCAGTCTGAGCAATGCATTGTGGAGGGATTTGGGATGTTCTCCTGCTCCAGTTTAGTCTGGTTTTGTTAGCCCCTCAGTAAAGATAACTCCATACATCCCTTATCATGCTAAACATTTACCCTCAAGAAACGATGACCTGGCAAGATTCCTTGTGGTTTTGCAAAAGAAAAGAAAATATTTGCTCATTCTCAGTGGCTTAGAAAGGTACACTTGGGTATATTAACCACTCTCATGAGCAGAAATACTCTAAAGCATTAGCCTTTAGGAGAAGGAGCTGCTGTTGTGGAGTGTGTGCCTTGGTGTGATCGTGCTGTTTGTGGTGTGTTTGGCAAGCTGTGCGTGGAGTAGGAGACATGAGAGACACATGCTGTATGCTTGTAATTATATTGAGTTGCCTCTTATTCTTCCCTGTGAAGCCCCCAAAACCCAGCAGACCCCCTAGGGATGGTCAGCAATTTAGGCACCATGAGAAGTAAATAAAACTTTTCTTTTGTCCTTCCAGCAGAACACTGTGTGCCATCTACAAAGCCCACCATCTTAACCACGGTACTGTTCTCCTGCACTGACTGTTGGGATAGATTCATACTCCAGCAATTAATATGATTTAGTTATTAAAAGATGACATCACATCCACTTCTGAACATGTTTCAGGGTGTTTTTACAGATGTAATGTAATAGATGATTGTCCCAAGTCTGTCCATCACTGACTTGGTTTTTAAAGAAAAGGTTTAATTGTAATCTCAAGCTGCAATTCCTGTGAAAATAGTAATATGTTAACTGATTTTCTATCACTCTAACCTGTATTGTTTTCTCTAGGAAATAACCATCTTGGTTTCCTGACCTGATGTCATTTCTCTTACTGAGAAAAGAGTCACACAGGAAGGCAAAACCCAGATCTTGGTGATAAATCACATCAGGCTATTTTCTGTGTGGTTTGAATGGAAAATGCAGCTTTATTATAAAGATAACCACATGAAAACCAATATGACACACCACACATGATCCATTCTGCTGATGAAGCAGATGTGAATTAGGTCCCATTTGAAAACCCAATATTTACTCTGATATCTGCTGCTTGCTCTGCAGCGCTGTCTGGCAAGCATCAGGAGTGTCAGCTGGGTTTCTATGGTGGCTGTTGACACTTGGGCCAGCTTGACGCTTTCCTGCAAGATAAACTGTCACATTATGGGACCGAGGTGAGAAGCACCTCAGCCGCACAAGGGAGGGAGCAGGGTCATGGCTGGGTGCCTGGGCACCCATTCTCGTGTTATCCCTCTTGCCCAAGGTACGCACGCAACAGCCACTGCTGGGTTATATTCCCGTTCAAAGGGCCAGCTCTGATTTAATACAAACACTTTTCCCTGCTCTCCAGGTACATAGTGAGAGACCAGGACAGGCATCAGGAAGACACAGGGGTTATTGTGCAATGCCAGCTGCAAAAGCTGCCCATTCCCCTTTGCTGCCTTCATGGACAGGTTCCTCCTGCTCACTCGTGTCGCTGGAGGATGCTGGTCCATGAAAACGAGTACAAATATTTCAAGACACTATGAAATAAAGATTCTGTGCAGCTCACACAGGTCAATGAGTCCTGAACAATGTTGTCATGGGACATCCAGCAGAGGGGTCTGCCAGGAAGGTCTTCTGTGCAGAGCTGTTAGCTCACTATCAGCTCACTGTTAGCTGAATTGCGGCTTTGTATCAATGGGTATTGGTACATATCACACAAACACGTAGCAAAGCAATGTGATGATGCTCTGAACTGCAGAGCAGCTACTAGGAGAGGCTGACAGCTCTTCCCAGGCACAGACTTGCCTGCTGAAGGGCTCAGTTGGAGGCAGGCATGGGCTGGTGCTGGGTTTCCTCATTCCTACCAAATCCCTCACCTTTATCCACTGCACCTGAAGGCCAGTGGGGTTTGAACAAGCCAGGGAATGTTTGTTGGGGACAGGCAGTGAGCCGAGCACTGCTTGCATCCAAGGCTGTGAGGGGAAGTTACCAAACCCAGCTGGGGTAAATCCTTTAGCTGTTAAGTCGTAACTCCATTGGTCTAAAACCATGGGGAACTTCAACCCATGTTGGTTCCTCAGGGGTTGGCCGTTAAGTAGCAATATCCACAGGCCTTCACTTTCCAAGGCGCTGCAATCCCAACTGAAAGGTTGTGTTCCAATTCCTCCTGATATCCCTTTGGGGTTATTTGTACAGGGGAGGATTGCCAGCTCCTCCACCTGCCCCCCCTCCCCAAACCTTGTACCCAGAAGGGAAACTTTTCCTGACGTGCCTTTTGCTCTTTGATCTAATGCAGGATCAAGATCCCTTTTTCATTCCAGGTCAATTTTCCTCTTTGTCTCCAGTTCCACATCTTTTCCCAAGCCCTGTTTCTTTCTGTCTGCAGTTAACCAGCCTTGAGATTAATATTGTCCTTTCATCTCCATGCTGTTTTCTCAGAGATGGGTGGGAGAGGAGTTCCCCCCATGTCTGTGGTTTCTTTTCAACAAAGGCCCCAGGAGGGTATGAACATCCAGCTGCTGTGGTTGCCAGTTGCAGCTCCCCATCCTGGCAGGGTTTTGGGGGTAAGGATGCTGCAAGTCAAACCTCACAGCACTTGCACCAATGCTCGGAGCAAACCATACCAAAACACCAACACAGCACTGGCCCCACTAAGATTTGCATCAGGACTGGGACTGGTGCCTGGGAGACCGTGGCACACAAAGCAGGATGTGCAGCTCTGCAGAAAGGCTGGAATTCATTTAAGAAGGGCAAGGAAAATCAAATGAAAGCTGAAAGCATCCTTTCCCGCCTAACCCCCTGCATGAATCAACAGAGCTGGCTTCAGCATCCAAAAGCTCTCAGGCTGAAGCTTCTTTCCCAGCACATGGGTGGAGAACAGGCCACAACAAGAAGGTGGTTAAATCATGGGTGCCATAAATTGTGTTTCTGCTGGGGATCTTGTTCTGTAGCAAAACAGTGCATTTCTGAGACACCTTTACAGCTCTGTGCAGAGCAGCCTTGTGGCTGCTGAGTTTAGTATAAGGCTCCTTTCCTACAAAACAGCAGAGCCCACAGTTTCAGCGGAAGACAGGACAGATTTGTGCCTCTGCAGGACTTTCCAACCTTGTAAGGTGAGAAATGACTCCTGTCCATCAGACACTGGAGATGCTGCAAGCCCATGGCCAGAATTAGGCCGTTGTAAAAGTGGTTTTGCAGGCTTATTTTTCTGTGCTGAGGGCAGGGAAGAAATCCAGATGGTATTTGGCCCACACAGCAAGAAGAAAATCCCATGGGGAATATTTTGCAAGACTTTGGGGTTTATCTCATTTGTCTTGGGTGCAGGAGGTTCTCTCCAAACCAAACCTAAATTTGATTTAAGGAGTCAGACAGACAAAACCTGTTTAACCTTTGCTCAGCAGTGATAGCACCTGCTTAAAACTCCACAGGGTACTAGAAAAAAGAGAGATTAATTTTGCATAAGCTTTCTATGTTTTAATTTAAAGTATTAATTATAATTAAACATGGAAACTGAAGAAAAGCTAGAGAGGTTTGAGGCTTGCAGCCTTTGTAACTAGATAATGCCAGGCTTCTGGCTTTTTCTGGAAAATACTAGCAATATAGAAAAACAGACAAGAGCAAGTGACAAAAGGATTTTTCCATCCCCAAATGTTCCTTCTAAAGACAAAAAAAAAGTGACCAGCAACAGTAATTTTTGGTTACTCAGAGGGTGTGATTTACACTGGGATTATTGTGGCTTTAACTGGTTTTGTTCTAGGAGCTGGCATTTTTAATTTGAAGCAATTAGTTTCTCTACCTGAGGAAGATCTGTCCAATTAGCAGCTCATCAGGCCAGACCTTTCCATTTGGCTGCTTTCTCAGGTTCCTGCTCTCCCCCTGTGACCACACTGTCTACAGCCAATGCTGATCTCTGCAGTAATTGCACAAGCCAGTGTGTCATGTGAGAGCTTGAACTCTTTACATTGTGGAAAGCCAGCGCCTCTCGGAAAGGGCTTTTTCAAACAACTCTGTCAACCTGGATGATTTATTTTTGTTCCCTTATGCAAACACAATATTGGCAAATGGCTTGATACCATTTAGCAGGAGCAAAGCTGAAGATGGATGGGCAAGAGCAGCATTAGGAGGCTGCATTTCACAGCAGGGAGCTCATCACTGTTTCCAGCCCTGGAAGTTCCTGCAGTTCATTGGGACATCTGGGACATCTTTTAAAGGCTTGGGACTTCAAACATGCAAGAAACAGTGAAACAGTGAAAGTGTGGTAATGGCCAGCATGTTGGGCAGCTTAAGTATGTTCCCTTTGGGTGTCTGTGGCATATGGTGGCTTTTCCCTTGACCCAGCCAGCTCTCCTCCAGCAGTGCCCACACCCCAGTGACCTGCAGGCAGCTTTCACTGGCAGAGGAGCCAAGGACTGCCAAGTCTGGGCATCTTTTTCAGTCCCTGCAGTAATGTCTGCAATCTGAGCTCCTTCTTGCATGTCTTTGGCTGGCCAGATCTCCCTGCGGCCACACAACCACTTCTCCAAGTGGTGTTGATGCAGCCCCAAAGTGTTCAGCTTGCTTTTCTCAGGACTCGATGTAGAAAGAATATGCTTACTGTTGTTTTTATTATCCATGTGCAATTGTTCTGCTGACTTTTGTTTACTGAAAGCCAGGGCCAGCAGCAACTTCATTTCAAGTCCTTGCAGGCCCGAGTGTGTCTTGCATGTTCTTTATCATACAGAGACTTGCAGAGCTTTAGTCCCTATCAGCTGAGCAGTAGATTCATCGCCCATCCTTGTCCTGGCAGAGCAAACACATCTCCTCCAGACACTTGATTTTTTTCCTTTTAACTGATCTGGTGTCTTTGCAGAGCACTGCTCTCAGGTAGAACATGCACCAGCACCTCCCCACAGTTCGTTACACCACAAAACCTCCTGAATACCTGAGATGCCCAGGCCTGATTTATGAGCTCTGCAAAGCCAAAGGCTAAGAGGGACAAGCTCTCGGCACGCAGCGGTTGCACAAAGCAGGGAGCTGCTTGGGGAGAGGGGGGAGCCTGTGCTTTTCCCAGGCAAGTTAGAGCAGAAATGACCTCACAGAAATCTGGAGCCAGGCTCCTGGAGACATTGACCAAACCAGCCAGAAAACTGGTCCAAAGCGGGGAACACACTCGTATTCCCATCCTGTAGTTACGTTCTAGGGTTTATACAGGCGTATTGCCACATCCTCCTAATTTGCTTATGGCATTTAGTGTGCACGTTGCTCTGTGCCTTTTATTTTTGTTACTCTTTTTTGTGGTAATGCTGTTGACTGCTCTGAAGGCCACAAGATTCATAACTTTATGCTGTTACAGGCAGTACCTCGTTTTCAGAAGTGTGGAGAAGCCTTTGATAATACCCTGCCCAGAGCTTGCTTTGAACTGTGCAAAGAGCCTGGCACAATGCATGGACAAAGCACATATAAAGACCTACTGGTCTGCTCTGAGGCAGCAACAGACAAACACATCCTGACCCACCCAGGCTGCTTTGTAAGCCATGCATGTCCCTGCCACTGTCTAGCTCTGAAGGACATGCTGACAAGTGATGACAACCCATGGAGAAGCTGGGAGAGCAGGACAGGATCCTTGAGCTGGATCATTTCAGTGCTTATTGCCCTGGCTGCAAAGGGCAGGCAGGGAATCGGTTCCAAAAAGAGGTGTTGAAAAGAGCTCTTAATACAAAAAGGGAATTATTTTTCTCACATAATGCGTCATCCAGCCTGTTTCCACTGTCTGAGGCACTGTCCCTCACCCCGCATCCTTCCCCTGCTCAGCACCTTGCCAGCTCCATTCGAAATGTGCTGTTGCTCAGCTCTTTGCTGGCCAACACCACTGCCATTGGTGCTGGTGCCCACGATGAGTAATTGGATGGTGCTGAAAGTGTTTCCAGCTAACCCAGACCCAGGACAAGTCTACAAGGCAATATTTAACTCAGCTAAGGATACAGGTACATTTTCTGCTCCAGCAAACCTTGACTGAGCTGACTTTCAGCAACAAGGTGCTGGCACAACTCTTCATGTGAACATGACGTACCTTGCATGGTGACCTTGAAAGGACAGTGTATGAAGGACAAGTCAGTTATATTAGGAAGGAGAGGCTCAGGCAAGAGGAATTGTCATTTCTCACTTCTCTGGTCTCTAATTCAATGTAAGGATTCAAATGTGGATTTATCTTTGCATTGTGCAGTTTCGGTGAAGAGCAGGGGATTTGTCAGCATTTCTTACCCCACCTGGTTCAGACAGAGCTTTTAATCATCACCATCTCCTGTGCCATCCATCCCCACGGCAAGGGATGGCAATCCGAGATAGGCACAAAACTTGTGTATTTAGTAAATATGCAGGGCAAAAAAAACTTATAGGTATCTGTACAAGAATCCCTCTGTTGTATTTCAAGGTCTGGTAATCAGGCCAGCATGCTTTTGTTGAAGATCTACAATGCTCACTCTTTATAAATCCTGTGCGTCTGAGCTCTGACACCTTAAATAGGTCTCCAGCAAAATGAGGATGGACTAGCACATCCTGAAGAGACACCTTTATTTCACAGCTTTTGTACAGCAGGTGAAATATTAGCAACTCCTTTTCTTATTTTTTAAATAAAGACTCCCAATATCAAGGGGACAGTTTTGTTGTTGGGTATATTTTGCTTCAGGGCAGTTTGTCAACATCAATACTCCTTGTATTAAATTTCCTCATACCTGTATCTCATTTGGGTGTATTAATTTATCTGCCTCAGAGGATCCCTTTATTAGTTCTATCCACAATTCCTCGGCAGCTGTTCTGCACCCTTGAAGCAGTTCCCAGCCCATGTCATACCCCACCCTTAGTGGCTTCTTCCCAACCCAAACATATTTAGTGCCTTTCATCTTTCACACAAATCTTCAAATAAACAACAGTTTTATTGCCTTTAGCTGGGCTTGCCCTCAGTTTGGAGAGGCTTTTCTATGTGCAGCTTCAAGGGCTCACCCTTCTATGGTGGTAGACCCCCATGCCTCTCTCCGTGCCACTCAAACACATAGGCGCTCATGGGTTTGGGGAGAAAAATGCAATGGTTTTGGCTTGAGGGTTGAAAAACATCAATCTTGATGCCTGTGTGTCTTCTAGAAGGGCTGAGTTCCCACGCCTGCCCCTTCCCATCACCTCCAGCCATCAAAGACCAAAGCTTGAGGAGATGCATCGTGACAGCCCAGTGCTGCCTGGGGACCATGCTGGGTTCATGTGTGGCTCCCATGATGTGAGTCCTTCCCAGGCAAAGCCCAGCATGAGCTTCCTCTACCACTGTGGGGCTTCCCTTGCCACCACTGTGAATCACCATGCATCTTCTGGTGACGAAGGCATAACTACTGCAGTGGCAGTAAAGGACAACTGGAGGGGAGCCAAGAGTCAGCACATGGACAAAGGATCACATCTCCAAGCAGCCATTAGTAGTGATCTTTTAGGGAAGACTCCTGAAACATGAGGTGTGATCCTGTCCCACTTTGTTCCTTCCAGCCTCAGGCTCACAAAGATACGCTTCCTGAGGCAGAGGCTGCCCCAGGGCTCCTGCAGTTAATAACAAACCCTTTTATCTGAGCTCTTTTTGAACTTTAATGCACACATAAAAGTTGTCTCGACAACATCCCCTGACACCGAGTGCATGATGAACACTGGTGTCTGTGAAAGAACACTTCCTGCCTTTGTTTCAGGCTGTCTGCTTGAGTGCTCGCTCAGTGCTCACTAGACAGTGAGTCCAAGTCCTCTCGCAGTTCCAATCCTGCAGTCCTGGGCCCCGGCAGGGTGACCAGACCCGCTCGGTGCTCGGGATAGGCACATGGAGCAACATTGCATCACGTCACTGGAGTTCTTTTTTGTTCCCACTTCCCAACTCTGTGTTTCATAAGCCTGAAATGCTTGTTCTAAAAGGTTGGGTTCAAGATTGGTTCCAGGCCAGGCTGGACACAGGGGTTGGAGCAACCTGGACTAGTGGAAGGTGTCCCTGCCTGTGGCAGGGGGTTGGAACTGGATGAGCTTTAAGGTCCCTTCAACCCAAACCATTCCAGGATTCTGTGATTCCAAGAGACTTTGCCATCCGTGTCCATCTCCTTCTCCAGATCGTGGTTGCTGACCTGAACCAAGAGAAGATTCATAGGCAAGCTCTGCAGACCACCTCCCTCCACTATAAACACTTTACCAGTGTTCTCTTGCTCCTTAACAATTGTTAGCACCCTGTGGGAAGCTCAGTGAGACCTGACCCTGCTGAAAACCCAAGGTACTGGAAGCTCAGGGATCTGCTGAGGAGTGACCTTGCACAAAAGCCGTGTGTTTCTTCCCAGGATGCTCTTCTTCTTCTCTCTGCTCACTGTATCCCCTATACCAGCTTCTGCAGCCCATCAGGACCTTTACCTGTACCAGCATCACATTTGCCATCTCCCATACCACAAGCATCACTGCCACATTGTGCAGTGGATTGCACACACCTGCTACTAGCACTTGATCTCATCAAGAACCCTTTGCAACTCCTGAAAGCCTTTGAATCCCACAGCTGGGGCTTTGCTCCGAGACACGATGCATTATCTGGCAGCAATTCCTTGCGCTTGCTCGCTGTGAAGAAAGGCTCCAGCATGGGAACTTCTCCAAGTCAGCCTGCAGCGAACACAGATGCAAGTAACTCATTTCTTCTCTGTGCTACTGCCTTATCTGTCTGTAAAGGCGCTTTGCAGTACAGCACGGGGCCTGCGTGTCCCTGGCAGGCTTCCTGCAGGCATCACAGCCTTCTCCTTCTTCTGCCATCAGCATCCCACTTGTGAATGTTCTGTTGAGTTGACTTATTGAGGTTTTGTGTTTAATTTGCCAGAATTTATTCTCTTCTGTTTCCTTCTTTGGCCACAACTGTCACTTTTTGAATGATCTCTTTTGAATCACTTAATGGCACAGGCTATTCTGCTGCTCAGACATGCTGGCTGAGAGATGTTTTTTTTAGATTACTCTAATTCCTCCACTAAGAGTCTCTAATGCTGTATTGGCGAGCCTCTGTGCTCCTCATCACACACATTATCCTTGTAACTGCATTCTGCACCTCTGTTTTCTTCCTTTATATGTTTAAATGTTACAATGGTGGCAGGGTTTGGCTTTATGAGGACATTGGGCTTGAGCATGTAACACTGCAGATTCTCTCTTCCAGTGTTAAAACAGCCACAATGCTGGAGAGTAAATCAAGGCTTGCCTCTTTCTTGTGCATTTCTCATTGTCCAAGACGTCACTGAGTGTTGCATCTAAAATTCAGCCTGGAATTTTAGGTATAACATCTGTTCAGCATCACTGAAGTCTCACTTTCCTAACAGGTTTTCCTTGCAGCCCTTCTAAGCTTTAGCATTTCATGCCCCTTTCTTCCTCTTTGGGGATGTGTGTATCAACAGAATAGCCGGAGCACAATCCTCACGTTTAGGAAGGAAAGCTGCTGAGCTCTGCCGTGGGTACACCCAGAAGTACAGATCTTGAAGGAACCCTCACACCTCCACCTCTTTGTGTGCCTGAGCATCCCTCCCCTGGCTGTGGTCAGGGCCCCTGCACACAGAGCATCTCTGCTCTAGCTCTTGGTCAGCCCTGACTTGGTCAGGCAGTTGGACTAGATGATCACTGTAGTCCCCTTCCAACTGAAATACTCTCTTCTCAAGCATGGAAGCGGGACTGCAGCAGGGCATCACTTTCCCCTTACAATGTTTGATACCTTCCTGCAGCTAGACATTTCTTATGGCTGCTAGCTCCTCCATCATATAACCATGTGGATACTCATTGGGAATTGGGATATCCATCTTCTGCTCCCACCTCTACCCAAAGCTCACCCACTTTCCCATTCCCTTAGTTTTAACACATGCAAAACCAGAAATGGCCACGAGAAGTCAAAAAGTGGGGGATGGTGACGGAGGAATGGATGCTGTCATTGCTCATCTATATACTCCTGGACCTGTCTGCAAGAGGAATGCTTGGATCCCAGGGCTCAGGTGCTGGTGGATGTGGGATAAACAAGGCAACTGTTTGCAAAATAAAAGTTTAAGAGATGGAGACCAGCAACAAGAGAATTGTAATTCAGCTTTCTTTGTTAAAAAAAAAAAACAAAACCAGAACAAAACAAGAACCCAAAACATAGAACAACCCAAACATTTAACAGATTTGTTAACCACAGACATAAAAGAATCAAGAAATACTCGAAAAAATACATTGCAGGAGACATCCTGTTTTACAAGGCAATTTGATTAAGTTACTACTGGCTGAGCAGCACTCGGTCAGTTGTGGAATAGCTGTGTTGACAGGAACACAAACAGTGTAAATAGCGCTTACTGTAGAAGTATTAAGACTAAAAGATATTTACCCCTTAAAATAAATAGAATGTTATCTATAGCAACATTTAAATTAGTACAATATTTTTAAAGCAACCAAATATAACAAAATTGTAAATCAGATCTAGATTTTCTTCTATATGTTAAGATCTTTTTTGTGTGTGTGTTAAAAAAAAACAAACAAAACCCAACAAAAATACAAACTTTAGAAGAAAGGTATCTCTGAAAAGTCAAATTATTCACTGGCAGTGAATCTGACCCTCCTTTTGTTCTTCAGGCCAGCACAAGGTGTGGGTACCACTTAATATTCTCCCTCTGCAAGGACTTAGGTGGGACACAGACCTCACCCTGTCCTCTGAACTAAGGAGTCTTTCCCTGCAAGTGATGTTCATCCCAGTGCTGGGGATGCAGCCAGACCCCACAGCACCACTGGCTAGGATGCGGGAGAGCATCCAAGTGCTTGCAGAGCCCCTGCGCCAAGATGAGCATCACCCAGGGGGAACAATTTAGGTGTAGATATAAAGTCTCTTTTAGGCCATTTAAAAATTAATTCAATAGTTAAAAAAATACTTCTTTTTTCTCATTAACACTTCAACAGCTACAGGAAGCAACACCCCGTGTCACGCAAGGAACAGGGGGCTAAAAGCAAAGAAGTAATCCTCTGGACACTGGTTCCTTAGGGGCCACTGAGTCACATTGCCTACCACTACATCTTGTGGGTGAGAGCATCTGCACCAAACTGAGAGCTCTTGATTCCACCAACCCCAGCGACATCACACGCACATCCTCCCACCCCAGCTACTAGTTCCAGTTCGAACTGTGTATAAACTGGGAAGAAACTTCTTACATATGGGCAAAACCAATGTAACTCCTCAAGGACTGACCAGAAATGGAGGTCCATCAGCATCCCTCAGTGCCAAGGTCCCCGGCGGAGGCATGGGAGCAGATTCCCATCACCACAGGGAGGCAATGGAATGCATCAAGGCTGCTGCACTCCCTGGTCAGGAGCCGTGGCGCCAGCTCCAGCCATGCTGGCCCCTCCTGCAGCCAGCAAACCTCGACAAGAGCCCCAGGGGGAACTGGAGCTGTCTCATCCCTGGCTGCCCTTTCCCAGGCTCCAGTAGGAAGCTTTGTTCCAGCCCTTTCTCAATGGCCAAGGCGGCCCTCCCCTTTGATATCATTATAAATGCAGTTGCGCAACCAGCTGAGGGAAAAGCTGGCATCCCACAAGAACAGCCCCAAACAGCCAGTGTTGTGCAACAAACAAGAACATCTGGCCTTATTACTTTACTTCTATTTTTTGTTAAAGCCCAAGAACACTGAAGGGATGGGCACCTTCCCAGACTGAGTGGAAGCCTTCCCTGTGATTCTCCACAGTGAGACCACTGTGGCAAGACTCTGCCCCTGTAAACATCTTCCCATGGTTGGGAACTCACATCCATAGGGAAGAGCTCTGCTGGGACGCTGCTGCCCCTCAAGGGCTCTGCTCTCTGTCCGACCCACAGTGGAGGAGCCCAATTTATTCCCCTGTCTGAGATGCCAGGAGAGGGCTTGAAGAACAGAAAAACCCACTTTGTAAGAGTTTCCGTCAGTTGAAGAGTCTTTAAAGCTTGTTCAACAGTGACGGAGCCCCTCTGAACTTAGTATCCACGGAGGATGCTATTAAAAACAAAAAAGACAGAAAACACTGCAAATACTACAGGAAGTTTAAAACATTAACAAAAAAATCCACCCACAATGACATATATCCCCTCATTTTTGACCAGAAGCAGTCTGCAGGGCTGGTTCCCCTGACTGTAGGGAAGAAGGTTTCTCATTTATAAAGAGGAACCCAATGGATAAGCAAATGCCTGGCAGCCGGCTCCTGCCTGTTTAGCAGTCCCTGTAGGATGCTATTCTGTGAAAACCCCTAACTGCCTGAGACCCTAAACACTTCAGAACAAGGTAAGAGCGGTAACTGAAAAGGGGGGGTTAGTACAAGGACGAAGGGGCTACTAGTGGCACAGCCAGCACTTGCAGAAATACACAGCCATGGCTCCACAGTTGGACTCAATGATCTTGAAGGTCTTTTCCAACCTCCACGATGCCACTGATGCAGATGCTCTGGCTGTGTTTGCACAATACTGTCACATGAAATAGACTCACATGGTACCTCGATTAACTGTAGCTACTGTTTAGGAAAGCCAGTTCATGGTCACTGTGTCTGTGTATGTGCTTTATAGGAAGGGTGTATCTCCAACTGGTGGGTCACGACAGGCGTGACTGACCATGGCCTCAAAAGAGCACAAGCAAACACAGAAACAACAGAAAAATCCCACACCCGGCACTGGGAATGGTGAGAAATTTCCTGTGAGGTCTCTGTTCCTCCTTGCACCTCATTCCACATTGGAGGAAACCAAGCAGCAAGGAGCTCTTTGATGGGATGTATCCTCTCAACATGTATTTGAGCATGGCAAGCCTGAGGGAAGCAGACACTCCTGGGTGCTGATTCAAGTTACAAGCTGCCACGTGAGTAAATCCTGTTAGTTTCACCATTGGAGAAAATACTTTCTTGTGTTTTCTTTATAAAATGGAATTAAGTTTTACCCCCTTCCTCATTATCTCCTTAATCCCCATGAAAAAAAATAAGACAGCCTCTTACAGCCATGTCACCATGGTGGGGGGGAGACTATCGGGGTCAATGAATCAGGGATAAATCAGGTTTTTGCAAGGTAAACTTTGCAATGTGAACTGTGACTGACCAAATGCAACGATTTTGTCATTCTGTGCTGGTACCTGGCTCAGTTTCTTCCTAAACCTCTATTGCCAGGGAGATGCTGGTGAGATCACCGTGAAACATACAGTATCAATGCCAGAGCCAGCAGGTTAGTACAAGAGAAAGATCTTTAGCAGCAAGTGAAAAATCATGAAAATTCATAAAGAGCGAGCAAGCGAGTGAAAGATTTAATTAAGATCAGTTAATTAATAAAAAAATATTTCTCAGTGTGACATCTCCTCTTTAAAAGGTTCACCAAGAGGGAATCGTGTAGTGATGGTCTTCACTGAAACCTCATTTAAAGATGAGTCCAAACCAAGCGATCCCCATGTTTTAGAAAGATTTGGACCCATTTCTGAGCTCTCTATGGACTGGACTTGAGTGCTAATTTACATTGGATTGAGGTGGCTGAGAGTTATAATCTCTTTCCTTTGCATTGCAAGTGGTTCTGCTGGCATGTGTTAGCACTAAGAGCCCCTGTGCTGAACCCGGCCCCAAGACCAGTACAGCCAAAAAAGCCTGCAGACCAAGTGGAAGGTGACAGAGGTTCTCTCTCCATGAAACAGGTCCAGCATAAGCAGTGATTTCCCATCACTCCCCTGCCAAAAACTCTCAGCCTTCACCTGCAAGAGGATCCCAAAAACTGAGTTCAGGTTTTACGGTTCATGACCTTATTTATGCAAACTCCTCTCCACAGGCACTGGATCTGAGATGCTCCAATTCATTGCACGTAGGTCCCCTGGACAGCCAGACACCGGCCATGAACTTTGGGCTCTTCTGTGCTGTAGATACACCCAAACCAGCTGCAACTCCCCAGAGGTTAACTGAGCTCCAGGACAGCTCGATGCTAACACATGCAGAGAGGCACAGGGCTGGCTTGGGTGTCTCTACATTGTGCTGCCATGGAATAAGCAACCTGACAGCAAAGGTTCTCATCGTCATGATTGTCTCACCTATTCCTCCTGCACTGCCTCAAAGCAAAGACGAATGGTTGGTGAAGCAATAGCAAAGAGCAGCATGCAGACACTTGCTGACGTAGCCACAGTCGCTGTCACACATTTGAACAGAAGCTGCACACAACCCCTTTTTTTTGCTAAAGAACATAAAAGAACAAAGCATGAGCTAGTACCATTGGTGTTCTTAATGCCTTGTCATCCAAAATAACTGTCTACTACAAGGAGAATCCATAGAATGCATTAGCTCTTGGAGGATCCTGGTTTCCAAATAGCTTAGTTTACAGAAATACTGAGGAAAAAAGGTAGTTTAACAACCCATTTGCACAAAGCACAAGCACAAAGATCGGTAATAGAGACTGAAGCAGCTCACTTGCAGGGAAAAGATGCTTTTGATTTCCAAGTGACTATCACCTCAAGTGCAGAGGCGTCATGAGCAAACTGTTCACAACTGCAGTTTTGAGGTGAT
This sequence comes from Pezoporus flaviventris, assembly GCF_033815535.1. Lineage (NCBI taxonomy): Eukaryota > Metazoa > Chordata > Aves > Psittaciformes > Psittacidae > Pezoporus > Pezoporus flaviventris. The sequence continues at coordinate 1,169,586 of NW_026892653.1, read as the reverse complement.
GCTTTTGACCAAATAAAGCAACATGCTCCTTAGAGGACAGTTCTGACTACTTGGAAGTAGAGGAATTTTGGGTGCGCTCAGGGGATGGGACTGCACCACCACAACAGCAAAACAAGACTTCACATGCAGAACGTGGTTTGTGCTCAGAGACTGCTCCCTGAGCACAAGGGTGTTGGTGGGGGCATCTCACCAAGCCAAACCTGATGATGCTGTTTTGCACAAAGGAGGACCAGGGCCCCAGTCCCTGCTTCTCAGAGCAAAACAGACCATCTACAGCAGACCAAGATTAAACCCAGGCTCCAGCATCTGAGGACATCTGCCCTTTTATACACCCCCAGTCCCAGCTGGTCCCATCTCCACTGCATGTTGTAGAAGATACACGGGGCACAGCAACAGGCAATGCACAAGCCAGCCCCAAGGGAACAAGCTAAGGGAATCCCACACTTAATTTTCTCTTTGCAAATGGTTTATGGTCAAACATGAATCACATTGTGGCAATGAACAGGGCCATTTGGGTAGCATGATGCTGCTCATCCCATGCTGGATGATAACCTGTCTACAGAGAAACATGGAGTGAGGAAACCAAGGACTGGGCCTTCTGCTAAGTGCTATTCCCTGGGTTTATCAGGAGGAAGTCCACCCTCAGGCCTGTACCTGCCCCAGTGCTAATTCACAGGACCACAGGATGGGCATTGTGGTGAAGAGCATCCCAGAGGGGCCGACTCAACAGTAGGGAGATGGCTTGGATCTGAGAGTTCAAAGCCAGACAGTGGCAGGGGATCCCCGAGTGCTCTAGTCAGGAATGCAATGAAAATCAGACAAGACCTCCCCACATTGTTTCTCTGACACTAATTCTGCTCTGCCTTGTCTCACTTAAGTCACTGCCAGTGGACAGAGCCCAAAGCATCCAGCAGCATGTGTTTTGGTATGACTTTGTGTGTGTGTGTGAGCCAACATCAGCCAACCTTTGCTTCCCAACCACTCCCTGTTGTCCAGGGAAGGCCGGTGGGCCGAGCTCAGGACCACCCTGCAGCTCTGTGACAGCCCCAAACCCACGTACAGGCACATCTGTAGGGCTGACAACACTCAAATTGGGCTCAGGAGCAGATCTGCGGTCGTCTGGGGGATCCCAGACCCAAACCCAAGCCAAGTAAGTCTACACAGAACTGGAATACAACCCTCCGTATCACACACACACACACAGAGATGCTATCAGACTTCCTGCTGCTGGACAGGCAGGACCCCTCTGGAAGCTCCCGGCTGGAATTCCTCCTCCTGGCTCACATTCGTACCAAGAACTTCTCATCACAGGGTTGCCCATCTGCCAGGCTAAAGGGTGACGACAGAGGGGCTGGTGGAGACAAGGCAGAGCTGGTGGCACGGTGTCAGACACGAAGCAGCTCCGATGGGGTGCTCCAGTGCCTAGGATTCGTTTACGAGGGATCAGAACCGTTTTCTCCTTGTGTCGTCTTAGAGTAATGTTGTGCGTTTCCTCAAGCTGAATGTCTCTGCTTTTCCTGCTTATGATTCTTGTGGAACCACTTCCATCAGTTTCTGGCACAGGACTGTTGCGGAGACTATGGGGAAGAAAGCAAAGTACAGGTCAGAGATCACACGCAGGGGCCCAACATATATCTTGGTCTTAGTTCATGATCCTCTGCCTCAAATGGGCTCATCCTTTAGCCTCCCCACCGTGATTCTGAGCAAGTTTAGTCCAAATACAGTGTAAGACTTGAAAGCAAATGAGCAGTGGGCTATAACTGACTCATGCCCAGAACTTAAACAGGACATATAAAATACATACATTCATATAAAATGGAACACAGGGAACTCTGCTTCTGCAGCACGTATGCTGTACTGCCCTGAGATGCTCCAGTATGTCTTGACACTTGCATGGTGATATGGTATCTACATTTGGATGCCATAATTGCAAGCAGCCAAAACCGAGTCAGGCACAATAACAGGAATTAGCATAGGAAATAGAAACTGATGCTTTTACTTCCTATTTTGAAAACCTTGGCTGTATGTGAACGCAGCTTCTTTAATTGAAGACAAAACCAACTCAGCCTATGAACCCAAAGCAGAGCCCACTGCCTTGCACAGAGCAGGTGAGAGCAAAGGAAGCATTTCAGGTGCCAGTCTGCACAGGAAAGGTGCTAACCTGAGGTAACTTTATTTTTCCACCCATTAGTTTAGGTGGCTTGTGTCCAAACACACCTGTGCCTTCTGCTGCTTCACCATGTGTTTGGAGATCACAAGATAGTCTAGCCAGGTAGAGCTAACACTAATTGTAAATGCACACAAATTCCAGCCAGATCAGTTGGAAGTGACCAAACTCTTTGCAATATGTGAATATACACATGACAGGAATTCTTATGTTCCTAACTGGGCATCTGCAGGATTATCATTCAGTGTTCCCAGAATATTTTCTATATTCTCCTAACAAACCTTTGAGTGGGTAGAAAACAATTAATATGGTAATTCACCACTCAGGCACTGCAGAAATGGCTTTTCCAGGAACTGAGCCTAACACTCTGAATAAAACAGTGAGTGTGTGAGAGGGAGAGAGAGACTGCAGGGGGAGAATAATAACAAGTGCTAAGCACTGTTGAAAGGCTTTTTTCTTCTTCATAAAATGCATCCAGCTAAGGCTGGGCATTTCTCCTTGTCTGCTTTTCTAGGTCAGGCTGTTGCATGCGAGCTGGGGGGGGCCGATGGTGCAGTTTAGTTACTTGAACACATGGAATGACTTTCTTGATTCAGGTGCTCAGGGAGAGGTTCCACGTGCCAAGCACAGCCCCTCCATCCCTTCAAAACACCCCGTGGGGTAGTGTCAGCTGCTGGAAAACCTTATATGAAGATACCTTAAAAATAAACCTTGTAAGAGAAAGCATCCAGGGGATTCTGTTCTCCCTCTGCTCTGCTGCCCCATTTTGATGCCAAATTGAGCTTTGACTGGATCAGAAACGGTAGCACTGGCTAAGAGATGGATCAGGACTAATTATGAAGTTTCAGCAACCAAACTGAGGCCAACTGTGCTCAGACTGTGACACTGTTAGTTTTTTTCCCTTCCTACGCCACTGGAAAAGGATTCTCTGCTGACAAAAGGTTTGACCCTGTGCTTTGACAGGAGGTAGAAGAAAGGCAGCAATGTGCTCAGCAAATTACGCTCCACTGCGTAACAGCCACCAGTTTGCCAAGATGAAGAATACCCATGGTATTTGGCCCAAACTTTGCAATTATCACAAGGCAGGGTGTGTTTTGGGTGCTTGGTAGATAAGGTAATCACCAGGTTAAAACTTGTTTCCATTAAAGAAGAGTTAATCAGAACTAAGACACTGGAAGTCTCCATTCTGCAAAGGAGAGCCAGTGCTACTAGCTGTAGCACGCTCACCAGGAAGCTGCTATTTCTGGAGCAAAAGCCAAGGCTGCACCTTTGCTTTCACTGGTTATACTTACAAATGAGTTGGACAACCCATTCGGGCTTGTTTTGCCACCAGACCCCGAAGAAGTAAACAGGGATCCCACTGAAGATGATCGCAAAGCCAATGGCGCATTCCTTCGGTGTCATCCAGAAGGAAACAGCAATGAGAAACAAGCAGGCCAGGATGAAGAAAATGGGCAGGCAGATATTCACCTGAACAGGGACCCAAAGAACAGATTAGAAGCTGTATCAGGGGAACAGTGTATGCTTTCCAGTCAAGTTTATCTAGCTGTACAGCTCAGGGAGGGAAGAAGCTCATGTTCTCCTATGGATGCCTACATGGACAGTGCTCCTGTCTGCCTCAGTGCTCTGAATAAGAGGACCATGGCCCTGAACTGCCACGGGGAAGGTATTGGTTTATGCAGTGTTCTTCCTCAGTCCTGGGGAAAACAGATGTAGGCTAACACCTACCACGTACATCTAAAACCAGCAAAACAAAGCACGCACATGTGGCTTGCCAAGAGCCTTTCTCAGCACCCTTTTTTTGACCCCAATTCCATACTTAGATGATTCCTTATAAAAAACACTTGTACCAACAGCATCAAATTCAGCAGCAACCACAGAATGAGCAGTGCTGCTTCTTCACAGCAGTTCTTAGGTTCTGAGCAGGGCACCCCCCAAGAGCAGCGTGGCTTTTAGAATCAAAGCCCAAACCCAAACGAAACACCCTGCAAGTTACTTTGGGAGGGCACTGGTACAGGTCTGTGGGTTTTGCTTCTCTCTGGCTGCCTGTGGCCTGGCAGAGACCTGCTGGGGGACGAGTAAGAAACATGCCTTTAAGGAAGGCAGACATGCTTGTGGCTGACACAATCTTGGGCTCGTCCCAGATGGGATACGGCACTGCCAAGCTGGCCAAGGACAAAGAGAACAAAGTTCTCCTCTCTGCAGGCGTGGGTTTGCCTGCTTTATTAGAAAAGCTATTTTAATTGAATTCCACGATGTCGCAGAGCGTTTCACTGTGTGCCACAGCCTAGGATTTGCCCTGGGGAATACGTCAGTCACTGAGAGCTTCCCATTGGGCTGTGCCATCAGAGCACCCCGCATCTCTGACGCTCAGAACCTCTTACTCTCTGATGTCCCCCTGGTAGCTCCTTGTCCTCGTGCACTGATTTGCATCCAGCAGGTTCCCATGCAGCAGGTTGCTTACAACACAACACTTCCTCCTCACACTCGCAATCCCAGTTCGCCTTCCGTAGAGGATAACCAGCTTGTACTTGCCAACCTTCCCTGGTGCCCAGAAGGGACTTGGGAGGAACCACCACGCAGCTACCACACTGCTCTCACCTTGATGGGCCTTTCTAGCTCTGGTTTCTTGTAACGCAGCCACATCATGCCGATGATGGCCAGAGCCACGCAGAGCCAGTTGAAGAAGCTGAAGAAGTTGATGACTGAGAAAATGTTGTTGGAAAAGGCATACAGCAAGGTCATGATGCACTGCATCCAGAACAAAAAAAGCCATTAGCAAAGGCAGTAGGCAAACCCAAGTTATGTTACAGCACTAAATTCAGGTTTTTCAGAACTATCTGCTAGGGAAAGAATCATGTTGATTATTTTTTACTTCTTTTAGGTTATTTGCAATTGGTGCCTGCAGTGATTTCAAAACAGAAGTGGAGTATGAGGATACGATGAGAGGGAGGTCTATCCTCCCCTGTCGGTGCTTGCAGGAATGGCTCTGTCTGGAGGTGGTGCCCGAGTAGCCCCATCCAACCACTCTGATGTGATCCTACCCTAACCCATTCCTCAGTACCACATTGATCCTCATCACCAGAGAGCCAGGTGCTTACCGTAAAGACGAGGGATGGCACAGGAGTGAGGAGCCTGGGGTGAATCATAGACAGGATTGAAGGCAAATGTCCTTCTCGGGATCCCACAAAGAACAGCCTGAGATGGGGGAGACGGAGCAGTTATCACCTCTGCAACCTTCAGTCCTGGGCTGGGGTTTGTCTTCAGCACAAAACAAGTGGGGACAGCTCAAGCTCAGCCTAGATGCGTGCTGAGGCAGCAAGATTGAAAGGCCCAGGCTACATGCAGGTTTTCTACCTCAGCAGTGCTTTGCATAGTGCAAGAGTAGCACCCTTTTGCTAGTAAGGCAAAAGGAGTGATGCCCTCCAGGATCAGACCCCAGCACAGGTGTTCTACACACACACAGAGTGGAAAGCCCCTCTCTTAGGGAAGGAAGGCTGGAGACAGCCAAGGAATGCAGGAAAGGATGTGTTTATAGCCTCCTTTCCAGAGGGAGCAATTAAGTGGCTTTCCTAAGACAACCTGGGAGATGTGTGTCAGAGCTGGAACCGTCTCAGTCCCTATCCTGCCCTGTTCTTTCTCGAGGTATTCTCAGCCCTTAAGTTTCATAAGTTTCTGCTTTTCATTAAAGCCACTTTCTCAGGCAACAGCACTGAGCCTCAAGCATGTGTTTGCTTATGTTCTAATAACTTCAATGGGATTTTGCCTGAGAAACAGAAGACCAAGATCACTCAAAAGTCTTCCTTTAAACTGGATATGGTTTTGAAGTCTTACTTGGTTTTCCCTTCACTCCCCACATGGCCTCCAGACCCTTCAGACTTTGTGCCTAAGCACAGCCACTCTTTGGAGGACAATGCCAAGCAAAGAGGGTTGAGCACAGCTTGTAAATAAACCCACAGAATTAAGCAAGAAACCTACCGGGAAGAAGTGAAGAGAGATCCATTAACGGATCCAAAGCAGGATAAGCCAACAAAGACGGGTATGATCCAGGACATGACGCCAAGGTGATAGTTCCCAAAATCCTAAACGGGGGGCAACAATACAGATATTTCAAACCCAGAATGCCCAGAAGAAATCACAGCTGCCTACAAAGACTTAATATTTATAGAGATCTGAGCAAGTGGCATGGCTTGGTGCCGAAGCTGTTATGGGATTTTCCATATTGCCATTTGTTGCTCCTCCTTTCCCACAAAGCACATTGTGGAACTGCAAAAAAACATCAGCAATAAGCCCTTCCTTCAGAGTCAGGACACAATATTTATCACAATAGTCATCCAAAGGTTCAAGACCAAAGGGAAGCTGCGAGGAGATTCAGACATGCAGCTATTGCCAGTTGCTGAGTAAGGACCTGGGATGCAGCCCCTTGCAAAGGCAGTGACCTGGAGTAGTATTTTCATATCACAAACTGACCCCATGCTGCTTCCCTGCAGTTTTACACCAATGCTATTAATGCACTGATTTCAAGACTTGCAAAGGTAAGCAAGACAACCAGACAGACAGCTAGTGGAATAACTCAGTGCTGAATAGGTGCAGGCTGGAGCAGGGTCTTGCTACTAACCCAAAGGATGGAGCACATCATCAGAACGGCCCAGACCAGCTCATCCCTTATCCTGGGACTGGGAAATTCCCTTTGAAGCACTGAACAAACCTGGTCACACTCAGTTTGCAAGATCACACTGTGCTGCTTACTTCCAAAGCAGTCAGGATTTCTGACCTCCATGGTATTTTAATTAATACAAGTATTGTTTTCCTTTCTTAATTAAAACAAAGAAGATACAGAAAGAGAACAACCTAGGTCAGTATTGAATGCATGACCTTTTCACACAAGTATCATGTGCTGGTAACTGATGGGAAGTCATGGGGCCAGCAGCAAGCTTGCATATTGACCAAATCAAGAGCAGTGGTAAGTGACTGCCCACCCTCACTACTGTCTGTGATTAATCCCACTTGGTATCACACTGTTCTTCCCTGCTCCCGTCACAGTTGCTCTTTATCTCCTGTCAAACATCAGCTCTTTTGTATGCAGCCATGATCAGCCTGGAAGGAACTATGAGATGTATGGAGAGATTGCACATCTGATTTAACCAGCCCTACAAGACAGATGAGTCACATCAGAAATGCACCTAGCTTACCACAGCCACAGCTTCGGATGTCAGCATCTGCTCTGTTGACAGGGTGGTGAAGTAAGCCAAGTTTGTCAGCACATAAACCAAAGTGACTACAGGTAGTGAGATGATGATAGCCAGAGGCAGGTTTCTAGGAAGAAAACATAGACTGCAATGGAGTGCTGCAGTTCAGAGAAGAGGGTTGTTGATGTCTTCATGCCACAGCCCTCCAGTGCGCGCTTGAAGTTTGCTTGAGCCATTCTGCCCTTTGGCTCTTTAGCATGTCCCGTTTCCCAGCCACACACTGCTCCCCTAGGAAAGGAGACAATGCCCACATGGGAACAGGCTGGAGCCTGACATATGTAGAGTGAAGGATTATGGCAGAAGGAACTTTATGCATGGAGAGACTCTGACTGTCTGGGCAAGCAGTAGTCCAAGGTCACTGCAAAGGCCATTAGTTAAAAATAACCTCCAATGCCAGTGGCATTAGTACATTTATTCTCTTCTGGGCAGAGAACCATTCCTGCTAGTGGGTTTCTTGTGGGAGATGGAAAGATCAGCGATTTAGTGGGCAAATTTTAGGCTCTAACTGTGGAGCTCGCTGGACTGATGAAACTCAACGAAAACGAGTTCAGACACAGTTGGAGTCGGTCTGTAATGATGAGGCTGTGTTGGTACAAATTTGCCTTTCCAAACAGTCTAACTTCATTTGCAAACGGAAACTGAAAAAGGAAACCCTGCTTGATACCATGTATAATTGGTCAAGTGGAGCTCAAAGCCACAGGAGGAAAGAGTCAAATACTGTGACTGCATTCAGGAAGAGATTAAAATAATTGCAAAATGGCAAAAAAACCACTTTCTATAACTGTGTTTGTGAAGGAAAGGTCGTATCAAACCTTATGCTTCCCAGCAGGCACTAATCACTGCCAGGGTCAGCCAGGAATGGGTTCTTGCACAAGCAACCCACGACAACAGTGCCCCATCGCTACCTCGTCTGTGAGCAACAGTGATTTATCAGCGACGTCCTGGCTTTGGTGTTGCCCACCCTTACCTCAGCCCCGAAAGGCATGAGCAGTGCAGAAAGTGGCTATGGCTCAAGAGAAGAGGAAGAGCACACGACAAGTGTATGTCCACACAAGTACTCTTGTGGGAGTTTATACAAGATGGCAATAGAGCCACGAGTGTTTCTTCCTCACATGTAATTCAGAGAGGTGCCGTGCCAAGGAAGCAGGACTTCCCAACAGCACTGGTAATATAAGCAGTACAGGAAAGCAGTGTAAGCAACAGCTCCTCTCAAAAGGAGATTATTATTCCCCCTTCCCCTACTTGAGGGAGGAACTACGCCATTAATTTAACTTGTTTTCTACTTCCCCTTCTGGGCTGATCAGCAACCCCTGTTACACAGACGAGGAAAAGGCTTCCTGAGAACAGGTTCTCCCCCCCCAGGGGAAGCCATCACAGGACACACACCTACCTGTAGGGATTTATCATCTCTTCTGTAACAAAATTCAAGTAATTCCTGTAATTTAAAAGGAACAGTGGTTATTTATGGTTAGCCCATGGAATAAATGAAGCCCTTCATCCTATACTCATCTGCAAGGGAATTTAAAGAGGGGTAGAGAGACTGGCACCTGCAGTAAAAGTTACGATGGCTAATGCCTAGTCCAAGAGCTGCAGCAAAGGACAAGCCCTGGATGGTGGTGGTGGATATAACAGACCAGCTTTTGTGCAAGAGGAGGGGTGATTGCTGGTGAAGATCTGGACCCAGGACTGACAGGGCCACCCCTCCAGGCAATAAGGGTGGCTGCAACTGGCCTGTTTTTACAGCAAACTGAGCAGGCTCCTTGTGCTTGCAAGTGCTCAAAGGGACTGACGAAGAAGCCCTCCAGGAGCTTCAGTTTGGTGCTCAAAGCAATCTGCTGGCATTTAGCATATCTCTCTTCTAGCTAACCCCATCCTACTGCTGTCCCTTAACACACACAGAAGCTGTACCCAGCATCATGGTGCATCATCACCCATCATCTGCTGCCTCTTCTAAATGCCATGATCACCTCCACTTCTTTGTGCTCTGATGTCCTGGCTGGAAACAGGGTGTGAAGTATGACTACCAATGTCAATAGCCAAACCCAAACCAACTGGTTACAAGAAAGATGGGAAGTCTTCCATCATACTCTTCCTTCAAACATAATCTGAGGACAAAAGGAATGGACTACAGCATTTAGAAAGATAGAGGGCTGAATCTTACCATCCTCCATAGGCGAAGAGACCACTGTACAGAGCTAGCACGATGTTCCCCACATCTCCTTTCGTGCCTTCAAAGGAGTGCTCAGGAGTCAGGTTTGTCACGTCACCTGCAGAAAACAAAACCAAGGCAGATGGATTGTGACCCTTTGTGGGGTTTGAAACAGAGAAACCTGGAGGCAAAAGCTGCTCTTAGTATTCTTAGTTATCATAATGATGCATTTTGGGTTATGCTACAGAGCATGTGCACGTATTGGGCTGATTCCTCCAGCTTTACAATACTTAACTCATCTGGAATCATGCACAAAGTAATCAGCACCAAATACACTTGTCTCAAGCAAATGGCCATTACTCAAAACTTTCTCACACTACAATGTGCCATCACTAAGGTAACCTCTCAGATACCTCCTCTCTGCAAAGAAAACACTCTGGGGACCTTCCTGCTGGAAGATGCTATGCAAACAGATATTGTCACATTGTCCTCCCAACTGAAAGCTGCTTTCGTTTGATAAAAACCCAGGATTTCCTTCACTTCCACCAGCCACCCAATAAAGCAGAAACCCAGGATTTCCTCTAGTCCCACCAGCCACCTGATAAAGCAGAGGGTTAAGGCGATGCCTTTGATTGTGGGAAGTCAGGTTCTGTAGGGCTTGAATATCAAAAGTTTCTGTTATGTTATTTACTTTTAAAATAAAAAGCCATAAATAGACTTGTTTGTACCTTTGGTAAGAACTCACCCACACCAAAGGGCTTATTTATTTTGCTTTAAAATGCTCTGCAGTTGTTTTGTTCCCTGCCTTTTGATGTGGAGCCTGGCTGTGGGATGGCAAAGCCATGCTCCCCTCCCTGCATCCAGTGCTCCTCTTGGGAGAGGACAGAAGCAAGGAACGAGGCAGGACTCAGCAGGGCAGGTTTGCATCCAGGGAGCACTGTCGAAGCCCATGTGATTCCTCTTAGGGCACAGATCTTTACTAATCACCCCAGCAACTACATCACATGGCAGTCAGCAGGGCCTGGAGCTTAACCCTTCATCTCTTAGCACAAGGTACCTACGATGTGCTTCTGGGTATGGGAAAGAGATGCTGACAAGCCAAGCACTTCTGGATGTCCCCTCTTCTCATCTCACACTGTAAACTTGCACTCCCTTATGTCACCAAAGACCTCTTTTGCAGGGTCTGGGTAACAAATGCATTAACCTTTTAACACCTCAAACTCATCTTTATGGTGGTGGAAAAGGGGACTTTTCCTGACAGCGCTGTTGTTCTGCTGCTGCATCCTTCACTCATGGGGCTTCACAAGGAACTGCTCCAAACCAGTGCCAGTGACACAGAACTGCCCTGTGTGCATGGAAGAGTTTTGCTTGTCTTTCCCCTTCTCTACCTGACCCTCCAGCTTTATCCCCACCCTCTCCATCCTGGACATTACTCTTTTACCTCCTTTCTCCCTCCTGCTCCAGCTGAATCTTAACCATGGCAAAAAGATATTCCTTAACGCAGCATGCAAAATGCTGTCTGCTCACAAAGTACCCAGGAAACCACCATCCCTCTGCCTTCTTTCCTGGCTAGTTGCTATCCCATTTGAGAGGGGATGCTGCAGATATGAGCTGCAAAGAGCCAGGACCCTAGCAGCAGCTCATGCACTGGGCAGTCATGTCCAGGGAGCCCCGTGCACTTACGTCTAACAGGTCTGCAAGGCTCTACTTGTCCACATTCCACTGCAGATTACAGTTCTGTACTGGTGTTGCCTTGTTTCTATCTCCAAGCACCTCCTTGCACTAGGAAGCTCTCTTCTGAATGTATCCTGGTTGTATTTAATGCCCCTTCAGCCAGTGAATCTCCTTTGCAAGATGCACCAATCAGTTTTAAAGTGAGGGTAGAAAACATACATCAAAACGTAATAGGAAAGCCAGGCAATTCAAAGACACCGATACAATGCTGTGAGTTTAACCTTAATTCCTTGGCTTATCGGTTCAGTCACATAATCTTAATTTAGCATTAATGCCCGGGCCTGGCTGTGAATAAAAAGGCTGATCCGGAGGTGGGTGTGCACAGTATCACATTCTGCTGCATCCCTCGGGCTCAGCTTTCCTGAGTTAATTTTCTGCCCCTCCTAGATAATTACCAGTCTAGTGCTTTCCAGGTCTTTTGTTATGGGAATAAGATACACTTTTTGTTAACAGTGACTGTAATTAGCTACTAGAACTGCACACCGATGGACAAGGAGAGCTCTCTCAGCATTGCAAACACCCCTCGGGAAGTCTCTTTAAGGTCTGCTCATCAGTAGCTCCCACTTGGACCACCTCTTTACCATGTCAAGAGGATGCACCCCCATTTCTTGTCCGCAGCTAGACACCATCTTCCACCAGCAGCCTCTTTCTGCCCATCACAGGCAAAAGCTCTCAGTCCCAATGTTCCTTTTTCTGAGGCATCTGCAGGTTTCACTCTGTGCCCTCTAAAAACCTCACACAGGAACCATGCACTGGTGCTGCTGAGGAAGGGCTGAGCTGCTGCCCTCACCCCGCTGGCCAGGATGAGGGACCACCAGTAGTCTCCAGCCCCAAACCACACGCCTGGATTCAGGATGTTCCATCCGCTTGGGGACCATGAGCATCTTTAGCCTCTGGGCAAGGATGGGTCCAAGCCCAATTTGGTGTCCTGCTGGGCTGTACAGACACTTTGGCTGTGTGTCAGGACTGCCTGCCCTCCAGGATACATGGACAAAGAGGGAAAGGCAGCAAAGGGAGTAGCACTGATGCAAAGAACAAAGCCTTGGCATTTCATTATGCTGCGGGTGAGGGTGATGGATGGGTGGGACGTAACTAATTACTCACACACCTTTTCCTTGCACCCGCTGCGGCATGCACCTAACTCATCCCTTTGAAGCATCAGCAACAAAATGCAGCTACTGGCAAAGGAGTGGCAAGTTAGGTCAGTGTGGAGGCAGCCAGGAGAGACTACGAAGGAAGGAAAGGGCTTTTTGTTCCTCCTCAGCACCTGAGGAGCTAACACCTCACTGTGACACCTCATCTATTGAGCTGTACCTCTCAAACGCTTGCAGTGAGTTGCTAAACTTCACATCTCTGTGCAACCTGCCAGAACGCAATGAAATAACCAGAGGAGCCAAGATCTATCTCTTCCTACTGCAAGGGGCAAGCTCATGTTGTTAGGTGTCCACACGATGCTCTTTAGCTTCTTTCATAGAGGGACTCTTCACTGGGGACTGTAGTGACGGGACAGAGGGTCAAGGGTTCAGACTTAAACAGGGGAAATTTAGGTTAGATCTTAGGCAGAAGCTCTTCCCTGTGAGGGTGCTGAGGCGCTGGCACAGGGTGCCCAGAGAAGCTGTGGCTGCCCCATCCCTGGCAGTGTTCAAGGCCAGGTTGGACACAGGGGCTTGGAGCAAGCTGCTCTAGTGGAAGGGGTCCCTGCCCGTGGCAGGGGTTGGAGCTGGGTGAGCTCTGAGGTCCTGTCCCACACAAACCAGTCTGGGATTCTATGATTTACAGCTACTTGTTTGCATGAGAGGAACCTGGGCTCCTTAACAAGCATGCCCCAAGTATCAAATCCCATCCTCTCCTGCCATGGTCACCTAGCTCTGCCCCACACTGCCAGGCAGCAGATCAGCAGAAAGGCAACAATCTGTGCCCACCAGTAATGCTTGTAGACGTAACTGGCATCAAAGTGATGCCAGAAGCATCCCAGATGCAGCAGGTGAGCTCTGACTGTACCCAGCATGCCCTGATCTCGTTAGCAGCCCCACACACAAAGGAGGTCCTTAGATCCCTGGAACAGAAATGCATCACACAAAGATGCACAGAGGTGGTGCAGAAGTCCCACAGGTGCACTGGAGGATGTGAAAGTGTCCATGAAGCACCACGTGCCCCTCTTGTTCTTACACTTATCCACAGACGCTTTACTGGTCCCAGTTGGAGACTGGGGATAGAAACAGAATAGTCTGGGTTGGAAGGGAACTCCAAAGCTCATCTAATCCAACCCACCTGCAATGAGCAGGGACATCTTCAACTTGATGGGCACAGGTTGCCCAGAACCACATCCAGCCTGGCCTTGAATGTTTCCAGGGATGCTGCATCTGGGCAACCCATGCTGGTGTTTTACCACCCTCGTTGTAATGAATTTTTAACTCGTGTCCAGTCTGAATCTCTTTTAGTTTAAAACCATCATCTCTCACCCTATCGTAACAGGCACTGCTACGAAGTCTCTCCCCATCTTTCTTACATTGGGTAGATGGTCCAGCACGGTCATTCTCACCTCCCTCCTCTAACACAAATTCTCACTAGGACCTGCTGTTCAAACGAGGTGTGAACCTCAGCTCTGGACACTGCATCGGTCGAGCCTCAGCGTGCAATTCAAGCCTCCAGCCTTAAACTGCTGACTCTGGATCAAATCAAGGGTTACAAATGCGCAGTGAGGCTGCCAAGCACGGCCCAACTGCTCCCATTGAGAGAGGGGTCTGTATGTGAGAGCATCCCAAAACCATGCTATGCGCACCCTCCGGATCCTTCATCCTCCCCAGCCCATGCAGACACGGCCGCTCTCAAGGCAATGCCCTGCCCGTGCCCGGCACCCCGGAGATCTGGAACCTGGTTTGAACTGGCTGTTCAGCCGCACTCTGCTCTACAATTAACCAAATTAAGGTAACAAGCTCTGACATAAACCCCATTTGCTGATCTTGCCAGCTGCCAAGACTCGGGTAATTGCACCGGCAAGCGATGGGTCACCCGGGGCCTTTCGGCAGGAGGGACCTATTTCAGGTCCATGCGCGCTGCGTGTTCAGACCCCTTCTTTGAAAAACATCCATTTGCTCCCCGGTCATGTCCGTTCCGGTTCTAACAGCACAGCAATCTTCTCTTGCAGAAGGCGTTTAATGATAATTAAGTACTTCTAACTTGCCTAAACAGCGAGCAGAGGGAACAGAGCCATGCAGACAGCTCAGCAAGAGAAGGGGGGGCCTCCAGCACGTCTCGCTCATGGAGGAGACGGAGCCAGGGAGAAATGTGCTGTACGCACAAACCCCCCCCGAGGAGGAGATGCACTCAGCTGTTGAGCCATTTCCCAAGAACAGCAGCAAGAGTTCAATGGACTGAGTCAGAAAAACAAGAGGGCAAGAAGCAAACAGGGGTCAGGGTTCCGGGAGCATCTCTTGGGCAGCTTGGAGCAACCCAGGAAACGCACGCTCGGAAGCCACATAGGCGGTTTGCTCCTCTCTGCTCTGCTGCCACTGTGCAGACAGCTTTGCATTAAGCAGTTTTGAGCAGCAGCTGTTAAACTTGGGTCCCGTAGCAGATGGGTTAATGGGTTTGGGAGACCCCATGGGGGCATGCAAGGAGGATGCAGAGCTCTTGGGTTACATCTTGATTCTCACCAGCTGCGGAGAGGCGATGACACTTCCCCTTATTTCAACTACTTCCTTCTGTTTTATACAGAAGTTCCTTTCCTCCCCTCCCAGTACTGGGAAGCTCTGTCGATACTGTTTACAGAGAGCTAACATTTCTCTTTTAGGGTGAAACCAAGGATCTGGGCTCGTGAACTCGCTCCACCCCACACAAAGACTCAAGCGTTACGGCTCCCCCTTTTGCAATGGTCCACCAAGACACAATTTGGGCCAGACAGCATTTTGCTGCCCTTTCCACCTCCTCTGCATCCTGCTGATACCACCAAAACACCTTTTCTCCTCCTCCTCCTAAGCAACCACCTCTTGATTTTCACAACCTCCGTGTCTGATGGCATAACATTTGCTGATAAGAAATAAAGAAGCAGACCTGGAAACATCATGTCTGGGAGCCAGAAAGCAGAGACCCTGGATGAAGAGGGTCCCTTTGATCCTTAGCACAGCATGGGAAGATGTTCCACCCAATAGATTTCCAGCCACTTCCATAGCTTCTTTCTTCTTTTCATAGCTGCACAACAAGTTCCATTCACATCCACAGAAGCTTGTGATTGAGAATGACAAACAAGCCGACTGACAAGGCTCTGGGGGGGGCTAATGGAGCCAACCAGCTTGACATGCAAAAGAACATCTGGGGAGGGCAGATCCTAATACCTGTCAGCCACACTCCCAAGGACATGAATTTCAGCCCTGCATTTGAAGGCTGTGGAAAAGGATAAGTTTATAAAGCAAGCAAAAGCACGTGTGAACACACGCACACACAGAGCTATGGACTGCACAGACACACATCAGGCACGAGCGACTGCAACCGAATACTTTAAAGACAGTGGACTTGGCAGTGCTGGGTTAACAGTTAGACTTGATGATCTTAAAGGTGTTTTCCAGTCTGAACAATTCTACGTCAGAGAGACAGGATCCAAACAGAGATGCAAAGCAGTAAATACCAAAGCCTTAGCTGCTCTCTAGTTAGGTATGTCTGCATTGCTGGGTTAGCCACGCTTGGAAAAATAAGAAGCCAACAGAATTTCTCGTGTCAGCTGCCTTAAAACCACAGAGCCCACAACAGTGGTGAGCAGTGTTCCCTATGGCGTGCTCGAGGTGCATTCCACAGCCTCCAGTTCAATGCACCTACCTTGACCCAGCTTCGCATTTGGCAGTTCACTCACAATACTGAAAATGAGCAGCATGCTACAACCCACAACTCCCTGGATAAAGCTTTTCAGATGTCAAGGCACATTTCCACCCCAGCCACGAGCCTCCATCCTCAGTGTTAAACAAACAGCTCTCATCACCCTTAAAGGTCTGCGTACAGAGCCACTGCAACTCACAGTGACCATAACAAGAAGCAGAGGGTCACCAACAGACCACTTCTGTACGTTGTTGTTATTAAATACACTTTATTTACTTCTGCACAGGCAACCCTGCACTTGCAAAATGCAAGAGGCTCAGGAGGCTGAACTCTATCCTGGAGTCTGTAATTGCCAAAAGCTTTCTGGGCAGAGAGGGCAAGAAAAGAGTTGTCTCAGCAGAAATGAACCACTGCTGACTCCAAACCAGAGCAGGCAAGCTGCATAGCACACTAATCTGCCATGCCCACCTGGCCTCAGCATCTGCATCCACCTTTGGCTGGAACAGAAATCAAAGATTAGAGAGTGAGAGGCCCATAAAACATGATTGTGTGGTATCAACCCTCCAGCATTAAGATGCCTGATTAATCTCCAGCATGTGGTTGATGTGATTTAGAGGTGCAGGATGCTGGCAGCTTTCCCAGCTTCTTTGTTCATGCTCTCCTTTGGTACAGTCTTCCACTCTCCATGTGCTCCCTGAAGAAGAGGGTGAGTAAGTGAAGCACAATAACTTTCCTTTGCAGTTTACTGCTGGAAAAACACTTTATAGTGGCATTTCTGAATGCCAGCGTAACAAGAAACAGCATGGGCAGCCGGAGGGCACGCTTTCCTTGCAATCCTTCGTGCACAAGCTTCAGCCCCAACTTGCACGGACGCACTCAAAAGCTTGAGGGACATTTACTACCCATAGGCTTCGTCTCCTGTCTGCCAAAGGGGATTTACAGTGCGAGTTAGTCATGGGCTATGGCTGGGTGAACACCCTTTGGGTTTGGCTTTGGGCTCCAAACTCTTCTCAGACACCTACAATTCCACCTCCAGTTGCTTCTTGTGCCCCATGTTGCATTCTAGAGCCAGTCGCCTGGGTGAGCTGGCTCCTCCAAGCACAGACACCATTGCAATGGCTACTCAGCTGCACAAACCCACACAGGGTGTGCAATGGCATTGCTGTATCTACCTTAGCAAAGCAGCAGATCACTGACACGGCAGGAAATAAAAAAACCCAAATCAACTGAAAGCAAACTGCTGAACATCGACCCGTTGATCAGGTTCCCTCTGGGGTGAGATTACACCAGGTCAAAGAAGAACTTGTGGCAGATTTCTTCAGCTATGCCAAATCCTCATTCATCTCAGGATGGCCAAGCAGGATTAAATGTAGGTAGGAGAGAATTCAGACAATGACCACTCCTGTTTTCTCTCAGTATCTGTGTGCCATTGTGCTTTCAGACCTGAGGGAGCCTGATACTTGTGAAATCAAGCTTTCCTGCTGTGTCAGCAGGACCCCTCCAGGGCAGCCCTGCCCTCCCCACACTGACAGGTCTATCCTGCCTTTGCTGCTTGCAGAGCTCATCCGCTCAGCCCCTGGGTCTCGCTTCAGATCTGGCTCAAGGGGGGGTTTTGGGGCATCCAACTGGC
Organism: Pezoporus flaviventris; assembly: GCF_033815535.1. Taxonomy (NCBI): domain Eukaryota; kingdom Metazoa; phylum Chordata; class Aves; order Psittaciformes; family Psittacidae; genus Pezoporus; species Pezoporus flaviventris. Next base: position 1,151,848 of record NW_026892653.1, on the reverse strand, counting down.
AGCAGAGATGAGAATCTGGGAGGAAAGGAAGGGCGAGTGAACTCCCCCTCCCTCAGGTCTTTCTTAACCACAGGATTTTTCACCAAAAAAAAGGCAGAAAAATTGCACAGGAAACAAGCAAAACAAACCAAAACCTCAACAAAGACAGAGTCCAAATGGGTGTTTTCCAGCAGAAAGCAGAGATGCAATAAACTGAAGCAGCACCCAGATGTGCACAGAGCCCCATGGCGGAGATGCTGCCTCCCACCTGGAGAACTTAAATGCTATTTGTAGGAGGGTTCACAGACATGCCAAGCACATGCCAATGACTAAAGGTTTGAATCCTCATTTTGGTACTTTCAGAAACCCTCCTGTGTAGAGCTCCTAACTTCCCAGCCACAAGTACACCTCTAAATACCCTTTCACAAAGAGCAAACGATGCTGGGATGGGGGTGTCAGGGCTGGCTGAGATTGCACACATCTACTGAAGACAAATGAAACAAAACCATGACTAAACCAAAACCTCCTTGCCTTGCCTAAGCTCTCCACGGTAAATGTCTGGAGTTAAAACTGCCCAGTGTGTCCTTAGTTCACCCCATGCTCATTCAGCAGATGCTGGTCCCTGACAAGCCCAATGAAAGGAGTTAAGAGAGAATAATGCTGCTGCCACCCAACAGGCACTCGAAGTGCCACAGATGAGAAATGTAAGATCAGACACTGGGCGTTAAGAGGGAAAAGGGACAATAAGTTCCATAAAAATAATTCGATAAAACAAGTGTTAAATTCTATTTCCCCAAGTCCCAAATGCCCAATTCTTATTATTTTTTTAAGCAGAACTGCTGGTGAGGAATCACAGCACTGCAGCACTCTCCAAACACAGAGCAGCCAGGAACAGCACCTCGCTGCTTATGCTGCACATGAATGTTTAAGAAACACTAGGACAGCAACCACAGAATAGAATACAGCTGAAACACATCTGTGATATGGATTTTCTTAGGTTTTTTTTTGACATCAAACCTTTCCTGAACTCCCTCACATGTAAAATGCATGAGCGTGTCCTTAAAGATTAGCATCTTTTTTAGCCACTTCACACCTAGGTTAGTTTTGAAGACATTAGGAGGTGCAGGGTGATGGGGTATGAAAAGCACAGCTGCAGATGTAATCACAGTCCTCTTCTGTCACACCCAGCACAGAAAACACCCCTTAAACCTGCACAGTCACTATCCAAGCCACTCTGATCCCAGTTATCCCACTCACCAGGTCAAGAATACGGCCAAAAAATACCTAGAGGTGACAGCAATTTGAACCAAATTAGAATTAGAACCAATTCAAATTAGAATTTGAACCAAGTAGAACTAAAAATAAGCTTAGTTTTTACAACACTGGAGCAAAGTAATCCTGATCCTGGCTATGCTGTAAGTTGTTTATTCTATTTAAGTGTTACAGCCTGTGAGCTGTCCAGTTGGGGGTCCACCTATAAGGTTTTACACACCAATAAACCAAGCCCAGACACAACTTTTAAAGCAAGCCCCACAACAGCTTTTAGAAGTGTTAACTTTTCATTGGTAAAATAACTGCATGAGCTATACTGAGTCTACTTTCAAACAGTTGAAACGCTGTCTAAGTAAGAAACCAACTTCATCCCTCCTTTTGAAGTAGCACGAAAGGAGTGATGTAAAACAGCTGTCCACAGAAAGATCACAGGGACACCCTATTTTCTGTGTGGTCATATTGCCACATATTTCTTTGTCTTGAGATGTTACTGCTTTTCTGAAAATAATGAAAATATTCAGGGAAAGCATAAAAAGGGGAAGAAAAAAAAGCCAGAAGCTGAAGGCAGGAGGTCAGCACACAGGAGGTCATACTTCTGAGAAGTCTCAAACGCTTCCACATCTGAGCAAGAAACTTGGTGTTGCTCCTCTCTTTATGGAGACTGCAAACATAAACCAGCAATGGGACAGCAACCAGTAGAGCAAGTTAAGCAGCGCTGCTCAGGCACTATCTGGAGCCTCACAGGAAAACACAACCCCATCACCACTGAAACTGCAGTCCCAGACAATAAACTTGGATGGTATTTCACACCAGTAATAGCTGCTGGCTTGCAATGAATGGTGGTAAGAGCCTTCAGTGGTATAATAGAAAACAAGGGCCCAGAGAGGAGTGGCAAAGGCATGGCACTTTGTATGGGCTCACCCATATCCTCAGAGGTTAAACAGGCTTTTAAAAGCAAGTTACCCATCTAAAACCTCAGTACTTTTAACAGACTTACAGTATTTCACCTGGTGAAGACGCAGCAACTCTGTACTGTGCTACTAATGCACAGCACAGCCTCAGAGAGCACGGATAGAGTGGCATCCAGATGCTCCAGATTTATTCCCTGCTCCAGGGCAGGTTTGACTCACTTAAACACTTCCCGAGAGAAGTTATTAACCTGTTCTTGTGAATCTCCAGTGAGACAGCCTCTCTGCACCATCCACCTGAGCCCTGCATTACAGTTAGAAGTGTTTTTTCTAATGAGTAATCTAAATTTCCCTTGTCTCACAGCTTGCACCCATCATTTCTTGTCTCAACACAGATGGAGAACAGTGCAGCGCTTTCCCATTTTCAGTATGTTTTAATGAATGCCAGTGTGCTTTCCTTGAAGAAAAAAAGACAGTCTCTTGATGTATTCCTGCTGCATAAGCTATGAGTTACCTGGCATGATTTAAACAAAAATGGAGGAAGTTGCAAAATGTAGGTGGAAACTAAAGAAGGGTGTATGGAAGGAGCTTGTATGTTCTTAAGGACTTATGAGAGAGCTTGCAGCTTCCATAAGGAGGTTAATAAAATCCATGTTGGACCACCAGCAGGTAGCGTGCTGTAAAACAGGAACTCAGACAAGCAGTAGCGTGCCACCTAGGACAAGGTGTAAACATGGGCTTTGAGAGGAGCATCCTCTGTAGATCCCAAGGTTCCCACTCTGATCCAGTTTGCTTTGTACTGTGTCTTGTGTGCATGGACAGGAAGTAGAGGTCTTTACCTTTAAATGTTACCATTCAACTACTGCTTTTGATCCTATTACCTTTCACTCTGTTTGAAGTGTCCGGGTAGTTTAACAGGAAAGTAAATGTCACATGAAATTACCTGTACTTAAAGATGGGCACATTTGTACCTCTCCACACCTACAAAAACCTGATGCTGTAACAGGCTTCATAGGAGGTAAAAAGCTTCTGAGATAAAGAGTGTAGGATGGGTATTTTTGAACACAAAGACAGAAACCTCTGACTGGTTACAGATACAAGTCAGTGGAAATACCTCGTATTTTACACCTGGGCAGAAAGTGATTCACCCTCCACAAAAGGGCAAAAGAACAGTACAGAGGGAGGGAAGGTGATTCTGAAGATGCAAATTAAGGTTATCATCTGCAAACAAAAAGTAATTGTAAAAACACTTAAGGGAAGATGTTAAAGAACTAACAGAGATTTATATTTATTCTTTTCCTTCTAAGGGAGAAAGAAAAAGTTCAGCAAGCCAGCCTGGGGAGCTGCAAAGAGGAAGGAGGTATATTTTGTGATAAGGCTCAAACAATGCTCCTGTTGAGCACGGGCACTGAGCTGGAAGAAAATAAAACCTCTGATAAAGCAAGAAATTCTGCAAAGACAGCACTGGCTCCCATAGCTGACACAGGAATGAAAAAGACCCACATGCACACACAAACATACACACACACACTTGCCAGTACAGAGAGACAGGACTATCTGCAGGCTTTTATGCACGTTTAACAATTAGGGCCTGTAGTGCTCCCCCAGAAGAGTTTATTTTCACAAAAGTTGTACAAAAAAAAGCACAGTTAAATGCTTATTTGTGAGGATTAGTTAATCAGATGGGTTTGGAACAGATGGGAATCAGATGGGTTTGAGAGAATTTTAAGTGTGCACGAAGAAAACAAGCACCAGAAAATTTGCTTTATCTCCCCACTTTTATCTTCTTTTTTAGATGCTACTTGACAGATACGTGCGCTGGTGGCAGCTGAGGGCCCTAACATCACTGTTCATCACACAGTTTCTGCAGCCTTGCCTGATCCTTGTGTAACCCTATGGACTCAAACAAGTTATTCCATACATGAGCAAGAGAAACATGCAGGGATATTTTGTGAAAAGAATTAAAACTACTGGGGGTTGGTTTGCACATGCAGATAATTTTCTACTCGGAAATGGCCCTGACCATGGCACTGGTTACAGATAAGATTTCCCAGAGCAAGTGCCACCATTTTCATTCCCTGTAGACTTGGCAGCTCTGGCATCTCAAAGGGAGAGGCCACACAGTGACTGCAGCAAGTGGAAAGGACCTTGGGTTGTATCTGTTGGGTGCCTGCAGCGTGAAACCAAGCATAACTTCAGTAAGGTAGATATGAAATTTCACAAATAAAGTGTATGAAAGCACTTAGCCATTTGCAAAGCACAAGCTGGAAATATCACCCCAGCATGAAAGAGGACAAAAGACATTTGTAAAGCACGTCTGCTAGCTCTGAAATGCTTGGGTTCGGACTCTGGGGCTTTATCCCTAATTCCCAGGTTCTTCTTTAACTGCATACCACCTTCAAGAGGAAAAGGGAACCACATACTTACCCTTTGCAAGCTGCACGAAGCCAAGAATGATGATGAGAGCCAGCGCCAGCAGCTTTGCCGCAGCAAAGGCATCCTGAACACGAGTGGCAGCTTTCACGCTGTAACAGTTCACTGCTGTGAGGAGCACTGAGGGAAGCAGGCAAGAAAAGACAGGTCAGTTTTCAATGAAACACTTAAAACACAAAACAAATCATCACAGACTCACAGAAAACCAGGTTGGAAAGGACTTCAAGGACCAAACCTTTCTACACAAAACTAGGTCTAGCCTAGACTACATCCAGTACCACGTCCAGCTGAATCTCTGAAGTGCCCAGAGTTGATGAATCCACCACTTCCCTGGGCATTTAAGTTTTGCTAAAGCTTAAGCAAACACAAAAAGTCTCTTCCTAAAATAGAAACTTTTAAAGGCAAGGTTCTGCAGCCACACACTTCCCTATTCTGTCTCCTGTTTTGAGACAGCAGCTGGTTTGAACAGTATCCTTGGGACAAGGAGCTGCCCTGCTGCACTGGGAAGAACACTTCTGAGGGCATGTAAATACAAGTGCTTGCTGCAACCATTATCATTGGCTGCAGTCCCTGTTAAGTCGACCCAATTTAACGCTGCTATTGTGTGGAAACACCATAGTGTCAGGACAAGCTTCCAGAACTGGTATATAGTTATTTGTGTAACAATAGCACCTAAAAGGCTATTGAAGGTGTAAACATGAAGGAGGAGATGTCCCTGTCCTGACCCATTCTGCAAGCTGCGGGACATGGGTCAGTGGCACAGACTGAAAGAGAAGCCGGATCTAAGGCAACCCTCATCCTCTGGTTGGCTTGCTGGACCAGTGGGGCCCAGGATGGTTGCACAGGATTTCAGGGATGCTCACAGGGCTGCACACCACAGCGATGGAAGACAGGGCTGCACAGAGCAGAATAGTGCCATGGTTCACGTCTGCTCCGACTGCTCTCCTACACGATCATGCTACCTTCCCACGCACTGCCAAGCAGCTCCTGCTACCTACACATTACTCAATGAAGCCTTATTTCCTACCTTTTCTGGCCTTGTTCCCCCATCACCCTCCTCTGTTATCACCCGCTCCTGCCACTATTCAGTGTGACAGTCCTACCAGGACAGGGCTTGTCTAAAGCCATGAAGCTGCTGACTGGCCAAGTTTCACCTGCTTCAGAGGAAACAGTGGCTAAACCCTTAATGCTCTTCCAAATCACTTACTATTTTCATGCCCTGCTCTCTCCCTGCTTCCCAGAGACTGTTGCTTGTTATAGAGACAAGCAAATGTCACAGCGAGAATGACAGTGCCCCACGTGCTGGATGCCTTCCCCTCCTCTCCGTCTCCCTTGCACCCCTCGCTGCCTCCACGCCAGCTTGCACAGCCCCTGGAGCTGCTCGGGGAGGAGCTGATCTCAACCCTTCTTCTGGAGCTGGAGGCTTTTCCCTGTGGGATCGTCTCCAAGCTGGCCTCTGCCCTTGTGCAAAGGCTGCTTCCCACATCCTGCAGCGTATTTTCACAGGACCCAGCTGCCTCGACCAGAGCCAAACGGCTGCTCCCCAAAATACTCAGTCTGGACGCTGATCACACTCTCCTGAGGCTACGGGCTATATCTGCACTCACAGCTTAAAGCCCAGAGAATGGGATGTAGATATCTCAGCCCTAACAGAACTCCCAGAGATATGACTGGGCTCAAGCAGCACCTTTGTCAGGTCACCACTCTCTTCCTCCAGGGGATTGCTGGTGGACACTCTGGCCTGTTCCTGTGGAGCTGAGGTGCACGGGGTGCTCAGAACAGAGTGGGAAGGTGATGGGTAAAGGTGGGAGGCAGAAATACCTGCAGTCATATGGCCTGATTACTGCCCAGCAAGACACCCGGGGCTTTAAGACCCTCAATACATGCTGAGCATCACAGGGGAAACCACAATACATCCCTACTCAGAAGCAAGGTTACCTCCAACTACACACCCGAATCCAGCTATCACACACATTCACATGAAGGATGCAGGCACCAGCACACCATGCATTCACCACCTCCCCTCTGACATGAGATGGCTGCATGGGATCAGCAGTGCCTTTGCTCTCCAGCTTCCATCAGGACCATGCACCAGAGCTGCTCACATCCCATCAGCCTGGAGCAAAGCTGCGTTCCCACAGCCTCATACCCTGCCTCCCAGCAAGGGCACAATAAACTGCAGACTGGGAAATAAAACCATGGGAGGAGGAAGGAGTATTGGGCTTTTAAGAGGGTCTTACTGGCTCACTGCCACCCCGCATCCTGCCCTGCCCGTGGAAGCAATTGCATTGGTAAGAGTTCAGGGAAACACAGCACACATCCCACGCCAGAGCTGGGAATAGCATTCCTGAGACATATGAGCACAGGCAGGCTCAGAAGCACCCATAGGCAGGCTTCAGAGAACTCGGTCTTCAGGGACCACAGTATCTGGGTCCGATCACAATGATCAGACTTCCTGTTTTTGCTGGGTGACAGGACTTGCCGGTGATGCAAAGCAGGAGTCACCAGGAAGCAGTGACACACAGGCAAGAAGAGAGACGAGTTGCATCATTCATTCAGAGGGATGTGAAAGCCTGCTACAGCCACAGCAGGACAGCAATACCCATCACGCTGAGAGGATTTAAACGTCCATCTAAAGATCAGCTAAAGGCTGCCTGTGAGGGATCTTCAGGCAGAGAAGAGCAAAGCCAGTCCCAGTGCAGCAGACTGCACATCTCAGAATGCAGTGCCTGCTTTCAGGATCATTGGCTACATGGCCCCCCCCTTTACCCCTGGGATCTGGTGTCATCTCAATATAAGAGCATTTAAAGTTCTGAGAATGAAAGAGAAGTCTTTGCAAAGAAAAGCATGCGATCCAATACATCCCACAAGAATGAAAGCCACAAGTAAATAAGAAACTTCAGATTCACCTTTTTTAATATATCATGCCTTTCAAGCTACTTTGGGAGTGTCTGGGTATTTGAAGCAGGTGAAACCGAAATGACCAAGAGCTGTTTCTAATGGGAAGCATACCCCTGTACCACACGTGCTCCTGCACAGGTCATCATGGCCTTTAGGTGACCTGCTTCAGCACCCAGCCAAAAGCAAACAGTGAAGACCCGTGCCAACAAACCTGCCACACCACCACCCACAGACGTAAAGCCATGTCCCTGGGTCCCCCCACGCTGTGCTGCTTGTGGGAGATAAGGTGCATCTCCTTAGAAAGATGTAACATGCCCAGGCTTGGAAGCTCTTCAGCATCAAGCAGGCCAGCACTATCTGCGGTTTGCAGGGTCACAGCTCCGACACCTGGCAGCAAGATTGTGATATATCTGCCTCCAACCAGCATGCTAAAAGGAACACTGTCCAGACACACAGGGGAGGAGAAAACAGAAATTAGCAAGGTCAACTTACAGCATGTCTGTGCCACAGGGGAGGAGGTGAAGGGGAGAGAAGAAAACACAGTTAAATACCACTAAAGCACAGATCACAATTCATCTACTAAAAGCATCTCTATAATGAATCCTAATGGGGAGGACAGGGAGGGAACCGAGGAGCCAGGATTCACTTCAACCAGTGATTATGCTAAAAATAAAACTCTCCTTGTTTACAGAGGGATATTTAAAGGATGAGCTAACGTATCTAAAAGCACACTTCTCCCATTAGTGAAGACAGCCCTTAGAGGTGTGACAGTGACATTCCCTTCCCCATTTAGGCATTCTGTTTCTTTGACAATAGCTGCTTCAGCCTCCACTTTAAATACTGACATTCTCGGGGCTGTTTTTCATGTTCTGGTTCTGTACAGAGTCTGCTGGACGGGCCATAGGAAGGCAGTGCTGCACATAAAAGGCAAAAGCTTTCCACTCAGCCCTAGACTGAAAAGCAATGACAGCGTCTGTATTCAGCCCTTAAAAATACATTGGTGCCACATAAATGGGCTTTGTAAATACATAAAATAACTTAGGGACAGAGACTGAACAGGGCTGAGAGCTTCTTCCACGTCAGTCGTAATTCAGATCCTTCCAAGTGACAATCTCAGCTTTGCTTTTCCTACCACGTAATAATATTTGTCTTTCCTAAAGGAGTGTGGTGGAGTTACTACACTTAAATGCTTTTTCCTACAGACACCAAGATGAAAAAACACACCGAGTACTTTTTCAATAAAATTCCAAGACAAATTCCAGTGGCTGCTTCCCAGGAGACCAGAGGGCTTGGGTTTCGTAAAGCAGAGTTTTATTCCTTTGATCCGAGATGCTATCCCATGAAGCAGGGGCTGTGGGAGTCCTCCTGGCACGGCTCCCTTTACCTCAGATGAACTGCTCCACATGAACAACAGGGGAAAGCTGGATAGCCACAGCTTTGCTATGAATCAGGGCCATGATACAAAGCAGGGAAATATCAGCACTGCCCTAATTTCTGCAGCACCTTTTGTAAAGCTACAGCCAGTAGCCATAGTCAGAAGCCGGCTATGCAGCAAATCAGACCTCTAGCATGACCTGTTGGGGCCATTCTTGGGAATCATTCTAGGAACAAGGACTTCAGCATGACCTGATGTGACACTGCCTGTCTGATCCAGCAGCCCCTCTGCAAAGGCTTTGTATAATTGGGGTAACAGGAGCTACAAAGCAGCAGTGACTGCAGATGTACAAAGGGGTACACCCGTTTATCTTCCAGAAGCAGGGAGGATGCTGGGTTTTGACTGCTGAAGAGAGAACATGCTCACAGAGTGCTGTTAACTCTTTCATTTCCTCTGGTGACTGCTCTAGCCAACTGAGGGTGAGCATCATTTCAAGATACTCAAGCCACAGGGGAAGCCACAGGCTTTCAAAGAGAATTTTTGGCTTTCCAAAGACAACAACAGGTCCAGCTTCAATTATTTACTATGTCCTCGTAGTTCCAGCTGGCTTCAGGCATGTCACATAACCTGTTCCCCTGGCATTCACCTGCACAGTGTGATAATTTCCCCGTTACTGATAGGAACCAAGGATAAACAGACTAACACAATATAGAACCTTGCCCTGCCACAATTCACATTTTATGGGCACATTCCTTTGAACTCAAGTTCCAAGACCACTCCCAAACATGGTTTCTAAATGACAAGAGGAGCAAATCCCTACCAAGCACAGAAAGGTATCATAACAGTCCCTACACAGAACAAGTCCATCATAAACACACTCTGTCTACAAAGGAAAGGCAGGATACCGTAAACTTGCCCTGTGGGCATGTGGTTCTGCCCAAAGCAAATAGTACGCGAATGGAGCCCTAATACAAGTAAACTGGGGTTTGGCATTTATGATGCAAGAGTCTTGGCAATGATCCTACAGAAAAAGGCAGGGCTGCAGCTTTCCTGGAGTGGCCATGGATCAGAGATGGAGTAAAGACAGTGCTCAGGGAGGCTTTGTTTGGAAAAGGAAAAACACAAGCAGGCAATCCACACAGCTCTGCATAGTCATCCTGATTCAGAGGGGAAGACAGGATCCAAGCCCAACACCACATGTAACTTGCTGATGGAGTGATGGGAGTTTGCTCAATCCGAGATCTTTAGCAGTTTTTCAGGTGAAACATTTCTGAAATGAGGGTAGGAATTCTTGAACTACTGGCACAGCTGCATTCATGCTGAGTGCGAGGTTACATATGTTGAGAGCCTTGTGCAATGACACTTTTGTCCTTTAGTCTATCTCCTGTAGGTTTCCCTGGTCTTGAGCAGTAGTGCTTCCTACATAGTTCAGTATACACCTCTACAACAAGGATAAATGTGTGTAAGTACTGTACTTTAAAGAAGTAAGCTTAAATTGGTGCAAGGTAGCCATGGATCCCTATTTGTTGTATTACAGACCAGAATGAAAATGCATTGTAGCATAGGGAATTTGTGGAAAAAAAGGGGAAGAATAAAACGAAATCCTCCACCTCAGCTTCCCGACAAGAAAACAGGGACTGTGACACTGCCCAAACACAGATAGAGGATATACCATTAAATGATTCCTATTTCTAGCTCATGCATTTCCAAAGCACTTAGCCCTCTCAATTGTAAGACGATGCTTCCATTTACCATCTGCCACTGGATGATGCTGCTCTCCTTTTCACTATTACTCACAGAACAGCTCTCAGTTCCTTTCAATTTCCCAATCCTACAGGAAAGACTGCTCCTTTCACTCTTTATAAAGTACGGATGATAGATAGGAGTTTTCTCTTGACGGCACAAGCAGGTTTCACAGAGAGGCAAGCTGAATCCATGGGCACCAAGAAACAAACCGCAGAGATGGCTGATATGCTTTACAGGGAACTGCTGCCTAAGCTCAAAGAGGCTAGACTAAACTAAAAAGGTTACACTGAAAATAGTTACTCCACATAGCACAAACAAGGAATTACGATTTACTGACTACAGTGATTTAAACCAATGGGAAAATCAATGCCTTAACTATCCACTAAGGCAAAAAACCCCACTTTACATTCAGGTGGCTGTGATGCTACAGTGTCTTTCAATAGTCTCAGATGTCTGTTTCTAATTGCACAGCCTAGCATGAGACATACAGAGAAGGACACAGACAGAAAAAGGCTGGGGAAATTTCAGCCTGACAGGAATTGAGTGAAGACTCATGCCCTGAAAGGTCGTACACAGAAAAAACAGAGGGAGACACTCTGCAGCTATTTTTTCAAGGACAATCCCCTGGAGAAACTTAACAGACAAGGCAATGAGTCTGTAGAAGGGAAACACTCAGTGGCACATGAAGCTGTTGGGAAGGAGCACTTGGACCCAGAGCAAATGCATCTATATTATAAATCAACTTATAATAACAAATATACCTGGCAACAGCTTACAGTTTCCTTTTTATTCTTCTTTTGCAGACAACAGTGCTGAGGAATTGGTGAATGAGAGCATCAACAAACAACAGGTAAAAGGAGAAGGCAAAGGGTTGCCCTACCACTAGAGCTTAAGACCCACACCCTAACTGAGACCAGGGGCTCTGGGTGCCTCCAACACACGGCTGCAGACACCCTGAGTGGGTCACAGCTCCATCTCTTTGTTGGCTTGCTGTTCCAGGAAGCCCCTGGTGCTGAAACCAGCTCGGAGCTGGGAGCCAGAGGAGTCAGTGACTGCAAAGTGGAACGACGGTGATATTTCCCCATGTATCACTGCTCTCAGAAGCATCCACACCCTTGCGTTTACAGAATTCTGCAAGAATAAATTAACAAGCACTTACTTGCCACCTCTCTCTCCAGAGCTGTGCCAACCACTGCAGCACAAGTTGGGGCCAAAAGGCAAAACAAGGACTGCCCAGAGGAAGAGCTCATTAAAGAATTCCATTGCCGGCAGATATTGCAGAGCCTGGATCTCAAGCCTACATAAATGCACCCATCACTTTGGTACCTAGGTTCTGTAGTAACAGTGACACAGTTTACACTAGTCAAACTGTGTGATATGTGAACTTATTAGCAAAAAGAATTTATTTTACTACTATGAAGAATTATCAATGTTAGAGGAGCTAACTCCCAGGTAGTGGGTAGGAGTTACTAATCTGTCGCCTTAGAAAGAAGCTTGTGTTTTCACTGTCAATGTTTCTAGATTACATGACGCAGCAATTCTGCAAGACAAGTCATTCTGCCATAAGAAGACAAAGTAAATATAGACTGCAATAGAAGAAAGAGATCTCTTTCTTCAGCTCCCAGCAAATTTAAAGGACCCCATGACTATCACAAGCTAAACATCTTTCCCACCATGTCCCCTTATACGAAATTCCAGACAGTTTTAGTCTGAATCACGCCACCTCTGCCATGCAGAATTCAGCTCTGTTTGCTCGTCGGCACGAAGCTGCTTTCTCGTCCATTACGTTTGATCTCTTGGCCACATTCGACACTGGGACTATGCGACTACTTGAATACTTGAAATACCTAGTGATGCTGGGTTGAATTAAACTGACCATGGAGAGTTTCTTTGAAAAAGCCTTCCCAATTTGCTCATGTCAGAAGAGAAAGACTCTGAAAGATCTCAGTGGTAATTTAGTCATTCAAATACAATGAAATTTAATGAGACATTTGTTGTGAGAGCCAAGAGAAGGGTGCCAAGAAATGCAGTACTTGCTTGTGGTTCAAATGTCCTCCAAATCTTTATCCATTTCAGAGGAGTCCTGCTAGTGTCAGAGCTGTTTTCATTAATGCTACTCTAATTAAATGCGGATTTAAAACAACAACTTCAGTCTTTCAACATTAGCCATACAGCAGGGATTCTATAAAGACCCCTTCTTTCCACTCTGATTCAGCTTAATCACTTAATCCACCTTTCTGGAGGAGAAAAAACAAAAAACCCAAACATCATCAAAGCTTCACACCTTGCTTGCCCTGGCAGATTAATTCCAAGTCGCAACGCTGCAGAATAAACCCATCTTAAACAGACAAGAATAAGATGTATCTTGTGTTGGCCTTGCTTACCATCTAACGCCTGATGAGTTGAAAATCTACCTGTAGCTTCACTTGAAACAGCTGGTCAAACAACCAAACTTGTCATATTTAAAGCAAAACCCTAATACCAAATAAAGACGTTCCTACTTTCAACATAGACAATTTATAGCTGAAACGCTGACACCAAATATTCACTTATGGGCTACAGCTATGATCTGACAAGCACTCCAGGCATCTGCTTGTACACTTTTGCCAATCCCTGGATTGAATACCATTCTCCTCCTTGAACTCACAATTTCCTCAGGGGGGTGTCAGGCACTTACACATCTCTATGACATGGACAGCTATTAAATATGACTCAACTCTACACTGACTGCTACTAATTCTTCCACTATTAGTCTGTTCATAGCAAAAGAGACAAATGTGCTTGTTTTACTGCAACTTTACGCTTGCAGCAGGAGTGCCCAAAATATTTCAGAAGCAGCAAAGGAAGTCTAAAGACATATTAAAGAAGATTAAAATACTGCTGCTTTGGAAGTAGCAGATATCGCTGCAGCAATATTGGGGTTATTAGTGCCAGATTAGCATATATAATTAACAACTGAGAAAAGGCTTCAGAAGCTAACAGTCAAATCACTGATATGACATTGAAGATCAAAAGTAAAAATACATGCAAGTGGCAGGGTTTTATGGTGCAGATAATATTGTCAAGAAATAAGTAAATTATAATCTGTTAGGTAGCACACAGGGGGTGTGTCGCAGGCTGTGTGTAAGGATGTGCGTAGAAGAACAGTTCAGGCACTTGTAAAACACTGAGCAAGAACCTCCTCATGTCTGGAAGCAGCATTACCCCCCTCCCATCTCCCTTATCTACAGAAAATTTATTGTACCACAATTCAGAGATGTTTAACATGTAGGAAATCTGCAAATTAACAGGTGGTTATAAGGAACAGGCATGTTACCTTTTAATGGGCAATTTGAAATTTTCCTTCCTTCTCTAGGACATACACTCTGTATTAGGCTGTGCTCTGGAATATTTTTATGATTTTTTCTTAAGATTTATCAGTTTGAATTAAAAAAACATTAACACACAAGTGGCAGCCAGCTGTGAAAGAGAATCTGACCCACTTGCACTGTAAGACATCAGGGATGCACTCTCAACTGGCTGTTGTTCCTCATCACTGCTCAGGCCACTACCTGGACACTGTCTCTTCAATGGGAAAAAAAAGACTACAGGGTTAAACAGTTTTACACGATGCTTCTGCTATCTGAAGATGGTCCTGCGTATCAACAAGTTCTTCCAAAACTACACTTGCCACCTAAATATCCTGATAAAGTATGTATTTTTTAATTCAAAGACAAAATGAACTGTAGAAAACTGCAGAAAAAAGATACAAGTAAGCTGGAAGTGCAGTGAGTGTACTTTTCACTGTGATGCTTTCTCAAGACGAAAAAAGTGGAGACAGGTGGATTCTTATTTATCTACGTAGCCTTGAATGTGCACCTGAGACACTGGGTACAGAATCCTTAGTAGTTTAATTCTTTGTCATGTGCAAAGAACTACTGATATGGTAATGCAGACATCATCAAAAATGCTATGTCAGGACCAAGTAACCGCTCCTCCACCACCTACTGAATTTACAAAACTGGTTTAGATTAAATCATATTTTGGGGAATTCAAATTATTGTTCTGTTTTCATGCATATAGAAGAATACTCAGTTTCACAAACTAGTTTTTTTCTGTTCAAAAATGCTTGGATACCAGGTGCACTTTGTGTTTGCTTTTGCGTTTATGATTTTTCAGTTTTGAAAGTATCAGCCCTCCAATCTCTCAGCTAAAATAACATGCTCAAATTTATGAGTTACCCAAGTAACCCAGAGCCTGAAAAGTATTAAGGCAGATTACCTGTGAATTCTTACAGCTAGGGAGCACTGGCTGTTCTGTGGTGAACAGCAACAAGCAACTTGACCAATCTTGCTGCAGTAAGACTTCCCTGTAGAGAATTCCCATGCTTGTATTTGGCAACCATAATATGCATTCATGTTGTCTTATGGAAGGAGTAGTCTTGCATACCAACTGTCTGTAGATTACAATCTTGATTTCAGAAAATACCGATTTGTAGTTAAAGTCTACTTACCACCCACGCTGTTTTCCTCAGCACCTTAAGGGGAACAGAATTCCTTACACCAACTATTTCTTCTTTCTTTCAAGACTGTGATTTATTTAGATTATCTTAATGTCTAGGAATTCCATTTCTATACTTCATGGTGGCAAATACTGAACAACACATTATTTATTGATCTGTTCGACACCAGTAACACTGGAAATGGAAACAAGTAACTTCTGTCATTTCTCTTACTAGAAACCACACAGCCAATTGCATTTTACATGGAAATACAAACTGAGGAGAATATAGCTGGTACTGTTCTAGATGACTGGGTTTTGGCTGTAGGTCAACTGTATTCCAGCCCAGAGCCCCAGATTCCCCTGTTGCTTCCTGAACTGTTCTTGTCTTTGAGATAACTTATTAATGGATGAGCATATGCACAAATAGGTCATTTTCCGTACCCTAGGGCTCTAGAAAAACTGTAAGTATCTCACTGGATAGGAGTGTGTTTGCAACAACCATGTAACAAAGCTGCTTGTTAGCCCATTGAAGTTTCGTGTGACTCGCTAAGTCCTTGGACCAGCTTTACTTCATTTATTGTTCCTAGCTCATGATGTGGTTTTGGCACCAGACAGTTGAAAAGCTAAGTCCAGAAATCAAAGTTACAGAAAACTAACTTGCTGAAGGCAAGGCCTGATGAACCAACCTTTTGTAGCAAAGCACACAAACAAGAACTTAACCCAAAGCATAAACAAAATAGCAGCCAGCGGTGCAGGGGAGAGTAAAGTTTAAAGAAGAAACACATGGAAATGAAGCAGATTTCCAAAACTGGCAATTCTTTCTTTGGGTTTTCAAGATAAAGGCTCAAGAACAAATCCCACTTCAGGAAGCCTACTAATTGCAAGCAAAAGAAAGTTGGAGACGCATTACTTATTGGAGTGGGAAT
Source organism: Pezoporus flaviventris (assembly GCF_033815535.1). Classification (NCBI taxonomy): domain Eukaryota; kingdom Metazoa; phylum Chordata; class Aves; order Psittaciformes; family Psittacidae; genus Pezoporus; species Pezoporus flaviventris. Next base: position 1,135,826 of record NW_026892653.1, on the reverse strand, counting down.
GAGCCGCGGCATCAAGAAATCTCATGCTGCAATCTGCCCTGCCAGTGAACACATCCCGCCACAGGCAGGTCTGTTTTACCCCTGTATTTGTCTTCTGAGCAGCAAAATGAGAACAGGGAGACCTCATCCTACCTATTTTGGGAAAGATCCAGAAGATGAAAAGTACCTTAATATTACAAATGTGTTCTCAAAGGCTTTGTCAACTACAGTATGTTCAGCAAAACTTTGATCTAAAGCAGTGACAAAGTCCATCTAATCAATGCTCTAATTCCATTAGCTTCTCAGCAAAAAATGTGAATGCCACGTGCATGGATGCCCCTTTTCTCCATGCCACTGAGGAAACCATATTGCAGACTGGCAGGAAAGCTCTAAAACCAGATTTTTCATAAGTTGTTGCCTGAGGCAAGAAACCAATCAGCAGAACTATAGTTGGATGACTGTGTTTCCTTAATAAACTTTGATTAAAACTTGCCTGGAAAGTCCACATGCCTGTCTACTTGCCCTAACCTTCCTGAAAATTGATTTAGGGAATAGGGAAGTTTTCATCTTGCCCAAAGAAAGTACAGTTTGCTGCCCTACCTTTTATTATCTTACTCTGTCTACTAGCTGGCCATATAATGTATCTACCAAAGACTCAGGGGGTTTGTGTATGAAGACATTTACAGACAATCTATCTTCACATAACAACCATGTGCTGCAGCTTTTGAATGCCTGTGATCCTCAGAGGATGAAGGAATCTAACACAATGTCCCCTTGGACAGCACGAACAAACAACTTCCCACACTACCTCAAAAAACCCGAAAGATTACCAGACTGTAACTTCATACACCAAATATATGTTGCATAAAGCCCTCACAAAAAAATTACATCTTTTCCCAATATACATCTTTCCAATGGCACAAAGAACTAACAGTGGAGTACAACATGGACTAGATAGGAAATGAGGGAAGAAAGGCAGAAAATGGTCTTGCATTTAAAGGATGAAGAATTTGGATGGGGTGACACTGCAATAACGGAAGGAACAGAAAATGAGGCTTCAGTGACAAAACTGCAGACCTCAAAGTACCAGAAATACGATAAAAACTGCAGCAGTCGAGATTATCTGTGTGTCACGGCAGATATCAGTGGTCCTAAACGCATCACAGCATGACTGAACTTCTCCACAAGGCAAATTCTCATGAGATAGAACACTTGCTAGCAAAAAAACACCAACAAAACAGGTTTTAAGCATGGTATCAGTGCACATACAGCCGAGAATCATCTAATCTCACAACTGGTGCTGAAAACAGCCCGGCACAGCAGCACAGGCCACGTTCAGCACCAGCTGCTCACGACAGATAATTTCCCAACTGCACGTTATCCTCACCTACCTCTACATATAAATGCCCATCCTGGTTTCCGCAGCACCTCAGCACTGTGGTGATGAAAGGGGATTTATTTTACCCTGCATCAACACATTCCCAAGGGACAGCATGAGGAATCCCGTGCCAGAACACAGTCAAAATGCGTGCTGCATTTATCACACACTGCTCAGTGCATTCAGAGGGATCAGATTGGTTTGCCAGCCTGTAACTGGTATTTTGGACATTTTTTACTTAATTTATTTGGGATGGGAACGTATTTCCTACTCACGCTGTTCCAAAACAGCCCCCCCCTCCCCTCCCCCCCAAAAAAAAAGAACAGCAGGAAGCCAGTGTAGTGCAGAAGAGATTGTTCATCTCCTACAAAGTGATGTGCTTAAAGGCAGCTGGCTGTTCCGGCAGACTTATGGGGGAAGGCAATGGTGAGCACAGATCCACGTGGGGCAGGCAGGACAGCAGAGGGTCTGCGGGTACTTACAGACACAGAGACAGGCCACCAACTTGGCAGCCTCGTCGGGCACAGGGCAGGTGGGGAAGACGGGCTTGAGTAGGTAGGTGGCGAAGACCAGAGCCACGATGTACTGCGATGAGGGCCGGATGATGAGCAGCTCTATCCAGAGCTTGAGGAAAGCGGGCAGGGAGCCGTACACCTCCAGCATGTAGGCATAGTCCCCGCCGGACTTGGTGATGGTGGTGCCTAGCTCAGCATAGCAGAGGGCACCCACGATGGAGAAGGCCCCGCAGACGGCCCACACCACCAGCGACAGCCCCGGCGAGCCGGCCTCCCGCAGCACGCCGGTGGGGGTGACGAAGATGCCGGAGCCGATGATGGTGCCTACGATGATGGCCACGCCGTTGAGCAGCGTGATGGAGCGCTGCAGGGTCACCCCCTCGCCCTCAGCCGAAGCGCATGGCGAGGGCGAGCGGGCGCAGCCGTTCTCTTGCGCCCCGCCGTCCGCCGCCTCCAGCATCTTCTCCATCACTTGCTTCTCCTCTTGCTGCGCCAGCGAGGAGGCCGAGCCCGCCGGGCTCCTCTTCTTCACCGCGCTGTTGCTGCTGTTGCCGCCGCTGCCCGACATGGCGGCACGGTGCAGAACGCGGACCGGAGACGGGCGGCAGAGCGAGACGCGGAGCGGGTGGCGGAGCGGCGCGGCGCTCCGCCGGCACCATGCAGCCGCCCCTTTTGTTCCGGTGGCGGTGGGCGGCGTGCGCTGTGAACCTCCCGCCTAGGCGGGGAGCGGGGACCGGCCGCCTTTCCGGGAGGAGGAGAAGGAGGAGAGGGAGGAGAAAGGGAGGTGTTGCAGCTTGCGCGGGCAGCCGCGGGGTTCGTTCTCCCCAAGTGACCAAAGAAGCGTGGCGAGGCCAAAGCGCTTCTCCCTCTTTCCTCATCCCCCAGCGCTGCGGTTCCTCGCTATCAGAAGGAGGTTTGTGACCGCTCCTTCTCCTGCCCAGACTGGGCTGTGTGCTCCTATGAAGGAGAACGGTCTGTGCATGTGTAAACCTAAAATACAGCAAAATCCATGTTTCCCCATTACCACGCTGTCAGCCCCACCTGATTTCAGTGCACTTGCTGTACTCCCTCCTCTTGTACACAATCACAGGCCAAGGCACTGTCACTGCATCATCTGCATTTCTGCAGACACTGCAGAAATCCGCCTGTCATTTCGGACACCGAGGTCACAAAGGAGATAAATACAAATAAATAAATTCACCAATCTGCCAAGCAGGCAAAAGAACTTATATTGCACTACCTCAAGTGAAGGCAGAGGGTTTGCATCCAAGGAGACTTAACTGGATGCTTCACAGTAGTGCCTAAGGAGCCAATCCCTTAGCAAATTTCAACTCCTTGTCCTTGTGGGATTCAGGGGCTAAAGGCTGGAAGCCCTGATTCTCAGTGATTGTTCCCAGTGAGAGGTAGAAGTGGTACCTTGGAGGAGGAGTGTCTCAGCAAGTGGTTAGTTGGTGTCACACAAGTTGCGCCCAAGCTCTGGAGCCCAAGGCTGGTGTGTCCATCCTCCCTGGACCATCCTCTTCCCTGCAAGCCTCAGACATGCTTCAGTACTGACAGCACGGTGTGTTTCCTGCAAGATACCTTGGAGAAATGCACGATATACATTCTGGGGAAAGACTGAGCATTTTAGCAACATTTTCAGGTACCTGGCCCTGGTAATTGGCATCAAGACCACTGCCAACCATGACAGGGACCTCTGAAGCGCTGATCAGAACCTGACACCTGGTGGCTGGTAGCCCCAACAGCCCAGAGGCCCGAAGCTGCTCACTGCTTCTCTGGTTATATCAGCACCCGTACTGTGGAAGAAAGCTTAAGACAAAAATTACCTTTGCATAGAGCACGTTTTTTCCGATTTTTAGGGAGATAAATGGGATTCTGAAGAGATTACAAAGACTATGGCAATAAATTAAAAAAAAAAAAAAAATGCAAAAACTCTTCATCACACCATTTTCCCAAAGTCTTCTTTTAGCTTGCAAGCTTAACATTAGCCTTAACACAGAGGCAGGACAGCTGTAACCTAACCCGATTATTTCTCAATGTAAGATTTACCAACATTTACTTGTTACTGTATTTCATACTTTATCCTAGGGAAAAGGTTCATAGGACCATAAAAACTGGACAAAAAAAAAACACCAAAAAAAAAACCCACCCCAAAAAATGCAACCCCAGGTACCTACCCATATCCAGGATATGGACAGGATTGGAACGAAAATATGATGTATGCTTCAGAGATTTTAGGATGAATGCTCAAACTTTTATAGTTGGGTGAACAAAATTGTTCAATGGATTTACCTCACTAGCCCTCTACACGAAGTTCTTCCCATAAGGCAAACTAACCGTTTGAGGATTGGCATTTTACACCTCATAGTAACCTAATTTACAGAGCTTTGCATTAACTTTCCCAAGAATGGGACCAAGTGACCTTTTTCTTCCTGCATCCAGTTCCTCTGAAAGGGAGTTTCTTAACAGACTGACAATTAAGAATTTGCAGGCTTCAGTCTCAGTTTTGCCACCATTTCCACCTGGAAATTCTGAGGTAAGTAGCAGTGGAGCAGCAGCCACTGAACTTCCATATTTGAAGTCAACCACATACTTGACTGTCTTGCAAATTAATCCATCGGCGTTAATTCTGCAACCGTTTCTTCATTTGTACTACTAAGGAAATACAGCCACGGTGTTAGGGTGTGTTCACATAGTGCTTTGTATCTTCAAAGCACTTCACAAATGCTAAGTATTATTATTTGTTCTAACCATGAACATTAACTCTCTTCAGGCCCCCAAGTTATTCTGCAGCATCTTTGAAGACTATTGGATTATACAATCAGTTCTCCATATGCTAATACTCAGGCACTTCAAGTTTGTCACATCAAAAAGAAAGCAGGAAAGAATTATTTGTCAGAAAGACAAATAATTGCCAGTATCAGAAGTAAATTGGCCATTTGTTAGAAGTAATGTGAATGTTCTTAACCATTTATCAGAAAGCTGCCTTAATCAAAATTAAGACAGCCTGCTGGAACCAAATAACCCATTTCTTTACCAAACGTCTCAGCTATACTAATACTAGCACTTACAAGGTTTTTTGTTGAGTGCATGGGAAGAGAAGGAAGCTTTTAGAATCCTTAAATAGCAATAAAAGTGGAGCTGGCCTCACTATTAATCTGTGCCGCTCTTTTTTTGATACTGAAATGGCTTTGCCTATCACAAAATGTTCCAAACAGCACGGTTTGGGAGGCCATATATAATAGTATTGTCTACAATTATTTCAGGAGGGAGTTTCCTAACCAGGAATGTAATCTACTTTTCCCATCAAAATAAGTGAAAACATATTTGAATGAATTCAGCTAAGCATTTCCATAGGATAACTAGACTTCAAGCATGGCTGAGCAGCGAGACAGACCACACTCATTTCACCTGATTAGCCAATCCTTATCACTGAAAGTAACTTATTTTACTCAAAGGTTTTGAGGGGGTTATTTGCCAAAATGCTTGTAGCCACAATCACTAAAAATGAAACTACACACATCAAATCAATGCTTAGTTTTATCAAGACTGATCAGACAACAGAAAAAGGAGCTTAGTTGACAGGTCGGGTTTAATGATCAGTGGCAAATGAATGAGTTCAGCAAATATCCTCAAAATCCGGAATGCCATTTTAGATGGCATGCTGCATCTGGCTGAATGTAAGAAATAATTAAATATGCTCCCATCAGTACAGCGGCAACAGAGGGGTCATTGTTCTTTCATTCCAATTATAATACAGTTCAGCAGAGTCTTTCAGAGCTTTTAAGTATCACAGTGTCTGACATCTGATTAGACTCCACTCCTAATGAACCAGTTCATTCTCAGGGGGAATTGTATTATTTTCTTGACAGAAAATCTACTTTTTAATTTGGAGATCTTAATTACACAACGAGATGCAGGCACAGGTTTCTCTTGTGTTTTTTATTGCACAGTTGCACACTAATGTAACAGTTCAAAATCCAGCAGCTACAAGTTTCTTTACATCAGGTAAAAACTAAGGGAAAAGACCTGTATCCTAAGAGAACAAAAAGCATTCCTTACATATGTCATCTGCAAAGGCAATTATTTTAGTAAATTATGATTAGTCAGGTAACATACATTACAATACACAATGTAATAACTGCCACGAAAACAAGGTGCATACAGAAAAAAGCAAAGATGTACCAAGAAATACAAGTTAAGACATTCAAAATTAAGGTATGCACATTTCAAAGCAAATATATTAACTATGAAGTTGAGCAGAAAAAGGGACCCTTCCTCAAAAGTAAGCCGTGTGGGATTCCAGTGCTGTAAACCCCAGTATATTTTCATGAGATCAAAGCAATCTCTGTTTCTACAGCTTCCAGAGCCAGAAGACAACTCTCCTGTCAGACTTGCAGTAAAAATATCAAAGCAAGCCATTCATAACAAAAAAAGCCTGGTCAGGTATACCTGGTGGTATAACTGTGTTTCACTGTGTGAAAATTCCAGAATATTAAATGGATTAAACATTCAGTGTTAAAATTCTGGAATGGAGGAACATGGATTAAATATTCAAGTGTTTAATCAGAAGTCACTAAGAATGAGACTTCTGATAAGAATGACATTGAACAGAAAGGCAGCTGGAAATCAGGCCAACAGAGAGGCATATCTGCACTGAAAAACCTTCTACTGCCTTTTCAGTAAGCTGTCCTCAAAACTCTGTTATATTCCTTAATTCCTAGCACTTCTTGCCACAGGAATGTCCCTCAGACAGTACTGAGTAACTATGAAGTGACTACTATGCAAGGACAAGTACATATATGTGCTTTGACCCTTTCATATTGTACCATCTAAAAGAGCTGGGAGATGCCTGTGCAGACACCTTTCAGAGATTAACTTAATTTTGCAAAATCATTACAAATATTAGCTCCAGTCCAACAACCAAATCAGTATCCCTTCCAGGCAACTGAGAGAGTAAGTCGAAAGAACGCTATACCATCTCATGTGCAGGCACATATAATTCTTGCAGTTAATTTGCTGGGCAAATACAATCATTGTATAAATGAACATAAAAGCTAAAAAAAAAAAAACAAAAAACAAAACCAAAACCAAACAACAACAAAAAAAAAAGACTCTAAACACAGCAAAATAATTGTAACAGAAAATCCCTGTAAAGCTTATTTTTGTAGCACAGTAAATGTTTTTTCTAGGTTGTCCCTGTATTCAGGTATTTGTGTTGAAACTGAAATTGATTTATGTCAGTATACTCAGATGTGATTTTCTCTAACTATGTATGGAGAACAGCTTATCAACTGCATGACTGGATAATGCACCTATTCTCAAAAAAAAAAAATCCACAATAGTTTAAAAGCAAATCTCTATGAGAATTTTAAACAGATCACTGAAAACAGACTGTTCTACATCATCTGTGATGGATGCATGGTGGTGAGGATGTTAAAAAGATTTACACACCTAGGAAAACAATTTAATTCAGTGGAACAAACCTAACTATTGAGAACTCAGTTGGGTATGAGCAAACCACAGCATTAACAAGCATTAAACATTCACACTGTAGCAGTTCCCTAAGAACAAAGTATGTATTTTGTATCTGCATATGCTAAGAAAGTGATGCTAACCACTGAAACAAGCTCAGCGGATAAAAGGTACAGAAAAACTTTGGAAATTACCAAGGCAACTAAAAACTTTTGAGCAATTGCATGAAGTTTTTTAAGACCCATTCATGTATGACAGGGATATTGATGCAGGCTACCTACAGCTAGCTTAGGGCTGCTGAGTCACCTGCATTTTTAAATGTGAAAGCAACATTAAGATGTCTTCACATTACAGTTTTTCTAACTGCTAATAATGAGTAGCAAAAAATCTCACAGATAGACAAGATATATGCCAGCTCTGAATCACTGCCATATTTTTATAGGATCCTCCTCAGAAAAACATTTGCAGGAACAGCGATGAAGAAAAAAACCTCAAGCTTAGCAATGTCTAGAATATGTACGTTCAGGAAGAAAGTAAAAGAATTCTTTCCATACTGGCAGAGCTGTAAATATCCCTTCCAAAATTATTTTGGAACCTATCATTCTCTGACAAAACCATCACTGATGTGATTCATCAGACAAGGAACATAGTAAAAAGTCTGATGATGCCAAAGACTGTATAGTTCAACCATTTGGTACAGATGGTGTAGTTTGACAAGAGTTAAGACAAGATGGTAAGGTTCAACTAAGAGTAAGGGCTTGCAAGGGGTAATGAAACTGAAGGTACACTGCACAGTAAATACAAATTGGAATAGAAGGGAGATTTTCTTACATTTACCATGTAGAGTCAGTCTAAAGATAAGTGGACACATTTCAAATTGCCAAGAAGAAAGGCACAACTGTTGCAACATTAACAACAGCCTGAGGTAGAGCTATTAAAGCAGCAAAGGTAGGAACTGATCACTTAACTAGTTAAACAAGAATATTCAAAATACTTAAAATCATTAGGGTCACACCAAAAAGTATTAAAGTGCTTTTAAACTGAACACTTGGACTTAGAAAAGTATTGATTCTGAATTTCTTAATTTAGCAGTGACAATCTAGTGCCCTGGCTTCACTTCTGCTGAATCACAGAAGCAAGCAGTGACTTTGCTTACTGGCAGAAGCAGACCAGTAAGACCTGTTCTCCAAGAAGATTCCTCAAATACAATCAATCAGGCTCACATCATAAGGTTACAGACAGATTTGCTCCTCATCAGAAAATCTGACCATACATTTAGGACATGAACTTCATGCACAGGCACACTGTTAAATACAGCAAAGCATTAAATGCCAGTGAGAAAGGTGGTCTAGAGAAAATTATGGCTAGTAGTAGTAGTAAGCTTCAGAGGTAGGTGACACTTGTGGCAACTGGACTGTAACTCAATAAGGCTGCACAGCCGGCAGCTTATACAACAATTTTATATGATCCCCAAATAAATTTCAACCACCACTTAACTTCATTACTGTAAGGTGCCATAAATGCAATCTGATCCCCAGTTGTCCTGAAGCTAAGTAGCATTTTTTATAAAAGTACAGCAAGACAAAACACCGAAGAGTGCACTGGTGCTCTATGAGTTACTGAAAATAAATCTTTCAAGTATCTAAATGCCGCAATTTGCCCATGCTCTCCTAGCACTAGGTTAGGTTTCAGAAATTGTTGCAAGTTTTTGTTTTGTTTTTTTCCCACAAATCCCATTGGAAAGGTCAGCTGGGGCATATTTAATTTCGCTTTCCTTTGATGTTACTAGTTTCCTGGGATCAATTAGACATTTTTGCCATTCTTGAGATACTGGTGAAATTCTCTTATACTCTGGTACATTAGTAATACAGAAAAGTAAAAGCTGCCAAAGTTAAAAGCTTTGACATTTGTTACAGGGTTTTAGAAAAATAGTCTTCTAGCTTATGATGTAAATAGAATGGACATTCTGTGGCAACCATATCAAACACCGATCATAGGGTCAATAGAATGGAGAGATTCTGCAAGGCATTTTTTCTCATCTCCTCTTGCCATCCTAAGCACAAAGCAAAAAGGAAGAACATAAAATGTCTCTGTACATATAACTAGAGAAGCTGGTTCTCTTCCCAAACCTCAAACAATTCCACAAAAGGCCCGGATCAGTATTAATCGCACAGCATAGTTAAGGTTGGAAGGGACCACTGGAGGTCACCCTGTCCAACCTCCCTGTTCAAGCAGAGTCACCCAGAGCACATTGCTCACATTCTGTCCAGATGGCTCTTGAATTATCTCCAGGGAAGGAGACTCCACAACCTCTCCAGGCAACCTGTTCCAGTGCTCAGTCACTCTCACAGTAAAGAAGCTCCTCCTCATGTTCAGGTGGAACTTCTTGTGGTTTAGTTTGTCAGTTGCCTCTCATCCTATTACCTGACACCACCAAGAAGCATCCTGACACCCTGCCCTCAGATACTTATATACATTTATCAGATCCCCCTGAGCCTTCTCTTCTCCAGGCTGAACAGACCCAGCACCTTTAGCTTTTCCTCACAGCAGAGATGCTCCAGGCCCTTCATCATCTTAGTGACCCTTCCATGGACTTGCTCCAGGGGCCCAAACTGGACACAGTACTCCACGTGAGGCCTTACGAAGGCTGAGAAGAAAGAGAAGATTACTTCCCTCAACCTGCTGGTAATGCTCTTCCTCGTGCAGCCCAGGACACCATCTGCGTCCTTGGCCACAAGGGCGCATTGCTGCTGGCTCATGGATAACTCACGAGGACCCCCAGATCTCTCTCCTCAGAGTTGCTTTCCAGCAGGTCAGCCCCCAGCCTATGCTGGTTCATGGAGTTATTCCTCCTCAGCTGCAGGGCTCTGCACTTGCTGAGTTTCAGAAGGTTCCTCTCTCCATCCTGACTATATCCTTATGAAGGACAGCACAGCACTCAAGGGTATCAGCCACTCCTCCCCATGGCAGGCACTCTATCCCTCCATCCAAACCACTGATGAGCAAGTTGAACAATACTGGGCCCAGTACTGACCCTTGGGGGACACCGCTAGTTATAGGTCTCCAATTAGACTTCGTGCCACTGACCACAAACCTAATACTTTTCACTTCTTCACACTTCCTGCTTGACGTTTTTAGTTGGGATTACTGATTTGTGCAAGTCACTTGAAAGAGCACTTAAAGAAAGAGCAATTCAGAGAAGAGGAAGAACAATTCAGAAAAGATCTCCTGCCCTTATTCTTCCTTTAGCTGTCAATACTTCCTTTACCAATTCCTGTTTTAAAGCAAGTCAATTTGTCACAGGTTAATATTATTTACTTCTTGAAAAAAAAAAAAAAAGGAAAACTAAAAAACTCCACAGCTTCTCTACTGAAAGTCAAATGGCACTTAGCAGAACTGAAGCTGGGTGGCTGTGGAAATGTTGTGACATATACTGAAGAAAAAGGAAAAATAATTGAAAAAATAAGTCTGTTATAGCCAGGTACTGCAGTCTGGACTGACATTTCATGGGCCATCTATGGCCTCATCTGCTCAGCATGGTCCTTGGGCTGCTCTTCAGCATTCAAGAGATGCCTGCTTTGGAAGGATGAACGGACGGTTCGGTTCATTAATGGCTGAAGAGGGCGAAAGTTGTCTACCATTCTCTTTTCTTCTTCACCGTCTGAAGTAAAGAGCAGCATCCGAAACGCCTCCAGCTGAGAATGAGAAATGTCCAGTTTTGTGACTTTACTAACTGGAGAATTATTGAAGTTCACAACAAAACACAGTCATTCATGCTTGGGTAACAAAATCAAACGTATTATTACATTTGCATTCTGGGAAGTTTTAGCACAGACCTGTGGCACTTCTTTGTCACCTGCTGGTAAAGATATACCATCAGCCATATCAGTACAGAAGATGAACTGTCAGTCATCTGCCATATTTAGGCAAATTAAATCTGAAATGTGGCACATCTGAGATGAAACTGACTTCCAGAGATGGAACATATGCTGTCTTTAAATAAACCTCTCCATCCTTCTTAATTTACACCTTTTCTGGAGTTCTTTTAGCTTATACTGACGTGCATATGCTGGCACCCAGAAAAGACGGAAGCTCAACAAGCAACAATCTACATAGCTGTTATACTCAGTGGTTTCTAACTGGGGATTAAAATGAAGTATGCAGCAGGTCAGGCTTTAAATGCTCACAAGGGCATTACAATGTCAAGTAAACTATAAGCCTTTCTATGCCATAAAAGAACAAGAGTGAAAAAGAACCATGGAAAAAAGACAAAAAGAAAAAAGAACAGAAAAGAAATGAAAAAAGTTTCAATTGAAAATAAGAATGTTCCATTACGCATTCAGTTCTTTCTGCTCTGTTAACAGTCCTCAGTTTGTCCTGTCCTATTCCTTTATGTAAACTAAAATATTAAGATCACATACATGACTATTCTTCAGAGTTTTAGCTTGGAGTATGACTTTCCAGATCATTACTCTCCATAAAAAACTGTATCACCCCACCTCCTCCCCCCAGTAAGTTCACAATTTGCCTCATGTCATTGCACTCGCAATTACTAACCAAAGCCTCAAAAATTAGAGACATAGAATAGTTAGGGCTGGAAAGGACCTCAAGATCACCCAGTTCCAACACCACCACGCCCCACCGCCATGACCAGGGACACCTCACACTAAGCCATGTCACCCAAGGCTCTGTCCAACCCCGCCTTTAACACCACCAGGGATGGAGCATCCACAATTTTACTGGGCAACCCATTCCAGTGCCTCACCACCCTCACAGTAAAGAACTCCTTCCTTATATCCAATCTAACCTTCCCCTGCTTAAGTTTTAACCCATTACCCCTTGTCCTATCACTACAGTCCCTAATGAAGAGTCCATCCCCAGCATCCTTATAGGCCCCCTTCAGATACTGGAAAGCTGCTCCAAGGTCTCCACGCAGCCTTCTCTTCTCCAGGCTGAACAGCCCCAACTTTCTCAGCCTATCTTCATATGGGAGGAGTTCCAGCCCCTGATTATTCTCATGGCCCTGCTCTGGACTTGTTCCAACAGTTCCATGTCCTTCTTATGTTGAGGACACCAGAACTGCACACAATGCTCCAAGTGGGGTCTCACAGGAGCAGAGTAGAGGGGCAGGATCACCTCCTTCGACCTGCTGGTCACCCTCCTTTTGATGCAGCCCAGGATACGGTTGCTTTCTGGGCTGCGAGCGCACACTGAAGCCGGCTCATGTTCATTTTCTCATCAACCAACACCCCCAAGTCCTTCTCCTTGGGCTGCTCTGAATCCCTTCTCTGCCCAACCTGTAGCTGTGCCTGGGATTGCACTTGGCATGGTTAAACTTTATGAGGTTGGCATCAGCCCACCTCAGAAGCGTGTCAAGGTCCCTCTGGATGGCATTCCCTCCCTCCAGCGTATCAACCGAACCACACAGCTTGGTGTCATCGGCAAACTTGCTGAGGGTGCACTTAATCCTGTGAGATTGCACAGATAATTCTCAGTGCCTCTTAAACCGTTAAATAACAGTAGATTTTGGGGAGGTTGTTAAATTTTACTTGCTTCACAACAATCTCCAAGACTTGTTCTATGCTGTAATTACTTCACAACTCTGAACAGACAAAAAAATACTGAAAACTTCCAACAAAAACTACAATAGTAGTACAATTCCAATGAGTCCTCCTGATCATTTTCTACATGTCCCTACATCTACTTCATACCAAGGAATACCATCACATTGAAACATGAAGTAGTAAAATTAAAAGCAACAGAAGGTCTATGGTGACAAGTTAGGGTTAGTCTCAGGACAGGTGACTGACCACAAACTTTTACACTTGAAATAACTTCCATAATACAAATGTTTGCTGAAAAATTTGTGTGCCCTTTTTAAAGGGGAATTGAAAAAAAAAAAAAAATGGAATTCAAGGACAGTATAGCCAAATATATCAAAAACATGCCCACAAAGGCAAAACAGAAAACACAATGGAAACTCACTACGGCCATCAGAATGGCATGTGAGCCACCCACCACTGCTTCTGTATTTTCAGACATCACACAAGAGAAGAACAGCAGATTAGCTCTTGCAGTCTTGTCGTGGTTTAAACCCAGTCAGGCAGCTCATTCACTCACTCCCCCCCTTCTTTCCCTCCCCCTACTCCCGGAGGGACAGAGAGGAGAATCGAAAAGAATGCAACTCCCACGGGTTGAGATAAGAACAGTTTAGTAACTAAGGTATAACACAGATCACTACTGCTACCACCAATAATAATAATGATAAAGGAAATAACAAGGGAAGAGAATATATCATCTCACCACCAGCTGACCGATAACTCGCCCCCCCAGCCCGACCAAGCTCTGACCGATACCTCCTCCAACCCTGCAGTCTCCCAGCCCTTCCGGCTAACTCCCCGTTACATCCTGGGCATGACATGCTGTGGTATGGAATACCTCTTTGGCTAGCTTGGGTCAGGTGTCCTGTCTCTGCTTCCTCCTGGCTTCCCCTCCTCCCTGGCAGGGCATGAGGCTCACAAAGTCCTTGGCCAAACCAAAACATCATTGTTATCAGCTCTGTTCCCAAGCCAAAAGCCAAAACACTGCACTGCACCAGCTACCAAGAAGGAGAAAAATGACTGCTACTGCTGAACCCAGGACAAGTCTTCACAAGATTCCTGTGCAAATGCACAACATGACTACCAAGAACATGTACACAAGGTGAGATTTTGGAATTTCAGAAAACATGTCCGTCCTTCTCACTCCCTACCACAAAAAGAGCTGCAACCTGGTAAGGAGAGCAAACAGAGTTACAACAAATAACCTTCAAAGTTTTTAACAGGCAGCTTCCACCATAAGTCATTGCTTATCACTTATCAAGATAAAATTCTATTGGAAAGCTGGAGAAGTATCTTCAACTGCTTACTTTCTTTCAATATCAGCTGCTGTTTATGTCAGGATTCCTATCCAAATACCGGCTGTGAAGCAGCCACCAATCTCTGTATTCACAGAGAATTACTGGTACTGATAAGCAACTACTTCTGTGAATCTTGGCAGGGAGATAAAAAGGTATATGGTATGATTTGAAATGTAAGCATGAGATTTACCTGATTCTCATCAACCTCTATGGGCTGCTTCTTAATAATCCATGTGACTGATTCAGTAAGTGGGGGAGTAGTCAAAGAGCCCGCATAGGTCCAATAATCAGGGCATGAAGGTATCAAACAGGAGGGATCAAAGACATCAAACTCAATAACAGTGTCCTAATGCAAGAAAAAAAGTTTTAAAAATTGTATTTTGAGGCAAAAAAAACCCTTAAAAATATTAAATGATTCAAAACAATATTAAATACTGTACATGTTATGTATGCATATGCAAAAATAGGTATTGTGACTATTAATAATGATCTAATAACATAATAATTTAAACCCCATGAACTTGTACAAAATTGGTAAGCTGGGTTTGAAGCACTAGAGGCAGCTACTGAGTAGACAAAATTTAAATATTTCTGTTGTCCCCACAAGCCATTAGGAATTCAGGGCAGAAGAACAAGGAGTGCAAAGGAGCAACCAACTGTGTCTCTGTGGGAGCTAGAAACAAAGAAGAATAAATGATGCAGTAAGTTCAGGTTGCTCTGCCAGATACACTTAATAGACTGCAAACAATAGTGCCTTTACTTTTCACCACATGATTTTAGGCAGCTGGATAAAGGAGAATGACTAAAGTTTTATTTAAATCATATCAAGTATTCATGTCTCCACATTCATCTCCACGAGTGAGATACCAGACAGCAGGAGCTTCAGAGCCCATGATTTCCTACTTAAACATTTTACTTCTGAGATACTTCCAGGATATACAGGCAATGCAGAAAAGGAAGACTGAGACAGGTTTTATCAGTTTCCCATTGAGAATGAAAAAATACTACAGTATAGGATTTTTCAACAATAGGGTGTTGGATAAGAGATTTTAGATGGGACCTTTCACCCTGCATGTGAGAGGAAGATGCAAATACATCAGAATGGGTATTATCTGACCTTCCTCCTGCTAATCTGGGTAATGTTCCTCATTGTTTGGTGCTTAAGGCAGTGATAACTAGGAAACAAAGGTTTTCATACATTTCAAACCAAGTGCTGATGTGTTGCAGGGTGACCCTTTAGAAATCGGAGCAGCCCACATGCGGCTTGAAAAGCCTCATATTTGATACTGTATTTTTCTTTTAAAGACCTTGGCTTTAGTTTCTTTCAAACTCACATGCTGTAAAATATTATATTCTCATCATGGGCTTAGGTCTTTAAGCACAGAACTGACTTGTTTGGCATTTATCTGGCAGAATTTTACATCACTGCCATAAATATTTGGTTTATTTGGATTTTAGAAAATCCTTCCTGCGATAAATAATGGCACAGCGACTTCAACTGGACGCACCTACAAGCCAGCAGAATTCTTGATGTGTATTTTCAACGTCTGCTTTCAAAAACGAACGGGCCCCTGGAGGAGCATGAGCTGCTACTGAGCACTTACAGAGACGCAGCACTCCCTCTCCTGGCAGAATCAGAAATCAGCTGTGAAGAAAGAGTGCCATTCCCCTCGCAGAAAACTTAGGAGCGTTTAAAATAAGCAAACAATAATCTCCTCAAACACCAGACAAAAATCAGAAAGCCTTAATTCCACAAGAAATAAACTATCGCTTTACACAGCACAGCGAATTCTTTCCAGTTAAATGACATATAAAAACTAATCCAATGGCACCTGCTTTCATGGAAGCGGAAGGGCAGGCGTCAGTGAAGTGTCAGTGAGGGCCAGCGTTAAACGTGTGCCTGCTATTCTAAGGAGATACAATCTGAAGAGCATAATTTCTTAAAACAAGAGTTTGGAAAGCTTAACGTGTACAATTCCTCCTTAAAAATTGGCTTTCCTCCCACTGTCAGGACAGTCAACAATTTAACCAAGGTGACAATCAGACCCCCTACTGGTATTTAAGGAAAAAAGCCTTTACTACTGTTCTGCTCTTCTCAAGTATTCTTTACGTTTAATGACTGCATTAGCTATGCTGAGTGACAACTGGTGGGACACTTAAAAATACCTACTTTGTGTTTAACTGCTGGCAAGGCATCAACCAGTGTCTGCAGCCCTTCATGACGTGCTCCTAGCTGCAGAAGACAGACAGGAGTTAGAAAATCATTAAGCTGACATTCTACATATCTACTTTAATCAGTATTCCTTGAAAACAACAACAATCTAGAAGTATTTTGTCCTAAATTGGTCTTAACAAAATAAAAAGGCATCGTTATAGCTTATTACACAAAGTGAAATTACCTTTAAAAACACTCCAATAACAGCCAAGCCGTTACCTTCCATTACAGCTTCTTCAAAGGTTGGGTACACAACGGCATTCCAGTGTACTAAATGCAACTGAAATATAAATGAATAAGAAATTAACACGTGCACAGAACACAGCAATGATTATCAAGAAACTCGACTCTTGATCTTTGCTATGTTTGCTCCTTGGCAATTTGAGACACTGCAATGAGCTACCTCAGAACAAAAACATACAGCACAAAAACGAGAACCAAAGTGGTGTTGGGAAAGAATGTGATTTGTTTGTGGTTTTTTTTTTGTTTGGTTTGGGTTTTGGGTTTTTTTCTTTCTTTTTAAATAATAGCTAAAGACCCATAAACCACACTTCACAAATATGAAAGGGATTTTGTCTGTGGGAGACTAATTACAGGAAGGCTAGTTAAAAGCACAAAAAAGGCTAAGTATACCTGGAACTGAAGGTCACTCATTTCTTAACAGGAATGGTACAGAGCATGCTACACTGCTAAAGAACATTCTCATGCACATAATAAGCTTCCTCTGCATTGCTTACAGTCCAATACAAGCACTCCATTAAGGGGTTTTGTGTATTGGACAGATACCCAGAACCAGCCCCAGAACCTGGGGACTATAACTTGCTGGTAACACATACCTTGAAAAGCTAACAGGCATAATTCTGAACACGTTCACAGAAGAGAAACACCTTCTTGAAAATCACCATTTTTCAAAATTCTCCATCTTTGGCGTATTACTGTGTTTATATCTGTCGTATTTTCCTCTCTGAGCAACTTAATCTATATTTGTCCCCACTGGCTCCATCCTTTTTATTGACTCTCTTTCTGCCTCAGTAGTTACTCAGAAAAGTTTTGCTGCTCTAATGATTGCTTAGGAGTTGAAAACACAAAATAATCATGATAACTGCTATATTACCGTAACTCTGCTGTATGTTATTCTAACACCTTAAAAAAACACATAAAAAACTGTTGATAACTGGAAATAACCTTTAACATTAGATGGGGCTCTGTCTACACAAGACATGGAAAGCAGGATGAGGCCTTTTGATTTACAGGTATGGGTGTGACAATCTTTCATTTTCTCTTTAAATATGTATTTTTAAAAGAGTATTCAGTATGTGCTTTGTATCTCTGGAAGCATTTAGTAATAGTTGTGATTTTAAAGCAGCAAGGATTGAAAATTTGAGGCCCACTACAGACAGCAGCTGAGTTGCAGGGCATTCACTGTACTCCCAAGAAAATATGAACTCACAGCTTACGGCAGAACTCAGAGGTAAAGCAGCTACATTTTTTTATTAAGATCTGAGCTTGCACACTTACCTCAGTAATTGCTGCCCACCTGATCTGCATCACATTAGCTGGGACCTGGGAGTTCATTAAGACCCAATTGCATCCTCAGTCTGCTTTCTGTTTCATCCTTTTCCCCTTTAAAGGGGGGAAGGACAAGCAGAGTTGTGCCACTCCATCCCTACAGAGCTGGAATATCAATGATAATTCACTGCCTGCCATTGGCTTGTCCGGCAGCTACCCCCAGGGCCATTCAGGGAGAAGAAAACATTAACTGAAACTTTCAGTAATGAGGCCAATGTTCAATTTTAAGACTCTGTTCTCCAGAAAACAGAGTGAATGTGAACTTACTAATAAAATGGTGGATGAGCTCTGGCACCTATCAGGTCTGATCTTTAACAGTAAGCTTTAATGCTTAAAACTCGGAATTTTGTAGCATGCGGTACAGTCACAGACAGCCTGACACCCAGCCTCCAGTCCCCACAAGCATTTGCATTCTTCAGCATTTTATCTCATACCTCTGCTGGGTAAAATTTACAGTCAACTGTGTGCTCTGAACCCCAGTCATTTATAGCTCCCCAATGGAAGTGGAACTGCTTTAGCCTGTATTGGTTTTCCAAGGGACCTCCATCAATTACTAAAAAACCAAAACAAGACACACATATTAATAAACATGATTTAGAATTATCCAGACAACTAACACAGCAAGATCTTCCTTGAAATAAACTTGACCAGTAAAAAGATCAGGTGGAGCAATGTGCCTTAACTGGAACAGTCCCCCTAATGCTTGGCTACTTGTACACTTTCCTTTGATACAACAAAATTGTTCAAGCAAACACACCACTGTTTCCCCCTGCAGTATGAATCAATCACATCAAGCTGAAGATAAGCTAAATAGTCTCCTCATCCAACTCCCCTCAAGGGAATTTTCTCCCCAGTTCACATCCAGTTTGGCAGAGTGGTGATTACATGATGTGATCTATCCTCTTCTCTTTGAGCAGGCATATTAGAACTGCCTTATCCCAAAGAAACATGTGTAATGACAAAGTAATTAATACATCTACTAAATGACATCCCAGCAAAGCCTCAGCATCTACGAAAAACATTGACATTTCCCATGACAAGCCTTCAAAAGTCCAATTTTGCCAGAAAACAATCAGTACACTGTGTCAAACATTCAATTCTGCTGTTCTTCAAGTTACAAAAGTCCAAACATACTATTTTGCTTCAATACAACTTTCAGACTTCATAACCGATGTTAAAGGTTTTCTGCACAGCCAGAAATGTATTGATATTGTGCCTACTGTGAACTGTTCAAGCTACACTCCATAAAGTATCTATGCACAAGATTCTGAGTTTCTGGAAGCTTTAATGAGCTTTTTTAGCCATGAGTACAGGTAAGCATTGAGCCTGCTCTCCTGATTTCAGAAAGCCTCTCATCATTTTGCAAATACACAAATGAAATACTCTAGGCATAGTTTTTCTATGTTCTATTGGGTTTTACTCATTTTTTCCTAATCAAGCCAGGAACATGCTGCAAAGCCTTCTTCCTAGTTACTACAAGACAGCACCTGGTAAATGAGAGACCATAATTACTTCCAAAGGGCTAAACAAATATGCAGCTGTAAAGTCCTGTTTGCTGATTTTTACTTAACTGTATGTCATGGTTAAATTTTATAGCAAACCACTGTATAAAGTACATAATCCCACACTATTTGAAAAGAAGTTAATCACTTTAAAGCTAAGGAGAAAATAATGAAAGGTATTAAGAATTTTTCTTGGTTTTGTTTTTTTTTTGTTGGGGGGGTGTTTTGTTTGTCTTTTGGTTTTGGTTTTTTTATTTTATGAAAAACCAACCATTAGTTTTGAAATTCTAACTAGGCAGGTCTGATTGCGATAAAAGAGTATGCTAATGTCAATTAGTTGACATTTATTTCATCTGCTGCTGCTGAGCTTTAGCAGAAGTGCAATACTGACCATCCCTGAAAAATCACGATGCAGAAAAGTAACTTAAAAGGATAGGATGAAGATGTGGCCCACTGCAAAGTCCCTCAGAATTATGTCTCTGTGCTTTAAGACTACCCATTCCTGATTTTGTGATGATGCGAACCCACAAGCAGCTACATTCATGTTAATAATCACATTTACTTGAATGTTTACCTCATGAGTAAAGTTAGGCACAGGGGACACATGTAGAAAATCAGGTTCCTGTAGTGGACACCCAAAAGTGACAGGAAACAAACAGGAATTTACAGTCCCTTTACAAACATTTTTCCCATTTCATTTCCTCTCAATTCACCAGTCTTGAAAATTTCAAAACAAAACAGAAGTCTAAAGGAACTCAAACAACAATCAGCAGAAATAATCACATCAGCTTTTTGCTGTAACCCTGGATCTGTTTGTCTCATTTCCTTGCAGCAGATGGCATTCGTGCACACAGACAGGACCACACTCAGTACATACCTTCCCCAAACCCTCTTCTCTTCTTCATCTTCCTGATCTGCTCATAAGCAAACACCCCATGGCAGCACTACCTTCATTTTTTGCCCAAGTCTTGATTTGCCTCATCTCAGGAGTTGGGCATTTTTGTCTATCCTGGGTGCATACTTCATTTTGTATTTTTCATCTTCTGTTTCAATTTTGTTGCTTTTCTTTATTCCTACGCTTCCTTCTCTGGATTTCTATTATTGTTAGACAGAAGCTGGCAGAAAGAAAAATCAGAAATAGCAAGTAAAGACAGAAAAGACAGAGGAGAGAGGTAGGCACTTGAAAACCTGGTCATTTATACAGCAACATCTGTTCTTTCTCTGTCATTTTGGAGTCCTGTCACCTGTCACTGATCATTTCATGTCATCCTCCACTAGCCATCATCACCCTTCACTGACTTCAGTTCGAGGGAGATGATGATGATAAGCCAGCCATTCAGAAAGAGGCAGCAAGAATGTTTACACTTAAATCTTTACCTCAAGTGTTCAGTCTTACAGATGAAGTGGGTAAGATTTTTCAGAGCTGTAATGCGCTCTGATTAGCCAGGCTCTGAAAGGCCAGCACCCCTCTGACTGACAGTCCTGATGCTTGTGTCTATGTCAAAAAACACTGTTCCTGTGCATTTAAATGCTGTGTGTTTGTTAACCTCTGCAGGCAATTCCCCTCCACTACATCAATCCTGGCAGGGAAAACAAAGAAATAAACAAAACAAAAAAACTTTGTTATCCATCAAACTGCAAACCATTACACTTCGAGAATGCATCCTCATTTGTTAGGTTAAAGAAAACCAATCTAAAGTTAGTTAGTTAAAATCACAGATGAGCTACAAGTGATGTCTCCATCTTAGTCTCTCCTCTGACCTACCTCACTTAATGCAGTAGCAGTTTGTACTGTAAAAAAACACAAGAGCAATACTTGGTTTCTTCATACATACAACAGCACTCAAATGAACAAGGGCAAGAATATTCTCTGGTTGGAAACAAATATTCTGGGTGAACAGCCATAAACAAGAAAACAAAAAAAAACCCAAATGTCACACAAGCCTCAAAGCTCCATGCATTCCACCACTATCATTTTTGCTGTATTGTTTCACCAGCCTCTTTCAAAACATCAACCAAAAATACTGGTATTGTGAAATCTTCCCTCCCAAGAGCATTACTAAATCTCTTATGAAGTTCCAGCATCTCTCACGGCAAGCAGCCACCTTATAAATAGTTCTAATCAAACAGGTTCAAACTTCCCCCAAGTCCCTCAATTTTTCCATCCAGGACAAGTGATCAATATGAATCGTGTGTTTCACAATATCCCTGACCAGTTCACCTACTTTTACTTCTTTATACGCACCAGCAATACCTTTTGGTAAAGTCAACTTTTAAAAGGAACAACGGACAAAAACATCTGGAATTTGGTAGCAATATCTTCATTTTAAGTCACTCCACTACGCTGAGCATTTAAAAAAGATATAGCTGCTCAGGTCAGAATCCTTATTCACAGTAAATTACTGGAATGTATAATTTGATTCTGCATGCATGAACTCCTGCTTATGCTAAAATTAACAGGAACACATGCACCTTCTGTTCCCTATGGTAGCAATTTAGTATTATTCGATTTTCCAAGAGCTTATTGAGATAAGTGTGTATGCTTTTGAAACTTAAGTCATTTTGTTACCGGTTATTTCAAATGCATTAAATATATCTGTTAACACTGCAGAAGAGATAAGTGGCAGATTACTATTTAATATCTTATACACTTCACTATTTAATAGTGTAATATGGAATCTCATTTAAAATTAAGTAGATACATACAACTGAAGCTTGACTCATGCAGCAAAGCTGTGATATTACGAGACCTAATAAAAAAGGCAGGGGATTAAGGCTTGTGCAATATGAGTAAGTCTTAACCTGCAACACAGGGTTTGTGCAGTGTCCATGGTAGTAAATAACTTAGAGTAAGGCCTGCATAGAACTTTTGCATTACAGTTCCCACCACTGTAAACGCTAAAACATTCTTTTACTATACATTCATTTCCAACACTTCTCCTGAGGTTTTACAGCTAGCAAGTATTTCTCCTCTCTATGCATTAATAAAGACATTAAACAGATTTTTCTGAGTTTTTCTTACTCGATCTATCAGTAGAATCATCAAACTCAACCAGGAATGAATAGCCGTTGTTCCAGATGTGAAGACACGTTGTTGGGTCGTAGCTGATTTTCAGAGGCTTCAGGAAGGGGTCATAAACACTGTCTCTCCACTGGATATTGATAGGAGACTGTCGGGTGCCTCCAGGGATTGTAAGCGGACTCTGCCAGAGTGGATGCACTGGAAGATGATGAAGAGAGTCAGGCTCTAATGCACGATACAGAACTTCCAACCGAATACCTCAGAACTTTTTGGCAAGAGAAGGCGCTTTGGCATATTGGCTCCAAAAGCTAATTCAAGTCAGCTGATGCACAGAAAAGTAAAAAAAATAATAACAACACATTCCAGTTGCATGACTCAAAGCCACATAGGGAAGTGCAGTAATCTGACATACAACTGCGTTGACGATACCTTCCTGCATTTGCAAAGTGCTCTTCAAAGAAATTCTGTTGCTTATTTCCTAGAAAACTCTCTTTTACAGATGATTGATTTTAAAGTGGCTTCTGCTTTATAACTTTGCCTGACTCTCAGCACACCACTTCAGCTTTCCTCATACACCAGTACCATCAACTGACATCAGCCTGCGCCAGACGCAGGACAACTCTGATGAGAAAGCAAAAATACCCCCTTGAAGGTGCTAGTCTTTCGCCTACATGTGCTTACAGGTTACACCACTGCTGAGGGTGTAGGGCCCTGAAGCAGCCGTGCCCATATTGACCAAGACTCCTTTATACAATCAGAACCTACAGCTGATCCCAAACCTGTAAAACCCCAAACTACACATTTTGGGGGCTGCTTGGATACAGCTGCATGAATACAGCTTCTGCAGGATTTTATTCTACTTCAAAGCAGAATCAAGATCTGTGTGGATGGGGAGCACTTGTTCACCTGCTGTCCCACACCACCGATGAAACACCAGTAAAGGGTTTTTGTGCTGGGTCCATTCACTGAACCCAAACTGGAGAGGCTCTCAGGCACTGCATTACTGCCTACTTCATTACGTACAACTGCTTGAGGTCTTTTGCAAGCGGAAAATAAAAGCAAATTAAATCTTTTAACAAACCTCTCACGTAAGGGGTGGCTAAACAACCTTCCCCTTCAGTTTCCTCAGCGAGGACCAAACTTTATCGGCCCGCACAAGGTCACCACACACAGGTAAGGCAAACAAAATACTCCCCAGAAGTCCTCAAATCCCCGTTACTGTTACTGCCATTTCCTGACGTTCAGCGGAGGACCGGACGCCGACAAAGCCAAGCTGAAGTTGGTGTCTCCGCCTTAGCCAAACTTTGGAGGCACCGGCAGCCCCTTTAGGACCACGAAGGGACCGAGGAACATGGGCGCTGCCCATGCCCGAGCCCTGGGCAACACGAAGGGGCGCAGCGCGGTGGGCAGGAGGCGATGAACCGGGCGGGGAGAGCAAGGGGAGCGGGGGGACATCGAGCTCCCCTCAGCAGGCGGGAGCTGCTCCGCTCGAGGGGCGAGGGCAGCGCGGGCCTGAAGGAGCCCGTGGGCAGGCGGCCCCCCTGAGGGAAGGGTCTCGGCAGGGCCGCAGCACTCACGGACGTCTCGCAAGCGGTAGGAGCAGCAGGCGCCCAGGCTGCATCGTCGCGTCCCCCGCCGTGAGGCAGCGGCCACCCAAGCGCGGCGAAGCAGCGGCAGCATCGCTGAGGAGACCGCGGAGCCGCCGGGTGCCACCGCCCAGCACAGCCCGGCCCAGAGCGGCGCAGCCCCTTCCGGGCCGGCCCTCGACCGCTGCGATCCCCTCAGGGGAGCGGGCGGTGTCGCTGATAGAGGCGGGAGGGTGAGGGCGGCGGCCCCCCGGCGGCTGCTTCTCCCTCAGGGGCGGAGGCTGGCTTCCACCGGCATTTTATCCAGTGATAACCCTGCGGAGGAGACAGTACATCTCTGTGTGAGCGTGCTCGCCATTTCCCGTGGTCATGCTGATCCCTGTGCCTGACTCACATCAAAAACGTGTTTGCCCTGAGGGTGACAGCGTCACAGGGGGGTTAGCTGTTATTCTTGTCTAGTCGGTTTTACTCAAGCAGGAGGTTTAGGTTGCACGGGTGTCCCTGTCCCAAACTGCACACGGGAAAGCTGGGAGAAGTTAACATGACGGCCGTTTTACCCCACTGCATCTGCCCCAAAGGCTGGAGGCAGAAACAGGACCACCCCAGGATGGTAAAAAGGGGCCGATTCAACCGGGATTTGTGTGAAACTGCTTGAGGCAGGTGGATGAAACGGGTTAAAACCTTGGTTACTCCTTGCCCCTTTTTCTCTGTTACAGTTCCCAGTGAGGAACACAAAGGAAGCTCCGTAGAAAGCGGACTGAGTGAACGTGCAGAGATGAAGAGTCCTCAGTTTTGCTGTGTCTGTTGAGCAGCCAGGAGCAAACACCACACCTCAGCTCCCGGCCTTCATCTGGCCACCTCCTGTGAATCCTGTTTCTTGGTTACTCCCTTAAAATCGCTTTGCACATTTGCATTTACCCTTGGGGGGTGTTTTAGAGTGAGTACTTCTGAATTTTCATGAGGAACCTGATGTAGCATTGAGAATGTTCTGTTGGAGACAAGACTAAATAGAGCCAACAAAGAAGTGTTTGCTCTAGTTTACAACGTTGTGTAACAAGTTTCCATTGCATTCACAGTACAATGTATTTAGAGTACTCCTGAGTTGAGTAAGAGGTTGAAATCTGGCAAGTGATTTGCAATTAGTGGCTATGTGATGAGGAAACAGATCATTAGATGTACAAACAGCTTGTGATCTTAGGATGTTTTACAGAATCATAGAACACTTAGGGTTGGAAAGGACCTCAAGACTATGGAGTTCCAACCCCCCTGCCATGGGCAGGGACACCTCACACTAAACCATATCACCCAAGGCTTCCTCCAGCCCGGCCCTTTACACTGCCAGGGATGGAGCATTCACAGCTTCCTTGGGCAACCCATTCCAGTGCCTCACCACCCTCACAGTAAAGAACTTCCTCCTTATATCCAATCTAAACTTTCCCTGTTTAAGTTTTAACCCATTACCCCTTGTCCTGTCACTACAGTCCCTAATGAAGAGTCCCTCCCTCCCCAGCATCCCTATAGGCCCCCTTCAGATACTGGAAGGCTGCCATGAGGTCTCCACACAGCCTTCTCTTCTCCAGGCTGAACAGCCCCAACTTTCTCAGCCTGTCTTCATACGGGTTTGAATTTAATTTACTTCCTACTTGCCAAGATAGACCTTCTTTAAAGCACAGCCCTTTTTTTTGCATAGCAAGATTCAACTGCAAACACCATGAACTGTGGTTTGAGTCTCAATGTTTTTCAGGATGGTTAATGTATTATCTTCAACATACAGTTCCTGTAACTTGAAGAGAAAGGTACTTGATGAAACTGAAAACAGTTGCCACCCATAAATGCAGTTTTGCATTCAGGGTTAATTACAGTTTAATAGCCAATTGATCATGGTTGGGCAAGTGTATTTAGTACAGGTCAGACCTGTCGCTGAAGCTACTTACGAGCAACAGGTAGCTCCTGGTCATGAGGGCAGCTCATAATGAGCTTCATGCTTAATTGCAGCAGGGAGCTCAAATGTAGCTTCAGGTATTGTAATATTCAGTATAAAGAGATACTGGGTTTTATTCTTATCTACCAAGGCAATAATGACATTCCTTCACATTCCATTCTCCCATGATGTGTCCTCTAAATACAACTAATAATTTCAGGCAGTTTAGAAATCACATCTACTAAATTAACTGATGTATGTATGCATGCCCTATATCATAGTATAGGTGCTTACTGTTGCAGAGCATAACCTGGCTTCTGCACAACTATCATTTTTCTGCGTGTTAAAAGCAGTTGACAAAAAAAAAAAATCCTCAAAATCCACTACTTTACGCTGTGGCATTAAGATAGACAAACTTTGTAAAGCTTTTACGAATTAGATCCTGCAAGCTTTTGAAAATGTGAAGTTTCTTATAGAGCTACAAAACTGAGCAGAATGAGTCATTTCTTGTGTGTTGAACAGCACAACCACAGGAAAGTTCTTAAGCTTGCGGAAACAATGGGCTGTTCTGGTGCAGAACTAAAAGAAAAATAACTTTGACCTGAACATTTTTGTTTCCCTTCTGAATCATTCATGGAATCTCCATCCAGTTTTTACATGTACACACTATTTAAGTAACACTTCAGCATCTGATGAAAAAAACCTTTTCTTCTCTACTGGGTTAAAGAAACCACTTCAAAATACAAGCTGAGTGGCATTGGGATGGTTTGTTTTGGAAACTGCAGACAGAAAGGCAAAAACTACCTCTGCAAAAGGAAACCAAAGCTCTAGACCTTCTGCACAGCACTCAACTAGCATGGCCAAAATCTATTCTTGACCACTGCAGATACACAGTGTCTCCTTGGCCATGTCCCAGCTAGAGGTGGTTGATGCAAGCAAGAGACATGGCTCTCAAGCAGCAAGCTGGGGAGAACAATGGCAGCCAGAATTACAGTATCTCTGTTGTTCTCATGTTTTTCCAAAATTGCTGCATTTCTGGACCATTTGGGAAGTTTTAGCTACATTCTCTCTTGTTTCTAAATGAGAGAGTCTTGTGTGTATAGGGAACACCAGAACCAGAAATTTGGCAATTGGCCTTCTGGATGAGTGATGCAGAATCTGAGTGGAAAGAGAAATAGAAACTTCATCTATTAGGTCTGTTTTCAAATGTGCAAAGTTTAAATAAAAGCGAAAAAAAAAGCTGAGAATTAATCAGTGTGCATTTTGCACCCTTTGCTTTACGCACACCTCATTTGCAGTCAGCTCACTGAGGAAAGTTCTAGTTATCATTTACCTTTTTACATGCCATATCCATGGCATTGTCTGAACAGTTCAGTAAATACTGTAGTATAACAAGCATGAGCAAAATGTGAGTCACTCATGAAGAGAGATCTGCCACAAACAGGCCTAATCTGTGCTTGATTTATTTTACTTATTTAAAATCTTCCAGACAGACACAGTGATGCTCCATTTAATTTTATAGTGTTTGGAGGCTTCTTACACTTGCACTGTGTGTTTTTCTCCTTACCACTCCCAGCTGAAGTAGACATACAGAGCCATCCAAATAGTCCAAATCTTTATAATTGTTTTGTATAATTAATTGCAGCTGTGGTGTGTTTGGCATAATTGTTAAAAAAGTTCATTTAGCACTGATACAAGTCTCAAAAGGTTTGGAGTGGGAATCAAGATCCAGATGAAAATGTGGGTTGTGTATAATATTACTGGATTAGCATTAATTTATAATACGATCTCAAAGAAAATATTTTGAAGGCCGCAGTTTGATGGTAAAAATCCAAAATAAATTGAGCTAAATGAAAGGTTTTACTTCCAGTTTGCACTGTTGTAAACTTGATTTAAAGAGACAAAATATTTTTCAATGTTTCATTTTTAATTTACCTTTAGGGATCCTGGGGAGGACAGAGTTCTCATGTATAGGTTACAGAATTAGAAGAAAGAGTATGAAAATTGGTGGTTATCAAGTAAGAATGAGGGGTAAAATGACTCAGCTTCAGGGGATTCCAGTCTTTATGGGTTTAATCTTTAAAAAGGAAAAAAATCCAACCTGCTGAATGAAGCACTTTGGTTTGTTTACACAGGGACCTTCAAACAAGCTTCACCCAGCTCTGAAGTAAAAGAGGGAGGACAGCATGGTGGACAGTGTTCCTACTTGAAGGAAGTGCATTTTTGTCCTAAGTTGACCAGGGGCCCTTTCCATAGCAACACATTCTGAATTTGAAAAATAAACCCAAACATATAACTGAAACTCAACAGAGAACCATTTTAAACTTTAGAAGACCGTGGCTCTGCTTTAGTCACTTGGATCGAATATTACAGAGGAAATCCAAAATAGGTTGATTTCTTTGAAGCTTTTTAGTATGAATCAAGATTTTGGAGGGTAACAGTGATGGCTGGCTGAGGTCCATTGTAACAAGGTGTTGAAAGTTCTGCTGAATTCATGTCAGATTTGGACTGTGATTTAGGCCAGCTTATTGATAAACAGTCCAGTGCTTTTTATCAAATGGATGTAACTGACAGAGTACTCTAAGCTCTACAGAAAAGCAGCAGCAGATTGTGAAATGCTGAGCTTTTCTCTGCTTCCAGAATGTTTGGCAGAGATAGGAGGCTGGATGAGAAGGCAGTGGCTGAGGCTAAGTCCAGATAAGGAGGACGTGATTCCAGTTGGCAAGGTAAAGCAAACAGAGGCTTTATCTTTTCTGTATAAAAACGTTTGCCGAAATTATGCATGCAGACTTAGTAGCTCAGCATGGAAAGGGCTTACAAGATCTCTCATGGACAATTTGTGTAGTTTCTGCAATTGTATGTGCAGTCCTGGAGATGGCACACCTGGATTGTGTCATTTCTGTACTTCTACAATTATTAAAAACCAAAACCTGAAGGATTCTGCTTTTCTTTTAACTTCTAAAAGGCTAAGAAAAGGAAAAGAGAAAAATACATTGAGATCTGTTTTGGCAACAACTGCTTGGGTGCTCTATAATCTTAAAATCCCTATGAAGAGCATTTCCAGCAGCTCTCTATTGTATTAAAAGGTGCCTGAAACCACTGCCTCCATGGTACAACATACTACAGAGCTTAGTACAGACATCCTCTGTGGTAGTCTATGTCACTAGAAATTCATAAATATATGCCATGTTTCTCAGCAATGTTTTCACAGTTCTTTGTTAGTGAAGTGCAGAAATATGCTTTTGTCATTTTGAGGAGACAAGAGGAATCCAGAAAAGGCACTAGAAAGTGTTAGTCTTTGAATTGTTTAACTTATATCCTCAAAGCAAACATCTGAGTTAACTGCTGAGTGAAAGCATCACCACACAGATCGGCGAGAGACTGCTTCTGTGTGTGGGAAGGGTGAAGGGAGAAAGATAGGAGATGAAGTTTGGGAAAATGGCGAACTTCATATTGCAGACATTACCCAAGAAATTTACAGTCCAATTTTACCATTTCTTTGATCAAGTTTTTGTCACCAAAAGGGTTTTTTGTGAATAGCTGAATTTAATTGAATGTGCTTTTTGCTCTGAATGGATGTTGTGCACAGGGTCTAGCCAGCAGATGGAGGAACTTGCAGGCTGGCTCATTCAGAGCTGGTGCCTGTTCACTGGCAGCTGAAACCAGCCATTCCAAAGATAGCATTTTCCTGAATCAGTTTGTTTTGGCATTTCCTGCATGAATGTCATGGAATAAAGAAAGATTTAAGTAATAAATAGCATCTGTCTTAAATTGAAAAGAGGAAAAATTAAATTGAAAAGAGTAAAAAAAGATGGAGAGCAATTGCAGTTAATTTAAACAGCAATGGTCCTATAATGGAACAGCCTTGTATGATCTCTTCCTGGAAATCTTGTTACTGTGAAGTGAGTTTCAGTTTCTCAGTACAGTTACCCTGGAACAAGTGTCCATAGCAAAAAATACATCATTAACCCCTTACTGGAAACCAATGGGCCATGGGTAACCATAAAATAATTATTTCTCCATCCTGTGTGGAGTTCTATGGATTGTGGTTATTTCTCCAGTTTACCTTCTTACTCCACTGAACATTTCAAATAATTTTCCTAGATCAGTAATTTCACTGATGAAACAGGAATGTTACACTTAACTGTAATACATTCCATTCCTTGAGTTTTTAATTCTATAGGCTATAAAGCTTAGTAGCATATTAAAACTGAGCAAGGAGCAGAATTAGGAACTGTCTAGAGGGATCCTGTGCTGCTGATTCATGATTTCAGTACTTTTTTTTTATGAAAGATGTTTATATTTTCTTGTGTGGCTTCTGAAATTGGAAATTGTTGGACTCACAATGAATACTCACTTGCAATCTTCATGTCTTCAAGTATAAAAACACTGAATAAATAATGAATAAAAATACAGAGTCATGACAGAACTTTTTAACCACAGTTACAGTGGATTATCTGGATTTCCCCTCTGAAGCAGTAATTCATATCCCTGCACATGATGAGCAGTACTGTATGAGCCCCAACACTATACTCACTGGCACAGCTTTTGGTTTTAGCTGTTGAATTTCCAGAGCTGAAAAAGTCTGCTGATAAATTGCAGCTAAAGGAGTGATAGATTGCTTCTGACTGTTAGAATATGTTCTCTCATATGCACATGTTCTTATGTGGAGGGGATGCAGAGTTGTAGAGACTAATTAACACAATTAATATGAATTTGTTAGGAAAGCTGCTATTTTGTAAGGCTGAATCATAGTTTTTCTAAACATTACTGTAATGCTTTTCTTTGAATAGATGAACAATGTATTTTTCCTTGTCTTAATGGGAAAAAATGAAGTTTGGCAGTGTTCAAGGCCAGGCTGGCCAGAGCCTTGGGTGACATGGTTTAGTGTGAGGTGTACCTGCCCATGGCAGGGGGTTGGAACTGGATGATCTTAAGGTCCTTTCCAACCCTAACTATTCTATGATTCTAAGTTTCTGAGCATGCTTATAAAGAAAAAATTAGTAGGAAAGGAAGTACAAGTTTAAGAGACTTTTCAGCTGTACTACGAAAGCACAGAAAAGGGGAAAATGTGATCAGGGATGCATGTGTGATCATTTAAATACTGCATTAGGAATTAAGCTCTTTCTTGTGGTTGTTTCTCTAATAAAACAACTGAGCGCTAATCTTGCTTCTAGAATTAATCATCTTCTAGATATCTAGAAGGCATCTTTTAAAAATGAAGGTATAAAAAAATAAGGAACTGCTATATTAACAAATATTAGTAGATGGAAGTACCCATTCTGGTTTAAGGTTTCAGGATACAATTTGCATTTTCTATTCTAAGTAACAAGAAAGGAAAAAGAATATTTAGTGTAAGAACTCTGAAAAACTTTGCAAACACTGTATCTTTATAAGACCTGTTCTGACTTATTTCTGATGTGCTAAGTGGCAGGGAAGCTTGCGTGCTGTGTGTTACATAAAGCTTCCATGTCTAGGAGTATCTAAAACACTGTGCACACTGAACTTGCCAGCCAATCTACCAGGTTTCTTGAAATGCTAGTCACTCAGTGGCAGAAAGAATTCAGCATAGTCTTCAAAATGGATTTCCAAGTGTAAAGCTATTAAACACAGAAAGCTTCTGAGTATTTCTTCTAGCTTTCAATATAAACAAAGCCTTGTGCTTGTCTCCATTCTGCTTTGCTTTATATCTGCCAGAAAACCATCTGTTTTCTCCTCAGCTAATACAAAATTTGTTGTTTGATAGTTTAAATAGAAGGAAATCACATCTCAGTATTCAAGGAAGGATCTGGCTGTTCTGTGGCAAAAGTAACTATGCTGAATACATTGACGGGGGAAAAAACAGGAAACAAAAGGATTCCTAGATGTAAAAAACTACTCTTTACTATTGCTCCAGCTGACATTATCTACACGTGAGCAAGTAGACACACGATCTCTGGCTGGCACCATCTTATCTTTAAATAAATTAATCAGTGTTTTAAATAACTAAATCTTTGACATCTTCTAGTAGTATCCTGCATCTCAGGAAGCGATTCATTGCAGTTATCCTGTACACCACATTTGAAGAGTTTTGTGGCTTACACTTTTCAAAATTAAAGACTGCAGTGTCTATTAAATTCAGAATCCCTCAGAATCAATTCGCTGTAGGTAGCCAGCACTATTTCAATAAAATGAAGCACACTTACATGCACCATTCCTGTTTTTATGAGTGGAGGTGGCCAGGCTGCAGAGTCCTGCTGGCACTGCTGCTGGACTACAGATAGTTTTCAGCTGCTTGTAGAAACGCACCAGGGTATTTGCCTTCAAACTATTCATTGCTATCACTTTGGCACTTCAAATCTTCTGTTCGTCAAACAGACAGAGGAGCTTTTCAGAGTCCAGGGACCTATCAACACAAAGCAGAGGGAAAAAATCCTGCAGATACACAGCTTCAAGATAACTGGAGGGTCTCCAGACTGATTTATAACAAATTCTGTGAGCACCCTTTCCTAGTTGGAGACGTGGAACTGACAAGTAGTTAATTTTCAACTTGTCCCTAGACTGCCTTCTTCATTTGCTCTATATTTTGTTGGAGGACTAGCTAGTTGATGATTATTCTACATGTGCTCTCCAGCTTTTTTCTTATCTGGCTCGATGAGCAACTAAAGTGTTACAGAAACCACTCTTTTGTATGCAAGGAGAGGTTTCTTATCATGTCTTGCTGCATACATGCTTTGAATTTGAATAGCTGTGTATTTGAATACAGATAGCTAAGAACTGTCATTAACAGCTATAATTCAGAGGACTGGTGACTGCCCAGACTGAGGAATTCACAGAAATCTAGTAGATCTATAAGGCTTGCCCACAGAATAGGAAGAGCAGCCTCCTGCAGAGGAGTATTTTAGCTGTAAGCACGTGACACAGCATCACTGCAGCCTCAAGGTGAGGAATTCGTTCCTCTGAACTATCCCATGTCCCATAAGAGGGATATTTTTGTATAGACTAGAAATAGGAACAGGCATAAGGAACCCTAATTACTCTTCCTACTCACACACCCCTTTGACCCAGCTGAAGTATTCTTTTTCCCAGCGGGGAGAGCAGATTGAGATGTTTTCATGACCTATGTTTTTCTTAGGGATGAAAGCATGAAGAATGTTACTCTCTTACTATTCCCACATGCAATTCCAATAACATTGTTCTCTTATGTGAAAGATCCATATTAAAATCCCATTCTTCAATATTCTTTGGGATGTTTATTCTGCCTCCCATAGCTGCAATCCACGTCAATGGCACAGACACACAAGTAACTTCTGAGTTAGTGGTATAGTTTCTCAGTGTAACAGACAAGCCACTAAAGGGTGCAGAGTCCTTCCTTGAGACAGGTCCAAAGCCAAACCTGAAGACATGTGCCCTAACATCAGAGTTCAGCGGCCCAGGCAGGCAGGGCTGTGGGTAGAGTCTGCACCTGAGCGTTGTCAGGACCAGTAAGACTTGTTAGCGGCTTCAAGGTCATGTGGGGCCTTTAGTAACTCTCATGTCAGTATTTACAAAATCCATGTGATTATTTTCCTCCATTAAGTACATAGGAAGGCATATTTTGAAAGCAACAGTCTTAACCAATGACAGAGCAGGCAAAAGTGAGAAGACTATTAACATTCTGCTATTAAAAATTTGCCATCAAACCCCACTCCTTTCTTAATCCATAAAATTACCTGTGAAATATTTGTCACTTTGTTTTGTTGGTTGTTTTTTGGGTTTGTTTTTGGCTTTTTTTGCTTAATAAATTGTGTTGTTTTGAATTAGAAACTCATTTGCTTGGCAATATTTTCATTAAACACAGATGTGTTTCTCATCTCTTATCACACAGGGTGTAAGTGCAAGGCTCAGGGAATCTACTTTAGTAGCCTGAAGTGGCAAGCTTATCTGTACAATTTGCTATTCCAAAACCTAATATTTAGAAGAGTCTTTCTTAATGCTTGTCATTTATTATCTCAGCTGCCTGTTTCAAAATATCTAAAAGCAAGCCATTATCAGTTGAGAGTTCTGCCTGAAGAACTGCAACATCAAACTTCTATGGTTGCTCATGACTGTGGGTAATTGCAACTGTGGAGTATTCCTGTATACGATGGAATGGTGCTTATTTTGTCTTCACAGAAACTAGAGAAGTGATATTTCTTGCTGTCACAACCCATCTGACTTGCTCCAGACTGGACAGGGAGGACCAATATTTCTTTTTTGCCTGATGCTTACTAGAGGGTTGCCAGTACTTACATACATTCTGGTTAACTTCAAATGAATGCTGTTACTTGGAAAGAGAAAATTACCTTCTGGATTTAGTGTTTCAGGAAATCTGATTCTTCTGGCATTGTGCTTGTAAGGGTCCTAAAATTGTTTCAGTTGCAACATTGCCAAGTCAAAACTAGTAATTCAGGACAAAATAGTTTTACTATAATTAGAAAAATACAATGAAAGTGATTTCATAATCACCATTTTCCTCACCTGGTTACTGTTGTGTAACACTGGACAGGACAATCAGTCAAGTATGAGGAAGTGGTCTGGGGTGGCATTGCTGCTGAGGAATCCATGTGAAACCTCTATGGACTAGCTACAAATACCACCTAGGGCAGCCTTCACAAAGAGTCAGGTTGTTATGGGGTGGGCTTTAACCCTCCTTTCTCTGTGGCTTGGCTCATGCTTCCCAAGTTAGATATTGCTGCAGCCTAAGGGAACCTTTTCTTTGATGTCGAGATTTTGCTAGGACACTTAATAATGTGCTGAGCCTCAGCAGCCTTCCAACCACCTTTCTCCCTCCAGTTTTTCATTCTCTCTCTTGCACCAGGAGTCCCCAGACAGGACGATGTCCTGGGTTCAGCAGTAGCAGTCATTTTTTGCCTTAGTAGCTGGTGCAGTGCTGTGTTTTTGACTTTCAGCCTAGGAACAACGCTGATAAAACCGATGTTTTTAGTTGTTGCTCAGTAATGTTTACTCTGACCAAGGACTTTCTGAGTCTCATGCTCTGCCAGGGAGGAGGGGAAGCCAGGAGGAAGCAGAGACAGGACATCTGACCCAAACTAGCCAAAGAGGTATTCCATACGACAGCATGTCATGCCCTTTATAGAAACTGGGGGGAGTTACCTGGAAGGCCCACATTGCTTCTTGGGTCGGGCTGGGTATCGGTTGGTGGGTGGTGAGCGGTTGATGCGCTGGCCATGCTCTTTCTAATGCAGTCTGCTGTTACTTTGGCCACTGTTGAAGATTTTCACTTAGTTTATTTTACCTCTCACACCTGAAAAAATTGGGTTATGTTGCAAATAATTTTGAACACGTGTCTAAACTGATGCAGGTCCAAAACCAAGAGACAGCTAAATTCTGCTTAGAATAGAAGTGTTAATGAAGTATCAAAAGAAGCATGCCCAGAAGGACAAAGGAGGTGATCCTGCCCCTCTACTCCGCTCTCATGAGACCTCACTTGAAGTACTGTTTACAGTTCTGGTGTCCTCAACATCAGAAGGACATGGAGCTGTTAGAGCAAGTCCAAAGCAGGCCACGAGGATGATCAGGGGGCTGGAGCGCCTCCTGTATGAGAAAGTTGGGGCTGTTCAGCCTGGAGAAGAGAAGGCTGCATGGAGACCTCAGAGCTATGAATGAGCTAATTAATAGTCCCTCCCCAGCATCCTTATAGACCCCCTTCAGATACTGGAAGGTTGCTATGAGGTCTCCATACAGCCTTCTCTTCTCCAGGCTGAACAGCCCCAACTTTCTCAGTCTGCCTTCATATGGGAGGTGCTCCAGTCCCCTGATCATCCTCATGGCCCTCCTCTGGACTTGTTCCAACTGTTCCATGTCCTTCTTATGTAGAGGACACCAAATGCTATGTTACATTTTATATCTAGATTTCTGAAATAAATAAAATAAATACAAAGTTGGGTACTACATACTGAATAAAAAAACAGTTCTCAGGCAGCCCTCAGTCTGAAGTAAAGGATAAAATCCTCTAAAGTCAGTAAGCTCTTTCAGGCTTTTGATAATCCCAGTGGATTAAAAAAGACTGATGATGATGATAATGATACCTGACAAAGCAAACATGGTCTAGGACAAACCTGAACAAAGCTGGGTAAAACTAGCAAATACTGGGCAACTATATCAGCTGTGTAACAGAGGTAAAAGGGCAGCAGATACAGCTGTGAGCATGATCCTGGGAATATCACTGTCGGGCAAAGTACAAATATAGAGCTTGTCAGAATGGAAGATTTCTGAGAAGGGGAACAGCCTCCTATCTTTATCTCTCTTTTTTCCATGAGGTATACAGGGAGATGGAATAGTATGTAAACAGATGACAGAACACTGAGATCAAGGCTGACTCTCCTCACCTTATTTCTCACAGGGGCAAAAATGACCTTACAAGACCATAAACTTTGACCAGCAAGATGACCAAATATGTTACGATGTTTTTCTCTCTACTGTGGGAATTCAAGGCCTTTTCTTCCATCCTCACCATTGAAAACCAGAAGTATCTAAAATGGAATGTAATTGAGTTTACTCAGTGTAAACCAGAAGTGAGATCAGAGTCAGAAAATGCCTTCCTGTGATTTTCCAAAGTCATACAGCTAGCAGAAGTAGGTTCAGGAGCAAAACCCACTTGATCCTGAGCTGTTTTCTGTAATAAAATCAAAGACCATTTCTGAGGGAACTGAAAATGGACATGGTGTCTAAAAAGTAAGCGATGAGGAAGTATGTACTTGGAGGAGAAAAAGTGAAAACAGGTCTGAACAGAAGTGAAGTTTTCTATTGATAAGAGAAGAAATGCTACAGCAAGTTTACAAATAGCATTAGGATTACCTCTGTTTAAAAAATGTATGTAACTTTTCATCAAGCATCCCTACGTCACAAAATGGTTCATGCTATATTTGCAAGGATGTGGTTGTGTCCCTCTCTGGTTCTGAGAGTCTGTATATACAAAGTAAAATAAAGTACTCAAACAGAAACTGACTAAACAAGGGAACTTCAGGTACTCCGTGGTTTTAATAACACTGGATGTGATCAAGGGTCTTCTCCATATGAAAGAAAATGTTTCCTACAGAGTTCTTATAGGAAACACTCCACAGGTACACCTATGCCCTGATTATATCTTCTGTGTTCATGCCTTTGTTTCTATATTCTCATGCTCAGCAGTGAGTGCAATTATGAACGCATGTCACTTGTTTAAACAAATGCTTTGTTTGGCAACCTTTGTTTCCTGCTGCTGATGCAGCTGCAAAATTGTGTGCACAGTGTGTTAATTTTTTACCTTTGATACTATGGTAAGGGGTTTCTTTCCTAACAAAAAAAAAAAAAGAAAACCAATGAACGAGATACCAATCTCTTCTGATCCACACAGAATGTGAAGGCAGCACTTCCTTAGGAAACAGCAGTAAATGAATGCTGATACAATGGTAAAATAAGCTAGATATTTCCTGGAACAAAATGATTCTTCATAACATGACATAGAAAAGTTAGCATATACATAAAATGTGAGAGAGAAGGAGACTAAAAAAAAGAGGATGACAAAGGTGAGGGAATAAAACAACAAAGAATTATATTATTTGGGACAACAGGCTAACAGCGTGACAGGATATATCTTCTTCTACAAAACTGAAGTTCTTGTTCATTCTTATAAGGGGGAAGTAAAGCAAGAATGGATTTGACATAGGCACTTGAGCAAGTTACCATGGTTTAAATCAGGATGTAACTTAGAGTGTATCTACTTCTTCTCATTGCTTGCTCATGGATAGTTGCTTACCCCACAGTAAAGTGAAGCCTTCATTCACTGGAGGGAGACTTACACTGAATTTCATTACATTATTGCAGAAATATTCAGCTGTGCACACTTTTGAAAGCGCATAAAGCTTAGGAGATTGTGAAGCACAGGAGGCAATTATCCTTGGTTAGTCATTCATGTGTTGGTACTGTAAATTAAAGATTAAACCCAGATTTGGGCTTTCTGATTGAAGCACGAAGGAGGTCTCCTCTGTTAGGTTGTGAACAGGAAGATTTGTTTCTTCTGCTGTATACAAATGTTTTCTGTCATAGTTCATGCTGCGTGAAGAGTAGGTTGTATCTGGCTGTGTCAGTCTCAAGGGGAAGAAGGGACAGGCTGTGATAACAGTCTCTTCATGATTTATTGGTGTATTTCAAAATTCTGAGCGACAATGCCTTCTGCTTTGGGAAAAATGATAGGGAAAAAAATCTTAAGTCTTATCTCTGGTAAAAGAGAAAAAATTCCTTAAAAACAGTGAATTAATTACATATTCTGGATTGCTGTAATGATGAGAGCAGACAGACTCAGTAGCAGAAGGCAGTGCTGCAGCCCTTCTCGTTAAGAAATTGCTGTATTATTTTATTATGTTGCTATCTCTGATCATCAAAAATGCAGACATAGGTGGATCCTGCCAGCACTTCCTGCAGTTGATTTGACAACTATAGGTGAATAGTATAATTGGTTTATGACAGTGAAAGTCTTTTTGGTTTGTATTGTTTTAGGTGAGAAACGATTTAATGGCAGTACAGACAGAGGTGGGATCTCACATCCTCAGCAGAATGTGGGTTAATAATCTCAGGGAGGTAATGTACTGATGAGAAAACAGAACAGGTTTGACATCAGAGTTGGATTATGATGGCAAAGGCTTTTACTAGCAACTTTCCACAGCAGGTAATGCAGCGGTATTTATATTGCTGGTTGTCTAGCTGGGACCTGGCAATTGCTTGAGTGCAGCAGAAACTGGCACATCTGTTGCAGAGCAAATCTGTGCAGCAAAGTGTGAAATAATCCTGTGTGAAAAGTCAGTTTATAAGTAGTTTAACCTTTGAACTTCCTAATCTGCTTGTGAAGGAAGAGAACACAGCAAATAAATCAACAGACTTAGCTGAACAGTTACAAATCTGGAAGCAAAAGCAAGGTTTTTTCCTAACACACTGGTTGTTAATTCTCAGGATCATGAGGACTCCTTAATACAGAAAACACCAGCTTGAGTAGTCCCTATAAGCACTTCTGAAGATGTGACTCATCCGTATAAATTTCCCTGCCTGAAACACAAACCCCCTCAAGTCCTGTCCTCTGACTCCGTAACTTCCAGTCAGATGAGCAGGAGGAATTGCTGGTCCCCTGGGATCAGCACTTTGGAGTTTTTGTGACATGCACCATATCATTTCATACAGGTACAAAAGTCCTGCAGTGGACGCCTTTAGTTTGAACATGACAAAGGTACAGTGAGAACACCGTAACAAACCACTGGCCCGACAGCCAGGGCAACAGCTCCAGTTAGCCAGAGGTTTGTAGGTGTCAGGGTGGCAAATTACAGTGGAACCAAATGGATTCAGTTGCGTGTCGTGATGTTGCAGAATGGTACTGAGCATCTCATTTAAAGAATACTTTTATGCACAAGTGTGAAGGTCATCTCTGGCTCTGCCAAAGCTGAAAACTGGAAGTATGGTGACGGTCTTGTTTGGGCAACACCGTGATATATAAGGATACAGTAAAATAATCTTATCTTTGTCATCTTTCAGAGCTAATTGCGTACTTCCTCCATGCTTCCATTTTGTGCTTTTGCATGTATTTATCATTCCCAGTAGGTTAACAGAAGGTTTTCCACCTTCGCCCAGTCATTCTGTTCTCACACCAAACGCAGGAACAAAGCAACAGAAAAATCAATCTGATGAGTTAATTTAGCAAATTCCCACTTGCTGCCTGTTCTTCAGCTGTGTTCGCATGCACAGTGACATTTTTCTCCTTAATGTGACAGCTTACATTCAGATCATCCCACCTCAACGATGTGAGCCATTTGAGTGGGGAGAAATGTAATGGGAGGAGTAGGGAACATGCATGGAAGGGGAATGTATCAGTGAGCGGCTCAGCACAGGCAGTTCTCAGAGGTACAGATACACCTTTGATCTGCTTGTTTGGACAAGCTCTGCTGGCCAGAGCCTGTGCCTACATTGCCTGGCAGGTCTGGAAACAGTAAAGAGGAGATGTAGCGCTGGAGTTCGCAATAGCCCTGAGACACCATCAGAGCAGGATGGCTAGGCTGTGGCCTGCAGGACACGGGCACTGAACGTTTTGCTTCCCTGGCCATATAGTTCATCTTCAGGAGAAGAGAAAGCTCAGGGGGAACCTTACTGCTTTCTGCAACTACCTAAAACAAGCTTGTAGTGAGGTGGGGATCAGCTTCTTCTCCCAAGTGCCAGGACAAGAGGAAACGGGCCCAAGCTGTGCCAGGGGAGGGGCAGATGGAGATGAGGAACAATTCCTGCCCCAGAGGGTGCTCAGGCACTGGAACAGGCTGCCCAGGGCAGGGCTGCAGTCACCGTCCCTGCAAGTGTTCACACAGCGTGGAGACGAGGCCTCAGTGCCGTGGGCTGGTGGCGGCCTGGGGTAATGGACAGATCTTTTCCAACCTCGTGGGTGCTATGATTCTATGATCACCACCCGGGGAGCACTCAGGACCCTGCTGTGGAGCCAGCAGGGTTTTGTGGAGCCCTGGGAGCTGCGGCAGCGCTGGCTGAGCGCTGCCTTGGGGCTCCGTGTAGACCTGGGGGTCCCGAGCGTGCGGCGCGGCGGGACTACGACTCCCGGCATGCCCTGCTCCAACCGCGTGTACTACAGGTCCCGGCCTGCCCGGCGGGGGCGTTCCCGCCGGCTGCTCCGCGTTGCCCTCTGGGAATTGTAGTTTTCCCGCCGCGGCTCCTCGGTGAAGTGCGGCCGCGTGGCCGCGCCCTCCCCCTGCGCCTGCGCGGACGGTCGGGGCGGTCGGGGGTCCGAGCGGTGGCAGCGCGGCGGCGCGTGCGCGCTGAGGAGAGGGAGATCTCTCGCGAGGAAGGACGCCATTATCGCAGCCGCTCGACAAACACCACGAGAATTCGGCACCGCACACGGTAACCGCGGCGCCCCGCGGCCGGACGGCTGGGGACGAGCTCCCCGGGGGGGGCCTGGCGCCGGGCGCGGAGCTCCGGCCCTCCCGCTCCTCACGGCGCTGCCCGAGCACCCGGGCCGCGAGGCGGCTGCTCCGGGGAGGGGCCGAGCTGAGGCGGGGGGGCCGCGGGCTGCCGCCCCCTCACCCGGACAGGGCTGGGGGGGGCCGAGTGGGGACTCGCCTCCTCCCGCCGCGGGACGCCGAAGCTGGGCCCTCCGCGGGGGGGCTCCTGGTCGTCGCTTCGCTTCCCCGCCTGCTTTCTCCGCGCCCTGGCCTGGGGGGGGGTCACCCCCCCGTGCTGGCTCCTTCTACCGCTGCCGGGGCGCTCGGCCCCTCTGCGGGGCGGCGTTCGAAGTGGAGGGTCTGGTCATCCTCCGAGCACGTCGGCCTCCTTCCCCGTCCGTCTCCCGTGGGGGTTGTGTTTCCCCGGTCTCAAGGACGGGGCAGGTCGGAGCTCTCCCGCCTGCCTTCCCTTGGGCCGCGCTGCAGGCACGGTCTGGGGAAGGGGCATCGCCGGCAGCGCTCGCTCCCGCGTCCCTGCCGCAGCGGAGTCTCAGTGGCTGGTGACATTGGTGCCGCCGCCTCCCTTTGCTGCTGGTAATGGAGAGGGGCTGCTGCTGTTCACATGCCCGCGAGTGCTTGTGTGGGGGGAAAATATCCTGAGGTGCCGCTTTGCGTGTGTGGACATTGAGTCGCAGTGAGGGTTTTTCACATCCACAGCGGGGATGGTATTTTCTAGTCCTTTCCTACCAGTGATCTGTTTGACAACACACTCGGTCTTCCCGTTTTCCTGATTTGCAATTCAAGTGTTGCGCTTTTTTTCATTACTTTTATTTTTAAATCCTTTTACAGTGGGAAGTTGGGTGCTTAACCAAATATAGTCATTTTATCCTGCTATATAGTTTATTTTTAGAGATCTCGAGGGAAGATTTTTTTTTTTTTAAGTAAACAAATTTAAAGGGGTATTAGCAACTGAGTGATTGCTTCAGTGGAAGCAGGGTTTAACCTTGTTGTAAAATGGGAGTTTGGAACGATTTTTGCTACTTTTTTTTTGCCTTCTACATGAGGTTGTCCGAAGTATAGTACCCTGTTGACGTTCAGGTTTTCAAGAAACAAACATACGCTTTGTAGTATCTTCGTACCCAAGCAAGAGCTTAAAACAATAAACAAAACCCAAGCAAAAAATAGCATTGTCTTTAAAGCAGTGCCACTTAGAAAGATTGAAAGTTACAAGGATTTTTCTCTGTTAACATATATTTAAATGGGTGTCCATAGAAATCAACCAGAATAACAAGAGTTTGATTCCTAAACTCTGTGAGCCTTATTTCATACGTTAAATGACATCTTGGCAGTAGATCGGTTTTCAATAATACATGAAAAGATGTTCCAAAGAAAGAGCAGTTAGTTTACTGAGGAGAGTAAAAAAGGCGGAGTTTGGTTTTGGGGAATGTGCCATCTCTTTCAGAGAATGGAAGTATTTCGTATCTTTTTTCTTTTGTAACTTATAATCTGTTTTATAATAACAGTAACTGGCTTTAATGGCTTAAATTATCCAGCCATGTTTAACTTGTATGGTTACAGGACAGGCCTTTAATTTTAACGAAGAAATAGATAAACAGTGTTCTGCATAATTGAATAACAAAATTAAGAATATAGTAGTAATATAGTGAGCACTGATGGTCAGTGTTCACAGTTGGAAAGGTTCCGTCAGCACATGTTCTGCTGAGAATATTTGCAAAAGGCTTGTTTCCTGCCTGTGCTGTTTTTAACACAGTACAACATACTTGTTCTGTACTGGTTTGGACTGATGAGGTGAAGAAAGATGAGCTTATAGTCGTGGCCCCACATAATCACAAGTGCTACTTGCAGGTTTACACTGATTTTTGTGAGGAGTAGTGGTGTGTGATTCAGACCCACATCATTAAAACAGTAATATACTTGCATTTTCAGGTACTTGAGGCTGTCTCTGGGCTTTATCTTGAGCTTTTTCCAAAACTCGTAAAGCATTGTTTGTGCAGGAAGAATATGTGCCTTTATTGTGTCAGAACTTGAATGTCTTCAGATCTTTCATTGAAGAGTGCCTTGAACTGAAATGGCTACGATGTTTCTTAGTGCGATCATTTTGAAAGGAGGGGGTGGGTGTTTCTCTATGCACAGAAGCTTGTCCCAGAGATGTACAGAAACATGAGCACAAGCTTTACATGAAGTAAGAATGAGCTTCTTGTAGGAGGAGACAGTGCAAAGCTAATGATTAGAGTTAGAACAACAACATGTCTATGTATATACTAAACTTTGCCAATAAAACTTTTTTCACAGATTTGATTTCCTTTAGTTTGATACTTGATATTTAGATGTGAACCTCTGAAGCAATTTTGTTTTCTGTTTTTTTTACGTATCATTAAAAGGCTAAATTTTTTATTTTTTTTACAGTAAAAATAAAAAGAATAAAAAGTCTTTAACATCATGTCAAGCACTTGTTTCCTTCCAGTTTTAGGTTTGTAAAACTCCTGTTAAGCACTTGGGTTTTGCCTACAATTGTTAGACTCGTGTTAAGACATTAAGCACTAGTGCACAGAAAGATTAACCTCGTAAAGTCTTCTGCGTTTGGGAGTTTAAATAAAATAATTTCTTATGTTGTCTGTTGAACAAAATTATTTTATCTTTGCTTCCTGTTTGTAAAACCCTTAGACCACTTAAGGGATAAATGCATTAATTTCAAGTTTTCCTGTATTTTGTGATGAGAAAGAATGCATCTCTCCTATCCGTGGAGTGACTTCGAAGCAACTCTTAAGGTTGAATGCCACTTTCTTCGCTGCTCCTTAGACACAAACATGTCTGTTACTACCATGATACTTCTAACATCCCATGAATATGAGGTCTTGCAAGTTTAAGCTGGAATTACTTTGTTGTTTTCCTGGAGTTGGGAGGGGAAATGTTGAAAGAGGATCAGACTGTACTAATCAACAGTGTTTCAGAATGTGAAGAGCTACTTGCTGTGTGTTTTCCTACTGCAGTGATGCTGCTCAGTTTATTTTCACAAGTATTTTTAGTAAGAATTTTAAAATACTAGCGTTATCCCTATGTTTTAAAACAGCACTAGGGTCTGTTTTATCAGCTTGAATGTTTCCTTTTTTAGTAGCTACAGGAGGTAAATCTGTTACAAGACCTTTGAGTAAGCAGATTTGCTGTTCAGTTTATTTGCCATCATGCTTTTTGGTAGTAGAAGCCTGGGCCAACTTTGGGATCTGTCCTTGTTCTTCCTG
Organism: Pezoporus flaviventris; assembly: GCF_033815535.1. NCBI lineage: Eukaryota > Metazoa > Chordata > Aves > Psittaciformes > Psittacidae > Pezoporus > Pezoporus flaviventris. The sequence continues at coordinate 1,091,579 of NW_026892653.1, read as the reverse complement.
GAATTGCTAGATTGCAAAATTTTCCACTGTATAGAAGACAGTAAAAATATAAAATATTTTTATATAGTAGTAGCAGTAAAAATATAAAATGGTAAAAAAAAATATCAATCATGTGCTTCTGTTGTCAAAGACTGTGTTTTAGGTAAGGCAAACACAGTAGAATAAAGCATTTTGCAGGTATTTCCCTTGAACTGAGGCAAGTGCTTGTCATAGTGCACTCTGCTCCTGGGGTGGCTGCTGACTTTAGACGAAATAACTTCCCAAGGCAAAGCCTCTCAGGGATACAGCAAAGCTTCTTTCGCTCAACGAGGCAATCTAACTAGAAGGTTACAGTATTAGAAAGTCTTTATTCTTCCTGCCAATGGAGGATGTGCACTAAGCAAGGGCTCCTGCAGAGTGTGCTGAAGGAGGTCAGGTTGAAGCGCAGGTCTTATTCCCGCATTTATGTTTTGTTTTTGCAGAAGAGCTAGTTTTAACATGATGGAGTATGACAGTCAAAGGAAAAGAGACTGTCAGCGTATTACCTGTGCTCCACAAAAATGACAAATGATGAGAGCACCTGTGACATGCACACAGTGTCTTGGAGCTGAGGAGAGGAACAGATCTGAATGTAGAACAGTTGAGCCTAATGGAAATGGCTCTTCACCAGCTGTGTTTTGCAATACAGTGGGGCTAAGATGTTTCCCTTGGCAGTGATTGGAATTTCACTGTTGGGTACTTTTGCCTAGACCAAGCATAGTGGTTATTGTTAATGTGATACAGTCATAACACTGGAGCTGTGCTTGTGTTTCTGGGGGTGCCTATGGCTTGCGTACAGCCACAGGATTTTCATCTAGGCAGTGATGGTCATTTCTACAGTGTTAGCAGAAACACATGTGAACAGTTTTCCACACTAGAAGTTTCTAAATGATCCTTTACTTGGCTTTGAGTAGGTGACATTCTGATTCTTTATAATGGAAAAGTACGGGTGGTGTTAAATATGGAGAGCTCTGTGTCAGAGCTGATTTTTAGTTTAATCAAAGATGTACATGCTTATATCTGCCTACTTCTGTGAATTCAGTATGAAATGGACTCTGAATTTAGTGATACCTCTAACTCTTTAGAGCAACTAATAGACTCCAGCCTAAGCTTGTTATTTATGAAAGTGCATAATTAGATTTTTTTTGTATAAATTAAAAAGTTTGTTCTATCTAGCATAACTTAAAATTACTTTTTTTTCCCCTGTTCTTAATGCTTTTCCTGAGAAAGCATGAGATTGTGGGGAAGAAATTGTAATAGAACACATTTTGGATAGTTTCTAGTAAAACAAAAAACAAAGCCGTGTAACATCCTCTTCCCCCTAGCTATCATACGCTTTTTATCAGCATATTTAAAAATAATAATTTCCTGTTAGCAGTAAATTGCAGTGTTTGATCTGTGAAGCGGTATTTGCTTTGGTGGAGTTAGTAATAACAATATTCGGTTCACTAGTTCAGTCCTTCATATGGAAGTCGTGTCCAGCTCAGGTTGCTTTTCTGTACTGTATGGTTGCCAGCTTATTCTTCATTCAGTCTTTCTTCTAACTCTGTTTATAAACCTGGAATAAATGTTGGAAGTTTGGAAGAACCACAGGCTCCTCTGGTAATGTAGCTGTTGGGATGTGGTCATTGATGCCAAAACTGGTGATAAGCCTTTCTTCTCTGGAGTCAGCATGTCCTCTGGTGCATTGATGCACTTCTCCCACATAGGCAGAGCCCAGCCCCGCTGAAGCTTGGTGACACTTGAGGGCTTCTGGAAGAGGAGATTTTCCTGGAAAATTTCTTCAACTAAAGTCTGTCTTTTGGTAAAATTTTCTTATTAATTGCATTGAGATAATGTCTTTGCCGTTTCTGTGGTCTTCTATAGTGTAACGTACCATCTGGGACACTTGCTATTCATTAAGCTGTTTTCTTGTATACAGACATTTATTTGAGGGGGGAGGGAAAAGTTTCTTTGTGACACTGAAATGATTGGACAACACAAAAAAGCCCTGGGCTTTCAAAGGCACAAGTTGAAAGCTGTGCGGATTTCCTTAAAATCTCTTTATTTCCCATCTTTTGATCTTTCAGTCTTGCAAAAGGGAAATGAACTTAAATGATTGCAATTATTCTCACAAATATCAAATGTAAAATAGAATTAAAGTATTAAGCAGGAAGGAAATTTATGTGGTAGCTACTTAATACTGAAATGGTTAATAGAGCTACATGACATGTGCAGGTGCTTTTAAGAGGTATAGATTATTATGTAGGTGGTCAGCATTCAGAAGCTTCATTTATTCATCAAGTTTTAGCATGTGTTTTAATATTAATAAATGTTTTCACCACCTCCTCTCTCCTGCTAGCATCTGACAGATTTTTAGAATTGTTATTTTTAGTTGCATCCCTCTTGCTAGGCTCTTTATTTCCCACTTTCCAAAGGGGATTCAAGTATGGAATAAGGACCTGGTATCTAGATCTGTTGTTATACATACATTCCTTAAAATCCTTTGGAGTTGAGTCAAAGCATCCCAAAGACTTTCTGACCATTGCACAGCATTGTTACCTAGAAAGCACCTACAAATGTTTCATGTAGAGTCTTGAAGAACATTGCAGCTTTTGGGCATCTGCTTCATGTGGGAAATCAGAGTTGAAATTTCTGTGGATTATTTCAGTCTATGCCATTAAGTTTTAAAAATGTTTTAATATCATTACACTTCTTTCCCCCACTAAAAATGAAGTAATGAAACTCAGATTTGATAGACATTGTATTCACCAGAGTCTTCTCTCGTACAAGTTCAGGGTAAAATATCTGGTGACCAACTTGTTCCAGCCTATGCATCCTTCCTGGGGAAGACAAGCACCCTTGTTCCTTTGTGAAGCAACTTGTGCTTCATGAGCACAATGCAGATCCCTCTGCTGCAAAGGGGGCTCAGCTGAAGACAACCACATTCTGATCTTTGTACAGATGTTTATACTGCTTGTTCCCTTCCTCTGAGTTTGATTCCTCCACAGCTCTTCTCAGTCAGCTTCTTGGCTGTCCCTGTGGATCTTTTGAGTAGAAGCAATGAAGCTCATTTGCGGTGTAACTTCCTCCTGCTGCTCATCAGAATTACGGTGCAGTGCAGGAATTTTGGTTGATACCTGCTCAAAGTGAGTGCCACAGTGATTTTGTAGCTGGTGATACTTTGGCTACCAGTGTTTTCTGGAGTATAGACTTTCCAAAGAAAGCTCCCCTTTTCCTCCCTCCAGCTCAGCTCTTACAGAGAAGTGACTTGAGATGTTTGAAAATCCTAGGGTTCTCTCCATTTCCCCTGCAAGAGGAGTCACATCAACTCTTGTTAAAATAACCCCTTTTATTTTAGGCAGATATTGCAACTTGGGGGTTTTACTGTTTTTTTCCTTTCTTTTTTTTTCCCTTTCCAGATGAGAAAATTGAATCCTGAATGGAGAGTGCAGTGATCCCTTTGTGGACCAGTAGCACACATTGTACTAGACCTGTTACTGGTGAATCTGTGGGCCTCTCTGGATTCTTCCACATTAAAAGTGTAACTTCTTAATGTTCTTTGAGTTCTTTGAGTTGTGTGATGGAGAATAGGAAACAAAATACTCAGAATTCAAACACTGTACAATGTTTTGGCAGCTGTGTAATCCACTAACCTTGCTAACCTTCAAGCAAAGCTTTGCTATTTCTCATATGCTTAATGTTCTGGTAAGGGCTTTTTGCCTGTAGACAAATGAGAAGGACTTGGGGTGCTGCTGTATGTTTATTCCAGACATTTTTTCTTGTTAATTTGTTTTTTTTTTTTCCAACTAGTAATAGCGTTAGGATAGTTTTTTGGTTTGATTTTACCTGTTTAGCAGCAATGCCACTTCACTAGAAACATCTGAAAGTAGTCCTGAATTGGAAATTTACAGGACTAAATTTACACTCTGAGGGTTGTTTCTGGAAAGGCACAAGAATACAGGCATCTCTGTGTGAAAACAGGCACAGTGAATTAGGTGTGATGCTTTAAGGTATGTCTTGAACCTGACATGGTGGGGCTGCTTTCGTCAATTAGAGTACACTCTGCAAGTGATTCAGGTCAGACTCTCACCAAGAATTCCTCTCTTCACCAAACCTGTGGGGTGTTTTGGAGTTTATTAAGGTACAAAAGAAAAATACTTTGGTAAGTGTGTCTGTAAAGCTCTCAAGATCTGCCCTAGATAATTCAGATTGTGTTAGGCAGTGGTTTGAAATTCCTAGAGTCAATACAAAGTATCACAGAAAAATAGATCAGGAGGTTTTATATATATATATATATATAAAGTAATTTTTAACTTCAAATGAAGTTATGGTTACCCAAAGTTCAGAGGGCATCTGAACTATCTCAAAAAGAATTCTGATCATGGGTAGGAATTCTTTGAGACTGAGAGACACTTCTATTTGAGTTATACGAAATTAGTTTTGGAATCTTTTTCTTTGAATTTAAGTACTTGCAGGGTTATTTTTGAGTTGTTATTGGTAAATATTCTCCATCTAGTGGGTGAAAACAATAAAACAACATGTCTGTATCTGATAGAATCAGCGTATTGCTTTTGCTGTCTGGGCAGTCCTTGTTTTGTATTTGCTATACAAATTGTGCCTAGTGTTAATGACCTATGTCCTGAGTTATTAAACCATGATGCAGAAAACTGACCTCATAGATTGACCTCAGGAAACTGACCTAAGTCACAGAATCTGCAGATACTTGGGGTATACTCTGGCCATGTGGGTAGTCTCATTAGGTTCAATGGGATTATGTGTCTGTAGAATTAGATACAGACTGTTTTGCACCTGAAAGTGTAGTTGTGATAGGTGTTAACATATCCTTCCTAGCTCACTTGAGAATAATGATATCAGAGACACGGCGGTGCGGATGTTGGCACCTGACAGCAGCAAGAATGTTTATACAAGGCCTCAGAGAATTTGTGCTTGAGTTGCTGGTGCGTGTCGCCACACACTTGACAATGGTCATTCCTGTGTTAGGATTGTGGCCGTTGGCAGTGGATTAGAAGAGTTAGAAAAAGACATTCAAGCAAAACAATGCCTTGTAGCAGGTGGGTGGAAAAAACAGGGAATACTTCTAGGAGTAAAACAATAATAATAATGGTAATAATTTGAACTTTCATAGCACTATTGAAGAATTTCTGCCCCCCTGCAAGATTTTGTACTTTCAAGTTCCAAAAATTTCAAGTTCCTTAGAGCATCTGGTTTTTTTTTTTTTGTTGCTATCTGTGTTACAAGTACTGGAGTTGTTCAGCATAGCATCTCTGGGTGATATTTATTTTATATATCTGTTTCCAGAATGCTAAGGCTGCTGTTCGTGCTTTCACAGATAAGGAATGTTTCTGATATGTTTTGGGAGATAAATTATTTTTCTGATCTTTGGCTGAACCAAAGTTGTCTGTATATTATTCCATTGGGATTTTTTTTTAAACTAAAATGCTTGTGTAGTTTAAATTTACTTTAAATACCGTGTTTTTACTTGCCTTTTAAGGTGGATTGAGAATAAGGATGAAAGCTAAACAGATGCTAAGAAAGATTAAAATACTTTCCTTTGTAGTTTTTAGTAGTAATAAAGTTTAAGTTCTGATCTCTTCTGCCCCCATTGTCCTCCTGAATGTGATTTTCAGTTTCATATCTTGATAAGACTGCAGCTTCAGAGAGTTGAAGCATGAGGGAGGCTGGTAGTGCTTATATTTACAGTGCATTTAACCCCGCATGCTATTAAATTGCTGCTTTTTATTATGTTATTCATCATTTGTTACAGTCCATTAACATTTGCACTGATGTGGCTTGTTGGGGAATTACTAATTAGCATAGAAAGGCTCTGTTCTAGATGCCAACTAAAGTGACTTCATCTTGGAAAAAAAAGCCAGGCTTTGGGATTACAGAAATGTTGCACGTCACAGCACAAGACTAAAGGAGCTTTGTCAGGTTCTGAACCTTGTAATGGCCATGAATAAAATAACTTTACGTATTGCATTATATGAACATTTCCAGGTCTTTCCATTGGACTACTCACAGAGATTGTCTTCTGTGAAAACACAACAAACTGGTTGATGCACATCTGTTGCTGGGTTAGCCAGGCTTAAACCTGTGCATGCTGGCTCATCTTCTGTTAACACCATCATGTGAAAAATGTTTCACACTTGGAGTGCCTTTTCTCTGTGTCTTCATCGTTTTCTTCCACAGTGGATTTAACAGTTGCACAAAGGTGTTCTTGGGGTGGGTTATTCTTTGCACAGAGACTTAAAAGCTCAGTAGTCTTGTTGGGCTGTTTCCCGGGAGGGACAAGAACTCAGGGCAGTTGAACTGACTTAATAAAGCAGGAGAGTTAACAAGTATTATGTATTATGTTTTCCATGGATCTTCCCTTTCAGAGGGTAGATGATCTTTATACTATAATCCTTTTACAGCATAAGGTCATTTTACTTCTGCACAAAGTTGTCCTCACAGAGGATTAATCCTCTTGTATGCGTATATCAAACACATTCTTATCATTGGACTTCTCTTTATATTTGAGCTGGTTTGCTGGTTCAGAAAACTTTTATATGTGTCACCAAATCATAGGTCTTTGCAAGATAAGGATCTTTGTCCCACTGTGACATCCATGGTATACATTAGGCTCAGAAAAATTGGCCAATTGGCTAATAGTAATTGTGTAAAGAAGAATATATGTTTGTAATAGAAATGACAGATTTGAAAATTTTCCTTAATCCATTTAAAGGAAAAGTAGAACAAAAAGGAGAAAAAAACATTTGGCAGTTCTGGTTTGGGCAAAGTAAAAAAGCATCCTTTTCAGCTGTTCTCACACAGGCAGCAGTAAATGTTTGTCATCATGCAAGCTGAAGTATGAAAGAAGTGTTTTCATTTGTCAATAGCACTGAGAAATATTAGCCGGGGGTGATGAGCTGCTCAAACAAGAGAAGTTCAATTAAACACTCAGCAGACTAAAGCTTTGGAAAACATCCTTCTAAAATTTAGTGTTTACCCTCACTAATTAGTACAAAAGAGAAGATTTGTTTTGTGTGTGGTTTTATATGTTAACAAGGCATTGGATGTTTTTGCTTGTACACTTTGGAATGGTTCCCTGTGACTTTCTGAAGCCATCAGATGTGTCAGTAAATAAGTTTATTTACAAGGGACTGCTCAGAAGAATTATTCTGGATTAATGTTTTAAAATAGATTAATTAAATTGCATTAAACTTACGCGTGGAAAAGCTGATCTGGAATTCATGTGAATTTAGTTGCTTACAAATATTAATTTACTTAATTAAACAAAGGCTAATTTATGTTAAGTGCATCAATTCTGAGTAAGACTGTTGGCAGAGATCGTTAGTGCACTTTATCTAATCTGCTTTAAATTTGTACCTTTAGTTGTCTCTGTTTCTTCTGGGTGTTGCAGTACTAGAGCCACCTCCTGGCAAGCGTTTGCAGGAAGGCTCTGGGCTTTTTGCTCATCTCTTTGCCTTTGTTTCTGAATATAAAAATCCAGGAACAGGGAGGAGTGTTTGTCTTCACTTTCAACTCATAATACATAAATAGGGAAATTAACATTTTTAAGATTTGGTGGGTGATGAAATAGGTTGTATTTATTATTAGAAGGTTTAGTTTTGTTACTCTATTGATGCTTGTTCCATCTTAGAATCTTTAGGACTGTTTTCTCAGATTTTGAAAAAAAAAATCCCTTTGGGAGGTAAGAAGGACCTAATGTAGTATGTGTGCTGCATACGATAATTTCCATTATTCACTCTGATTAAAACCTGAGACAATTTTTAGCTTACGCTGCTTTATACAACAGGAATGGGTTTATGGTGGCTTTATTAGGCAAGGTTTGCAAAAGTCGTGTCTGGCATGTGGAGGGGAAAGGGTGGACAGTAACAGAGCTGATACGGGACTTGGTTGCATGATGCAAGAGGTCTGAAGGGTCAGAAGCATTTGAGGTAACAGATTTGAAGGCACCCAGGGCTGAGGTGGGAATGGAGGTGGGAGGAAATCCCTCAGGTACACACCATAACCTATTCCTCGGTTTTTGCATTGTGGCAGAGTTGAAGAAGTCTCTTCCAACCCCCCAAAAATGCTCTGGGAGAAGTGATGGATGCAGGGCAGATCTAAATAGCCACCTAAATAGCTCAGCTGGAGTCAGTGTGAGTCTGGCTGGCCAGGGCCTCCTGTAGTGTACGTATTAATGAGACATTTTCCATTGTCTGGTATGAGCTGTCTTCCCATACCCCTCCCCTAGATAATGGCAAATAGACTATAAAATACTGCTCTGTTGATCCAACTTCCACATGCTGGCTGGGGGAGTAAAAGTGGGCACGTTTCATGTCCCACTTGCAGTTTATCCTTGGCTTCCTGACTTTATGTTAATATTTCTTTCTTATAGTTTAATATTTGTTCCAGGTGATATTTCAGCATGGGTGGCTTAATGCCAATGTACATATGCTTAATTTGGAATTAATGGGGACTAGCGTTTCAGCCAGAAAAAAGAAAGCAGGGGAAAAAAGAAAAGGCTGGGAACACTTAGCAAATTTCAGAAGTGTTTTGCATGAGGAAATGCTGGTAAATGCTTCACTCAGTAAAATGTGTGGAAGCTGTATTGGCAAAGTTGTTCTGAATTTTATCAGCTTTTCAACACTGATAAGCTAACTGTTAGATTTTATTGGGCCTTTACCCATGGTTCTGAAAGCAAGGTTAGACCACTGCTAAAATTTTCTGTTATAAATTGAAATTCTGAATTTGGGAGAGGGACATTTTATACAAGTCATGATGGCTGCTGTGGTCGCAGTACCCAGTGTAGCTTGCTTGGGCATTGCCTTCTTAATCCACACATCTAGTGTTAATAACAGAATTACTAGTTTCCACTTACATTCCAATAGATGAGCTCTCTGCCTCTGGTGACAGCAGAAGTATATTTTGTCCTGCCTGTTGAGAAAGCAAAAACATGTTCCATGAGGATGTTGGCTAATTGCCTGTAAGCAGTGTCTGACTTACTGAAGTTGTAATAAAATTTGTTTAAATGGAAATAAATACTAATGATATGAAGGCGCATTGTGTGTGTAGTAGCTGTTCTGCCACAGTTTGATTGCTATGCCTGTGTTTTAAGGCTCTGTGAGAGAATATTTTGATGGTACTTCTGACATGAAGCTGAATATTTTCAGGCTATGACCCATGAGAAGTGGGGAACTTCTGTCAGAAGTGTGAAATTGTTTGTGTTGTTTATGTTGAAGAAAGGTTAAATCAATTTCAGTGATTTTTTTAAAATTTTTTTATTTAATTAAGGAATTTTGAAAGGCAGAATACGTGCATCACGTGAAATATTACACTGTGTTTAAAAAAAAGGATTGCAAATCCTTTGTAATGCTTTATAAAATACTGATATATTTGTAGCTATAACTGGTTTCAACATAACACGTGAACTAGGAGTGAAATCTTGAATTGTGTAAACAGACCAAGTTTTCAAAGTTGAGCTTTGTTCTAGTTTGTACCTTTTTAGCGTTTGGGGTGGCGGCTGTCTTCCTTCAATTTGAGGGCAGGGTTCTTAGTATTACTAGCAGTATGTGACATTATGAAACAATAACTGCAGCACAGCTGTTTTATTCTGTTAAGCCTGGCTGGTTACCAGGATTTCTCAGAAATGGCAAATACAATTTACCAAAATGGCATCCATATGCACTAATGTGTTGCCAGGTTTTTTGGGCGTGAAGCCACAGGCTGTGCTGTCTCAACAGTTTTTCACCACGATCAGAATTCCAAATGACTCTCTATTGGCAGCACTGGTATTTTGAGTAAACAATTGGGATGCATGGAGAGACCCCCTTTTGAGATGGGCTTTCACAGCGTGCAGTGGTTGCTCAAAGTTCTCCTGTAGGTTGTGTTGCTCTCTTCAAAAATTAGTATTCCACTTGCCTGGCTTAGTGGCTTTCTTGTGCTCAAGTGGAATAGGGAAAGAGGAAAATCTTTATGCATAGTTGGATTTGATTCAGTGTTGGTGTTGAGGGATGAATTACCATTTCCACTGGTAGATCTCAAATTATCCCTCTAGTGTTTTTTGCTTCAGGTTAAAAAGGAAAAGAATTGGCTGATCTCTTCTTGGTATTCATTGTCTATACTTTTGTAAACTATGAGAATGCACAGATATGAACGGCTTCAGTGCTTCAAATTCAATTGTACAGACTGAAGGTTTCTCTTAAAACACTAATGAATAACCTTGACAGAGAATTCCAAGGGAGGCAGGGCTGAGAAATATCTTGGCTTTAAAATCAGGACCATATTCTGAAAGTGGCTTTGTCAGCATTGAGCTATAGAAAACCCTGGCAAGTTCAATAACTCAAGTACAAAAGTCAAGTTTTGCTTCAAGTCTAATTGTAATTAGCTACGGGGAGGCTCCTTGTTCTCAGTGACTGTTTCTGAAGATTTGGGAGGCCTTTTAAGACTCGTACATGTAAGGATCTTGTGTACATACAGGTCTGCACAAAATGCATTCATTGCAAATCTAGCCTGGCTTGGGAACTTCATGTGCTTCATAAGTCTCAATGCTAAAGTCTGATCACTTCCAAGAGCTAAGCAATAATTTGTAAATTAAACCCCTGCTGTTTAGAAATGGTCTTGTATGCTCTTGAAACATCTAAAACAAAAATAAATTTACAAAACAGAATGTTTTATTTTATCCTGATGAGCTGCCAAATCTCTGAAGTAAATGTTCACTTTATCTGTTGGGAAAATGTGGAAAGGTGGATCAGCAAGGAAAGCTTGAGCTCTTGTCTTGGACCCGGTATAGAAAGGTTGAGTTGGGGATGATGCACATAGTTCAGTCCTTTGCTCTTTGATGCGGATAGCGAGTAGAAAAGTAGAAGTTGGTACCACTGGATGTTTGCTTGCAGGCTGGTTACTTGTGCTGGGGATTGCATCTCCTTATATAGAGCAAGAATGAAAAAAATAAAAGGAATATTAATATATAAGGTAATCTGTATTAACACACACTTGCCACTGTTTTTCAGGATTGCATGACTTGCAAAATTACCTGTGTGTGGACCTGCAGTGGTATTTGACTGGATATTGCTGCCTGGTTCTGAATGATGTCAGAACAGGATTTGGCAGATGTTGTTCAGATTGCTGTTGAAGACCTCACTCCCGATAACCCAGGTACAGTACAGGTGCTAGTGATGGCATAAAGATATTTATAGTATTGCCCATTGACAAGGTGGAAATTGCTGTTGAGCTTAATAATATAAAGCAGTGCTGCAGGTATTTTTTGAGAGATGATTCTTAAGGCTACACAGCAGGTTTTCAATAGCTTAGCTGGTATATCTTCAGTGCCCTTTAATCAGATTTTTAAAAAAATTATTTTACTTTTCTTTCACAAGGTTTATTTCCTGGGGCTTTTTTTGTGCAGGGGTAGACTAGTGCTGAAAACTTTGACTGAAATATGGCCTCCTGCAATCTTTGTTTTTCTCCAAACCAAAGATACGTTCTAGGCTTTCACTCAAATGAGAACTGTCACCCATCTATTATGATTTGTTTTATTGTAAAATAGTTTCTCTCATACATTATTCAAATTGAAAAATACTCCTGGAAGCAAATACTGTTATAGTCCTTGCTTAGAACTTGACCTACTAAGCCAAAATACTGAGATCAGCCACAGACACTGATCCCATGTGCCATTACATGTGAGGAGGTGACTGAAAGAATAGTAACTACAGTTACAGAAAACAGAAACATGTAAAAAAACTTCTGATGTGAATCAAAAATGTTCCCAAAGTGTTGGAGGAGAAGCTGGGACCTGCCTTTTGTAGTCTACCAGGTAATTTGGTGTTAAGGAGTGTCTGCTGCGGTATGGTCAACCTTAAACAATGCTTCGTTTGGTAAAGAAGCTCAAACCTGGTCTGGTCTTGTCTTGAGTGATGCTCTCTCTGACTGTGAGGCTTTTCCAGGGCTTTACGCCTTGATTTTGCCAGCCAGGCCTTCAGGTTCTAAAGTCAGTTTTCCTTTATTACTTTTTTCTTCAAAAGATGAAAGGCTGTTAGAACCTATGGGTCTGCACGTGCAAGTGGCTATTTTGGAAAGCTGGCAGGATTTTCTTCATCTACACTGGGGATAAATAACCCACTACTATGCTGAGTAGTGGATATAATTCTTTCTTTGTACAGAACTTCATTAGTACTTACGTTTTTTTATTAACATGGGGGTCAGAAGCTTGTAGAATCTGTCAAAGCAGAACAGCAAATGTGGCAATTCTGCTACTTTCTGGTAAGTTCCTAATAAAAAAATCCAAGGTAATGCTTAAGTGTTACAACCTCAGTGTGCTTGAAATAAAGTATTGGATTTAGAGAAATGTTTTTTGAGAAATGGTAAAACATATATTTAAGAAAGAACCCAAGTAAGTGTAAAAGAATACATACAATATGTTAAACACCTTTTATGTTAATTAAAAACCTTTTATTTTTTTATTCATTTAATGTATTTTTAAATTGTCCTCTTGTATTATAAGCTATGGCAGTGCTTATTTTTCTTTGCAGTTGTGCTGGAGAATCATGAAGTGACAGATGATGATGTAGAACCTGCTCTGAAACGCCAGCGTATAGAAATTAACTGCCAGGATCCTTCTATTAAGGTTATAATAATGCCTTTTCCTGTTTTTATTTGTAATAGAATTGAGTTAGCTTACTTAGGGGAATACATTAAGAGAAATGAACGTAAAATTAACTATTTGTTTATTATGTTATTGCATAGTACTGGAATTATAGTCTTCTTGTGTATGTTTGTTCATTTTTGTACATAAATTTAAAAATCTGGATGATTGCCTAGTTCTCCAGTGTAAAATCTGTAGCAAGAATTTTACATGCAGTATAAAATGTCATCAGAATTAATTCCAGTGACTCAAATGTCACTATTGGTACATGTTTTGATAAAGTGAATAAAGTTGACCTAAAAGATCAACTTGAGAATGTATTTTTATTACAGTTTGCAGATACTTTGAGTATGTTTAAAATCATTATTTTAAGCTAACAACATTCTCCTAATAGCTAAACCAGATTTGGTTCAGGCTCAGTAGCTCAGGCTTTTCTGTGCTTGCAGAACTTCCCCTGCTTTTCTCTCTAGTGTGTTTTAGTTTTGTGGGGTTTTTGTTGTTCCTTGGAGCATATGAGTAGTATTTTACTGCCACACACGTTAAACGGTATGTAGTTCTGAAATGGTCGTAGAAACTGAAGCTCTGTATTGAAAGAGAACCAGGGAGCAGCACTGTAAACCGGCATGGTGAGCTGTGCAAGTTGTAACAGTGGGCCACGAGATGGCATAGTTGCTGTTTGGGAAGGCGAATGCGCGTAATGTTACCCTTTAATGGCCTATTTTTCCCAAGATGAACCAAGTGGAATAGGCTTTCTTTTCAATAAAATTGCTTAGGAAAACAGGTTTTATTTATTTGCTTTTCTTGGTTTGCTGTTCAGGAGAGAACTTAAATGAGTGGCATTAATTGTCTCTGAGGTTATTCGTGTTGATATAATTTCCACTGTAATGATTTGAATTTATGTGCTTGGCCAGGAGAAAAGATCTTACTTAACTTTATCCAGGAGGATGCATTCATAGATTTACAATCCTTTTGTTTTTACTTGCATGGAAAGGCTTTGACATGTGTATGAAATCATACCAACAAAGTACTTAGGTGAAAATATGTTTGGCTTGGATGCTTTTGGCTTATAAGTAAAGATCTGGAAGAACTTGAGAATGCTTAAATGCTCCTGGATGTCATCAGTTTTGTATGTGGATGAATGTTGTCACTAGGCACGTTCCTAGTTCCTTTAGGATTGTTTTCCAGTCACATTTGTCTGTAGCTTCCTTATGTGTATGTTGCTGGAGATAAATGCGTAAGTCTTTAAAATCAGTTTCTTTTTCATTCTCGCTTTCTAGTCCTTCCTGTATTCCATTAATCAGACAATATGCCTGCGGTTGGATAGCATTGAGGCAAAGTTGCTGGCACTAGAGGCTACCTGTAAATCATTGGAAGAGAAGCTGGATCTTGTCATGAACAAACAGCACAGCCCCATCCAAGTCCCCATGGTGGCAGGTTCTCCTCTTGGCGCTACACAGACATGCAATAAAGTACGATGGTAAGAAAAGAACAGATTACTCATCAACATGCTTTTTAAAATAACGTAAATCCATTTCTTTGGCATCAAACTCTGCAGCTTTCTGTATAACTGTCAAGAGCTTGGAGTGCTGTTTATGAGTGTAGAGTTAATTTATCTTGAAGGTAATTTTTGTACCAGTTTCATGATGTTACTTAGAACGTACTTATGGTCCATGGACAGTTTGCAACTATTTCCACATTTCACATTTCATTTTGACTGAAGACTGGTTCATCCATCCTCTGGAAAAGTCTCATCAGCTATTTTAGACAGGTTTTTTTGACTTGCTTTGCTTTTATTTATGAGGCTGTTTTGAGTTAATGAGTTCATCATTCTAATTACTTTTCATTTTCCTTTATTTCACCAGAAAGACAACAGAGTTTGTTTTATGTGCTTATTTTCTAAAGACTCTTTCTAGAATAATATCTGCTTTTGGGAGGGTTAGAAGTTGGAAGTGGAAAATCTGTTAAATAATCTAATCCACTTTGATGAAAGAGCAGGTTTGACCTGCAGTACCTTTATGTATGATGTGCTTAATATGGTTTTAAATATCTGAATCTAAATGTGCCTGTCATTTTACTGTGGAGATGACTCCAGCAAGAGAAATATGCTTATCAAAAGTCTCTTTTGTCTAACAACTTTTTCCTCCTCATTCATACTTTTATAGTTAGAAAAACCTCAATACTTCTCTAAATAATTACTTTTTATTCTCCATTACAAAGGTGTATAGGCAAGTTGCATATGTCATAGTATTCTAGTCAAGATATGCTAAATTCATCTTTTGTCAGTCTGCTTTTCCATCTTCTGATCTTTATCGCTGTCTTTGAGCTGTTTCAATATCTGAAGATTATTTTGTATGTATTTTTGGTATGTTATACTTGGCGCAGTGTTTTAGTGCACTACTCTAGAGCTCTATAGAAAATTCAGTTCCTTGCTTTATGTTGTGGGGCTCACCCATGTGATGTAAGGGGAAAAAACCCAGACCACCACAAACATGACCCTTCTTTGGACCCATTTCCTCCTAGGTTCCTTACTGTCTTATTATTTTTTCTTTCAGTATTGCTATTTTTATAGTTGGTATATTAAGTTAAATTTATCTCAAGGTTGTAATTGCATTTTATTATTATATCTTTCAGTTCAAGCATTTATGAAGCAGGGTGAAGTGTAACTGTGCTACTGTAAGGGTTCAGAGTTGGAGGTTTTTACCTGAGAGAGATACATTCTGCTCAGGTACCCGTACCTGCTGCATAATGCTGACTGTTACTTCATGGTTGCTAACTAAGTGTGATTACTGATGAATGGAGTCTAATCTCTTTAAAAAATACCTTATTTGTATTTAAAAATCTAAACTAATACACAACCAATGTGTTTCTTGATGTCTGTATTAAAAGTTCATGTATCCTTTTTATTTTCAGTGTAAATTGGAGTAATCTCTGCTCCTCCTGCTGAAGCAGTCACCTTTCCAGTCAGGAACAGCTGATATCCTCAGTCTTTTCCAAAACAACTTTCCTTTTCAGATGTTGAAATGCAGTGTTTGGGCCCCAGTTCAGAATTTCTTCACTTGTCTTTGTTCTTGTGCTGGTGGTGAACATTCTGACCATGGGACGTCTTCCTTTTCCCTTTTTCCATTTAATTTTTCTTTAAAGTAGGTGCTGTGCCTACATCTACCTATGCTTTTGAAGGCTGCCCAGTTACGTGTTGAAAAGGTTAATTCTGGTTAAGTTGTGTATCAAAAGAGATAAGGTATGTGTAGTAACTGTTTGGATCATAGCTCAAGTAACTAGAGTAAACACAACTTTTTCCTAAATAGTCTTTATCAATAATTATTTCTCAAGCAGCGTTCCTTAGATTTGTTGCTAAATTTTTATTTGTCTTTATGTTAGAGATCTTCGAGTTCTTGTGCAGAAGCTGAATTTAACTGTGGTTTGTGCACAGAAGACTTCAAAACACTTTCAGAAATGCATGGTCCCTTTGGGAGTCTGTTAATTCATGTTCAGTGAATGCTTTCCTCTGTAAATTGTACTGTTTTGTGTTTCTCATGGGATTTGCCAGACCCGAGGTGGTTTGTTTTTAATCTCTGTAACCATCAGAAGTGTGTCCTTTGTGTTAATGGTGAGCTTGGTGTTTAATCTGTTGTGTTGGGTGTACAGATTTATGACGATGGCTTCTCAGACAGTCTGAACATGATTTAGATAGAAGTCTTGAAGACTGTAAGATTCTCTGCCCCAAATATTTGTTAGTGTTGGTATGAAGCTGCACATTATCAAATACATCTTGCCAACAAAGCACTGAGGGCTTTTTTGTTCTTTTAGCAGTCTGTGGCCTATATGACTCAAAAGAAAATAGCTAGGGGCGTATGTGTTTAACTTGGCATTAGTAGCCCTTCAGTTTCACAGTGATGGTGTTTCACTGATTTCCCTGTCTCTCATTCATGAAAACCTTTATCACTTGTTGATTATTTCCAATTAATGCCTGCATGGTCTGTTCTGTTGTATCAACTCTCTGTGTAGTTCCCTCTTCCCCTTACATCGCAGATGGCAGTGGAGAGCTGCCAACAAGAGTCAGTATTTTGGATACTGATTTGCAGATGCAGCATCTGAATGAGATTCTTCAATCTTATTTTTCTCATTCTGCCGCTACAGTAATACTGGGTTTGGTGCTCCAGCAAAAACGTTCAACCAGGTGGTGCTAAACTGCCAGTGAAGCAAACTCATTCTCTTCTTCAGTAAATACCTTAGGGTTTGTTATCTTTTCCACTCTGTAGTGAATTTTGGTTGTAATACTCTTAGTAATTATTTGCGTTTATTTAGTGCAGCTTTAACACAATCAAAATTTGTTTTACGGTAGTGCACACACTAAAGTGTATGAACTGTGCATTTTAAATCACACAGTTTGATTGCTTTGTGCTATTTGTGCTTTTTAAAATCAAATTGCTTTTCCTAAGACTTGTCTTTGTTTTCATCTCATGGTGAGCTAAGCATATTTCAAACTGACAGCTTGGACAGAGACGCTTTCCCCTGCGTCATCTTGTGGTGGGATTGTGCAGTTACAGCATACCGTGTGAATTCACAGCTACGTACTATGGCCTGCCTTGGCTTGATCTGGGATTTTATGCTGTTTGCAGCACTGTGCACTGGCTTCTTACAAGATGGAGTGTTAATCTGTGCATATAGCTGCTCTATGGAGGTAGGAGTCTCATTTTGCAGCGGTTATCGGGCTTACATTGAATGATAAGTTGTCTCTTCAGTAAACCTAACACATTGATCTATCGGGATAACTCCTACCTGCTTTCTGCCAAACTGTCGTTTCCAGCATTTGAGAATTCTTATTAGGGATATGAAATAGAAGATTTTAAGAAGATTTGCAGTAAGTCAGGAACCACTCCATGTTACTAGCTCCCAGGACAGAAATGTAATGCTTGTTAGCGTCTTGTTCTGCTTTCTGTCTCCTTATTAAATACATGAGAAGTGATATGTGTGGAAATTTTCCAACATCCTTTTCTGGATATGTGATTTTTTTGAAGGCTTGCTGATGTTTCTGAAAACTACAAAATGCTGAATTCAGAAATTAGTTCTGTCTACTGCTTTTGATATTTTGCATAAGTACATCTTCATGAAGGCTGAATTGTTCTCAGTTCTTCTGTTCATGTTGTTTACCCTGATCTGCTGTTGCAATACTTCATTATATACTAGCTAATTGCAGTGGAGATAAGGAAGAAAGTACAGGTTATGTAGAACTGTGTAATTAATGATTTCTATGAATGGTTGAGATACAGGGGAGCAATAGGTTAACTTCTGGATCTTCAAGTATGCTGCAAGTAAGAACTTTACAGCAAAAACTAACAGGAGAACTTCTTTTGAAAGAAAGTAATTCCAAATCTGTGAGAATTAAACTGGTTTGAGGGAAACAGCAATAGGCCGTAAAGAATATGGAGTAACATGTAGCTGTTGAATCTCAATAAATCATTGCAGGAAAAGCAGAACTAAACAAGTACAGTTTTGTATAGGTTTTTTGTCCTATATCCTCTGCCTTTAGACTGCACAAGCCTTGTGTCTCCTATGTGGTCCATGATGCTCTCTGCTATGAGGTTTTGAAATCTTCCGTGCTATTCCCGTGATAGTAGCATCCCTGACTGCTGAAGATAGCTGCTGCGGGCTTGTCCTTAGCCTGGCCACAGACTTTAATAGGTGTTTAGTGTCTCTCCAACACTTTCTTTCTGTCAGATTTGGTCATAAGAGAGTAAAGTGTTATTTAGGATTGGAGATGTTAAATCTTACTTTCCTGGGGAGGCAGGGAAAGGGGTGGAAATGAGTTTTAGGAAGAATTTTCTCAGTGTTCAGTGGCTGCTGCTTAAAACCACAGAGTTGTTGGGATTACCTGCAGAGACACAGTGATAATAAAGTTTCTAAAAATTTCTTTTTTGTAGGAAAGGCTGTGAAACGGTTTCAGAACTAGTAAAATAGGTGGCAAAAATCTTCAGATTGCACAGAGTTATGCTGAACTATACGGAGTTTGAAAAGAGCCAAGAACCAGTAGCAAAATAATGTAATAAATCAGTAACGGGAGTATGTATATTGTCCCAGTGTTCTGAGCTTTGTCCGGCTTTGTGCAGCATTAGCACAGCCCTGGTTTTCCATCCAGGAAGTGATTGACTCTCTTCCTCTGTCTGCAACATTTCCTGGCAGTATGGCTATTAAACCCCTCTTAATTTCTTTTCTTTATGAGGTACCATGCTGGTCAAAAATTCCAGTAGCTGCTGAAAGCTTCTTGGATAGGAGAGCTGGTGCAGTGCCTGATGGCTTGTCTGTATGGCAGCTTCAGATGATGTTTGAAATCTAGCATGTGCCCAGGTCTTGAGACTTAGAAATTGATGAATGCACAGTGTGAAAGTGTGACTCAAATCTTTTATCCATGTTTTGAAGAAAATACTTAATCTGAAAGATTTCAGCCTAGGAACAGTGTTATTTTTGTCAGTGTCTTTCCATTATTCATTCTTTTGAGTGGGTAAGCGCAAGTATAAATTGTTAAGGTTGATTGCTTCTGATAACACTGGAATTTGGTTTGGTTTCACAGAACCCTTCATCATTTGTATTTATGGGCATTTTCTGGAAGTACCACACTGTGCAGTTCTGCTCTGTTATTTGCACATTTTTCTTGGGTAAATAGATGTAATTGAGAGCAATTTTTAAAATGTAGTTATTTTGAAAAGGAATTAAGTTTAAAATTGGTGTTCTCTTCATATTTAATAATAAAAGTGTTTCTGTGAAATATGGAAATTCATAGGTAAATTGAGCTTTTCTTTTGTACAGATATTTCCCTTGAGCCTTTGTTATGGTAAAGTTGAAATACAGACCGCATACATCTGGTTCTTTACCATATGCATTTGTGGCTAACCCATTAAGGATACTGGTCACTAAGCGTAGAGATAGAATTGCACATATTTTTGTCTTTAATGGGAATTGGAGAGTTAAATGGAATTGCAGAGTTTAATGCACTCGCTTACTGCATAAAGACCTAATATGGTATCCTTGAACAAGGCTGGTTAGTGGGCTGGACCGGAGCTGCTTATGCTGGAATGCTGGGGAGAGGCTTTGGACAAGGGCCTGTAGGGACAGGCCAAGGGGAATGGCTTTAACCTGCCTGAGGGGAGACTGAGATGAGCTCTTAGGCAGAAGCTCTTCCCTGTGAGGGTGCTGAGGCGCTGGCACAGGGTGCCCAGAGAAGCTGTGGCTGCCCCATCCCTGGCAGTGTTCAAGGCCAGGTTGGACACAGGGGCTTGGAGCAAGCTGCTCTAGTGGAAGGGGTCCCTGCCCGTGGCAGGGGTTGGAACTGGGTGAGCTTTGACATCCCTTCCAACCCAAACCTTTCCATGTTTCTTGTAGTGGAGGTGTTTTAGATAGGCTTGTCTGCATTTAATTGTGGTGTTGGTAGGCTCAATCAGCTAGTTTTAGAAAACAGTGTCTTTTTTTGCCTTAAGGTAGGAAACAATATTTTTTTCTATATGCAGTTGTGAAACAGATGTGATGTATGAGCATGCTTTATTTTCTAAGGTGTCTTTCATTAATAAAACTGTTAAGTTTAATTAAAACAATGTAATAGGCTTTGAAGAACAGGATTTGTCCATCTACTTTGCAGCGTGCTACTTGGCAAGGCTTTTGGCTCCAGATTTCCCAGGTTCCAGATCTGTGTTTCTGGTGTGTGATTGTTTCTTTGTTTACAAGTGGCTTTGTAGTAAAGAAATTGAAAACTGAGATGGTTTTAAATAAAATAGTAAAATAGAGGGAGTTGGGTTGGAAAAAATTGGACGTAGGGTAACTTTCCTTCGAAATTTAGGAAAACTATTGTTGCTCCTGTGTAAAGTCTTTAGGGGAAAAGTCAAACAAACCTAAAGAAATATAATCAGGGTATTGGTATAAAAACTGAAATAGCTAGAATTCTGGTCTCCCCTGGCCCCTGCCCTGTGAGTTACAAACCCCTTGACCAACCTAATTACATGTTATCAGGTATTGAATAGCTTTTTCATTTTTGTAGCTTTTTTTATCAAAAGGTGTTTTATAGATTATAATAAACTCTCCTACTATGTTAATCCAGGCTTTTAGAGTAGTAATTCTTCAGTTCTTATCACTAAATAGTGACTGTGGAGCTGCTGGTGTATGTAGTTAAACTTTTTCCTATATTTGCTGCAATTGATACTATAACTCATTAATTGATATAAACAACTATCCAAGTTTTATCTATAGGTATTTTTCTTTCCTTTTTATTAATACATTAATAGATAAATTAGCATTATAAAGCTTGGGGATTCTTTCTGTCTCTAACTGAAACTGAGATGTCTGAAGACCCTCAACTTGCAAGAAGATGTATTTTTTGAGTAGCCAGTTTAAAACAATGCATGTATTGAGGAATATAATATCCTGAAAGATGTATGGTGCATGGTTTATTTTCAAGTTGCAGGTACATTACTTTGCCTGCTGTGAGCCTGAGCTCATGCATTCAACTTTAGGCCTGAAAAAATATTTCCCTGGAAGCAGATCCAGACCCCAGGACAACTTAGCAGGCAGCTTAGCAAGATGTCAGTGATTTGGGGTGTTAATCAGAATGTATTATAAAGGTTTTGTTTGGAGCAGCTTTGGAGGTCATCGGGTTTTGAGAAATTCTGTCTGCTTTCTATAAGCAAGCCAGGTTTATTTATCCTTCAGTACATCTTGTGGTTGAGCATCTTTCTGGGGCCTCATGCAGCAGTGTCTTTAGTGCAGACCTTCAAGCCTAGGAGTGGCTGACAAAACCACAGATGAATTTTCAACATTGTTTTGGACTGGACCCTGGGGCATCAATAAACTCTATAACCTTTCCCAGTCACTTTCTATCATCAGTCTGTGGTGCTGTGTGCAAACATTTATTTTAAATTACCAGTTCAAGTGTCATGTCTGTAGTTTCTGTTTAACAAATCTGTTCTGTTTAATGGCTTTGTTTTCATGAAGAATTGAGGATGATTGTGCTGTCCTGGTGTGAATAGCTCTTTCAGGCAAGTCCAGTCTGTTTATGTCTGGGTATGGAGCGGGTTGAAGGAAAATGGCACAATTGTCTGTGATCTACTTTCACTGTGTTCATTTTGAGGACACTCACAATGAGGGAACAAAGTCAATATTAACAAAAGTTAAAGACTGTAATTAAAACTTTGCAACTTTATTTGCCCCTTTTTATGAATTTAAAAATTTTGCTTAGGATCCGAAGTTTCTTAAAGAGCACAAATATAAGCAAAAATTTGATGTGTGGATAAAAGATTACTGGTAAAGTGGAAGTTTGGCTAAGGGAGTGAGAACGTGAACTCCCATTCATAATTGCATTGGTTGGCCAAGAGCGCTGTCAATTTCAGTGCCTTTTGTGGCTTCTGTTTTTTTTGAATTAGAGAATGGTTTAGGTTGGAAAGGACCTTAAGATCATCCACATTGAACCCCTGCCATGGGGCTGGGACACCTTCCACTAGACCATATAGCCCAAGGCTCTGTCCAACCCCGCCTTTAACACCACCAGGGATGGAGCATTTACCAGTTCCTTGGGCAACCTGTTCTAGTGCCTCACCACCCTCACAGTAAAGAACTTCTTCCTTATACCCAGTCTAAACTTCCCCTGTTTCTGTTTGAACCCATTCCCCCTTGTCCTACAGTCCCTGAGGAAGACTCCCTCTCCAGTATCTTTGTAGCCCCTCTTCAGATACTGGGAGGCTGCTCTGAGGTCTCCACGCAGCCTTCTCTTCTCCAGGCTGAACAGCCCCAACTTTCTCAGCCTGTCTCCATACGGGAGGTGCTCCAGTCCCCTGATCATCCTCGTGGTCTCCTCTGGACTTGTTCCAACAGTTCCATGTCCTTTTTATGTTGAGGACACCAGAACTGCACACAATGCTCCAAGTGGGGTCTCACCAGAGTAGAGGAGCAGGATCACTTTCTTTGACCTGCTGGTCACGCTCCTTTTGATGCAGCCCAGCACATGGTGGGGTTTCTGGGCTGTGAGCACACACTGCAGCCAGATTATCTTCATTTTCTCATCAGCCAGCACCCCCAAGTCCTTCTCCTTGGGCTGCTCTGAATCTCTTCTCTGCCCAACCTGTAGCTGTGCCTGGGATTGCTCCGACCCAGGTGTAGGACCTTGCACTTGTCATGGTTAAACTTCATGAGGTTGGCATCAGCCCACCTCACAAGCGTGTCGAGGTCCCTCTGGATGGCATTCCTTCCCTCCAGGGTATCAACCGAACCACACAGCTTGGTGTCATCGGCAAACTTGCTTGAGTGTGCAATCAGACCTGCTTCTGTTTTCAGTTCTTCTGTCTACTGTTGGGTTTTTGCTTGTTCCCTTTTTCCCAAGTCCTCACTGCAAAGCAGGTGATAAAGGGATTTGTTTCATGTGCATTTGTTTATAAAACCATACACACTCGCACACTCTCAAGTTGAATGTGTGCAGTATGCTTTGTATGGCTTTCTTAAAGGAAGTTAGCTACTATCACCTTATACTACCAGGTAGTGATGATTAGTATTTTAGTCTGGAAAAACTGTGTGGCTTGAATTAAGTAAGTAGTATGGGTGAAGAACCCAAATACCTTCTTGATGTATAGTAGACATGTTTATCTGAAAATTATGGTTCTGTCTTGCATTCAGAAATACAGTTTATGAAACTGCGCTAATCAAATAAATGAACCATTTGTCAGCCGCTCTTTCTTTATCCTGCATAGTGATAGTTTCTTTGGCTGTGGTGCAAAAAAAAAACCAAGACCCCAATCTCGACATCTTTGATTCCCCGAAAACATGAAAATACTTTCCAAAGTCTCCTAATTTGTCAGAAGAACTTGTCAGCCTCAACATCTCGAGACTGATTCTGGTCCTGCATAGCAGTAAGAACACCAATTTACATCTTTTTGTTTTACCTGTATCGAAACACATGTTTTGTGGAGAAGTACCTGCTGCAGATTAAATGGATGTCTGTGATTCATTATAATTAGGATCACTACAACTTGATACTGAAAATAGTTCAAGAACTCTCATGACTGATTTTATTGTTGTTTTTTTTTTGCTGTATATCTTGCAAGATCCACAGCAGCAGTGCTGTAAATGGTGGTAATTTTTGGACTTTTATGGTAGAGATTTAAATATTTTGAAATAAAGCTTGCCCTGTTGGTTTTCTGCATGGAGTTTTTATTGCAGATCATCAGCAAGTGAATTTTTTTTGTAACAAACCATCAGTTTGTGAAGATTTTATGCTTACTGCCTGCACTACTGGGAGTTAAAATTCACACAGGACTAAGGAGAAACGGCATCTTGGATTTAAGTAGCTTGTACAGCAGTGTTCTCATTGGAATTTCACATTCCATTATTGTTGCACTAAGATATTGAGGAGCCAAGTGTTTAGTAATTTGTTGTTGAGATTTGATAAATTCAGAAACAATGTATAATGTCCAGATAGCATTTAGGTTGAGAGTGCAAGGTCAGTTATGGAATTAAAAAGACAATGTAGTACTAATATTTCATCTGTGTTTTGGAGAGTTCAATAATTCATGCATGTATGGGATGGAACTCTGCAAACCTTTTCAGACTGACCAAGATTTGAACTGTGTTGATTCGTTCTTCCAAGTCCAGTTTTCTTAGGTTAATGGTTTCTGATGAAATATTTATAATAGTCCAGTGATTCAAATTAGAGTCTAGCAAGTAGCAGCTGATAACTTATGTCTGAGACATAAATGCAAAATATGTGGCTTGGATCTTTTTAATTGTGGTGCTGTTTAAAATGTGCCTGCGAGGCTTTTGGAGAGACACAGCTTTGAATTCTTAAATATAATGCTAGCTAAGATTTTCAGCAGTATGCACTGAAAATAAAGTCTTTGGTAATAAACTCTCTTCTTCAGAGGATTTGTTTTTGTAATGTGTTACAAGGCCAGTTTTTTTTCCCCGTTTGCCAGGTAATTGCACAGTAAATTTTCCCAGCTGCTAGTCTTAACCCATGGCAAGTGTGAAATCCTTTAACTTAGGAGGCTTAAAGCGTCGGAAGTAACTTGTGCTCTGAACCACACGTGGGTAAACACTTTATTCCCACTTAGCTAATACACAGGGACTTTGTTCTGTGTCTAAGGCTTCAGTGAATCCTTTTATTCTCATTTTGTAAAGAAAAAAACCTATGTGAAAGCCACAGCACAAAAGCAGAAGGGCAGTTGTGTGAAGTCCCTTGTGGCGCAGCGTATTGCTATTCACAATAGTGAGCTAGGAAACAAGAGAACTGAATGTGCACAGAATTTGCCCCTTGTGCCAAGACATTTTAGAAATCCACATCCTTTATTTGTAAGGGTATCTGAGAATGAAAAAGAGAGGCATGCATAAGGATCAAAAAGGCTTTCAGTTTTATAGATTAGGGGTGGCATTTACTGTTGTAATTAGTGTCTAAGAGCATTTAAAACCAATTATAGTAGTATTAAAATGTGGGTTAACCTGCCCCCTTGCCAAAACCCATAAGGGTCATACTAGATGAATTCTGGGGAAAACAGAACATTGGCTCTTATTCTGTGGTTCTGTGAGCATAGCCAGCTATTGCATTCAAAAAATAAATGTAAAGGGTACATGACTTGAAATTTGGTTCAGGATAAATGCCTTCATACGGCTTATACTTTTCCTTTTACCTAAATAACAATGGAAAAGAATTATTGTGTTTAATGGAAGTGGACAGTTTTTACCTCATGAATGTTGTAAAAAGTCTGAAAATTGTTAGTAGGATTATATTTTAGTGAAAGCCTAAAAATCTTACTGTATTTGTATCGCTGCACTGGATTGTGGAAGCATGTTACGTACTCTCTATTTCAAGAAGTAATTTATCGAGCATATAATAAACAGAAGGGGGCAGAAAAGCCTTATATATTCATTTGGATTCCAGCTTTGAGAATTTAAATCTTTTAATGTTACAGTCTCTGGAGATTATTTGGAGTTTGAAAATGCAGCGGTAAGAGCACTCCCTGGAAACCTTTCCTGTCAGTTGGGGTATTTAATTCTGAGTACAACAAAACGGATGAATGAAGAGAAGAGCAGCTAATGAGTTTGTGATTAAAGGGGGGGAGTTTTCGTTTTCCTCTGGAAAGAGCAGAACTTTAAGTTGTGTTTCAAAGTAGTTTGCGTACCAGTTTACACCAAACTCAAGTACCAGTATTTTTAACAGTTGTGAAACCGACTGGTCTTGCTACTCATGGAAAGTAATACATAGTAGTGTAGTTTTAAAAGAAATAATCTACAGTGGTGTTGGAGAGTCCTAGCTTTACTTTAAGCAAGGTGGGAAGGAGCTATAGGTGAACTTACAGCTTCAAAAGAATGAAACAGACCAACATCTAGCAAGGTCTCAGCAAGGTTGGTGAGATGGCAGAGAGCCAGTCTTCCATCTGCTTTATTTGGCAAGAGATGCTATTTAACTGATACATTTCCAAACGTAAAAAACACGCTGTTTGGAATCTGAATGTCTTTCCAAACAGCATTTTTCCTTTTCGTGGAACTGTACTTTTTTGCATATCTTTAGCTTTGTTCCATATTGAAGGGTGGAGTATGAGACAGGAAATCTGCTCCTAATAACTTTTAAAATTGTATTCTTTGTGAGAAGTCAAGAGCGGTATTTCTTCAGTATCCCTTCAGGGTGTATGGAAATTAAAGATCTAGTACGAGCTCTCAGAGTAGCAGCATCCTTGGCCTATCTATAAAAATACGTATGTGGTGGCAAGTGTGGTTGGGTAGTTGTGAAAAGCAAGAGAACAGAGGTACATCATGGAAGTTATTTACAAATCTGCTCTGTAAGAGTTGTGTGTTTGAGTTCTGTTTGCAGAACCCTAATGTTGTATTTATTTACAGTTTGTTGTTATCTGGTGACCATCAAGGCGTCAGTTAACTAGTGTCTTGAGAGCCAGTCTATAACACTGCTTCCCTCACCCCCAGACATCTAGTGCCACATAAGTAAGGCTTATGCTGGCTTACTTTGTAAGAAATTTTGGAAAATAAATCTAGAAGTAGCTAATTGCATAATAAAGGGTTCAAAGTCTTTACTTCTTTTCATACAGTGTTTTTTAAACAAAGCAATTCCTATTTTGGTACTAAGGCTGCAGTAGATCACTTATAGTAACTGTGTTCAAGATCAGTCAAGCCTGCATATCCCTTACAGATCAACCTTTTGTGTTCTGTGCTTAATTCAGTCTCTAGTATGCTGCATTACTACTACTTCTCTAGTTCAGGAAGTTAAGGCTCAAAGAAGGGTAACAACTGTTAACTTCTTCCTATACTGTCTGAAAAAGTATCTTTGCTGTTGTATTACCTGTATCTTTTTAATCTTACATTTATTTTTAAAAATGCTTGTATTTGGAATCATAGAATAGTTAGGGTTGGAAAGGACCTCACGATCATCAAGTTCTGTCTGCCCTGCCATGGGCAGGGACACCTCACACTAAACCATATCATCCAAGGCTCTGTCCAACCTGGCCATGAATACTGCCAGGGATGGAGCATTCACAACTTCCTTGGGCAGCCCATTCCAGTACCTCACCAACCTCACAGTAAAGAACTTCTTCCTTATATCCAATCTGAACTTCCCGTTTTAAGTTTTAACCCATTACTCCTTGTGCTATCACTCCAGTCCCTGGTGAAGAGTCAGTCCCTCTCCAGCATCCCTACAGGCCCCCTTCAGATACTGGAAGGCTGCTATGAGGTCTCCGTGCAGGTTTCTCTTCTCCAGACTGAACACTCCCCACTTTCTCAGCCTATCTTCCTTTTGATGCAGCCCAGCACATGGTCTGTGTGTGTGTGGGGGGGGGTGTTCTGTGCTGTGAGGGCACACTGCAGCTCCAAGCATTTATTATAGGTGCTGGAAATGCTGGGATGGAATGATGCCCTCCTCCCCCAACACACCTAGTTTAAAGCTTTCTTGACCAGCCTATCAAGCCTCCTACTAAGGCTGGCTCCACCAGCCTCCAGTAGACCTGGCTTCCCAAATTGAGTCCCATGTTCTAAATACCCAACCCCCTGACTATGGCACCACCGTTCTAACCATTTGTTAACCTGCCCAATCCTCCTAGCCTTTTTAAGGTCCTCCTCTGTATCCTGGAGAATTGATGAAAAGACAGTCTGAGCTCCAGAGCCCCTAAGCACCTCTCCCAGGGCTCTGTAGTCCTTCTTCATGTTCCCCGGGCTACTGCTGTCTGTATCCCTAGCACCCACATGGATCACCAGGAGTGGGTAATAGTCCGTGGGACTTACTAGAGCAGGCAGCCTCTCTGCCACATCCCTGATCCCTGCCCCTGGTAGGCAACACACCTCCCTTGAGACTGAGTCAGGCCAGCAGATGGGTGCCTCTGTGCCTTTCAAAGCAGAGTCCCTGTTTATAAGTCATGGCCTGTTCATTTCTTGTCCATAATCAGAGACACTAATAATCAATGACATTTGTTAGCAGTATTTTTTCAGTTCTAGTTGTTGTTTGCATTTGGCCTACTGGTTTTGATGCTGTTGTATATCTTCTGAGGCCAAAAGATTCATTTGATCTTTTACGTAGCTTCAGTTGAGTTTGAAGTAAAAGAAATTATTCTGGGTTCTCTTTCCCTGCCCCTACCCCCCACCCCCCTTCATTTTTCCCCTTAAAAATAAACCCAAACAGAACAAACCCCCCCGAAACGGTATCCAGTTGCTTGCATACCTGTATCGTAAGATCCCTAAAGAAACCCCATTGTTTTAAGTGGTAGGTTCTTCAGCTCCCTTGTAGCTTGACTGTTGGTTAGTTGTTGAACTAGTTGGAAATGGGTGTTGTCATTTGTGGATGACTACACTTGTTTGCTTGTACAGGTGTGTTTAGCTTTTCTCAGAGCAAAATAATCCACAACAGAAGTTAACAGCTTTTAAAATTGGTTGATAAAATAGGTCTTAAAGCTAGTGATTCATGTCTTTGATTGTCAGCCAATTCAGAGGCGCTCTCTAGGTGAGGCTGTATACAACAAACTCCATATAAATGTATTTTGTGACTTGGAAAATGTCTGGCTCTTACTTATTTGAGCTGAAAATTTGTTGTTAAATGTTTTTAAGCTGTTAACAGTATGTTTTAATAAATGCTGCCTTTGCTTTATCTTTATTATAAATTGATTACAGCTTTCTCAGTTTTCACATCCATGAATCTCTTTAGTGACGGCTGGTGTACTTTGGCTTGTCTTCTCACAGGATCGAAACATTAGTGCTGTCTTTATAATGTCTGCTCTTATGTGATGTTCCAGATGCAAAGAATCCAAAGATAATTTTTGATGGCTGAATTCTCACTGAAAATGATGGATAATACTGCTGCTTTTCTGGCAATTGACTTGACTGGGTGAATGCAGTTTAGGGATGTTGAAATTTTAACTGTTCAAGTGCCCGTACAGCTCCCTACCCTACAGCAGGTGTTCCACTGGTCTTCATTGTGGTGAATCATCTGATTGTTGGCAAGTTTGCTCTCTCCTGGGTGGTAAGAAGCTGCATTCATTGTTTTTTGACATAAATCCAGTGTAATTTTGTGTATGCTTTGCCAGTTTGTGGTTTTGTTCATGCATACCATAGTGTAAATTCATAAGTCAGTTTTCTCATTCCTCTTTGGATGCAGAATCTTAACTGTATGTGCAGAAGGCAAAGGAAGCAGGTGGTCATCAGGAGGAAGAAGCAATTAGCATTATCTCCCTAAATGGTGATGGAAAGAGGCAGAGTGGCTGGTGTTACAGATGAACACAAGTGTTAGTGAAAGATAAAAAAGAAAAGAAAGTAAGGAAAATGCCACACTTCTAAAATGGTATTTTTCTGTATAATTTGAAAAACTTGTAGATTTCCCTCATGGCAGGGCCAATTGAAATATTCCTCCAGACACCTGCCCCCCCACCCTGCTATGAGCTATATACACTTAAGTCTTCATGTGCCACCCCACAGCAGTAAACTGGAAGATGTGAGAATTCAAGGTCTGTTTCCCAGACTTGCTTTCCTTAAGGCTGTGTTTGGCTGGAGAGCTTCAGAGCAAGCAGTCTGCCAGGGCTAACTCCAACTCCAGCCTTCCTGATCCCCTCTTTTTCTGTATCTCCTTCTGAGATGTACACTAGAGGATGAGACAGTGATATCCTCAGGAGCCCTGCCTCCATATAAGCAGCACCCTCTGTGTGAGCATTGGAGTGACCACAAGGTATTACATGGCCAGGAAACAGCAGTTTGTGAGGCTGTGTCTAGTTCAGAGTCCCAAAGCTGAGCTCTTAATTACCTGCTTGCAAGATCACATGTTCAAAGGCGGCTCAGAAATGGTCTAAATAGAGCACTCGTGTTTGAAAACTTTGGCCTGATTTTCATCACAAGTCATTTTCTTTGGTTTAGAGAAACATTTTTGATCTTGTACCTTGTGGAAGATAGAAATGTCAGTTCCTTATTCCTTATTTTTCTCTTTCTAAATGAAAACCTCATATGGGAAGAAGAGGAGATGATGGTCCTGGTATTGCCAAAAGTTCTTTTATGTCATTGGGTGCATTCTGTGTGATTGACAGGTTGTTGGCCATGAAAAACCAACAGTTAAGACTAATGATCATATCTATGACTCACACATTTCCATACTGAAAACTATCTTTGGCAGCAATTTTCTTATGCAAAATGTAGAATGTCCTTTTATATTAAAAAAAAAAGAGAAAAGGCAGAAGCTAAATGTGTACACTTGAAAATTGTTATCTGGTATGTTTATTTTTTCTAGAAATACTTTCACCTCTAAGTTAACAGAGTATTTGGTAAACTGCATTCAAAAATATTTCCCAGAATATAATATTATCTGTAGGTTGCATGCATTTTAATTTTTCACTGAGTTGTGTCCAAGAATAGGAAAATTGCAGGACGAGTCTCTCCAAGTTCTAATGCTTATGGGGAAAGGAGCACATGAACACAAATGGAAAGTCCTGTGCAGCAACACGGGGTTTTTGAAGCACTCCCACTGACCCTTCTTAATAATGTTTTCTTTCCATCTTCTCCATGAGTATAGTACTGGCAGCACTCATAGGAAGAATTGCTTCATTTGGGATCAGAGTGAATATCAGAAGCTTTCCTTCTTTGTAATTTGTTTTCTGTATTTTAGAATATAAGTAATGATTAAAGTAAATTCATCACCAGTATGAGCTGTACAGACTGAAAAAAAAAAAAAAGAATAGTATGAGGGTAAGCAAGGCTGAAATAATTTTTAATGATTTCCTCTGGATTTTTGTCAGGTTAGCCCAGTATTTTGGCTTTCCATAGAATTCCTTATTTAATTTCATGTATATTAACATGTATGTATAGTAACATGTATATCTACATAAAAAGGACATGGAACTGTTGGAACACATCCAGAGGAGGCCATGAGGATGATCAGGGCCTGGAGCACCTCCTGTATGAAGATAGGCTAAAGAAGTTGGGGCTGTTCAGCCTGGAGAAGAGAAGGCTGCGTGGAGACCTCAGAGCAGCCTTCCAGTATCTGAAGGGGGCCTGTAGGGATGCTGGGGAGGGACTCTTCATTAGGGTCTGTAGTGATAGGACAAGGGGTGATGGGTTCAAACTTAAACAGGGGAAGTTTAGAGTGGATATAAGGAAGAAGTTCTTTACTGTGAGGTTGGTGAGGCACTGGAATGGGTTGCCCAGGGAGGTTGTGAATGCTCCATCTCTGGCAGTGTTCAAGGGCAGGTTGGACAGAGCCTTGGGTGAGATGGTTTAGTGTGAGGTGTCCCTGCCCATGGCAGGGGGGTTGGAACTGGATGATCTTAAGGTCCTTTCCAGCCCTAACTATTCTATAATTCTATGATTCTATATTCATTGGATTTCTTGTTGTCTCTAAAATAATCTAAAAACAGAGAATAAAACAGCTCACAGGAAATTTAACAGCAAGCATATTCCCATATCTGCAGGGAATGTTGTGGGTATCCATTTTTCCTGTGTACAAGTTGGAGCCTAAGACAATCCTGTGAAATTCTCCTTCTTCAAGCATAGTGGAACCTTTTTGTATTAGTCCCAGTTGTTATTTTCTTCCAGATAAGTAACTGCTCAAGTTTCACAGCATCAGCTCTGAAAACTTTCTGCCTTGTGATGCCTCATTGTCAGAATTTGTTAGCAAATTCTGTTGCCGTTCTTGTTCGATGTATATCATGGACAGAACTGTAGTTCCTTGGTTAACATTTATGATTTGAATTGAGAGGTTACCCCATTCACCTCATGCAGATTGGTTTTGAAAGCATCACTCTTCAGGAGTTTAGCATAAAACATGCATAATTTCTTCTTTAAGAGTGAAAAAGTATTGAGTTTTACTGGAGTCTTTGTGTTAGTAGATACAGATACTCTTATCCAACACTAATGATTCCTGATAATAAACAAGAAACTCCAGTTATTTTCAAACTAGAGCTCCTACTCAGGAGAGAGAAGTCACAGAGAAAGGTTAATTGGTGGTTGTAGATTTGTTGTGTGGTGTTGAGCATTTCCAAACAATTATTCTAGCTGTCCTCTGCTACTCGTGTGACTTTGTTTTTCCTCCAAACTGCTTTATGGGTTCTTTGATTCCTTACAACTTGAGAACAGTTCATTTCCACATGTAAAACAATTGGTGGACAATTTGGTGGTAGTTGTGGCTTGTTGCAGAAGTTTTCTTTGTGAATGTGGTGTTTGGTTTTGCGTTTGTGCTGTATAACCAGGAAAATATGTGTCAGTAAAATGAAATGTTTAGTTAGTGGCTCCTACCAAAACAACTGCAGGTGGATTTTTCTTGTCAATAATCCACTCTACTAACTGGGAAAAGTTAATTCTTGGAGAGGAGCCAGTGTTTTTGTTGGTGTTTGTTTAGGGATAAATTGTAAAAAATGTTTATGCATTAAAGTAAGCAAGCTTGAACATACACTGATGCTTTGTGGAGGGGATAAGTCTGTGCTGGTGGGCTATATAAAAGCATTTCCTTATTCTAAATTTGCTTAAATTAGCTATATGCCATCCAGCTCACTCTCTAGATTGGCTTCCTTAAAAATGAATATTCCTAAAGAAAACCCAAAGGGCAACTCCCCCAACTTCTTCCCTATTTTATGCCAATTTTTAGTGCTAAGTCTCTCTTTTTCCAAATATAAACTTAATATGAGTAAAATCCTAAGGACTTTTATAAATGTAATTTTATTGCATTTATCTCTACAGCTGAAATTAATTATTCAGAGTGTTCATTAAAAATAAGCTTTGGTAAGTGACATTTTAAACAGGCATTCAGAAGTGATTTCAGGAAAGATGGTGATAAAGAACAGTGTCTAAAAGGAAGTGTAAAATTCTTGAACATTTTAAACCAGCCTGTGAAAACTTCAAATGTGGCTATGTGGACAATTTGGGATATGTAACAGGAACAGATAGTATTGATGCTAGGCTGGGGTGGCTGCTAGCATAGCCACTGCCAAGTTTTGCATCTATCAAGTGTTTGGTGTGGGGCGTTTTTGTTTTGAAATGTTTGGTGCTGGCATTGAGAAAACAGGCAGAAGTTGTTTTTTATTCAATAAAGAATGTGTAGGGTTTTTTTCCCCTTGATAATGGAGAAACTTCTGAAAAGGTGACTATGAAAGCATCATAAACCCCTAGACTCTAGATAGCAGCTGAGAAAACCTAACAGAACCTCCCCATTTATTGCTTAGTATAAACTGAAATTCATATACAGGTGAAAAGCTATAGCACAGTCAGCACTCACCTATGATGAGACAAACATCTTCTAGAGCTTCTCAAGGTTTGCAGTCCACCTGATCCTTGGCAGCCCATGAGGAATTCCATTTGTTGCTACTACCAGACACAGTTACTGTTAAAGGAAGGTAGTCCTGCGTCTTTCTGTATCCAGAAAACCTGTTGTCAACCACTTCATCTGTGCCAAAGTTGATTCATTTATCCTTAGCTCTTAGGGCAGTTTCCTATCTTTTATTTAGGTCTTACCAATGGCTACTGTAGCACCTAAAGTCTTAAGTAGACTCATGAATATTTAAGCAGTGAATCAGCCTATTACAGCTGAAATAGACAGTTGCTGTCATCAGATTTGTGTGTTTCAACAATTAGTTAAGAGGTACAGTTAGGAAAAATAAATGTCCATCAGTCATATTTGAGATGTTGGATGGTAAAAACAAGAGTGGGCTATTTATTGTGGGAAGCAGAGAGAAAGAAGAAAATGTGTGATTTAGAGACAGAGAAGGCTTTCTTCTAACCTCTCTCCTTAAGTTTACCATGAGTACAGCAGAAACAGTCTTAAGTATCAAAACCATGCCTTAGAATGTTGAGTAATGGTGTGGGAATAATGTTTATAATCTGTGAAAACAAATCAAATGATAAACTGCATGCCAGGGCCAGTTAACTCTCATATTTACTTCTGTATGATAATGTAGATCTAATATGTTTTTTTCTATACAACATTTGTCTAGTAATTTTCTTCTACATTGTAAGTGCTAGTGAAGGCTTTCTGGTTTCTCACAAGCTAAATGCTTTCCTGTTTTAAATATTTGTTTTTTGTATGTTAAATGCACACAAGAATTAGTTCAGTCTTGTCATTATTTGAAGCTGCAGTCTCTCCCTGTTCTGCTTTGATGCCCTAGTACCCCTCTTGTCTTCCTGCCCTCCACAAGCCCCCCAGCCCTGCAAGACAATGCATGCTTTTTAACTAAGCTCATCATCCCGTTTTGGAATAAACACTTTTACATTATTTTTCCTGAGAATTATCCTACTCAAATGGTGCATTACCATGTAAGTCGGCCATAGATCTCTGAAAATGCCCATGCTCAGACTTTTCAAAGCAAAAATCTGTTGGCTCTTTGGAGCAGTGATTTACAGACTTCTTTCCTGTGTATCTTGAGTTGATGAATTCCTTATTGCTTTGCCAGGAGTGGTAGACTTCTATATAATTCTGTTGAAGCTGTGTGTCCCCTGAAAAAGTTGAGTACTTGAAATGGTACAGATGTCAAATGCGATGGATTACCAGTGTTAGCATTTGATACAGAACTGCGATGCTGGGAGAAAGAGGAAGGCATACAGGCAGTTTCTGCTTCCAAGTAGACTGTTTAAACCGTAAGACTGTTAATGTATTATTTATAAGATCTGCTCCTTTACATTCCATTTTCCTCTCTGATTTTTTGTCTTGTAGTGTTGTCCCTCAGACAACAGTAATACTGAACAATGACCGGCAGAATTCAATTGTAGCCAAGATGGTTGGGCAGGAAGAGCCCCTGAGCAGAGCAGCGGATTCCCTGGAAAATATCCTTAGCAAGTTAGTAGCGGTTACGGGAATCCTCCCCCTTCATTCCCTCCTTTGACAGGTCCAGTCTCTGCAGCATTTTGAAGACAAAAAATGAGGAATGTTCTAGGTGATAGTGTAGAGGGTGACATGGAATTGGTACCTGAATATTTAACCAGGCGGACAGTTCTGCCTGTAGAGGCCTTGCATCAACAGGCAAGGTATAAAGCAATGCTTAACTCATGGTGGGGTGAGAGTATTCTTGGAGGATGTAGGATTAGTTCAATGTTAGTTGAAAGAAAGTGTCCACAGCTCCATGTGTTTTACATGGTTGCATAATCACATAGGGATGTGCCAAGATCCTGTATTTAACCGGCTGAAGAAGGAATGTGCAGCCACCCAAGGAAGGTTTATTAGAATTTATACTGTCTAAAGCAAATTTTAAATAAAGTGGAACTGGAGATTTTGGGTAGAAAATGTTCTTAAATAATATTTGTATAATTTTTTGTTGTTTGTTTGCACATTGGGCCTAGACTTTTCCATTGATGCAAATTTAAAAGGTGTATCTAAAAGTTTTTTTTTTTTTTCTTCTGCAGTTTTCTTTACATTTTATTTTGCTGGATAGCAAAAAAAGAAAAAAGTGATTAGTCTGTGTTTTGAATGCATATGTTAGTGTGTGCCTTTGCTGCTTATTTGCATCCCAAGTGGATCTTACAGAGAAATTAGAGACAAGCATTTGGCATGGATGTCTAAACAATAGAGTAAGATTATAACTTGAGTTATGAACAGGAGTAGGATTCTTTAAAGTGGTGTACTTTTATAATATATGTAATTTTGTCAGTGTTTTCAATTCCTTCACAGTGATGCTGTTCCTAAAGAAGGATTGTGTTTTTCCCAAAGTTATCTACTTTTCTTTTCCATAGTGCTGTTCCTGGACGTAGGCAGAACACCATAGTGGTGAAAGTTCCTGGGCATGACGACAGTCACAATGAAGATGGAGAGAGTGGCTCTGAGGCCAGTGACTCAGTTTCCAACAGCGGACAAATAGGAAGCCAAAGTATTGGAAACAACGTCACCCTTATTACACTGAACTCTGAAGGTATGCTCATCTAACTATAGGGCTACTTGAGCAGAGTAAATGTGGTGGTGGAATGAACTGGAAGCTTCAGAGGTCATAATCACAGGTCCAACTTGGAATTGTTAGGCAGCACAGCAAGCATCGGATAGGAGTGAACCAATCTGAATGAGTCATTTGTTTGTTTCATTTTTGCAGGCAGAACAGCTAATTTAAATAACTTAACAAAAGGTAGTCCCCACTGTGGCAGTGTAGCTTTATACTTTAAACCCTCTAAATTAACAGATGCAACCTGCAGGGTTTCCTATCACCAAGCTGAAATATTGTGTCAGGAAAAAAAATGCCTTCTCTGGGAAATGGAAACTACTGGTACCATTTCTTCCTGTTATTTACTATGGTAGTCCACTTATGTAATTTTTATGAATGTAAAATAGTTGTTTTAGCAATAGTAAACAATTTTTATGAGGAAATCCATCTTAAAAACAGTGTTAGTAGGATAGTGTGTAGTGTCAGCTTTCTGCAAATTCTTTAGGTCTCAGAGACTAAAATCAAATATAACAATATCTAAATTTTAGATTAGCCTTACATGGTTTGGAGATTTTGAAATGAATGTTAGTTTGCTAAATTTTAAACATGAACATGATGCAAAGGACACTGGCTTTCAGGTGAAAACAAGATGTGGTAAATTGTTTTATGATTAATTTGAAAGTATTGATTATTTTTTTTTCTCATACAGATGTAAATTTGAACCCTAGACCTTAAAAGTAATTAGGAGAATTACTAAATTGAAAACATATTTATTTACTATTTACTTATGTGTTACTCTGGATGCGGTAGCTCATATTTACATTCATGTACCAGAGAAGAGTAAGTTACTTCAGGAAGTTATTGCAGGGAAATGTACTTAAGAGGTTACCTTTCTACTTCAGAGGTAAATACAGTGTCTCTTTTTGATCTCTAACACTGAAATGGAAGGACTCTAATTTAGGAGTGATTAGGTTTCTTTTTCTTCTGTATGATCTCTAGCCACTGGAAAAAAGCATGTTTGGTGTGAGCAGTTTAGGATAAAATTAGTGACAGGGATTAATTCAAGATAACCTGCAACTGAGCACTTAAAAGTGCATGTAAAGATTTCAGAACTGACTAAAAAAATCAATGGGATACTTTAAAACTTCAATGCTTAAAAAAACTGTGGAAGTCAGTCGACTGAAAGTCTCATGCACCAAAGGTTGTTTCTGAAAATGTTGCTCTAGGGCATCCGAACCTAGGATTCTTCGACTTTTATGGATGCACATACATCACACACATAAAGTAAAGAGCTTTTAGGTTCTGTCCTGTTTGTATGTGGTGAGATAGAGTTGTTTCTGAAGGGCATTTGATTATGGGTCAATGAGGAATTAAAGGAGACAGAGGCTGAGGAGCTCCTCTCAAAAAAATAAAGATTGGATTGCAGATAGTGCTGATATTTTCATGTGAAAATACATATAAAACATGCTGTTTGTGAAATCTGCTGATATTTCATGCAGCTTTGTCAGCTCTGCCAGAACAAAGTTTCTAGCATTAGGAGGGTATTTGTTGTATAATGCCCTTTTTGACTTGGTTATTTTGCACAGACAAATGCGCTGTTGGCCTTCTGTGCTATTGTTGTATATGTAAATTTTGAAGAAACGGGTGATCCATTATTGTCTTCAGATCTGATTTCCTTCAGACCTTTAGAACACTCATCCATTAAAAATCTCTGAGATTGATGAATGCTTTGAGAATCAGATTAGTAATCCCCCACACCTACCTCTTCTTGCCCTCATGAAGATGACTGCTTGCACAGAAGGAATGCTAAGCAAACTAGCCTGCAGTATGTTGCAGAAATTAAACTATTAATAAAGGAAGTGATGAAGAATAATAGGTCTGTTGTGCAGACTTGTTTTCTTCAGCATTAAAAGGCAAAAGTTACAGCACCCATCAGCTTGCTTTCATAGTCTGTGAAAGAATTCTGAGTGACTGAGTTTCTCAAAGGAATCTTGATTGATTGTAAAATATGAGGGCCTGATAATGGCAGACTTCAGCTCTTACTCTCTGAAATTAAATAAGGGGTTTCCAGCATGACTCCTATCAGTCATCTTGTGTCTAGAAAGCAGAATTGGACTGTGTTTACAGTTGGGTGTCAGCTGACTTTGGAAATGGTATTGACGGGGGGGTATATTCAGAATTTAGTTAATTTATATAAAGGCATTGCTTGCTCTCTGCTGGCTGATTTCAAAGAGTATTTAACCACATATGGTTGTTGGTTTTTTTTTTAAACACCAGTGTTACTGCCTTTCTATTGATTAAAAATAATTATACAGAAGCATGGAGCCCAGTTCCCACTTCCAGTAATAATCTAGAATTATTTTGGGGTCTTGTGCTGACTGGCCACTGTCAGCATTTTGTTCAGTCTTCAGTTTATATTAACCTTTTTTTTCATGTGCAGTAAGTGCATGTCCTCTTTTCTTTGAGGAACAGTTACTTGATTCTTTCTTTTGCTTTTCAGAAAACTGAAAATGCCCATCCATTTCACAAATGCAGTTAATGGTCTGCAAAGTGTTCATTTTAAGACATAGTGTTTATGAATTGAAAGCACATAGAGGTACTTAATCTCTAATTTCTGTGAAGTTTTTTGCCTCCCCCTCCCTCATTTCACTTTGGAATAATAAGTCTCCTTTCACAAGGGGATGATAGCAGAAATATCAACACCTGGTGTATTCATTGGACTACAGTTCTAAAAGTGTGTTCATGAACTAATTGCACAATTAAAGATAGAACCCAGCAAGAACAGAATTAATCAGTATTGAATTACCAGTGTGAAATCAAATTAGGCTAGAAGGCTGGCTAGTTAAGTGACTTACCATTTTTATTAATGTCAAATTTTTGGCATAGAAAATACCAAGTGTATCCTTATTTGGCCAACTAAGAAATATTGGGTTTTTTTCATTTAATTTGTAATTTTGCCCTTCAGATACTAATAGCTGTTAAAAGTGATTAGTCTGCTGTTGTTTTGAAAGCATATATTAGTGTATGCCTGTTCTGCTCTAGCCTTTTTTGCATCCCAAGTGGATCTTACGGAGAAATGAAAGACAAGCAGTTGGCATGGATGTATAAATAGTAGTGTAAGATAGTAACAGTGTGTTTTATAGGTAAAATTACTTTTCTGTGTATGGGAGGATGATTTAATACTAAGCTCAAAGCTCAAACCTCTGTTTTACCAGACTCCTCTTTTTAAGAAGAAAAGTTTTTTCATCCAGAAACACTGAAAGAATTGAATGCCACTGATCCTCTCAGGATTTAAATGGGGAAGGGCCATCAAGTTGAAACTGATTCACTTTGAATCTTTGGTTTCTGGAGTTCTGGATTGGAGCCTTAATTTAAATCCTAAGCAAAAAATACAAACTTCTCTTATTGCACTGAAACAAGGTACTGAATGAAGAAGCCCAAGTGTGGCCCACTACTGAATTCATGTTTGCATGAAGTGAAAAAGCAGAAAGGTCTTACACCAGCAAACACAGAATCTACCAAACAAATCTATGTCCAGGCTGCTCTAGTCTGGTAATTTAAACTGTTCAAGCAGTGCTTAAATGTTAATTGTAAGCCTGTAACACAGAAACTGAAGGTCTAATTGACTTGATCATCTCCCATCTCTTTTCCTTTTTTCTTTTCTGATTTAGGAAAAAAATCCCCTCCTAGTATTTTTAATACAGTATATTAATGATGTTAAAAATGGTCCTCACTTTAACCAAGAGTCATAGTTTCAAACCAGAGATCTTTTTGTTGTATAATCATCTTTGTTAAATCTTAGCTAAGAAGTTCTGATTTGAAAGAGCTTTTGAAGAGCTCCTATGACAGTTGTGAAACTCCTCACCCACAGTGCACAGAACTAAATAAACCTGTTTAAACTTTCTATTTTCTCTTTCTCTCTGTCTTTTGAAACATCAGAGCTTAGGTGCCTCCTGTGTTGTAGCAGGAATGCAGTGAAGCAGGTTACATCCGGAAGCTTGCTTTTGTCTTCAAATGAACTTCTTTCTGAAGTGTGGCTTTTAGGAATTGGAAGTACCCAGCTGTACCCATATTTCTAGCAGTCTTTTGTGTATTTGTTTCACCCTGAATGTCTGTGTTAGCAGAAATGTTTTCTGGAGGAAGGAAACCACCAAACATGAGTTACAGCATGACCTGTCAAACTTTCAAACAAAACATTTTACTGAGCAAGTATCTAAGAATTTGGATAGAGTCTGGTTTTTTTTTTGAAAGGTTTTAGTAGATGAGAACAACGTAAATATAATGAAAAGTAATGGTTTTTCTTGTGTTCTCCTGAGGCACTCTATGCTTTTTCTGTAGATGAAATGTATGCTATTTCTGTATAATGAAACCCATGTTTAAAAAGACAGGCAACTTGTTTGTTGTTCACCCTGTCCTCCCCAGAGGGGATTACACATCTTTCTCATTTAATGGAATAAGAAACAAACATTTATCACTGAGAGGTGCTTATAGTAAATGTCAACATTTGGTAGATGTTGTTTTTTTTTAGTTTCAGAAGTCCAGTTGATTTTGACATGAATGTGTTCTTATCATAAGTTTTGGAGTATAGCATATTCTCAGTTTAAACCAAGTTGTGCTTTTTCCACATCTTGAACTTTCTAAGTAGGCTTAAAATTGATAAGCAGTTGATTTAATGAAGAACACTTTAAAACCATCATTATTTAGGCCTGGTGTCTATGTACACATTATTTTTTGTAATGAACTGTTGTAGATCTTCAGGAACTGTTACAAAACCTGTGTTTGTCCATTTATTTTGTCCATTTGGAGGATTTAATTGCTTGGTGTGTTAAATGGTCTATAATGCAACGACTTTTATTCCTCTGTTCAGCTGTGACTGGGACAGGGTTGATATTTGTCTTAGGTGTATTGAAGCTGTGCAGAATTGTGACTTAAATGTCATGAGCACCCTCCAGCTTTGTACAGTTCACTGTTCTGTGCAAGCAGATGGCACAGGAAGAGATGTAATTAATTTCACTCATATGGTTTTGGATTGTGATAGCCGTAAAACTTTATATACTAAACACTTTGAAATGTAATTTAGTTTTTTAATAGTTGCATGGGGGTTTGTGCTAAGTGGCATAGTGGCGCACTTCTGTTTCCCTCTTCAGTTGTCAGATATTGAGCTTCTTACACTTTCGGGGTGGTAATAGAAGGAAAAGCTTAGACTGTTAATTTATTTTGAGGAAACCATTTTCCTGTGCTTTCCAGAACTTTTGTACATTTGTAAAGGTCTGTAGCTTCTGAACTGGGTTTCACCAATCTAAAAAGTTACAGCTGGTATTTAGTGACTTTATCGCATGGAAGTTAGTTTGTAAATCCATTCTTTAAGCCTTCATATCTCTGAACGTATTGGTACTCGTTAGTTATGTGGCATATTAGCTATGTTCAGGACAACTTTCATCCAAACATTGTTGAGTTCTTTTGGGTTTTGCCTTCCACTGCAAAAAGTAATACTGTGAAGAACATTAGATCCACACTAGTTTTAAATGACAGAAGTTTTAAAGCTATGATATTAAGTACCTATATTGTTTTCTGACTTTAATGAATTCTCCCGTAGTGGTATGTGGCTGTAATCCTGTCAAGGGTTGGTTTTCAATTGACTAAGCTATATCTTGGCAGCTGTATGCACTTCATGCTGACCACAAATCTGTTAGAAAATATTCTGACATTCTCAAATGTATTTGTCTAAACTTTTTAACTGAAGAGTTTTAGCATTAGATGAAGGAAAGCAAGTTGCAGTAACTATGAAGAAGTAAGTTTCAGTAAGAAGGGTGTGCATATTTTCAAATGATGGATGCTTAAAAGGAACCTTTTACGTTAACAGATAACATCTGAGATGAAAATAACACTCTTCTGTCCAAGCTCCAGTTACCTCCCCTCTTATTTACTGTTATTTGGCCTTATATTTAGAAAGCTGTTAGAAGTATGATTTTCCAAACTCATCATTTTAACCCAATCATCTCCCCCTTGCATTACTATCTCTACTCTGGCACCCTCATTATGAAGGAATACCTGTCCTATGCCATCTGGGGTTGCTCTTGACTTATGGATTGCCTTGCTTGTAATGTTTTCCCCAGCATCTTTATGCATTTTTCTGCTTACTTGGGAGGATAACTGTCTGTAATACTTGCTGCTAAAATTGTATTTTCTCATGGTGTTTATATAAAACTTAAGACATAGTTAGGGTATCTTTCTTCTAAGACACTTTCTTTAAGATACTCTTCTTAGTGACGCCTTCCATCTCAATGTGTGTTGACACTGCCTCTAATCTACCTATTGTCTCTTGCCTTGTCCTTGGGTTGTAAAATTGCTGGGTAAGGATCTTTTTCTGTACTTAGTATTTTCTGCAGCCCTTGGTTCTGATGTGTGTTACACTCCTGGATTTATAGGAAGTGATCAAAAAGTGTGGCTGTTGCTTACTTGTGTTTTCTCATTTGTTGGGTAAACTGCTTGGAATTCATGGAGAAAAGATCGTGCTTCATTCATAAAGAGCTCTTTCTTGGCAAGTCTGGAGCTTGCAGTAAATAATAGTTTCAGTATTTTGCATTGTTAAGTACTGTTTTACTAAGAAATGTGTGCAAACAGCAGAAAGTAAAGAACAGATAATATCCAAATATACTTAATAATCTTTTTTGATTAATTAGTTTTGCTGTGATCAGGCAGTTTGTGCATCCTCTGAGGTGTTGAATTTCATTTTGAAAAACTTTGCAAGAACTTGCTCTTCAAACTTTTACATTAGAGTATGGGTAAAACCAGAATTTGCTTTTTGGAAATTTTGCAGCTTATATACAGGAAAAAATACTAACTTAAGCAGCTGCTTCAGTTTAGTTCCACAAAGCTCAAATGTTGAATACTTTGAATACAGTTCAACTAATGAATAGGCCATCAAAGATCATTCTGTTCTTGCACACTTCTGTAAGAGATCTGATGAGAGCATTATTGTGCTTAATATTAGATATTGCTTTCAAGAGACAAGGAGCTTCAAGATGTAAGGTATATTATAAAAATACTGTTCTCACACATATTCAGTATATGGTAGCATTTAAAGTGTTTAATCTGTGACTTATTGTACAAACAAGAGGAGCATCTGTTCCTAAAACATTAATGCACATTGTGTTATCCTTTTAAAGTTTCACAATAGAGTTACTGTCCTATTTTCAATATGGAAGAGAAAAAAAAGCCAGACCTCTCATCTTTGTGGTCTAAGAACGTCCCATTCAGCATTACTGTGTTGCTTTAAAAGCAGATATTTTTGACAGCGTCTATGCCAAAGCCAAGACTTTGAAATTATGAAGAAAGAAACACACTGTCCTTAGTACAAGTACATCCCAAGCTCCATGAAAGCTGTTTTTAAGCGATACAAATAAAATGGCAAGATCCCCTGACTTGGAATTGATTCAGTGAACTTTGCACTTGATACACGGTGTTGGAACCAATTAGGATAGTTTTGTATCGTATCTGCTTTCTCTGCATTCCTTTTGCTTCATTTTAAGACTAAAAATACAGAACTGGAAATGTAAATATGTATTTTTTGAGAAGATAAGGGAAAAATGATCTACATAGCGTGTTAATTAAAGGGTGAATAGTATTTTTGCTAAGAAGATTGTTTAGTCACATATTGTCTCTTCAACTTTGCATCTGAAACAGTCATTTTACAATAGTAGTATTAAATTGTGCTCAGGATTTGCTTTCCAAATGTCGAATCCAAGCACCTACTTGTACGTGGCCCAGACTTATCCATCCACAAGATTTTCCAGTTCACTGTAAGATCAAATCTCACATGCTATGTGATGATTTGCAGCACTTTGCTTTTCCTGCCAAGCTCCTTATGACCAGATAGAGACAGCAAGAAATGAACTTTTAAATAGAACCTTTTTGTACCTGAAAAAAATTCTTATGT
The DNA here is from genome assembly GCF_033815535.1 of Pezoporus flaviventris. Taxonomy (NCBI): domain Eukaryota; kingdom Metazoa; phylum Chordata; class Aves; order Psittaciformes; family Psittacidae; genus Pezoporus; species Pezoporus flaviventris. Next base: position 1,047,658 of record NW_026892653.1, on the reverse strand, counting down.
ATCTGATGTGAAGACAATGATGAGACTTCAAGAGCTTCAGTGACTTGTTAAAGACAGAGGGAACTACGGAAATTGATGTATTTTATGTTTTTAAGTGCTGAGAGTAAACAAATGAAGGACGGTTTCTTCCAGGTATCTGTCAGAGTGATCTTTGGAATTGACAGTCTGGTCCACTGTGTAAAGATAACTATAGCAAAGAGGCAATAAACAAGAAAGTGGGCAAAACCCAAATTAGAAATCTGGTGTTTTCTGACATGAAACACCTTTCCTAAGGGTTTTAAAACTCCACATACTCTAATTTTCTCAACTTTATCTGATTTTTTTTTTTTTTTTTGCAGATCATTTTAAATTACAGATATTCACATAGTCCTTATTTTCTACTCTGTTGAATAAATTCCTTGGCCTTTCATGAGTCATAAAATAAGTGTCTTTTTATCTCATGGATTTAACCACGTACAGAAGCTGAAGCCTTATTTTTAACAAGCAAGGAATCTCACTTATGTTATGCTGAGACTTCTATGCACACCATAGTATTTGCCGAGACAAGTTTGCTTTGGTAGTGCGTGCCCACGTATGGCTCTTTGCCCTGTGTGTTGTCCGTCAGACAGCTGAAGAAACCATGAGTGCAGGATATGTATTCAAAGTATCTTGGATAGTGTGATGGTCCCCTAACCACAGGGGCTTAGAAGTTAGCTGGAACTGTGTCTCTGTTAGCCAAATCCTTTGTGCTGTATGGAAGATTATACCTGGAGCATGAGGTTCTTCAGGCTGTCTCTTTTTATTTAATATATTGCAAATTAAACCTTTTTCTCCCTTCAGAATAGTCAGGCAAAAAACTCCAGTTCTGTGTCAGTGTCTAATGTTCATGGATATGTGTGTGGATGTTGTAAGCTTCCTTTGGCCAGGACTCCTTAACTGCTTTTTACAGCGGGAAAAGGTTTTGTTGAACATGGCTTTAAACTAGTTCTTGAATCAGTTTTAGCACCAGCTTTAAGTCACGTTGCTAGATTTGTAGGTTAACATACAGCGTGGTTATCACTCTGTTCCTTATGTTTGATGATGGTCAGTTAATGAAGTCAGCGGTCTGTAGTCTCGGTCACTACCCCTGTGAACCTCTGCAGGGGCAAAGGGCTCTGGCTAATTGACAGGCGTTTATTTAAAAAGATGATGGTAAATCTTCTACACATCAGCCAAAATATTGTTTAATTTTTCTAGAAATGGGTGTTTGTTTTTGTAGGCTAGGATTTGGGGGGTTTGGGTTGGGTTTTTTTCTTTGTTTTTAAGGGTGAGTCACCTTTCTGCCATTGTTCTCTAGCTCTGTTGTTTTTCTCTGCTGCAAATGCCAGATTTGCCCTCAGCTTTGTTAGTAAAATAGACTACTTGGAATAATGCAGATTGTTAATTCAAGTGTTTATATGGGCAGGTGTTTCCTTTTGTTCTCCCTTCTTAAAGGAGTGACTAATAGCACCTATTGAGAGAGCAGAGCCTGGCTTTCCTTCTGTCTTACAGTTAATGCTCACATGTCAGACTAGGGAGTGTATCCCAATGGAAAAATGTGAGTAACAGTCATGCAGTCATGTGTCTGTCATCCCCCTGGTCAGGAAAACATGTACATGTCCAGAGTGAGTCTGAAAGCCGTGGCAGCTCTTGTCTAGTTTTTGTTCTCTTGACATAGTTTTTCTTGATACTACCCTTCAAGCTTCCATAGAAAGGCTTGTTTGCATAGCAGCCCAGCCACCTCTCCTCTCATGTGTCCCTGCTGAAGCAGAGGAATGGTCAGCTGTGTGGTGAGATAAAAGAAATGGACTTAATACAGTAAAAAAAGATTTGAAAACAGCATTGAAAGGTGGACTACTTCTGGATTCGGGAGAATGGAGATAAAGGCAAATTTTCTGACCTTAAAAAAAAATTAATCTGTCATTAAAGTGAGCTTCTGCATAGAGAGAAGAAATTAGATAAAAATGTCAGGACTTGTAACAGGGAAGTAGAAATTATCAAGAGCCACTTCTCTGATGATATAATATTAGGTGTAAAGAAAGGCAAAGAAGTACCTTTCCACATAGCACTCAAAATGCAGCAAGGCCATTAGGAAAATCAATTAAAGAAAAATACTGCAGGGCTAAACAAGAAAGGTGTGTGATTAACTGAGTTACAGGTGAGCATGTGCATTATGCTTCATTGTTTGTAAGTGTGCTCTTCAGCTGCATTCTTCCTCCCCAGTGCTTCACATGGTGGTTGTGTTTTGGTAGCGTTTAAGAATAGAAGAAGCTGTGTGTGGTTGTGCAGTGCCTAGTAGAGTTCTGACTCTGTGTCTGGCTATTACAGTGTATGTCCTAAATAACCCAACTCATCTAGGTTCTATCTAGATATAATGTATAATGCCTGATAATACATGTAATAAGAGGCTGTTTGAGTGCACGGAACTTAAATGATGAAGCTTTAATCAATAGTGTTAACGTACTTAATTATTCAGAGAGAACTTCCACCAAATTCTCAGTCTTTCTGTCTCCTTACTTAGTCTTTCTCCTGGACCACTTCTTCAGAGTAGTTTTGCCTTAGTCATAACTAGCACTGTATTTCCTCTTTTCACCAGGCTTCTGGTGTGCCATTCTCATGGTATTTGCTCTATGCAGAGTGCTAGGTATATTGATAGGATGGTAGGAATTCTTCTTATATGCAGTAAGGAATAGTTTAGCTTTTGTGCCCTCAAGTAGCTGCAACAAAACAGAGTCAGAGTTAACTTTAGTCATGCAAGTTCCACTTCATGCAAAATGATTATAAAGCAGATTCCCTTTCTGTCGAAGCTTTTAGAACAGGAGGAAAATGCAAGAGATAATTTAATGTGGGGCTTGTCTTCATAGGTCAGAATAACAAGATAGTGTCTTTTTTTCCAGGCTGTTAGCAATAAAAGAACAGTTTCATGTAGCAGAAACAGTATGTTCTGAACTGCATGCCAGTGAAGAGGAGGGGAAAAAACCTGTTATTTAGCAAAGTGAAAAGAATCTTTATAGTTCGTATAGGTTGATAGCATTTGTTAAACAAGCCTGCAAGTCAAAGGTGGTCCGTAAGTAGTAACAGCTCTTACATCTGATAGTAGCTGTGAACTGTGAGGAAGTAACGTTTTGCTAGGATATAGAATCATTTACTCAGACTTCCTAGAATTTCTTTGCCAAACTTCCACATTTATGTCAAGATATTTTTGCTTTGACAGCTCTTCCCAGATTTTTATAAAACAGTCAATTTATCTTCAAGAACAGACTGTTGTTTTCCCTGATAATGTTAACCAGACTTGTGGTGAGGCCAGACACAGTGGCATTCCAAACAAGTCATAATTAATCCAAACCACCTTATTTTTCAGATGGCACCTGGTACTGTGAGCAGAAAACAGCCAGTGTGCCCTGTTATCTAGTTCAGGATGAAAAGGTTCAAATAAAATATGTATTTAAAAATTGCAAGTGTATAAAAATATATTCTGAACAGAGCATTAAGTTCTGATTGCAACAGAAAAGTTTGAGGGACTAGCTGCCACATTCATCAGCAATAAATATATTTCCTTACAAATTATTGTAGTTGATAATCTGATATTTATAATGATATCAGGATTGCATAATCTAACATTTGCTTCATACTGTTTTTAATCTTTGTAGTAAACTTACATCTGACATGTGGTATGACTCAATCCAAAGGTCATGTTGAAAAGTGTTTTTTAGTGTTTTAGTTGCTTTTATGTTATGTTTTATTGCATACTCTTGGCTTGTACTCTGGTGAAATGCAGGCTGCTTAACCTGTGCCAGTACTTGGAAATAAAGATGCTGCTTGCAGAAGGTCATGTTAAATGTGCAAAGGATATGCTCATCTGTCTGAACTCTGTCGCCCCATTTCGTGACTAGAAGGGTTACGAAAAACAAGGATTTGTGACTCTGTATATACCATAAAACTCTTCTTTAAAGGCATTTATCGGAAGATAAACTATGTAGTTGAATTACTTTTTTGCATTTTTACCATTCTGAAGGTGTGTGAAGCAACAATGAAACATGATAAAGCTCTAGTGTGAGAGGACCAAGTGACTCCTGTCAGGAAGCTTTGTTTTACTCCACAAAGTTGAGCAAACATAGAAATCAAATCCAAATGGTCTGCATCAGTGAGCATTGAAATAGGAGTGGAATGTTGTTCTATCCAGTTCCTGTAGCATTGTCAAGATTTGTACTGGGAATTCTGTTTTTTATCTGGAATGAGAGTCTCATCCCAGGTCCTGTGTTGGATCCATCACTTCCGTAGCGAATGGTCATCCTTATGAACTCCAGTTCTAGTTTCTGGTTAGTCTGGAAGTCACCAACTTTTGGCATTATAAGCAAGAATTGATTTCAGCCGAGGGCTTAGTATTCTTCTTAAAAAGAATGGTTCTTTTTCCTGCCAAACTGAGAAGCTGGGGGGGGGGAACAGAAATCAAAAAAGCTATTTATATATAAATGTGTGTTTATGCACAAGAGAAGTTGGGGGCTAGTAACCATGTGCTTGAATAGAAGATGCACTTGGCAGATGATTAGTGATTGATCTGTTATCTTTGTGCTGGGCCCTCTTCCTTGGTAAACTGGTTGTTCAGGAAATAATACAAATTACTGGCCAGTAAATTTGAAGACAGACCATAGTTTTGATCAGGCTCTCTGGCTACATTTGAATGATTGCTTGAAATACTATTTTAAACTCATTAAATGAGGTACTGCTCATTATTGACTATCAGTTAAATTCTTAAATTTATCGTCTGGCTTAAACTTACTTTGATCTGATGCTTTTTGGGGAAAATGTAGTTCAAAGGTTCTAGATTGCTGAGGTTAGCTGTACTTGAAGAATATTATGGAGTTGCAGTAATCTTCATTTTTAGAGGATGACTAACTTGATGAATGAGAATGCTGTGAGTAGAGTGTGTTCTTTCAGCTGCTGGCCTCTAGTAAGACACACTTTAAAACGAATATGAGAGCGAATTAGACATCTGACTAATTGCACCATGTAGGCCAGAGCAACTGGCAACAATTCTGGTCACCATTGGTGGGAATTTGAGGGTATCTGTAGCCAATCTTGTGATCCTATTAGTCATGCTAAATTTTAAAGAGGCTCATGGAGACTATGAAGAAAACTGGAATTCCTCATGATAACTTAAGAAATGCTGACTGTAACTTGAGCTCGCCTGTTTCATTCTGTGCCACATTAGAATTTGCACAATCTCTGTTTTTAGAGGATTACCCCAATGGGACATGGCTTGGAGATGAAAATAACCCTGAGATGCGGGTGCGTTGCCCCATCACGCCTGCTGACATGCTGCACATCAGCACGAACTGCCGTACAGCCGAGAAGATGGCGTTGACTTTGCTTGATTATCTCTTCCATCGGGAAATTCAGGCCATTTCCAACCTCTCAGGCCAGGGGAAGCATGGGAAGAAGCAACTTGATCCTCTCATGATTTACGGAATTCGCTGTGAGTATGATACTGAAACCTTTGAATTTATCCTCTGTTAATGAGTCAGAAACAGTCTGCTTACAATTAAAACTAAGTTATGGAAGAATGGGGTATGTGTTATTGTTGTCAGACAGATGTTCTGTTAGCCTTTGTTTGTGAAGGAATCCTAATGGGCTGGTTTAATTTGTTTTGTTGTGGGTATTCACCAGAGATTCCTCAATCTTGTGATCTGAATTGGAATTTCTTTGCAACTACCAGCTATGAGCACACCAAGTGTAGTAAAAATGGGATAAATAATACTTTCTCAGGTAATGGAACAAATAATGAAACAAATTACACAAATTTAAATATTATTCAAGTGTCTAAAACAGTATGGTCTTAAGTTTTTACTTTCCATTTTTGTGTATTATTTCAGAAGACTTGCTTACACAGAGAAGAAATTTGCAGTCTGTTGTAAAGCAGGGATTAAGTATCATAAAGTGTCTGGATTCATAACAGAAATGCATATGATGCGAATGTTCTTTGGTCTGCTCCAGTGTACATGGGGTTTTTGGTTATTAAACCTATTAGGGATTAATGAGCAGATACTTCTTATGTTGAAGATGCATTTTTTTGTCTATTTTAAAGTAATCATGTTTTTTGAGTATGGAATATAGCAGGCATAGCCACTAGTTTTTAGTAAAAAGAAGAATCTGGACATATGCATCTTGTACATGTAGAATATAGTAGCCACTAGTTTTGAGTGAAGAATCATCTGGACATAGGAATCATGCCATTGGAGACAGCCAAGTGTTCCATGTGCTATGGTGTAAATATTTTCTGGTAAAGGAGGCAGGTGAAGGCATCTGGCACCAGTGTTACAGCTCTCATGTGATACCTTTGCTATGCATGTAAAGTGGAAATGTATTCAAATGTTAGTGTGGAATCAAGATCCTAAAAGTTACCAACTTCACTAACTGAGCTAGTTTTTAATATACCAGTTGATCTCACTGTGAAAAGATTCTTTATAGTCGCATCTTATGTAGGTCACCAATGAATTAGTAGAGTGGGAATGATTTGTTATACTGGAGTGTTTTGCATGCAATTGCCAATTTGAAATGCTAGTTAAGGCTTAAGAACACAGCCAAAGAGAGCTTGCTTTGACTGGTGTTTGAAGAATTTGATGTTTTTATGCTTCTGTTAGGGCAATGTTAGTTACATGGAAAAAATCGAGAAGAATAGTTGACTGCTGTGCTTTCTTTATACTGAACGGAACTGAGGAAATACAGTTCTGTTGACCTGATTTTGTTCCTAATAATAGAAAAAGGCAAATCTAACCCCTTCGATTTGCTGCATCAGGCCAATTTTTGTCTCATTACCTACCTGAAACAGAAGACTTTAGGCATCTACTCAAACATGTTAAATGTGTATGCTTAAGGGAGGTTGCGATTCAAGGAATTGTGAACTCCAAAGCCTGTTTATCTATCCATTGCAATATAAATGACCTTGTTCCATTGTGGTTTTTAAAAGTTAGATTTTGCTTGACAGTAGTTTTTAGAAACATGAAGAAATTAATCTTGTTCCAATATTAAAGCACGTTGCTATCAGCCCTTTTCCCCATCACTTAAATCTGTGTGCACAAATCAAATGAGGGAGTTTATAACTGAGTGGGAAGAACAAGCTTTTGAAGATGTGAGTGTGGGGAAGGAATGTGCGCATGTGACTGAATGCTCAAGCTAGGGATTATGTCATTTATATGAGGCATTCTAACCATGAAGAAATGGGAATAGAGAAGTGATCCCTGCAGTTGGAAAAGGTCTGCAGTGGCAGAAATGTAACAGCAGTGAATCAGAAGCAGCAGAACTCGGAATGATGGACTGGACACAGAAACCAGTGTCTGTATCTTTGGTGTCATAAGCACAGTTCAGAAGGTTTGGGATCCAGGTATCTGAAAAATATCTTTATTTCTTCATGTTGGCTAGTGAGTTGCTTTCTTTTGGGAGCTAGTCCTTTAGAAACTGGGGGTGGTGTATGTGCCTGGAAAAAATACACTCTGTGTGAATCTGACCAGAATTTACTTTCTTTGGGTACCTAAATATTAATGGTTATTGGCAATGACAAAGAAACTTGTGGCAACAAATTAAGAAAATGCATGTAAACTTTGAGATGCAACAAATTTAATAGTAATGGGTCCAGAAATGATGATTTCATGTAATAACTTAATATGTTGCCATCAGTGCCAATAATTAAGTTGAAATTAAATTTGATTTCAGTAACTTTTTCATGAATTCACTATGATGTGAGTGAGCATATGGATGCCTCATAGCTTTTGAAGATGAGATTTCTGGCCATGTTCATTCCGATGGCAGAACCCCTCTTGAGGTCAGCTGTGCCACGATTTGATCCCTAGTATTTGTCAGTGAGGTACTGGGAAGAGCTCTGCTGTGCCATAGCTACTTTGCTTTCAGCTGTTTATCAGTGAAGTGTTGTTCCATAAAAGCTATCAGAACCTGGGTGCAGTGCTAGCATGGGAATGAAGTTAGGCGGTTGTCCTACCAATGTGGTTTGCTTCTGCTGGGAGCAGTAATACTTTGATGCATTATTTTAAACTTAAATGAAAAATCTAATGTCATCAGCCTTTCATTTGCCAATCATAGCTAGAAAAGCTCAAGCCAATATAAAGGATTTTATTTTTCCTTTTGTTTCAAGTTTCTTAAAGTTTGTCAGTGGAAAGATTCCTTCCTTTCTTGAAAATACCAACTAAATCTGCATTTAATAGAGAGAATATTTTGTATAATATGCAGAAAGTATCAAAAATAAAGAGATGTATTTTTATTAAAAATCTTGATATACTGAATTAGGTTTACCGCAAGAGAGATGAAAGTTTATCTTTGGAAATATAAATATTCACTTGTGGTATAAATTTGCTTGTGGAGTGGCAGTGGTATTGAGGAGAATTTTTTGGGCAAGAAACCAAAATGACTTAAACACACTATATGTCATTAAGTAGCTCATTACTTCAGTCCTACTAAAAATGTGGACATTTTCTGGTGAAATATGATATAAGAATATCCACAGTTGTAATTTTCTTTGTGTAACAGAAAATACAGGTTTAGGTCTCTTGAGTTTTTATATCAGTCTCCACTACTGAGTTTGAAAAACCAGATTTCCAAATTCAGAATTTCACATTTATAAGAAACTTGATAGCACAAAGGATGATGTTGCATGGTGTCTTGGAAAAAATTGAGAGGGGATTTCTGAAGTTTGTAAAAATATCAATAGTTCTTTTTTAAAATAATCTAAATGAAAACAAGGCAACATCAGTTAAATGAGTTAACGTTTGTTTCATCCAGAATTCATCGCTATTGTTTAAATAGCATGGGTAAAAAAGTATTACCTGAAAATACCTTATGCTAAAGTCTGACTTTTAGCTGTACGGTAAATGATGTATATTCTGTTTCAAATGGCACAATGCTTTTTAAGATGCAATTAATAATGTAGAATAGAAAGAAATTGGTAATGAATAACTGGTGTTTCTGTTGTGTCATAATATTGCTCTCAGTAAAGATGGGGCCACTTTTCTACTGTACTAGTCGTAGGCGATGTTAATACACTTTGCTACGAGAGACAAACACAGCTACATGTCTTTAGAGGGCTGCTGAAATGAAATAAAGCTTTAGAAAATTCATTGACACGGTAGTGCTTGAGAAGGAGACCACCCACATTTGTTTAATAGGAAACACATTTGACTCCTGCTTAATTGTGTAGCATATATCAGTTAGATCAGTGTATGTATATATGTATATATATATGCTCATGCACATAACCCAAATGTAATGTGGGCTGGTTTAAACAACTTGTAACTCGTGTCATACAAAACCTGCGGATCATGGTAAGTCACTGCTGTTTCAGGTTCTCATTTGCTTGTAGTGAAGATTCTGATCTTAATAGGAATGCAGGATGAACAACAGATACACCATACTTCTGTTTCATCTTTCTCAATCGTTATCCTATTTTCAGTACTAGAGGAAGGAGAGCAAGTTGCTTCTCAGAGGCAAATACCTAGCTCTAATGTTTCTCACCGGTGAATCTTGTTTTATGACATACTGCACACTGCTGCCATTATGTAGAATGTTTTATTTAAATAAATACTACAGTTGGTGAAGGTGTACACTATAAATACAGAATGTATTTAGTATTTTCTGTTGTGTCTTTTTTTTTTTCATTTTCACTTAAAAACCTTTTATTGTTGTATTTTTATAAATGATACCCATTTTTCCTTTTGTGTCCTTCTTTTCTTTCCTCATCTTTGTATGCTTTTTTGTACTCTATCTCTCATCCTTTTCATTTCCTGTTTGTAATTATGGGCTTCATGTGTCTCATTTCTGAATATTGTACTAGTCACTAGCTATCACACTGTGTAATGTACACACAATGGCTTAATACAGTGTTACACACAGATGCAACAGAGATTGCTACAGGTCTTGATTAACAGTAATTGTAGACATCTATCTAGGCCTTGGATTCCATCAGGAGACTGTTGAAGAACTTTGAGAAAAATGAAAATTTTTTCAATTTGCTTTTTTGTCCTATCTCTCGAGCATCTCATCAGCACTAGAAATTGGTGTATTTCTGTTGTTTGGACTGTTGTAACTGCATTGCTAATTGTCATTTCAGTCCATCCCCATTGAGAAATCAGACCCAAGAATCAGTCATGCTCTGGGTACTCTGGAGGTTTGGGGGAAGAAGAACCGGGTTAGTGGCAGTGCTCAAGGTAGTAATTTGTTGAGGACCTCTCATGTTTTCTGCTTAACCCATGTTCCTGTTTCTTCGTTATGTATAATGTTAATCTTCCAAGCTGTAGTAGTCTAAAAGGTTGTGTGGTTTGTATCCGCATGGATGAGCTAATCTTGTGGTCCCTGGAAATACTTTTTGCCAACATTTTCTTCCCCTAGTAATAAATAACACAGGCTGTAGGTCTTTGGAAATAAAAACTCGCTTCAGCCTGTTCCTTTGAGGACTGCGGTGTTATCAGACGCTGCAGTGCATTTCCCCTCAACTGCCAGATCATGGCTTAGAGGTAGGACTGGCTTCAGTTCACAGTTTGAAGGGTTGAGGGTAGGCAAACCAGAACTGGCCTGGCTCTGCGGCATCGTGCCTGTGGCAGGTGGGGCAGTTGCAGCAGGTTCTCCTGAGCTGTGTGCTATTCAAAACCTCTGCTCTGAGTCTTAGCCAGTGAACCTCCTCTACCTGACAGGTCCAGATGAGTTGCATTGTGGTTCATGCTGAAGTCCATGAGTGGTGGTTGTTATTAGGTACAGAACTTGGGAAGAGAGAAGGGAGAGTAAGAGGCAGTGTTGAACTAGTTCATGCTCAAGAAGAGCATGTCTTTAAATGGAAAGAAGTGAAAGAAAGCATTTCTGTTGTGGTTTTCTCGTATTCAGAAAGCATGAGTGGGGTTTTTTTTCTGTGGCACCCTTGGGAAAAGCCTTGTGATGCAGCAGTACTGCTTTTTCAAACATGTTGTCTTCCTCAGAGTGGCGAAAGTCTGGCTTCAGTTCCAGATAGCTGCTTCTTTGTGAATCAATTAAATGCTGCCACATGGAGGGAAGTGATAACCTCTTTTGAGGCTAGGCAAGAAGATAATATGAGAACCCATTGAGTTTATCTCGGCACTGCAGTTCTCATAAATGGCATCAATGCTGGCACTTGCTTACTGACTTTATGTAAGTGCTGTAATTTAATGCTGGCTGTTGTTTTCTTCTTTCCTGAGCACTTCTGTTTATTTCAATTACTGTCCTGGCCGGTTACTGTTTAATAAACTAGAGAAAAAAAACAAAGGCAGCAATTTGGGGAAATAAAATAAATTATTGGCAATGTGTTTTCTCTCTCCTTCTCACACTTCTCTTTTTGTCCTTGCATCATACAAGTGATGACTTTAATTTTCCACTCTTGAATGTAAGCAGCTGCTTAGGCTGTCAGTTGCAACTGTGATTGCATGTAACTTGATTGTGAATGATGTGCTTTCAAGTGTTTGTGAGTTCATAGGCTCTGCAGAAAGAAGAAAACTGATGCATTAGGTCACTTGGATCATCTCTTTCCAGCCAATGCACAATTGTTACATCCTGTCAATACTTTTCTGCTTTGTCTGGACTCATTTAAAGTATGTGCTGAAGTGCGCTGGTCCTCACTTCTCGAGAGGCAGCTAAAACCAGTCAGATAAGTCTGTAAGCATAAATGCAGTTTTCTCAGGGACTTTAAATGTTGCTTGGGGGATGTATGATGAAAAGAGGGGTGAGTTCTGTAGCTTGTAAGGACAACGTGCTCAATGGGAAAGTTACTGCTAAAAAAAAGATAACTTAGTTGGACAAGTGCTGTTTTTTTTTTCTAGTGAAAATCAAGGGAGTCTTGTGTGGATTTCAGAAGTCATTACATATTCCTGTATTAGCAAGCCCCAAACCCTGATATCAGCAAGAAGTATTGGATGGACAGTTTATATTCAATGTGTTGAGTGTGATGTCCAAGGTTCATCTTTATCAATACTGAAGATTTATCCAAGCTATAAAGCTGTAAGTGAAATAGAGGACTTTTTGTATCACTGTTATACTAATTACTGTTTTCTTTGGGCTCTATACATGGAACTTCTCCAGTGTTATGACTGTCTGCAGGGTAGTTACTTCAATGTGCACTGCTGGTGTCCCTTTAGGGCTGAATTCAGAAGACGCAGAGTGTGCTTTACTCTCAACATCTGTAGAGGAGGCTGGTGGTAACCCAGAATCACTCGGGCTCAGTTCCTGCATAAATAAAATATCCTAATGAACTTTCAATGGACTCCAGACAAGAAATATTTTCTTTACTATTGAAGGCTTATGAATGACAAAATTGAACTTTAGCTGTGTGGTTTTCAGAAGACGTGAAGAGCCTAGGAAAGTATTTGATCCCTTCTGAGAGGGATCCCTTTCTGAGAGGAAAAGCAGCTCAGCCACCAAACAGAGATTGATCGACGCAGCAATAACGTACATTCGTCTGGAAAACGCATTGTTGCATGCAAGGGGAGCTGTGATTTCGCAAAATCTCATAAACGGAATTCCAGAAAGTTGCATAGCTTTTCCTTTCCTGGCTTTGAACTTTCTTTTCTCCATTTCACAAGGGTTAAAGAGCGAAGTGAGGAGAAGCCTCGAGCTGACTGCAAGTAAAACGTAAATAAATTCCCGCAGCGTTCAGGTTTCTGTCGTGCCAGTCCTTTCCAAACCCACAAGCTCCTTCGGAAGGGGAGAAATCTTCGTTGTTGATTCATAAGTGAGTTTTTCTTGGCGGCACGTGTGGTGGCGTTTGCCATCCAGATGGGCTCCCGAGGCTCTGCGGCGAGGGCTTATGTAACGGGATGTCTCGGGAAGGGGGTGGTTAAAGCAACAACCCTCCTTTTTCCATCGGCCCTGCCGCTGGTTCTGTCAGATCGCATTGTGCTGCTCTGCAAAAGACAAACAGCTGTTTAATCAACTTCGCTGTAAGGCTGTGGCTATCAAAAATGACCTGATGTGTGGTTATTGGCAGTGGCTCCTCAAAATCAGAAATGCTTATTTTGATCGAGAGTTATTGCTTCCATTTAGGTGATTCCATTTGTTTTGAGTATCAGACTTTGATTTCAAACAGTAAGTTGATCCTTTGGCAATAAACACATCATATAGTTAGGTATGTTCCATTCCAAAACAGATAAAACTTATGGAATTGTTTCTCCCAGTGAGCAAAAGGAATAGCAAGATCTTTGCATGCTGACGGTGATCGTAAATGAACACTCTGACATTTTGAATGTGTAAAACTAAAACGTAAATTTAACAGAAAACCTGAGAGCATGATATACTCTAAGTGCATTTTTATTATGCAGAAATAAGGTAATAGTTACTACGTGTCCATTAGGTATTTAATTTGAAAGGAGAATGTTAGTGGTTGGGTAAGTCAAAAAAGCATTGGAGTCTTTAGGTCCTAATCTTTGTGAAAAGCCATTTCAGCTGAAAATGCTTGTGCAGTCTCTGTGGAATGCTGCCACTGCAATTCTTAGCAGTACAGCTATAGCTATATGAAGTATGCAATTTTGCTTTCATATGGAGACCCAAATGTTGCAGGAATAAATATATTTGGGGAGGAAATGAAATGTAGATCTTCTTTTTTTTCAGGGTATCTTGTTTTTATAAATCTTTGAATTTATGCAAGTTTTTTTTTTTTTTAGAGTAAGCAATGTGTTTTGTTTTAAAAATGGGGGAAAAATAGAAGCAAATGTATGTCATTGTCCAGCATCATTGTGGTGGAGTACTTCTCATGTAACCTGTGAACTGTAGCAACCTGTGAACTGTACTTCTCATGTAACCTGTGAACTGTAGTAGATGGCATGAAAACTTTTCCATTCTGGATTATAAAACCTCTGATTTGGTCTAGAATCCCTTTCTCATGGAGTTGATTTGATTAATAATTTAATAAGTTAGACAATGTTTTTGTTAATTAGGTTCTAGTTGTTAAACAGTTACATTTATGCAGGTGTTGATACTCTGTCAGCATCAGAGAAATGTGATCAAAAGACCCCTACAGGAACTGGTATAACACGCCGTGTGGAGCTTACTTCAATTGCAGTATATAACCAGGAACATGAAAAAAACTCTATTTTTGCAGTGATTAATTCAGTTGCTTCCATTTTACAGCACATCCCTGGTTCTGCAGTCCTGCTAACCTTTTGTAGCACTTGGCGTGTGCTGCAGGAGAGCTGGATATTGAGCAAACAAGCATACACATGCACCGATCAAAATGCTGTTGATTCTTGCCAGAATGGTAAAATTGAGGTTCCACTAGATGGCATTATTTGCATGGTTTTGGCTGTCTCTTATCAAAATAAACCAGGTTCTGCTCTTGGTGAAATAGATAAAAATAGACTGGGTATTTTTTGCAGCAAGGTGGTAAGGTGTGTCTGAATATAGGAGCTTTTCTGCTTTAGAAGAGGTTACATTGGTGGAATTAGGGGATTCTAGATACTGATTAATTTTGTTTTGGTTTTAAAAGTTCTGGTAGGGTCCTATAGACCTGCATGGGTCCTTTTAATTTGTAGAGCAAGAACATTTAAACTAGTTTTTTAATTTTATGTTACCTCTGGTTCTGTGATTTGTTAAAAATGAAATGTTCAGGCAAATATTCTAAATAAATATTAATAAAAATGAAATATTTGGACAGAAAGCATTTAATAAAATTAAATGTTAAATAGTCTGATAATTGGAAGGTGATTATTGTTTCTTTTGAGGAACAGTACATTGCCGGAATGAATTCTCAGCCAGATCTTCATATAACCATCCAGAAAGTGCTTACTTACATAGCATTTGGTTTCAAAATGCTTTAAATCTTTTAAAATGTAAGGCATTCTATCTGTGTTTTACAGAGAGCAAGAACAGAGAAGGTGATACCTCATGTCTTTGGGGTTGTACTGTTTTCTCATAACTCTTTTTTAAGACCCCCAACAAACAAAAAACTCTCTGGATCTTGGAGCCCATTTATTTTACCCGAAGCAGAACGATTTTTGTAGCAATCCCTTGTGAAAGGTGAATGCTCTCTTGGAGCAGGCCTTTGATCTGGTATGCTTGAGACAAATGTGAAAAATAAACGTGATTCCAGCCATCTGTCTGCATCCGTCAGATCCTCAGATGTTCAGCTTCAGCTCGACAGAGGAAGCTGTAACAACTGAAGCACTGAATAATTCACTTTCACTTTAATCTGTTGAGACACGAGCCTCTATGTACAAAGACCTTTTATGCTGCCTGGTAGATATTTAAAACAAGATCATTTCTGAACTGTTTCCTCAACACAATAGAGTAATTTGACATTATTGAGGAACACTTTCTTGCCTGGTTTGGTGTTCTATTTGTATAGTATTGTTGTCAGCAGATTGCCTAAACAGTGTAAGACATACTAGAAAGGAGATTTTTATTCTATAGCGTGCGTGAGTGATAGGATGTTGCCTTAATCTACCCCAGTGTTGGGCAATCCATAGTAGCCATAATTTGGGACAGTTGGTGTCTTGGTGGTAATTCTAACACTGGTGTGACTGGGATTGTGGGGCTTGGGAAGGATGCTATAGGCTGCTGTCACTTCGGTCTGCAGAAATCTGTCTGCAGTCTCTCTTCTATTCCAGTTATCTTGTAAAAGGTATAAAAATACCGTGTTTAGAGTTTGGGTCCTGAAAGTGCTGACAAGTATTAATAAAACACTCACATCATGATGTCATCTGGAGCTGGGGAAATTATGCAGTATGAACAATCCACTCCTGGGTAAAGCATATTTTAGTGTCCCTAAAGTTAGTCTTTACTCCCTAAGTCATCTAATCGCAGGCTCACACTGGGGACTACAGGCTTTGTGGATGTTTTTCACATATGGAGGGTTTCCTCAAACACATTTAGCTTTTTCAGTTGTGTTCTTAATGGTATTTCTGAATTTCCTTACTCTCTTCTAATGACAGATTTGATTTTCATAGTGTAGGTATACGATTCCTAGGCATTCATTGTAAAGCAGTTCTAAAGTTAGCAATTCTGTCATAAAGTTACATAAGTAAGACTCCTCATGATCTCTAGTATACAGTTGAATTCTTACTATCCAAGTAGAAAGAGATTTGATTAACATGGAATTTTGAGGTTTATGTATTATTATAAATTAATTGAAGAGGACAATAAAATAATCTGTTTTCTATGGAATCTTACTTGCAGAAACCTTCTTTAACCATCAGTCCTTTGCCTATAGAAACAGAGCATTTCTTTTCTTTAAAATCTGACAATTGAAAATTTCCTAAAAAGAAAAAAAAAAAACAAAAAAACCACCAAAAAACTCAGACTTTGTGAACATTTTATAGTGTTTGATTTTTCTATTTGGCTGTTTAAAATATTCTGGTTTCCAACACAGGTTTAGGAAACCCTTCTTTAGGTATGTATAGTAGGATAGGATTTCAGTTGTATTTGAGGCTGTTCATCAGTACCCTCTGAGTACATTTGTACTACAACATGTTCACACTCCAGTCCCCACTAATCTATAAATTTATAGCTGTTTGAAAGGTATGAATGTATTAGTTAAGCAAAGGAATTGTAGAAATAAAATGGAAAACAGAGTAATTGCTTGGTAGCTGCATTTTTCTTCCCTCCTCCCTCCCTCTGAGTTTTTAACATCTCCCCCCCCCCCATCTCTGTTTGGATGCTGTTTAGCCTGTGGATGAGAACAGTGTTATGGAAAGTAGTTATCTGGTGACATGATTGATGTTTGTAGGCATGTGATGTTCAAGAAGCTGCCAAGGTTCTGCCAAACCACCAGCTATAAGGGGCAAGTTTTCCTTGTCTGAGGACGATGTTGCCCTTGCCTTCCTGCATCATTTTGTCCAACCCTGAAACACTTTGGAGTTGTGGAGGGGGAAACTGCCTTCCAGCTGTGGAGCTCATCCCCCTCCCCAGCTGTCAAATGAGTAAACAATTACTGTTAAAAATTGTTTCAATATGCTCAATGTATGAGCGTAATTATGTTTGAAGAATTGAAGCCTGAAGGCGCAAGATGTAACTTCAGAGGTGCTTAATTTTTTCCTCCGCTGTTCCAATGTTTAGTACAGCAGATTTTGTTGTCATATGCTATTCGTTTAATAAAAAGAACTCCAAATGTATGACCCTTATGTGAAAAAATGTGTTTTGTTAGCCAAACCCCCAAATAATCGCCCCTCTTCATGATTCTGTGCAGGCACAATCTGAAGCCCTTGTTTTTTTGTATTATCCATCATATTCTTGTCAATTAAAAAAAAGATTCTGTTCATCAGCTTAATCACTTGAATTTGGAGTAGGACATCCTTTTCCTTTTTATGTATATTTAAAAAATTACGTTGAATTTGGAAATGGAAGGAACAGTTAACCAAATCTGTTTGGATTACATGTTTAATGTAAATACGTATTTTATGCATGTGGTAATTAGATTTTTCTGTCAGTAACACTTTCCCTAACATTCCAAAATGTAACAGCCACAGAAGCAAAGTCGGTGCCATCTCAGCATAAAGGGCAGCAAAGGAACTTTGCCAAGCCTGCAAACATAATGATTTACCTTTAAATTTCCTAAGGAAATCTGGTGTTCATGAAGAATGCTGGGAAGCAGCACAACCTAGCAGTACCCGAGTGCAAGCTATTGACATACTTTTGTTTTTTAAGAGACTGATTTTGAATGCAGTATCAAGCTGGAACATTTCATGTCTGGTTTTGATCTCACAAAAGTCTTCTCTTCCTCTTAAATTTGTTCTTAATTAAATTTCTTTACAATTTAATGTTTTATGTGGATTGCTTCGTCTGCTGACTGACTTCTGACCTTTAACAAAGCGTGGATTACTTTCTCAGGAACGTTGTTTTTACAGTTTTGTGGATTTTTTTTTTTTCTAATTAGCCCTGTTTGTTAAACAAACCCAACCCTTTTCCCCTCTATTTTATACAGTAGATGCTCCAGAAGTTTGGAGGTATGGAATTCAGGCATCTTTGCTGTGATGATCTTTGTGTTTGTACCAGATTGTCTTCACTGCATTTCCAAGCTTTATTTTGCATTGAACCATAGAAAGATTTATTTTGTGGTACACAAGAAGCGTTCTAAAACTTGGTGTGTCAGTCCTGTTATAGTTTTATAGGAACTTTGTCAAGAATGTGCTGTGTTTCTAATACAGGATGCGGAAGGGAAAACTTAGTGTGATGCACCTGTCAGCTTTTAAAGGTTTTAAAGCTGACTTCTTTAATTTTCCTGATGCACATATGCCTTCCTCCTAAGCTTTTTGCTTGATGGGATTTGAACGATGGTTCTGGCTTGTGAACCAAAGCGATTTCCCCTCCCCGTGTTTCAGAATAGTCTGTGTCTTTGGGAATTCTTTGTGCAGACCTTTTGTCTCCCAAGCCTGGTGCTAGTATGTATCTGGTCTATAGAAAGTACTCAAGCACTTGCAATTTATTAACTAAGTGAACTATTTTTAAGTTTCTGGTATGTTTTCATAAAGCTTTGTTTAGGAAGTGAGGTTTCCAAAGCAAGCAAACTTTGGACCCTCGGTGTTTAAAAACAAGCACATCCTTTGTATTGGATGTTACTGCAACCATCCATTGTCCTAAATAAAAAGACCACTAAAAACACGGTCAGGCATCCTTAGATGATCTAAATCCTTTACTTCACTTTTCTTGTATGAGTCCCTCTGTCTTCCAAAATACTGTTGTCGTTTTGCCAAAGCACTGAATTATATTGCCAAATGTATTTTTTTAAGTGTTTTATCAGCGTTATGTGCCTTATAGATACTGTGATGCTTACAAATTACAGTGCTTCATGCTGCTTTTGACTAGCAAATGTTCCGAAAAAAGTCAAGTCCCTTCTCGCAGAAGGATTTCTGTCTTTTCTAATATGGACTTCCCCAAGTTAAAATGCCTCATTTGCAGAATCTTGCTTTATTGCTGCCTTTCTGACTTTGCTTGGTGTTTGACATACTCGGAATGAGACAGCTGACTGCTCTCCTGCGTGTGATCATTTATGGATAGAGAACAGAAAGTCAGCATGCTCCAGTTTTCAAATATTGTTTGCACATGTTTTGGGGATGTATCTCTGCTACAGGTAAATCCTGTTTCTGATGTTATGGTGAACTTTTTATCTGCTTAAAAAATTCTGCGCTGTCGTTAGCATTAGGTTTTTCTTCAGTCATCGGTGGACTGTTATAAAATGTGGTTTCTAAAGAATAATGTTTTAGATTGTAATACCAACTGGATAGATTTGTACATCTGAAATTCATTTAACCTTTGTATCAAATACCTTTGTACTTAAAGGCTAATTTTTCATGCCTAATTTGCACATGCAGTTACTGTGACTGAGTGGGCAGTTATGGTAAAAATCTGTGCAAACAGCAGGCCTTTTGTCTAGACCAGCTTTACACCTCCAACCACCATAACAGTGAAGTAAGAATTTCATGAATAAAGGAAAAGAAATAAGCACACCTGGGTTTGAAGATCTGTGCCTAATGTGTTTGGTTTCTCTAGCCTGCAGTCTTCTTGTCTGACTCTACCCTGTTTAGCTTGTTATTGATTTTTCCCATGCTTTCCTCTGTAGTCATGCTCTGTCCATGGAGGTAGTGGTGTCTCTATCCAGTATTTCATGGCCATTCCTTATCACATTGATTAAATGATAGCTTTTGTGATCAGTAAGTGGAAGGTCTTTTCCTGTCTTCCCTCAAGAGAGCAGTTTCTGGGATGTTTAATGCCACAATTCTGGCATTCATCATCTTTCTCAAGCACTTGTCCTGCGCGGCTTGGGTCTCCTTGTGTGCACGAGTCACTGCACCTGAGGTGTCTTTTCCCAGCTAATTTATGTTTCTTTTGCTTTCTCTTTGAATTAAGGAATAGTTCAAATTCCTAGCTAGGCTGCTTTTCTGAGAGTTTTCTCTCACCTACAGTTGATTCCTTCACGTCTCCAAACAGAGCAACATACAATGTGAAAGTCATTAGAATGTATTTATGAATGAAACACGGACACTTTTCCAAAGTCACCACAGAGCATGTGGCTGTTTTATGTAGGACTACAGAAGAACTTTTGTACGCACTGACAGCTGAAATCGCATAAAGAGTTAAAGCACAACTATTTTTATTGGACACTTCTACAGACATTCATAAATGTATTTCTCTGTGTAGTGCGTATTAGCAGTAGATTACACTGAGAAATGTGGTCTCGGTATTCGCAATACAGAATGTGCTTTCCTTTTGCTGACACCTATGGAAAGGGAACTTGCACAGCAGCAGATAATTTCAGCAGATTTTCCTCCTTTACTACTCCCACTGCCTTTTTGGACACATAATGTAGGGGTTGTAAAGCAGTCTCTAAAGTAACATGCTTGCTGTTGCTTGCCAGTGAGAAATCTTGGGGCCTTTAAAGTGCTTTTGAATTAGGTTTTGGATACCAGTGTTTTCCTCCTGTATGTTCTCTACTTGATTTCAAACTGCTTTTTGAACAGATTATAGAAAAAATTATCTGGAGCATCAGAAAATAAATGTGTTTAAAAAATTATGATGACGTAAGAGATAAAGTACTGTGCTTCACTGTGGTAGATCAGTAACCTGCAAACTGCAGTTTCTGAGGGCTCTGGGCTCATTTGTAATACAGAGGAAGTACAAAGCTCTTTCTTTGTGTGAACGTGGAATTTTGCGGCTGTAGGCTTCAAATCATTTGTCTTGATACCAAAAGGAATATACAAACCTTAAAGAGATCTTTCAAGCATAGTCATGTTGAGTAAAAGCATTTATTACAGCTTTGGAATGTTTAACTGCAGTATTGCACATCTAAATTGGGAAAGTTTATAAGTACTGAAGTTTTAGGGAATGTTATAAATGTTCACATAGTTCTGTTTTAATTCCTGGGGTCTGAACCTTTGGGTTTGCTTTTTCAAGTGTGGGGGTTTTTTCTTTTTTTGCAGCCACGTGGATTATAGATTTCTCTTAACATACAGGCAGATGCTCTCAACTGTTGATGCTTTATGCAAAATCTAAACCACTTGGAAGCTTACAATGAAATAGTAAAAGTATGTAGCAATATAAGGAGGAACCTTGAAACAGCTGACAATGCACAACGCTTCCTTCCCAGTTTTTAAAGCCTTTTGTCCAGATTTTGAAACAAGTATTTCGTGTCATACCTGAAATGGTCTTTTTCCTCCCTCTTTTTCTTGGGCTTTCTTTTCGGGTGCACATGAGAATGAACCTGGTTTGAGTTGGCAGCAGAACTCAATCTGTATGAGCTTGGTTTCAAAATACTCAGCTCAACTTATAAGCGAACGTTGTATTTGTTTAACAGTTTGGCAACTTAGCACCGAAGACTGGAAAGTGTGTAATGTGGCTCTTTAAATGACTTAATAGTAGTGGTAACATTTTCAGAGGATTCTAATTTTGTATTGCATTTTTACTGGATTCCGATGAATTTTGAACTGAGCTTTAAAAGAGGGTTTGCCTTTTCTTTTTATAGGGAGGTTTATATGGCTTCCTACTTACCAGATGTATACATACTGTGGGGCACTACCAGTGAGAAAGAAATCTTTCTAGATTTGGCTTTGAAGTAGTGGATCCTTCCGTTGGTTAGCGTTGCACAGCTTTAATATAAAGTGCAGTTTCCATGGATAGAAGTGTAGATTAGGAAATTTCTAATCTTCTGATATTTAAAAATACATAACTGTGGTTATTTAATTTTGTGAATAGTTGTTGCAACCACATCACTATGGCTTTGGCTTTTTTCATAATGTCATTGTGTTTCTTTAGGCAGTGTCAAGCATGGCGTGTGACAGTGTGTGCCATCCGTGCATTTTCTGGGAAAAGCCCCCCAGATTTATACTAATTTTCAGCCCTTTATGTTTTTCTCTAAATTACAGGTCACCTATTTTACAAATTTGGGATCACAGAATCTGACTGGTACAGAATCAAGCAAAGCATAGACTCCAAATGCCGAACAGCTTGGAGGCGGAAACAGCGGGGGCAGAGTCTTGCTGTGAAAAGCTTTTCAAGGCGAACACCTTCATCATCATCTTACAGTGGTTCAGGTAAAAAAAAGCAGACAACCCTCTCCTTAACTCACAGTAACCAAACCAACCCCAACAGGAACTGAAACTTATAGCAGTAATGCCATCTGCTTTCCAATAGACCTGAAAATTACCTCAGTCTTAATTCTGTTTGCAACAGGTGTGCATAGTACCTACAAATGTGGATATTTTTGCATAACAAGGGTAAATAGAGAAACCCATGTTTCTCACAATAGAAGTTTCGGAGTTGATTTTATATTCTTGTATTTTTGTTTTGGAAGTACCATTTCTCATTTGTGAAGAGGCCTCTCTGTTACAGTGTGTGTATATCTACAGTGTTTCTCAAGGAGTGTGTCTGTGTACTAAGTGAAGCTGTCCATTCGTAGTTAAATCATCGTGGGCCCCCAGCAGAAGCCAAGCACCTCCTGGGGTGGCTGGCTTCCACCAGCCTTATGGTGCTTGTACCAAAGTAGATCCCTGGTGGGATGAGCTTCTAATCCTGTTTCATCTACAAATTGCAGTCACGCTCTTGGTCGCAGTGCATTAAGGATCCTAGAAAGGAAGTGAGATGTGTATATGTGTGTGTGTTCACAAGGAGAAGGAAAAGGGAGTCTGTATCTAGAACAGTAGTAAACTATGGATTTGCCAGAAAGGAGTGTAGGACATTCCAGAGTGGAGAGAGATTGGCTTTGTGGGTTTGTACGTTATCTGAATGCCTGCCTTCGTTGCGATGCTTAAGAGCATCCAACTCCATGTGTTAACTGAAGTACATGCAGCTTTATGCTATGGTATGGGTTGTTTTTTTTTTTTTACCATGGTGATTTTTTTTCAGTAGAGAGTCAAAATGTTTCTGCAGCTGATATTCAAGAGGAGTTAAGTGAATAAATCTTTCTTGGTGTGTTCGCACCATTTAGTTGGACGTGCTAAATTTTGTTCTTGAAGTGTTTTCCTCTGAAGAATTTAAATATGTTGTAGGTGATTTTATATTTCCATATAGGTATGTAGACATGAATAATAATAACAAATGAAAAATACTGGCCTAAGAAGTGTTCTCATAGGACGTTTCTGGCTCATGCTTTTAATATAAAGCAGTGTTATGGGACACTTGTACGTCATATATTAAAAACAGTGTTTTGGAAGTGAGCCCAAAGAAAAGGAAGTAAGTTTATTTGCCTGCATAAAATTTTTGGTTGCATGTTAACACTAACCACTGTATCTCATGCAAAGAATGCCAAAATCTGCTTTCAATGGAAAATTTTATGTGCTGGAACTGGGAATCATATCCAAAATTCTCAAATTAAAACAACTAATCAAAGTAATGATAACCATAAGCCATATATGTTAATGGGATTTTTATTTTCAGTCTCTAAGCAATCAGTATTTTAGAATAAAAATGCAGTAGTAAGTGAATATTATGGGCCTGTGCTCATTAGTCTGTACTCCTTGACTGTTGTTAAGATCTATTATTAAAAAATATTAATCCTTAATCTCCTGGTTTGGAGATTTGGGGAGACCTGTGTAGAGATGTAAAACATTATTCAGGCTCAGTGGATTCTTGGTTTCAGAAGGCCATGAGATAAGAAGTTTTGGTGGGTTTTTGGTTTGTTTTTTTTTTTTTTTGTTAAACTGAAAACTCAGAGTTTCCCCCCACCTGGTTCCACTAACCTGATTTGTGAACCAATTGTTCCATGGGTACAGGGAGACCTGAATTAACTCCTGGGATTTCAATAGTGTGCTGTCTGGGCAGGTGGGAGTAGCAGGTATGGACAGTGAGGGGTTGGTTCTGTAAGAGCCACCTTGGTGTTTTGGGTTGTGTGCCCAGGCTCACTCATTCAGCCGGAGCTGAGCTGGCTGCCTGTGGTACATCAGCATCCAGGATTTTCCCAGGAGTTTTTAGGCCGCCTGTGTGTCCCCTCATAGCAAAGAAGTGGCTGCATGTCCTTATAAAGATGTCTTTTGGTCCAGAAGATGATGAGGTTCAGCTGAGACATCTTGGCACGTCATTGGCAGGACTGTATGGACTGTGCAGCCAAGAGTAGAGTACCGGCAATAACATTAACAGCTGCCTCTGGTAATGGTATGTGAAAATGTTCCCATGGATCCAGAGTCTTTTGTTAATTTTCTTTAAAATACTGCTCTTACTCAGAATGTCATTGGCATCATTTTCTGGGAGGCCATAAAGATGTTAGATGAATTCACCACTGCATTCATACCGGTGGTGAAAAAAGTCTGAGAAAAACAGACCACTTTTCTAGAATCAGGTGTTCCTTTGCAAAACTAATTTGCATTCCCAAATCAGGTGGGAATGGTATTTCACCTGAGGAGAGAAGAGGGGTATGAGGAAAAACAGGAAGGTGGGTTGAGAGGCTAAATAAGTGAACGGGAAAAAGAAAGAGAAGAAAAGATGCAAGGTAAAAAAAAAAGTAGATTCCCAGATGTTTGAAAGGTAACTTTTCCATGACAGGGCTGTAATTCCACTGCTCTTTTCAGGTAACTTCGTGAGCTGCTCAGACTTTGCCTTTGTGGCTTCACATCCCTGGAACCCTTCAGTGGAATTACAGCATCATAATTCACAGGCATCTGTTCCTTATTATACACACTGTACAGTGGATATAGCAGAATTCCTGCTGCCAGCTAGCAAGAAAGAGAAGTAATATTTCACAGCTCTGAAGCAAAGGAGGTCTGTATTTCACAGTTATGACAACATAGCTGTCAAATATGGCTTTTTAAAGTGTTACATATGAACCCAGACAGTTTTTATGGTAGCATTTGTTTCGGGGGCAATTTAAGGTGAGCCTTTAACAGTCTGAAATACAGCTACTTGAGAAACTGTCTTTCCCATTATTGTTAGTTATAGTTATTAAGATCAGCTTCTAGGTGCTTTATGTCAGGTCTCCACCCTACTGTGGTTACTGCTTTCTGCAGAAGAGTATCTGTTTGGTTTCACTGAGTAGTATGTTACCCCATGTCAATACATGTATTACAGGTATTTGTGTAGTTTATCTGTTGGGTGGAGTGTAGTAGGTGCTTCACGCAAAAGCTATGACGAAGAAAAAGGTCTGGTAGAAGGTTGTGAATGGCCACTGTGTTGTGTCTACACTGTGAAGGATGCTGGGATATGCTGTGTAGTGTCTTGCACAATGTCTGCTGAGCTGTTCTGAAAAGCTGTGGCTCCACTCACTCAGCAGAAGACTGGCTTCTGTTCAAAGAAGCTGTAGTGATTTAGTTGGATCAGGAAATGTAGTGAAGGGTGTTCTGTGACTGGTCAAGCTAGGTTGCTGGGCACCTTAAGGTAAGGGTGTCATCATGTTCTCTGGTAGTTCAGATACACCAGTGGTGTTGCAGAAGTTCAGTAAGAAAGTGCTTTTATTTCATCTCTTGTGAGCATTTCAGGTGGTGCCACTTGGGGGGAAGATTTGCACACGCTCTCCCTTTTACTGGGTTAAATATGATAAACCTAAGCTATCTACAGAAGCACTTAAACCCATTGTTCTTAGCTAAATTATGATCATTTCATAGGGAAGGTTTAAGGTTTACCCTGGAAGATATTCCTGTAGTCTTCAGAGAGCACTTCTTAAGATGCACTGTTGCCATCAACAATAGATGCCTTAAGTAGACGCATAGCATCACAGTGTCTGCTGTGCAGCTGAGCTATTCTGAAAGCGTCATTAAGAGGTTTAAATCTGATTTCAATGTCCTAAGCGTGAATGAGCGAACACCACGTTCCCTGTTTGAAGTTTTTCCAGAGTTTGGTAAGGTTTTTCCACTTCTGAACTTGTGATTGTAGTACTTAATACCAAAATCATGACCAAGAAGTGCAACAGGAAAAAAAAAGGCTCAGATCCAGAAATGTCACATTCGGTTGGCTTGAAATAATATTTTTCATCAATTACCTCTAGGGGCTGATAATAGCAAGATAACTTTCTGTATGTCATAGCGTAATAATACATAATAATACAGCAGAAGGTTTATTGGTGCTTTCCGTCAAGTGTTGCAAAGGATCAGCTGTTCTGCAGTTTTGTGACTTTTGAGTTATTGCATGCACAATAGATGAGTCTGCGCTATTTACATTTAAAGAGGATTGCTATTCTTGAGCTTCATTCTTATGTACTTGTTAGGCATGTCAAAGGCTTTTTCTGCTTGTTGTGCATAAAAGTTTATGTAGCATGTGGCTTTGATTTGAGTTGTGCTGCTGAAAGTGATAACAGATTTCTTCTCTGCTCTTTTTATCACATGGAAAAATTAGCTACATAGATGATGTAGAAAAGTAGGAGGTTGAGGCCACAGTCCTTACGTAGTCTTACAAGCTTTTGGCCTTGTAATTCTGTGATAGCATTCAAGTGTTAAGAGCTCAAGAGGAGTGGATCTGCAGACAAAAGCATGTCTAAGGAAGCCAGTAGGAGAGTATGAATGAATGCCTCTTCTGAGTCCTTTGCCCCCAACAATATTAATTGAGATTGTTCTACACTTCATTGACTGTGAAGCTTTACAGTAGCCACAAGATTTATGGGTTGCATAAAGCCGTAGTAGCAGACTGTTACATGTAGGCAGAACTTGGGTTTTGTTATCTGTTTTTTCCGTTGAAGCTGTTGCCTTTCATTGGAATTGAGGTATTAATTGCAGTGGTTTGTTCTGCTCTTCTCAGTGCCAACACTTTGGTCCTTAATGTGTGTTTTTCTCTTCTTTTTTTCTGATGAGTTGTACACGTGGCTGCCATGATAATTTAGCGAGATACTCGTTCTGTAAATGTTAGCAGTCTGTGGAGGGAAGGCACTAGGAAATGAAGTTTTTGGGAGGAGGATTAATTGAAGAGTGGCTTCTCCCTTTCTTTTAATTTCTCTTCAGATTGTTAAAGCTGTTATCACAGTTTTCCATGTTGGAATTTTTAATTAGTTCTATGACTTTGGGATTTGTGTGTAGAAGTGCACAGGCTAGGCTGAGATGTCACATACAAAAATGGATGTGGAGCCAAATCCTCAAAGCTGTTCTGCAGAATTGGAAGCATTTAGCACTGACTGAGTGAGGTAGAGGTAATGGTTTACAGCATACAGTTTTATTTCAATTAATTGTTCAGTAATGGTGTTTTCTCTGCTTTTTGTTTGAAGGCTGCTTTGCTACCTCGAGCTATTAACCTTTCCTTACTAGGGAAACACATCTGCAAGAAGCAGAAGTGTGAGGCTGGGAGGCCTATACACCAGGAAAATGGGTGTGAATAACAACACATAAGGAAAATAAGCCTGAATCCCTCTGCTATGGAATTTATACGTCCTGCATTTCCTTCCAAAATGCGAAGCCAGATGCTCTGCTGATAACTATGAAGTAGACTAGGAAAGAATCAGAAAACACTGAAGGTTTTGCTTTTGAAGTGAGAAATTTTAAAACTGATCTTAGTTGAGAATTAAACGCGCACCTTCTTGAAACGGTTGCAGGTGATATTTGTCTGACAAATCTCACCTTGCTCAGCAGTGTCTGTGGAACATCATCATTGAGAGATGTAACAGAAGTAACTGCTTCAGCAGGGGTGATTTTGCCAACTGTTGAACATTCATCTGAGAAGGCAAGATCACTTAGGCTAAATTTACTTTACAGCTCGCAAGCACACACAGTAAACAAGTAGGAAAAATGTAATAGGTCAGTTTCAATTTGCAAGGAAGGAATGTTTCAGTCATGTTTTTTTCACCCCTATATCACAGCTTAATCACCTGTGGAATAGTCAGTGCAGCATCTTCCATTCCATGCGTAGCTCCCAGGCTATTCCATGTAGCGGAGGTTGCTTTGGGAACACCATGGAAAACATACTCAGTAGTAGCACTGCATAAGCTGTTTGTTCATGTCTAAATACCCCTTTGTAACCAGTGCAGTGGGAAATTTCAAAGCAGGAGTTCAGCTGTGTAGCTTCTTGGTGCCAGGGATTCTCAAATATATCAAAGTTGCAAATGTGAGGCTAGATAGTTTACATGATCGTGATTTATAACTGTTGACACATCCTCCATTCAAGCCTTGTGCTATTCATGTTTGTGTTTGTTTTTAATGGAGAATGTTTAAAAACGGATAAATAATTACTTTTGTCTGGTCAGAGATTTAGAGAGGAAAAACAATACTTATAAAGGATGTTTTATTTTTAGACACTGTTAAATCCTCTCTCTTCTTTCTTCCTAAGAAGAAAAAAAAAAACCCACCAAAATCCAACAAAAAAAAAAAAGAAAGAAAACCCAACTGTGGTTATTGCAGAGAAGCCAAACTGAAATCTGTTTATAAGGGGCCATGTGAGATGTACAGTATGACTGCATTCAGTCTGCATCTGCTGTTCCTACCTCTGCTAAGTATAATAATTTCTGGCATCTCTGAAGCAAAAGATGGGTTACAAATAAAGGATTTTGGCCTTTATAGTTAAAAATGTATTCCAATATGTGCATATAATATATATGTAAATATATATCTGCTGCAGCTCTTATTTCTTTAATACTGTTTTATAGCATAACTTAGAAAAGAAATACTCATTGTAAATGAATCTTTGTGTTTCCTCAGAAGTACAGAACTGCAGTTTTTGTAATGGTAGAAAGTTCTGTAAGGGAAACACATTTTTACTTGCTTGTGTCCCAGGTCCAGTTTTGCTCTTTGTGTATATTTACGTTTATGCTCTGTGTTTGAGTGTATGAAGTTTACTTGTACGTATGTGTGTGTGTGTACACACATGCACTGAAATGAAGGATTATGTACTTGGATGCTGTTTTGACCAGCATTGGGCTGTAGCTGAGCTTGGCTGCTGAATTATGTACTGGGGGACTGAGCAGCATGATGGAAAGACAAAATCACAACAAATGGAGTAGTGGTAGCTTGTAAGAAGCAAGACAAGTAACAGCGGGTTTGCTTAGCTATTTAGCATCCAAAAATGCTATTATTAAAAAATACAGACAATTAATTGCATAAAATGTCATTAGGACTGATGTAATGGAAATGAGAGGAAAACTGAAAGACAACAAGGCTTAGATAAATGATGTTTTTGGAGTATCTGTTGCTTTCAGTGTCCATGGCAAAGCCACTGCCAATAGTAAGCATGATTTAATATCAGAATTGGAAAAAATCACACTATTATTTGGTTGATGGTGCATTTTTCCTGTTAGGTACGTGACTTTTCTGGCAACTGTGATTTGTTAATCCCATCTGGAATTCTGTGCAGCAAACTTCTGTTGACAACAGTGAAGGAAATACTGGAGTAGCACTCTAAGCAGCAGGACTATATTTAAGAAATTATAAATGTTCTTCAGTTACCTCCTAGTCAAATGTAAAGTATTACAGATGGATGCCCAAAAGAGAGCAAGCCCATGTACTCGTTAATGCTTTGCTCAATTACCGCAAAAGTGTTCTGGTTGTAGTTATGTGTTTGCAGATTAACATCCATTAGAGCTGTCTAGTGGAACTGTTAAGCGACTAAACTTTCAACAAGTAAGTAAATACCAGCTTGGTGGTTTTGAGTTAGTTTCCAGTCCCCATGTTTAGACATAAAACTCCAAAATTATCTTCTTACACAAACAGTTGGAGACAGGATGAAAAAAAAACCCAAAGAATGGATATTTTTTTAAAGAACATTTCCATTAAAATATTTGTATGAGCGAACAAGGTTCATTCTTACAAAACTAACATTCTCTTTTCAGTATAAATCTTAAAAATATTAAGTAGATGTATTAAAATTTTATAACTCATGACTTCCTCCTGTGCTGGCTTAAAAAAACCCAATAATTTAGAAAAAATCGAAGTATATCAACCATTAGTTATCTCTGAGCAGGACAAGGCCTATCAGTGCTTATTTAAGCAATACATAAAATCTTGTAAGGAAATGATCTACAATGGAAGTAAGTGACACTGTTTCTTAAATATTTTCATTATAGTTTCCGGTACTTGGAGAGATTGAAAGCCCTGTGGTATTGAATCTAACTACATGTTGGATATTAATGTGTTTTACGTTATCTTCTAGCATAGAAGTCATTGTCAGAGCAATAAATAATTTGGAAAAATTGTAAACCACTTAATGCTTCAGAGATTTCATTCATTGTATTTTTGTGGTGTAGCAAAAGAAAAATGTTAAAGTCATTTATAAGAATGCTGTAAGTAAAGTGTTTCTTCAAATGATGCATTATTCTAAATGCCCTTTCTGACAGTCCCATTGTCCAAGATGTCTTAAGTAAAAACAAAAAAAACAAAACCAAGGAAGAAAACTAGGACTGGTGCAGAATTGTAGTGTGATATTAGTATGATACTGGGGCATTTTAAGGTTTTTTCCTAGCAGCGTCTACTTGAACTTGTCACATGTGCTGAAAAACAGTCATTGATCGATAGCTCCAGGTCTTTTTCCTGATTGCTAGAGGGATGTATGGAATCTCGTGATATATTTACCCACTAATGAGGTCTTGGTCTGTAGGAAAGCATATGTAACATCAGATTTATAAGGATCCTTTCCCTGCAGCTGGAAAACCTAGAAAGGAATCTGTGATACATCTGCTTCTAATGCAAATCGTTATCCTCTTGAAATCACGCAATGGTTTTCCTGTTTCCTGAAGGTAACCCCAGGTGTCTTCCTTTGTGTAGGGGCTGCTGCTTAGGAAATGTATGTGGTTTTGCTTTGATACGACTTTTAGTGTTGTAGAATCTTTAATCAAGATTCAAAAGATGGTTTTAAACATACGCTTTCTCAGAGACAAAATAGCCTTTGGAACTCCTGTAGCAGATCTACAAGCACGTGTAAGAGTATTAATGCACAAATGATCTGTGTCTGCTTACTGACTGTGTTTGTTTTCCACAGTTTTTAAGTCGTGATTTGTTGTTGCCTGGACACTGGCATGAGATAAACACATGTCACAAAGCTGGATTTTTGTCTCTTTTTCAGAGGGTTCGCAGAGTTCAGTTTCAGCTTCTAATGAGATCCAGCAGAACCAGCCACAAGCGCTACACTATGCACTAGCCAATGCTCAGCAGGTTCAGATCCACCAAATAGGAGAAGATGGACAAGTCCAAGTAGTATGTACTCAACTTTTTCTAAATGATTCCATTTAAATAACCTAGTTTATTGCAAACTTTGCTTCAGTTTAAGTTTAATTTTCGTTTTTTGGTTTGAAGTGGCCTATCATTATTTAAGCGTGATTTCCAGAAAATAAACATTGAAAGCTTATAAAAAAAAATCTTATTTGGCAAAAATCTTCATACAGGATGTGTTCACACAGTTATTGCAAACAAATGCACATCGATTACTATATATAGAATGACTAGTCTCCACCTGGCTGTTTGCTTGCACTTGCCATAATAATAATAGCAGACGTACTCAACGCATGATTTACACTTCAGAGGTAGTTCCAGCTATGACTTTCAAAACAAGAATGCATTTATTTATTTATTTTCATTTAAAAAAACTCTGCATTCTTAGGCATTTTTGACCATCTGCTAGCTGAATCCCTTATGTGTGTATTCAGGTACATGTATATAAGTAAAAGTTATAAATATTGACATTTTTCTAAGCCTGAGACTCCTACCATCACTCGGCCATGATTATAGGTAAGGTTTTAGTGTACTCTGAAAAAAACTCATGTTGGCTTTATTTCCTATGCA
This sequence comes from Pezoporus flaviventris, assembly GCF_033815535.1. Classification (NCBI taxonomy): domain Eukaryota; kingdom Metazoa; phylum Chordata; class Aves; order Psittaciformes; family Psittacidae; genus Pezoporus; species Pezoporus flaviventris. The sequence goes on along the minus strand of NW_026892653.1, from coordinate 1,016,063 downwards.
CTACAGTTTGGCTACAAGGATTGTTTCAAATTCAAATTAAAACAAAACAGAACTCCAAAACTCCAAACCCCAAACCTCAACGGGGCTAGGCAGTGTCCAAGCGCAGAACAGAAGCATGCACAGAGATGTATGTGCCTGCTCTGCATGATGACCACATAAGACCACTTCCCTTAGAAACCAGGCTAAAAAAACAGGTGGAAATGGGCAAATAATCAAGAATTCCTGAGATGTTAGTCAATGATGTAAAATGTAGTAGCTAGTGGTCTGGCTGTTGCAAGAATTTTGGTCAGTGTCCTTACAAAGAAGAGTCTGAAGTGGAGTAATGAATAGATATTTGATAGGTATTTATAGTATTCTCTTCCCAGGTAAGAGAGGCAGTGCAGGAGAGGAGAAAATCCGTCCAACTGAATAATTTACACATAAAGAATGAAAACCCTCTATCAACACAGCGAATACTCAAGTCTGGTCATGCAGGCATGCAAATAGCATGGAAATGGTGACATTGCTCTGAAAGATAATGACAGAAAAAGGGCTGTGAAAGGCTGATGTGTTCGGAATCTTTTAAAAAAGGACATGTCTGTAAGACTGCTACCCAGAGTAGCAGTAAAGGAGTCATGGAAACTGGGGGAAGATTTCAAGATATGCGCCACACTGTTGAAGGCAACTGGCAGAGCTGTAAGCATTGCTTAAAGGGAGGACTTAAACATTAGCCAGAATATTTTTTAAGGACTGCATGAAAATTAAAGCAGTTGAAATGAAAGTCACTGGGAGAAACTCCAGTAAGCAACTATAGGAGAGGAAAATGCACTATAGAGCAGGCTAACAGTTATTAGTAAGGTAGTAGGTATTTATAGTATATATGTTTAAAGGAAATCAGTATTGCCTTGTATTTGTGAACAAACCAAAAGGACTGTCCTTTGAAGGTCAGCTGTGTATCTGCAAAAGATGAGTGAGCAGTTCTCTTCTGGAATGCTGCATAATACAAAGATGAATAAAGTCACCTTCTTCCCCTCTCTCTTTAATCAGAAAGGAGGGTGGCTTACATTTGAAAACTCTATAAATGGGTCTTTTAAATGTTCAGTGCTTTTTCCTGGGAGCCCTGAGAGCTTGATGTTAAGGAGGGAAAGTGATTCTAATCTCAACATGGACTGGGCTGTGCTATAATTTTATATACGGTCCCTATTGTCAGAGCAATACTTTCAGTATGTTTTTTCTTCCTATAAATAGACAGTTTCCTTCTAGAGGAAATGAAACTGTTTGAAATAGAGGGATCTGTGTTTCTTTGAAAATCATATGCAATTGTTCTTGTGTTATAAAATAAGAAGAGCCTTTGACAGAATTCCAAATGATTATCTTTAATCTCTGTCTCATGCAGGCATATTAAAATGAACACAAAGCCTTATAAACCCTGAAGTAGGTTATTTAGAATCCAATCTCCCTTCAGGTAAATCACAGTAGCAAGGACTTCACTGGGCTAGTCAGGATGCGCAAGGAATTCCGTCCACTCTTATCCATGTTTTGATCAAATGGTTGGCTTGATAACTGTTCTGAAGTGGTGGGTATGGTCAGCAGTACAAAGTATTAACATTATTAAAACTGTTACAACAGATTCTCCACTAACATAAACCAATGTAACTGCATTCAAATTAACTATTTCATGCCAATTTACAGCGTCTTGAGAGTTTTTAGCATGGTACTGTACTTCAGCCAAACTATGGGAATGCATAAAGCTCTTTGGACACTTACAAATAACCTTTTAAAACCTCACTCTTAGCAAATAGCTAGTCTTGGCATATCTGTTTCTAGAACTGAATTTCCAAGGTCTTTAAATGGGATTAATGTTTCAGGCACAATGCTAATCTGCCAGAGCAAGTTAGTCCCATACTTTGTGTATCAATCAAAAATGCAGACACTGTGTCTGTAGAGAAATGTGCTACATAAATGTTATTATTATGCCCATTTTCTTTCCTTTTATGTGAAAATGAACCATTCTTTCTTCAAAGTCCTTGTGCTTACACTTTGCATAACAAGATGGGGAAATATGTATGCACTTTATTATTTTTAAAGCTCTCTTTAGTGGTTTTCATTGAATAAGCATTTGGCTTCCGTACGTTAAGCTGTATTGAATCCAAGGTAATAGCCTCTTCCTCTAGTTATGATTGTCTTCTGATGCTTCTTGGTGTTTTCTTTTGTTGCGGATCCCACAGGGCCATCTCCACATAGCCCAGGTTCCCCAAGGCGAGCAAGTCCAAATCACGCAGGACAGTGAGGTGAGCCAAGTTTGAGTACTCGTGGATAAGATGTTGGCCAGAACATAGGGCCCCAATTCTAAAACTGAACCTATGGGATCCGTTACGATGCTCTACAGAGACCAGCAGGAGTAGAAGTGAGAGCATGAGGTGGAGCCAGGATGAAATGAGCTTTATGGCAGTATATGCAATATGCACTTTCTGTCTCTGGGGGAGTTGTGGGTTTCTTTTTGTTTGTTTGCTTTGGTTTTTTTTTTTTTGTCCAACCAAGACAGCTCTGTGTGTGTGTTACATGAATGACTGTTGTATGTGGCTGATAGTCTTTGGAAATTTAGTACTTACAGAGTATTGTAAGAAACCAGTTTAGGTATTTGCACTGCCTTTGAGAAATGAAATTATTTTAATTAGGTTTATGAACTCAGTGTGTTCAGAATACTCAGTGTCTTTAACTGTGGGAACTGTTGAACAGGATTTGGAGAAACCTTTAAACTCTGTCTAGTAAAGATACATTGCAGAATGAACTGATAGAGAAATCTGACACTGAGGTATTTGCACTTCATATTGTTTTCTATAATCATAGTGTAGTAGAATGGAAATGGATAAATCCAGTAGTGAACCCTCTAATTTTGACTTTCCCCCCCTACTAAGGCAAAACAGCTATTAAAGCCAGCTGAATTTACCTGGGTGAGAGTAACTATAGTTAGGTTTGGAGAAAGGACCTTAAGATCATCTAATTCCAACCGCACTGCCATGGGGAGGGCCGCCTCACACTAGGGCATTTAAAAATGTATAGAGACTCCTAACTGCTAAGACTGCTGATTTCTTAATGCACTTTGTTTACATGAAGAAGCAATAACTATATAAGTTTAAACATAAATGCAGCCTACAATTTTAATCTATGATTTCTCTGTAGTGTATTTTACTCAATGTGAAGCACATCTGCTTGTGGGTAGGCTTAAATCCATTTCCAAAGTACCTTAAATCACATCTCATAAAACCACTTTTGTTGAAGAGGGGTATTGTTAACAAAGGGAGCTATTGTAGAATAAATATTATTGTAAATATTATATAAATATTATAGTTAAAGGCAGTCTTCTTTGAAGAGCTTCTCAGACGGGGGAAATAAGGAAGGATCAAAATGTTCTGGGTCTAAAGGGATGTATAATGTGCTGCAACAAAACTGAAGCAGGTTTTGGGTAAAGAGACACTGAAAAAAATTATGATTCAGCAGATACGAATTGTAATTGATCCTGAGGTGCCCGTTGGCTTCCTTTGGAGTTCCTGTGTGTAAGACTTTTAAGGACTACATCTGTCCATGACAGATGAAAACATCTGGTTTTAAATTTATTACAATGTACACAGCTTCAAATAAGAAGAAGTGCTGCCAGTAAGAGAAAATGCAGAAAATATGCAAATCAAAGAACTGGTGGGGTTTTTTTTCTTCAAAGAAACGTGCTGTTTCACTGCATGTCTCTGTGTTTGGGAAACTGTGTTTATAATCCAAGTATACTGCTGAAAAGACATATCTGAACATATGAATAAAAGCTTCATTTTGAAAGATACTGCTGTCCTTTTTACTTTGTAGCTACAGTTTCCTTTAAACACTTTACAATATTGATTTTATTTTGTAATAGATGTAACTTATGTGGCAGAACTATGATGGTCTTGGTATCAAATTTTGATGAAATAAAAAAATCTGGTAGCAAAGGCAGTAACTTCATAACAACCAATAGTAGATCGCACTTCACATACCTAAAAGTGTTAATACTGCTAATTCTAGTTTAGTAGTTTAAATTTGCAGTTTTATATAAATAAGGGAAACCCCAAAGCTTACCTTAAAAGCCGTGCAAACAAACTGCGCAAAAATATTGTACATCATACAGTAACTTTCAGAAAGCAAAACATGCTGGTGCTGAAAAGCTTCCTTGCTTTTTAGTCTGTTTATCCTCTGTGGTTGAAGTGCTGACCATCGAATTGTAGCTGGATTGCCAAGATAACCCTCAGCAGAATTTCCTAAATTAATAGATTTCCTTAATATTGAAGTTGTTTAATAATGAGATGAGAAACAGGCCTTTTTCAGGTCAGACCAACTTGTAAAATTCCAAAGTCATTTTAATTGTCACTGCTCTTATTTTACAGGGAAACCTGCAGATACATCAAGTTCATGTGGGTCAAGATGGGCAGGTAGGAACATAACTGAGTTTTAAGCATAATTTTACTTTGGTCTTTAAAATTAATGTTGCAGTTGGAATGATCTCACATTATTTGTGCCTGGTTTAAAGAGCAAAGTCTGTTCTGGTCTTTCTGTTTTAATAAACAACTTGCAAAATGATAACACGTAAGCTAAGTACTTTGTCCATGGACTCAAAGTATTTGCTCAAGCTTATTTCATTACTCCTGTAAGATGCTTTTATCCCTGCAGTTTATACCTTCTTGTCTTTGGCCTTTTCACTCTCAAATCTACTAACTGGATTGTTTAGACTGTGTACAGTATGTTCTTTTCTCTGTTACCAACTGTCACTATGGCCAGATGCGGGCTGCAGTCCATGCTAACCAAAGAACATTTATTGCCGAGGTTTAAGCAGATATTTTTTCATTATATGGCTGTCTTGGGAGAAACAGATCTTTCATATCTGCTTTAGTTCTTTTTGATAAGATGGCTTTATTAGGTGCTTATGCATACATGAGGGAAGAAAAAGAAGCTTTTACTTTGAGTGATGAGTCAGTAAGTGATTAAATTAGCAGAATTTCCATGTCAGGTGTCAGCAAAATTCCTAACATTTGATCTCAGTCACACTTTAGTAAATGTTGAGCTGTATTGAAATATCCACAGCACAAAAATGTTCCTGTAAGAAGCTTTCTAGCCAGGCCACTTGAATAAATGTGTTTTGAATTTTTTTTGTTCCTGTTGAATATTAATAAGTTGTGAGACATATGGCTAGAACGTGAATATTGCCCTGAAGTGAAGCGGCTCACATCATAAAGGTTCTTGAACTCAAAGGCTTTGAGAAGCTACCAGTACTCTGAACTTTTGACCACATACAGTATTCATGTAGGGAAGCAATATGATTTGTATTAAAAAAATAAAACCCCCAACATTTTAAGTATTCTTTACTGAGACTTTAATCAGGAATACTTTTACAGAAGTGACACGAGGAAAGGTCATTTCATTTGGAGACATGTCAGAACCTTTGTTTGAGTACTTACCGTTCTTTTTTCCTGCTTTGTGAAATACTACTGGCCAAATATCTTCTTTAAAGACTAATATTGGGTGATGGTGTGCCACTCTGACATGGCGATTAAGTTACTTTTAAAAAAATATTATAGCCTAGTACCATAATTTTTCCCCTTGGAATATCTGTTCCTAACAAGGATCCCAAAATTTCACCTTTCTTAAGCTGCATTGCGTGGTTCTATTTAAGATGTTTTGAGTTCATACTGGTTGTAAGTGAAATGTTTGGATGACTATGTTTTCCTGAGCCCTCTGTTTTAGGCAGGAGAGGCAAATTCTTTCATATAACAGTGGTATTCAGCTAACTCTCATGCCAAAGTAGTCATGAGGTAAGAAACTGTAAACTCTAGAGGAGTAAAAACCTTCCACACTCTAAATGTCTGTAAGTGGAGTCTTGCTGGTTGTCTGAGCAGCTACATTAGCACATGTAGAGTAAGGCTATTCTGGAAGAAAGATTTTCTACAAGTACATGTTTGTAAATGTGTGTGCACGTTTCTCTGCATCTATATAGAACATGGTATGTGTTGAGGTGTGTGAGAGTACAAGATAGGGAAGAAAAGCATGATTTAATCTTTTTGTTTTTGAAATCCACATCACTTTATCTATAGAAAGGCATTGGTACTATGACATAGTACGTATTTGTATACATACTGTGCATATGTATGTCATACTTGACATCTTGCTTCTACCCAAGCGATTGTGTCTGCACGTGTGTATGGAGGAAATCACTTCAGCATCCTATCTTCTTTTTTATAACTAACTGTACTCTGGGCCCTGCTTTTAAACTTCCCATGAAAGCAAGCAGTGAAGTGCTGGCGTAGTTGTTCTTCACACCCTAAGCTATGTTTTGGTGCAGAAAAGTAACTGCCGCCTCTTGAGCATCAGCAGGCATTGTCACACTTCAGCTGGAATCTCTCCAAATCCCCAGGAACCCTCAAGCTCCTCCAGAAGTATTTGCTGCTCAACTGTTTTCCAGTGGAGCAAAAAAATAGGAGGAAGAAAATATTTAGGGGATTTTCATCTCCATTCTGCGCTAATTTTGAACCCTTCATCAGCAGTTTTAAGCCACGTGGGCCTGTTTTGCACTGAAGTGGATGAGTAGCACTCACATGATTCCTTACAACAGCTCCCTGTGTCTGTTAACAAGAGGAGCAGAGGGAAGCCTCGTGCCTCAGCTGTTTCCTGCTCATCAGCTGATCTGTGCTAAGCGACCATTTTTTGAGCTATTAGCTCATAAAAATTGCAAGGAAAAGTGAGTTAAACCATGTTTGTGGTCTAAGAATGGAAGTTGAAACTAATACATTTTCTTTGGCACTTACAGTGGGATAAGAGCACAAAAACTTGTCATATGATATGGTTCAGTGGTAATGGAAGTCATAACAATCCAGTAGCTTGCGATCATCTGTACATGACCTGTGAGCAGGGAGACTTCTGTAGTTTTCCCACCTGTCCATTACTTTTCAGGAGAGTGGCTTTTTCTTCCACGTTTTGAACTCTAATACATGCTGCCAAGGGACACTAAAGAATATTGATAAGTGAATAATGTGGCACTTCTGTTACTAAATGTTTTTAGCTGACTACTAATGGTAATAGATTTTAGCTTGGCTACCAAATAGTCCCTTTGAAAATTCATCATTTGCTGCTGTTCTCCATCTGTTACTGTACACTTCACAGATGTTGGGTAATCTCTCGATTCAGGTGAGGCTTAGTACTGCCACCTGATGCAGGCTTTCAATCTGAATTACAAGTAAAAGGTTTTCAAAAGCTGGGGATGCAAGGCATATGTTAGCTTCATATGAACTAAAGCATAAAATGGCATAAATTCACTGTGAAATTTTATCAATAAAATTTCCAAGGTGAATAAATGTTTTAAGCTTTGTAACAGTAGTAATAAATACCATATTTTCTGCAGAATGCTGCCAGTTGTTGATTTTAACTTCTTTTTCCCCTTTTTGGATTGTCTATCCAGGTAGTTGCACTGAATTTAGGTTTTGTTTTTCTGGCATCATTCTTTGTGGAACTAATGAAATAATGCCAAAAAGAATGCTCTCTACCTACACATGTGTTCTATTAGCTGAAAGTCTCATATTTCGGTGCATGTTTAATAAAAATACCAAACTGCAAAAATAATTAGAATTTGTGTTAACTAACACTTGAAGCCTCAGACCAGCAGAGGCTTTTTCAACCTTACATTTTATACTTAAGATTACCGGAAGATTTCTAATTTGTGTGTCTTTCCTCTGATTACTTTTCTCCCTAATTCCATCCTTTTCACCCTTTGAGCGTAAATGTTCCTTATCGCAGGAGGCATTCCATGTGTGTCCTGCACAAGCTGACATAGTACCACAGTGTTCAAAAGTATAGGTGGGGTTTAACGAGGTGGAACAGTTTTAGTAGTTTGACAGTCCTTGATATTCTGCATTTTGGACATTCCATTTTGTATGTCCTCACAAGCCAGTGTTTCTCCAATTTAGAAATTAATTAAAATGACACCAGACAGATGGTCTTCAACTAATAGCTTTAGTTCTTAAATTAAAAAGTTAATGCGCTTTAACATCTAAAATGTGATTATATGTATTCTTGGAGAGCTGGCAATTTGTTCTGCTCCATGAATGAAAAATTGATAAGAGTAGGAGCATTTAGTTCACTTAGTATCTGTAGGTAAGTAGAAGAAGCAGGAGAATCCAGAACAAACAGTATGTATGGTAGTTTAGCAGCAAAGAACTAGTGAAAATTGCTTTTGTAGTAATCAGTCTTCTTACTGTGTGCATTAAAACAGATTCTGTGTGCAAATAAACATGCAGAGTTGCTCTTCTACATAAGGAACTTGGCATCTTACGTAGCTGTAGTCATAGTCTCTTGCAGATTAAGTTTGTAATCAGTTGTGTGGTGAGACCCATCCATAGCTGTAGAATTACATATATGTAGAGAGAGGGGATCACATTAATAAAACATTTTCCTGGTGCTTAATGAGGTATTTGTATGGAGCAGTGATTGCATTGTCTTTTTCTGAACCTCTACTCTGACCTTGCTGCTACGAGCTTTATGGCAGCTCTGGGGTCTGAGAGAGTTCAGATGCAGGGCTGTTGGGGTAGATCACCAAGTGAGCTTTACAAAAGCATCGTTGTAATGTGTAATGATTGCATGAGAGTAAATGAATCCATGATAGGAAAATACATTCTTGGAAAACTGCTGTAGCGATGGTGAAAATAGGGCAGACTTGAGTGCTGCCTAGTAGCAGCTAGCTGCCGTTCGGCCTGAAGGGTTACAATATAGACGTGTATGAGAAATAGATCAGTGAGACATTGAGTTTAATGTCCTCCAGAGGAGCATGAATCTGATGTCTCATTCAGATCTGTTTTCAATACACATAGTACAGCCTGTAATGCAGCACAGGAGGAGATGTGACCTCATCACCTATGTTTGAAACATCTGTCCACTTTCTGCGCTCTGCTGAGTATGAAGCAAAGGGAAAGCTGTTAAATCGTGGAGGAATGGAAAAGGGGAGAAATAGTTCCAAATGTTAAGGGGGGAAAAAATCCTATTCTAGTAATTTCATGTAATATTCAGTGAATCTTACTTGTGACTGAATCAAACTGAAATGAAAATACATTGGCTTGTGGAGGAAATTATTAACAAACACATGGGATGGTCTTAAACCAACTCTGTTAACATCTGGTTTTTGTATCTGTTTACCCCCCAGTCATTAGTGAGATATTCACACCTTGGCTTTTCAGTGGGTGCACCTCGTGTTTTAAAGGTCCAGTTTAATCCACAACACGAGCATGATTTTCAGTTATACAAACAAAATGTGTTGGCATATGAACTCAGCTTTGCTCACTTATGTATTTTGCAGATGTCATTTTATTGAGAAAGAAATGGCTTTATGTATTTTCTGAATATTCATTTAAATTGCCTTTCGTAAGCCTTTGGAATAAACGCTGCAGTTTCTGTCAATATTAGCAACCTCAATAATAATGCGTGATCCAAAACAGAGGAAAGAACCATCTTCCACCAGTCTTAATTTTCTTACAATGCCGCTAATTAAAAGGTTATAGATTTAAAAATACAAAAATTCTTTATTCGAGTTCCTCGGTCAAGTTCCTCCTACTTCAGTGTAGGAGTTCTTATCCTGTCCCTAATTTCTAAGCAGTAGAGGGCAGTAGTAGTAAGATGATTGTCAGCAACTTTCTCCGCGAAAGGTTGAAGAAGTGAGGAGGAAATTTGAAGTGCGATAAATGTGCCGCTCCAACATCACCCTTGTAAACTGTCGTACCTTGGGGACAGAGACACGTTCACAGCGTGAGTCTTTGTGCATGCATTGCTGACACGGGGGCTGTGTGCATGCGCGTGTGCTTGTGTGCGAAAAGGAAGACAACCGTAACTTCTGCGCCAGCCGCTGTAATCAGTTGAAAAGGGTTTTTCTGCTTTGAATAACACGCACGGAGAAATAGCCAGGATTGTTAGAAGAAAAACAACAAAATTAGAAGCCCAGCAGAGTTCAACTGGAACTTAAAAGCTGCTTGAATAGATTTGACAAAAAATAAAGGATTATTTCTAACTGATAGTTCTTTACTAATAGGTTGTACTAAAGTCTCACAGGTCTGCTGTATTTTTAGGAGCAAAAATTAAGAGAATAGTTTTAAAACAGAGTGTGCTTTATGCAAATTTCATGTAGAAGCACAATATGTTTATGGATAAAGATTCCTAAAAATACCTGAATGTGAGCATTTCACCAATTTTTTTTTTTTGAGGATATTCCTTCCTGCACTTTTTAATTGGCATTCCACAAATGTTACCCCACTTTGACTGTTCCTCAAAGTAGATCATCAAAAACACACACCATATTTTTAGTTCTGAAAACTTAGTTTGCAAGAGAAAGTATTTTAGCAAATTAAAATTGAGAAATTTAATTTTAAAGCAGGTAAGCTTGCTAAGACATACATATGTGTGTGGATTTAAAAACGCTTGGGGAAATAAACCTTACTACTTAGGTGATCATGAAAACATCTTTGACGTACAAAATATCTCTAGAAAAATTAATGTTCTAAGAAAAGTAGTAGCATTTGTGTTATTAAGGATGGGTAATTAAAAAGGATCTGTAATAAACTATATTAGATGTAGCTTAACTGCAGAATTTAAATGCATTTGTAGAAGGTTTGCACCTACTTTGTGGCTGTAGAGCAGGACAAGACATGGTCCAGTAGATAACAGCTGATGTCCAGTGGTCCTGGTTGTCATCGCTCTGTGTAAGAGTCCTGACACAAATCTGTGCTAATTGGTTACTCCAGGTGGTTGTATTTGATGATAGAACAACAGGATTCTTCTACTTGACTACGAGGAGACTCAGGGAAAAGACAATCCTTCAACAGGAGTCAACGAAACATCACAAAGTAGGAACAAAATGACAGAAGGGGAACCGCTACTTAAGAGGGATTGGTGGGAAAAGACTTCCTTTGCAGTTACAGAATGCAGAACTAATTTGGGTATTTTATTGAATATGCCATATGGTTTTTAATACAGAACTTACGCACTTTTGGGGACATGCTGAGTGGTTTTGGAGCTCACTGAAAGTCAACAGGCCTTGCTCTGTAAATGGGTTAACAGTTCTGAGAAACGCCTGTGTTGCAAATCTAGGGATTTAGTATCGTTCGTTAAGGCTTCGTTTCTGATGCAGTTATGGTGGCAGGACCATTTCTTTCTATGTCTGTACTACTGAGATGGGGGATCCTTCTTGGAGAGCCTGAAAGTGAGTGCATGTTAAATAATAATGAGCATGTGGAATGGTTCTTTGTGTCTAGATTTACTTCTGTCCCTGTTAATTATGTAAAATTTCAGAAACCAGGAATTGGGTGTCTGAGTTCCCTAATCAGCACAAAATACTCTAACAGATAATGAAAGCCTTTGTAACTGGAAAATAGCTTCAATTTTTATTCTTAAGGCTTTAAATTTCAAAATATGTAAAATACTTTGTTTTCCGTGAAGAATGGAAAACCTGAATATTTTACTAGCACAATTTTTTAATTTTCTGTTACTTAACAAATGAGTAATAGTAGTTTAAAAAAATACATTTTTTTTTATTTTTTCTTTTTAGATTTAAGGTAGAGAAAAAAGGCAGGAGTCTTTTATTTTTTTTCTTTTAATTTTGGCAAGAGTTTTGTTGCGTTAACCTGACCATGTCCAGTAGTTTTAATAACTTTTTTTTTAATTGCTTAAAGGTATAATTATCTTCCTAAACTAAGATTTGTTTAAAAGGGGTGTAAAGGATGACCCTGGCAAACCTGGAGCAGTGTACAAAAGAGGAAACCTAATTGCTGATACTTTTCCCAGTCTTCTGCTTCACCTTGCTGAGATTTGTTTTTGTTTCCATTGTGCTGTCTCCCTCTTGTTCATTTATGGTGCATGCTGCTGTGAAGGCAGTAAAAAACTCTGTTGCAGCAGAGAGGCGGTATCAGATCCCTGCAGACATTAGTGGGTCATAAGTTTCACTTACAAAGTCTCTGCATTCAGTTTTCTTTCCTCACTGTTCTGTGCTAGGAGATACTGCTTTATTTTCTGGAGAAACCCAGTGATTTCCATCACCAAGCACAGTATCCTGAACTGAGTCAGGAGGAAAAACTTCTTTTCCAGCAGGATGACCCGTTCTCAGATATAAATTGTTATACCGGACTGCCATCAGTATTTCTACATTTTCCACTCCAAGACATGTTTATTACTACATTTTCTACTCCAAGATGTAGCAGGTATACATCGGCACTCACTTGAAGTAGTTTAGTCCTCCTGAAATTGCACTTTCCTTCATCACGATGGATAAATATTACCTAGTTTTCAGAGTGCTTAGCAGGGACTTCTAAAGCCTCGCCTCTTTTCCGTATGTTATTTAAATGTATGTGAAGCAGTGGAAGAAAAGACAAGACAAAACGAGTCCTTGCTCTAATATAAGCAGAAAATGTACCACTCTGGTTTTAAGGGGGTTTTGTTCGTTTGCATAAAGTAGCAGTGCCACCATTTCCCAACCTTTTCAATACTTAACTAAAATTAGCTAGCTAAATGTCATGCTGCTAAGAAAATAATAGTAGGTAAATTTACTTTCTTTGTTATCTCCAGCTATTGAAAACAATCTTTCATTGCTGGTTGCTGCTCCTGAATGCTGGGTTAACTTGGTTTCTTTTAATCGGCCTCAAGGTGGGACTGATTAAAAGACTCTGCAGAAGTAGCAAGTATTTTTGCATTTTTTTTTCCCCCAGTTCTAAAGCAGCCTTTATATCATGGTGAAATAAGAAGCAACATCTTTGTTTAAGTTTGGGATGGCACAGCCAGTAACGATTACACATCTGTGCCCTTAATGCACAACTGAACTTGTCTGCTGCATGGTGAAGTTTTCATCTAAATGTAGTAGAGGGTGGAAAAAGTACTTCATGGTGCTTTTCAGATAAACGTATCCAAATAGTTTTTACGTGATGGGAAAGGAAGGAAACAAGTAAGAAACAAACAGGCTTAACTGGGTTTATCAGCAATGGAAGAAAGGAATTGTTGCTTTGGCGATAAAGCAAATATTAAGTCATTTTAGCATAGTTAAGGCTTGGAGTGTAGATATTTGTATGTTGTAGTCTCTCAAAGGTCATCAATTGTTCTTAATCTTCAGTTTAAATATGGACTTTGGAGATCATGGGCATGTCTGCTCTCCACTGAGGTTCACTAACAGTCATCGGGTGCATAGGTCTGGTAAGAGACCTATAAAGCCATTTTTACCAGCTGATAAAAGGACAAGCATCTTCAGTGTATAGCACTGCTTCGAAAATGCTGAACTTTCTTTTGAACTCCTCATTAGTAGCTTTGTGATTGTTATTTGTTTGCATCTGCTCTGCTTTTTATGTGAAGTCCTTAATCTTGTCTTCAGGCAGCTGTAATTGTGATGCCTTTAATTTTATTGTGTTAATACTTTTATCACTTCCAGGATCTCAGTATAACACCTAAGAGGTAACATGTAAGAAAACTTGCAGTTGCCTTTCAAGTCAACTTCTTTTAAGTTTTTCCCTATCTACTAATTATCATTAATTGCCATCACCAACAGCCACACAGTGTTTTGTCTTTTTCTTTTTTGGTCTTTTCAGATTTGGGACCCAGCCTACCTTTATACGCTGAAAATTTAAACAGAATAAAAAAATCTCTGCTGAAGACAAAGTAGACAAAGTCTCCGGTAGCAAAATCTCATGTTTATGGCATTTTTTTTTTTGTCACTTCAGCTTTTGGCATAGTGTGACAATAAGGAAATAGAGTCCCATTTATTACAGAGGATTCATATTTGACCCTGCCTTCATGCTTCGTTTCAGTGACGCAGGTAAAGATTTGTTTTGGGAGCAAACAGTAAATTCCAGCAGATATTTGGCTGTAAGCACATAATATAATGTCTGTGTTTTAAACACAGAGTTTTTCCCTTGCACTTCTCAAGATTTAGACATTATGTCACACAACTATTTTGGTCTTCTGCTCAGAAGCCCCAGGTCTCAACACGGTGTCTCTATTACTGGCCTGTGGAGCCTTGCACTGTTACCTTGCTCACATCACGAACTGGATCGGTTTTCTTTGGCTTGCTAAGGAAAAGTAGTAAAATGTACAGAGATACGTGAAAATCAGCCATTATTATAATAATGGTATCTCTCAGGATTCTTCCTTTATTTCACATCACTTGTTTCCATTTGTAAAAATATTCTGGCTGGTGGAAAGAATTAATAAATTAATAGAGGTGATTTGTTAATTACTTACAGATAATACCTTTGATACTGTCCCTAGTGACAGGAGTCCACAGAGTGATCTGTGGTGGCTGTAAAGCAAGAATGCTTAATGAACATTTTGGAAAAGGATAATATTTTCTGTCATTCTTTCTTATTTTTCTCCGAAGAGGGTGGGTTGTTCCATTAAAATTCCATTCAAGCAGACAGGAGCATTTATAATGCTCCAAAGAATATGTTCTCTATTTTGGAGTATATTATGTTCTTTATTCACCCAAATCTTGTTTTAATATTGCTGTAAACTTAATAAGAAGAGATGAGATATGAAGTGATAATCTTTTAAATATAAGGAAAAACAATTTTCTCCACCTTCATAGAAGGCATAGGTCTAAGCTGTCTCTTATTACAGATTTTGGTAATAAAAATCTCTGCTTGTAGAATAGCAGCCACCACAAAGCTATCTTGCTGTGCTAATCTGGAGAAATCATTTCTTTTTTGTTTTGTTTATTTTTTTTAGTGCTCTTCAGTTATGATTTTTCTCATCATGTGATATGAGCCTTGTCTTTATGCTGCAGATTTGCCCTTATCCCATCACTGTTCCACTTCTTATGCTCTAACAGTTTCTGTGCTCAGTGATTATAAATGTTAGGGATGCCTCTAGCATCGTGTGTGTTCAGAAATCACTGTCCCACATCCCAGATTTCAACCCAAGAAGGATTTGGGGAATGGTTGGTACAGTTGGCCCATCAGTGCCAGTGATGGGTTGATACTGGATTCATTATAATGCAGATATCCTTGGCTGGATACCAACTACTTGCTGCTGGCAGACCCTGATGATTGCTTAGCTCTTCAACAGAGAGATCCTGTTTCATCCTGTTGAAAAACAAAATAAAGTGTGTGCACGTGTGCCTGTTGTCAGGTTACTAAATGGGAAGTAGCGAGTTCAGGCCATTAACATAATTAATCTTTCCACTCTGTTAAGCACAACAGTAAATCTTGATGACTTAAACCTGTTTCCAGATGTCTGTATTATCTGCTGAGGTTAAATATCAGTGGGATTTTTGTGGTGTTTCACAAATGGTGGTCATGACTTCTGAAGTCTTTTGTGACCAACTTAAGTACGTGGAGATGGGAAACAACTCCCCTTTTTTGTCTCCTCTCCATTAAAGTAATTGCTTTTTGCAATTGCAATTGGTCACAAAAGCTATGCCTTTTAAAAATTAAACCACAGGGCTTGACTGCAAACGCAGAATGAGCTTATCTTTGTGGGAGAAAAAACTGATTTACACAGAGTTCTCAGAGCTTTAACAAGATAATGTTAAACATAGTGAGATTTGACCAGTTGATTTTTATGTCTGTTATTCACGTATTTAATCCTTCGCATAGTTCAAATGTATTGCCAGTTCACTTTTCCAGAATCCTTAAAATATTTGAGACTAGCTAAGTGAATAAGAAATTGAAGAAGGATGATCAAAAGCCTGATACTGTGATGTGTATGCTGACCAGAACAAACTTTGGAGGATACCATATAGTTCAGTGTATTTTTTAATAGTTAATCTGTGTTTCTATTTCAAGAGCATACACTGAGAAAAGCCACAAGATGACCACTTTGTTGCTTATTTCAGATGTTGAAATCCCACATCAACAGCACAGTTTTCATTTCTGATCTCAGATGCTGTTTTAATTAGCTGAGACATATTTACTTTATTTGAAGTACATCTATGTATTACTGTGAGTAACACTTGGAAGCTATGTTTGGAAAATCATCCACTGTGGCTTGCCTTAGCCATTTCTTTAGTGTTCTGTGAATAAAATTCTTCTTTGTGGAATAAGTACTTTAAAGTATAAGCTTGCTTCATTTTATTTGATCCAGTCTGCAGGGATTAATGGTTGTATACTGGCTCTGTCAATTATTCAGCTTGAGCTATCAGTTCGTTACTGATCTGGAAGGAAAAAGCAGTACTGCTTTACACACAGATACTCCTTTTCTTTGATAGAAACTTTGGGCTTGAGCTATGAATGAATCTGTTTTATAAGTTGCTGGGTTTTTTTTGGTTGGGTTTGTTTTTGTTTTGTTTTGTTTTCTGTTGTCACAGCTATTTTTATTCCTGAAACATGTAATTCCATGCTTCTGGAATGTTGCTAAATATTTGTTTTAAAACAGCAGAAGTGTTATAGAGTTCACCAGGAGGACGTGATAGAATTAAGTTATTTATCCTGTTAGTGGGATTTTTCTGGTTAACTGTTTTGTTTTGGTGGCTTATGATCACCCTGAAAATGGGGTACCTCAGTCTCACAGTAATGATAGAGAAGTACCACCATCAGCAGATCAGTCCATCTTACACTTACCTTGTGTATGGTTTCCAAGTCTTGCTCTGTTTTAATTCTGAGTTGGTACTAACAGTGTGGAACTCAGCCACTTCATGGGTATCACTGGTAAAGACATGGAGGGTTGCAGAAATTGCTGTAATGCATCAGGTCCTGTCAGAGGCAGAATGTCAGTGGTGGCAGTACGTAAGTAGACATAGCAGGTAGCAATGAAAAAATACTGATCAGTACTTCTAAATTCCAGAGGTGTGTTGTGAGATTTTGGGTGGTTTTAGTTTTTCTTTCAGCAGAGAGCAGGTATTACAGCATTTTGCATAAATAACAGTGGGAAGATGCAGTTCATGGTAGGACATCGTTTATGTTGTAAGTGTGGAGAAAGGAGATGTCCGTGTAGAGAGTAGAAAGCTGTAAGAAAGACCAAACCAAAACCAGTGCTCTGAGAAATGAATGGCATTGTTCCAGCAGTGGCACAGTGACTTCTCGTGTTGACTTCGGTGGGATCATGTTTTCCTGCGAGGTAAGACTTTGTCAAGTGGTAAAATGAATTGTAAGCATACAGAAAAGAGAACGTGTTCCAGTGCTGCATATGGAGCTATGCCTAAAGGCAGTAGTTGAAGATAAAATGTTGACGTATGATATTCTCTGTGTATGACAGCATGTGCTAATGGGCTTCATTTTGGTGTGAACCCAGAGTGTAAGTAATTCTATGTTAATGACTGCTCCTGAAGTAATGACTGCTGCGATACATATGCAATACCAGAGAACAGGATGCTGATCCTCGAAGGCGTGTGGTAAATTACCGAATGAATTTACTTTTGGGTGTTTATTTTTGTCACTGGTGATACGTTAGAGAGACACTATCCAAAACCTGAAGAAAGGAGTGATCAGTGAATCATCTGTTCTGAATTAAACATAATGTGACTTAGACTTGCGCAATGGGAGTGGAGCTGTCAAAAACATTTGTAATTGGCCTAACTCTTTTCCAGGCTATGCTAGCAGTTTTACCACTATTTGGAGTCCATTTAGTCCAACACTAAACTCTTTACAACAAAGATCACTTGTGTTTCCTGACTGTATTTCATGGGCATTCATGTCAGTATATGCTTAAAAGCCCCAATCATAGGGAATAGATGCTACCTCTTCCATGGAGACTTTCCAAATTAAGGTGGAAATCTGGGTTTGTGATTGCTGTCTGGAATAGATAAATAGTAGTTGAAAAAATCCAGGATTCTGAATGATCGACCTAGAAATGGGTAGAGGAAACTGTTCAGGGAGGTTTTTCTTCTGTTGTTTTAGAAAATACCATTATATAAGAACATTTACTAGGTACACTTGTAAATGTCTTAATCAGAAATGCTCCTTTCCTTTGTGAAAAGTGAATTTGGTTCACTTTCTATTTGAAGAATAGAAATCTTGGCATACCACTATCTGGGACTTTCTGGAGTTACTTTATTCAAGATACACAGATGGTTTAGTTTTCCATGCATTGAATAGTGTCTTTTTCATTATTACTGGGGACTGCTGCCAAACTTGATTTTTTATTTTTTTCAGCAATCTGTCACCTTTAGAAGAGTAGAATTTTATCTGACTGGTGACAGTATAGATTGAGACTTGGTTAATGAAAAGTGAATGGCACCCTTACAAAGTGAGCACATCTGAAATCAGAAGTGGGCCCTCTTTTTCTGTGGACATATCTTTTTCTTCTTAATAGTATCACAACACGTTTACTACCTGCAACACTACTAGAAGCCACAGTTAAATAGCCCTAGATTTTAACTGTCCTTATTGTACAGTAATTCCATATCACTTGATTTTCTGCAAAGCTCTAATGAAAACTTGCAGCAAAGCTCAGAGTCAGAGGGATGAAAGAATTCCTAGAATGTTGCAAAAGAGCTGACCGAGTGGACACCATTCCTGCTCTTGATCTCACTGCCAGCAGCAGGAGTGTGTTAATGTCGGTCTCTTGTTTCCTGGAGCATTTCTCAATGCGCAATCAAGCTACAGTGAGCCATTAGCGAAGTTGCTGCTTCATTAGCTCTGGTCAAGGCTGATGATTCCTGTGTGGTGTGGGAAGCCAGTGTCTTCCACAGTGAAGTACCAGCATTCCATGCTTTTAGCAGGGTTTTAATCTCATTCCTATTCCACTGTGTCAGACTAAGCCAGGTTGTTTCATAAGTATTTATTTTGTTTTACAGGTTGTTTGTTTTGTTTTTTTTTTAACCTGTTTGAAACATCAAGTATAGAATCATAGAATCAGATAGATTGGAGAAGACTTTTAAGATTATGTCGGCCAGTTTCTAAGTAGATAACTTTTCCTTTCAGCCTCTAAAAATCTATATAAAATGAAAAATTGTAACAGTGGAATCATGCTTCTCAGACTTTGTCAATACTGAGAGAGATTTTGCCTTCATCATTGTTTCTTTCTTTAACTGATATTTCCAGACAAATCTGTAGTATTTTGTTCCTCTTTAGAATTTCCTGTAACAAAAAACTCACATCAGTTTAACTGTGGACTAATGCATAACTGTAGAAAAGGGAAGTAAGAATTCGTAAAGAAAATCAATGCTATTTCAGTTATCCCCTCTTCAAATCTGTTATGCTTAAACCAGGGAAACACAACTAACAAGGTGATTTCCCACAGCTCCGATCCTTTAAGAGCATGTGGCATCCAGCAGCCCTTATTGCGAGCTTTTACAAACCGTAATGATCATAGAATCATAGAATAGTTAGGGTTGGAAAGGACCCTTAAGATCATCAAGTTCCAACGCCCCTGCCATGGGCAGGGACACCTCACACTAAACCATATCACCCAAGGCTCTGTCGAGCCTGGTCTTGAACACTGCCAGGGATGGAGCATTCACAACGTCCCTGTGCAACCCATTCCAGTGCCTCACCACCCTAACAGGAAAGAACTTCCTCTTTATATCCAATCTAAACTTCCCCTGTTTAAGTTTTAACCCGTTACCCCTTGTCCTGTCACTGCAGTCCCTAATGAAGAGTGCCTCCCCAGCATCCCTATAGGCCCCCTTCAGATACTGGAAGGCTGCTCTGAGGTCTCCATGCACCCTTCTCTTCTCCAGGCTGAACAGCCCCAACTTTCTCAGCCTGTCTTCATACAGGAGGTGCTCCAGTCCCCTGATCATGCTCGTGGCCTCTTCTGGACTTGTTCCAACAGTCCCATGTCCTTTTTATGTTGAGGACACCAGAACTCCACACAATGCTTCAGGTGAGGTCTCACGAGAGCAGAGTAGAGGGGCAGGATCACCTCCTTCGACCTGCTGGTCACGCTCCTTTTGATGCAGCCCAGGATACGGTTGCTTTCTGGGCTGCAAGCGTACACTGAAGCCGGCTCATGTTCATTTTCTCATCAACCAACACCCCCAAGTCCTTCTCCGCAGGGCTGCTCTGAATCTCTTCTCTGCTCAACCTGTAGCTGTGCCTGGGATTGCTCCCACCCAGGTGTAGGACCTTGCACTTGGCATGGTTAAACCCCATGAGGTTGGCATCAGCCCAGCTCCCAAGCGTGTCGAGGTCCCTCTGGATGGCATTCCTTCCCTCCAGGGTATCAACCGAACCACACAGCTCGGTGTCATCGGCAAACTTGCTGAGGGCACACTCAATCCCACTGTCCATGGCAGCGACGAAGATGTTGAACAAGACCGGTCCCAACCCCAATCCCTGAGGGACCCCACTCGTTACTGGTCTCCAGCCGGACACTGAGCCATTGACCACAACTCTTTGCGTGCAGCCATCCAGCCAGTTCTTTATCCACCGAGTGGTCCATCCATCAAATTGATGTCTCTCCAATTTAGAGACAAGGATGTCGTGTGGGACAGTGTCGAACACTTTGCACAAGTCCAGGTAGATGACATCAACTGCTCTACCCCTGTCCATCAGTTCTGTAGCCCCATCATAGAAGGCCACCGAGTTGGTCACGCAGGATTTCCCCTTAGTGAAGCCATGCTGGCTGTCACCAAGCACCTTGTTGATTTTCATCTGCCTTAGCATGCCTTCCAGGAGAATCTGCTCCAAGATTTTACCAGGCACAGAGGTGAGACTGACTGCTCTGTAATTCCCCGGGTCATCCATTTTCCCCTTCTGGAAAATGGGGGTTATATTGCCCTTCTTCCAGTCATTGGGAACTTCACCTGACTGCCATGATTTCTCAAATATGGCTCCTTCAGGACCCGCAAATGAACCTCATCAGGTCCCATGGACTTGCACACATTTAGGTTTTTAAGATGATCTCAAACCAGTTCCTCTCCTACAGTGGGCCCAAGGTCTTCATTCTCACAGTCCCTGCCTCTGCCTTCCAAGACTTGGGTGGTGCAGTCAGAGCATTTGCCAGTGAAGATTGAGGCAAGGAAGTCATTCGGAGCTTCAGCTTTCTCCAAATCCAGGGCAGCCAGTTCTCCTGATAGCTTCCAGAGGGGGCCGACGTTGTCCCTAGTCTGTCTTTATTCGCTACGTACCTATAGAATCCCCTCCTGTTATCCTTAACATCCCTAGCCAAGTTTAATTCTAACTGGGCCTTAGCTTTCCTAACCTGGTCCCTAGCTTCCCGGACAACACCCCTGTACTCTTCCCAGGCCACCTGTCCCTGCTTCCACCTTTTATAAGCCTCTTTTTTCCCTCTTAAGTTTCCTCGGCAGCTCCTTATCCATCCAAGGAGGTCTCCTGGCCCTCCTGCTGCACTTCCTTCTAGTTGGGACGCAACACTCCTGAGCTTGGAGCAGGTGATCCTTGAATATCATCCAACAGTCTTGGGCCCCCCTGCCCTCTAGGGCTGTATCCCATGGAACCTTACTGAGCAGGTTCCTGAAGAGGCCAAAGTCTGCTCTCTTGAAGTCCAGGGCAGTGAGCTTGCTGCACGCTCTTCTCACTGTCCTGAGGATCTCAAATTCGACCATCTCGTGATCGCTGCATCCAAGGCTGCCCTGGAGAGTCACATTTCCAACGAGCCCTTCCCTGTTGGTGAGCACAAGGTCAAGCATGGCACCTCTCCTTGTCGGCTCCTCTGTTACTTGCAGAAGGAAGTTGTCTTCCACACAATCGAGGAACCTCCTGAATTGCTTGTGCCGGGCCTTAGCGTCCCTCCAACAGATGTCAGAGTGGTTGAAGTCCCCCGTGAGAACTAGAGCCTGCGAGTGTGAGGCTGTTGCTATCTGTCTATAAAGTGCTTCGTCCACAGGTTCCTCTTGGTCAGGCAGTCTGTAACAGATCCCCACAGTAATGTCTCCCATCACTGTTCTCCCTTTAACCCTGACCCACAAACTCTCTGTGGACTGCTCCCCTGTCCCCAGACAGAGTTCCACACCTCTCCAGCCCATCCCTAACATCAAGGGCAACTCCCCCTTCCTGCCTGCCAGGCCTGTCCTTCCTAAACAGCCTGTAACCTTCCATTCCAACACTCCAGTCATAGGAGCCATCCCACCACGTTTCTGTGATGCCCATTACATCATACCCCCGTAGACGTGCACTCATCTCTAATTCCTCTTGTTTGTTCCCCATGCTATGGGTGTTTGTATAGAGGCATCTGAGCCGAGCTCCAACTGAAGCTGGCTCATTGGCTGGAGCGGCTGGGATATCTCTACATTGCCCCGAGCATTTATTATAGGTGCTGGCAGCTGACTGGGAGTGCTGGGATGGAATGATGCCCCCCTCCCCCAACACACCTAGTTTAAAGCATCCTTGACCAGCCTGGCAAGACTCCTACCAAAACTGCTGCGTGACCCTCCGCCAGCCCCCAGTAGACCTGGCCTCCCAGATTGAGTCCCGTCTTCTAAATACCCAAACCCTTGACTGTGGCACCACCATTCTAACCATTTGTTAACCTGCCCAATCCTCCTAGCCTTTTTAAGGTCCTCCCCTGTATCCTGGA
Source organism: Pezoporus flaviventris (assembly GCF_033815535.1). Classification (NCBI taxonomy): domain Eukaryota; kingdom Metazoa; phylum Chordata; class Aves; order Psittaciformes; family Psittacidae; genus Pezoporus; species Pezoporus flaviventris. Next base: position 993,641 of record NW_026892653.1, on the reverse strand, counting down.
GAATTGATGAAAAGACAGCCTGAGCTCCAGAGCCCCTAAGCACCTCTCCCAGGGCTCTGTAGTCCTTCTTCATGTTCCCCAGGCTACTGCTGTCTGTATCCCTAGCACCCACATGCATCACCAGAAGTGGGTAATAGTCCGTGGGACTTACTAGAGCAGGCAGCCTCTCTGCCACATCCCTGATCCGTGCCCCTGGTAGGCAACACACCTCCCTTGAGACTGGGTCAGGCCGACAGATGGGTGCCTCTGTGCCTTTCAAAGCAGAGTCCCCTACCACTACGACCCGCCGCTTTTTCCTGGCAGCACCAGTAGAGATCTTCTTTAGCAGTGCACCAGCCGGCTGTTCTGTTCATGGTGCGAGTGTGTTTGCTCACACCTGCACAAAGCTGTTCTGCGTGGGGACAACAGATTTAGGAGGAAGCCCCTTGCTTTTAATTGTCCTTTTCCTCCTTTTTTATTGTTTTTTTTTTTTTGTCACTAATTCCCAGCTTCCCAGGTTAACGGCCTCCTTCTTTCCTTCATGAGGCAGAGGTGAAGCTCGAGGCCCCTGCACAGTTTGGGCCAGGAGCAAGCATTCCTGCTTCCTCTCAGCTTCCCTGACATCTTTCAGCCCATTAACAGCATCCCGCAGCTCAGCCCCTGCTGCAGGAGCACCTCCACCAGGGAGCACCGAGTGCAGCCCTGCCCATTGTGCACCCTCCGTCACCAGACCAGTGCAGGCACTCTCTGCACCCTGAGCTCTGCACTGCAGCCTCCCCTCTCATCGGCTCTGTGCGGGTGCCTACGCTGGCCACCACCAGCAGAGCTCCCACACCGGACCCTTCTCATGCGGCGAGTGCTCACCATCCACCGCAAACTACCTCAACCCACCCTGTTTGCCGCGCTCCCTGGGCAGGTTTTTACCCACTCAGGGCTGGTGCCACTGCTCCTGGCTCCATGTGAGTCCCTGCTCACCTCAGCTGAGCTGCCGGCTCCTGGGCAGGTCCTGTCGAGGACTTGAAGCTCCCTCGCTCTGAGTTGAGGCTCCTGGACGCTGATCCCCCCCTAACTCCGGTGCTGAAGGCGTCCTCTCTCGAACTGCTCCCCTCAGCCATTGCAATGATCAAGAAGAAAACTTTAAAAGTCACAGACTTCAGCCGCTGTGGTTAATTGGTTTGTTTTCATTAGTCAGACCTTGATGTCAGTACAAGAACTGACATTTATTTTTATTTTTTAAATTCATACAAATGCCGTATTAATTCCAAATGTTGAATATGTTGAGAATTGCATTTTCCATTTCAAGTAAAGCATTCTATTAAGATGATAAATTGATTTGTCATCTCTTTGCTCTTTTACTCTAGTTACTATTAAAGTAGAAATTTGTTCTACATGTTTGACTGAAATAAAAATCCGTGCTTTTTTCAACACAATTAAGTGTGAAAACCAAAAGCTAAACAAATCCCCAGATTTCCTCTTTCCTGATTTGGAAAGTTCTTCCTGTATTTGCTTCAGTGAGAAAAACAATAGCATAAGTAGTAAAGAAATATGGGGGTAAAAACATGGAAAAAAACCACCCCAAAACAGCCCAAACCCGGAAATCAACTTCATTTTGTGTGATTCAGACCAAAATGTGGCAAAACGAAATGTTTTTGTGAGGTAAAAAAATAAAAGCTAAAATTATTATCTGTATTTAAAAAAATAGTAAAAAACCCCCAGTCTGCTTTAGAACCATCTTTTTAAAGAGCATGAACTTGCAGAGTAATAATAGTGATTGCTGTCCCCGTGTGTGGCTGTGATGGATTTAGGTTTCTGGTCCATTAAATTTCACAGCTCATGCGACACTATCTGCCGATAGCATCTTACTGGAAGGAAGGATTCGTGCCACGCTATATAAGCAGCAAGAGCTTCTGTTTAAAAAGAGTCATCTGTGTTTAAATATTACTAATGTATGTGGTCTTTATTCCTGTGAAACAAAGAATATGTGCACATGCAGGTTTGCTTAAGTGAGTAGCCTGCATAGCTCAATTGCAGATGCTGGGGAAGTTGAATTAAAACCCTGGAAGACTGTAGGAGTGAGTTGTGACAGTGCTCGGCATGATGCTGTGGCCTCAAGTTTGTGATGCATTCTTAGAGAAAGTGACTTTAAAATTACACTTTTTTCTTCATATCTGTAATTGTTATGGACAATGATTTAGGTCTGTAACTAAAAAGAGAATTGTTTTGAGGATAGCTACTTTAAGACGGAAAAGTCTGTCCAATAGATGCTGTGAAGAATTAAAAGAACAGTTTAAAGGCAGAATTTGGTAGCTGTGGGCTTTCCCAGAAACACTGTTCATGCTTTAAAGGGAGTCTGTTGTTGAACAAAAATATTTTGTTTCAGTGGACAAAGTTTTACAATCTAATAATAAAAAAGAGCTATAGGGCAAGGTTAACAAGAGAGTGGGATTCTGGAGTATCTCGAGACAGCTGTATTCCTCAGCAACATAAATTATTGTGTCAGGGATATTTTTCTGAGCACACAAACCAGGCTTTTCAAGCATTGTTGTGAAACTTCACCTGAGGTGTGGATTCATCATAGTTGAGACCAGCCCTCATTACTGATCAAGGAAAATTGCGCTCGCCCCAGTAGAAAATATGTAGGAAATAATGTAATTCACACACACACACACATACATATGTATATGAGTATTAGAGAATTTAGTGATATGAATTACACCTATGTCATCTGGATAGCAAAGAAGTTTGTCGTCATGTAGACGTTCACAGCATAGCTAGGTTTGTTTTGATGCTAAACGTAGTCAGCGCTTTAATTTCTTGAGATTTCTCTGTGTTAGTGTTCTCCATCTTCATCTATGTTAACAGGTCACTAGTCAAAATTTCTTCTAAAATATCTGTTTTAAATTATGGAAGAGCTGGAATGTGTCTTTTGAGCTAGAATGTTCCATTATAGCCTCAAAAATAGAAGAGCTGACAGTGAACTCAATGAAATGGAGGTCCCAGATGATTTTTTTAATGCGGTTGGATTAGGTGCATCCCCTTAAAAAAGCACAGGCCTTATTTTTGTGTTCTGGAATCAGCGTGCTAGGTCCCAAAGTAGACTTTCTCTGCTCCTGCATTTTATGTACAATAGTCATCCATATGTCTAATCAGGGGGGTGTTTCTCCCTCAGGATAAACTTTGGCATCTTTTTAGCTGCTCCAGGATAAGTCTGGCTCCTTAAAAATCTTCTTGTTTTGGCTGTGCTTTGGTTTCCACTGGTCTCTGTTCTCATAGCCCCATCAAAGGCTGCCTTCCTGGCTGCTGGCTGCCCTGACATTCCTTCTTGGTTGTGCTTTATGCTGAAACTTCAGCAAAATAGTGTGCTAATGCTTTTGAAGTATGCTCATGCCACTTTTGTGTAACTGGTTTCAAAGATCTCAGCCTTCCTCAAATTTGGAGGTATTTGGGCAACTCAGTCCCTTGGGGTCTATAGTGATTGCCAGGTAAAACTTCAGCGGCTTGATTGCTGTCAGGCTTCCAGCTCTTTTATCCCAGTGTAGGCAGGATGTTCTGGCACACCACCATAAATGTGATCTCCAATTATGACTTCATGTAAAAATCAGTGTTTGAGTGTGAGAGGTACTTGAGATCAGAACATATAAGGAAGTGCCACTGGTGGGTTTTTTCTTCTCGTTTGCTGCATGGTGGTTTGATATTCCTGTATTAGTGTCATTTCAGCTGAGTTGCTTGAGGCTGCTTTCCTCATCTTCCTATGAAAACAGACTGAGAGCTCTGCTTTTTCAGCCTGGAGAAGAGAAGGCTCCTTAAGGGGAGACCTTAGAGCAGCTCCAGTGCCTAAAGGCATCAGAAGAAACCTGGAGAGGGGTTTGGACAAGGGCCTGTAGGGACAGGACAAGGGGAATGGCTTTAATCTGCTGTTGCTGAGGCACTGGCACAGGGTGCCCAGAGAAGCTCCGGCTGCCCCATCCCTGGCAGCGCTCAAGGCCAGGTTGAATGGGGCTTGGAGCAACATGTCCTAGTGGATGCACTTTAAGGTCCTTTCCAGTCCAAACCATTCCAGGGTTCTACAATCAATATAATATTTTTAATTATAAATCAGTCCTTTCCATGTTATGTTATATTGTCAGTCCTTCTCCACAGCCTTTCTTTATAGCAGTGTGACAGCTCTAAAAGTACTTATTTGAGGAAAACACTCAGTTGTGCCAGGTAATCACACTCTCTTTAGGAAGGTGCAATGTTGGAGCAGCTCCTTTAAAAGCTGAGATTTTAGGACAAAATACATGCAGAGGATTGTGAAGGTTATGTTATTATTTTGCATAGCCAAAACCAACATAAATGTGCACATAAAGTCTTTAAAAAAATCTCATGTGATGGAGAGCAGAGGATGTAAAATATGCATTGGAGTTGGAATTTTCTAGGTATACAGGGAAGTTTAAATAAGGATGAATTAAGCACAACGAAAAGGAAAATAGCTAGTTTTGACACTGGAGACGCTTAACAATTTATTTATGGAAGGGAAAGGTATCTGTGAAAATGAGTTGAAGAAATTGGAGTAGTGCTGCAGTCCAGTAAGATTTGAGATACAGGAGAGAGATGCATTTTTAACTTGTAACACAGAAGGTGCTGAAAACAGTTGAAATTGGAATAAACCCTGTGACTAATCGAAGTTTCAAGAACCATTTTTTTGATTTAGGAAATCAAAACAGTAAAAAAATCCTTCGGTGATAAGAGATCAGATTCTGCTAGCAAATATGGAAGAGCCTCAGACACAAAATGCTTTTTAAACCAGTAGAATTTGTCCATCAAAGGAAGACCACTCGGTCTTGTGGTACCAAGTATGGCTATACCTCTGCTGCTGTTGGCATGGGGAGGAGCACACAGTACTACAGGAGGTAAGACCTGGAGCCACAGACTTTAGGAATAGTGGAGCTGGAGTCCAGCAGAAATATGTTTAAATATTTTATTTAGTTTAATGGAGCAGCTCTGCCTCCTCGTAAGGACAGAAGGGTCATGACAACAGCCCATAAAAAAACATAGTTGTATTTTTATTTACATTTTAACCTTTTTGAAAGAAATGGTTTTCTCAGACTATTGTTTGAGTTCAGTTCAACACCAGAGGTGCTCTGCTGAATATTACAGCATGGTTTTGATAGCATGGAAGAGTGGTGGCCAATGGACAGCCCAGGGGGACAATTTGGCCTGCCAGAAGTATTTATTGACTGGATGCATGGTTGTTGCAGTGTCTTGTCTGTATTCATAGGCTAGAAAAATCACTTTGGAGTCTCAGCAGCACAGTCACTACATTTGGATGTGTACTGAGCTGGGAGGAAAAGCAATAAATAATATGCTGGAGTTAGTCTGACTTATGGTCAGTGGAGCTTTAGTACTGGAAGGGGCCCCATGGAGAAGGCAGAAGGTGGCATGTGGCTTGAAGCTGCAATATTCAGGTTGTGGGTCAGTTTGTGCACTGGGGAAGGACTGGGAGCAGAAGAGGGGAATGCAATGACTGGAGGAAGGAAGGCAGAAGGAAGAGTGAGGGCAGAGGAATGAAGGAGCACTGCTGTTTGTGGTTTCTCAGTATGTAACTCATGTTGGGTTGGACAGTTCCTGGCCTAGTAGGTGCAGGAGGAGAGGAGTGGGAGCTGTGTTTGAGTGTCTGGAGTAGTGTCTTTTAGAAGAGGTAGTACAGCTGAGTATAAAAAGAGAGACAAGAAAGAGACTTCAATGTAGTGTCAGATCCATGTAATGTCAGTGTAGACGTAGCTATCCCTGCTGAGCTGTCCTGGATAGTCAGGAAGTGCGGAGGAGATTCCTATGTGTGAAATGGTCTGAATCATCAGCCTAAGGATGCTGATGGGTAAAGATAACTGATGGACTTGATTGTAAATCTGCAAATTCTGCACTCCAGCCCCAAAATAAGCAAAACATAGGAAGCCTCAGGACGGTGACAGTACCAAAGTGACTTCAAGTTTCTGACTTCATACACTTCTTTTACCTCTGTGTTATCAGCATTAAAGATCAGGGACTGGTATCTGTAGTTCCTAAAAAAATGATAACACACCAGTGCAGGTTTTGGCTTTAATACAGTGATGTGAAAAGTGCTTGTTATTTGTCTTTGTGACGCCAGCTGACCATCAACCACTCAATGGTATTGCCAAATAGAGCAAATGGGTGAGATCCCACTAGAATATTGAGATTGCTGTTTTGACTGCAAATATAGATTAGCCAATGGAACACAAAACTATTAGACATTTTATGTTTGCAGACATTGTTTCTGGAGCTTTTGCCAAAGCACAGTGGAACAAAGACCAGAGTTAAATTTAGTACATGTCAACCTGATCAAAACCAACTCTACACAAAGAAAGCTTGTCCGGATTCGGACACAATGTGGCCTGCATTTGCCAGAGCTACCACAGAGGATGGGATCTTGCAGAATAATTATTACAGCGGGAGGCTTGAGGCACAGCAGAGTGCCATTGTCAGTGTGTGAATTTGGTAGGCCTGATAATGACTAGAGGAGATCTTATTTAAGGGAAGAAACTGGGGTTTTCATTGTTTTGTTCAAACCAAGTGTTTAAAAAGATACACTGTGAGTGTTCATTCTTTTCTATTTGTTTTAATACAGAAGTTTTCAGTAGCCTTTAAAAACCTTGCAAACCAATTTGTGTCGGATACTGTTAAATTGCAGAATTTAACAGTGTTGAGTATCACCTTTTGACTTTTTGCCCATCAGGAAAATTCAAACAAGTGTTCCTAAACTGCATGGAAAGTGGTGTCTGAAAGACTTGGGCCGAAAGGTCTGATGAGACTAACATTAATAATGTTTTTGGTTTTGTCTTATGAGAATGACACTGTGTGGGTCTGCAGTGGGAGAGAATGGTTTAAAGGGGCAGGGATGGCTCACTAGGTTATTCTGTGGTTGTGTGTTGGCCCAGACAGACACAGTGCACAGTAGCAGAAGATATATATGCAGATTCCAGGAGGAAAGGGGGTGCCAGTAAACATTTCAAGCAGACAGGGGCTATGGGAGGAAATCATGAATGCCAAGGTCAGAAACATGTGAGCAAGCCCTGTCACCTTGGTGGTACAGTACTTTGGGGGAGCCCAGGTTTCAGCAGTGGTACAGAGAGCATTTTCCTAACTAAACCACAAGTTTTGCTGATAACCACAAGGTTGACTGTAAATATTTCATGTTACATTAATCTTGGTCTTTAAATCTTTTAGGGTGTTTCTAAGGTCTGACTTGGACACGGGACTTGATGTTAGGGACTTTGAGCTGAGCTGCCCTGGTCTGGAGTCTGGGCAAGGTGGTGTGAAATACTTGCTGCCTGTACACAGCTAGTTGGAACAAAAGGACTGGTGAAGCCATGCTTCAGCAAGTGTTTCAGCACACATCCACCCCACCGGGCCAGGTTGTTCCAGCCCCTTGAATTTTTCTCTTGAGCTGATCTTTTAATTTAGGAGAAATGAACTATTCCAGGTGTGCAGAACAACCTGTGTTATCTTGTCACCTTTTCCCTTTGAGTGCTGCCTGTCTGTGTATCATCAGCAGGAGAAGATGATAAATATTGAGTTCTTGCAGCTTTCATCTCTTCCTTTTGAAGAGATGAATCTGTTGCTAAATGTTTTCACTTTTTTTTTGGTGTCAATTATTGCTATGAGGCTGTTCTTAGAGTAACATCAGACAGCTTTTATCTTTTGGATCTTTAGGGTAGTGTTTGTGTATCAGTGTTTACACGGAACTATCTTCACAACAGTCTGTGTATTATCTCTAAAACAGATTTTGTTCATTAAGCCTTTTGCCTTTTTCAACCACAGAACTGATCAGAACATGAAGTATTTCACAACAGAGTAAACAAAGGCAAGCTTACGGTCACAAGTATCCGACATGTTCTCCCGGGCAGGCTGGGAAGCATTGGCTTCACGTTCTTGTCATTGCTGTGGCTTTTAATTCCCATTGCTTGCAGGCTCATTGGAGCAGGCAGGGTGAGGATGGAAGATACCATAAATTTCTCAGCATTTAAACTTGGAGAGTGTGAATCATTTCTTTCTTGGAATAACTTTAATAGAAAACTGCAATCCAACCTGATGAGAAAAACGTGCAAAACCTTTTTTTCCCCTCTTCAGATGTTGGTTTTGTTGTTTTTTTTTCCAAAACTGTTTTTATCATGAATGCATGAGCACTTTGAGAAACATAAGAAACTCATGAGTTGTAACACTTACAGAATTAGAGCACTATAAAGAAGTATTTTGTTAGAGGGGGTTTTTAAGGAGCAGTAGTGTTCCAAGCAATTAGAAAAGAAAATTATTTGCGTCTGGGATAGTTTGCTTTAGATTTTAAACAATTTCTGCAGCTTATGGAAGGTTAGAAGTTGGTTGGATTTTCTTCTGAAGTGATGTAACATCACTTCTAATTTATTTTACAGCCCCATCAGGTGTCAGAAGCATAAAAGAGCTTTTATCTTGCAGAGGCAATGCCAGAAGTATATAAAAGTTTTCAGTAATTCCTTGGTTTTACAAGAAGCAGTGGATTATATTCACTTGAGTCTTACTCAGTTACTGTGTCATTCTTTGGATGTTTTATCTTGATGATTTCAAAATACTGAATGAGCGAACACCAACCAGCAGCGCAGTGAAGATCAATTTAGTGACTCCCATTCCTAAAGGAAATATTGACATACTTTGTTGGTTTAGGACTTGAATTTATAGTTCTTGGGGATGTAGTCCATTCCTTAATGTCATGTAATCTATTTAGTGCTGGACAGAAAGCCAGAGCTACTACTTCTCAAATGGTGTGTCTGCCATTACTAAGTGTAACTATAGAAAAAGTGCATTTGCTATTGGTATGGAGGAATTTATGAAAAGTGTGAGACTATTACTGTGTTATGATGCTTCTTAATATGTAGTGGTTTATTGTCTTGAGAACTGAGTCCAAAAAGCTCACACACAAAACATGACACCGTGCAACTTTTAGTCTGTCTCATCACAGAGTGAGGGTTCTCATTAACCTGCACTCTTTGCATATCCAGAGTTTAGAAGCTTCCCTTCATGTTTCCTCCCATGGTGTGAGTGTGAAAAGGGTTAACAAAGACATACCTTGAATCTACCTAATGATTCTGAAGTTGTTGTCTTATAAATGATTACTGTGTTCTTTATAGAACTTGAATTCATTTTGCTATTCATTCTAACAAGTCAAAGAAAAGGGTGCAGAACACTTCATTTCTAATAAGTTGACATTAAAACATTTCTAACTTGGTGTAACCACCACTGATGCTGCTCTACCCTGAATATCTGGGCTTCATTTGTGCTTCTAATGCTGAATTGATGGACCGACACCTAATAATCACGAGCTGTTCATCTGAATGCTGCTTCTTTTTGAATGCATTTTTTATCATCTCTTTAAGTGTCTAGCACCACCTTTTAACTCCACAAGATTATCCATTGGTTTTGATGTGGTAGTGAAAAGGCAGTTTGGGATTATCCAACACCAGTTTCGTCTGGCCCAAGGAAGCACAACTGTGATTACAGTCACTTGTGCTGCTGTTGTAGGCATCACCCGTGGGATGCAGCTCTCATGTTTGGCATCTCAGGTTGCCCTATACAAAACCCACTGCGGCAATGGAACTTGGCAGAAGCAAACCTTGAAATGTGTCTTCCCTGCATAATTACACTTTTAGGGCACCTTGAGCTCTTTAGAAAAGGTTGGAAAATACTTTATGTAGTAATTAATGAAGACCAAGAAAATGGAGCAAGAATTCGGTTTGATTTGCAGATTTACAAGGAGTTTCCACATGATCATCCACTCTACAGCAACAGGCATTTGAGAGGCAAAGTCTCATCTTTACTGATGAGACTTGGCTGAATGTCAGTTGGAAAACTTTTGTATTCATCCATTGAGGAAGTAGCTTTTAAAAACTTCCATGAAGGAATTTAGATAAGTATTTTCTTAAATTAAAACGTTTAAAGGGCCAGGCTCTAGTAGTTGTAACATCTTTGACTTCTGTAGGTGCTCTGCTTCTTATGTAACCTCCTTTAAGATCTTTAGCAATTAGGCTATACTGATAAAGCTCTGTGCTCTTATCTCGCTTCCTTTCTGTAGCTTAGAGGAAATAATTTGTGCATTATACTGGGGATAAGAGCTAGAAAGTGTGAAATCTGATCCCAGTTCTGCCACTTGGTGACCTGTAGGAAATTGGTTCACCGCATTGTTTCAGTTTTCTTGTCTGTATGATAGGTACATGCTAGACTCATCTGTCTTGCAAGGTGCTCTGCAGCTCTTGAAGTATTTAAAAACAATACCAAACCTTTAGTAAGCTCCTCTATGTGTGATTTTTATTGAAATAAAATAAAAATCAGGTTATCTGAAGCTTACAATAGTCGTGAATTTCAGATTAACTGTGAAATCTTTCTGCTTGAAATCAGTGCATCCCACTTGCTTGGAAAGATTTTTCTATTCCATTATTCATTACAGGGGCCTTAAAATTATACTCCAGTGACAAAGCCTCTATTTATTTTTAGACAATTGGCATCCACTTCTGGCTGACCTATAATGTTTCTTTGATGACAGTGTCTGTGATCCAGCTGGGTTTGCTGAATGGTTGAATAAACAAAGACAGATAGTAAAATGTGGGAAAGAAAAGGCTATTTTTATTATATTAGAGAATCTGTCCAGCCAAATCCACGTCTGATTCTAAATGTCGTATCTGTAACACTACACTTCAGTTAAGCGTCCTTGTGGTCTCCATCATATCTCTGGAATTTTATCATTATTGGATTTCAAGGTTATGAGAAGTCTAAGATCACAAAGTTCAGAATGGAGGTGATCCATGGGGGAAAAAAAAAAGGCAATCAGTTTGTTATCCAGCCTTTTCCTTCCTGAACTATGTAAGTTAAATACATGGAAGTAAGAGGATTAATCTAAGCTTGTTGTTTTCTCCCTCACTACTTTTTTCAGTTTTCTCCTTTGCTGTCTGTTTATGCTGTATTGTAACAGCTTAAAAATCAACTTAATATTCAGATGATAATGCTGGCTAGAGGCAAAGAACTCCAGGTAGCAGAATAAACAGAAATCTCTTGTTTTGACTAAAATCAAAAGGGTGTTTCACTAGACAGCATCATGATCTGAATTTCTGTCTCTCGTTTAAAAAGAAGAGCCTAAACCAGTTATTGGTTACCATGCAGGGTGTCAGGGGGAGGCAAAATTTAGCCATGATTCAAGTTTCACTCTAAATTCAAGGGAATTTTATGCGAGGCTTAAAACAAGTGGCAAATAACTTGCATGTATTTTAGTTTCTACTTTACAAATAGTAGGTGTTGATGAAAGGAACATGCTAATACTGTAGTTCTGACATCTCAGTTCTTACTTAGACCCTTAGTTAGAGTGCAGCTCATGGCAACTTCAAATTCTCAGTAGAGCTGCTGGCAGAGAAGGAGACCCAGCAATCCCCATCATCCTACGGGGTGTAGTAGCAGCTTGGGCCAATAAAAACCATTACTTCCACTGTAAAACCCAGTGACATGGCTCAAGAGTTCCAGCATGAAAATTGTCAAAATATTTTAACAGGAAAAATAGTTGGTTTCACAATTTTTCTGTTAGTGGTCATTACATGTCTGAACAAGAAGCCATTTTTACTATGTATAAAATAACCAGATGTTCTCTAGATTTTCACTACAGCTCCTGTTCTATCAATAGAGGGCTTATTTCTACCACATGAAACAATTAAAGTACCCGACAAATGCTCTGCAGGAGCATTCAACAATCATAATCATCATGTTTGTCTTGGATTAGGAGATTTAAAGGATTTATTTAGAAGCCTTTCTGTTTATCTGTTTCCAGAATGTAAAAAATGGCCTTTCACATATAATATGCTAAGCTTGATGGCTTCAGCATAATTTTCCATGGTTCATACTTTCTACAGTAATAAATAAAATGTAATAAAAATAAATTATAAATATTTATAAGACATTTTTTGTCTTTTATTAGGTTCTTATGATTTAGAATTTAATATCCCAGCCAAAGCTTCACTCAGAGCTCTTTAACATCAAAATGACTGCTCAGAGTTTTACAGTTGAAGACTGATCTAGTTGACTGCAAAAAAAACCCTCACCTGTATCAATGCCAACGAAAGCATCCGCTGAGATAGACCAAACAAAATCAGCAAACCTTAGACATCCGTGTTGGGGTTAGGAAGTTCATATGACCCAAGCAGATTCCATCTCGCATCCTTGTGCCCATGTCTCTCTATTAATCACTGTTTTGGATTTGATTGTGTGCCAGGTGTACCAGATAATGGGTTTTGTAAAGTATCAAAAGGAAAAAGAAGAAGGATTCTTACGGTTCTAGAAGAGTTGTTCTTTTATAAATGAGCAAATTTCTATGCTTAGATTTGTATCACAGATAATCCTACTCAATTTACTTTTAACAAATATTTCCTGAATGTTTTGTTTGAAAATTTTGGACTTAATTTATGTGGAAAAGAATGTGGTTGATGGTGCTAGAAGAGAAATAAACACAGTTGTCTTTCAGTTTCTGCAGTATATTTAGTCCCTCTATAGTCTGTGCCCAGACATGAGACTGAAATATCTCTTTAATTTGGCTTATGCTGATGTACAACAGTTTTGTTTTTCATTTCCCTTGTAAAACATGTTGTTCTCATGAAAATCCACCCATATGTACGTTCATCTGTGGTTGTTCGTATGCCTCAGACTCTCAAAGTGGGAGCTGTGTTTTGTATCGGTTCTTTTGCTTCATGTGCCTCACACCGAGGGCTCAAAGGGCAACGTCTGCTTCTTTTCATCCCTCATGTGAAGATGCAGTGCACAGAGTGATGCAGTTTGCATTGCGTTTTAATTTAGTTACTTTTATGTGTCAGAGCAATGAAATCAGGGTTTTCAATTGTCACCGACAACCTCTAAGATTATTCTAAAGCCATTGGAAAAAAAAATTTCTTGTGCCCGCAACAGCTTCCTCATTGTCTTGTGCATTCAGAATATGACTTTGACCATTAAAAAGCCAAGCAATACATAAAAGTCTGTGAGTTCTTTTACTCATCTGGAGAGAGACCTGAATTCTGGGAAGGCTTGTATCTGCAGATACCTCACTTGATGAACTTGCAGCGACAAGATGGTGGACTAGCAAATCCCTCTCTTGAACAAGTTGATGATGCTAACTTAAAGCCCAGATGCCAAAGACATCTTCAGAAGACTCTGAGAAAGCCAGTAACTCTTAGGTGGCTCACCTGCATGCAGTTCTTCGGCATTAAACAAAGAAATGCTGTTCAATGAAATAAAATACTAAGCGTGCTCAAGAGGTAGATTTGCTTTTTCTTCCACCCGCACAGTCCTCTTCCTCTTATTAAATTTTGGCAGGGTTGCAGTGAGATAGCAGCAAACTGTTGAATTAGGAAAGTGATGTGTAGAAGACTGCAAATCCCATCTGCTTTCTCCCATACTTTACTGAAATCTCAACATACTTGGGAAAGTTTCCCAATCAGGTCTGCTGCCCTCATCGTTTGTTACTACAGATGTTATAATGTGTTTGTTGGCACCTGCCTCTTTGTTGGTGTATGTCTTCTAATAATGTTTAGGTCATTGCATGGGTCCTTGTGTTTCTTTCCAGTTGTTTTGCAAGGCAAAACTAATTTCCCCCTAAGGGAGACACTTGGATAAAGCTACACTTGTAGTGTGTTCTGCCACTTGGGATTATGTTGGCCTTAGATCTTAGTAAGAGTAGTAATGATGAAATGGGATTGTAAAACATGAGAGCAATTCAGTGACAGTCTTTATTCCAAGAGTGTTAGCTGTCCTCAGCAGCTTGTGCGTGGTGACTGTCCCAATGCAAGCCCAAGATTCGGAATGTGCAGCTGTACAGAGAAGTATTCAGATATCTTTAGTTTCTCTTTTTGTCTCAACGTGTTGAAGGAAGCAGGAGCTGCTCTGCATACCCCAGAGCTGTCAGAGTTCCCAGATGTTCTGCAGGAGCAAAGTATGGGTAGACCACATTTATCCTCTTGACTTTGATTGAAGGACTCGCTCCTTGCAGCTCTTCTCTTGAACAAGTTGATTACACTAGCTTCAAACCCAGAAGACTGGATTAATTAGGTAATAGGCATATGATTTTGTGCCAGTGGTTTAAGGTCAATAATGGCCAAGCTTTTTGTTAAGATATGTAGCAGACTGGCAAGCAACTCATTTTCTTTACAGGCAAATTATTCCCTGATGGTGGGGAGGAGCTGCTTGGCTGTTGTTGTTAGGTCAATTTACGTGTTGGCCGGTACGTGTTCACTGTGGCGGTCACATCGCGGCCACGCCGTCTGCTTGGGTCAAGCTTTTCCAGCAAAAAACGAGCACTGTGAACCTCGTGGTGGTGTCCAGCTCTAGGGCTGCCGTCCTGTGTTTTCTAACCGAGAAGGTCTTGAGATGACCCTTGTTGGCAAGGCCGTGTACGGTCTGGTGAGCTTGTTTAGTGACTTTGTAAAGTGATCACTTAATTAACAGTGGGCTTTTCCTCATAGCAGCCTTCTAGCATCTGAAGGGGGCTGCAAGGATTATGGAGAGGGGCTCATCATAAGTGATTGTAGCAACAGGACAAGGACTAATGGGTTAAAACTTTAATAGGAGAGATTCAGGTTAGATATAAGGAAGGAGTTCTTTACTGAGAGGCACTGACACAGGTTGCCCAAAGGAGCTGTGGCTGCCCCATCCCTGGCACTGTTCAAGGCCAGGTTGGATGGGGCTTGGAGCAACCTGGTCTAGTGCGTATTTCGTAGTCTGTTCTCATCAGAAGCTGGCTTATCTGAGGATTTTAGGGGTGATGAAGCTTTGCACCCACATGACATGGTGCATGTGGAGCAGTAGCCCATGCGTGTAGCCAGGGGTCTCTAAGGTGCAATCCATTGAAGATCCCCTGCTGCAGGGAAGAGTCTCATGTTTCAGAAGTATCCTGGCATTAGGCATCACTGGTGTTTAGTACATAATGAAATACAGAATCTAAGAAAAAGTTATTTTTTCATGTTAATAAGCCATCATTTTTTTGGGGGGGGGGGGAACCTCTTACAGCCTAAGTGGACAAAGGGAACACTTGGTAATACCGTTATTAAATCTACTTTTTCAAAGCTTGAACACATGCCTGCCAAAAAACGGAACAGGTTGGATGCTCTATTTTACTTAAGAAGTGGTAGAATAACAAATGTTTTTCTGATCCCTTAAGTAATTTATTTTCTGGGCAGCATTCGTCATTCATAACATGCGTTTCTGATTTTAAAGAATGATCAAAAACTGTCCAGAAGATAATGGATTAAAGGAAATATTGCAAAAATGCCTACTGAATATATGCTTTCAGTCAGTATTTTACTATTTATTAATATCCTGTATAAAAATTTTTAAACCCATATGGGTGGAGGTAGGATTGTACTGTATTGGTAAAATACATAGGGCTTACATAAAAATACTCTTTAATTTACTACGATTGTTTCTACTGCTACGTCTAGGCTGAAGGATTTAAAAAAAATCTGATTTTCTTGATGTTAAACATATGTGAAAAAAATATTTCTCTTTATTGTTTTCTGCAGATTTTACAGATAAAGGGGGAAATTCCTTTTATTGACCACCTCGGTGATTTTACCTGATATTGATGTTCGTAGAATATACAGGTTATGGGGTTTTGAAAAAGTATTATTGCATGTTTTTGTAGGAGTTCATAATCTGTAGGAAGAATTAGATAAGGGTATTTTTTATTGAACTTTAAGATGAAAGTTTGCTGAACTTTTTTCCGTTTAGAGAATGATTAGAAAAATCACACTTTCTCCTATACCTGCTTGGCAAGGAGAGCCCTATTAATTTAAGGGAAACTTTGCGTGGTAAATGTTTGAGTATATAATGCCTTTTTTTTTTTTCTCTGAGCTGCATTTCCAGCTGTGTCTGCTTTATTTCAGTTGACAATGTTTAACTTTTCAGCAAAGTTAAGAAGAAATATGTATTTGGAATGAGCATCCTGACAATTCTAGCTAGCAGATAGTGAATTGCCGTAAAGAGGGTGCTCGTGTTTCAGGAGGAATGTTAAAGATGAGCCGTTTGGAAGGGATTCATCCTGACACTTTAGTTTAGAGTCTTCCTCGCTCCTTGAGATAGTGAAGAACGTGAAATTGGTAAGAACTTCCATCCTTTCCTAATATCTAATAATTGTCTTTTAGTCTCTTGCTTTTCCCAATTGTATTTTGTTGATGGTACAAGAAATTCATCTGGCAGGCTGTAATATCTGTGTTTGCAGGTTTGACTCAAGTTCCAGTATTGACCAAAATTAATAAATACTATTGATAGTCATTTCAGCTGCTATCATCCATTTGCTGAAGATATGCAGTGCTCTCTCTGTGATACCAATTTCAGTAGCTTTTTCACATGCAACTTTCCCTTACAGCACTTAAATGAGGTTTGCAATTCTGTGATTAAGTCTTTCATTAAAAAAAAAAAAACACAAAACCCAAACAGAAAGAAAAAAAACAACAAAAAACCAACCCAAACCAAAACCATCTTCCTGCTGCTCAAATTTAGTTTGGAATTTTTCTTAATTTGCAGCAGCATTGAAGAGCAGTTGACTGTTTTGGAAGCCTTTTCTATTAGTTTCAAATATGGCTTCGTTTAAAGAATATTCCGCTCTTTTTGTCCAAACAACTTTTTTTTTTCCCCTTACCACTCTTGTCCTCTTTATCCTCAGCTCACCCTGCCATGCTTAGGTGCTACACCAGCAGATTCTAATGCTGTTTGTGTAGCAAGAGGACTTCAGCAGCATGTCAGCTCCAGCTAAAGAGCGCAAGAGATGTGCTTGAGTGTGCATTGTGCGACTCTGTGCAGTCAGAGTTAATCTTTGATAACTGGAACTGATGTTATTTGATACATAAGACATGTGTGCTGCAAGAGCTGAAATAACTGTCAATTTGCATTTGGAAGCTACTTAAAATGCAGCAAAAGCAAAGCTGAAGAGCGGCTCATGGTGCTGCACTAAATCAGTGAAGTGTGAGGAGATTCTCATTCAGTGCCGCAGGGCAGCAAATACAGCCCTCTGGTGCCTATTTGTCTTGGTAATCTTTAAACTTTCCATCCTCTCTTCCACATGAAAGAACTTTTAGGTCTGATATATTTTACTACTTCCCTGGGCCGCTTTCTCTATTTTCTTCTTGGTTTGTTTCTAAGATTGAGAAGCTAAATTGAATGCATACTTAAAGTCATAGCACTAAATATTATTTCACAAAATGACATAACATTTTCAATTTCCTTGTTCCCCATGCCTTTCACATCTGTTTAGCTTGTACAGCCTCTGTTGAACTGCATTTCTTTTTCACGAATGTACATAGTTAATTTGTAAATCTACGCAGCATTGATTTGTACTTGGGATAAATTTCATCTCCCGTTATGCAGCTTTTATGTGCTGCTGAGAGGGTTTGAATTCTCTTGCAGAAGGTTCTGCTGTATGTTATTCTACTGTCATCAGAATGGTTTGCAATATCCCAGGATGTGCAAACTGCACTGCCATCCACTTTTCTGAATGTGAAGGTTAAAAATAATCCCTGACAATTTAAAAATCCCATACTGTTTTTCATAATAAAAAGAAATTGATACAGAGCTCTTGGCTAACGATTTGCCCTTTCACAGGTAAGCTGACTAGCTACCATTCTCCACAGAAGCTGTATTTATACTGTTATTAAGGTACATTTGCAAAGAAAAGCACCCCTTAAGCAGTATATTTTGAGTAAAACTATTGTGAACTACTTGAGCATATTCTTGTTTTCACTAGTAAATATGGCTACAGCTGAAACAGGGACTGTTTCCCCTTCTAAGTTGTTCACAGACTGTCACTGCTAAATTGTGTGTAATTCTAAATTTCTGGAATTTCCCCTTTTTGGGGGGGGGGGGGGGTAGTCATTCAAAACATGAATTAAAAATTAAATTAATTTTGTAAAATCACTTGAGGGGAGTTAGGTACGTCTGCTTAGATAGTTAAGTCTTTCTAAATCGTGTTAAGTGCTCTTAAACAAGAAAAACTTAACGTACAGCTGCTTTAGGCAGGACATGGAAGGTAAAGCTGTGTGGTTTTAAGGAGACACTTGAAGTCTCTGTAGATTTGGGTAGTAATGTTTTGTGCCACAGCTTAATTTACCAGCAACACATAGCAGCTTTGTGCTCAGATCTTCATTTTATTCTAAATGTGTTATTGTGGACCTCAGGCAGACAATAAGAGGCTTGTGAGCAAGCCTGTGGGTAGCCAAACTCACACTTTCAAGCTGGGGGTAGATTTTGACTGAAAGAGAGCGCAGACTGTAAACTTCCCTCCTTCTATCTTCACATACACAAGAAAGGAAAAAGAAGTCATTGTTTGAAATGAGGAGATGCTTGTTCTGCCTGTTGTTGGGTATTTTTGTATCACTGGCTGGGAGGTTTTGGAGGAAGGACAAGAATTGTTTTTCTGAGTGTGATTTACCTCTGCAGTTAGAAATAGGTTATCGACACATTTTCAATTACATATGGATAGTAGTGGGTGCAGTTATGTATAGATGATGTAATGTTAACAACTGAAGATAAAGAATGCAAAGTGAAGTTGTATCTAATTACTCCTACACCCACTAAAGCAGGAATAAAAATATGCAGACACCAATTTGTCTAATACAGTTTATATAAATCATAGTGTTGAGACAAAATTTAGCTGAACTCGGAGGGTTTGTTGACACAAAACTAAATCCCTTCAAAATACTTTCTATTGTTAGTTCAAAATAGTGAGCTGCTACAAAGTCATATATCTATATCTAGCCTCTGCAGCAGCCATTCTTTCGGGTGCAGGACTGTTTTCACCCAGGGGGTGAGTCTGTAGACCGCTGGCATGCCATTGTTTCTCCCTTCCTTTGCCCCATGAGCCTTTGCTTCTGCACTCCAACACTGTATGGACTGCAAAAGCTAATAGGGACTTTATATTTTCTAACATAAGAATCTGGTCAGCAGATTCTTTAGTCAGTATCTTTAACCCATCCTTGTTTCCTTAAGAGCAAAGCTTGGGTCATTCCTGCTTGCTAAACCCTACACTGCTACTCTACTCAAGCTTTGACAAGAAGGTAGGATGCGGGGAGTTAAAGGTTCCCTTTGGCTGAAGCTCCATTGTGTGAGTCCTTCTCATTTAAAATTTTACATTTTCAACACAATTTCCACTCAGATGAAGTTACCAATTAGATCCCTGTTGACCTGAAACATCACTGCAGAAATGCAGTGAAAACTCATCCAAAAATGCGGTGGTTTCATGTCCGGATTTTTAAGGCCTAATTAACTAATGTCTGCAAGGGTTTTAAGATTCTTTGGTTGCAGCTGGATATAGAAGGGCAAAATAACAGTAGCAGGGTGCTAAAGAACTGCTGAAGAATTGTTTTGGCATTGCATATGTGCTTTACTGAATTGATGGATCAAAACTTGGCTTTAAATGAAAAGATGAGCTTTGGACTGTATCCAGAGTCACCAAAGTCACTGGGTTCAGACACTGAATCCAAGTATCTCCTCAAAGGTACTTGTTAACAAGAGCTATGTAGGAGCTAAGAGGATTTTAATTTCTCTGTTTTCAGAATTGTTGAGGCTGGATTTTTTGGGTTTTTGTTTTTTTTTTTCTGTGTATGGACTTGTACACCATTATCTGTTTTCAGTTTGTATCTTTGTATGGGGGAAAAAAATCACATATGTAAAGTTTTTTCCTGTGAAAACACTTGCCAAGCAAATCTTTATTACAGTTGTCCAAACGAAAGGCCGTTTTTGCAGAGACTTCTCCATATATATTTTCAGACAGCTCACAAGCAGCCAGCCAACAATAGCAGTGGCATCTCTCAACTTTAACCTTGTGTTCTTTAAAATTTGTTTAACAAAAAAACAAAAAGAAATTCTAAGAACTTCCATCCTTTCCGTGAAGTGATTCATTTGAAAACTCAGATATCTTTTTATTTTGTATGCATGAAAAAAAAAATCTTATAGCAAAAACATTTTGTGTAGCAGCTTCCAGAAGTGTTTGACTATCAGTAATAGTTTGCCATAGAAAGCAGAAAAATACCAACTCAATCTATAGGGTAATTTGTTATTTCTTTGGTAATGACTGTTCCTTCCAGGCAAAAATGTTCTCGTCTTGCATGCTAAAACAGAAACAGAAATCTTGGAGAGCCAAGGTAGCACAGGGAATTAATCCCTTATGGGAAACCCATCCCTACCAGAATTAGTGGAAAATAAAATTTAAGCCATAATGAGTCAAGAAAATGGGTTTGGTGTTTACTAGTTCCAAGAAACACTCTAATAAAGTCTCAAAAACAACCGTACATCAATTGTGAGTCTGGCAAAGGTGAAGCATGGCCAGTGAAGCATGGCCAAAAGAGGCCCTGGACAGCAAGAACGATCTCCGTCGGAACGATCTCAGCAGGCGGCTGTGCTTTGTCTGTCCTGGCTTTTCGAGTGCCGGACATGAAATTGTTCTCATTGCTTTCACATTCCTCATCCTCTAATATTTAAAACGTTAATATCACTCCCATAAAGAAAACATTAGTGACGACATTGAAAGTTTTGGTTAAAAGTGATGGTTAACTCTAGTTTTGAGTTATTTGCCTCTCCATGCACAGACCTTGTCGCAGCTACAGTGCAAGTGCTCATAAGGGAGAAAAAGCAGAACTTTGGCTCACAGTTCATTGCTTCGAGAGGCTGAGCTTTACCTTTTGGTAAAATTAATGAAAATCCCTCAGTCACAGCTATCAAAGCAAGCACAGATATCAGCAGTCTGTAACTTGCTTCTGTTTGTTTAACCCATGTGACTTTAATCAGTGTGTATTTGTGTAGATTGATGCATTAAACTTGTGTCAGGTTTTGTTCCAGTTTCTGTGTAGTGGAGTGTATTGAAATGAAACTGTAATGTGTTTGAGTGAAGCTTTTCTGGTGGAGATTTTTCATGGAGTTATTCCTTGCTGCTGTTAGCTACAAGTATTTGAAACTAGAAACAGAGCCCAGGAATCTCTTAGAAAATAATTCTTCATCAGGGACACGCATCAACTTCCTCACTGAAAAGGAAACCTTAAACATTTAATGACTCAAATTTGCAGTAATATCTCAGACAGCTGAAAACGTGTAGATGTGCTTGATAGATATTGTTGGATATTGACTGCAGGAGGCTTCTAGGTAAGTGAGAGGGTTTTTGGATTTTGCCTTGGCAGCATTTCAAAAGGGATTATAAGTGGATAAATGGAAAATGTGAGTCATTATCACAAAATGTGCTTCGGTTACTTTCCTACATGAGATCTGAGTGCTCTTGGGCTTTGTGACTTTTAACACATAAAAAGCTGTATTGTGGTAGTACATCGTAGATTGGAGATCTGCGTGCTAATATTGTGTTGCTGTATGTTGTCATGCAAGCAAGGATGTGTGCACTCCAGTTGTATGATGATTTATAGAGCAGGGGGCTGTTTACTGTGTCGTAGTAAAGATGCAGGATCCTGTATCTTTACTAGGACACATCTTTTTTGCAAGAGTGCCAAATTCTTGCAGTAATTAAAGGATAACATGAAGACTGGAAGTTATCATTTGAATGTTAATCTGGCCTCCAAAATACCAAGTTATACTTTGGTCCAGGCATTATTACAATAGGCTGGTGACAGGATGGAGTCTTTTCTGTGGCAGTCTCAGAGGCAGATGGAGTAAAAGGATTGATGGACATGGGGTTACTAGTTATAGTAAATAAAGCTTTCTAATAAAAGGGAAATTAATTGCATTGGAAAGAAAAATTTCTGGTGTGGACACTGATTAGAATCACAGACTGGTTTGGGTTGGAAGGGACCTTAAAGCTGCAACTAATAACATTGCCAGCTGTAAGCAGAAAGCTATATGAGTGATTCCTGTGTGCACCAATCTGTATTAAAAATGTGATTGGGTTATGGTTTTATTATAATTTATTGATAAAAATTATTAACTTTTTTTTTTAAAAAGTATAATCAAAAAATTGTAGATTTGTGTAAGAGAATACCTTTAATACTTCTACTGAACTCATCCTTTAGAGAGAACCTGTCTTTTGGGCTTCTCTGAACAAGAATACTTCAAAAAAGCTTATCTAAATTAACCAAAGATAGACATTTAGTGGATAATTTCAAACCATAATAAACCCTTGCATGGACACTATTTTACAGAATTCAAGAGGATTTAATTAATAGATCCTAATTCACTTTTGGGTCTAATGAGATTGCATTTAATGCAAGTCTCTTGAATTATGAATGAGAGTGCTGAGGGATTTAATACAGTTTAGCTTATCCACTTAATTTGTTGGGGTTTTTTTTTTGTCCTATTATAGATAGGCACTCTGAACTGTTTACTTCCACATGTAACAGGACAGTTTACTGTGTGTGGTACAGAAAGGCTTCCCTGAGCCATGACTGTATAATTCCAGCTGCTCAGAAATGCCACACAGTTTTTTTAGTCTGCTTAGTCAATGTAAGAGCAAGAAAATATGCAATATATCCTCACTATTTGCAGGATGTGTCACACTGCAGTTGAAGAAGGAAAGACCTACGGTTCTCTTTAACTTACCTGTGGCTATATCTTTTCTAATAGTGTTAATCTAAAGATGGGGAATAAGGAGGCAGAGTGGAGTTATTGAAGGAGAAACATATAGTTAACTCACTTACAGAAAAAGCTATTCTAGCCTTGGACAGGATCCAGCTTTTTGTGTTTACCTTAATTCTGGAGGTTACATCACGCTACCACAGCTTTTGGGGCAGGCAACTTAGGTTTCCCCAGCTTATCTCGAGTGTCGCAGCTCATGTGTCTGTTACTCATTCTCAGCTGAACTGTGCTTTCCGAGTGAATATTGGTTATTTATATTCTCCGTGATTTTGTTTCATGCTATTCTATTTCAAGCTATTGGGAATTTTGCCATGGGTTTGACAGGACCTGGATCAGACCTTGAAGTTTTCAGCCCCAGCTCCGGTCTTATTATTTGGTTGTTTGGGATTTTCTACTTTGTAAGATCAGGAGTTGTTAATAGTTGAATCCGGCGTTTGGTTACGGCTTGTCGGTGTGTGCTATGGGTTGCTTTTCGCTGGGATATGTATTGCACTTGGAGCGACACAGATCTTATTTAGATGGGATTAGATGTGGATTACCTTTTCCTGTTTTCCTCTGCAGCTGACAAAGTCCTGCAGTCACGCTCCTGGCTGTGTTCTTGCTGCCTTATCAGTTCAAAGTTTAAGCATTCCCAAATATTCCATGAAAACTCTTTTTAACAGTCCCTTGTATGTCCTCTTGGGATTCAGCCTCCAGGAATGAAATATGTGTGAAGTGTCCCCTGGGTTTTGGGAGGAGGTAGAAACTGGTTCAAATTGGCAAAATGTGCACATCTGACAACACGAGGACTTAAAAATTGATTTTTATCTTTTTTTTTTCCCCTTTTTAAAGAGAAATTTAGAGCATATTGAACCACTTTCTCTAATTAGCCAAGCTAGTGAAATATGTATGTATGTATATAAGTACATATGCCGTATAAAAAAGCCTGACTATTGGAAATATTTTCAATCCATGACAAATGTAAGCATTTGTTACTAATTTTTCATAGGTTGGAGCTGTGCTAAACAGTGCTCCCGAGGCTGGGAGCGCCGAGGGGGAGGCAAGAGGAACGGGGGCTATCGTCACGAGAGGCTCATCTCTGGCTGGAGTTTTGCCCTTCTGTTTGCTAGTTGCAAGTCACCTCTGAAAAGGAAACTAATATCCATGAGATAAATCAAGCAGAAGATAAAACCCTTTTATTCTTATAAGGATGTTTTTTCTTTTTATGTGTAATGCTGTAGAGCACACAAGAGTGCGCGGGGTGTTGGCTAGAACAAATGCTTTCTAAACCTTGATGTGTTTACTCTCGGAGAGATTTTGTGGAGAAAAAAGAAAGTGATAATGACTATGGGAAAATGATGGAAAAGGTTAAAAATGCCCCAAGATTATGAGAAGAGGAATTTGTGCAGACAAGGTGTTGTGAGCAGAGCAATGAGAATTAAAGAAAAAAAGAAGTTTTAGACAACAAGATATACTAAATTAAGCAAAGATTCCAGAAACAAAGCTGATCTTTTGACTTTAAAACCATGGATTTTTTCTGTGGATTTAATTACATTAAGGTAAAAGTCTTGTGCTTTTATGCACACTTTCTAGAAGTAATCTTACAAAAATATCACTGTGTGTACTCTGATACATCACATAGTATTCCACAAATATACTGAATATAAGCAAGCATCTAAAACAGTAGAAAACTTCTGTTTTGTATCTCTACGCACATGCATCTGCTGCTTTGGTTCATTCTGCACAGATTTTGTGTTGGTTTGGGTTTTTTTCTTTACAGGTGCAAATGAAATAGCACATTAGAATTTGCCTGCCTTTAGCCGAATAAAGCATTTACTTTCTATGGTACTCTCAAAATATTATTTAACAGGATAAAAACCAATATTTGAGATGCAGTTTAAGAAATGTAATATTGCCAATTTTAAAGCAGAACTGGTTTTGCTTGATGATGCATGATTTAAAATACGCAAGTTCGCAATTAGACAGTAATTATGGTCTGTCTCATTGATGATTTATGTTACTCCACCTTTTGCATTTTGACTGACCTCAGGAAGGATCTCGAGGGATCGATCACAAATAATTCTGCCTGATTTCGTTACAATTACAATCAGGTCCTGATTTAGTTACAATTCAAACACAGGGCAGAGGAAATTTCAGGACATAAGAACTTCATATTTTAATCGTTTCTCTGCTTCGAGAGGGGAATAGGGATTTACGTCTTGTTTCAAATCTGGTTTCAAGTGCTGCTCTGACAGTGAAGTTGCTGTCGGGTATCCTTCGCTGCTAGAAGCAGCCCATACCCATTTTCATCTTTCAAGCCTTTATGTCTGTCAGTTCTCCCAGTGTCTCTGTAAGGAAGTGGAATCAACCCCCTTGTACAGGGAAGATGTGGAAGCGGTGACTTGCCCCAGATCACTTCAGTTGGTAGGGAACTAAGATAAGAAATCACACAAGAAATCCAGAATTTTTACACTTTTGAATGTTTTCTGTGATTCCAAATAAAGATTCCTGCTTTTACCAGGGAAGAAGCCCGGGAAGCTTTTTTGCTTTTGGAGGAAAAGGGCTTGAGTCCTTTTTGTGTGGAGATCCATCTCAGCCCTTCTTCCTTGATGAGGAGCTTATGACAACAGAAAACTTTCAGGTTTTCTTCTTCTGTGAATTAGCAGAACATGTTTTCCTATACACAGAATTATATAGAAAATCTCAAAGTCCACAGTCCCTTGATTTGAACTAGTTATAAAAAACACTGGATTTTCACATTTAGTTCTGTTTGCAGTGCTCTCCAATACGTGGGGCAGGTTGCAGTGCAGCTCTTCTTTGAGTTAACAATTGTATTCAAATGCTTCATGATTCTTAGCAGAGAGATTTTTAGCTGTGGCATTCTTGTGAAAGGTTTTTCCCCAGAAATCTTTGGGCTGGAATTGATTTACTTGTTACATTTCAGATAAATTAGTTCTCCTTTCTCAAGTTGCAAATGCAGTTGTTTCAGGAAACTTTTAATTTAGTTGACAAAGTGACTTGTTTATTGTAAATTACATACACATATATTTAAAACAAAAATAACAAACAAGGATTGCAAAGTTAGGAAGTGCCAATTTTGTACTTTTCTCTGTTAGTACAGAACTGGGTCAGTAAGGCTGAGGACCAGGGTTGCAGACCATTTGTTTAATACAGTGACCATCCATGAGGGCAGGTTTTAGATTTGCACTACTGATGGTAAATCAGGCATTCTACGACTTTGGTGTGTTTGGTTTAGAATCCAGATAATCTGCTGTCTGTGTCATTGTATGCTGTTTACTATATGGGCTTTCAATATTGCTTCATATTCCTTAATAAAAAGATTCTGGGTAAGGCTCATACAGCAAATTCGAGACTTGTTTGTAAGCAGCTCAAGTCCAAAGATTTAAGAAATACTTCACAAATTCTTTGCATCCCTTCTGAAGTGTTAACTAAGTGTTAGCAGAAACAGCCCGAGGGTCAGCTATTAGTGTCTTTTAATGAGTTTTTCATCTTAATATCTGAACTAGAAATGTTTATTTCTTGTTAGATAGCTGCAGAATGTTTCATTCATCTAGTAGTTGCACACAGCTGTATATAAATGAAGAAACAGAACTGAGAAGCATTTGTCTTCAGCTGAAATAAATACTTGCTTTCAAAATGTTTTTTAAAAAATCAATAACAGCTTTGGAATCTCTTCATCCTTGTATTATGTTCAGTCTTTCACATCATTGATTTACAAGCTAATGAAAAGGTTATGATCACAGTAAAACAATGCGGAGCAATAAATTACTAAGTCTGTAAAAATACGTGGTAGTATTTAGATCCTTGGTGGGATAACATTGTATTCTGTTATGAAAAAGGGTGTAAGAACAGGGGACCCACCTGGAATTTAAGTTTCAGGTCCCCAAAGGTCTCTGTTAAGATGGTCTCTGAGCCCAGATTAA
Organism: Pezoporus flaviventris; assembly: GCF_033815535.1. Classification (NCBI taxonomy): domain Eukaryota; kingdom Metazoa; phylum Chordata; class Aves; order Psittaciformes; family Psittacidae; genus Pezoporus; species Pezoporus flaviventris. The sequence goes on along the minus strand of NW_026892653.1, from coordinate 967,128 downwards.
ATAAACTCGGATTGCTAGATTTAGGTAGAACAGAGCTTGATTGCTTTTCATAGTGCAAGATGCAGCCTAGGGATGTGTTAAATTTCCTGCTAATGCAGGGAATTACGTTTTTTTGATTTGGTTGTAAAGATAAATATTGGCAAAACCTGTTACTGCAGCTGGGGTTGTCATGTAAAACACAAGTGCTTAATACATAATTTTAATTTTGAATATTTTCCATATCTATAGAGGCAGAAGTGACCTGTTCTCTCTCCCCTTGGGCCTTTAACCAATACTGTGGATGGAGTTCAGTGGTCTCTCCTTCAGAATATCTGGTCAAGACTTTTATATACTGGCTTTTCATTTTATTTGCTTAGCATTTTTCATTGTTGTGGCTGTAATGCTTTTTCAGGTCACCACAAGCAGATGCACTCTGCAGAAGAAAAGATAACACCACCATTTAGGTATTTCTTCAAATTTAAAACGTGATGTGTTTTACACAAAAAAATTCAGGTGGTTTCTTTATGTAATAAATCTTTCATAGCCTTTGAGCATTCCTTCAGTTCAGCCTGTCCCATAGGAGTCCTTCCACAAGTCCTTCTCTGCATCATGTTTCCAAAAACATGTGGCTCTTCTTGAGCCAGTTTCCACAGTCTTGGACACTTTGCTGAGAACATTCTGTATCTGGGCAGTTCCTATTTACCTGGGACACCAGTGACTTAAGTCATTGAGTTACTCGACAGTTATTCACTCATTAGCCAGATATTTGAAAATCCTTACTTTTTTCAAAGAAATTTTTGGTCATAGTGCTGCACCATAAGTTGAAAAAGTAACAACAGAGATGTTAAATAAACCCCCCATAAATAATCTTCATTTGAAAGTCTTGGGTTTTTTTTTATAAAAATAGATTATAATGCTGTTGACAAAATTAAAAGCAGAACTTTCAAGGTCAGGAAAACTTGTCAAATCCCCCAAACTATTAATCTGATGCTTTCAGCAGTGTTTGTCATAACCAAGGTGACCAATAGAAGCTATGTCCTATCAGATTTTGGGACCATTTACTTTTCTTACCATTGACTGAGTAAAAACTTAGAAATACGTAGGAGATTAGCAGCTTACCACTCCTTGTTTGTGCTTTTGGGGTCTACAGCAAATTTTTATCTAATCCGATTTTGAAGCAAAATCATCTTTCATGACCTTTTTTTCAAAAAAAAAATGCATAATCATGATGATGTTAACACTAGTTTAACTTTCCAGGTTGCCTGATACGTTTAGTAAATCAGCTTTATGAAGGTTTTCTCACTCTGTTTTTGTGAAAACAGTGCATACTTGTTCTTCTTCTTGGTCTTCTCTGTCCTGGTCTCCGTGGCAAGTGTGTGAATAACTTCAGCATTATCCCAGGAGTGATGATGGTGTAACAACATTCGGTGCTCGTCTAAAAGTGAATTGCAGAGAGGGGATGAGGTGTGCGTGTCACTTGTAGAAGGGGGATGCTGGAAGACCTGGAGCTCTGATCCTCACTACATTCTGGGCCTGGCTATATTGGCTCAATGGCCAGAATCTGCTCATACTTCAGCAAGAAGCAGCTGTGCCCAGAGAAAGATTGAGGCCAGAAACATTTAGAATATTGGATAAGCGTGAGAAATCTTTGATAACGTACAGCTGAGAGTTGTCTCTTTATTAGCACGTAATTTAACATGGTTTTATCTTGAATATCACACAGACCGAATCCTCGCTCACTGTTTGGTTTCGTAAGTCAGGTTCTCAACTTTTATTTTCCTTGGATGGAGATCTTCCCCAGTTACCAACCAGTGAACAAACATATTTACACATAAGACCAAGCTTGTCCTTTCAATCAGAAATTTAATTTACAGCCACAGTAAAAACAAGGAAACTGATGTTTGCTTTCTTTTTTTTTAACTGCAGGGATAAATATTATGTAGTTTGAATTTTATCTGTAAATCTAAAATATTCCATTGGAAGCTATTGAAAATAGCATTGATGTTACTGCACCACTGTAAATGTTGTGCGTGTTCCTTAAGTAGTGGTTTAAGTTGTATGCATGAATAGAAATTTTGCTATTTATAGTAAATACATACGTTGCTGATGTACTTTGCAACTTATGTTTAGAACTGTGCATAGTTTCTCTGATTTTAACTATTTCAAATAGTTTCTCAATACAGAGCTTTCGCTCTTGTAAGTTTTCAATCACTTTGGCACAGCAAAACCTCATTGCAGTTCTGCCTTTTGCTAAATTATCTTAGAATCTACTATTTCATCGACATAATATATTTTCAGCTGTTTATCGAGATAAAAATCCCATCCCCTGTACCTTACATTTATCCTAACCTATGGTAATACATTTTTACCCTGTGTTTTGTGTAACTACAGTAACAGCAGTGCTTGACAGCAAGGTACTTGCTTTTTTTTTTTTAAGTTTTTTTTTCTCTGAATGCTATCAAAATTCCACCAAAAGTTTTATCATAATTTATTATTGTCCTGATGGTAGTCTGAGAGTCAGATAGATGGAGGTGATTTGAACTTCCCATTTTCTCTCTTCATCCTTTTTGTGGACTTTGTTTCTCCTTGCATCCTTTTTCTCTCAGGTTCTTTAGATAGATATTTAAAATGTGTATGAGCACTGCAATTCACTTCCACTGCATCATATGTGTAAATGCTTTCAGATTCATTCGTGTGCTGTCGTTACAGTTCATCCACAAGTGCTTTCATGTGCACATTTGTTCCTTTGGGTGCAAAGACATTCTGTTGAGGTTTCCAAGTACTTAGAAACTTTCTGTGTTAGTAACACATTAAGAAATTCCAGATATTTTTTTAACTTAATATTTATCTTTGTGAAGTTCGGCAGTCGTTACCTATGTGAAGCAGTAATGTTTATCAGTAGTAATGAGGTCTCTAATGTATAATTTTGCTCATTATTGAAAAATACAAAGGGGTGCAGCTTTGTGCGCTGCACAAGCACCATGACAGCACTGTTTGCACTGCTGTGTTCTGGCCTGCTGCTCGTTAGGGACCCTGAACAGTCCAAAGGGAATTGTATAGTGTAACCATTTCCCTGTGGCCTAATGCATTATAAATTCATTTATGAATGTCAGCAACTGCAGCTATGTTTTATGGAATGAGATCTGTAATGGTTTAAAGACATGCATCAGTCTGTATGGTGCAGGCTTGTAGTCTCAAAGGAGCCCTTTGTAAATAGAGCTGTAATAGATCTGGGACTGGCCCGTGTGGGTCGCAAAGACCGCAGTAAATGTCACCAGTGATTGGGCTCAAAATGGCATTACATTTTTACAGTGCTAGAAATTAACACTGTAAAAAATTTTGAACCAAGTGAAGAAATATCAAAGGTTGTCAAAGGTTCAAATCACAGTATTTCAATTGTAAATGTTACTTATGACTAACCTTATCTCACCAAAGAAATTTTATTTTCCCTTGAGTTGCCTCTTGACATTTTGGATCATGTTAATACAATACTCAGCACAAAATCGAGTTTGAGCCTGACGATCCATCAGGTCATTAGCCAGGACAATGCTGGTACTCGCCACTCATCTCCCCTGTCAGGTTAAATCCATATCCCCTTGTCCAGTCCCTACAGAGTCTTGTCAAAGCCCCTCTCCAGGTTTCTTTTAGGCCTGTCCCCCAGTGGTGTAGAGAGGCGAAGGTTGGGGCCATGGAGCCCTAATCATAAACCTTTGGGGACTGTAGGCAGAGGAGGATCCTCAGTGGGCAATGCAGAATTTTCCTTCTCTAAAACGACTGTCAGGGTGGACTTGAGCATGATCTGCACACAGCAAACGTGCAGGCACGACCTGCTGCGCGTTCACCATGTGTGGCTCATGCTCAAGGGTGGAAAAGATTTCACAGTTGTCTCCATCTCATTATTTCCATCTGTCTATCTGGACAGTCAGGCAGTCAAATTAACCCTTGATCAGTCACTGGATTTTGTTATGCATATGGCTAGAAAATTTCATTTCTGTGTATTTTTGAGATTAAATTTTTCGTGAAGTGTGGACTCTCAAACCTATTAGAAAAATTTACCTGTTCACTGTTTGCCTCCTAGATGCTCTCTGCCATCATTTAAATTTTAAAACCTAATTATTAACTATTTTTTTTAAACACTGGCTGATCATGCTCTGTGATATACAGTGGTTTGTTATTTATCTCAAATGCTGCAGTGGATAATTACTACAGATTTTTTAATCTAACTGTGGTTAAAAAAGGAAGAAATTTTTAAATTTATTTTTTCCAGTGCTGTTTTGTTACTCCTCCATGTCTTTACTTACTATACAGGGGGTTTCTTTGTGCTTTGTGTGATCTAATTTCTAAGTCATATATGTGGGAAAAAACAGTATGCACATCGGTAGGTAAATAAAAGCAGAGGGAATATTTGGTAAGCAGAGGGAATACTTGGTGAGCAGTAAATCTCCTGCACCCTTGGGGAGTCTGTTTTACCCCTTTCTTCTTTCCTGTGCTTTTATCTTCTTGCCATGACAAATGCTTATGTACCACTTATTACCTCCTTCCCCTTAAATACCATATCCCCCCTCTTCTTCTCAAAAAGCACCCGAAAGTGTGAAACTTAAATTTCATGAAGGGAGCAAAATAACTTCTGTAATATACAGTTTGGAGACCTTGAGCTTCAACTCTAACAATTACAGCAAGGTAGAGCCAGAGGTTTTTCTAGAGGAAAATGTCAGTACCAGGAGGAGAACAGGTTTGTAAGATCTTACTGTTCAGAAAGAAATCATAAATTTTTTTCTAAGAGAAATATTTCCATAATACCCTTATGAGCTGTGAATTTAGGGCCCAACTCTGCCTGAGTTCTTCAGTTGGAGTAATTTAGTAAGTGTAAATAGTCTCACGGGTTGGTACCCGGCAGCAGGGTTGTGCAGGGTGCCTGTTTTAATGATCTTGTTTTGCTCAAGTTATAATATGTTGAATTAAAAAAAAAAGGCAGCATGTTCTATATTAGATATGAAAAAAATTGCTTTTTATGAGCACATGCACTATGGAATCTTTATATTAATAGCATCTTGGCATTTTACACTCCCAAGGCAGTCTCAGAAACCATGCAAGGGCTGAAAGTCTGGTTTGTAAGTGCTGTAATTTGTATCAGGACCAGATCTGATCAAGTCCAAATGTGGGGGGCTTTTATTCCTAAAAATGCTAAATCCATCTTAAGCTTTTATTCATCTCTGTAAGAGCAGCCAGCCATAGGCTCAGACTGTAGGATGTAAAGTTATTGTGTGAATAAAAATCTGATAATCTAAGTCAAAATAATTCATGCATTAATAGGCTGGAAGAGGGGATAACTTTCCCTGACACTTCTTTAAGCTCCTTCAGTAACGTTTCAAACTGAGCTCACTGTGGTCCTTGCTTTGTGCTTACCTCTTCAGCATAACATTATCAGGTTGTCACTTTTATTGTTGCATGACTTTTGATTTATGTTTTGGCCATCCAAGTTGCCAAAATATGATTATTTGACATAGCATTCTGCAGCTTCAGCTTGCTTAGTTCAGCAGTTTCCTCAGTGCATTCCAATAGCCTTAGTTTCCTCAGAATTAAAAACTTTCATTACCAGACTTTCGTACTTCCCATGGACTAGAAAGAAGAAGGTTTCGAGTTGGTCAGGGAGAAAGTTGTCAGCAGCCTGGGGAACATTCTTGTACATGCTAGTGTTAGAGGCTTTGATGATTCTTTCTGATGTTGTGAGAAACCCACATTTTACACGTCTTTGCTTTAAAAACTTCTGCTTTGGTTGTAAAAATAAGTAATTCTAACCTTCTAAAAGGAAGATTTTATGCCGCTCTGATGAGCTTTAGTTCTAGTTTCCAATTGTGTGGCCACACACATGCAGGGTGCCTGGTTTGGGGTGTGATCCCCCCCCTCCTTCATCGATGCAAAGTTTTTGGTATGTGGGTAGAAAATCAGTCAAGTTGAACTTGATGTGTACAAGTATTACTGTACAAAAATATGTGCTTCTAGCATTTATTTTAGGTTATATGCTAGTTTTACATTATCCCAGCTGGGTATTAAACTGAGTTACAGAACTGGCAGTATTTTGGGGAAAACCAGATGTGTACTCTAAGAAAACAATAGTTTTGGGTCCAGAGCTTTCATTGAAGTCTGCTTCAAATTCACACTCAGTATTCCTCTCTCTTTTCTCTCGCTTAAAAAAAAAAAAAACAACAATAAAAACCAAACCCCAAAAACTATAAAATTGAGAGTTGTTCAAAAATGCATTTTAAAAAATCCAAATGGTGATTGGAAAGTTTAACGTGTATGCAAATGATATCTGGATATAGCTTCAGAAAGTAAAGACCTTTGGCTGGCCTGGAGGCTCAGCTGGTAGCAAAACACATTGCTGTATGGGGAGACCTTGATTTAAGTTCAACCACAGGCCATTAATAATCTGGAAGCTCCACATAGGTGGAACTTTCAGCTCTAGAGCAAAGTAATAAAGGATTCAGAGGCTGCGTTACCAGTAGACGGTTCCTGTAATTACATCCCAAAGTCATTGTCTGCCCTGCTTTTCACTGAAGTGGAAAATGAACACAAGTAAGTGCACAAAACCTCGGAGAACCATGGAGATTGCTGCTCTGGATGGGTAAAGTTGCCCTGACAATAGACATGTGGTTGGAGTTTAATTCACAGGGAGAGCAGACAGTAATCTGTGCCAATTGTTTCCCACCCTCAAAGCAAAGAGATTTCATTAATTTATAGCAGAACAGGGTGTATATGTTACCTAATGTGTTCAAAATGATTTGGTGCCATTTTCTAAGCAATTCAGGACGTAAGGCATATAAACAATCTCGTAGTCTTCTTGGTTCAAAATTAAAACAGCAGTTTTGTTCTGTAATACTAGTTTTGCTGAAAATGCTTTCCCATGCAGAACTTCATAACATAGGCTAAGAAATGGAAGCAAAAAATAGATTTTGAAAATCACTACCAGAAGAGTTATGTTACTTGTGTTCTCCGTGTGGCATGTACCTGGCAGTTCACATTTTTAAGAATTTGTATAATTCTTAAACGTCAGGTTACTGGCTCCAACTTGAGAAAAATAAATAAAGAAGGAAATTAATTCAATAACTAGGAATTCATTATCAAAATTGGGAAAATGTCATCTACAGCATTGTAACATGTAGTACACGACTCAGTCAAAGAAACTGACACTCAGATTTATTCATTTTATGACTTTATATTATAAAAAGCCTGTTTGCATCATTGCAAAAGCTGATGTCAAAGAAGGACTGAGCTCTTCTTTGGGCTATTAGAAATACTTGTCCACGCAGTGCTTTGAAGAAAGGGGAGGCGCGTGTGCTGTTCCATCACTGCACAGGCTTCTGGGAGAGCGGCTTCACGTGGAGAGAAGGATGTACAACTGCTGTTTTACCTCTGGACTCGATGGAATTCAGAGGATAGGGATTGACATTAGTCTAATGTTAGTAAATTTGTCAAAACCACGATAGTTTTAAAAATGAGCGTATATATGTAATAACATCCACTTCAATGAAAAAACTCAATCATTTCTTGTAATTGCTTTTGTTTGAGAACTATTGTCTGCAAATGCTTTTGACATGAAACATTGGATTTTCTGAGGTGGAACACGATATATATCTTATGCATTACATCTGCTTTTAGTTTTAGTGATCATTGGAACACACTTCTCAGTTCACAGCAGCACTGTCTTTTTTAGTGTGAATAATGTAAATGGAGCAGCTAGAGCTTCTATTATTTTGAATTCTTTTTACATGAATTTTGCTAGTAGATGAAAGCCAAGATTAGAGATACAGTTGGGTATTTTAATTCTCTTCCTACTGATATCCTGTAGCCTTTTGTACTGATATTTAGAGAAGTCCAGGTGTTCTTGTCACATATATTTCATTCTAAAACCCAGCCATATTCATATGTTTAATTCTAGTCTAAGTTCTGGAGTACATATTCTGCTTACAAACGTATATACCCCACTATAATGTGGCTAGGACTCCTTGTGTGTATATCCTGCAGTGCCCTATCATTCATGTGGATCTTGAGATTTGGGTGGAAATACAGAACTCCAGAAGACAGACACTTTGAAGTTGTGGATTCTTTTCCTGAAAGCATCCTCCTTTAGGTCATGGACTCATTCAAGGGGAAAAAAAACAGAGTGTTCGAACCTGATCTTTAACTTTTTGTCCAGTTTACACTTTTTCTTGTCCTTCCTGGGATATTTTCATGAATTATGCCTACAGTGTTATTTTTTGTGCAAGTTTCTGTAAGGAACTTACTAATGTAACTCAGGTAAATCTCAGAAGTACTGCTTTTTTATTTGAGTATTCTTTAATTGATAAGTACTGGCTTAAAACTTTCTCCAGCTTCTGATTTATAGCTCAGGCACACTTACATTTAACTCCTCACAGCAGTTGTTCCTGCCATTATTCTGCTTTGCTTTTGAAACCATTATGTATTTCTGAAGCTAGTTGATATAAATTGAGCTGATTACATCATTTCATAATTAAAATGAAGGAGGCACTGTATTAATTTTCTTTTCCCTAGGACTTTTCCTGAGCATTGCAATACTAGAACTTTTCTGTTCCCCTGTGTATAAAAGGCTCATGCCATCGTCGCATGTGCTTTTTTTTTCCCCCATCCATATTTCTCCAACTTAATAGGATCCTGCAGTGTACGGTAGGAGCAGTGTTTTGTTGCTCTGGCAACAAGAGCCAAACTTTCAGATGTTATTTTTCTAGTATTAAAAAAAATAAATAAAAAAATCACTGCCAGTTATGATGTAAACATTTGCAGTTCCCCCCAAATGTCTTTTTCTTCTTGGAATGAAAGTAAAATCACTGTTCCGAAGGGAAACTGAGAAATTGGTTTAAAAGCAAAATAACAGATGTGTGTGATTCTGGTAGATCCTTGGTGATCTGGTCTTACTATTTATAAGTGGCATATTTGCTACTAGTGTCACTGGAGGGGATGCACCCTCTCATCAGCGCTAAGAGTCCAAATTCTAGTTTTAAGTTATTTAATCCTTTATGAAAGGATTGAGTGCTTTTTCTGCTGAAAGTGCCTGAAGACTTTAACAGAATGTCATAGTAAATGCTGCAAGTGCTTCAGCATTTATCTTGACGTTTTGTTTTAAGTGTAACTAATCCCATCAGGAATTGGAGACTGGAGGATGGGACCAGCAGGGTGGCATTTAAAGCCGTGTTTACATTTATTAGACTAGCAGGGACTTGCCACATGAAAGTGTAAAGGCAGACGGTCCTTTAGGACTGAGTTATCCTCTCCATCTTGGCGAGGTTATGTCACACCAAAAGATTTCCCACCAGCCAGATGCTGTGTGAGTCACTACTTATTATTCACTGTAATAACCTTTATCAGTGCTGGTCAGTTAGAGGGAGTTGGGGTCACTCCTGTCTGACTTGTTCTTGAGCTTTTGCACTTGGCAGCTACAGTTTAGTAAGACTTCCTTGACACTGTAGTATTTTTCTCTGAACTATCGAGCCATTTCTTAATAGCACTTAGTTCTATGTTGAATAAAGCCCCAAACTAATGTTCTGTTGGAAAAAAAACAACATTTAAGCCACAGGCTTCTTTCGTATTGCTTAAAATAGTGAATTATGATAGGGAGATTTAATTGTCCGCTCTTGAAAAATCTTCTTCTTTGGAAGTAGTTCCATCTATTTTACCATACTTACTGCTAACAGGAAGCCATTTCATCACAAAATGTTGCAATTGCATAGATATGAATAATAATTGCTGTTCTTAGAGTGAATTATCGCAGAAGATTTTGCAAGCTGTAACAGAATGTTAAGTCTGAGCTGAAGTGCTCTTCTTCTTTCTTGCCAAATGGTTATTGAGGCATATGAAATAATTTCTGGTGGGTTGAATGCCTGGCAGCCACATGTCCACATGTGCACGTGTAGCTCATATGATGTAAAATATTTGTTCACCAAAAAAAAGATACAGAAAAGAGATTATTAACCAGACCTTTGCCTTCAGAGAAGGTGGGCACAAAATCCCCAAAGCACCCAACTTAGGGAACCCTAAATGAGGTGTAGGTGCATCAAACTAGCTCTTGTGTGACAGCTCCAATGAAACTGTAGGTTATGGTTTGGGAAGTGCAACATCTGAGAAGAGCCATCAATTGACCACAAAGTTGTTTTGAGAAGTTTCCCTTGGTGAGCAATTTACTAAGAGTATCTTCATACAAAAGATGAGTCAGATGTATGTACAGATTGCCTTACAAGCCTCATACTTCCAAAGAGACTCTTTAATTTGATACGGTGAATTCAGATGAGGTAACTCTTCTTTCTGTAACCAAGTAATTTTTACTGAAATTGCATCTGCAGTTGAACTGCCAGATAATTATAATTAAGTCTTGCACATGTGCTAGTTTAAAGTGTATTTTCAGTGGAAGTCTTTTTCTTGTTTTTGTGTATTTTACATTATTTTACAGAACCTGAGTCCACCTCTACTCATAGTCAAAGGAAGGACCCCACCTGGCTTACATGGGACGTGACCCCAACGCATCTTGAGACAATACCTCTTTCTTTGCTGTGTTATCTGTTGATAACAGATATGTTACTGTCTGTCTACTTATGATATTGAGTTAAAATAAAATCCAGCTAATGTGAATGTGGACTACTTACATAAAGGATTTCCTATAATCTCATTGTATTTAGATCACATGATACAAAGCTTGATTTGGGCATTTATTTCTTTGTAATTAACTTTGCTTCCCTTTCAGCCAGCGTAATAGTGCACAGATAAAGTTTTAATTACACTGATTATTCTTTTATGTTCAGTACCAGCCACTTCTCCAAGGAGCTGTTAGGCTGTTGAGGGACCCCCAGCTCTTCGTGTAAGGGCTCATGTATTGACCCAGTGAAAGTCTGAAATGCTTTTGACAACTGCACCTTTGTCCTTAGGTGTTCACTTAAATTTAGGCTGGATGCATTTAACCTAGAGAGAGATCAGGAGCCTCATGGGATTTGCATGGAAAAATGTATGTTGAACTGTGCTTAGGAAAGGGTGAGAGACACAGTGATGGTGAAATCAGGTATTTTTTTAACAAAAGACAGCATGAACTGTATTAATTTGGTCTTTTTCTGCTCCTTATGTTTCTCCAATTTATTTACCAAATAGATGTGAACGCTTCAGAAAGATTGCAGAGTATTTTTCTGTAAATTTTTTTGAATTATTATTATTTTTCTTTCCTCAGGGCCTATTGCAGCATTTCATTGGTGTCTGCTGCTCTGTATAAAGCCATAGTGCTGGAAAGTATTGATGGCTTTACTGAATAGAGTTAGTCTTCAGAGGTAGGGGCTTGCTCCTGGGGCTTACCAAGCCGTGCTCTCCTTGGGGATCACTGCAGCAGAGGTGTTGGTAAGCAAGGTGGTGTGTTGTGAAAGGGCTTTTGAAGATGCAGATGGTTTAAATAGATGAAGCCACAGTTTGCCATCACTCATCTAGCTCAATCCAACCGCAGCCACCAGAAAGGTGGACATTTTTGTGAAGTTTGTTTAAGTAACCACAATATCTGCAGTTTGTGTTCGCTCTGTTCTCCAGGTTTTGTACAGGCACGTTAAGGGAATCTCAGAGTAGACATTACGGAGTAGAGCTGTGCTGTGGTGTACACTCAAAGTAAAAGCAGATGAGATGGTTTATTGTTTGTTATGCAAGGAAATAATGTGACTGATAAAAATGTACTCCGGAATTATCCTTTTCATTTTTCCACCCTCGGCAAAGCTGAAATGAGTTTCACTTTTCATGCCTTTTAGTTTGGGGAATTTCAAGGAGGTGCTCTCAGTTATATGACTCTGTAGGGGTGTTAGTTAATGAAGTTTTGACAGATTTAAGGTCACATTTTGCACGGTTCAATTCAGCACACTTAGAAATACGCAGCAGGGAGAGTTCCTCTCTCTCTGAACTGTTGTATATTAGACTTTTATATATGCTGAATTTATTTTTGTATTGGCACATTTCATGTAAGAAATAAATAGCAAATTTAGGTACAAGTTGTTGGAATAAGGAAAGGACTCAAAGTAAAGCTTATGAGCTAGATCATTAACTTTAGAATGATACCCTAATCTTTAAGAGCAGTGCATCCTTTTTATATTGTTTCCAGTTACCTTAGGTCAAACATGCTTTTATTTTAACAGAGATGCATTGTGACATTAATGGGAATATGTTACCTTAAAGCTTGCTGTGTAATTTTCTACAAAACCCGTATCATAAAACACTGTAGTATTTGAGGACGGGTGAGTGAAGAAATTTGACTTTGGGTGATAGAGGCTGACAGAAGGACACGTGATTCTCTACATTCCAGCTTTGGTAGCTGCTTCATTACCACTAGGTCTTTCAGCACCTTTATTTCTTCCCTTTTCTTCTCTGCATAACACAGTCCATACCTGGTGTCTTGCTCAGGTGGAGAGGAGACTTAATAGCTCAATACTCCCTTTGGCATCAGTTCCTTTTATGTTTTAATCTGGTATTGCTGAGCACAGACATTAGAAAGAGTGTGGTTTTTGATTCAGTAAATATGCCCAGTTTAGAGGAAGTGTTTAGAAGGTAATTAGAACTGAATTAAAGAATGTTAGCATACTTAATGTAAGTCAGCATTAATTTAGTAAATACACGCTTGTTCTAGTGAGCTTGATTGACAGTATACTTATTTGCTTTGGATTTGCAACATGCTGTTCTGATAACTTGGAATTGTACCCCTGTAGCAAATGATTGAAGACAGTGTTAACATTTATTCAAAAGTATGTAGCTGATATATTACAAAAAGTAATTTTAGCCTTCCAATTAGTATTTTCTGGTGTTTTCCCACAAATGTCTTTGACTAATGCTATTCAGTATTTTAATCAAAGATATGAAAGAAAATGAATAGTTAGTGGTACGTAAATGGCAGTATAATTAAAGTAATGAAAGTAACAGGTCATTTTTACACTCTGACCTAGATTGCTAGATATGATTGACTCAACTTGCCTTTTAATAAAGCTAGATGCAAAGTAATGTATTTTTCTAAGAACAGTTATTCCAGAATTATTCTATTATACTGGTGTAGGTTTGGTCATCTGTTTGATAGGATAAAATACACTCTTTCACCTCCCAAACCTTTTCCTGCAGAGTATAATGAGAGGACTTACAAGATGGGGCAGTATGTTAGGTTCTCCATGTTATTCCGCCAGCTGAAGTATTTACAATAAAGATGGGATGGCCTTGAAAGGAGATGTTGTACTTCAAAAAGTAGCTGTGGCTTTCATGGAAATTGCTGTGTGTAAGGGTCTGTAATTTGTGCTGTGTATGACAAACTAGACAATGATCAGCCCTTTGTAACAGTAAAATAGAAAAACCTGTGAATTTCTGGAAACCCTGTGGTGACTGGATATGAAACACATTATTGGAATACACATTATGGCCTAAAGGGTTTTCTTTCTCTTGTGGTGATGCTGTCTTGGTGAAATGATAAGAACAAGTTCATGTTGAAAAATAAGAAATTATGGTATGTAATTGTTTCAGAACAATGCAAGTGCTATATATTTTGGATTTTTGCTTCATTTTAGTGTGATCTAAGTTGTTTGAAGTCAGACATAGAGCAGCCATGAAAATGCATCTCAAAAGAAGAGAGACCTTCTATTCTGGAGGCTTTTGCTTAGGAAAAGCTTGCCAATAAATGATCTAAAGGATGGGTTACATTTTCCAAGTGCTTACTTGCACCTCTCTATGCTTTTCATTACTAGGTACTGAGAGAGGAAAGCTGCAGATGATCTCTGCAACACTGTGAGCCATCTGCCTTCCTTACCTTTTTGGAAGAGGAACTTCCAGTCTTTTATTGCTGTTAATATTTTGAAAAGTTTGGAAAAGAAAACTTAGCCCTTAGAACTGTCTTGTAATTCCATCAAAATACTTATTGCTTTGTTTTAAATAGAGCATAAGAAGTATGCAGTGGTATGTGGTGATCCTTGGTCTATACTTTCAGCTGTGTATTTGTTCTGCCCAATTGCAGGTTAAATGGGAATTTATCTCTTTGGAAAGATAGCACATCATCAGGCTGTGCACATTCTGACTTTATATACATATGGGATAGATAAATACTATGTAAGGGTTACTCTGGTTTTCAGTGAATACTCTTTGATCTTACCGTGAAGACGACTGCTTCTTTGAGAACAACGAGGTTACTCTGTTCTTTGCTGCTGCTCCTTTTGTCACATTAACACTTCAGTTTTACTGAAACTGCACTGTAGAGTCATCAAAATAACTTTGTGTCGGCCACCATCAGGTATGAGCTTGTCGATGCACTTGCCCAGGGTTAAATTGAACCAATTTGATTACATTGAACCAAATAGATCGTGTTACAGATTTTCCTTTGTACTTCAGTATCCTCCATTCTGGACTTGTTTTGATAGTATTGGGTCTTGCTCTGCTTCATCAAGTGAAATTCAGAGCTACAAAAGACAATCTTATGGAAGAAAATATTGGTTTGATTTGGTTTCTTTTTCCATACAGCTCCATTCTTTCAGCATTCTGCATTGCCTGTTCCAGATTCCATAGTAAATGCCAAGGTGATGGAGACCTTGGTTAGCCTAAGCCTCTGATGTTTTCCAGGAACTCACCAGTTTCTGATATGAAAAAGTTTTGAGTTTTGGACCTAAATATAGAGTCTATTTACTACTGAGATGAAGCCATCTATAAGCCTGTAAATCCACTAAATAAATGCTTAGTTGGCATGAAATACAGTGGATTTTTTAATCTTCAGGCTGCATGAAACAAACTTGAAGACTGAAAAGCTTCAGCTACAGGGAGTTATCTTTTTTTTTTTTTTAAGTGAACATTTTTACCAGCAGAACTTCCTATCAGTTTAAGAAGCTGTGTCTTCTATTTGAATGTATTCATGTCTTTATTTGAATGTATTAATGTCTTCTATTCAAACATATTCTTGTAGTTTTGGCAGTGTAGGACAATAACAGACAAGTATTAGGTTTTTGTTTTCCAGGAATCCTGTAACCCCGTAACCATCCTTACACTTTGGGGCCCAAACTGTCTGTTTAACTAATGTTTTAGCTAGAGCATGTCACCAAGATCTTTCTCTTTTCCTATGCACAGCTAATTTCTTCTGTGTCACATTTGCTGAAATGATTACTTTCTGACTCTAAGTGTTACAGGATTTTCAGATGTGAACCCTCTATAAACAGCCACTCTTTCAGTGACTCAAAACTTTGTTTTTTAAAAGAAACGTCATCTTTTATTGCATTCCTGCAGTAGAAATAGGAATAAATGATGGAAAAAAGACACCAAAATCCTAATGTGTCTTATTTTTAAGTTTTTTATAGGTAGGCAAATAGATGTGCTTGCCTAGATTAATAAAAAAGCTCACAACAGTAGCAAGAATGTGTTCTAGAAGGCTCAGTCTGGCAAGGACCAGCCCAAGGAATGGGTTTGTTTTCTTTTGGTGAACAAGTGTCAGCTATCCCAAAACAGTTACTTCTTTCTGAAGGTTGGGGTCTAAAGGTAAATTTTGAGTTATGGGCTTCTAGAAGAATATTTCAGTGATAAGTAAAATCAGCAGAGGATGTGATACGAATTGAACTGTGGTTGGAAACTGTGCTTGAATAATTTTGGAAGACCCTGAAGGAAAACCTATTACATTTTAATTTTTTAATTTTATTTCCTGCCCTGGCAGTTGAATATAAAATGGGAACTGTTAGTTATGGACTAAAATGGTCTTTAAATGGAAAGGAAGGGAGCAGAGAAAGTAGCTGGCTTTCATTATTAATACTAATTTTATTATTATGCTTTATATGGAAAGCATCTTACTGAAGAAGGGATTAGAAACAGAGGACCTTCAGACTCAATAGCCTGCATGTCCTGAATCATCAAGACTTTAAAGAGAGAATGACAGAAGGAAAAAAGGGGGAAAGGAAAAAAAAAAAGCCAACAAAGGCAAAGATTCAGGTCCATGGGATGCTGGTGGCTTTGTTCGTGTTTGTGCTGCAGTTCTCAGGGAGCCTGGGGTTGTGTTAATGCTGCTGTAAGGAGGGACAGAGAACATCTGTGTGTAGGCAAAATATCCTTTGACTGGGTAGGAGGGATCTGTCTGTCCCTTAGCTCATGTTATCAGGCTTGTCAGCTCTGATACCTCTCATTGAAAGCTTATAGAGCTTTAAAGAAAAACTGGTCAGAAGCTGTGATTCTGTATTCACCAACCATGCCAAGAGCTCACACTTCATCTTAAACATCTGAACAAAATACTTTTCCTTCTGGTATTTCTAGGACTATGCAAAATCAAAACTAACAAATGCATTTCTGTTTCTCTCCGAAGGTGTTAGGGAACATTTTCTTATTCTAAAAGGTGGCAAAATAGAGAAGGGGCTCGTTCATGCTTGCTTTTTAATTTAGCCAAATTGTCTTCACTGGGGTCACCATGCAATGTGGTAGGTAATCTTTGAGACACCAGGGTTTGGGACATGAAGGCTTGTGAGGATGGGGCCAGGTCCCAAAATGTGCTTGAGAGCATTGGTAGCTTCAAAGCATTCTCAAAGACATACATCTCAAGAGAGCCTCAGGTATCTTACAGACCCTTCCTGAAGTGTTCTGATTTTTCTTGATAGATGTTTTTCACTGGGTTTTCTATCTGGGAAAAAGCATGTATCTGTGGTGGTAACTGCAAGCTGAAAGAAGAGCGGAATTTAGCGAACCCTGTTCCAGCTGTGCAGTTGTTTATGCTTGCAGTGGAAATAATTGTGCAATGTAAAGAGTGGGCCCAGGCTCCGGGAGAGCTACAGATCTTGTCACTGTCAAGACAACTTGTTACCACTGACAGCAAGTAATAATAGATGGCCAAATATACTTTTTCTGAATACTCCACTGAATTATTAAAAAAAGGGGGAAAAACTAAAATAAAACCCAACATTTGGTTGGTTTTTTTTTTGTCTGCTTGTGAATTTTGAAGGCGTTCTTTTTTTAGGATCATTTTTAGGCTTGAACTCTCACTAGCCTGAGTTAGCTTGAGCAACACTCCGTGATGGATACTTCCGTGCTTCTGTGCTGAAGTGAAAAGGAAGGGTGACTTGAAGCTTCTTGTTCTGCGTGTGTTAAAAGCATGAATTAATCTGCTTTGTTAGAATTGAAGTTTATTATTTTTCCGTTCAACCATATTCTGTTACCTGTGTTGGACCAGTAAAGCAGGATGTTAGAGAAGCCCAGCGGAATTGGGAAGAGAAGTTCATTTTCAGGGCGGATCGTGTGTTTTTTTGGTACAACTCCTTTATTTTAAGGTCAAGGGCAGGTAAAAATTACCAAGTTAAAGTGTTGGTTTGGAAGTCAAGTGAACAGCCAAAGAAAAGCCATGTATTTGCACCTGCCCCATTTGCAAAAGGCTCTGCTACCCAGCTCCTGCACATACTGGGTTATTTTTGCTTCTCCAGACTGTATCCTATAAAAGGGAGTTCTGAAGTGGATTAGAAGGTGTGCAGTTGAGAACATACAATAAAGCAGGGAAACCAGTACCGTTATAAAGTTTAGGCTTCTTTATTGTGAAACACTTTCTATGTGAGAATGATGGGCTTGTTCAGTCACTTACAGTTGTTCTGAAGTTTGTAATTCAGAAATAAAAGAGAAAAAATATATTGAAGACCTGCAGGTAATC
The DNA here is from genome assembly GCF_033815535.1 of Pezoporus flaviventris. Taxonomy (NCBI): domain Eukaryota; kingdom Metazoa; phylum Chordata; class Aves; order Psittaciformes; family Psittacidae; genus Pezoporus; species Pezoporus flaviventris. The sequence goes on along the minus strand of NW_026892653.1, from coordinate 949,493 downwards.
AATGGGGCAGACTGTAATGTGTTTCCAACAGTATGTGTTGTATAATTCCAAAACAAATATCGTAGGATGAGAGAATTTTGCTTACTCCTATAAAAACAAAATGTAGCATCCTTCTGCAGCTTGAAGCTGCCTGTATTTCAGAACACCCAAGATCTCTATAAAACCCTGACAACACCCCTAAAGGTCGTTTATGGAGGTGACCTCTTTTTGCCTCCCACACTCCCTAGAGCATTTCTGGTCTACCCACTCCTTCATGGCCACCCACCCGCAGATCAGCTGAGAAATCATACTTTGTTAGCAAAAACCCTTGTTAAGAATGCTAGTTTTCTTCTTTGTTCTGTCTCTTTCGTTTGAAAGATGTCTTTTGTTCACTGTGATTCAAATGCCGTATTTTAAAAATACATCATTTGCAGGGTGTAGAAATTAAAATGGAATATGTAGATTTGAGCTGAAGGGGCTTGTCGTTGTGCCCTAAAGTGCATACATGTATTTTATTGTGATTTGTGGTTCAAGAAGTAAATTTAAATTAGTCTAATCACAAGAACACTTTTAAGCAAGCACTTTACGATGGATGGGCTGTTCTTTGATGTTTAAAGCCTATGCCAGACTTACAGTCTTCACCAGTCAGATGTATTTAGAGTAAGCATTAATTAGAAGTAATTCTTATATCTCCTTCATATATGATAGGAATATAAACATTACTGAAGTAAATGGTCACAAGTTAAATACCTTCAGCTGTGAGAAAGAGTATCTTGATTCTGTGCGTATTTCTGTGGCAGTAAAAGCATTACTCAGTGATGCTGCTGTGTGCTATTGATAGTGTCACATTCCTAGTGCAACCTGCACAATCTGTCCCAGTTAGTCATTGCAATAATCATAAACAGAATTTATGAATCTCATAAGGCAAAATGTGGTGAGCATATAATATGGGAATCTTTCCATGTGCATACCATGTCCTCTCAGAAACCCACATGATTTAAAGCAACTGTTACAGATAGGCAAGTTTTCTTGTGTTTCTGTGTAGCGGGTTTTGATTTTGCATCTGGTTTAAATTAGGTGGTTCTTCACACATTTCTGGTTGTGGTTGTTCACAAGCTGCTTTCTCCATTGCTTTCTATGCAGGTGTTGCAGGGTGCTCAGCTGATAGCTGTTGCTTCTGCTGAGCCTGCCTCAGGGGGTGTTGATGGGTCCCCACTCCAAGGGAGTGATATCCAAGTCCAGTATGTGCAGCTGACACCAGTGACAGACCACTCTGCAACTAATCAAGTATGTATATGCTGTCTTTTCTCCATTTGAATACACTTAACTTGATTGAAACCTGTCTTGTGAACTGTAAATCTACCCACAAATACCGTGATACCAATGAGTTTATGATCCGATTTACAAACAGTAAAGAAATCCAACCTAAACTGTCTATAATAAGAAACATCATTTTGTTAAAGGTATAAATGGGCTTTGACTATTGCTGCTTCAATTCTCTTGCTCAATGCCTCTAGAGAATAGTTATTTTGGTCATCATTGTTTTTCTGCATCCTTGAAGGCTGAGAGCCATGTTAAAGGACAAGACAAACTTGCTAGGAACCTACCCAAAAAGTATTTTTTAGGACTGAGGTTTCTCTTAAAAATATTATTCCCTTTCTGACAGCAGTTTTCCAGTTATTTTCATCAACAGCCTGGATTTCCCTTAGAAGCCGGAATATTAGCAATTGTAAGTGAATACTTGATCTTCTCACTTATGGTGGAAGAGTTACTTTTTGTTTTCCCTTTTAAGAGCTCTCATGTATCTGAGTCAAGAAAAAGCCCCTCATCATCTTGAAGCTATGACTGGTGACAACACAAAAGTGCTGACTTAATACAGTTATGTTTTCTGAAGCTGGTTACACATTCTTCTCTGAACCCCACTTAGTGGGCTTCTTTACTAGAGAATGTCAAGTGGTTGTGAAGAATAAGCTGTTGCTTGCTAGCCAAGATATAATGGTATCCTTAGCAGCAAATATTAGTCTGGATTTTTGTCTGATACCTCCACAGTTTAGTAAAATCTGATCTGGCTATAAATGTTTATGTTGGGTATTGAGTCTCTTGAGGTGGAAATAAAAAATTGCACAAGAAATCAAGGGAATTACATCCAGACTTTGTGTGCACAAAGCTGAAGTGCTCAGTGCTTCTTCCCTGAACAATGCAGTCTGCAGATCAGTTCAGTATATGAAATCAAAGCACATCAGTGTCCCAGTAGCTGTGTTGTGTACAGGTGTGTTAATGACGTGCTGTCTGCACCGGCTGGTGCTAGGAGGGGAGCTGGAGCTGCTCCTCACCTGGATTCTACAAACAGCTTTTCAGAATAATGATGCTCCCTGGTCAGCCTAAGTGGTGTGTGAGCACGCTGTGCTGTAAGATTACACTCTAGCTTTCTGTATGCTGGTCTTTTCACATAGATGGGCCCCAGGTAGGCATTTTCCATCTTTTCTAGATTAACCTCTATGTTAACAGTCTCCATATGTCATCTGTAATAGCGCCCTGGACAAGGAGGCTGTTGCTTAGAGGGATCATGCCTTATTTCTTACAAATCCTTGAGTACTGCTGGTCCCATGCAGTTAATAAAGCATATATGCATCAGATAGTGAGAGGTGTTTCTCATGCTGCTGTCCTCACTCTACGCCGGGGAAGCTCTCATGTTTCCCTCCCACGGACTTTCTCTTGGGTCTGTTTCTCGTGCCTGTCCTCCCTTCTCTGCTAGCACCTCTGTCAGGGGGACAGGAGGTTACGAAGCACAGTTCATTGGCATCTATCTTCCATGCAACTGGCAGCCATCAGAGGAGTCGCTTTTCTCTTCAGGAACACTTCGCACTGTGTTAGGTTTTAATATTGCGGTTAGCCGCAGGGATTTATACAAAGCTGAAGAGAAGCAGAAAAGGAAAGTGAAATAAGAAGACTGTGAAAGAAAAAACAGACAAGGTGAAAAATAAGTTTTCCATAAATATTTCCTCAGTTTACACAAACTGAAAACTAAGGATCTGTTAATGAATTGGAGAAATCAACTTGGTATTTGCGTTACTCTGGGTTATGTGAATAGTTCAATAGCTTTTTTGTGGGCTAAAGTTACACATATTGAGATGATAGTTGCATTATTCTGAGTTATGTAAATAGTTCAATACCTTTGCGGGGGCTAAAAGTATGGATATTGATCTGCAGCATTTTAGAAAGATGTCTTATCTGAAAGGAAAGATCTCACCTGAAGGGAAAATCGTCTCAGTGAGGCTGTAATGACACTTTCATCTGTTTTCATATGGTTATGTCAAGGTACTGAGATGTTCTCAAAGATTTTGTATCTTAGAATCATAGAATAGTTAGGGTTGGAAAGGACCTTAAGATCATCTAGTTCCAACCCCTCTTCCATGGGGAGGGACACCTCACACTAAACCATATCACCCAAGGCCTCTTTTTTATCAGTCAAAGCTTATAGAAGTGGAGGTGCTATGGTCTATGCAAATTCCATGTTTGAAACACCCAAGTGTGAGCTTATTTAAAGTAGCAGTTTTCTGACCTTCCTTCTTGAAAGCCGTGCCTTTGGAAGCAGTTGCACTTGGAAGCTGAAGATTGGAGTGAGGGTATTTGAAACAAATCCGTTCTCTGAACACAGCTGAAGCTTGCTTTCATGTCTCGATAGCATTCTTACTTACAGCAGCTTGCAAAATTTAGAAATTTGGATTAATTCTATGCTGAAATTCATATGCTGATAGTAAATGTTGTTAGATTTGGGGAAAAAACCCACCATAATTCCCAATCCAAAGCATGTTTCTAATCGCTTTGGTCAGTCTTCTAGTCTGAATGTTGGATAAATATGCAGCATTACTGTTGTCATCATTATTTAATAATTACAATATTTCAGTAATTTTCCTCTAATGGGAAAGAAAACTTTGGTCACTTGAATTACTATCAAATTTATTAATCTGGTAGAATTATTCATCACTTTGGCACTAATTTATTGCACAATTAAGTAAATACCAGATAACTTTTAAAGTTGAACAGGAAAAAAATCTGGTACCTGTTTTCAATTCCTGGCAACCAGGCAGGGAACTGAAAGGAAATAATTTGACAACAAAACATTAGTTTAGGAGCAGTGCGTTATAATTTTGAAACTCCAGTGTTTTCATTTGCGTAAGTAAGGTGGGACTGTAGAGTGAGACCTAAAGGATGGGAAGACTTGTTGAGTTTCCACCCTTGTGTTATTGTAGATCATCCTGCAGATCCTAGGCTGAGGCTATAAAGCAGGGCTTCAAGTAAGACTTTTCCAGAGTGGAATTCCTGCCACAGAAATTATTCTGTATTCAAGGCGTTACATAAAGCATCTATTAGATGTTTTTATGGAGGGAAAATCCATCAAGGGCAGATCTCTGGAATCTGTGGGAGTGAACGGGAAAATATCATTAAATGCTTGCCCTTTCCCTGTAGTTTATCTATGCTTCTGATACTGGTTGCTATCAGGGGAAGGCTTATTGGGTGTGATGGGCTTTATCCAAGCCAATACAGCTGCTCTTAAATGCTATTCATCTTACAGCTCTAAGGATGGAGTTTGTGTCATAATCTCGTTCTCCTTACTCCAACTAACTTGGCTGAAAAGACAGTTCGCTATGGGATTATCCTTTCACGGCCTTGTCAGACTTCTGGTAGGCAGTAATGTGATTTTTAAGGAGACTTCCTCTGAGAGCTGAAGTCAACTGTATTTGCTTTAAATTCCTTCACGGAGAACTGTTTCTGCTTGGAAAGTGAATAGAATCAGGCCAGTAGGATGAAATTTATTTAAGAAAGAAGTTCTCTATAGTAGCACTACTCTCATTTTACACAAAATAGAGAAAGACTGCAGTGGGTAAAGACAGCAGTTTTAGACCATATCCTGCACCAGCTGGTGAAATTGAAAGCACAGGCCAAGCAGGTAATTTTACTCACCTTACCTACAATAGTTCTGTCACTCAGCAACATCCTACTGTCTTTTCTATGATCACCCTTAGTGAACTTCTGTCCATAACACTCCATACCCCCAAGCTGTCAGCATGTGCAAGTCCTTCTGCAGCTTTGGTGCATGTTGTGCCACACACGAGTTTTATTTTGCTTCCTTTTGGAACTTGTTCTTTTTTTGGGAAGAGAGGGAATGATTTTTTTCAATTTGCTCTCTTTGTGCCACTCAGTGATTTTATAGATCTTTATCATGGTTTTATTATTTCAGCCTTCTCTTTCCAGCCTGAAGGGCAGTAGTCTGTGTGGGCTTCGTGTGGATTCTTTGTTATTTTTGGTGCCTTTGTAAGTGTATTCCCATTTCAGTTCTCTCATAGAGATGATATCCATACAGATTTTGCACTGGTGTATACACAAGAACTTTGTGTTGCTATAATATGTTCACGTTCCCTTGGCTACACCAGTGGAAAGCACTGTTGTACTGATTTACTGATGTTTCCTTTTGCAGGGCACTGATACTCTTCAATCAGCAATCCAGCCAGAAATGCAGATAGAACATGGAGCAATCCAAATCCAATAAGAGAACTGTGAAAAGCTGCATTAACTTCTGAGATGTGGGTGATCCACAGCCAGAAGTAAAGTGCTGTCATCTTCGTGCAACGACAGGAGAATGGAAATGCCCTTTAGACTAATGGTCACACCTCGAATATGTCCTGTGAATTGCAGAGTTCTGATGATCTGGTCATCCTCACCTGGAATAAATGAGACCCATTTACTTAAATTGGAGCTACATCACTGCATCAGTTGAGAATGTGGCCTTCAGAAAAAAAGAATGGCCTGCCCTTAGGTACACTTAAAGAGGGGGAAAAGTCTTTTAGAAAGAAAGAAATCTAATGCATCAAAACTGTGAGACTAAATCAGTGTTTCATCCTGTTCATTTCTTCTGTGAAATACACCATTTGAATGTCTGCAGATATCTCTAGTGTATTGCTGCCTTGCAATACTTGCTTTACCACATATAGATCAAGAGCTCAAATATTTTTCACTGTTTAAACAGCTTTTTTTATTTGCTATGGTGTTTATAACAAAAAATGGAAAATATTTAAAAAAAGAAAAATTCCATAACTGCAAGTATTAGCCTTTTGCTGGTGTTTTCTGTTCAGTGTAATGAAAACTGTATTTGCAGAAGACTAACAATTTTGTTTGTACTGTTGCTTAACTACTTTTCTAGGGGAAAAGGCTTTAAAATGCTGTAATTATGCATTTTTAATGAGAAATAAATGTGTATTTATGAATAGTGCAGCTCTAAGTTGCTCTCTGCCTTAGGAATGAATATGGTTTGACTGGACTGTGCTGTAAGAGTTTAGCTCTGGAGTGTTTGAAGGTAGATGCTCTCTGGCAAGCTTTGCTGTCAAACTGAGAAGTAAGATTTAAGTGTATAAGGAAGATACCTATCTTAGATTATGCTACTATCTGAAAATGTGATAGTTAAGCTTTTGAGTCTGCAAATCCTATTTTATACAATGAATTTATGATTTTAATTTTTTTTTTTTGAATGTGACCAATTCTTCTGAGCTATCCATTTTTTGTTCCTTCTGCCTCCTTTGTCCAGCCATTTGTGGCAATACCTCAGTTTGGGATTCACCCATAAAAAGCTGGGCTGCAGCAGTCTGATAGCTGTCACTGAAACTTACAGGAAACTTTATGTCAGTTTGAAGAAAGCAACTTTTTCGTCTTTGCTAAGCTTGAGTGGAAAGGGTGCACATTTGCTAGAGCCTGCTTATCTTAATGGTGTGCTTTAGGAAAATACAGTTTACTGGGGGAGGTGTTGCTTTGTATTTTGTTTATGAGCAGACTTGCTGTGTGGTTATTGTCAATATATGGCTCCTAATGCATTTAATATATTAATCAGTGGGGCACAGCCACAAATTCTACATCTTTGAATTCAAATAACATTTACTTATTCTTTTTTATGAAAGGAAGGGTTAAGCACGCCCAATTTTGGGGAATGTCCCTGGTAAGTATTACGCTTTATGTAAATTCCTACTTCTCTTTAGGATATTTCTTGACGCACAAGTACAATGCCAACTGAACCACAGCTTATTGAATACGATGTTTGCAGCAGGCCAAGAATTTGGCTGCTCTTCAGTTTCTTTTTTTAATAGTGGTTCTCAGACTGGGTGATGTTTGAAGAGCTTGGCCTCCGAATCAGAGCCTAAAAATAAAGCAAGGCTTGTACATTTTAGCATGGCTGCTTAATAATAATTTATCACTTAGAAATGACAGTGAGAAAGCTGGGATGGCAATGCTGCCACTGCAAAGCACTCTCTTGCTATATTCATATTGGCCATATTGGCTTTCCTGTCTTCTTCAGAGAGCTGTACTCTTACTTGGCTTTCCTCGTGCATCCTGAACATCTTCTGCTTTCAAGGGGAGCACACATGCCTTTAAACTATAAGGAATCTATCTTTGGTTTATGGTGCAACTAAGAATTCTCCTCTCTTTGCATTTTTCAGCTCAGGTACAAGATGAAATTGAGTTCAGGAGAGGTTTCCTTTAGCCAGTAGCAAGTTTCTTCTGCTAAAAGTGGTTGTAAAGGCATTATCAAGCCGTGAGGTAGCATTCACTAGATTTCAAGGAAATGAAATCCACTTCACCAGTGTGGAATGGGGATTGTACAAATCAATTAAAATAGGTAAGGAGAGCAGCATAGTGAGGTCTGCTGCGTTCAGACGTTAAGACTGCATGTCCCTCAAGATGTGTTTCTTAGTGTTTCGCCAATGTTTTCATTAGTCTAAGCCGTGTCACACTGTGTTTATACTTCAAAGAAAAGAGACTTCAACGCTGAGCCAGGTTATTCCTATGAGTAATTCCCATCCGTCTTCCCTTTTTGGAGGATTTATGTCCTTGCCCGGGGAGGAAATGTCTTCAGGAATGTTTTATGTGTTTTCTAGACATCACAGGGTGTGTCACTTACAAATAAGTCATTCCCAGGCAGAGTAATTCAGGAATTATTTCCCTTCTAGGAAATGCTTGTGACTGTGAAAAGGCTGTGAGGTTCTGTGCCAAGTGTGAAGAGTATGTCCCTACAGAGGTTTATCGTAACAATAACATATCAACATAACAATAAGAAATTCTAAAAGTAATTATAACTCAAAGACTGAAAATCTTGCACAGGTACTTAAGGCTTTGCCTGACTCTGTTCAGGGAGGTTGGTGGTGTTTCGCCACGGATGCAGTTCTGCCTTTGAAGACTGACTGTGTTTGGTAGGTCAGCTAGAAATGCATTCTCATTATGTCTCCTTCTGTTATTCACAGCCTCTGACTTTTCAATAGTAAGGTTCTTTTTTCCCTCAGCAAAACTTCTTGTTTTTAACAGTTCTTTTTCTCCTCACACTACTTTTGTCCAAGAGGCAGAGATTGAGAACATATGACCAAGAGTCTTCAGAGGGAACGTTTCTCGTAAGGTTAGGCTAGGATCAGCTGCATATTTTATTTGTAATTCGTCTTGTGAACTCCAGAATACTGTTTTCATGGGTTTGATTTTGTTTTGTGTAGTAATATTTAGGCATGTGGGCTTCAGGGAAGGAGAGCCTCTGCTTACCCTGCTTGTCTCCCTTGGTTATTTTTGATATTAAGTTCACTATAGCCAGGACCTCAACATTTATCTTAATGTTGTACTAAGATTCTCGAGAGGTTGTTATGGCTGTGCAGTCACTACAGTACCATAAGAATGACTTTTCAGATCGTTTAATCTTGAATCCCACCTGAAAGTGCATCTGTCTTGTGAATTCTTAAGGGCTTCTATGGTCCTGATGCAAAACCTAATAAAAATATTATGGTTTGATGGATTGTCCAACTAGAAATCAGTCTAAAAATGTGAAGGATCTGGGTTCTTTTCTGTTTTCCTTTCATTCCTCTTTAGTTTTACATATTTTGTCTTGCAAAACAAACCTATAAAAATGAGCACCCTTCTGTGACCCAGATAGACTGGAATGCCTTCATTAGCTGCATTTTTAGGCATTTCAGTATTGACAGTTTGCCTATAAAGCAAGGAATGCTGACCAAAATGTTGCTCTAGTGCTAGTCCCCGTCGTGGAGATCCTGGTATACAATTGGGTATGTTCTGGTGGCCCTGTAATGTGTTACCCACATCACACAACTGCTGTAGAGTTTCTTGTTAGAAAGTACAGTGAGAAAACCAATATCAAAAAAAAAAAACAAACAACCCAAAATCACTCAGAGAATCTCACTCTGCACAAACTTCTGTTGGCAATCAGTATTCTTTCTGAATTCCTAATAATCTAAGTACTGAAAATTTAGAGCTGTAACTATATAATTCAACAAAAACTGTTTCCCATTATCAGAAATAAGAATGTTCCTTTCATTCACTACAATCCCAAAGCACTTCTATAAGCTCTGCTGATTTAGATGAGTACTCAACAGTCAAACCTCATTTCCTTGAATGAAGCCGGGAATAAGAAAGTCATTCAGTTAGAGAGTGGTGTTTGGGGTAAACTGAGATTGCTTTTTTAATGCAGTGGTACAAGTGGACATGCTTCATTTTTCTGCTAAATGAGGTTTGACATATGCAGAGGTTGTTTTATACCCCACAAAAACAGGAGTAAGAAGCCACAGAGTGCGTGAAGGCAAGAGGAGTTGTGCAGAGCTGAAGTCAGAGCTGGTGTGTGTGGGATACGATTGCCCACGTGCAGCGGTGCTGGGGCAAAGGGTTAACACTCCTCTTCTTTCAAAAGGTGCCAAGGGGTTTATAATCAGGCTTTGTTCTTTAGCAGGGTGAATCGGATGGAGCTGGATGAAAACCTATTTTTCCGCATCTACAACTTCACATGCGAAGTTTAATTCAAGAGCAAACCTCTCCTTTGTTTGCCTCATTTTAAACTTAAGTGAATTCTGATGTTTGTTTCCTATTCAATTTTTCTAAATTCACATATTGCAAAGGAAAAATGTCCTTTAATAAAAAATTTATATTTGAAGCAGAAAATTATATTTTAAGGTTTATTTATTCATCAGCATGAATATCTTTAATTAACCAGTAGGCTGGGAACAGTTTTGTACTTTTGGTCCCTCAGGTTATACTGTGGTTTTGAATGTTGAAGTAAACTGTCCGGTTTCATCTCTGTCCATCAGCTTGTGTTAAGCATGAGTTTATACGTAATATAATCTTCCAGTAAGTATTTTATTTCACATTTTTTCGTGCTAGCTAAAGAAGGTTAATCTGGTTGTGAAACAGATCAACAAAAGCCTGAGTGGAAAGCAGAGATTAGCGTGACATCTCCCCATGCTGTGCTGTGATGCCAGCAGTAAGTACAGACTGCTCATGGGCCCTCACTGTGATTAGAACATCTAATTGAAAATAATAAATACCCCTGTTTTCCACACTGATTCCCTGTGTTTCTTAAGGAATCTTTGGGATTTCTGTTCTCTACATGCACTGGGGTTTGCTTGCACTGAAACCAGAGGGACTTCCTCTCATGCTATTAGCACAGGGAAAACAAACCTCCTCTATGTATATGTAATAATTTCTAATTGCAAAATTTATTTGATACGAAAAGGGGTAATGGATTAAAACATAACAGGGGAGATTTAGGTTAGATATAAGGAAGACATTCTTTACTGTAAGCGTGGTGGGGCACTGGAACAGACTGCCCCAGTGAAATTGTGAATGCTCCGTTCCTGACAGTGTTCAAGGCCAGGTTTTGGTGACGTGATGGGCAGCGAGGAGGAGTGATGGACATGGGTAGCGAGGCCTCCCTGCCCATGGCAGGGATTGGAACTGGGTGATCTTAAGGTCCCTTCCAGCCCAAACCATTCCGTGGTTCTGTGATTCTATATCTTAAATTTACCACTTACTTTCTGGGTAAAGCAGGAAACAAACTGGGAGCTGGCCAGCACCATTTGACTAGTTGAAAGGTGCACTCCGGCTTACTTGATGTATATGTGTATGCATATGTGTATATTTAGATATGGCTGTCTTGTTGCTTGAATTCCCATGGGACTGGCTTACCTCTTACTACTTTGGTCCTTGAAGTCGCCTCTCCCCTTTTGCTTCCTTTTGATGCATTATTTTTTTTTACTCTCGCCTTTCCATAGCATTTATTTTTAATCTGATGCAAAACCTAAATCCATTTTTCTGCTTTGATCTTACCTGAGGAGCTTCGCTTGCTACCCCTGATTTAAAAGAAATAAATGAGAAACCCTTGGTCTGTGTGATTCTGAATTGGATCGAGCAGAAAAAAGCCATTACAGCCGTTACCTTGTGCACAGGGAAGCAGCTCTTTAACTTGGCTTAATTAACAGTTACAGAATTCACCACATTGTCTGCCATTAATTAGTAACGTTCTCAGTTTACTGAACAGATTTTCCCCTGCTGTTCCCACGTGGTAGGAAAATGAAACCTTCTTTTGCACGCACCCAGGTGAGCACACAAGTAGCTGGTCCAGTGAGTTGCACTGAGAATTGTGCTTCCAGTAGGGGTTAAACAGCAGCTAAACTTGTCATTTGATGCCTTTCCTCCCTAAAACGCCTGCTTCCATCTCCTGGTGTCATAACCCTCTTAGGGCAGCTCCTCTGTAATAATCACAAATTGGTATGACTTAATCAGACACAAATGATATGCTTTTCCTACAGCAGAACGTGCTCCGTTCTGCTTCCTGTCCCGGCATGTGGGAAACGCCGTGCTCTCGGCTGGGGCCATCTGCCTTGCATAATTGGTGTTATTTAAAAGCAATTTTATTACTCAATCCTGTTTCAACTCTCTTAATCCCCCAGCTCTAATGGGCTCCCTGCTCTCTTCAGCAAAACCAGAGGAGAAATAAAACCCCCAAAATATTCATAAAAGAGGAGGCGTGAGGAACAAGGAAAAGATGAGAAACAGTTTGTTGATTTGTTCTGTATCCCTTCCTCTTTCATTCAGGTTGCCTTTTGCTCCTTTCGGCAGTTAAATGTGCAGCCCAGGGAGGTGGTTCACACTGAGAAGTTCTTCATTTTCTGAAATACAGTAGTAACAAAAATATCCTACTTTTACCCAAGGATCAGCAGCTTTAGAGGTAGGCATGGGCGAGGTGGAGGGCAGATGTTTGGGGTTTTCTTTTGATTTTCATTATTATTACTTTTTATACCTTACCATGTTTTTAAATAGTTGGGGGTAGGCAGGGGAGGGTTATGTCTGTTTGTGGTTCTGCCTGATATTCCTTTAAATTGACCCTTACCATGAAACTGGGGAGTTTCTCTGGTGTGTTGTGTCTCAGAATTTTCCCATGTTTTTATGGAAATTTTCCTGTGTGGCATAAGTCTGAATGCACCTTAGTGTTAGAGAAAAGATTTTTTTCCTTTTGTTTCACATTTTGTAAAAGATGGAAGGTATTAATCATTTCTACCAGAAAATCATCTTTTGTAGGAATATTCCCATAAGAAACTTTGACCTCTGTCAGTGTCTTGCACAGGCTGTTTTCCATGCCAATCCCTTTCTTTGAGCAAGTGCAACACACTTGGCACTGATAAAGCTTCCTAGATAGCAAGTGGCTGAACATTTTGAGGAAGGTTTTCTGTGTGTAATTTGGCTTTCAGTTTGGTTTTTACCTGCCATCTGATTCACGGTATGGATCTCTCTGTGCTGTACAGAAATGAGCCTTGTAGAAGGATAAGCTTGGATATGAGCTCCCTTGTGCCTGCAGGCTTTTGGCTCCGAGTCACTAAATCTTAGTAGCTTTGGGCAAATGAAGGGTAAGATTTAAGAGTCCTTGGTTGGAGTGTTGCTCCTGGGGAAAAAAACACCAGTGAAGAACTCTTCAGTTTGGGCAAGGAGGGTGTAAGTCTTGCGTGCTTATTTCCGTAGTTTGTGAGTCTTTTCCAGTCCTATTCTCTATGGTTTCAGCTTCAATCAACTGAAGTCTTTGTATGAATTTCCATTCTGTATCTTGAGCACTTTCCCTACTTCCACATTGCAGCTGTGTCGGTGAGATTGACACTAAAGTGTCCAGAAACACCAAACCCACCACTAGTTTGTTATCCTTGTTCAGGATCTCCTAAAAAAGCTCAGCTGCCACTAAAATAAAGTCCTAAATAAAGTTTATCCACATGCTGAAAAAAGCCCAGAGCAACCTCATGTCTTTTGCAGGTACGGCAATAGCTCCCACTGCACCAGTGCAGCCCAAAATGACTGCATGTGCTGGCTCCAGCAGTACCCACAGGCCACCTCTCCGTGGGTTTCAGTTACCAACAGCCCACATTTCATCACAGGCAGGGTATAAGCTTTTAGTTTCCATTCTGAGTTCATGTCCTTTACTTTGTTCAGAGAAGTTCATGGTGGCAGTGTGGGCTGTGGTGCATCAGGAGTGCTGGCTCTGGTGAGTAAATCAAAACTCCAGCGTGCAAGCTTTTGTAGCTGCTATAGTCATATATATGTGCTAGGTTTGCTCCAGACCTTGAGAGCAGTCTGAGCTCTGCTGTAGGGTGCTGCTTGTCTTGCTGTTGGTCTGCACAAATCTGAGCAAGATGACGTAGAATGGCTAGTGGCTGTGTGACACGACTACCCCATAGGAAACCTTTGGCTCAGAAACCGATGACAGTGGCAGCTATTTCATCCCACAGAACTGAGCACATGTTCTCATCTGCTTTGTAGCTCTCAGCTACAAGTGTTGAGTTGGGCTACAAGTGCATTTGGCTGGGTTGTGACCAGTGAAACAGAGAAGTGATAGGTGTGCACAGATGCTTGTTTGTAGCTGACAGCAATAGCCTTACTAATGAACCATGCTTCTGTCCCTAGGTGGTCTGGGAACCCCGGGAGGAGGGCTGGGCTGATAAAGATCATAAGAAAAAGAATTAAACACAATTTAAAACCAAAGCAGAACAACAACAAAACCCCATAATTTGAAATCCCAAATCCTTTAGGATTTGTTTCTAAGGATCCACAGTTAAAAATATCATAATTAAAAAGAGATGTCTACAGCACAGAGTTCATAAGCAAAGAGCATCTAAGAAAGTTCTTTTTTTTCCCCCTCCTAAAATGCTGCCTTCCCACTTCCTGCTGCTCTGTAGTCTTTTGTACCTAAGAGTATTTTGTGGGTGTTTACTAGACACTTCCAGCAGAAGGAGGGTTAAGTACATGAGAAGGGGGTGGAGAGGGAATCCCAGCTTGGAACTTGAGACTTTCCAGCTGAGAAAGAAAGATTCAGAGATGCAGACATAATCATACAGCACTGCAATCAACTCCTGTGTCAAAAGTCGTCAGGAAAAGCACATAAATAACTCCACAGCCACACTTAATGTAGTGCAGGACATATATCAGTAATGCCACCACTTCCTCCAGGGTGAGTATAGAAAAGCTTCCTGTCTAAACGCTTGCAAAATGATATAAATACTTTGAAATGGCTTGGTGTAAGCTTCAGAGATTGAGGTAGCTTTGAATTCAGAGTAGTTGGTACCAGATGAAATAGATACTCTTTTATCTTAATGCATATTTCAGGTTTGCTTGCAAGTAAGTCTCAAGAAATAAACTGTGGTTGTCTGAAGCATAATCTGTATTGTTTCCTGCTGTAAATTCAAAAGTCCAAATGAACTGCCAAGGACTGAAAAGAACACTCATTTAGTGGGAATGCAAATCTGCCTGTACTCTTCAACACACAAATTTGAGCATTTGTCTTTTAATGGCTTAACTCCTTCCAGCTAATTGCTCGAGTTGCTTTAGCTATCTGTCTGCTTCATGTAATGAGCTGAGTGTTCCAGGTAATCCATGTGCTCAGGATGGGCTTTCCTGAAGCTGTCGACTTGAAGCGGATTTGAAGCATCCTCAGTAAGTCTGGTGTAGCTCTGCGTTGTTATTTGCTGCCTGTGTAATGTACAACAGCTTCAGTAAGGACCAGGGGGTGTCTGTGGTCAGTCTGCTGGTCTGAAGGATCCAAAGTATTTTGATTGATACAGACAGAATGAAGGATGGAAGAGGAAAGAGATGCCGCTGCCTTGCTTCTCAACGGGGTGCCTTCTCCCCTAGTAGGTGGATGGAGATGGGATGTTACACATGGCGTGTGATTTATTACGTTATTAATACTATTATTACCAGTCTTTATGAAACGGTTCTTGGTTAATGCGTTGAAGTTCATAAAACATTTCATGCTGGGCTTTGTGTGTATGTGTTTGTAGAATGCCTGTTTTCCATTACAAAACTGGGAGATAAACGAAGATGACAGTCACATTTTCCTAACATAAATTTCTCCCTTTCTCAGTTCTCCTTGGAAACCATAAATTTCAGCAGTGTGTCTGTGTGCTCCAGACATCAAAAAACCACATTCAGGCAGGCAGATTTACAAGCACTCTGTTTTCCTTGGTTAAATCCTTTGCAGAAGAGATAGACATCCAAATGATAACAGAAAGCTGGGAAGGGAAGCAAAGTTCGAGGAGGAAGCTGTACAATATGGGAGGGGAAGGGAAGTCTCCCGGGACGACTTGTCTCAGCTGATACAGTTCAGGTGGTGGATGGAGATTTTTCCTTCTATTTCTGAACACTAAACATCTTCATGTTTTCCTGTTCCTGTCCTAAGTGTTTTCAGACATCAGATTTCAACCTTTTCTTCCTCACAGCTGAAACTCGTGTCCAAGTTGTTATCTCATCATGTCTCGATTAACGCAACATCCTTTTCTCTTGGCCTTGATGAACACTGACTTTTGCCCAAATCATATCCATTCAGAAGCTTCCTCTCGTTTGGCTTTTTCTTCTCTATCACATTAAATACTTGTCTGTACTTTTGCGGTCCTTCTTGGCCTGTCCTCATCTTATATCCTGTTTCTCATTTCACATATTTTCCTTCCCCCATGCTGCCCCTTGCACTTGACAGGAACAACATTTTGCATGCAAACAACTTCAGTCCTTGCCCTTTAGCCCCTTCCTACGGTGTGTTGTTTTCTGTGCCTGTCATGAAAATCATGATTATTTCAGTTGCTGAGACTGTATTTTATTAGGCCTAAATGTTATGTTAATATTATTCCTAAATGGTACTTTCCTGCCCTGTATTCCCTGTGTTTATGGCTTTCTTTTTCTTTGAGGCTTCATCCTCTGTTCCCTGTGCAGCATCTATCACCTATTTGTAGGATACTAATAGGAATTCATCTATGAGTTTTGCTGTCACCAGTTTAGCAGCTTTGGTCACTCATGCATAAGCAGTGTTAGTTGTCTTTGTTATAATTACGCTAAGATTCGGTACAGTTGGCTTGGAGTTATCACACATGAATAAAACCAAGCCTCTGGGTTGCAGATTAGAAACCTTGTTCTGGTTTGTGGTCTGCTTTAAAACCTTCACCGTGCCCTGCAGAGCTGACCAAACTTGCTGAGATACGGAAATAAAACCAGACCATTGCCAGTGACTTCCTTGGACAGCAGGGTCTTAGAAGATGTCCTTGCATGGCTATGTCAGGGAGGAAAGGGGATTTCAGCTCTGCTCTCCCTCCCCATGTTTTGGGACTTCTGGCCAGCTGGTGGCTACATCCAAATAGACTTTCAGACCTCTTGTGAGTGCTTTGGACTTGCATGTGCAGAGGTTGTCTGTATCCTTGAGGTCACTGACTTGCTGTACCCCTTCTGCACAGAACATGTGCTTGTTGTTTCATCTGGGGTCTCCCCATCTTCATGTTCAAGGCCAGGTTGTACAGAGCCTTGGGTGAGATAGTTTAGCGTGAGGTGTCCCTGCCCATGGCAGGGGGCTTGGAAGTGGATGATCTTAAGGTCCTTTCCAACCCTAACTGTTCTGTGATTCTTCCTGACAGGGCTATAGGAGCTCTATGTGCATGCTTTCATGTCACCATCTGACACTCCCCACCAAAACACACGTTGGCATCAGGATGAATCTTCCAGTATTTCTCTTCCTATGAGGTTATTCCCAGGGATGATGTTTCCCAGCCTCAGACTATCAAGAGGCTCCAGCAGAATCAGGAGCTGAGCTGCTCAGTAATGACTCGGAGCCATGACTTTTAGCAGAGACCTGTTTTGTTCAGGGCTTTATTCTGCGTTGTTGTAACACGAGTTTCTGGGCAAAACTGCAACCACGTCCAACTGCTTGGGAATGCCTATGAAAGGTGTCCCTGCTCGGGTTCTCCTTTGCTTGCCAAACATAACAGTAGTAACAAAATACAAACATTTAAATGAGAGTCTGACTCTGTAGCTTTTTTTAGTAGGTCCTTCACTGTTCTGGCATCTTACACCAACCTATTGCACTGGTGATAATAGGAACAAGTCAGAAAGGAAACTCCAAATCCTGATTTTACTACAGACAGCTAAGCCTATCGACAAGGACTGTTACTAGATGTGCCATATTTAGCAAAAATCAGCTCGATTTTGTTAGCTGCTTCTAGTGAGCTGTATCACAGAAAGAGATTTAATAATGAAGACTACCCACTGTTTTCTCAATGGCAGTACACCTGTGCTATCCTGGTGGAAAGTTTTATAGACAGTTGATATTTTTGTCCTCCTCTTCAACTGGTTTTGCCCTATGTGACAATCCTGAACTGCTGCTTCCAGGTGATTGTTTATTCCAGCTACTTCTATCTGTTATCAAGCAAAATCCCATCACCAAACCAAAAGTTCCTATCAAGATTAAAGATGTGTTAGGAGTGTACTAGCTTGATCCACTGCCTATCTGTGAGAGCTCGTCTTCCACAATAGATGTGGCATGTGCAATCTGTGTTTCCTCCAGGAATTTCTACGGGCTGGTTTGTGGTGTTTTGTAAATATTTGGACTATGAGGCTTATACAGTTTATTTCAACAAGTTTTCTAGAGCAGGAGATCCCTGAATGTGGTAGGTCTGTTTCTGGTAATGTGGGTGCTGGGTAGGCAAGTTCTTCTATGGGTGAGCTGAGGCAGGGTGTTGCTCTGGAGTCCTCCCTGGGCCAGGAGGAGACAGCAATCCATCTCTTTGATCAGAAGGTCTCTGAATACAGAGTTTGGTGGTGGTGCTGCTAATGAAAATCCACAGCTGTTGTTGGCATCCCCAGAGCAATAACCGAGGGAGTGTAGAATGTCTCTCTGCACCCACCAGACTTCATCCGCTTTGAAAATGGTGTGTCGTAGCTGAAACAGAAGTGTGTCCTCAAGGAGCGCGTTGTCAGCCTCCTTTGGAGCAGTGGTGGTCACAGTCATGTATCCCGACCATGTCTGTGGTTTGTGGTTGATCACAGATCTTCCTTAAAGAGGGACTTCTGCTTTTAAACACACAGCCACAAGCTGTGGCCAAAATCTCCATCCCTTTTGAGCATCCTAGTTCTCTAACACCAAGATGCACATAGCTCAGATCTTGCTTTTGATCATGCTGGTGCCAGACTGTGCCTGTATCCTCATCAGTTGTATATCACAGTGTCATAGGACCAAAGCCTTCCTGCTTCAGTTCCCATGGGTACTCTGCTAAGGTCAGCATCCTTTATTCCCCGGGACAGCCTTTTGTACAGTAGCGCCCTCAGGTTGCTGATTTCAGCAGCTGAAGTAGGGCAGCTTTGTACATCATCATTCCAGGAAATCCTTGAATCTCCCCTGTTGTGGCAGTGGGTGCATCTTGCCAAACTCTTCTCTGCCTCCTATCTTTCCTTTATTTCCAGTATGTGGAATTCAGCTTTAGCTTCGCAGATCCATCCCTTTCCAAAGTGTGTTGGAGCTCTCCATCATGCCTTTCCTGCAGATTTTCCCCAGATGTAAGCATCAGCTCTGTAGACTTTGGAACCCTCCGGGGTACACCAACAAAAATATGTTGTATTTTCCAGCGAAACACCTCTGGTGCTGAACTCAACCCAAGTGACAGGCTGAGTGAGGAAAGTGTCTCTCAGAGAGTGTTGAATGCCCACAAACATGCACTTTATTATTTTAAGGGCACCTGCCAGAACACTGCTGATGCATCAAGCACAGAAATTTATTTGGCATTAGCTGTCTCTCCAGAAATGTCTCTCTTTGCAGCTAATGGAAAGTGTTTCTTTTTAATGTATTTTTACAGTTATTTTGTCTATACAGACTTTTTCTTGCAATATGAGAAATCAGTTGATTCTTTTCCTTGCTCTGAGGTTCATTACTAGTTGCATCTTTTTCAGCTCTAGGTGCCATTAGTAAGGCCAAGCTTCCTGTACCAAACCCAAGTTTTATGCTCAGTGCTCCTGGTGATGGCTTTGTACTCCTGAGTGCACTTCTGCTTTAAAAGCTGATGCCATTGCAGCACCATCTCTTGTTTCTGTGAAACAAGTTCCCTGAACTAGTGCTATTGTCCTGTTGTCACCAGCTTCCTAGTGGGTTTCAGCTCTAATGAGGTTTTTTTGCTGCTCAGTTTTCCTCAGGATAGCCTTTTACTCTTGGCAAAGTAGTTTCTGAGAGCCAAGAAACTAAAAATAAAGAAATAAATAGATAAATCCCAGAACCAAAGATGAATTAAAGCTACCAGGGCCATGAGGCGCTGTCTTGCGTTTGCAGCACTTGTGGTTAGTGCTTCTATAAATCTGCTTCCAGTTCTTGGGAGCTGTTTAGCATAAGGTCTCCTTCTAGCACACCAATTTGTTCCAAATAGTCCGTGCATGACCTTCTTAAAGCATGGCTTATGCAGGGAGCAGCTGTGGACAGCTGCTGGTCTTTGCTTGAGATCACAGACACCCCAGGAATTACATATAGTTTGGTAGGGAAAGCCCAGAGCTCCTTAGACTGCGTTTTATGGAGTTCAGTTTTATGGATAACAAGTCCTTCCCAAGCAGGCTGTAGCTGAGGGTTCAGGAAGTACTCCATGCCTGGCTTATTTTTGGTGTGCAACAGCAGTTGTCTTTTCTTTCCATCACTGATGTTTTCTTGGATCTGGGGAAGAATTAATAGTCCAGGTAAGTCAGCCATAGTCCCACATGGACCAAAGGAACCTGGAAGTAGCAGACAGCCGCTGGTTGTGGAGGGGACACAAGTCCTGGGATAAAAGGCAATGATAGATGTCAGTGCCTGAGACAGCTCACATGGGAGACGCCTTGACTTGCACCAGTCTGATCACCGTCACTGGGCAACAAGTCAACCTGTCCTGGCTTTCATCCTTGCTTGGGCTTTTAAGTCTATTGGGCTCTGCATCAAGCAGAGTCTGCTCCTGTGACAGATGAACTCTCAATTTATACAGCTACATGATTCCTGGAAGAGGGAACAGGCAATCCGCAGTATCTAGCACCCCGTTGTAGTGTATGGAATAAAGAATCCCATTGTATGTAAGCATGTCTAGATTTTCTTCCATTATGTTAGTTCTGCCATAAATAAGGTCAGTTTCTATGCAGTAGTAGTAATAATAATAACAATAACAAATCCTGATGGTACTTTTACATTGTGGGGTAATGTCTGTCCAGTTAGTCTGAGCTCTTATCCTCATGTCTGGAAAAGTTCTATTTATGTGTAATGTACAGAGGCATTTTCCAGGTTCAGGGTGGAGATTTGCTGAGGGCCTAATCTGGGTCATAATGAAAATTGCTGGAATAGACAGACTCATTCTCCTGCTATAAACAGCCAATTCACATAAACTTCCTAATTTTTTTTGCACTTGTTGCAACTTTCTTTTAGCCTCTATCTTAAATTCAAGTGGTTTTGTGTCAGGGAGATGAAGCCAAGGCCAACTAATACTCATTCAACTCCTCGGTATCTCAAGACTAGTCCTTAAGCTACTTGAAGCAATGTCTCACCATGTGCACTCTTCAAGGGGCTAACTGCATGCCCCTTAATTCACTGTCAACTCCCTCATTATATGATTATTGTGTCTCTTCTCATCATTAACAAATCATCTAAAGCCTTACAGGTCCATTCTCTTATTATTACAGAGTTGCTTCCTGCAATCCACTTTCAGTTTTTTACTTTGTTTGGTTTAGTTTCATGTGTTCCCAGAAACACTTCAAGCTGTGAAAGCTGAATTCAGCTGAAGTCCCCTTTTATCTTCATTCCATGATCCTGTTTTATTCATTAATGAAATAGAAAGGATTTCAGATATATATTGTTGTAATTCATCAACACCACAGTTTGGATTTCAACTGCTGCTGAAGATCCTTTTCCATCGCGAGGGCCAGCACGCCTTTGGCAGGACATCAGACACACACAGCTGTCCTGTGGAGACATGTCCTTCCCAGAGCTCACTGTGCTAACGTCTGTGTTCATCCCCTTCACAAAGCACAGAAGCCCCCTTGCTCTGCCCCATCATGTGTGGCATTGTGAGGACCACCAAAAGCGTTGTCCCTTCCACGTGCAGTGTTGTTCACAGAACTGTCTTTGTTCTCCTCTCTTTGTTCTGTGATGTACCCAGTAAGGCGCTTGGCCATGGGAAGGTGTGTCTGTCACAGATCATAGAATCACAGAATGGTTTGGGTTGGAAGGGACCTTAAAGCTCACCCAGCTCCAACCCCTGCCTCGGGCAGGGACCCCTTCCACTAGAGCAGCTTGCTCCAAGCCCCTGTGTCCAACCTGGCCTTGAGCACTGCCAGGGATGGGGCAGCCACAGCTTCTCTGGGCACCCTGTGCCAGCGCCTCAGCACCCTCACAGGGAAGAGCTTCTTTCTTGTATCTAACCTAAACTTCCCCTGGTTTAGTTTAAGCCTTCATCCTGTTGCTACAGTCCCTAATGAAAAGTCCCTCTCCAGCATCTCTGTAGGCCCCCTTCAGATACTGGCATCTTCAGGTGTAAATCTGTCATCAGTTACAGTTCAGGCTTGGCTGTCATCCTAGAACAGTGGTGGAGAGACTGAATTTGGGGTCTCCTTTCTGCCACTTGCGTAGCTCTTACCTTGGCTGACAGGTAGAAGAACTAACCATAGATGTCAATAGCTAAGATCCTGAACTGCCTTGCAGACACAAACACTGGATCTCAGAGATCTCATAGATCCCTTTCCTGTCCTGATAGGCACAGACAAGAGTCCAGTGCAGGGTTCTTGGAACTAGTCTTTTTTCTTTTCTTCTAGAAAAGCTAAAATTCAGACAAGCCAAAGGAGACTCTGCCGAGCTTCTCATTCACATGCCTGAAAGGATGAGGGGACATCGTTTGGGGATGAATTGCAGGACACGATGGTGAGGACCTCAGATGTGCAGGCAGCTGCTGCTTCATCACAGAGAGCTTGGAAGGAGCTGGATCTGCTACTGACAGCTTTTTCTTTTCCTAGGAAAAACCTAACTGCTGCTGCAGGATTCATGCCAGCCCAAGACCAAAGCAGAAACCCCGGGGCAGGGGGAGCTGGTTTCTTTTAGGCTTTGGAACTTTCTTTGGGAGCAGGGAAGTGCTTTTGGGTAAAAGTAACCTACAGCAGAGCAGCAGGGTGGGCTGGCAGCCTGGAGTGACCATCTGCTTCCATTCCAGGGACCAGGTTGGAGCTGTGCTTCATCCATTCACTGCAGCCGGCTGCAGACGAAGCAGTGCTGGTCTAGCAAGTGCTCACTCTCAGCAACTGGGAAAGGGACTCAAGCACTGGGATGTGACAGTTTGAAGTCATATACTGTGACATGAGGTCTTAACTGCTGAGTAACTGTTTGGTGCTAGTGAATTGATAGAGATAAAACCCACTTCTGCCATATAAGAACTGCTGATCCACAGCTGGCTAAGCCTCAGGTACTGCCTTTCTTCTTCCCAGACAGAGTCCTCCCCTTTTTCTCCCCTGTTGTTGCTTTATGGTGTATTTACCTTCAGAAACTACTGAATCAACTCTGAGCCAGGGGATTTGTTGCTGCTGCTGTAGCTGGGCTCTCACTGATGGGCAGTTTCTGCATGAGCACTGGCTTTCACCCACAGCCTGACTTCCCTGAGATCATAGAGATTATGGGGGTCACCATATCTGTCCAACAGCAACAGAGAGAAGCTTTCTGTGTTGCCTGTGTTACGGCTTTAGACCTGCTGCTGTGTGGATTTGGTTGCTGAACTCAAGCTTGCTCACAAGCACACGTCCGTGTGCGGTGTGAGAAGGCATCTGAGAAGGAGAAGCTGTCATGTAGGGCTTGGGAGGGGGGGCTGTTGCCTTAGAATACAGCAAAGAACAGAATCATAGAACCACAGACTGGGTTGGGTTGGAAGGGATCTTAAAGCTCCTCCAGTTCCAACCTCCTGCCACAGGCAGGAACACCTTCCACTAGAGCAGCTTGCTCCAAGCCATGACCAACAGAAGAGAAGAAGCCTTGAAGAGAGCAACAGAACAGAGAAAATACTCATTTCTTTCTGTGTTGCACAGGATTTGGGACACACATGAAAGATGCTGAGTCTTAGAACTGCCCTATATGCATGCCTCGCAGAAACTTGGCATTGCTGGATGTGAGTGAATTGCTAAGCAAGGCAAACAGCAAGTCTTAAATGCATTTAGCCACCTGAAAAGCTCCAGGTTCACACCACAGCAGGCCCTTTGTACAGAGGTATACAGTCGTACTGGCCACCAGCATCTTGTAGCATGGCTCCTTCCAGTCAAACTTAAATTCAGCGTTTGCACCCATGGCTCTGAAGTACACCCCACCTCACAGTGTATCTGGTAAAGATCATGGGATATAAAAGCATTAGCTCTACGTTCCTTCTTTCCTGTCCTGCTCTCTTGCAGGAATCAACTGACCAGCAGTGTGTTGTCCTGTTGGTCAGTTTATTCCTGTTCACCACCACTGTGGATGTTTTGTTTTAGAGCATTGCATAGAAAATGGTTGTGATCCATTTTGGGATAACACACACACTGGAAGCTATGAAGGACTCCACCAGCGATGGCTGAACCTCACCTTCCACAGAAAAACCCGGGGCAGGTTGTCCTTAGTTCAGAAACTCCTTTCTTTATTTGGTTTCCTCTCCCAAACTCAGTGGAACAGCTGAGGTCCTCCTCACCCTTGCAGCATTTATGTTTTCATGGACATGGAGCTGTTGGAACAAGTCCAGAGGAGGCCACAAGGATGATCAGGGACTGGAGCACCTCCTGTACGAAGACAGGCTGAGAAAGTTGGGGCTGTTCAGCCTGGAGAAGAGAAGGCTGCATGGAGACCTCAGAGCAGCCTTCCAGTATCTGAAGGGGGCCTATAGGGATGGTGGGGAGGGACTCTTCATTAGGGACTGTAGTGATAGGACAAGGGGTAGTGGTTTCAAACTTAAACGGGAAGTTTAGAGTGGATATAAGGGGGAAGTTCTTTCCTGTGAGGGTGGTGAGGCACTGGAATGGGTTGCCCAGGGAAGCTGTGAATGCTCCATCCCTGGCAGTGTTCAAGGCCAGGTTGGACAGAGCCTTGGGTGCCATGGTTTAGTGTGAGGTGTCCCTGCCCATGGCGGGGGGCTTGGAACTGGATGATCTTAAGGTCCTTTCCAACCCTAACCGTTCTATGATTCTATGACTTGCTTCTGTGCAGAAACCAGGTGTAAAACCCACTCTTACTCTCAATTACCCATTTATTTTTATTCATTCATTGATGTGAACCTTCCCTTGTTGCTCTTCATCTGAAACCCATATGGGAGAGGCGCCTGTTCCCTTGCACTCAGACTATGACTCAGGGCTCCCGTGTCCTGCTCACACTGTGGTGCTTGGTGGTGATCTTCCCAAGGCTGGATTCTGACCTCACTTAAGGAACCGTCTGGTTGTCCTGTCTGCCAAGTACTGCAGAGCAGCTCTTGCTGCAAAAGGCATATGTGTCGTGGTAGTGTCTGACCTTTGCAGTTTGCTGTTGCGAAGAGGGAGACAAAAACACAAGGAATAAAGCAAAGCAAACAAAACAAGGAACAGCTCTGGAAGTGCCAGAAGAAAAAGTTATTTGAGATAGTGATTCTTTTCCTTCTATTTTTAATCCACTAACTTTGATTTTTCTCTGGGACTCGTGGAAAGAGCAAGCTTCTGGATAAGGAAAAGAGACTGAACTTGTGCTTGGACATAAATAATCTCGTTAATCAGCAATGCAAGGACAGGAGACGGAAAACTATGAGACAATTGAGATGAAGTTTGGTCAAATCCTCTTTCGTTTGAGACGTTCTACCTGATTTTGCAGAGAGCTGTCTCCAAACCAGAATCCAGCCTAAGTTCAGTGCTATTAAAATAATTCATCTTTCAAACCTCAGCAAAATTTGTTTTGATTGTTAATTTCCTCAAGGCCTCAGGCCCCTGTGTATGTTGAAGCAGATAAAATTCATGGGTTAGCACACAAGGTATCCAGTTGCACAGTCTCTCGGGGGTCGGAAATCACTTTACAAGCATGCCTAATAGTCCTAGTGCGTAGAAATTGGTTTTGGTGATTACACAGTAAAAAAAGCAAATGATCAAAGCAGATAACCACATAGTGATGTGGGTGCTGAAAGAAACGGGAAACGGATGGGAGAGTCAGGAGGTACCATTTGATTCCTCTAGTCTGTCCCTGTATATAGGCACATCAGTGGATAAATAACCTTTCAGCAAAGGTTGTTCCAAGTAACTGCTTGCAATTACCAGAACAGAGAAGTCATATGTGCCTTTTATCCGAAGCTTCTCCAGCTTTCTGGGTCCCTTGCTAAGGTTTAAACCAGTTCATTTTTAACTTGCATCCGTGTGCTTCAGACTGAGCCCGTGGGTCCCAACCTTGACTTCTTGAGCAAAAGGGGCTATGGAAGTGGCAGTTGCTGTCCTTTCAGTCCATACCCTCCCAAGAGTGGATGTGGTGACACTGCTTCTCATGGCAAGGGAGCTTCACCGGGCCGTACTTCATGCGAATGGTTGTGTATGTATTTTAATATGCATGGATATCCAGGCTGGGTGGAGACTGAGCTGAGCTCTTAGGAACAAGTTCCTCCCTGTGAGGGTGCTGAGGCGCTGGCACAGGGTGCCCAGAGAAGCTGTGGCTGCCCCATCCCTGGCAGTGCTCAAGGCCAGGTTGGACACAGGGGCTTGGAGCAAGCTGCTCTAGTGGAAGGGGTCCCTGCCTGTGGCAGGGGTTGGAGCTGGAGGAGCTTTAAGGTCCCTTCCAAGCTGTTCTATGATTCCAAGAGGAAGATGAAACCTGGGTTAACTCTCTGATCTCCACAGTGTTATGCAGACTGTTTTCCATAGTCTGTATAATCATAGAAAAGAAAGGAAAATACTTTTTTGCCTATTAAATAATGCTTATTTTTTTTTGTCCTAGCAGTCTCCTGCAGTTCCATCCTGGTTTTTCCTGTCTGCTCTCTCGCTGACCCTCAATAGAGCTTTCTGTTTTCCCAAAGTTCACCTTAATCGCACTGTATGTTTTTCTTCTTATAGCTTTCGTTGTGAAGGCTGCTTTTGACAGCAGATCCATCCCCATGCTGGCCACCAGCTCCCTGGGATGCAGTGCTGTGACGTGTGGGGGTTTGCTGGGTGAGCTCTGCTCTGAGATGGGCTGCAGGCTGGCTTTCTTGCCTTTTCCCCCTTTCTTACCTTACCAAAGTCATAACCATCCTGGTAAATAAACACCTTATTCCATCCCAACTGCTTTGGTGCCCCAGGACAGAAAGCAAGCCCATAAGAGTCAGTGTTTTGGAGTTCCATGCTGTCGCCATGGTCTGCCTCAGGACCCCGTGAAGTTTGCTCCTTCCCTGCCCATGCCATCTAAACGTCTGCAAGTGAGAAAGGCAAGAGATGAGGAGGAGAGTGGGGTCATGAGCTTGAAGGATTCATCATTTTCCCCCTGGCAAACCTTGTCCATAATTATTTCCAGACGATGCAGGGACCTTATATTAGCTGTTGGCTTGACACAAAGCAAATCCTTCCCTTTATTCCCTACAGGAAAAAAGGAAAGCCACACAGCATCCTTTTCCAGGCAGCAGCAAAGTGCCTGTGGTGACTGAATTTTATAAATGCAACAGAAGGTGTGAGACTGGGAATAACCCCAGTGTCAAAGCATTTGTGGGGAAACATGTTTCCTGTTATAACCTGGGGGCTGGGAATGATCCCAGAGTCTTGACTCAGGAAAGGGAATCAAGGAAAACCACACATCTAAAGCAAAACACTACCCGTGTATAATGGTTGGTGACTGTGGGGATAGTTCCAGTGTTCTGGTCTGTCCCCATCTCCCTGGGTTCATTTTGCCCTGGTCCCAACACCACCTATGTGCTTCCTCTGACACGGACATGGAAGTTGAAAAGGAGACTGAGCAATGAATCCCCTCTTATTCTCACCATGCTTCTCACAGAGTTAAAACTACCCATCAGTTGAAGGGATTGTTTCATTACAAACCTAAGCACAGAGGGAAGAGCTGACTTCTGCCACTTTTTATATAGGCTTCCTTTGAAAGCTTAGCTAGAAATATGTATAAAGTGGCAGTGCAAACAGAGCCGATAAGCGTGGCAATAAATTCCTGTCTGGATGTTTTCCGTGGGCTGTCTTAAGAACACCCCCAAAACCACTTCAGTTTGAATAGAAAAGCTGACAGAAGTGACTTAAACCTGGTTTTGTTGCTCACCCTGGCTGTGCTGGGTGGCTCAGCACCTTGTCCTCACTGTTAACTGGCTTTTACTAACCTCATCTTTCCCAGGCAAGTAAAAGCCATGGTCAGATGGTTTCCTTTTGCTGCCCGTCCTCTGCCTGTCTGTGACCCCAGCTGCATGGTTGGATGTGATGAATTGTTTTCGAGTGTGGCTGCCTGTGGTGCAGCAGGCTGCAGGTTTCCTATTGCTGGTAATGTTGTTTTGCAGCCATTTGCCTAACCCAGAGTGCTCTACACTGATGCCCCGAAGTGCTGAGGATAAAAATCAGCTCTTCACTCAGACGAGTCATCAGTGGTAGATTAGAAAAGAGACTGTATGGAAATAACTTATTTCCATGTAATTTATTTCCAGCAGGTTTCATGGTTTTCTGTAGGGTTTTAGACAAATTAAATTTAAGCCCAAAATCACCAGCTAGAGAATCTTAAGCCTGCAAAACGTTTTGAGAGAGGGAAAGTCAGGGGCAGATAGGGCTATACCTTTCTGCTCAAACAGAGTGATTTTCCCTAAGAATTTAACCTAAAAGAGAAACTGCATAGGTATGTACATGGAGTCCTCCCCATTGCCCACATGGATGATGCAGAGGCTGCTTAGATACATCCTTGAGAGCATGAGGTTTGCATCCTTTCATGTTCTATATCCTGAGAGGACCTGATGCTCACACAGGTTTTCTGTACGTGGCTGTAGATCCACCTGCCAGCAGAAGAATTCTGTGTGTTTATGTGTTATTATCACAGCATCTGTGAAAGGAGCTGAGAACAGCAACCCCTCATGCTCTGCAGTGCACAGATGTGACGTTTCTAAAAGCAATGGCACCTTCCTGGAAAACCTTTGTGTTTGGAAGTGTGCAAAAAGATGAAAAACAGTTGTGTGTGTAGATGATAGAGATTTTGCAGTGGTGTTTATTAAAGGGGTTTTGTGTGTTCACCAGACTCAGGGCACCTGCGTGCCTCATAAGAGTTGAAAACAAGCACGTAGGAAAAATGCTGTGGACTTTAATAGAAATCAGGTGTTTCCAATTGATTCTTATCTCCCTTTATTTACTTTGTTTTCATGTCTGAGGTGTTCCAGAAAAAGCATGTTAACAGATAAACTCATCCTGCAGTTCTGCTCTTCCCCTGGAAAGAAAGGGTTTCCTTGGTGAATGAGAGACCTGCAGAGTGACTTGTGCTCTCAGCCCACAGCAGCTGGAGGTATAGCTGGTTTTGTGTCTCATCCTTTTAAACATCCTGAACTGCAACAGCAGAGTGAATCAAGCTGTAGGAGAACAAGTACCACCTGCAAGTTAAGTGTTCACAGGGATCTGCAGAGGTGTTCCAGAAGAAAGTGTGCCAGGAGCTGGGTGTTAATTTTCCTCCTGATGAAGTTTGCTGTTTAATTATTATGTTTAACGATGCTGCATCTAACACCGACAGGTCTAACAGGAATGGGTTAATAGCTGAGCCTCTTCATAGTGCTCAGTTTTCCTTATGCTCGAGGGCTATATTTGAATAACAGGAACTTGGGTTTTCTATTTTATGGAAACTATTTTAAAGAATTCAATGAAAAAAAGAAAAAAGTTGTAACTCGTACAGAGGCAAATGGAGAGGTGAGGAGGGAAAAAATGCAATCCCTTTCGCTGTGGCTCTGGGAACTCCCACTGGTTCCCTCCTCAGCATGTGTGGACAAGGAAGTGAAAACAAACAGAAATGGAAACTCAATCAGTTGTCAGAGGCATAAGAAGCCACTTGAAGGCATGTTCCCACTTGGTGTGGAGACCCCTTCCCATCACCCACCCCATCCACCCCTCCAGTCTTTCACAACATATCACACTCCAGGACAGGAAAAGTGTAAAAGGTCAGGAAATGGTGAGAACTGAATTAGATTTTAATTTGCTTTCATAATTTTTTAATGATCCCTGATGCTGTTAATAACACGGGAGTTATTCCTCTGAAGAATAGAACTAATAAACTTGAACTGCCTTTTTTCTTTAAGGGGTGCTTATTCAGATGGTTAAACCTTATCCCAGGTGCTATTCCAAGAAAACGGCAGTTATTTAAACTCCAATAATTTTGATTCCCAGGACAAAAAAAGACTTATTTGAAGCTTGCATAGATCTGTTTTTTTAAAGTGTATACAGCATCTCTCCACCCCCAAAATAACAGTTTTGAAGGAAACCTTGGCCCTGGTTTTTACAACTAACCACATGTAAAAATGCCGATGCAATTGCAGTGTTAAAAATAAGCAAAAGTTTCACACAAAAATGACAGTTTGATGACACATGCAATGAGTGGAATGAGGCTGTCAGACTGGTCTTGTGATGTGGATGCTGGAGCTGGCATGTTGATGGGCTTCAAGCATTGGACTCTGTGGATCATGATGGTGGCAAGATGGAGCAGTAGGTGGGTGCTCACCTCTGTTACTGAGTAATGGGAAGCTCACCCGTGGTTTTAGCAAGCATCAAACTGGTGGCTAAGTTGGTCTGATGCTGTTCACCAGAGGATGGTGATGCTCACCAGCAGGCTCCTGTGTAACATATGTTACAGAGGAGAGGGGTCTTGGCTTATGGTGTTGCCCTTTGGTCCTTATGCTGGTTTTAAGTGCCAGGCGCGTTGTAGCATCTCTGACTCTGCCAACAGTCGGACAAATTGTGGCTTTGGAGAGGCAAATCTCTGGTTCGTTTGGTTTGGGGTTGGTTTTTGTCGTTGGTTTGCTTGTAACTGCAGGCTGTGTCCTGGGATGGAGCTGTGATTTATAGTTTATCCCTGGTGATGTCCTTGGGGCAGTGTTTTCTCTGTCTCTGTGAATGTCGTTTAAGGCTGGGCAGAAGGAAACATAAGGAGATGAGCTTTCCCTCCTAGAGTTGTCTGCAGGTTACACCACCACCATCAAAAACCCCTTAAAAATATTAAAGTTCTCTCTTCCAGCTGGTTACATTTGTGTGGTCTGCTTCGCCAGGGAACTGCTGCTTTGGAAGGTCTCCATGGTTCTCATAGGGATGAGGATGGTGCTGTGGAGGGGTTGAGCACCAGCTCTTCTCTTCTGGAGACCTAAAATGTACCCCAGAAACAGAGGTCTTGGTGGCCTCATTTCTTTTTGATGGGTCTTTGCCCATGTAGCTGTGCAGCCCAGGACCCCACGCCAGCAGGAAGGGTGAACCCAACTGGCTACATAGTGCTTTACAGGGCGAAATGTGGAGCATCAGGATGTGTATGTTGAGTGCTCGGCCTGAGCACAGAAGCACTGTGCTCAGTGCCATGTCTGAGCTCTGCCACAGCCTGAGTCAGGCCACACAGCACGTGCAGTTGCCCAGTCAATGGCCATAAAAATCCCTGTAGAGTCCCCCCATCCATCTTCTGCTGCATCCTGTGCATGGGAATTGTTGCGCCGTGCTGTGGCAAATGCGTGTCTTGGAATCATAGAATGTCTGGGTTTTAAGGGACCTTCAGAGGTCATTTGGTCCAACCCCCCCTTCTCATGGGGAGGAGGTCCTGCAGGAGAGGGATCATTTGGGACCATCACTGTGGCACCATAGAGGAGGAGCCTGTACCATGCTGCGGCAGTGGAGAGCTGTCTGTCTGCAGGGCTGTGTGCTTGCATTGTGGAGAGTCACCACATTCACTCATTTACTGAAAAACAAAGGAAGAACCAATGCAAAAAGTAAAAGCAGAGGACTAGAGCTGAAGTTTTGGCTTTGACCCGGTCTAATGGATATTCAGCTCTGACCCAGAGGCTCTGAGATTAGTGGATACTTGTTTTCCTCGGGGACTGAGGAAATCTCCAGATTGGTTTTTATGAAGGCTAGTTTTTCCCCTCTGTTATGACAGGGGTTCATCCTCTGGACACACGTTAGCAAGAAGCAGATGATAAATTAATCGCCTCCTTTTTTCCTTCTTCTTTTTTCCCCTTTCACACACTGGCACCAAGATCTTCCAAAGGGAGCTTATAGTTGGCTGTGGGCTTCCAAATAAAAACGACTCCATGATGCAGAGTTAATCAGAGACAGCTGTAACCCACAGCACTGCCGGCCTTACCTCTTTAGCATCAGATTAAAAACCATTAATAACAATCAGTGAGAACCCATGGAGGCCAGGCCCCTGGCAAGCTCCTGTCTTGCAGGAACTGGGGCGGGCACAAGATCTCCCCAATGCTTGGGGCAGGCAAGCTGCAGCCAGGGGTGGCTCTAGATGACTCCGGATGGATGTGAGCACGCATGGATGTTGCTTTTGGGCACTGTAATGCAGGAGCATGAATTGATCCTCAGGAAAGAGGCAAATGAGGATGTGAGTGCAGAGCTCCACGCAGGGGATGGATCTTTGGCATTGGGGTGAGCTGGAGCTGAACAACACAACTGGGAGGCGAGTGAGCCTTTCCCTTCTCTTTCAGTTCCCTGGGCTTTTTATATCCACCTCCCTCAGCTGGGTCCAAGCAGAACAAAAGGGGGGCTATTAATTTGGGGCTTCCCCTTTTAAGTCTCCTGTTCTGGGTTGCACAGACTTGGAGGTCCCTCTGTATTTGCCCCTGTTCACATGTGAAAGCTCTCGTCAGTTGGCAGACCAGGAGGTTACATGAGCAAGTCAAGGGGAACATGCAGCTCCTTCACCTCATCCAGCTAACATTTCTTTCTCCCTCTTCGGTGCTGTCTGGAAAACCATTTGTTCAGTGCGAGTGGAAATGTGGGTAAGATTTATTTGGTAAAATGGGGTGTTCGGGGACACACAGCAGATGGATTCAGTTTGTGAAACAGCCTCATGTTTTACATATGCTCCTATCCAGTGTAAGGCAGAACAGTTGCCTGGGAAAAGACTGGGGCTCAGAAGACAAGGGGTTGAACGCAGGCTCTGATGAGAACCTCATTTTGGTGAGTCATTAAGGCAAATCTTTTAAAAGCATCCATGCACTGACCTCTCATAGCAGCCTTTTTGCTGCCTGCTGCAAGCACTGGGCCATGCCCATGTGCACGGCTCTGTTCTCTCGGTGCAAGCACTGCGCTGCTTGCCTGCCAGCCCTGCATGCCTCCCTCCCCATCCTTACAGTGACAGCACAGTGGGTCATCTTGGAGCCTGGGCACAACATTGAGGCATTGGTGGTATGGAAAAACACTGCATTTTGCCCAGGACTTAATACCCATAGTGGGACCCTCTGGGGATATTGCAGCATTTGGTGTGAGCCAGGAAAGACTGCTGAGCAGACACCTATGCAATGCTGACACAACCAATAAAGCTTCCTCCAACTGCAGAGGCTTGGTGCTTGGATTTCATTAGCTCCAGAGATCCAGCAGCACCCTGTTGCATTTCCTGAGCTCCCAGAGGCATGGAGAATGAAGGGTTTCTTTCAACAACACAGGAAAAAAACATGAAAAACGGTCTCCAAAACATCTAGAGCCCATCCTGGCTTCCACCCACTGTTACTGCCTCAAAGTGTTTGCCGACGGCCTGCCAGGAACCTCCTGGAAGGAAAAAACCCGGAGCTGCTGAGCAGGCTTTGCATGAGTTTGGGATGGATGAATCATTCATGTCTTTGGCTCATCGAGCGGCTGCAGGTTCACAGATGAGCCTCGCCACAGTGCTTACAGCTGCCAGTCGTATCACACCTTACCATAGCCCACCCTGCTCTCCAGACAGAGCATCAACCATGAATTGCCTCTCTGCTGATCAGTCTGCTTCACGTATGGGCTGTGTAATGGCAATGATGCTGTGTATAGGGAGGGCTGGGACACGAGGGGCTCAGGCTGCGCTGCAGTCCTGGGGTTTTACCTTGGACTGTCTTAGCTTTGTCTCCTTCCCATTTCTTAGGGCAAGGCGCCGCTTTGCTGCTGCATTGCTGTGTGTTCTGCTTTTGTCCTCTTAATTCCTGGCCAAATAAAACCCAACCGACTCCAGAAGGAGATAGATAGCAGGTGACAGTATGTGCCAGTGTTTCTTCTTTGTTGCTCCTGCCATCTGGAGCAGCTTCTGCCTTTATCTCCTTATCTCTTTCCAGATCTCAGCTGAAAGCAGGCCTGTTCTTCTTTGCCTTCACCTCTTAATTTCTTTCTGGTTCTGTTGCTATTTATGACTTAGCTCTGTTCCTGTAATAACTCTGGTATACCCAGATTCCCTTTTTCTGCAGAAGTGGTGGCTAAAATGAAAACAGATTAGTATTCCCTCATCGAAATGTGCATGGAGAGTCCCTCCAAGTCTGCGGCAGCATTGCTAAGGCTGTTGTGTGCTTTTACCATTTTTAGTATGTTACTGTTTGAGATGCAGTGCTTCCACCCATGTTGCCCAGAACACGTAGATGTGTTGATGGAGCAAGCTGTGAGAGTGGTTCATTGATTGTACACTACAGCACAGGGAGCTGGTGTGACCTCCTTCATCCCCTTTTCCTCCACCCTTGTGGTGGTGCTGCTGGTGATGCTAAGGGAGAGTTTCAGACCCACCAACACCCTCAAGCAGTGAATGCCTCCCAGGGTTTTGCTCCCAATGGATTATATTCCAGCATTTTGCCTTATTTTAAAACAATAAAATACCCCAGAGTCACTTTTCTCGAACAAACAGCCCCAGTCTGAGGTTTTTCATCCCTGGTTTCTGTATTCATGCCATGTCTAGCATTATCCCGAAGCAAATAAAGAGTCAAAGTCATTGGTGTTTTACACAGCTGTGTAAAGCACAGAGGTGACCACCATAAGAAGGGTTGTGTTGGTGGAAAGGACAGTTTGCACTGTGTATAGGCTGTGCACTGAAGCCTGAACCTTTTCCCCTCTCTCTGATGGGAACCCTTCATTCACAGTGGATGAATGATTTGTTTGTAGTCAGATTAAGGACCAAGCTGGTCCTTTGCTTTGTGTGTCCATTCAGCAGAGTTTTGCTTGTGTCTGGCCAGAAAGTGACTCAGTCTAACCATGACCAAGGGGCATGAATGTTTCTAAAGCAAGGCAGTGAGAGGAATTCATCCTTCAACAAATAGTTAGAAGCTGGTATCTTGAATCAGTACTAAGCTTATGAAGTAGAGGAAACCACAAGCAGCAAGATTTGAATCAAAAGGCAATCCATGGGGAGAAAATGGTTGGGAAAGGACAGGCTGTGCTGATGCAACACCCAGGATAAGGACTTGACTAGGGTCCAGTACTCCTTTGAGAGCTTTGTGTGCTACCAGACAGTTTTTCAGCTGGGTAGGATCCAGATGGAGAAGCCAATGGGAGCCAAATTAGTGCGTGGGTTGCTGAGGATGTCTTTCCGTTCCTATGACCCCATCTTGAATCACAGTAATAGTTCTTGTACTGTAGTAAAACAAATGACTTCTTCACTTTCACAGTAGCACGTGCCTAGTGTTGAGACATTTTGAGGGTCTGTAACAAACCTGAGGCAACGTAGGGACTGGTAATGTATGATGCAAAAGCATCCTCAGCCAGGTGGCAATGGGGTAACTTGGCCAATGCATCAGAGACAGATGCTATGTGTCTGCCTGGGAGAGCAGGCTCCCTGCTGCAAACCTTTTTGAGTCAAAGAAGCAGGAAAATGGGGACAGCATCTGCACTGAGCAGAGACTTCTGCAAGGTCCCCTGGAGGAGCACAATGCTGTGACTCAAAGGGCCTTATAGGAAATCTGCTTTGCTCAGCTGTCCGTAGCAACAGCTTCCAAGAACCCCCACCCTTTCTCCCACTCGTAATAGCTTGGGGTGCATAAAACAATTTCTCATTAACTATAAAACACCCAAACCTCAGCAGAATTACAAACAGATGGATAAACAAGCCGAAATTTCAAACAAGATGTGAAAAACCCTCAAAAAGCAAAAGCAAAGCAGAGTCCTGCCCGACCCTCAGAGTCCTGTCCCCACTCCTCAGCCTTGGCATCCCTTTGTCAGACCCCAGGCAGTGGTAAGGTTTGTGCCCACACCTTGGTTGTCTTTGATTAAAGGCTAACTATGCATCTAAGGGGTTGGAAATGGTTTGTTGGAGGATGAGGCTTGGTCTGAGCTGGTAATTCAAGTGCTGGGTGCAATGGGGTATTGATGACCGCGCTGTCCCAAGGAGAAAGCACGGGTTTATTGTTTTGCTCCAGGCGTTAAGTTATTGGAACAAGGAGGGGGGAAATGTGTCTTCTATTCCTCTTTGGGGCCCACCAAGCAGTTGGGAGGTGGCTGCCAAAGCAGACACAGGAGGGAGCAAAGCCCTGAACTTGGGCACTGCCATTCAGCACGGCTGGAATCTGAGGAATCCATTTCTGGGCACTGAGGAGGTATAGGGAAGCCCTGGCAAGCAGAGTCTGTGAGAGGGGGACACACGAGGAGTATCATGGAAACGGACTGAAGTTGCTGATGATGCTTCTGAGGTCAGTGGCTGGACTTTTTTTAAGGTACAGATTTCTGGGGTGGTTTTTATGCCATGTGTTGCTGGGGTTAGCTCACATCGGTCAGGAAGACTTGCTTTGTGTTTGCTTTGGTGATGACACATTCTCAGAAACCTTTGTGAGAAACAGGAAAAGGTCTAAAGTGTCACTTCCCTCTTTTACCTGCAGTACACCCGAAAAAGTGCTAGAGAACAGTGAGTGGGAAGTGCTTCGTGCTCCCTACCCATGAAGAAGCTGTATTCCTCTTGGCTTTGCCATTCTTGAGCAGTATCATGGTCCCAACCCACAACCCCAAGTCTCTTCTCCAACCCTGTGATGATTATTCTTTCTATTCTTCCCTGGCCCTTTATGTAAAGAGGGCCTCTGTTCCTTAGAAATGTTCCTTAGCATCATTTCCTGCTGCTCTAATGGATGGAGATTTTGCCATGAAAGGATGTGGGTTTTATTCCCATCATCACTGTGAATTTCTGAAAAATAGCATAAAAATTGATGGCAGCTCCACATTAAGCACAGCAGGGCTGCTCTTCCCAGGAGCATTGAAGAAATCTATAGTCTGCATCCGGCTGGGCCAGCAAGCTATGATCACAGCTCCTTACTCGGAGCTACCGCGCATCCTGGCAAACCTTCTCCCTCAGCTTTCCCTGATAACTGCCAGGGATGAGGCTGGCATCAGGGACTAACTCCAATATCCCTCCCCATTTTCTGTCTGATGGGAAACGGCAGTGCCTGCCCGCATAACTCTGTAATCACCCTGGCTATTTGCAAGGTTGGAGAGGGAACCGCTAGTTCTTCAGGGGTTCCTGCCCCCAACCACAAGCCCCCATCCTCTGTGTAGTTGAAGTCCCCATCAATCATTTTCTGCCTGAGATAGCTCCTTCTTTTAGTCAATCTTCTGTTATAGTAGATGGCAACTGCAGCACTTTGTGTAGGGTGATCTGGTTTTGTTCAACTTTTATCTCAGGGAAGGTGCTCATTTCTTTCCCCTGCGCCCATGGAAGCCCCTGAAGAAGTAAAACTGGTGGCTGATTTGGAGGAGTTTTCATGGGGTTGAAGTCAGGGGCTGGAATGTGACCCACTGCTGTGAAAGTTGTTTATGGTTCCTGAGCAAGTGGGGTGGGAAGGACACGTTCTGAACACGAGTGAGCTGAGCTTGTTGGTGCTGGTGGAGCCTTTGGCTTCTTGCTGCAATCATTCATAAGAGAGCAAACATGAGAGGACAACTGTGGGATCAGGGAGAGGAACAGAGACAAGAAGAGATGGAGTCTGGTCGTGGCTCTGTGATGGACTCAATGCATTGAATTAGGGGTGTTATTTAAAGTTATCTCCTTAAAAGAAACGGCATCTAATTCAGCAAGTTAAGTCAGGCTCTATCAGTGTGGTGTTGAGAACTCCTGCTGCTTGGAGTTGCCCACTTGGAAATGTTTTAAAGGGCAGTCCCTCAAGCTGTGTCTTCATCTGCCCCTTCAGTAGAAGCTGCTCAAGCACAGTTTTTGCACCTCATCTTCAAGGTGAAAGAAGTGGCTAGCTGGTTGCCTTCAAAGGATGGCAGAGATTGAGCCCATATTGCTGATGGCTTGGAGATCTCTATGGAGGCTGCACTCTTTGGACCATTACTAGATTTGATTTGGCAGGAGATGCATGGTAACTCTCAGCAGGGATGAACAGCATCTTCCAGAAATCTCTTAATGACAGCTGGGATTTTCCATGGAGCTTGATTTGTTTGTGCGCTTAATTCCTACTGTGATTTCTGAGCTTTTGGTGCCTGCTCCTTTCCAGGTCTTTGGAAAACTGCTGCCAAAATCCACCCATCGAATTTTCTGTGAGCAAAATGCGTGCGCCACTCACAATGCAGCCAGTGTGCCATGGTGATGAGCATGTTTGTTGATTAAAAACCCATGGAGTGGACTGATCTCCTGGATCAGTTCTGCACGTGTTCATTCAGTTGCAGAGAAAAGCTTCCCTATTAGGCAGAGAGCAGCTCCCTTGCTGGAAGGCCCCTTGGATGGCTGGATTTGGAGGCTGAACTCAGCCAAAGGCCAGAAACACTCTGGTGCTGCTGGGCTACACGTGCCGAGCCTCCAGGTGCCTCTCCAGGCTTGATGCAGGCAGACCTGACCGTGTTACTGCACCTGCTCTTGGGATCAACCCAGCCCCAGGCTCCTCCACTGCTCAGCTGGCTCTGATCAATGTGAAATAATGTGCTTGGAAAGTTCTCCTGAGGGGCTTTTTACAACCAGAGCAGCTTTCTTGGTTGT
The DNA here is from genome assembly GCF_033815535.1 of Pezoporus flaviventris. Taxonomy (NCBI): domain Eukaryota; kingdom Metazoa; phylum Chordata; class Aves; order Psittaciformes; family Psittacidae; genus Pezoporus; species Pezoporus flaviventris. The sequence continues at coordinate 911,587 of NW_026892653.1, read as the reverse complement.
TTCCTCATGGATTGGTTTCACCATCTCCTAGGATCTGTTTTGCATAGCTCTGGCTGGGCTGCTCTGTGACTTGGCCTCTGCAGAGCCTGTCTGGCTGTTTGATCTTGGTTTGGTGGGTCACACAGTCCACGATGAGTATGTCAGCTCGAGGGAACCATAAAGAAGGAAATGAGAGTTCAAGCAAACAAAACCTGGAAGCTTGGATAGAGTAAGGTCAGTGGAGACACCCTCTCCATGGCAGGACACCGTGTTTTTCGAGACTGGGCTGCTTTGCCTGGCTGGAGATCTTTGGCACATCACAGGCTCTGCAGAGGACTTTCATTGAGCTGGGTGTTGAGTCTGTCCATGCTGGAGGAAGTGGCTTAGACTCCGGGTAAAACAAGATGAGGTGCTCGATGCAAACCAAACACTTGTTAACCAAAGCACAGTGCGTGGTGAGCTCATCAGATATCTCTTATCTTTCTAGACCAATGGTTCTTCCCTTCCTGCTCAGCGTCCAGCCCGTGCAGGATATGGGAGGATGGAGGTTTTCCTAGTGAAATGGGTGTAGTCTGCGTTGTGTCGGCTAACAGATGTATCTGCACCTTACGGTGCCCAGCATGGGGTTTGTTTGCTTCCCTCTTTGCTCAGCTTGGGACTGATTCTGGCAGCCTAGGGTTGCCAGAAACCTGGTGAAAATGAGGTTTCCAAAACCCCTCTTCCCTTTCAGTACACAGCACGCCTGAGGCTTTAGGGACTTGCTCCACCATTCCAATGGCATTTCCCCATCTTGGGAATGGCATTGTATGGTGGAGGATCCTATCCAGAAAAAGGATAGGTTTACCAGGTCAAAATGAACTGTGAACCATTTCCCCACCCACCAAAGCAGGACTAATGGTCTTTCATCTCCTTCCCAAAACCCTGCGAGACCTGCCGGCACGCTACTGCGTGCGAAACCCCGCTGTTAACCTTCTGCATGTCCAAATATTATTTCATCCCTGTACTGCAGCCCAGCCGGCACGGGAGCCAACAGAAACGTGGCTCCAGGACACGCACAGCAGCGCGGGGAGGACGGGAGTGCAGCCCCCATCTCACAAACGTCACCTTTGCAGCTCCCAAGGTATGGTTTGGCCCTGCTCAGCCTCCCGCAAGCACCAGTGTGTTGAACAGCCTCGGTGCACCACGTGCAAAGGGACAAACTGGAAAGAAATGCTCATTGCCAAGAGCTCACCCCTGAATGTGCCAGCTCAAACAATCCAAACCCTCCTGGGTCTCGTGGCCTTTTAATTTGTCTTCTTGCTCGCGGACCAAGTTGATTTCTGTCAGAGAAGATAAATGTTGTCTACAAAGCTTAGATAAGAATGATGAAATCTGTCCTTTTCTGAGGACTTTGCAAGAGGTTTTGGGGGATGCAGATGGAAAGTCAGGACTAGAGTTGCCAAGAACACGCAGGCTGATCGAGTACACGTTAAAGGGGGTCACGTTGGTTGAGGAAAATGGATACGAAACCCTTTATTTCTAGGTCATTTGCTTATTTCCGTCCCAGTTTGACTGCTGTTGAGCAGTGTTTCTGTGCTGTCGGTTAAATGCAGGCTTTGACAATACTCTCCAGTGATACAAGTCTTTGAAGCACAAGCAGAAGGTCTTTCCGTAATGGGAAGCTGCATGTGCTGGCCTCCATCCAGTTCAGATAGCAATAGTGTCCCTCCCATGAAACCCCACCAAAACAGCAAAGAGGCCAACCCATAACTGAGCGATGGAGTGTGACCCCAGCACTTAACAAGAGTGGGATTTTGCCCAGAAACAGGGTTTAGGGTAGAGATGGACAAATGGACATATATAGAGCAGAAGGGGGCATACAAGCACACCAGACAGGGACTCTTCATCAGGGACCGTAGTGATAGGACAAGGGGTGATGGGTTCAAACTGAAATAGGGGAATTTCAGGTTAGATATAAGGAAGAAGTTCTTCCCTGTGAGGGTGATGAGGCACAGGAAAGGGCTGCCCAAAAAAGTGGTAAATGCTCCATCCCTGGCAGTGTTCAAGGCCAGGCTGGACAGAGCCTTGGGTGACATGGTTTAGTGTGAGGTGTCCCTGCCCATGACAGGGGGGTTGGAACTGGGTGATCCCAAGGTCCTTCCAACCCAAACCATTCTGTGATTCTATAATTTTACTGCAAGCAGGGGAACATGTCCTGCTTTCACCAGCACTGTGTCTTGTCTGAAGAAGTGGACCCTTGATCTCCTGAGCTGTTAGGATGCAGGAAGAGAAGCCCTATGGGCTGCTGCTTCCCTCTTAGCTGTCCCACATTGGAAGCAGGCTCAGCATCAAGTGGGATGGAAGCAGTTCGGCACCCCAGTTGTGGCTACATCTAGCCTGGGTGCACGCTGTTCCCCAGCAATGAATTTGCTTAAAACTGTCAGAGAGCTCTGCTTGGTGAGTGTAGGTAGTGCAAAACATGAAATTCTCCCCCAAAAGCTGCAAAATTCTGTGTGGCAGCCCCAGTTCCCCTGGTTTCTTTAAAAGCACCGCTCTTCATTTATCTGCTGGAAAGTTTCTGCAAGATGCTGTTTGAAGTCTCTGCCTTGTTATGTATTATGCAGGAATTTGGCTACAGGCAGTCTTGGTTCTTTCACGTATTTTATATCATAATCCATTTATAGACCAAATAATTACTTTTCCGTAGGACCCATACACAGAGAGATAGATTGCTTCAACCTGTTCATGCTGCTGAAAGGCACTGAAAAGACGAGTCAGTAGCTTTTCTGTTAAATTCTCAGGCTTCTACTGTTTTTCAGGGCATTTTTCAGAGGAAAGGAGGCAACTCTTAGCGAAGCTTTCTGCTCACTGGCCTCCTCTGCCCCAGAGCATCACCAAGGTGCTCACTGGTCAGAGCGTTAAGTTGATGGTCCTGCAGTCACCTTTGCTGGTGCTTAGGGAAAAGACATGCAAAGAATTCCTGTGGTTCCTGTATTCTTAGGCTCTGAGGGAGTTTTCCACCTGCAGCCAGTCTGTTTGCTCCGTGCTTAAAAGCAGACCTCACATCAGCAGTGGTTAAATCCACCCTGCCGAGCCAGCAGCTGCTGATGTTCCTATCCCACCCAAGGCAGGCTGATAACCAGCGCGGTGAGTGTGTTATCAACACGCCCATTGACATGGAAGTGATGGCAATGAATGCTCAAGCTGCTGGAGGGAGAAAGGGAAAGGGAGAGGAGCCTCTTGAACTCTGCACGGTAAACACGGGCTTGATTACGGATGTGCTCCCATGCCCCATGCAGACAAATGCACACTGCAGACACTGCCCTCCCTGCACCCAAGGTGCCAAAAGGAGTGAGGGCAAAGTTAATTAATGAGTTGTAGGGAGATGGGATGACAAGGGGGTGGAAGATAATGATACATTTTCAATTTCAACATCCCATTAAACAGAAGGAGGAACGTTCCCATCCCAGCAGCTTGTTTGCAGTTCGGCGTCGTGCTGCTCCCGTCAGTTCTGCAGAGGCCATCAGGGACGCAGATGTCTCTGGGAGTGAAATCCCAAAGTAGCTCTGCCTGTTTGAAGGGTTGCAAATCCCAGCTGGCTTTGTCTCCTGGTTCTGCACGGTCATTTATGCTGGGTGGAAAGGGTGGCAAGTCACAATGTGGCTTTGCAAAGCTGGAAAATCAGAAGGCAAGTTCCTGCCTGTTCCAGGGACACCTTGGCTCTTCCAACATTAGACTTTGGGAGGCAGTGAGTTTGCTGGCCCACGGGCTTCAGTATGAGAGTGGGAAGTTGCTGTTTCAAAGGGAGAACACAGAAATAAAATACACTGTGATGACATTTAGTTAAGTGGCAAGGAATGTATCACGGACATGTCTCTGCATCAGCATTGCTTGGGTTTCCCATGGGGCTGGATGCTAGGAAAGTCTTCTTGACGCACAGCTTGTGGGGTGGAGGAACAGTGTCCCACATTGCCAGGCTGGAGAGAGCTGGACATCCCTGGATCTTGTAGCCGCTGCCCAGCCCCAGTTGCTGTGAGACCTTACATCCATTTTATCCTTTGCCCATTTCCACAGCAGCACCTGACCAATAGTGCAGTTAAGTGTGCAAACTCAGATGCCAAAGAGGAAAATCCCTTTAAGGCCAGCCTTCAGCGTGCCAGGTCTGCCTTGTAGAACTAAGCATCTGCTCTTCTGCTGCGGAGAGATTGCAGCTTTTCAAATCAGTGCCCTGGCTATGAGGGTTTTGAATGTGCACCTGGGAAAGCTGCAGGAGCATTATCCCGTACCAAAAGAAGCCATTGTGCCTCTCTGAATCTGATGATTACTTTTTCCACCCTTCAAATCTATCAAGCTTGATGGACGACTGTGAGCAATCAGGGCGCCACAGGCCAGCAAGTTGCTGCCTGTCAGCTGTGTTGTAGACCACTTGTGTGCTGCTGCTGCTGCTGCACGGTGCTTCTTTCCATTTACAGTGGCGCAGGAGGATGCGTCGAGCCTGTTACTACAGCTCAGCTGATGGATGAGGACTGATGAAATCATAGTCCCAGGATGCTGGTAATCTGTGCATCTCCTGAGACAGACTTCAGAAACTGCTGGACCACCTTGCCACCCTGTCTCCATTAGAGACGTAAGGCTTTAAACACTGTAAGGACTTAATTTTTTATTTTGCAAACAAGACAAGATTTATTCCCTTGACCAATATTTGTAATTACCAAAGCCCAATGCAGGGAGCCAGGTTCAGTCTTGCTTGAACTGTCAATGCTCTTGGAAAGCCAGGACTTTCCATGCGCGCCTCTATCTGCTGACCTTCATCGTGCGCTAACATGTGCTGAGCAGATCCGCAGCCTCACCCGCACAAAGTGCATCGTGACCTCAGTTAAGAAAACACTTGCTGTAATCGCCTCCAGATCTGCTGCTGTCTTTGATCAGTTTAAATATCGGTTTATCTTACGATATAAATATGTAAAACATCCATTTGTTTTCGTGCAGGATGCAAATAAATCACTGAGTAAGTTTATACATGAGCTAGGAAGTGTGTGTGGGGGTGCAGCGAAGGGTTCATAACTCATAAGTCTCCACCTCTTTGAAGGTCATTACTCCATGAACATGCCATTTCTCTTTCCAGCAAGCCCCTATTTTGCATTATTCAAATGGTCTGTGTCATCCATGGACAGCTGTGCTGCAGAGCCAGAGGAGCGGTTTCCAATGGAGTGGGGATGCCTACATGTACACGGATCCACTGCTCTCCCATGGGTCCAGTGCCTGTCAACCCACTCCACTCCCACGCAGCTCTCCCCAGCTTCAATAAAAGCTTTGGAATCCCTCTGGGACCATTCGGCAGGACTTAGCAGGTCTGGTGGTCATCTCCACCCATGGCTACATCCAGCTCATTCCCACCTCTCTGCTTGTGTCCACATGTGTGCGCCAGGAATCATTATTGACTGCAGCCTCAGCACTGCAAATGGAGTTTTATTACTCTCTTAATCCTGTGGCTGTTTTCCAGTGTTCCCCTGCAGCATATGCCCATCCTGGACCCTAATCTCTGTCTCACATGTGCTGTGGTCCTGGTGGGGTGTAGTCCTCTGTTAGCACGGCTCTGCTGTAACTCACAGCCGCTGCTGATGGGCTTTGAACGGAGGTGACTCCACAGCATGGATCCACCTCCCTAGGGACAGCCACATGCGATGCTGCTCTTCAGCTGGAGGATACAGTTAAGTCCCTCTGAAAGCAACAATTCCCATGTGTTGTGAGATTGGCTTTCCAGTGGGGAAGCTGTTTAAAGCCTTGTTAGTGGGATGGTGTTACAGAGATTAAACTGAGTCCAGAGCTCAGCATCTACTTCGTTTCAGGCTTTGTGTAGCACTAAGCAGTGCGGCAGCTGCACTTCTGCTGCTGGATCGAGCCCTGCTGCTGCTGGTCGTTTGATGGGAAACTGGAATCCAGGCTTTCTCCTTCTGAGGCTCCTGAAAATCAGCTTTATCTGCTCGTTCCCAACCCAGGCATTGACACACACCTTGTTTAACGTGTCAGAGAACGGTCTCCCATGACAAATAAAAAGTATAAAAGCACATAATGAGTGATGATTGGGGAATCTTGTCCGCTTAGCCATTAAAATAGGCAAACATTCACATTTCTTCTGTATCTACTGAAGAATCAGGGTCTCACACCAGTTGTGTTCTCCAAAGGTCTGTTAGTACTTTCCCAAGAAAGAAGGGATTTTGTATAATTCTTCTCTCTTGTGCCCTTATATTCCCTTTTCCTTAAGGCCTTATGTTTTTCCATATTGTTAGAGGATTTTCCACTTCTTATCCTAAACACTGTGCTGGTGGGAAGGTTCCACCCAGGAGTTAGCTGCATTCTGGGGCAAAGTAGTGCCTGTGTTCACATCTTCCTAAGTAATAAAGCAATTTCGGTGAAGAACATTGTCATATAATATGAATCAATATTTTACTGCTGTCACTTCTGCTCACAGATGTCCTGTAAAAGAGAGTATAGAGAGCAATCAGAAGATAAGATATGTTGCATAAAATAGTGCAACATGATTAATGAACCTTTTGTCCCCTTGAGTGAGATAAAATATCTGGTGCTACTGCCCCATGCTAACAGCATTTATATCACATTTTAAATATTTTTTCTCATTTCAGAGATATTTCACTATCTGTCTTTGTTCAAGGGCAGATGAGAAAGGGAAGATGCAAACAGTGAAGTCTGAAATCTTCCCCAGCTTAATTTTATTCTTAGGTCACAGAGATCTTTTCCTTGCTGCTTGTTTGTTTGTTCTGTTTTCTCACCTTTGCAGACTCTGGAGGTGGTAAAAATCCACATCAGTTACTGCGCTCCCCTTCCTCACCTCACCAAACCTCCTGTGTCTGAGGCAGTGCATCTTATCTCCCTGCTGCCGTGGCTGAGGAGTCTGGAGGGTTCCCTAAGGCCCTGGGCATCACCGCTGGGCTGGGTGATGAAGGGAGGGAGAGGTGGACCCATGCTAGGGTTCTGCCATGCTATAAAGTGGACTTCAGCTGGAAAGCAGAGGGGAATGAGGCAGGGCACCCAGGTCATCTCCCACATCATTTAAACTAAGGGGGGGGGAGTGGGAGAAAGCGTTGAGCTGTAGATGGGCAGAGCTTTGGCGCAGGCACAAATGTGAGCGTGTAAAATGCCACTGGGCTAATAACCAAAAAAGGCTTTTCTCCTGCTCCTCCAGCTCAGCTTTTTCATTCTTTCCTTTCAATTTTACTGCAGCTCATCCAAGGGAAACCTTTGCAAGTATGCAAGGAGCGTCAGCCCTGTGCTGGGATTGCTTCTTCTTCAAGAAATCCCATGGGAGACAGCGGATACAGGGCTGGGAACCTGAGGGCACTGCTTAAAAGTTACAAGAGCACCAAAGTCACTGATGGGGGGAGCTGAGAGCTGCCTGGGCTTTGGCAGGGGGTCCCTGTGGCTGAGGGTCCCTTGTAGTGAGCATGGTGATGAGGATGGAGGTGTGTGATGGCTGGTGTGCAGCAGCATCTCCTGGGAGTAGCATCCTCATCTTCAGTGGCCACAGGACAGACGAAGCTTCCTGGGAGATGCTTTCCCATCTCTTGATACACTTGTATTGATGTAGAAATTGGGGTTGCAGGGATGCTCTGTGGAAAGTGTGCCTGTGCTGCTTGAGCCATGCTGAGCAGCTGCTTCTGCAAAGGCTTGGACCGACCTGGTTTCCACTGCCAGCTGCAAAGCTGCGGTGTAAGAAAAATCTGATGACACCAGCATTATGTTCCTCCCGTGAAGACTGGCTCACACTGTGTCCAAAATGAAATGAAATACAGTGCTGCAGTGGCACCGTTTGACCTTTCCCATTTTCTGGGTATCATTTTCTGGGTATTGAGTTTCATTTGAGTTTCAACCTTTCCCCCCCGACGTTTCCTGGCTCTTTTCTCAGCAAGTTGACAGATATTTGCTCTGCATGGAAATCCACCCCACCTCAGGTTGAACCGAAAAGGAGCTGCTGCTTTAGCTTCATATCTGTTCCTGACACCACTGTAGGTGAAGGTCTCATGGAGGGCAGCATCCCACCAATTGGGAGGAGTCTGGGATGCTGCAAACCTCCCTGCTCTGCTTGTTCACAAGGAGTTCACACTGAATACTTGTCACACGATTAGCACAAATCTACAGCACTCTCCCTGAAAAATGAAGCTGTTTGGCTATCAGGGACAAAAAAATGTTATATTTCCTGGTTCTGAAGCATTTCTCTTTTTCCCAATAGAAAACCAGACCTATCTGGTTGACTGTAAATGCCATGTCCTTCATTTCTGGCAGATTTCACAAAGTCAGGCCAGCCTCCAAGCACATAAGTATTGAGTTTAGCTTCTTCTCTGTAAGATTAAGATGGAAACTGAGACAGTTTCCTGCTGGGAAAGTAGTGCTACTTTTACCCTGTTCAATAATTCTTGGATTTCAGGGAGTTTAATCCCAATTTATACCATGCTATGTGAGGTCAGAGTCGGGCCCCAAAACGAAGATAAGTATCTTTGACAATGTTTGCTGCCTGCTTTGATGAAAGGAATGTAATGGCTAAAAATAAATCTGAAATGGAAAAAAATAAGACTATTTTTGGAGAGGTGGGGAGGACACAACAAAGCTAAGGACAAAGTCATTGTCTGCCAGCAAAGGAAAGCAAGGTGCAGAGACAGGGATGTCTGTGGGGAAAGCCAGTGGGGGATTTGACAGAGGAAAAGCAGGAATTTGAGGTTGCCCATGGTTTGTGGGCAGAAGTAGGACAGCGAAGGAAATCCTCTCCAATAGTTAAAATGTTGGGCAGGATGTTAGCACTGAGGTTGATCCTCATAAAAGGCAGAGTCTTCAGAAACACCTGCAAAAGAAGTGTAGCATGAAAGTTCCCCCTGTCCATTGGTGAAGCGTAACATATTTCTTAGGCTGGAATGGCATTAGGTGTAACCTAGTAATTCATGTCATAGTAAGTAGAAGAGATCAGCGCATTACCAACTTCCCCGCATGAAAGCAAACCCATCACCTTCTTCACAAGAAAAATGGTTGGGAACCCTGTTTGCTATCTCTGAGCAGAGAAAGGGAAGAAGAAATGCTGCGCTGATTCCCCAAACTGTAATTTCTAAAGGGTGAGGAACGTGGATTCTACCAACCTGCAGGAATTTGTGCTTCTATGTCCCCTGAGAGGGGTTGAAAATCTTCTCTCCACTATGACTGAGCTGAAAGGATTGGGAAATTCAATTAGTACTTCCACTGATAGCTGTTCCTAAGTACTTACAAAGTATACCTATCTTGGTGGTATGTAAACACGCTTCAGGGTTTAGCAGCTGATTACAGTTGACCTGCCAAGGGCAGCCATTCCCTTTGCTATTTTCCTATAGGTCGAATCCAGGCTATTGAATTTGAGCCCATTTTCTATGAGATTTCATTTGAAATTCAGAGAACGGTCCTGCTCTGCATGACCAGATAGGGGTGTGACAAAATTCCAGAAGCTGAACCTGTGGAAACGTAACCCCCCACAATACTATGGTGTTTTTTTAAATATATTTTTAAAAAACTTACTATTGGGCAGTGTTTTGGGCTGAGAATTAATTTTTTATTATAGCTGATTTATAACCCCGTGAAAATAGGCTTTGGTCTTGGAAAAAATGCATACACTGCAAATACCAGAGGTGTGCTATTCAGTTTCCATACAGCCCTCCAGCATTCATATACAGCATATTTGTAGGGGTGTCACAGCTGGCTTTCCCTTGGCCATATTTTGCTGGGGAATGAGGAATCTTGGAAATTCTGACTTCTGTTGCTCGTCCAAAAGCAGAGTCGACACCGTTACTGCACGGTGAAAGGTTTCTCCATCGGAACTGCATCTCATAAGTTAGTCTGCAAATGGAAGGCTGGGGAAGAGCTGTCGTTCTCTGCCTTCCAGCAATGGCATTTCCCTATGTGGAATGGGTCCTGCTGGTGTGTTTTCCACATGTCCACAGAACGATGGAGAGCAGCAGAGCATGTGAGGGTTGGGAGGAGCATGGGTCGGGAGCTCAGGATGGCTGCATGGCTGTAGCGAAGCATTGCAAGGAGACTTCTTGCAAGGGAATTAAAGACAAACAAGCCATCTCTTGGAGTCCTGCAAGTGTATAAGTACCTCCTTAAATATAACCATATGGACTGGCTCACCTGCAGGTCACAGGACAGTTTGGAAGTAATAGACCCAGCTATAGAGGCTATGTGTCTTTTCAACCCTGTGACTCCTGGCTCCATTGCTCTTCACTGACTTGATGAGTAGTTATAGTGACTTGGGAGTAGCAGGAGCAGGGATACCCTAAGCTCCACAGCTGCCTCCAGCCTGCAGGTTTTCCATGAGGTTGCTGGAGATGGTTGTCCAGGCACCTCTTGCATTTCAGTTTTCCAGGGAGTAAAGAGAGGTTTTGAGAAGCAACCCAGACTCAGCGCTGTGTTTGGTAACTTCCATCCTCTGCTGTCAGGGTGCAAGCTTCAGTTCTGTTAGACGCTTAGCTCTCTAGGACATGGAATACAGGCAGCTGGTTTTGCACTTAGCCCAAGAGAAGATGAAGCAGCATAGGTGGGATAAAGTAGAGAAGAAATGTACCTATTCTGCTTTGGCTGTGGAGGCAGCGCACTCGCAGCTGCTGATTACAAAGGATTTTACAACTGATAAGCACTGAAACTGCTCATTTCCCGTGGCATAGAACATGTCTGCGCTGAGGCATGGAATAGATGTGCATGGTAATAGCTGCAGACGGAGCTGCATGAGGCTGTGGGATAAACCCAGGCAATTCCATGAGTGACCCGTTCAGGACGTGGGTAGTGGAGCTTGTCCTTCCACTGCAGAGATGTGATGGATGAGCTCCTACAGCTCCAACCCATTGCTGATGGAATGCTTCAGATACAGCTCTCTTGTCACTCAAGAACTGATCATCCCTTTCTCCCCCCTTTTTGGAGGAAAAAAACCCAGAAAACTGAAAGATTTCAGCTGTCAAAGGCCACAGCCTGGCTACTTGGAAGATGCTGCCTGCATGCCAGATCTCCTGCGCAGGCTGGAATCAGCTCTGAGGCATGGCCAGCACGTCCCTGGAGCAGGGCTTTATTTACCTAGCACCTTGTTTGTTTAAAAATAAGCATGGCTTATTCAGGCTGCAAGCAGGTGGAGATTTTGATCATAGGGAATCACCTAGACTCACCTCCATGGTGTCTTCGTACAGACAGGAGTATGCATCTGGCCTCACCTTTAGCATTAAAACTAAATGAATAAGTGAAGGATCTAGCACAACCACATCCAGTAATTCAGAACATTTCACATTCTGTACTGCATGTTGTTTGCTCATACTCACAGTATTGCTGGCTCTTGCTCTTAGTAAGTTGTGACCTGGCTTCCAACCTTGCAAGGCTGGTTTCAAAATTATGAGGCCTCATATGTCTAATAAATTTGGGGTTCTTTTCCTCTACCACCTCCTAGGGTTTTCTGTGTTGGGCTCCTTTTTAGTTTAAGAAGCACTTTGCTGTCATTTTGAAGTTCTCTCTGCAGCCCTATACATTAAAAGCTTAAGTCCTGGAATTTAAACAGTAATTAGCAGAAGTTAATTATTGAGTGTTGCCATGATTCAAAGCGCTTGGACTTAGGAACACGCATGTAACATGGGACACGCAGTAACTCAGTGAGAGCTGCCAGCCTTGTCTTTCTATGCATTCTGGTGCCTGAGCTTTCCTCTCCCTCTTCCAGTGGAAAATGAACCTTCAGTTTCACAACTGCAGACTTTCTTGTTGAGACCCTGCCACATCCTTGTAAGTCTGTGCTCTCCCATCTCTTAAGTCAGCCTCCAGTTTGCTGGCAGATTAACACAGATTAATGGTGCTGGTGTGTAGGATCAGCTTTTTCTTTGATGTCCAGCTTCTTGCCCTGTCCCAAGGCACTGATGCTTGGTGTAGTTCATCAAAGATGCTGGCTCTGTCTCACCTTCCTTTAGCCCACCACTGCAAAGCCAAGCATGGCTCTGTACTTCTTGCATCCTGTTCTGTTGCTGGGGTCAGTGTGTGAGTGCACATGATTCCATGAAGAGCTGTTGTAGCTTTTAGCAGCATGATGGAAACCTCCCCCCTCTGAGCTAGGGTTTGCAGAAGTGTTTGCAAGAGCCCTTTGCCACCTTGCTTGTGTGGTGTGCAAGGGGCTCTGGGAGCTGCTCTGATGTTGCTTAAGCTCCCAGAGCAAAGCAGGTTTGATGGAGGAGGAAACCATCCATATGGAGAACAGACAGGGAGCATTGCTTGAGAAACAAGCCCTGAAATGACTCTTAGGAGTAGGTGCCTTTAGGCGTGAGAGCCTACTTGGGAGGGAGCAACCTGGAGCTGGGGTTTTGTTTTTCATTTAATAGCTATGCCAGGGACAGTAATAGAGGTGGAGGGTAGGTGGTGAGCCTCCCTTTCCTGGGGAGCTGCACTGGTCTTCCCCATCTCCTGGATTTTAGCTTGCAAGGTGCTACGCTCGGACTGATGCTTGGAGATTCTGCCACCTCTTCTGGGACCTGGCCTGAGCCCAATGTCCTCCTGTCCTTCCTGAGCCGCAGCAGCCTCTGAGCTCAGCAGGTTAGGGAGGTGTCACTCTCTTCTGTATCCCTGAATTGCCTTTATTTGATTTCAATGGTTTGTGATTTACAGGGGTGGGTGGGAGGATAAGCTGTGGTTTGGTTTATTTCCCTTATGGTTTAGTTATGCTATTGTGCTGCCTGCTTTGAATTAGGAGAGATTATAGCTGTCTCGGATGCAAAGTTCATCTTGTTCTTTTCCCCTCTTGTTCTGAGCAATATTCGGTGCCAGTCTTTCAGCCCTGGGGCTCCAAAGTCTCAAAATATAGAAGCTGTTCTGGTTTCTGAGGTACATTTCCTAGTAGAAAAATAGCTCTTGGTTTTACTTTCCGCTTCTCATAAGCCTGTTGGTCTTGTGCTTTTCAGCATCATCAAAAGGTATGTCTGCATGTTATTTCTTACCCTTTCTTATAGCTTTTAAATGGATGGATGTACCAAGTGTCTTGCTTTTATTGTGCTAAATGTTGCTGTTATCATCTTCTGTTCCTCTCCTTGTGAACCTGTAAGCTTGACTGACAGTAATGCCACCCTACAGTCCTAAATAATTGTGATGTCTCTGGTAGGCACCGTGTTACCTTCTGCTTCTCTGCTCTCACTTGGAAGGCACCAGCTTTCTTCCGCTAAAAATCATCTCTGTGTGTTACAGTAAGAAAATGAGTGCAACCCCTTTCTGCTCTTTGTGAGAAGGGTTTTTGTTTGATACCTCCTCTCCACACTGCCATATCTTTTATGGGGATCTGGAGTGACCCTGTGCCCAACTCTGCTTCTGTGACCTGCTCTGTATCAGCTTTCTCTCTTCCTTCGTCTCCACATCTGGAAAATGGGAACAAAAAGGCTTTTTGTTCTCTCTCTCTAGTAAGGTCATTGTGAACTGTGGATGAAAAGCAGCTTCTGGGTCTCATCCAAACTCTTTGGAAGCTGTCTGAAAGACTTCCATGGATTTAATGATCTTTGGAGTAGATACTGTGATGTTTGCCTCACTTTTATTTAAAAGTCCCTCTTGCCTTCCCTGCCCAGCTGAGTGTCATCTCATCGCAGCTGCAATCACTTGAGAGCATCACCACCAAACACCTCATAGACAACTGAGTAGTGAACTCCCTTGGCCTGTGTGTGAAACAGATACCTTCACCTTTTCTGCTCTCATTAAAGAATTGCCCCATGCCTTTTCAGATGGGTTTGTTATCAGAATGTCCTGAATCTGGGAAGTCTTCCTGCTCTGAAGTGAATCTTTCCACACCACCAGAGAAAAAGGAATTTGAGGGGGGAAGATGGACAACACCAATCCCCAAAAGTGATAGACCATGTTTCTCTCTCAGTTTACGTATGTTTATGTTTAATCCTAGGCAAGAGGGCATGAGGCTCTGCAGCTATGCAAAACTCAGGTCCTGATTCACTGTGTATCTACTATGACTTGATTAGATCTGGAAATAGGGTTTGAGTTACACAGTTCTCCCAACCAAAATTCATCCTGCCTGACCGGGAGCAGAATGCTGAATACCTGGAAATCCTTGAAGTTGCTTTTCGTGTCTGTAGGGCCCAAATGTTTCTGGGATTAGATAGCAGCTGAGCTGGGATTTTTTGAGAGCCTCTCTGGTGATTCAGCTGTAGGGCTTGCTTTCACCTGTTAGGTATTGGAAGAGCTTTGAAAGTGTGATTTAGGATTCTTGGCACTTAGGCTTGCACTCTTGAAACTGCCTCAAGCACTTATATCCGTACTTGGGTAGATTTTTCCCCCAAAAATCTATTTCGTTAGCTACTTTCCATTAAGCACCTGCAGAAGTTGTTTCTTATTCCTTCAGGGGTTACTTCCAAGAGCAGGCAGTGGGTAGGTGCTGGCTTTGGGGTAGCAGCTGGGCAGCACTGAGACTGCAGGAATCTGTATCGGGCGTACTAGTTTTCATGGGAGCCATGGAAAGGGGAAGCATGAATTCTGCTGCAACCCATGTATGCATTTGAGCTATCTACAGTACAGTTGTCTTCTGAAGGTGTTTTCTGAAAACAGGAACCACTGGTTTGTTTTGTGCATGTGTTTATTTTTTTTAACCAGGAAATTTTGCTGAGTCTATCCTAGTTCATCTGCGGGGTGCATGTTTCCTTCACAACAGTGCTGGCTAAAAATGAAACAGGAAAAGAAAATAATCCTGTCTTTGATCAAGGACATAGCTGCTGGAGAGTGGGTAGGCTTGGCGAGTAAGTGTGACTGGATGTAGAGTCATTTTGGTACCACACATGCCTTTGAGGGAGTGGTAGGAGTCCTGGTAATGTCCCTAGTGCCAAGCTCATCACTTGATTCGATGTTATGTTCAGAGTGAATCATTACTGTAATCCAGGGTTTAATATTATCCTTGTCCATGAAGTGGGTGTTAAAATGTATGCATAGTGCATTGGTACTCATGAACTTAATTTATTAGCACTTGAAGTGCATGGAGATTGTTTGAGTGAATAATAGAAGTGCAGTATTAATAGCTGGGAAAGAAAACGGGATGGATCAGGGGCCAGGCTGGAGCAGCATGTGTGATCCTGTGTGGTGTTTCATCCTGGCAGCCTCTAAAAATGGATGTTGAGATCCATTTCTCCATGCTGAGATCAAATTGCCCGTGTGCTGTGCTAGACCTTTCACCAAGAAGTCCAAGCTGTCCCTCTAGGGCAGATGAGGGAGCGTGGGCACTCAGCAGGCTTCCCACTGAAGGGATGCAGGAGCAGTGTGTGCCTGCAGCACATCTGCCATCTCGGTACCTTGCACTCATGGTGGGACTTTGTTTAAGCTGCTGGGGGAGTGGAGGAATTGGGCAGTCTACTATTGAATCAGATTGCAACACGGTCCTAGTAAATGAGCATCCCATTTTATATAAATAGGGGAACACAATCTCAATGGGAGATGGAGGTATCTGTGTATCTCTTTAATGGCCTTGTACTGAGAAATACTATCATTGTGTTGAAATGTGATTTTAATAGTTTCTCCCTTTTCCTTATTCTCCCCTCAAGGCCTTTTCAGCTGCAAAAGATGCAGTGGATATTTTGAATACTGGTTCTTTGTGGTCAGCCTACTTAAAATATCATTATACTGTTTATCATTCAGTAAAAGCCTGTATCTGAGAGGAGCCTTTTTAGGTGAGGAGGGTTTTTTCCTTCTATTTGTTAGAGAGCAAAAATTAAATGGAACATTTGATACAGCAGGCAGTGCTCTATTTGCCCATCTTCTGCCATGCTAACAAAAAAATGTAAAGAAAAAGGGAAGACTTGATTCTTCCTTTAATGCCAAAAATTACAAAGAAGGTCATCTTAAGTTTTACTGGCTTGTTAATTCAAGCTGTTAACTTAAGTGCATCTTTCCCATGCAATGGCACAGCCTAAAAATGTTCTTTATTTGGGTTTGGAGATAAATAGCTCATACAGTGAGACTGCAGACTCCGGAGAAGATAGTGGGTCACAAGAACGAAGGAGATATGTCCATGTTGCTGGCTTTATTGCAAATAAAACTGTTGCAGATGGAAAAAACCAAACCTTTTGCAAAACACAGAATGGGAATTTAGATGCAACCACTTCATCACTGGTTTTGGTAGACAGACAGTGACTGGGGGATGTTACCCCTTCAGGACTCTTTTCTGGTTCGTGTATAAGGTAGCAGATCACAAATGGTTGTGGCTTGCCACCTACTATTCTGCTGAAGCTGACAGCACAGCTATATGAAGTAGCACTTGTATCCTTCAGTAGGAGCTTCAGCAGTGCCAGGCATCTATGGAGACAGTGTGACCAGGTTTATTATTAAATTTTCAGGTTTATTATAAATTTTTGTTGTTTTCTTAAATTGCTGTCATCAGAAATACGTAATTGAGCTAATGCTGTTTGCAATTCTTCCCTTGTTTCTCTCTGGCGAGCACTCCCATCTCAATGCTGTGCAGATAAGCAACACTCAGGAGTGTTTCTCTCTGAAACAGGAGCTGGGGTTTAGCAGAGGTCCAGTAGCTCCTGTCTGTTTGGTCTGGTTATTGGTATGCCCTGAAGGAGATGGATTTTCGCTGCTCCTTGGCACGTAACAAAGCAAGTGCTAAAGAAGGAAACCCCTGGATGTTGCTGGCATTGCCTAAGCAGAATTCAGCTGCTGAGGTGAAGGGCACGTGCCATCAGGCAGCATGAGAGGGTGACCTTCTCCAGGCCTGGGAAGGAGAGCTGGCACCCAAATCTGCACACCCAGCTCCTGGAAAATGGCTGGAATTGAGTAACATCATCCTTTTCCTCTCTTGCCCCCATTTTCCTGCCCTTCTCAGCTGCTGTGCTATGGCATGTGCAGGAGCTCAGCCAGCATCCAACCCTGCATCTTGCAAAGCCAAAAGGTTTTGGGGCTGGATCTGGGGGAGAGGGAGGAGGTTGGAAATCTCAGGTGGGATGGAGGTGGATCCTGGGTTTGTAAGGTGAGGCTGTGTGGAGAGAGGAAAGGTCTCAGCATTCAGGCAATTTGCTTTATGGAGGCCGAAAAACAGTTTGGGAGTTTTCTTTCTAGTCAGAGCTTTTTGTGTCCTTGTGGAAAGCAGGTAATTCATCACTGCGGCTGGAGGGTCAGGGAATAAAACACTTCCCTGCTCCAGGCTCCCTTGCAGTCGTGCCCACGGGCTGGGGACGCCCCGTGGCGTCACCTGCTTCTTGGCAGTGGGAGCTGCTGATAGAGTGAAAGTTATAAATGACCAGAAAACAGATCTCTGTGTTGTACAAACATTGAGGTTTAAAATGTGGTTTGGTTCCACAAAGGAATGAAAACAAGACCTTTTAGCACGAGCGCTTTTTCTTCTTCTTTTTTCTTTTTCCTTTTTTTTTTTTTCCCTTCTTCTGAATGGAATGGAGACAAAACATTTATTTTTTGGATAGAAAAGGCTCCCCCTCCCACCAGTTTGCCTCCATTCATCTCTCTGGAGACAGCAAATGGCTCACGCTGGACCTCAGATTCTTTTCCACCAGATATTGTCAGAACTAATACATGTCTCTGCGGACTGTTTGGGCAGAGAATGTGAAGTTCCTTCAATGCATCCAAGAGGAACCATGTCCTGAGTCCCAGTCCCAAAAAAACTGGGCTGAGAAACTTCATTTCCAGCCAGCAAAGATGGTCCTGCTTAAATCAAGTGCCACAGAAAACTTCCTGCGACTGGTTCCCATTTTAAATTATTATGGTGCAAACTTTGGATGAGTGCATCTTGCGGCAGAGATTGGAGTCCTGGTCTTGCTGTGGGACCTTGAACAAGCGGGTTGTCTTCACCTGCAAGGAGAGAACACATTTCTTGTTGGAAGTCCTGTGTTGAAGCTGCTGCTACCAATGCATAGCATCATCTTTTCTTTCTTTTTCTTTCCCCTTTGAATAAGGGCAAAACCAGCCTTGTTTTTCCAACCGGCTTAAAATCACTTTTCGAGTGTAATTTTTGAGCCTTCGAGAGAGTATTGAGTTGCGAAAGGTGGTGGCTGCCAGTTCCTATATAAAAACACAGCATTAGTCAAAAATCCCTTTGGAAGCGCCACTGATTAATATATCAGCTCCTATGAGAGCATGCTGACCTAGATTTTGCTTTTGCTATTTAGGTGGAGACTTGACTACAATGTGGCTTTTATCTGTTCACAGAATGGATTTAGAGGATGTGGAGTCTACAGAGAGATCTTATTTCCTCTTAAAACCATTGTGTTCAAACGTGCTACCATATGTGGTTTTGATTTGTTGTTTTTTAATCTTGCTGATCATTTTGGAGGGGTTTAGAAGAACCCTATCAGCCACCTAAGAATGGTTGGGGAACCCATTAATATGCATGCATTTCATGGCATAACCTGATTATTAAACACCTGAGAGACACTGGAGGTAGGGGCTGTAGCTGGGATGAGCAGTTTTTCCTTTTGAATCTCTTTGAAGTTGAGGTGTGTTAGAAGTTTGATATTAACACTTGTAGGCAGGCATTTCTTATCTGGCTTATTTTTTGCTGGGGGAATATAACGCAATGTGAAAGGCGTTTATAAGGAATTTCTGGAATAGCGTTTTACAGGGTGGGAAAAGCAGGATGTCTGCAAAAGAGTCCAGTCTGTGGATCTGCAGCAAGAGCTCACTGGAAAGGAGCTAAGACTCGATGTGCTTTGCAGTTGTAACTCTTGCGATGCAGAATCCGAGTGCTTTCAGAGCATCGGAGGGGTTAGCTCCATAATGCTGCTGGCTGCCCCAACCTTAGCCTGAGATTAAATGTAATGCAAGGACATAATTGTGATCTTGGGGATTTAAGCAGGGGGGTCCCCAGTTGCTGGATGCAGAAGGATTTCCTTGGCTTGACTCCCGTAATCCCTGTGGTTGTCATCTACCCTTCCCAAAAGGGCTCTCCTCCTTGTGTCTTGGACAGCATCTGGGGGGATGGAATTAAAATGAATGCTCTGCTCTCTGGGATCAACCAGAGCTCAGGTGTTGATCTGTGCATATGTGCAGATGGTAACAACCCACCTTGCCACTGCCGGCCAAGGGATGTTAAGGAGGAGGAAATGTTTGCTTTAGTGTTTCTCACTGCAGCTCAATGAAAAGATTCTACTCTCTGCCTTTGATCTACCATTTGTACTCTCTCTGCCACCGAGACAGTGTATAAATTGTTTCTGTGAATAGCAATATTTACAATGAAGTCTTACTCATTTTGGGTGAAGGGCAGTCCAAGCGCATTTCTGAAGTCTTGATTTCATTAGCACAGTGCTGCAGTTCATCAAACCCCATCAATATTTATCTTTTCAGCATTCTTTTTATGATTTCAAAACACTGGCTGTATTTTGACAGGACACTTCATGTTGTTTATTGTGCAACAGCTTTGCCATAGATACGCTGACAAAGAAATCTCCCATGGCCATGGTGAAGGGGGAGGCACGCTCTCTTCCAGACATGTTTATGGACCTGGAAAAAGCCTTCTTTTGCATCAGTGCTCCCCGGGTGGGTGGGGAGCGAAGGCCAGTTGGGGATTCCCCCACAAATGCTGTGAGTCAAAAGGATTTGCAGCTCTGCCAACCCTGCACACTTAGAGATCGTGTGTCGGTTGCTAATAATCGTAAGTTTCATCAGAAATCAATCAATGTAGGAGTATTTCAGCTTGCTTTCTAACAGCTGGGCTTCTGGGTAAAATCAGTGCTTGTGTACTGGATTTCTCTGTGACCACAGTGGCTTGGGATTTATTCTTTTAATGGTAAAGCTGAAAGATTCAGAGCGACAAGAGCCTTTGGGTGTTGAGACTTTTAAGAGTTGCGTTGAGTGTTTGGAGACTTTTGTGGGTAAAACAATATAAGCTGGCATGGGTGCCAGGGAGAAGTAAGTGATCGGGTGAGTGCACCTTGTCCCAGTGAGGACCAGCTCTTGCCCAGGGACTGGATACTCCCCAGGCAAGGTGGTCTCTTGTTTCTGCTCACGTTAGAGGCAAGACTAGACAGTCTTTTTCGAATGATAAGAACCTGACTTGGCTTTTAGCAGCAATCGCATTTAATTCTTGTTCTTGCTCCTCTTATGAAACTGGTTTGTGGTTAAGCCTCTTAACGCTTATGGAAGGCACTGCTAATGGCAATCAAAGCCACATCCCTGAAGTTTTTAGGTGTCTGTTTAAATATTTGGGGTGTTTTTTAAATGCTGGGGTGATTAAAACAAAGTAAAAAGTGGTCTCCCATAGAGGGTTTTGCAAAGCTCTGATATGAATGGGATCTGTGGTTGTCACTAATGTTTGTACTACCAAGAAACTGCCTGATGGACTTCACACCGACATGAAGGAACCAGCTGCTGAAGAAGCCTCTTCATGAAACTTTCACATAGGGTTTTTTAAAACTATTTCACATTTTTCTTCCAAGTGTTTTATTTGTCAGAACAAAATATTTTTGGAGAATAAAAGAAGGCTGAATAATTATTATTATAAACCACAGTAACTGTTCCTTTACAGGACAGAAGAAAGTTCATGGTGTAAATCAAAAACAAACCCAAGGTCTCTAATTCTTAATGAATAAGCATGCTTAATAAGTTAATTTATCTTTATTTTGTTCAATTATGGAAATATTTATTTTAAATTTTGAAAAAGTATTAATTACATTTTTTTCTCTCTTTCCAGGCAGGATTATTGATCCAACACGCTGCTTCTGTCCTGTGTGAATTCATCTCCTGAGCACCTGCACCAGGTACTTTTCTTCTTTCATTGCATGTTTGTGCTACTGGTATTATCTGCCCATTCCATGCCGCTTCAGAAAGGTCTCTATGCTCTAATAGATACTGTGTTTGGATTTTAATCTTGCTTTCAGGAGACCAGGCTCCATATTTTGCCCCCCTCCTGTAGGCATTTCTGATTTTGAAATGAAAGAAGATGCTTCTGCTCATGGAAACTGAGGGGCGATGGAGCCCTTGGAAGTAGGGGCTGGATATTGTTGTTCAGAGTGAACCGAATGTCATGCAGAGGCCTTTCAAAACCAGAATCTTTAGTTCCAGTTGCTCCAGGAGCACGTGGTTAGGTCTGGATAAAGGATCACGGTGTCCCCGTGGATTTCGGTTGTGCGCTGCGAAAAGCAATTGTCTTCCCAGATGTTTCTTATCACAAACGTAGCATGTCAGGAGGAAAAGCCCCATGTGTGTCCTGAGATATCCCACACTTCTGAAGTGTCTGAAATACTCTTCGCAAACTGATCCCCAGTCTCTTTTCATCATGTTGAAGTTATGGCATGCTCTGATCACCGCAGAGCCCAAGGCAATGCTGAGTTCTGGCTGTATGATTAAACTGCATGAAGTACTTCATTTATGTGATCGTTTTCATCTGTGTTCTTATTGGTATTTACTACTAGGTTACCTCTATTTCCGCTTATAAATGAGTGTGTGGCTGCAAAAGTAGAGAGGGGAGAAGAAAGTGAGTCAAATTTGCCCTCTTGCCCTACACAGGGAAAATGATGTAGTGAATGGGCACCAAGCCATTCCTCATCACATGGTCGGGTTCATCCTCCGTGAGTATATTTTCCATCTAGAATGCACTGATATGCTTTGCTGGTATTTTTTGACCATACTTCTTTGTTTATTCCCCAACCACTTCGGATGAGCAAAAATTGCGCTGGCAAGAACATTTGTGGGAAAGCAACATCACGTTGCATACTTGTGCGAGTAAATATTCACAAGAGAATCCACATCGAGAGTGCTCGCACGACTGCTGGCGAATTCTCTTCCAATTACTCACCAAAGGGACTTGTTGAATGTTTATAGCTGTTTGGTGGGCAACTGGCAGACAAGTTGGAAGACGTGCAATTTGTTTAAGCCTTTTGATTGTCAAGTCAGGGGCAGAAATGAAAGCATCTGGCCTAGGTTGACTAATTGAGTGGCACTGGTAGCCTCGGCTCACAGCAACTCATTTCTGTCTGTAGCAATTCCAGTTTGTCTGTTCAGGCTGTTCTTCAGAGCTAAAGCTGTAGAAATCTGTGGCAGAGGCACAGTCTGTTTATAGATTGTTATGACTTAAACTAAGAGCTGGATTTGCTGGATAAATGAGCAGAGCATTATTTGACCGACATTAGGGAAATGTGAGGACTCTATTTACCTTTCAGCTTTTAGTGTTCTCAAAGCAATTACCAGTTAATGCCTGTGCTTCTGGAGAGCTGAATGATGTTTATCTCTTGGGAGCTGCATATTCTCTGCTCTGAGTGCCCTACACTGATGAATGCTTTTGTCTGCTTTTCTGCTTCTCTCCTTGCAAAGTACTGGAGAAAGCAGCTGTTGCCTTTGATACTTAGATTGGACTTCACAACTGAGTAAGCTATTGCTACTTGATTGCTTGCTCTGTTTCCCTGTGGGTTTTCCTGTAGTGGAGGAGAAAGCACTAATAAACTATTCCTTTTGTGATTCTGTAGACAAAAACATGGGGTTTGGTGGATGCTTTCAAATGGGGGTCAACTGTCAAACAGAAATTTCTTCATTTTTAAGGATATGGTTGACAAAGGTAGCTGAAATAAAGTTGGATGTTTTTCTGAAGTGTTGGATGTGTATCTAAAGAAAGAAATTAGCATTTTACAGCATAAAACGCGCACCAAATGGACAAAGAATTGGCTGATACATCTGAAAAAAAAAATAGCCATCATCGGGGAGCCCTCATGAAATAAGAGAAGTTGCTTGCTGGGCTTCATGGAGCTTGGCATACTGTTATTCCATCATCTCATCAGCAACCTGAAGTCATGATAAAATTATTGCTGATGAAGTTTTTGTACAGCTCACACTTTGGCTGGGAAGCGCATAGTGGTGACTAAAGGAGTAATGCCATGTGGTCTGGAAGGCTTGCTAAGCTCAGCCCGTGTAAATAAAACACACTTTGATGCAAACGTAGCTCTACACCTGGGAACAAGGCAGGCAAGCGGTGCTGGTGGCACTGCCGTCTGTGGTGCAGAAATTAATGCCTTTGTGAAGGGCAGAATGAGCTCCCACTGTGCCAGGCTGGCAAAAAAAAAGCCAGTGTGGTGCTGCGTGGTGTGTGCAGGAGAGCCTGTGTTCCTCCACCAAACCATATGGGTTTGGTCTGCTTTTCAAAAGGACGTCAACATACAGAAGTCAATGTGGAGAGGGGCTAGGAAAGTTATTTGGGAGCTGGGGAAAGCAAGATATTTAAAAGCCCTTAATCTACTGAATTTATGCAGGGAAAAAGAAATGAAGTGACTTGGTATTTATGCACTGGGTTCACTTTGAGAGAGAAAATTTTGGAAACAAAAGGAAAAGATACGGTGAGAACGCTAGCTGGAAGCTAAACCCCAACACAGTCAAACTTAGATACAAAGCACGCATTTCTGAGTATGAGTGCCACAGAGGATTTACTGTCTCTTGGTGCCTGTCAGACCAAACCTGTCTGCACAGGAGAGGAGCTTTTGCCAGGACCCAGCTGAAGCTTTAATTGTAGGGCTTTAGTTCTTTCTACAGCTGGGTAAGTGGGTGAAATGTAATGGTTGGGGTGATGCAGGAGGTCAGGACTGATGATATCATGGTCCCTTCAGGACTCGAAGCTTTGTGAATAAACAGATTTAAAAATCCTGCTGTATTCTAGTGGAAAGGACTGGTGTTCCTGAGATGGAAAAGAGAGACTGAGATGCAATCACGATGATGTCCTTGTTGGCTGGAGCCTTGCAGCAGGCAGTGTTGGCTCAGACCACTTTGTCTCCTGTCTCCCTGGTGCATTCATCAGAGGAGGTGGAGCACTTGAGCCTAATGCTCATCACCAGCTTCAAACTTTTCTTTCATTAAACATCAGAGAAAATATTTAGATAAAAGGGTGGTCAAGCAAAACGGTAAAACGGTGATTAGATATCTTTAGGTGCCTTTACAGAACAGATCTCCACTTGAGGGCAGTTTTATGTATTGCTCCAGGAGATCTGAAGCACAGGCAAACTGATTTTGTCAAGACAAAGGAAATTTGGAGTATATTTTTCCTTCCTTTCATATCTAATTCATCTTAAGGCATCTCTGCAGGTACCATTCTCTTTGTAGTGTTTCCAGTGTTCCATCAGAAGAGAGAGTTATGATGAAGTAAAGAGTGATAGTAAATCCTCCACCCATCAAACCCTTTTATTAACTTATCAAAAGAAATAAATACCTTATTTTGGGAAAGGAGGTATTTTAGGTTTTGTGTAGCAAAACCAGGAAAAAAGTGTTTTAGGTCAGATGTGTGACTTGTAGTGGTTTCTTGTCCTAATCCAGTGCTGCACCACACTGTAGTGAAGCTGGGAGGCTGATCCTGGTGATGCTCTGCTCCCTGGAGTCCCTCAAAACAGGTGATCATTTTGGTTTGCAACTGCAATGTGCCCCTCTTGCCTTTCCAGTCAAATTCCACTTTGCTTCTATTATCATGGAACTGAGTAAGGAAGTTTAAATATTTCTATTGCGTTAAATGGTTTCCAGATCAGAGGGAAGTACCTCTAAACAATAGGTAAAATAATGTTATCCATCTGCATCCCTTTGGAATATGGATGAAGGATGTTCTGTATTTGCTGCTGCGATGTTATTACTTCTATAGCTCATGTGGCCTGGAGACAGCGGGCTCAGAGTCCATGACTTGTGATTAGGGGTTTTGGTGGCGTTCACTCTATTTTTCTGTTGTTGTTTGGCTGCAGCTGGAGAGGAAATACCTTAGTGTTGTCAGCTGAAATGTAAACAGAATGTCCATCATCAATCAGGAGTCATTGAGGTTCATCTGCTCTTGTGTTCTCTCATAACCATGGGAGAAGCAGATTAACGTGGAAAATACTGGTGCGTGCATGTGGTTTTGTGCATTTAAAGCTAACCAGATGTTTGAAACATCTTTCTGAAATACAGATGATGATATAATGACTCCATAGTAATACAGAGCATTGGCAAGGGAGACATGAATATCCCTTACTGTGGCATGTAGAGATGAACTAGTGATTCGTAGGCTTGGATGAGTTCAGGAAGTTCATAGGCTACCTAAGGACAAAAGAGTTTTGTTCCAGGCGCTCACACTGCCCTTGGTAATACACAACAATGCTGGACCAAGAACATCTTCAGGTTATTTAATTTAAGAAAAAACCTCCATTTGATCTTCAACTTGGCACTCACAGGGTGCTTCTAATCCAGAGGCTTTATGCAACGCTTATTCTGCTGCAAAGTCCCTGTGGTGGTACATGGGTCAGTGGAATGTGCTGTGGTCAGCACAGCGAGGCTGGACTCCCAGCAAGCTGTGTTTGGGTGATGTGGTGCTCGTGTGGTCCTCTAGCACAAAAAGAGGAAAAAGCACAGGAAAACCAGACACGATGACTAGACTGATATGTTTTTTGGCCACTTACTTATAAGATTTTGAAGGCTATAATTGGAATGGGAGGGAAGTAAAATGGTCTGGGGTGCAAGTAATCTGATATGGAGGCGGTGGTCCCGGTTCCTCAGTAGGAGCATTATTGTCTTCAGGGAAGCTGTGCATACATTTCTCTTTATATTACATGAACAGATACCGATTTCCTGCCTTGCTTATGTTCCAAGGCCGTGCCTCTGTCTTAACCCCATTGCAGAAATTCACGGCAGCGTCAGGAATGTGGCGTCTGTCAACACGTGCTGCAAGAGAAATACAGAAGCCTAAACCCAGGTCCTGAGAGGAGGCGGATGGCTGTGTTTTAAATAATACCCTTTTCTGTTAATTTTGCTTGGGTGAGTTACAGGAGGAGGGGAGGAAGGCGATGATGAATGCTGTGCTTTTGTGCTCAGAGAACACGTCAGAAATGCAGCAGGTAACAAAAAGGTGTCAGTCGTCTGGGGACGAAAGCAAAACGTAGCCCATGTGGTCCAGAGCAAGGTAAATGTGGAGTGATTTTGCTAAAATGAACAGACTTCGGCATTTAGTCTGGAGCAGCTACAGCTCTGTGAGCTTTCTCATGTTCATTACACCTGCTTACTAGTTTGCTTTCTTGGCTAGAACTTTTTTGGCTGTTTCTATCCCTTCTGTTTCTTCTGCGTCCACTTAGTAGTAGACCAAAGCACCTGAAATATTGGCACCTGTTTTCTGCCTAATGCACAAGTTGGAGGCACTAAGCTGTCACTTCAATTTCTAACCAGTTACTTACCATTGGATTTAATCAGAGTTTTTGGATCTGTTTGTCTAAACCTGAAATGATTTTTCCAGCATGGCTTGGACCTGTAAGTCTTCAGAAGGTCTTTGCGCCTTGTGTAGTCCCTATCACCCCTGATTTCTCCAGTAGATACCCAGCAAAAAGCTGTTGTCCTGTGTGCAGTCAGCTCCAGTCTTGTAATACCTGAAAAAAAGTGATAACACTGATAATCATGGTAAGATAAATGCCTGATTTTCAGCAAACAAATTATAACCCTGGTCACTGAAGTGAAGGATCTCCTGAGGTGTTTGAAGATGCTGATTTAATTGGCAGGTTTGCTTCTCGCTACGCAGTTTACTCTCCAGAGAAGGTCTAATTGCTTGGCTCTAGCACAACAATTTTCATCTGCAGCACATGATTAATTTGTGCTGCTTTATCCACTGCGCCTACAGCACAGTGCCCTCTCGTGTGCAGCACGGAGAGGAGCTGGAGGGAGAGATGCTTTTCCGAACCAGATACGGCTTTTGGAGTGTCTGTACAAAATTAATGCTGATCCACCACCACTTGCTGCTTTGCTCTTTTTTCCTCCTAGAACTCTATGTGGCATGATGGTTGTGGAGGCTTTTGTGTACTGATATTTCAAAGTAGGAGATGAATGAGCACTTTTGTCCTTCATTGTTCAATACATTGAACTGATTTCTTTGGTGGTGGTGGTGGGGGAAACCTAAAAGTTTCACCTATTTTCCTGACTTTTATGCTGTAGCTACCAATGATTCTAGTGACTCACACACAGATGACAGCAACTGTGCTCATGTGCTGGAAATTGGAGATTAAAGTGTAGAACTCAATTTGAAAATGGTCCCTAAAGAAAAGATTCAACATTAATATGTGTATTACACTTCGTGGGTTTCTTTAGTGTGATTTTTTTTTGTTTGTTTATTTGGCTCTTTATTTATCCTCACTTCCACTGCAGTGGGACTGATTCAAATGCAAAGTAAAGTTGAAGTCCTTGTTTTGCTGTGGAAGCTACAGATGAGAGAAACGTGTGTGCTTGCTCCTGTGCCGTTCTTTGTGTGTGTGATCTTCCTTCCCATTCTGCCCTGTCACTATACAAAACCCCGGTCATTTTGCTGGTTAGACTCTATATAATAAGCTGTAATCTCCAAATGGTAGCAGTGGTCCTTGTGTTCTTCTGTCTCCATCTCTTACTATGTTTTACTCATAGCTACTCTTCTAGTTAGCCAAGTTTCTCTCTTCTCTTTACAGGAACTTGTCTGAGTGAAGTTATCCAGCCTAAAGCTCTTAGGTGCTTTAGAGAGATGGTCTTTTTCTGTATGGCTAGACATGAACAAATAAACTGAATTACAGACCTCTGTACTTTGGTTGTGTCGGGCTGCAATGGGCAGAGCAGGAGAACCTGTGGTGGGCATCAACTTGGTCGGGGGGGGTACTTACTTTCTGAACATTTTTAGAAACAATTAATCTATGGGTAAGACTTAAGCATTTTCTGAGGCTTCACCCTGTTTCTGTGGTGCTTCCAAACTCTGTTTCTGTAGAAAGAGAGAGTGAAGTCTGTCCTTTTTTCTTTTTTATTATTATTAATCGTGTTACGGGAATGTTTGTCTCGTTAGATGTATTTAATCTCTCACTAGCTGGAGGAATGCATGTTAAATAAACATTGAGCTTGGGCACTTTCTAGAACTGGGTGTGTTTGTCAGATTTTTAGGAAGGGATGATGAAGGATTTATATTTTGCAATTGGGTTCCCTTTGCGCTTACTCCAACAGCTGAGATTCAGTGTTCAGATCCAGGATGCTGCCTTCAGCCAAGGGAAGTCAGAAGGGGAGGGGAATTGCATAAGCCAGGGACATTGTCAGCATTTGTGAGCCTCTGGAGTGCAGGGTCCCATTCATCAGAGCTGGGTGCAAGGTGCAGCATCTGCCGTTTAGGATTTTGCTGTTGAGCTGTGAGTTGCAACTGATGGCATTTCCCCGCAGTTGGTCCCATTTTTGCTTCTCGTGAGCTTCTTGCATTAGTCAGTGCCCATGAGAATGTTGCTTCCAGAGTGGACCTTTTGATCAGTGGCTGGTAGCTCCTCTGCTCATAACACCGGCTTAGTGGGAGAAACAGTCAAGAATTTTTTTGGCCAAGATAACTGGGACAATGGAAAGCACCACTCAAAACACTGGCCTTTCAGAAGATCTGAATCCAAATTAACCTGGGGTAATTTGAAGAGTTGTCCCAAAGTACAGCTGTGAGTACAGAGCTGGAACCCCAACTGGCTCATGGGTGTATGAGTCTCTACGTGTCAAGTGGCAAATGGGCCAAGAAAAGTCCAAAGGGGCAATGGTGCTGTGCCCCAAGATGATGCCAAGACAATGAGAGTCTTCTCGTGCAGGGTGTTGGTTATGAAGCTAGGTTTGAAAATGTCTGCAAGGAAATTCTCCTTCTATTCCTACTTGAGTCCAGGAAAAAATACTGTGCATACATATTTTTCACTTAAACAGGAAGATACTTGACTCTTACTCATGGAAACCAGGCAAGAAGATCCTGGATATTAGCTGACCATGGAGGTTGCAAGGGCCATTACTGCACCTCTGATTCTTCTGGCTGTTACCTGACTACTAGAGCCTTTGTTCTCAGCTCGCTATTGAATCCAAAGCAAAAGGGCAGTACTAGTCCACTCTTGGGACCAAGGGTCTGTGTATATTGAAAGTGGTGCAGAGATAGTCAAGTGGAAGCAGTGTAGTTGAATGATGCCCTAGTGCCCATGCTGGGGGGCCAGGACTGGTCTGTGCTGGTCTGTCATGGTCCAGCAGCATGCAGGTGACTGCTGGGGGCTCAGGGCTCTAAATTTCCTGCCTGTTATGTATGTAACACCAAAACTGTCTGCCTAATGTTATATCTTCATGCAAAGGCTGTAACAGCAGTTCCACATTCTTATAATCCTTCTGCTTGGATAAAAATCGAATCTTAACAAATGTGAGCACAAGAGGACTGAAGACTTCTATTACAATATCTTTTTAATTATCAAGGTGGGAATCACATTTTACAAACTACAATAAATTGATTTTTATTAGTGTGAAGACTTATTTAATAGTAGATTACACCAGACACTAACAAAACTCTTTTTCTTTAAGGTTTATTTGTCGCTCATTGAACTCCAGAAAAATGAGCTGTGAATTGAACCAGAGGTTTACAGATATAATCCAAATGATGGTTCATGTTTATGGTTTAGATTAGCCTAGTTTAATTCCAGATTGCGAAGACTTTCAACATCTGTGAAATCTAAACCAGGCAGTTATGCTTTATTAAGATCTAGCTTCTACTATTTTCAATAGGTAATTTGTGAAGTCTCAGATACTGAATTATGGCTGTTTGTTTTGGAAAGAGCTTCACTTATTTTTCCCTTGTCTGTACTCATTAGTAATCCCGGTGTTATGATAACTCAGGGCTTCTGTGGATCCTGTTGCTGTAGGCAGATATGGCAAGAGGATGGCTTTGTCACCCTACTGCAGTGGTCATGCAGCCTAAACTGGTAACTTGTGGGTGACTATATCTTTTGCTCAGGGCTTGGCTTATTGCTGATCCTTGTCGCATTCTCCTGATGAGCACCAACTCTGTCCTCTTCTTCCTTCTCTCTTGTGCTTTGTCCTTTGTCACACAGGCCATGGGTATATTGAGTGACTTATGAAAAGCTTATTTTCAAGTTCATAGTTTTTTCCTACTCTTCTGATGTTTGTTTTTGCATGTGAAAGATACCATGGACTGGTGTGCTTGGGCTGAGATGTGGCAGAGTTGTGGATCTGAGAAGTTAGATTGGGCCATCTTCTCTGGTGAAAGGAGTGGAGACTACCTGATGCCTAACAGAAGGTGACAATTTCTTATGTAGACCTCTCATGGGGCCTTGATATGGCCTGAAAGAAAAGACTATCTCTTAAAAGCCATCTCCTGAAGAAAGCAGGAATAGAACCAAGTAAAAGTTTGGGACATGGCTTGAAATTGATTCTTAGAGGTTGTTTTTGCATAAATAAATAATCAGAGGTGTTTGAATAGATTTAGGGAACTTGGCATGTTTTTCTTATTAAATAAATATGTTGAGTGTGGCTTGAATTAGGACAAAACTCCTGATAATGGAAGAGTCTCTGTTTAGCAAATATAGCTCTACTAGATGCTGATGTGTTGGTGATGGAAACTGGGACTGTAGTTGACCGCAGTTTGGAACTTGACTTGCTACTGATGAAAGAACATAGAGTCAGTCTATCACAAGCCTGGAAAACTGGACCAGGGCAACCCCTTCATGGGAAGCAGCCAAAGGACCTTGTGTTATTTTCAAATAACACTGAGCTCTGTAAAAGCTTTTAGCAGCTTGTTCAGCTCTTTGTGATTAGAAGTCCTAAAGTCGCCTCTCAGATTTTGGTGTGGTGGTGTCTTGCAAATAACTGATTTATTCCCTGATTCTTCACAGTTCACAGTTGCTGTGATGAATAGTCCATACAAAAAGATGCTTGCAGTTATGGATGCTGCTGTTGCAGGCAAAAGCTTACGAGCAAGTGTGTATTGGGTATCAATGTTTGTCTGTTAAGAAGATGCTGGTATTTGGGAGCAGGTCAGTGTGCAATTCCCCCGCTTTCTCTGTGTATTTTGAGATGCAACAGACAACAAACCTGAGCTCTGTAGTAAGTAAACAGGAAGACTTAGGTTAAACAGCCTTGCAGATACAGTGGGGTGCCAATATGATCAGGTTTAGACTTCAATTTTAATTCAGTTCCCTAGGAAAACTTTGGAGAAGAAATCCAGTAAAACTATAAAGAATGGCAGATGTTTTCTGGCCCAATGGCTACAGCAAGCATACATGTTTAAGAGATTATTTTCATATGCATGTAGTCATCTTAAAATTCTGGAAGGGAACAGTTTGTCTATGACTTATAATAAATTATTCATCCTTTTTATTACCATAATAATCGCTTTTTATGGTTACCCAAGTGAATGCTATTATGAAAGCGCAGAAAAATCTATTAATTATTTTCCAGGATTTTTATTTAATTTTTTTTTTTACTAGAGTTTTCTCATTTTGTAGATTTCTGATGTTATCAGAAAGCAAAGCATTATTCTTTTTCTGAGATAAAAGTCTCTAAGCACACTTACTTTGCGTATTGTGCAACAGCATTCCTATTTGTAGGGCTAGAAGAGCATGAGAACAACTTCACTAGGGAAAGTGCCAGTCTCTGCAATGATGGCTGGATGCCTCTTCCCAGCCTTTTGGTCCCAGATGCATGATGGATTCTGGCTGTGTTTCCATTAGCCTCATGTAGGTATGCAACTGATTTAGATAAAGATCTCAAACAAGGCTTGGGTTCTTAAAAATAGGAAACATTAACCTGTGCCAGGAACAAATGGAAATAGAGTGGAATGGAGGTTTTTTTCCCATTCAATGGGGGAGGTTCTTATGCTGTTTCATAGAAGCCTGCAGGGCCCAAACTTGTGAAAATCATAATGCAGAGGCTGTATCAAACTCACAAAACCCCATTCCTAAACTGGTTATTCAGGGTACTGAATAACTGGACCCATTGGCAGACCTATAGTGTGTTTGCTCATTTATTTATTTATTTCAAAAAAAGTAATTATTTAGTAGCTTCATCCTAATGCCATTTATTGCCATACCTTTGGGAAGCTGCTTTCCCTCACAGCATGGAAAACATGGTCTTGTTTATTGCACTGGGGTGCTACTGGGATGTGTAGTAGCTCTGGATTTGGACTTAAAAGCCTATGAAATGTCATTGAACTGGCATTTAGCTGTTGGTCTTAGAGGCTAAGTGAATATGAAAAGAATGCATAAATCTTGACTCTGTGTCATCGTTTTGGCGGGCTAAATCTCATTTAATGCAATCTTCACTGTTGCATGTAATGCTAATTTGGTCTATATCTAATGTGCAGTCCACTGAGTGCTGACCTTTGCAATGAAGTAGGACTGAACACAGGGCAATCTCTGCATAATCAAGTAGTATCAACCTTGGACCTCTTTAATCCCTTAAAGTCAGATTGAATAAAACTTCTGGAGCTAGGAGCTTCTGTTCTATGTAAAAACAGTGCTTAAGAAAATCTGCTGCTTGTTTTGCACATGTGGGTCTCCCTGAAGTGAGCTTATTCGATGTACGCACGCAGGTCTTGAATGACACCATACACTTATGAGATGTTAGAGTGTGAAATGATAATATACACCCAGCGCAGCTGGGAGGTTGGATCTTGGTTCATCCTGTATCTCTGGTCTCCCCTGCTGCAAGCATGGGGTTTGACTCAACTTAAATCCAAGAGGTCACAGCTAGCACTATAGCTAAGCACATTCCTAGGTTATGGCATGGGTCTAACCTTGTTGTGTCCAGTGAGACCAGTCTCATGCTGAAACAACTTGCTGAACTGCAGCCTAAATACCTAAAGAAAAAATATTCTCTAAGAAACCTTTCCGTGGGAGCTTGTTTTATGCTGCACATCAATTTAGCCTCTAAGTGTCGTAAGGGTTGGGAACTTGTCATCTTCTGGGGGTTGTGCAGAGCCAGATCACTGCTTAACACAGCCATAATCCTGTCATCTCTAGTTTAGATCATGAGCATTTCAAAGAGGGAGCTCCTCTTTCTTTTCTGTGTTAGCAGAGCACCAAGAGCCCTGTCAATGCTCAGTAAATCCAACAGCCTCCTGGGAGCTGGCCTTCCTAGTAAAGTGTTTTTCTGCTTTACAAACGAAGGAAGAACTGCAGTTTATAGTAAAAAGGGGAAGTGTGCAAGAACAATAAGTTAGCGTGTGGTGCAAGAAAATAGTGCAGAAAAGCAATTTAAAAGGCTTTGCTCGGGTGAGGGTTGAAAGATACCTTGGGGTAAGATTTGAAGACGTGTGACTAACCATCTAGGTGAAGAAACCTGAAATTTCTTCTGATTTGGAGAAGGTGTAGAGGAGGAAAGCTCTTCTGCCAGGAGAGAGGGTTGCAGCAGCAGGGGAAAGGAAGAACTGTAGGCAGGATATAGGGCAAAAAGAGGGAAGGATGGCCAAGACAGCCATTACGGAACGTGTCCAAAAGGGCTTGAAGAGAAATAATCCAGGAATGAGGTAGGAAACATAACCCTCCTACCCATGTTCCTCAGCTGCAATATTTTCACTTGTGATTGGTGCAAAGTGGTGCAGAAAGTAGCATCCTGGCATGAAGGTGACACATCTTTCAGTAGACGCTCTGAGGGTTTTGCAAACTGCCAGCAAGTGACATGTTGAAATCTTGACACAGAGTGCTTATGATCTAGGCTAATTGTTGACTTGATGCCAGTCTGTTTGTGTGTCCTTCCAAGAAATAATGTCATTCATGTTGGCACTGAAATGAGAGCTGCATCCCTTAACAGGCTTTCAAGAAAAAACACAAGTGTGATATTAAACTGTATATTGAAGAATGGTTTAACCACACAGCTTAGTTTGCATGGAGCAGTCTTGCCAACTGCATTTATCTATGGAGATTATTCTACCATTTTCAGCACAGATAAGCATGATTGCCAGGACATTATTCTCTGTAGTACACCAACAAATGCAAGCACCATACATGGCACACCCCAAGTCAAATGACGTCATATGCCAGAGTTCTAAAATGTTAATTTTAAATAATAATCAACACTTTGTTAAGAAATCTGTGGGCATCTGGCTAAAATGGAAGGAAGCTTTTCAGTAATATAGTGCATAGATAGGCTTTGTTACAGCAAATCTTTCAGTATGTTTAGAGGTCTACTTGTGTTACACAACATATGTGCAGATACACAATTTCTGCCTTTATCAATGCTCCTTCTTCTATTAATGATTGAGTACTACCTTTTCTCCTGATGTGCTCTAACTTTGTAAAGGTTGACCCTCCTATATGTGTGTTGAGCCTGGATTTCCCTTAGCTGATTAATAACACCTTATGAGCTGGTCCAAAGTGGCCAGGTTTTTGATTTCATGGAAATACTTGAGATATCTGGAGTTCTTCCTTGAGAGGAAAGCACGATTTCAAAATGGTTCTAGTACATCTGCATTCACAACATATTGCTGGTGAATGTGCCTACTTGTAGTCCAAGACCTCTCTTCTGAAAGCTGATAATGGAAAAGTACTGAATACATGCAGAGTCTCCTTCCCATGGAGTTTAATCCCTTCCTCTTTCACACCCAGCAAATCTTGGGTAAGTGCACTGTATGCTATTTTATGATGCTTCTAACTGGGCCTTCTTGGTCTCAGCTTCATCAGTAGACCAGCAGGACTGGAAGATGCAGTAGCCTTTTGGCCATCTGGTTTCAGTATTGGATTATTTTCAACTTTGACGTGGCAGTGTAAGTGAGCATTGCTTGGGTGCTAGCACAAAGCTGAAAGAAGTTAATAAGAAGAGGCAAATTCTTTACTGACAAATGCCAAGTAAGCCACAGTAGAAGAAATTGTTGGAGGTGCCTCTACAATTTTTCTGTTCTAAGTTTTATTATATTAATCGGGAAGAAGTACTTAAACTTCTTTGTGGTTGTTCAGTGTAGCCTTTGGCACCATACATGACAGTGGTCAAAGAAAGCAAACAGAAGTGTTAAGAGGCATACAAAACACATGGAAAAATATCTTGCCATTATATAAATCGGCTGAATGCCTGTTGCTGAAATCTTGTCTTCCATTCTAGTGAATTCATCTCATAAAGAACACAGCAAAATAAGACAGAATTTGGAGGCAGGAGAAATGAAAAGAGTTGGCATTTTAATATTTTGGAGCTGTTTCCCTATAGGGAATTCTGAAGTCATTGGAAGCAGTATAAAGCAAGGAGACAAGTTGACTTAAATGTTCTTTCTGAGAATATGCAACAAAAAAGATGCTCAGTTAAACTGAATAATCAGCGCAGTGGATTGACATATGATGGGTACCCCAGAGAATCACACTGTGACCATGAGCTCCACAGGTTGCCACTGAGGTAAGGGTTAAACAGGACTCCAAAAACCCAACAAAAAAAAAAAAACAACCTCCAAAACCAACAACAAAAACTCCACCACAACCCAACACCAACCACTCCCTCACCCCCCAAATGCCACAACTAAACAAATACCCAAATATCTAAGAGTAAAAACACTAACGCAATTGGAATCTAACAAATCAAATGAGCCAAGAGCTTTATAAATGAGCATATGTGGTTTGGGTTTTTTGTTTATTGTCATAACTTGGAGGAATTTCTTCCTCTTCACATGGTGACCAGAGGCAGAGATGCTTGTTGTGTGTAGGTGAGGCCAGTACAAGAGAGATGGTGGTAACTCTCTGGCATATCCCAGCAGTTTCAGGAAAAAATACTTTTACCATTTTTCTTATTTTTACCACTTTTTCTTCTGTGAACCAGGAGTTTGGGTGGACTTGGTGCTTCTGGGGTGAAGAATCCCTCAAGCCATGTGTTCTCGATGCAACCTCCTCTCTCCACCCTCCAAGGAACATGCTGCATCTTATCTGTCCCCTCTTACCCATTCTTCTACTTCCATCATCTTTCATCTGCCCTTAATTAACTTTTCCTATTCTGCTGAGTGTACGTACTCTAGATTAACTAAGAGGGAGTGCAGAGTTTCCAGAGAATTGAAAATCAATTTCTCTGTCTTCATGTACCTGTCAAGGATTGAGTGCCAAGGCTGGAATTTGTTCTCCAATAGCTGATGGTATCGCGCCCACCTAAATCACCTTTCTAGTGCTGCTTAAGATGTATTAGCCTTAGCACCCTGGATGTGATACAGTTCAAGTACAAAGCATTTGGTGAAATAGGGAAGCAGTGTCTGTATTTGTTAGAGCAGAGGGGCTGAAATCAATGGTGACTTCTCAATGTGTGGCGAAAACATGGTCATGGAGAGAGAGGAAACATCGTCAAACGTCCTGGGTCCCCATCACAAAAGCTAAGCCCTGGTGTGTATACAAAAGATTGATCATCAGGGTCCTTGAGTTAGACTTGTTGTGCTACTGATCTGTGTGATCTATGGGAACAAGGAGCAGTGGGCGTCTGTTTCTACATCTAATCACTTGCAGGCATGTGATTACAACATTTAATGATCGTGGACCAGGTCAGTTTTTAATTAGCTGAGCCACATGATAGGCTTTTGCAGTGCCAGCAAACTCTTTCCTTCTTGATGTCTAGTCTGATGTTACAAAATAGCAGCTGTGCCAGTGAAATCCTAGGTTTATGGGTTAAATCATGTTGTGTAGCAGATTGTATTTCCCAATCCCAAGCTGTTTTGTTCTGATCTGGATGGGACACGGTGGGTCTAAATTTCAGCATTCAGCAAGGCTCTCTTTTTGTTCAATGCGTTGTGTAGCATGCAATAAATAGGAAAAAATAATGCTCCCAAATGTTTGGGAAGATAGAACGATGGCTGTTACAAAGACTCACATGATACTGTAGTCCAGTGGAATTAAATCCTGCTGATGACTGAATCACATGTTTTTGTACAAGTAACAACCAATAACACCCCTTTCCTCCTCAGAAGGACTAAATAGAGTCCTGAGAAACTCCAACCAGTGAGGACTGGCATCAGACCGTGACTTTTCCACAAGCCCTGTGTAATGGCCAGTATAAAGCTGTGCTGTTCCAGGAGCAGATGGCAGAGCAGGCTGCACTCTTCTGAGTCAGTCAAGTTCTCCCTTTCCCATTCCCTGCAAGGAGAGATGTATCCTGTGCTGGCTTTACGCATCATTTCACATCTATCATTTTGCATTGGAAAGGGCAAACGTATTACTTTGGTTTTCCTGGCCCACAAGTGGATGATAACAGCCCCCCATTTCCCTCCCTGCTGTGCAATGGGGGTGGGAGAGATGCTCCCTCAGTGATTAGATGGGCCATGACCCTTCCAACTTAAATGCTCAGATTTGTTTTCCTAAATGTACATCTCAACACTCACGCACTGTACACATGCTGTGCTCTTGACCCCTGTTGCATGCTAGCTATAAAAGTTTTCCATTTATTTCCTGGAGGTCTGGTGATTTCAAACAATGCTGACCCTTTGAGCCATCCAGGTCTGGAGTGTATTTAAGTACCGAAGTATAGCCAAGTTTGTACACACTGAGGTCTCTCAAAAATGTGCACGTGAGCAAATCTTTCCTTATCGTACTCTTCTGCTGAGCCAAGGAAGAAGTCCCTGGTGATGCTGAGCTTCAAGCCAGGGCACATTACAGGGAGGGTTTAATTTCCCCTGAAAGTCTGGTGCTGATCACTGGTGAAATGGGGGCTTCTGAACAGTTGTGCTGTTGATGGTTCATAAATTTATCAAATTTTGGGCTCAAAGACCACTAGTCTTTTCTTTTTCTTTTGTTTCCCCTGTAATGTAAGCTATTGAATTATGGTTCTTCAGTTGTTAGACTTTATATGCTATTTTCTTCACTTCCATAATTGGGTTTAGCCTAGTTCGTTTATGCCTTGCTTCCTGCTAGCCTGGAAGCTCATTTGATTAAAACCAGAGCCATCACCATGTTGCCTGACGCTGAACTTGGGCACTTCCCTGCCCTAAAGAGGAAGGGAGAAATGTAGTTATTGACATTCACTGTTAGCATTTCAAAGGAGATGTGCTAAACAAGGAAGCTCTACATTGCCTCACCTGCAACCTTACACTTCTCAGGACGCAAGATGTAAAGTAAGAAAACATGCTTGTATATGGAAGTTTATCCCATATCTCTGTTAATTTAATACTTGGAGATTTTTCCACAGAAGCTTTGTTTTATGCAGAACTGAGTTACAGTGCCTAAGACTCAGTAGCTGACTTGAGGTTTAAGACAGTGCTTTATGATCCTGAAGTTAAGCAAGGTTTTGTCCTCTGAGACTGACCTGGAATTGAAATTCTTAGGGAATTTGTTGGAGGGAAGAAACTAGAGATGAGGACTGTAGATTTGCCTCTCAGTTTTCCAGTGTTATCACCTCTTTGCTCTCACCTAAGAGGTGCCCATAACGCTATGCAATGATAAAAGCTAGGTCAGTGTTCTAGCTAGGTACCAGAAGCAGTTTGGCTGCATCAGCTGTACTAACTAGCAGAGCTAATTAGCTCATATGGAGTTCTGTGTTAATGCAACCTGTTGCCTCCAGTGCTCCAATTTACCCCAGCGTGTGGCATCTTGTGCTATGTGCCATCACCAAGTTGGTGGCCATGAGAAAGACCTGAGGAAGGGCTGCTCAGTTATATAAGGTCACTGTTTACTGTTTTCTCACTGTTTACTTCCTGAGGGTTTGATTTCCTGCCCTTACTATTCAGTTGTGCTCCTGGATGAGAGGATCCTGCTTAGCAGCATGCTTTGAGAATGTAGTTTTGCAGAAACATTGCATGTGGCTCTATGAAGGGCAGAGTTCTCACTTCCATCCTACTTAGCAGCAGGCTGTCTGCAGTCAGTGAGATGCCAGAGATGGGCATCTCCAGATCTTGATTTCAGTCCAAGATCTGAGTCTAATATTATTTTTTTTTTTTAGATATCTATGATAGAGTTGTACAAGAGTAACAGGACTCTTAATTATAGCTACTCCTGTGAGTTATGTGTGTGGACCTCTCCCTTTTCTGGAGGTGTGTTTATCTATTTCACTGAGCATGGTGTGATAATGGATAGGAGTCTATAGCTGCAGATGTTTTCCCAAAGGCAGCTTTTGAAAAGCACAGTGTGTGTGCGTGCATGTACATTGGTATGTGCTGGTGATTGTACAGACTGTGTGGCAGATAAATAACAAAAGATGTGTGGTCAGATAGCTGGTTGCATGCCCGTGCAGTTAAATTTTTAGAAAGCCATCTATTCTGGGCTTACCTCCCAGTGACATTGGCACAGTCACTTGCAGAAGTCATCAGCTTATTGTGTATTTGCTTTTACTTGTGGGGATGAATGAGGAGCAGAATTTGGGAGAAATTCCAGTGATTTCTTTTTTCCTGGGACACTTGGGTTTAACATTTGATGTTAATGGCTGTTCTGCTACAGGGTTCGGTGCTTCTGCGAAGAGATTTCAGTGAAGTGTTAAATTCAGATAGATGTATGAAACAAGATATGGCTCCCGTAGGAAGGCTTCCTTGTTTCTGGACAATGCCAGTGACTTTCATGAGGTTATTTTCTTTTCACCGTTCTGCCTTCTTTTTCTTATCGCTACTGGCTTTGCATGTGAATTCCCAACAACAGGCAAAGGCTTGGGAGCTCTGATCCCGGTCATATCTATTCCAAGTGGTTTTGAACGTGCCAGTCAAGAAGGCACTGTAGCGTAGCACCATATGAAATATTTTGAGTGTCCTGCTGTAGGTCTTGCCTTTATAAACAAAAACCATTCCAGAAGTTTTGCAAGGATTGATCGGATCAGGATGTATTCATTAGCAGGGAGGGCTGGCTGAGATATAGCAGTTGTAACTCACGATCAGTGTGAAATGGGAATGGGAATCTGCTGTTTTCTGTGTGTAGCAATGAGGGAAGAAGGGCCCGCAAATAAGAACAGACTTACTGATTTGAGATGTGCTTCCAGAATAAAGGGTTATGTGCTACAGAATTGATTTGGTATGTCCTAATGGTATGCTACCTTGACCTTAGTCTTGAATAAAGAACACACCCAACTCTCATGTGTGCAAGAACAGGGTGTAAAGTGAGACAGAACATCTCAGTTGACCTGAAATGAAGATTTTCTCACTTATTTTTGGTTTTCCTCACCCCTGGATTTGGCTACTTCTTTGCAGGAAGCTCAAGATTTTAGGTTTGTTTTCTCCTGATCAGAATAAGCCACGGTGGTTCTGAGTTGGACCTTACCTTCTCTGCAGTGCTGAACTTCTGCTTGGATCCAGCTTCGGCAGAGCATCCCGCAGCTGGCTGTTGCCGGCGCCGATGGGAAGTTTACAAGGGTTTGCAGCTGCACCCATTCAGACGGCTGCACGGAGTCTGTTCCAGAAGTCTCTGTTTTTAGCTCCAGGGGTGGATGCTACAAATTATGAGTAGCTTTTGTATTATGGTTACACCAAGGAATGCTGACTGTGAACTCAGCTCCTTCAGTGGTGGGTACGCTGTATGTCTCTTGGCATCCAAGGCCATGGAGTCCAAATGCTGTAGGATCCCTTTGAGTGCCTACACTACTTAGAGAAAGCAGGGGCATGAGCGTGATAAGGCGTGATGTGAGTAGCCATACCTGAAAAGGCTCGTCTGAAGTTATGTTGCTGGGCAGGTGTTAGAAGACCTTTGTCCCAGGGTGATCTTTCCATTGCCCTCATTGGGATCAGACCCCGAGCCTCTCTGAGGATGAGAGCAGCTCACCCGCTTTATGCAACTGGAATTCCGCTCTGGTTTCTTGGTGTAATGTCGACACACCCTCCTTTATTAATGCAAGACCCTTGGGGAAAGGAGAAGTTGATGGGGTGGGGACCCCTTGGTTTAGCTGCGCCAGTTCCACACCCACTCTTCAGCTGGTCTGCTTGCGATCATCGTTCTAGGGAGCAGCGGACCAGGTCAATTACTCCGTAACAGCTCCATCTATGACTCTTCAGTCATGCAGCTGTATCAGAATTACAACGAAAACAACCTCAGTTATCCTAGTTGGACGTGAAAGCAGACGTGTGTTCCATGAGAAGCGGTGATGCCAGAACGTGGAGGTCAATGTTGTTCAGTGTTTTTTGGCTAAAGAAAAACCCATCGTATGGAAGCCAGTGCCTGGGGAATCTACATGGAGTGGCGAGATGAGTTCTGTGCACAACTGGAGATAATGGTACTTGGGGAGGTGATTGAGCCAGGGAATATTGGAGAGCAGCTCTGCGTGGCTGCCAGCAATCTCCCCAAGCCCAGTGGCCACCCTTCTTCATGATGAAGTCATTAGAAGCAACAAAACCATTTATCCAGGAAGCCAACCTGCCTCCATAAGGCCTGAAGACAATAATGAGTTTGTGGTACCTTTGGGGCCATGTTATTAGCAGGTATTTGTCTTCTTGGCCATCTGTGAATGCGGATGCTGGTGATACTGCCTCATTCCCCCTCCGATCAGCTCAAAGTTGTCAAGTTTCCTTTTGCTGTATTCCAGAAAAAGGCTTTCAGCTCTTGTTCCCCGGAGAATGAGGTGCTTAGTGCTGTCAGCAACACATGAGCCATCCCTGCAGTAACAGACTCGCATCCAAGGGGATGTAGGAAATGTGTTAGCACATACGGAAAAATCCCCCAGAGCTTCCAATTTACACTGGGATTACTAAAAACAAAAAGGAGAGAAAGTTTTGTTCATGAAACTATGGAAAACACCACTGATAATATCTTTTCAGGGCTATTTCCAACCTCCCACATGAAAAGATGATTTCAAAGTACCAAGTTCTGGGTCTGGGTTTGCAGTTTTCAAGACTTTGGGGACTTGGAGCAGCAGAGGCTTCTGTCTGTAGGCTTCTGTTGCAAAGAGACTAGCATGGTAGGAGTGACCAAATCTGCAGCAGCAGGAGGGAGCTTGCAGCTGATGGAGATGAGACACCAGCATGACAAGTTGGAGCTGGTCCTCTACTGGAAAAGAATGAAGTTGAGTATCCAGGTGACAGTCCAGAGCCCCTTCACAACAGTCTGTGATGTGGGTTTGATGAGTTTTGTCTTTTGCTCTGAAAGAAAAAGAAAGTTCTGCAGCTTTTCATCGTCACTCCCAAAAACTGGATCCATTCTGAAGAGCAACAATACATGGAAAATGGAATATTTTGCTTATTAAAGTAACTTGGAGTTCCAGCTTTGAGGTTGGCAACCAAACCTCAGAGAGGCTAAGGAGCTGGAGAGCTCGCTGTTCCCCCCTTCCAAAAGAAACCTCAGTGTGTGCCAGCACTTTTATTTATAATGTTAAAATAAGTTGAGTACGTTAAAAGGTATTATTGAGGGAGCAGGGCTTAAAATATATCATTTTTATGTTATTAGGCTGCTCTAAGTGAGGTGTCCTACTGCAGGCAG
This sequence comes from Pezoporus flaviventris, assembly GCF_033815535.1. Lineage (NCBI taxonomy): Eukaryota > Metazoa > Chordata > Aves > Psittaciformes > Psittacidae > Pezoporus > Pezoporus flaviventris. The sequence goes on along the minus strand of NW_026892653.1, from coordinate 869,597 downwards.
ATAATCTGTCCCCTTGCCTACATTCCACGCTGGAACTTACTGGAAGCTTTTCACCACAAGAATCTGAGCAAACTGATTATTTTCAAGAAAAGAAAAGGGAGATTGAGGAAAATAATAGTGAAAGACATAACCTCAAACCACCATGGAGAAATTTCCTGACAGCCGTGCGATGTCTCATGACCACCTGATCTCTCCTTCCTTATATTAGGGGTTTTAGCAGATGCCCATAGGGGAGCTCAGCTGGCTGGGAAGGGTTTGGGGTGGGCTGCACCTGGAGCCGGGGCTGGCTGCCCCCCTTCCTTCATTCCACACTCTCTTTTTTCTCTTAGCTAGAGGAAAAGCAAGGGAAATCTTGAAGGAATGCAGACGTTTTAAGAACATCAAATAATCGCGTTGACCTTTGCAGACTGTTCCATCATGTTCACGTCCTGCGGTCTGAGCTGCGACATGAGGAAGCTCTGCTGTCTGGGAAAGGACGCTGGGGTACTAAAGGTGTTGCAGTGGAAGCCAGAATAGGCAGCCAGATACTGGGAGGAGGAGAGAGTGAAGATGTACTTACCGCATCCTGTCCGCAGGAGTGCTGAGCGTATTCCATGTCAAAGAAAGATCTCTCTGTCCAGATGAATTCCCTGCAGCGGGGAATTTCCAAGGGCTAATTTCTCACCGTGAAGTGCACATGCTTATTCAATAAGCACTGGGGTTGCGTGCACGCACGAGCCCAGTCTGACAGCTCCCCACTCCTGCGTACGAGGGTGATGTACATGAGATGTGTGTGCAATGCAAGCACACGTGTGTGGATATGAACACACATGTGAAGGCTATTACACTCCTGTAATGCCAAGGAGCTGAGCTTGTCTGGCAGCTCCTGTTGGAAAGGTGGCCCAACGCTGTGGCACACAGGTAGAAGTAGGAAAGAAAATGCCCTCCTTGGGGATGGAGGGGAGGATGATGGGCCATATTTGCCTCTACAGGTGGGTGTAGAAACCTGAATATAGCCATGTTCAGAACTATCATGATACTTGTCTGAATCTGGCAGGAACAGACCAAAAAAGAGTGAAAAGAGAGAACTTATATTGTACCTAATTCGGTCAGAAAGTATTTAAGCTGTAGACAAATGGAGCCCATGAAATTTCAGAGATGAGCAAAATGAGATGCGAATTTTTGTTGTTCAGGGGTGATGTAGTTTGCCTGAGTTTTTTGGAAGGAGGGCTGGGAAAGGGGGAGTAGTGATGGAGGTAGCGAGCAGGGGTCTGGGGAGGTGGCTCTGGTTTTGATCTGCTTCTGGTGCAGGCTTATCCAGCTGTCTCCAGACTTTCTATATAGCTGAATCCCTTATGAGTGAGCATAAGCTTGAGGGGTTTTAGCCAAAAAGGGCTTCCCATAAAGATGTTGTAAGTTTAAGAAGAAAATTCTGTCAACTTTAACATTGAATCTTAGTTAGATGCTTTCAGGGTCTGTACAAGTTCAATACTGGAGGGGAAAACTGATAGGGAGATGGAGTGCTAAAACTTCCTAGGAAGGCTCTTTGGATGATCTCTGTATTATTAAAAGTGTTACTTAGTGCTATCACGGAAGTGCCTGGAGGCCACGACTGGGATCTGTCATGCTGAGTGTGGTGCCTAGGCAGAACAAGAACCAGAGGGTAGGCAGAGCAAAGTGCAAATGAGGTGAAGGAGAACTACAGCGTGAGAAGGGAGGCAAGGGCAGGGGAGGAGGAGGAGGCAAAATCACCAAAGAAAACACTGCATGGCTCTGGGTATCCAGCACCCTTTTTCTCCAGTTTCCAGGACTTTTCTTATAGCTCTGATGTCCCATAAGAGCTGCAGCTATAGAAAGGGCACATCCTTACAGCTCATCTTGACTCAGTCCCATCTGGTGCATGTAGCTTCCAATATCAAATATTCCCAACACCCAACAAATGTTTTGGTCTTGGGGAATATGAAAACAAAACGTTGCTGGCAGCGCTCTGATGTTTTAAGTGAAATAGGAAGTGGTGGTTTGTAGTTGTAAATAAATGGCCTGGGGAAGTTTTCTGTCCGCTTCTGTACGTGGCTGTCAAGGGAAGTCGTGAACATAAACTAAGAAGAGAAGGGGAATCTATCCATTAAAATCTGTTTGTCTGCAAGGGGCTTGTGCTCCGGCAGAAAGGATTCTTTGAGCTTTTTCCCTCTCAAACCACATCATGCCTCCCTTTGATGCTTTCAGCTGCTGCAGTTTGCCTACAGCTATGAAGAGGATGCTGCAGGTGGGCAAACCCACTGGCTGCAAACAGGCTGGGTGTCTGCTGAAGGGTGAATAGACCCTAGAAAGTGGATTTATGTCTCCTTGGTGGAGGAGCCATGTCCATGGTTGTGTTGAAGGCACATATGGTGGTTCTCTGTCTGGGCAGCACTGCCTGGGTAGTCCTGAAGCTTAAGACAGCCAAGCAAACAGAAAGCAGACAGCTTCTCCATCAGGATCCCATGTGTTGGAGCGAGCATTGCCAGGGATGCGGGCGAATTAGCATGGTTGACCTCTCAAAAGAAATGGCTTTTACAAAGCTGCTAGAAATGAGACAGTGGCCTTTATATAAAGGCTGGGATTATATCTGGGACTTATCCTTCCCACAGAATTAAATGGTCACAGCTATAGGTGATGCTTGTTAGTGGAGCTGGCCTAGTCCAGCTGCAAAAGGTTTGTGGAAGCTTTGTTGCACTTGCTAAAGCTGTGGGTTGCTCAAAGCCCCATCCAGTCTGGCCAGAGCTTTGGCTTGAGTTGTTTCCCATAAAATACTGGAGTGGACAAAAGGATTTATTTATTTCTAAGTGTTTGGGAAATCAGAATCCCTCTGTGCCTCCAGCACATGTGTCAGCAGCAGTAACAGTCCCCATGGTTAGACCCATAATGATAGCCACCGCTAATGCATGCACCAGCCTGGATCCCAGCTAGCTGCAAGGGTCAGTGCACACAGAGTGAGAGGAATGATGGCTGTGTCTGGGGAAAGCGGTCCAGCACATGGTCATCTTTATTATTCTGACACACATTTATATACAAACTAATTACTTCTTTGCTTTTATCCTCCCTTCCCACACTAGTAGAATCAGGACAAAGAAGCAAGCTGTGCTGGGGCTGCCTCCAACAGCTCTGATAACACAGACTACAAGTCACAGGGATTGCTGCAGTATAAATACTTCATAATTAGCTCACAGTGTGGATTTTAATTTTTTAAATATTTTACAGCTCTGAAATCGTTTTAATAATACTTTGGCATGGAGGAAACATGCAAGGAATTCAGAAGGAAAAGTTGCATTTGGTATCAAGGTGAGCATTTAAACAGGGCACAGAGGGATGCTTGCTGCAGAAGTGGTGTTTAAGGTGCTGGTATCCCTGGCTGTTTTGTGGCAGGTTACTGTTCTCTGAGCTGATCTGGGGGTGCAAATTAGCTCTAAGCACCTCTGATGAGGATTAAGCCACTGTAGCAGAGTCAGCGCTGCAGTGTTTGTGGATCTGCTAACGGGACTCAAATGAGATGGTTACACACAGCAAGAAGTGGAACCAGCATCCACACCAAAAGCCTGCCCAGTGTGCAAGGCTCTGTTGCTGGGGGTGAAGACCAGGCTCCCCTGAGAACACTGTTGGATCTCTTGCTTTGGTGAAACTAATTTGCCTGGACCTGAGGCTATTTTCCAGCTGCTTCTCAGGGCAGGCAGCATGGACCAGTTGATGCTCCAGTGTGAGCTGCTTGGAGTTGCTTTTCCACGCTGTGGGTTTTGAGCAATATCCATTTGTGCAATGAGTTTTGCAGCAGTCATTCTCTGGGTTGAGTTCTCCATAATGCCCCGTGGGGAAGGCTGGTGCTTCCCAGTAGGTCTCTGACCTCCACCAGTGTTGCCTTGCTGTCACAATGGCCTTCTCCAGTGCTGAATGCCACCACAAGCTTGTGGGGCCCCTCCAGTGTCTAAGGGGTAATGCTGACAAAAAAGCACCAAGCCTTGTAGCTGTTTGTGATCCAAACCAGCCCTTTGGTTGCTGAGGGGCAGCCTTGGTTTTGGCTTTAGCTGTCTCCACCTATTGTGCTCAGAGAGGCTGTCTCAAAGAGCTCTTGTTATGCTCATCTGCTCATTTCTTGGTGGTTTGGGAAGAACTCTGCCTCTCCCTTATCTCAAGTGACTCAGCACCACATTGTGTCCTCCAGGTGAGTCCTTCCAAAGATTTCATCCAAAGATGTTGCACTTCTTTCCTTGTTCCCTTTTCCAGGACTTTCTGGGAGACTGATCTCTCCTGGGAGTTCAGTTCCCATCTCCAGCTAATTCCTCCTTAGTCATGCCTCTCTCCTTTTGCAAACAATAGCTAAATAAATGGGCTTTTTCCACTCATTCCTGCAAGGGCAGAAGACTTGCTGAGGGGATAGCAGGTTCAGCTGCTGGCCAGACTGGGCTTTGTCGTTAGCAGGACCATGGCTTACCCTAAAGCATGACAGGGGTCAGGGCAGCCCGCTTATGGGCTGCATTAGAGAAAACATCACTGTGGAGGACAACATAGTTGGTCCTCTTGAAGCTTTATAGAGTTCTTATATACCTTAGCAGCTACTCGTTCTCCTTTCTGTAATGAGCAGCAGGCCACCCTATTGCATTTTTGTGTTCTCCTAAAAGGTGAGGTTTCATTGCAGTCTGGCTGTCCTTGCCATCCCTACATGTGTCTCATACTCTCTTATTCTTGCTTGGTTTTGGCCTCAGCAGCAGTGAGGTCCTCAGATTGCCTGCGAAGCTTTGTGTGAGCTGATGTGAAGCGTATACTAAGGACCACAGCCCTTACAGATGGGCCATGTTCAGAAAATTGACATAAGCTTTGAATTTGGTACATCTTGTATGGTTAGTCTTGAGTAAATAGTTAAATAAGGAAAAACTAAGGGAAAATAAGCTTGCGTTCTCTCTTACTATTTCAATTTTTCTTTTACTGTGTGGTCTGCTCATTTTGGAACGACGGTGTTTTCTTTCCCTCTTGCCCTGATTTAGGGGAAAGGTTTGAGCTCCCCTCTCCTCCTTGCTCCTTTGGATTGGCTCATATCATTAATGGGAAACTGAGGAGGTTTCTTAGGAATACTGTGTTCCCTCCTCATTTCCTGCCAGTTGGCATCTTTGCAACATCTCCACTGCTGCATACTTTGGGGATGCAGTGAGATTTCTCCTGTTCTTTGAGGTTTGCTGCTATTTGCTTAAATTTCAGTGAGCTCTTCTGTGCAAACACACACAGATTTAACTGTGAAAAGCTAATACTGAGATGAACTGTCTCTGGTTCTGTTTTTTCTTGGTCTACTTTGTGTTTGCTTGGGAAAGCATGGCCTCTGCTTTGCGTTTGTCACAACCCTTTCAGATAAGGTTAAATGTGTTTTGTTGCTGGACTGCAGCAAACTAAATTATTTCAGGTTTTATTTGCATTCTGCAAACCAAGCTTGTTGGAGTGCTCCAGTATGGTGTTTCGATCCCTACCATCCCCATTTAATTTCCTGATCCAGATGTTTTTATCTGGTTTGTTCCTGGTGGCGGGGCTCCCAGATGTGCTCAGCAGCACGGAAGCAGCTGGATCCAGGACAGCTTGTGGCTGCATGGTGCTTATCTGGAGCACTGCAAGGAGAGGTGCCTGGTGGCAAATGCTTGAGCGGCCTCTTTTTCCTAAGCACAGGTATCCCCAAAAATGACCACAATGTCATGTTTGGTGAAACACCTCCCATTCTCTCTGGTGGTCTTACAGCTAGTTAGATCCCTCATCACAGTAGCCAAAAATGGAGGAGGATGCCAGTGTTGGTGGCCCTCTCCTGGGATGGGTACCTGCCAAACATGCTGCCTGAAAGCTCTCATTTTGTAACCCTTCAAAATACAGCCTCTCTGAGCTGTATTGATGTGGGTTGGGTTTGAACAGGCTATTAGCTCTGTATAGCATTACCAGTTCCCAGAGCCTGGAAAAACACTACTTGTTTTCTTACAGTGAGTCACCTTGTGAAAGGAGTGCTACCTCAAGCCCAGGGCATGCCTTGCATTGATGCTTGCCTTAGGGCAAGTCATTTTAATACTCTTGTCCTTGTTTCCTCAAATTAATTCGAGGATGCTTCTGATAGAGGCACAGCACAGGCTCCAGAAAATTAAACATTAGCAACAAATGCCACACAGTAAATGTCTTCCAAGACTTCAGCACCCTATTCCAGCCTCTCAAAGCATCCAGACCTGCTGTAAGCAGAAAAAGGCAGAGAGAAGGAAGAAATATGTTTCCTGAAGGAAGTTCACTGTAAGATCCAGAGCATGTTTGAGCATGGATCCAGTTCTAGAAGAATACATTCTGTGGAATAGGCCATCAGGAAGCCTTGAGGATTAATTTAGATTTTTACTTTGAATTTGAGCTCTTTTTTTTGGCTTAGGTTCCTTACCTGGAAAGTACTGAGTGGGTGATTCATCACCACTTCATGAGGGTCATGAGGACTAGCCAAATGTCACCTGAATGTAAAAAGATCATAATAATGCTTTGTATTTGAATAGGAAATTAGCTTATTTCCTTTCTTTAACCTGTCTGGGATACATGACTACTCTGGGTTTTCCCTTGTAACTAGTGATACACATTTAATGTGTCTAATTGATGGAAAGCAGGAGGTGGAATGACATCATCCTGCCCTGCCTTCCCACTGCGAAAATTCAATCTCTTGACTACTTGACAGAAGTAAACCTTCCCCTTTTCTTTATTCCTTTTCTTCTTTTTCTGATTGCACAGAATCCTTGTCTGTCTATCAGAATGGGCAAAGTGTGAAAACAGATTGGAAAGTGATAAAAGTAGGAGGTTGCTGTCACTTACATTTTTTCAGCATTTTTTCCATCTCTTTTGAACTGCATCCTTTCCAAATAGCATCCTTTTCCCTTTCTATCTTTGATTAGAAACAGGACCTTTTCCAAATCATATTTATTGTTTTTAATAACGATGAATGCATGCTCTGAGCATAAAAAAAAAGAAAAAAAAAAAAGAAAAGAAGAAAAAGAAAAAGAAATCCTTTAAAAGATGATGATAGGTGAATCCTTGGTTCTTGTGAGCCAGATATTCTGTGATGTTGGCTCATAAATGGATGATGGCTGCAAATAGCTGCAAAACAAAATTATTCTCCTTGGAAAGTTCCTGTATCTTATGGGGGAAAAGGCCCTATCTGGAGTAAATAACAGTGCAATTGAGGAAACTTTTGTGAAGGGGTGTCTATCAAGAATATTTCTGAGAAACGGACACTTCAATTTTGATAATGTCAGACATTTAAATACTAAACTTTGACTGTGTGGTAACTAAGAATTATGCAAAGGAAAGCTGGAAACAAGCCCTTCACCAAGCTGCAGTGAAATTTTTCCAGTGAGCTTTTAATTAATATTGACATATTTCCATGAGAAGAAAAAAAAAAAACCCAGAGTTTTTCAATGGAAACTTCAATTTTTAAGAGCTTTTCATTTGCTTCTACTAAGGGTGTCCATAAACCTCTCTCATAAAATGTTATCCAGTCTGATGCATGGTCTAGGAAATCTCCTTCCTGTTATTGGTCCTTCATTTCTTCAGTCTTCTTTTTATCTGGTCTATGACCTGGATGCTGTCCCCCGTGTGGGTGGTTTCTCTTAATGCTTTATCTTCCCATCAACAATGAACTAATAATTCAAGTTTTAGGTTGAGCTGGCTAAATTTGGAAGCAGGCTGTTGTTTTGTCTTATTTAGCAAGTTTCCCCACCAAGAGTGGATGCAATCATGGATAGAGTGATCTGGTTTCTTTACACAGTTTGAAAATTTGCCAGTGTAAATGCTTCACTGTTTGGGTCAATGGTATTTATAAGCTGCCTAAGAGTATCTTTTTATTGCAGACTTCCCCGAGATCTTTTATACTCCGAAGTCAACTGCCTGAACAATAGTAATGCTTTAAAATGTCTGCTACTATACCCCCCTGATAGACCTCCATGGCTTATTACAAGACCTTTTTATACAATAATTCAAATTTAGAAGACTTGCGGTCACAGTGGTTTTGCCCATAGGACGTGTGAACTGTTATTTGAAGGTAAAAAGGGTACTCATGGTAAATCGTCCTTTACTTTGCTATGCTGTTGCTTAATCCTTTGCATAAGCAAGGCTCTGTGTTTTCTCAAGACTTCTTGTAAAGCTTTATGCTGCTGAACCTTCTGTGGTTGCAACCATATGTGTAAGTACTAATAGCTCAAAGATGAATTCAAAGGGAGTGCTGGATCAGTCCTTCAGAAAACACAAAGCTATTGAGCAGATCCATAAAACCTTTCAAACACCCGTTGGGTAAGAGCTAGTGCTCTCAATGCTTTTGCTTATGTTTATTTCTACCTCCTCATAAAGCTTAAAATCTAAAAGTTTTACATGTGTGCTGTTTTGTATTGACATTTATACTGTGCTGCATGCATGAACATCTCCTAAGTGCTTTCAGATGGCAGCTCTTGCTCTTTACAACACAACCCTGTTGGTTTTTCGTGCACATGGATGCATGTGTGTGCACACACAAAACCAGAGCTGAAGCAGGGTACCAGAGGATCGGGGAGCTTTAAACCCTGCAGCCTGTCAGGGAGCAAGAGGCTGGCAATGACTTGGGCTGGAGTCAATGTTATCAACGTCCCAGCACCAGAGAGTACCTGTGTCACAAACCTCCATGGTGTAGGGAGCCTCTCTGTATTAGCAGATGGGATAGCGCTCCCCAGAAAACCTCTTTCATAGAGTCGTTTCTAAGTTTTTGGATTCCCAGAGAGGGGTAGAAGTTTACAAGCTCAAAAGTAAAATGGCTTTTCTAACCTCAGAAAAATGCCTGTCTTCAGTTGAAATGCTGGCGATAAAAGATTTTCAGGGCGTGGGCCACTTCTTATTTTTCTGAACTGTCTGCTCGTCCTAACGAGCTGTGTCCAAATAAAAATGTGTAGTTTTGAGCAATAAAAATAGAAGTATCTTGTGGAGAACCAAGCAGGGAGATGCGCTGCTCTTGTCTCCTTCCAGCTGGTACGTTTGTGCTGAGTTCCAAAGTATTTCTAAAGGATAACAACCCAGCAGCTGATGTGAATTGCATCAAGGGCTTAGCATTTGAACAGATGAATCTTCGATCTGTGTGTTTTTAATAAAACTGTTCTTGGTTCAGTGGCATCTCAGAAACCTATTAATGGGCACAGAAATGTGATTTTCCAAGTCATCCGAAGTCCCAGACACAAATATCACCGAGAAAAGCTGTGACAGCACTCAGCTTGGCATTTCAACTGCAGGACTGAGCACGGTGTGGCTCTAAGCCTGGCAGCAGTTTGTCATGCTGAGGCTTTACTGCTGGGGTTTTTTTGCCATAATATAAGTCTGAGACTGACGCAAAACTACATATGTGTCCACAGGAAGCACATCTGGACAGATGTGTTGGCAGATGAGTTTTGCAGTGTGAGAGCCCAGCATCGAGGGCTGTGATTCACTCATCGCTTTTGTGTTGGTGATACCCAAAGCATGCACATGGCAGAGACCAAAGCTGTCCCTAAATATAGCCTGAAATCTCTCTGCTTCCTCCTGTTAAGGAGATTCCCTACACACAGATTCTGAGGGTGAGTTATTCAGTGTAGAACAGAAAGAATTAGCAAGAAAAATTAATCTGTGCTTAAGTTTGGTTTAATCATATGGTAAGTGAAGCCTGCTCCACAAATTATTTCTTTTTATATCTCTAGTGAACCCTTGCAAGCAAAATATGAACTTCTGAACTCTATTGTCTAAGCATTATTAGATATCTTGCATAATGAAAATATAACAGGTACCAAATAATAAGTATGCTGTTATCAATCAATGTGTAATGTAAGTGATTCTCATGTGATTCTCAAGTGATTCTCATCACTTCTAGGGATGCTTTCAGATTTGCATTAGGTGAGCGTTTTTTCCCACTGAAATTAGTTGGAAAGTTTTTTCACAGGTGCCAGTAATAATTTTCATGCATGAGCGCCTTTTTTAGGGATAATTTAGCATTTCTTGTTTAAATGTTGTAGTACTTTGAGTGGATAATGGATGCCATGTAGGTGGGAGAATAAAAAAGTGCGTAGGCTTTCATCTCTATGCTTGTCTTCACTTGAAACTGAAAATAATGTGTAGGCTTCAAACTTTTCCATAGTGCTCCTTGATTGCTGGTGTGAAGGTTAGTGATGATATTGGGGTGGAAGCATAAAGAGACGACCCTGCCAGTACTGGGCTCTCAATTCCATGTTGAATATTGCAGCAAAGGATCTCAGAATCATTGCCACTTCTTGGAGGCTCAGGCTGACCTTTGGTAAGTCACAGACTAAGTCAGTTAATCTGGATTTGAGATGGTATCTGAAATGAGAGCGCTCTCCTAACCCCTCTACTGCAAATCTCTTTTAGCCTGTCTTTATGGTACTCTGCAAAACTCAGATGTTCCTCTTCTATCCTGCCAGATTTCCAGCTGGTATAAGTTCCTCTGCACTTGCTGTCAGAGCAAACACCCAGCCCAATTATAATATATATTTGGATTAAATTAATTGTAATATTAATGTCTTCAAAGCATTTATGCTGTGGTGGATGCATGGTAGATTAAACCAAATTTCTGCTGAATGCCTTGAAGGGTTTCAGTTATCTTTTGTTAAACTGAAAAACAAAAAACCCTTTAGTTGAGCTTTCAGAACTTAATTCAACAAGGGACAAGTAAGTTTTTGATGTGGGGATTTGGTGCGTTTGAGAAAAAATACTGAAACTTCCAATTTCCTGCTCTTTATTGTTTGGAGAATATTAAGCCTAATTTGAATTGGTAGGGGAAAAGGTAGAGTCATGATGGTGATGATGATGTAGTAAAGATTACAGCTTTTCTGTGACCACTTGTGAAAATGAGGTATTTCCTGGTGTCTTTTGGGCTGTCATCGTATTTTAATAGCTGAACAATGCAGAATGAACTGCAGAGTAATGAGCTGGGATAAAACATGTGCTTCCCCCTCTTTGCTGCATGGGCTTTCCTTGTCTTTATGCATACGCAAGGAGGAGTGGAAGGGGAAATGGCAGCAGGAAGAAAAATCCTCTTCTGATTACAGCCAAAGGAGGAAACTGGACCTACAGACTCTACTTTCAGTCCTGCTCTGGGGCCCTGGGTTCATTGTTCACCCTTCCCATGCTGCTTTTCCTCCCACAAGATGCAGGTGATGACTCTTGGCTTTTGGGTGCAGAGAGCATCCCTGCTGCTACCCTCTGGTCAGCAGAGAGGAAGAGCCTTCTTGCTGGGATGTGGGACACACAGGCAAGCGGGAGCTCTCCCCAGCAACAAACAGTGGTGTGTGCTAAAAAGAGAGAAAAAACCCACCTGCCTTCTTTTAACCAGCTCTGATTTAATTGTCTTCCATCAGAACATCCTGCTCGGCAGCTGAGCTCTCTCCTGAGAGCGCTTTCCACACCCCCTCTCCTTCCTGCAAGGAGAACACTGCCTTTACAGATGGCAATTGTTTGCTTTGTGGTTACTGATCTATGGAGCAATTTAGAGAAGGGAGGGGGAAAAGTCCCCAGCCTTTCCTTTTTTAGGTTTAGTGGGAGTAATCACTGTGTCAATTCATCTTGTGTGTTCAGGAAAGGCGTCGCAACCTGTGCAGGGAGGCAATGAGATGTGAGCTCCCATCACAGAGGACCACGTATTTGGGTAGAGATCAGCGATTGGTGCAGAGAACAAGCTTTTCTTGCCTCATCAAGGAGGCAGCTTGCAAGGTGCAAGCAATAGATCTGGGGTAGGGGAACTGCAGTGGGTCCCTGTGCTCTTTAGGAGCCCCAGGCAGGAGAAGGAGGGTGGGATTCACCTCTGAGCATCCAGGTTTTGGGAAGGGATCTGGACACACAGAGGAACTTGGAAATAATGTCAGCTTACAGAGATGAAACTAGGGCTGGTCTCAAAGGCTTGCCTTCTCACCATCTTCCTCAGCAGGGAGGAATTCCTCTCCATGACCCTCCCTGGGATAGAAACAGCCCTTCTCCAGGTTGTGTTGGGCCTACTGCCATCAAGGATAATGGATTTGGTCAGGTTTCTTAGGATGAGAAAGGGCAGGATAATTCGGGTGGTGGTGTGCAGGCTTCCAAACTTTAACCAGAGTATCTGTTCCAAGACAAATGACGTTATAAAGCATTGCATCAAACCTCATATTGGTGTCTACTTATTGATCCATCTTTTGATTCGGCACTAAGGTGTTGCAGCTGCATGGCTGGCCTGGTGTTGCTGTCAGAACAGCATTGAGCATCCCATAGGCTCAATGCTAGAAGAGGTCAGAAGAGGATCAGCAAGCTGTGTTAGATTGGGTTGCTTTTTATTCTCTCTTCTCATCAACCCTGGGGATAACCTTCCAACAGTGGAAGGGGACGTGAACCACATCTCCCCGTGCTGAAGCCTTCCTTTGCAGAGTTTGGGAATGTGATTAACAGGAAAGCACTGAACTGCCAGGGAGTTTTTGTATGATGACACAGTTAATAATGTACTACAAATTTTATAGATGCTAAAGTTCAGGATGGTCTACACTGTGCACAGGAACAGGATTGACTGGGGTGGAAACTGGGGGAGTGGAGATGTCGTCAGCAACATTGGGCTCCCTCTGAGGACCACACAGAAATGATGCATCTTCCGGCAGATGTAGCTGGAGGTCCTTGCTCTTGCCAGTGGCTGCGGCCACTTCTCTGCAGCAAGGAGGAGGAGGCGGGATGGAGTGATCCCAGGGGCTGGAGCTGGCTTCCGGATCACCCACTGCTTGCATTGACTGGCTGCATAGATGTTGTTTGGTGAATAAGTGAGGAACCAGCAACAGGGATGCTGTAATAAATAGCGAATGTAGCCTAGATGCTGCCTTGGGATCTGCAGCTGAAAGCAAAGGTGCATCGCTGGAGAGGAATCTGGGGAAGATAACCACAATAATCCCATGGGATCCCATCACTTAAAGGTAAATGCAAGGAAACATGGAGGTACCAACACTTAAAGTGAGGGTGTTCCACAGCTTTGCTGCAGACCATGGAGCCCTGCCAGCCACATGGCAGCTGAAAGACTCCATGGTCCCGACCTGCAGCCTGAGGAGGAGGAAGGTCCCAGTACCCTAGGGTTGATGTAGCATGGGGTTTGCCATGGGGTGAATGGGGCTGCATCTCTCCCCTGTCCCCATCCCAGCTACTCTGCCCAAATGGACGGAAGGTTGAGCTCACAGGGCTTGGCCCTTTTCCTATCAGCCAGCAGGATCTGTGAGCGTGTTCCTGAAGGGAGCAGGCAGTGAGGGGGAGTTTGGATGGTTTGGGAAGGTTTCTGGCTTTTTCTTTTTTTCATTTTTTCTTTTTGTTTGTTTGTTTGGGGGAATTGTTTATTTGTTTGGTCTTAATGTTTTTTCTGTTTCCAGCTGGATCCTTGCCTGGATCCAGGCAGGGAATGGGGGGGGTTGTGGAATCAAAGGACCTTTGTGCTCCTCTCCCTTGCTGTGAAATGCAAACGTGTGCATGCTCTGCAAGTCTAGCAGAAGATTTTGGTTTTATTTTTTTCAAAAAGCTCCTGAATTGCCATTTTATTTCTTTAGAAATATGTAGCTATTTGCTGCTGTAACGAAGTGTAGTCTGATTAGATATATAGATATTTTTCAGTATGGAAAAAAACTGGCTTCTAGAAATGCTTTAAAACAGATAAAGACACTAAATTATGTGTGCCTTTTACTCTCAGAATTCATTACAGCATTTTCCTTTTTCGTTTCTTCCTGTGTCCAACACTGTAAGCGAAGTCTCCTACCCTGGATTGCATGTCTCAAACTGAGTTGGTTATCTCTGAGTCTTTGAAGATGGAATCTGTGGGATTCTGCATGTGCTTTAGTACAGAATGCCTACTTTGTTGATAAGGTTTTCTGCACTAAATGAGCCTACTCAAAATCCTTGGTTTGGGGGTCTTTTTGCCCCTTTATGTTGTCTGGTATCACATGGCTGCATGCTTCAAAGATGTCTGTACAGAGGTAAATACATGTGAAATATCAGTATTGCTGTAATGAGCTTTAAGGTTCATTATGGGAAAATCAGAGCTGGGTTTTGTCCCCTGATGTATTATTGTGCTTACCTTGGCTTTGAAACGCAGCGGTAAGGAAAACCCAATAAAACATATAAATCTGGTGTAATATTTTACCAGTTCATTTATCTAATCTATTAGAGAAGCTCTTCCCTGTGAGGGTGCTGAGGTCCTGGCACAGGGTGCCCAGAGGAGCTGTGGCTGCCCCATCCCTGGCAGTGTTCAAGGCCAGGTTGAACACAGGGGTTGGAGCAAGCTGCTCTAGTGGAAGGGGTCCCTACCCCTGGAACTGGAGGAGCTTCCAACCCAAACCATTGTACGAGTCTATGATCTTGCAGCCCAGCATGATTGTAAGATGGGAAGAACTTTAATTCATCAAGTGATCAGTGCGCAAGTCATTTGGCCTCCTCCTGCTCTAACACTGCCTCTGAACTGGAGACAACTGTGATCTTTACTCAAAGGTCCTGGCTGGAACTGGAAAATTGGGAGTTTCAACAAGGCTTACAAATCAAAGCAAACTGGTAGGAAATAGACTAATGTGCGGTGAGTGATGGAAAGCATTGCTGCAGTTCAAGAAACACCAACATGTCCTGTTTTGGGCTGTACTTGTGGGATGCTGAGAAGCATATGCTTCAAAGATGTGACTCTGCTTAATCCCCTGGAAACACATTCACATTTTTGTGATTTCATAAGCCGTGTTTCCCCGCTACCCCTGACAAGAAGGGCTATTGGAAGTGATAATTGTCATATATCTTGCTAACGGATGTTGTGTCTGAAGACGGTGACTCTGAGTAAAGATGTTTTTAAACAAGTTATTGTTTTCCCACAGTGGTTTTTTTGTCTTGCTGGTAGCTCAGAAGAAGTTAGCTGGATTAGCAGCGTGTCAGATAAAATCTGGGTGGGTTGCGGTAAGTCTGAGGGATTCTCACTCCTTGGGAAAAGGTCTAGCTCGGATTAAGTTGCTTACTTATATTTCTAATGCAAAGGCACTTGCAGTCCAGCCAAAACCGTGTAAACTTGTCACATTCTTTGCATCCCAGTGAGAGTAATTTGTAAAGGATAGTGCTGTTCTCAATGGTGTTTTTCTGAAACAGCACTTCTTCCACCATAAGATACCACAAAAAGCTGTTGGTGTTTGCATGAAACATCCTGTTTGTAGTCACTGACTCTGATGGAAAATGATTAAGTGAGAGCTGCTGACCTTCTGATGGCCAGTGATTTACAGCCCACCTGGATGGGGAGGAGATGGGAAAGGTCTTTAGAGAGATGAGCATAGAATATGGGATGAGCAGTTTTAAGGGAGGAGCCCTACAAGCACCCAAGTCTGGAAGTGGGTTGGAGTTGAATTTATCTTCTTTTTTAATTTTGCTTATTAATCAGAACACTCCACCCCTTTCCCCCAGGACATGTTGCTCTATGAAAGGATGGGAAAAGCATCTACTTCTTGCTATATCTAGTGCTTAAATGCCTGTTTTGCGTGTGGAGAAGAAGGGCTGAGACATGGGTCTCTTCTGTTTTTGGAAGGAATCTTGGAGACCCTTTGCCTAGGGATATGCTGTGGTCCACTGTCTGCTCTTGGAATAATTAGTCACTGCATACCACAGAGCATCTCAACGACTGCATGTGTTTGCTTTGAGAGTCATGTTATATGTGAGTTATAGCTGTAAGTTATAGCAGATGGTTTTATCCTTGTTGAATCATAGAATACTATTGCAATAAATACAACAAATAATTTGTGCCTGCAGAATGCCCCAAGGGTCCCACTAAAGCCCTTAATCATTGTCTGGGTCTTATTTTACCTCAATGCTAATATGACTTGCTGGTTTGGATAATTTCTGTTTTTTCTGGATTTATCTCCTCTGAAAAGATGGAGATTGTGTGCTTTAACTCCAACATTTCTGACTCAAAAATGAGGCAGAGTTGGGTTTTGAGGCTGGGGAGTGAGTATTCTGTTCCAAAAAGTTTCTCAGGAATCTGAAGGGGATTTTTCTCAGCAAATGTTTGTTTTTTCAGGGGTGAAATTAGGTGACCTATATTCTATCTAAGGGAAGCATGATAGATAGGACGGAAACCACATATAACTCTTGATCCTTTTTGGACTCTGACCGTTCCCAGAAGCAAGCGTGACTAATAGGTTTGCTGCAGGGCAAGCTGAATATTTTGTCAAAGTAAAAATAAAAAACAGAAGCCCAGACTTATGTGTGTGACATGAGTCATCTTCAGACTTCTGTAACTCTGTCCTGCTTTGTGGGATCAGACAGCAGCTCCCTGCTGAGCTCTGCTGCAAGGGGCACAATAGGGCATGGAAAGTCCTGCTTCAAAATAGCTCTGGGATGACTCAGCTTTGCTTGAGAACACTTTGACTCAGTGTTTGGGGTATCGGGATATGTTATCAAGATATTGGCACACAGAACAGAGGACTGGGCCACCTCTTTGTGACTTCAAGTGCTGTTTTTTGCAGCTGGGATTGCTGCCTGGTATAGCTACAGGCACCATGTGTGGCCTTCCACCTATTCAGGAGTTGGTGGTGGTGATGGAATGGCCAAAGTGAGCTGGGATGACAAAAGTATGATGGTAATTGTGCAGTGGGTCAGTGAAGCTTTAGCTCCACTGGGTAATAATAGGAATGTTAAGCAATGGGACAGGGCAGGGACGCAAGTGAGTGCTTGATGTGATTCTCTCTGTGAGTAGCAGTGTCTCTCATTGAGACAATGAAGAAGCACCTCTGATACCTTTAGTCACTTTTCAATAGTGTCCAGACTGAAAACACTGTTAGGTAACTGATCAGAGCTGGTAGGTAGCATGACATGTGATTCTAGAAGCCCTCAGCACTGGGAAACATTCAGGCTGTGCTGCTTTTAGCTTGAGAAGGGATTTCACACAAGCAGAACAAACATGGGTCTAAATGGAGCGTGACCCATCTGAGTTGGTGCTTTGAAGGAGCTGAAGTCATTCACACTTGCAGGTAGGAACCATGCGAAAAGCCAAAGGAGGGAAAGTGTCATATGATTTCCACCAAAAACCAGGCAGAAGTTGATGCCTTGGCCTGCGTTACGTTTGAGTCATTGAGTTTGGCTCCAAGAGAAATTAGTTGGACTTGCAATCGATGCAAACCAAAACTGGACGAAGGTACGAGGCAAACACTGAAAATTGGTGGATGAGCCAAGCTATGAAAAGGGTGGGCTGAATTTCCCCTATGAGGTAACTTCCCCCCATCAGGCACTTGGGACAGTGACCAGGAGGGCACTGATCTGTTGTGACACAATTGAAGTGTATTTAGTGAATGCAATTATATATTTTATTCTTTGAAGCAAAACCAGAATAAGATCCTTCCAACTACTCTGCTTGTGAAATGCGTCTCAGGGTAGATAAAAATGAAGCAGAAAAAATTCCAGTAGTTTTTGGTTGTATAACACTAAATGTAACGCTTATTTCTTGCCAAAAACCCTGATAAGACCTCTATATGTTTTTCTTTTTAATTAAAACTATGATTTTTATGTCCGTACAAAATATTTGTGCCATATTTTTCTTTTATGGAATATTATGTCATTTCAGAATTTGTTCCTTGTTCAGACACTGAATTCCCAGTGGGAGGGAAGTAAATCTTTTAAAGTGCATTCTCCAGTCAGCCCCTCCAATACTGCTTTGAGATATTAAGAGACCCAATGCCTGATAGTAAATATTTCTGGGTTTCTAAAATGCTGTGAGGATCCTGGATGCCTGTGCTGGATTAGTTGCTTATATTAATAGTTGCAAGAGAAACATAAATTCGATCTCTGATGCATATACATAAATGAAAGAGCTCCATACCTTCAAAAATGTTTTTCTCTGCAATAAAAGTAGCAGGATTATTTGTAGGGAGTTATTTGAGTTTCTTGTACTTTAAAGCAGGGCTACTGAGTTTTTGTTTTATTGATGCCTGCTGGGTCATTTCACCCAGGTCCATGTACCACCATGAGCTGGCAAGGGCTGCTTACAGCTTTCTTGGTGGCACATCCATTCCCTCTCCAGGAAATGAGAACAACAACAGGAAATGTGGAAACGGGTAGGACTTTGTGTGGACAGCCCTTAGACACTGGCTAGGTCTTGAGTGGAGTCTTCCACCAGAGCAGGGACACAAGGCAGGATGAACATAGTGCTGTCATGCAGAAAGCCCAATGGCAACTTCTGTGATGAATGGGCTCTTCTTGGTATGCTTCCCAAGGGACAGAAAAGATTGAAAAACCACTGGACATTGGTGAGAAGTTTGCGTTTCTTTGGAAAATGTAGGGAGGAAAAGGAGGTAGAGGAACAGGATGCTTTTGAAGATTGAAAAGCTGCTTGCTGGCTTGTTTGTTGTGTCTGCTTCAGAAAACTTTTGAATACACTTTTGAATTATCTGAAATGGCTGTTTTGGACAGCAATCCATACCTAGCCTGAACATTGATCCAGTTGGGGATTTACTGGAAGGAAGGCAGGGGCATGTAAGTCTCTCTTCAGTGGCTGCTGACCATGTCAAGTGTGCTGTATGTCTTGCCATGCAGTGGGGAAGAGACCAGCCCAGCTTTGCCTTTCCCATCAATTTTTTTAACTTCTATTTCCTATTGCCTTTCCCCATTTGCTTTGGGAAAAATATTGGGAAATGCCTTTCCAGGGCATGGCAGCCATGAAGCTCTCCTTCTTTGTTAATGGAGCTGAGCCCTGGGTTTGAAGAGGAGCACAATGGCATGGATTTAATGCGAGGTCTTTAGTGACTTTGCCTGTGGTTGAGCCACTCTCAAATTAAAGGGAACTTTGTGACTAGGTCTTGGGGACTTTAAGGCAATTACTGTCTGGTTAAAGATCATGCATCCCTTAGGGTGAAATCATCCACGTTGCCAGGGAGGGAAGGCAGAAAGCACTAAGAGTTTGTGAATGTGTATCTTGTAGATTCGTAGAAGAAAAATTATATTGAAGAGGGGCTTGTGTGTTAGTTCTCACTGCAGCCTGTACTTTGGAACCTTGTGGGGCTTGTGTGTTAGTCCTCACTTGGAGCCTTGTGGAGCTCTCCCTGAACCATGGATTTATTGCATTAACAGAATCTATTTTATGAAGAGATCCTGCTGGAAGCTGCACGTTGATAGAAGGTCCGAAGTGTGGTGGTGTCACATAGGTCTAAATTAGAACATGCTGCAAAATGTTTTAATAACTAAACCGGGCACTTATGTGCATTAATTCCAGCCAATTTGCTGAGAAATTGTGTCATGTGTAGAGCTGGCACGATCGAAGTCTCCTGACTTGCAATCATAAACCACTTTTAGCCTTTCCGTATTGGCTACACATGGTAGGAGGAAAATCCATTGTTTAACATCCACCTCTGTGCTTCAGGGCTGGAGCACAAAAGGTTCTTGGTTTCCCTCCCAGGAAAGGTGAACTCAGAGGTGAGTGCATTTCACACATTGTCTGAAGGGCACTTTTGAGCACGGCCTCAGGGATGCTGCTGGCAGGGGTCTGAAATCCTGCAGCAGATGAGCTGCTCTGGCTCTCCACACTCTCCCTCTCTGGCCCCCGCTGCCCTTTCTGCACGAGCTTTTTCCAAGGGAAAACTCATAAAACACTCACTCTTTCTTCCCTGTTACTTTGGTCTTCTCCCTCCTGGCTCTCTCCCCAGAACACACGTTATTCTGCTTCATTGTAAATGCTCTGTTTGCTGCCCTTAAGCCCCTGATGAGTTTCCATGTGGTCTCTCACCCTTTCTGCACTTCCAAGCTCACTGAAGGTGCTGGGTTCCTCTCCACTGGTTCCTTTTCTAAACTCTACCTTGTTTGGCTACCCTTGCATGCAGTTGTAAACTGTGCTTAATTGGGGATCTGTCCCTGGCCTCCAGATCTCTGCTGCGGCCATGCTTCTCTTCTGGCAGCTTCATCCTTCATCAATGTCTTTGTCACCATCCTCTGACTCTTGTTGTTCCTCCAATCTTTCTCAAGGCTCCTTTGGAGATTTTCTTTGTTCCCTTCTGGCCGTTTTTAGCCTTTCCTCATGCTGCTTCTCAAGTTGGGACAAAATTTCTGCAAGTACCCTTGAAGCCATTTCATCTTCCTCATTCAGGTTGCTAGACTGCATCTGGATTTAGGACAGTGCTAAGCAAACTGCCCAGTACTGTTTCATAGCTGCTTTTAGCCCTCTGAGTCCTATATTGCCTCTATATTTAATTAGTGAACTTCCCAGGTCAGGGACTGTCTCTCTATGCCTGTAAAGAGCAGTGTGCAACTCCTTCAGCTTCCTGGTTCCTTCAATACAGAAGGTTGCTCAACCCTTTGTGGAAGGTGTAGCTGCAACTAACAGCCACGGGCACAAGTTCAGCTGAAAACTCCTCAGATGTAGCTTGGGAATTTCTTAGCTTGATCATTGTTCAGGGTGAAAGATGAGTTAGAAACATGAGATTGTGCCACTGCAAATGCACTCTGATGTCCCTTTATTTGACCTTTCAGAGCTGCTCTGCTATGAGCAAACTAAGAGAACCTTTGCTTCTGGGCTCTGCTGTGGCTGGCTCAAACCTTAAAGCAAATTGGGTGTACACATGTGTGTAATAGAATGATTAAACTGAAGAGTGTCCAGAGTAGATTGTGGTTGTCAGCATGATGCCTTCACAATAATTACCTTGTGTTCACCAAACAGAACTCATGCAGACATGAGTGTGCTGTTGGAAGAGAATTAGAGTTTGCTTTTTTATGGGTTATGGGTTTGCAGGTATTACCTGGCTGCTCCGTTTCAGCCCCTGTTCTGCAAACTGAAATGTTTGGCAGGGCTAATGGGGTAAATTCCTTAATTGCAAACCTAATGATTTCAAAACTATAAAGCTTTCTTATTATGGAGCATTAAAAAGGGTTGATGGACAAGTTGTCAGTGATTGCTTATGTTGGATGGGAGTCTGCCACTTTGATTACACAGAGCTTACAGGAATGTCAGGCTCTCACGCTTGTGAAGTTTGGGTGGGTTTTATGGATTAGCTGGAGATGTTGACTTCGGATCCAAACCTGAACATGCCCACATGACAAAAAGCTGTCAAGTTTCCAAATCTTTGGCCTGTCTCAGCTGCATCTGAAGAATAGGCCCCTCTGTTTATCCACTTCGTGTATTGGACTGCTTGCTATGTAAGAATATTTCTGTTACAAAATTGGTCTTGATGTGGGCATGTGCTGTTTGAAAATTGAGAGAGATTAACCTTGGATAGACATATGGAACTGACTCCAGGCCTCCCGGGTCCTAGTCCAGATCCTGAGCTCTGTGATTGATTTTCTTCAGATGTTAAACCTTCAACATATTGGCTTAGATGCCTGTAGCAGAAAGACCTAGATGTTAAAAGTACTTCCAGTTTTGGAGGTGTTGGAAGGTGGAGTTTCTTCTCTTCCTGTAAGAGGAAAATTGAACAAGTCTGAAGCTTAAATTGAGTTATTTGGTTTGGATTTCATATCCACTTTAAGGATATTTGGATCTGATCCTCCGGTTTAGACCCATCTCCCTTGGAAACGTTAATGCAGTTTGGTGATAGCCTGGAGACATACAGTGTTTGGGAGATGGGCCAGGCGAATCTCTGGAGGACCACCACGAAGCGAGCTTTGGGAATCTGTCTCTGCAAACCTCCTTAGACAGGCCTGAGCATCTCTAATTTCAACAACCCCTGTTGTCAGAATGTCAGGCAATGGGTTTCCAATGAGATAGATTGGTAAACGTTTAAGGCAGTCGGAAATTGAGACAACTTGGCTGCTGCTTGGTGCTGTTTTATATAAAGCAGACTAACACAGGATTCCTTGCAGATAGTCTTTCTCCATCTCCCACTGCCTGAAAAGCCACATTAACACACACTGAAGAAACAGCTTCTGAAAACCTTGGTGTTCTGTGGCTGTATTTACACTGCAGAGAGCTGGGTCTCTGCCAGAAGCTTATGCAAACATCCAGTATCTTGGTTCAAACAGACAGGAACATGACAAAGCTCTAAAAGTGGTGCGTTGGGTTTTTTTTGTAGTTGTTGTTCTTGAGTTGGTTTTTTTAATGGCAAAATTCCCAACAACAACAGTCCTCGTGGTGTTTTGTTCTGACAACCGGAGCATTGCCAGACTTGCCAGTTCAGGTCACATCCACAGGCCTAGAAGGGTTTTTAATTGCTTTTGAAAGGCTGTTGACTAGGGAAGAGATTTCAATACCTTCTTCTTTTTTTTTTCTCCCTTCCCTGCTTAGTACAACAGCTTGTGCTCAGTTCTGTTTGCTGGATGCGTGTTTATCTCTGGATAGAACTGTTTCCCATGAGTATCTTCACGACTTTTATGGAGCCAAGGTACCTATGGGATTTGGGTTTGCTAGTTTACTAATAACTGGGCATCCAAATGCTCAAGGCAACAGCTGAAAGGAAAACTGTGCAACTTTAAAAACAGGGGAAACTCAGCTGTGGATGGAAACTAATTTGGCCTGCCACACCCACTTGGATAGCAGATTTCCTTCTCTGCGTTCTCAGTTGGTTTTTTTATTGTGTTATCTAACACAAAAAAAAAGGTATGTATTGGATTAAGAGATGTAGCTAGAAAGAGTTATGGGGCAGCCTGGCTTCGTGCTTTGGGCATGAAGCTGAGCTTGTGGGACACATGGAGCGGTGCTTTGAAGCATGGTGGCTGTTGTGCAGTATGCAGAGATGCTGGAGTGGATGTTAAAAGCCCAGTTAGATGTTTTATTCTCTGTTCAGAGGCAGCTCATACCTATCTTTCCATCAGGGCACTGCAGAGTATGAATATACCCTACTCCTCTTTGCAGTATCCTGGAAGCAAGAGTCATTGACAAGCTTGGAAAGCATCTTGAGAGCTTGGGTGGGTGGTAGGGCTTATCTTTGAGGACAGAAGACCAAGGCAGTTCTTCCCACACTGGCTGAAAGCACCTGTTTTCAAGCAAAATTTAGAGGTTCCCTCTTAGCCCCGTGTTTATCAGAGTATAATGCTCTGACCATCGGCTCAACAAATGCTTCAGGACTCTTGTGATGGCTCACGGATTTCCAACTCATGAGTCAGTTAATGGAGAGCAAACACTTTTGTACTGACACACCACCGCCACAGATTGGCCACTGGTGTGCGTGCCTGGACGGGTGAGAGGGGAGGGTCAGCTGCAGTTTCTGCTTGGTTTCTCATGATTTTTGACATCATTTCTCATTTTTGTGGTGGTTTTGAGCCTCGGGTGGGGAGTTATTAAAGCATGAAAGCATTGCAACGGGCTTGAGAAGTCTCTTTAGCACATGCTGAATCCCCCACGCCAAGACTTTTGGGACTCTGGGGATAGTGCTGTGAGCACTTGGCACTTCTCCGTGGACTGCAAGCATCTCGGATCTGTTCTTGCCCATACCTGCCAAGGATGGATGATGGGATAAGAAAAGGCTGAGAGAAGCCTATGCAGAGCTTTCCCACCTACAACGAGTAAAGCATGAAAATAAAAACCTAAATATAAACTGCCTAACCACATATCCACATAATGCAGGAATCATCTGTTTTTAAAAGTCATGTTTATAGAGGTTTGTAGTTACTTCACTATACCTGAGAAAGGCAATGCTGTTTCATAGGATGGGCTTCCCAGCCTTGGGAAAAAGATTAGGGAAGTGATGGAGAAATTGTTTGTATTTCACTGAAACCAGGTGTGCTGATTTGTGCTTTATTTTTCTTGTGATGGTGTTGCTGGTAGTTGCGATGGTGAAAATATGAATTTAGCTCAAAATGACAAACCACCATTATTTTCTGACTGCATGTATCTGACAACCTACAAAAAAATAAGATTCAGCTGGTTGGGTGGCAGAGATCTTTGCCCTCTGATGTGTACACATGTCCAAAGGAGAGCTTGAAGGCTAAGATCTCTCCTTTATCTGGGCACTTCTTCTCTTTACTCATCTACTTTTCTGTCGACCTTGTGGCTGTGGTTAGTGGCTGGAGTATTCAGCCAGGGCATTTGTATCCTGCCTGTAATTTTTTGGTCCTCCTATGTGTATTTTTTTTTTATAGTAGAGGTGGCTTAATTTAAGGTTGATCTGCTTCACATCCTTCAGGACCAAGCACAACTGCCCATTGTAATTTGCTTTCCAGCTATGCCTTGAGCAGCAGTTAAAGCATCTCTACCCTTCTCTGTCTCGTCAACAGTTGTACCTAAGCATGTTGTTTTAACATTTTATGGTCCCCAAGGCAGAGATTTTTGTGGTTCAGGTAGTATGCTTTACATGCAGTAAAACACTATGCATTTATTTTATGATACGGAAATAGTAATGAACATGCATTGCTTCACCTGTGTTGATGATTGCCCTTGGATAGCGGGTCTGGGTTGTGTGCAATAACATACACCAGCACCTTGCAAATGCTGATAGGCAAATTTTGGTGTCATTTGCACACACTTTCACCAGTACTGAAACCTGGAAGCATTTTCAATGCCACCGTAGTAATGTGTGGATAAGGTGTTCAGTTATCAAATGCCATTCCATGTATAGCTGCTGTGCAAGAAGAATGTCAGGGAATCTCTACAAAACACCACGAGGGCTTTGTTATTTGTGCTCATAACTTCATTATTAATTTATATGTTTAGACTTCTGAAGTAGTACAGCTCAACAATAGGTGCAGGTAGGCTCCCTCAGAGGATGCCAAAGAGCACGTGGACACCTAAGAACAGGAATCTCCTAAGTATCTTTCCAGATCCTACATGGTTTCTGGTGTAAAGCCCATTGTCATCACTGGATACATTCCCAGTAACTCATTATGCTTTGGACTGCACCTCTAGCACTGGTCCTGTTGTTGCAGAAATTTAATGGGTTTTCACTACTTGTGGCGTTGGGTCCAAGCGTCACGTCCCCAGAAGTGTGGGTTGGTTTTGTGGAGCCCATCAGAACTTTATTTTCTTAGACAGCCAGGTGCATGGAGGCATTTTCTGTTAGGAACTTGTCCATAAAGGTCCTTTACGCATGGAAGCTGCTTTTCTTTCTCGGGCTGCTTTATATTGGCCAAACACTGGCCTCCTGGAGTACTCTTGAAGTGATTTACATGATGTAAGGGACAGGGCAATTACCTTTATGGGCGTTTTACATGAAAATGGCACCATTTTAAGTCTGTGACTTGTTTTATGTATCTATCATGCTGAAACAGGCTTTTTAGGCACATATATAAAACTTCTGCATTTTAAGGCAACATTTAGGGGTTGTCTTAGTGCTTCAGAGAACCATGGAGCAGTTTTCTTCTCAATATGGAAGAAATTCACATTAATTATCAGGGCACTGATGTGATCCCCAGGCTAGTGAGAAGCTGGAGGCAAGGGAAAGTCTGCAGGTTTTGGGATTAGTATCGGGCAACTAAAGGGAAAGGGGAAAAAAGAGAACTCCACAGTGAAACATGTGGTTGTTCTTTTGCCTCATTTGCATTCTCAGCCTAGTGATTTACGCTGGATGAAGTTTAATCCAGATCATGAGAGGAGATTAATAAATATGGGGGCTTTGACCTGACTGAAAAGATATTAGTCTCTAATATGTTTCCCTAAAGGTGTGTCATGATTATGTTTTGTTGATCAACTGCTTTCCATGAGTAACATGCTCTTACCGTGACACTGATTTGTGGCATCAACAATACATAAGGCAGATTCAAAGGCAAATAAAATGTTTGGTTTGGGTTTTTTTTCCTCATCCTATTCAGTTCAGAGTCTATTTTTTAACCTAGAGTATGTTGCTGCCCAGCCAGGAAGGCCAACCAACTTTTCTTTCTATGATCCTTTACTTGCCAAAGGTATTAATATATATATGTGTATATATATATATATATACTCCTATGAGCAAGTTGCCAAAGAAAACTGTCCTTACTGTGTGGCTGCTCCCGGGCAGCTCTGCCAAAGTGCAATTCTGGAAGCTCCCCTCTGATCGAGGTTTTCTCCTAACTTTAGCCTCAATCTGTGACAGAAGCATGAGAATAAGAGCAAAAGCTGAGTCTTCCCAGATTGCTGCACAGACATAACTCCTATCTCCATCTCTCATCTTGAGGCATGAAGTGGCAGAGAGCTGCAAATGTGGAGATCAGTTTTCACCTACATGTGCACTCATGTTCAGTCTTCCAACACTGCTTAATTCTCCAGCACTCCCAATGCCTCTGTGCTGAGCCCTCTCCAACACATTTTAGTGGCCAGTGTCTTAAAACAGCCCTCCAGACCAGAAGGATCCAGGAATGAGTGTTTGGATATGGACAAGTTTGCCTCGGGCGGGTGAGTTGCTGCCCCTCTGAGTCAGTTCCCCCAACAGCCCTGAGCATGACTTCATTGCTGTAGGTTTAGACTAACCGAGTGCTGAAACTTTCCCAGGAGCAAAGATTAATGACAGTGGAAGTCAAAAGAGTGGGAGTTGCATGTTTATGGTGAGTCAAGTGAAACGAAGAGCTGGACAAGAGGTGCACGTATTGGGATGTATGCGCTAGCTTATGTCATTGTGTTGACAAAGTGTACTGGAAAGAAAAGTATTGGTATGCAGTCAAGATGCGCTAAGTCCCTGGAAACTCCAAGGAGGATTTATTAGCCCATATCCAGCGATGCTGAATGGGACTTTGCATCTGCCTTTCTGTCCATTATCCTAAGTTTCAGATCTATGGTTTAAATGCTGGGTAGTCTGAACAGCGCATGGCTTTTTCGTGCAGGCTTCAATAAATGTAAGTGTCCCTATGGAAGGAATTCTAAGAACTAACAGTAACCTAATCCGCTCAGCAGCAGCCTGCTGAACTCCCTGAGCTTTTTGCTGATCCTTCCAACTTCCTTTGCCGGACAGCGCTTCCCTTTGCCTGCAGACAATTAATGATGGCTTTGGAAGGGCTGTTTAATTGCATTGCAGGGCTGGCTTCCTCTGCTTGGCTGCTGTAAGGAGGCCATGGTGCCTCCTTATGTTCTGCTTGGCTATTTCTTCTGGAAACACCTTGAGGCAAGCACAGCTCCAGCTCTGATGCATTTTGCAGCTAGAATTTCCAAAGCCCAGGCTGTAAAATCCCCAAACTCTGCACCTGCTGTCCGGTCTGGAAAAGTCCTTTATTGGCTCAAATATTCAAGGGAAGGTGGTAACCTAACAGTAAAACCCCATGAGAGAAAAGACAGAGGGTTTCTGTGCAGTTACTGCATGAGATCTGAGCATTTCTCCACGTTGTGAAGAGTCTGAGCAGCCCTGTTCATCACCCTAGCTCAAGAGTCAGGGATTGAGCTATGCCTGAGATACTGGTGGTTTCTTAACAGCACCTGCCAAATGATAGGGGAGGAACCTGGCATTGCCATTGTCCTTGCTTTGTGGACAGCTTCAAGACTGTGGTGTCTCTGTCCCAAGACCCTATACTGGCCCCTAAGGCAGAAAAGCAGTAACATTAAAAAAAGTAATTAAGTTTAGGGGAACTGTTCTATGGAGAACTTTCTGTTTAGTGTCAGAATGTAGATCTGGACTTGGAGGTCTGGTTTAAATGTGATACAATCAGAAACGTGCCCAAAAAAAAAAATGACTTTAATTAATTTAAAGTCAACAAAGTTAACAATTAAAACATGTTTAATTAAAAAACACTTTTTTAGTGCATACCAAACAAAACACAACAGCTGAAAGCAAAGTATAAGTATCGCGGTGAGGATCCTGAGAGGAGATAACTGCAAAGGACGACGTGGGTGCTATGTATCCTCATGCATAGCATCAGCAGAAAGGATAAAGTGAAGCCAGATGTTGGCTGTGTTGGGCTGGCACGGCTCCAGGTGTGTGCTCTTAACTTTCTGCCTACCTAGGGCTGTGCTGGAGCAGTTACTGTGTTGTAGCTCTGGTTTTTGCACCAGTTTCAACGCTGGTGTGACACCCCTATGATGGTATTTAAGGTTTGTGACCAGAGAGGGAGAATGCAGGGTCACTGATGTTGAAGTGGGCAGTTTTGGGACAGCTAGGCTTGCCAACTGCTATTCCTCAAAGGTAAATGAGAGGAAGGAATTCTTTCCTGGTTCTGCTCTCTACACTCTTCCCCCTTTATTTCTGTCATTTCTCCTTCAGGAGCCATGGGCTGTATGGACCTGGGGATGGTGGAGATGACGCTTTCCACCCAGCACCTTTAAAGCCCTAATCCTGCTCTTACCATTAGCCCACCCAAGCAGCACCATCTCCAGGACCACCTGCTCCAGTGGTGGGCTGCTCAGCTGAAGGAGGGTTTGGGGTTTGACTTTTGGAAGTACAGCTCTTTCAAGCTCCAGTTTTCTCAATCTTTGATATTAGAACTCCTCATATTCTTGCTTTACATATTTATATGTAATGATTTTGAATCCCATTGACTGTTGACCTCTATGAGATTCTGTGGCAGGGAGGTCTGCAGGTTGTTGTTTCCTTTTATTTTTGGTGACATGCGGAGAAATACTTTGAATTCTCCTAATCTTGGCCCCTGTGGAGTTTTCTTTGAAGTGTCCCATTGCTCTCCTTGTTAGCAAGCATCATCTGAGACAAATCTGACTTTAATAGAAGTGTCATAGTAATGTAATCTGTTTGGTGAGTATACATTTCTGTCTTTATAAAATTGTCAGGGTAATTGATTAACAAGAGTTTTGTGTAAGTCACTGTATATAAGTCACAGTTCGTAAGTAATGTGGAAATCACCAGGGCATTTTGTGGCATAGAAAAGGTGCATAACCTGCCATATTTTCATATTTCTCTGAAACCTGATTAAACAGTGGTAATGGCAGCAGAAGAAATGCTTGCAGCAGCTGGTGTGCCACTGTCCTCAGCAATGTGCCAAGGGGATCTGATCTGATCTCTGATGCTGCTCAGGCTAGATAGGTTAGAGGTGCAGGCAGGGATTTGTCCCTGATTGCCTGCTAGCTTGGTGCAGGGGGCAGCAATGCTTCTGCTTCCCCAGCTCCTGAACCTGTATCTGGCAGTTAAAAAATAATACTAGTAATAAATAATAATCACTGTTTTCCCCACAGTAAGGGGGGGGATGGACTGGCTTTCCATAGGAATTTCTGTGTGTATTAATTCCCACCAGCATTAGCTTGACGCAGCTGTCGAAGGCCCCCTGTTTGTGATTGAGATGGACTAAGTGGGAGCGAGTCTTTCTTTGCTCCTAGCCAAAGGTGAAGGCAGTTGAGATTATGAGACTTTCCAAGAATCTCTTACTAAGATGTATTTTAGCCACACTTAATGGCTGCACTTACCTCCCATTTCCAGACATAAAGAGCGTGCAAGCAGCTCTCAACTTGACCTTTTAAACTGAATGTACTTAAACATACAGGGCCAAATCCCCCTTGCAGCCACAGTGCTGGAGATCCCTGCCAGCACCCCGGGGTGTCACGGAGCCTTCCCTAGCTGTAGAGCATGGCTGGGGTGCAGTGAGAGCCGGCACGTGCTGAGAGGTGGTCAGTAATGGTGCTAGTCCCACCATGGGGAAAAGATAACAGTTAACGTCAGCAACCGGCCAGTGCTTCTGCTGGGAGGTTTATAGAATCATAGGTTTCTTTCAAAGATAGCAGATGCTTCAATGCTAAATGTGAAATTAATGGTTTTGCACAAGGTGTTAATTTTAAATGTGTTTTCTTAAGCTCCGGCGTGCCGGCCATATGGGGATGCTGGTGGCTCTGATGCTTCTTGGCCTTTAATCCTCAGGATAAGAAGCAATCTGCCTGCACTGCTTGGAAACCTCTGCCTGCCTCCAGATTTCTGTAACATGAAGTTTTCAGGTCGGGGTGGTGCACTGGAGCTCCCTTTTCTTCTGCATAGGTAGAGGTCTGCTTGTAGCATCCATCAGCCTCCGAAAAGGTCTGGAAAAGTCGGGCAGGTTGAAACCTGCTGTGGCAAGCTCCCCTCCCAGGACCTCAGCATCTTGCTTATCAGAGGGGATTTTGTATTTTCTAGATATCCACGAGTGTATCTTGAAGTGAAAATCCTGGTCTAATCATTATCAAACAAAACTCTTTTATGGAAATGGCTGAATCTACACCCTGCTAAATAAGAATCTGTCCTTTAAAGCTGGTACCTTCACAGGGAGAGAAACTTTTGTTTTGCTTATAATTTACTGAGATGAGACCATTTCATGACAAAATGGAGAATGGAGAGAATCAGGATTGTCTGATACACTTTTCTCATAGAGGCAGATTAGAGTTTTAAATATTGTCATATTGCTGATTTTTCAAAGGAATTCTTAGTGTTTGAAGATGTGGATGTGCACCTACCATGACTTTTACTAAATATAATCATTGTGGTGAACAGTCCCAGAAAAATCCACTGGAGTTGCCCTGCATCTTACTGTGCTGAAAGCCTTTGGAAGTCTGATCTGACAAGGTTATCAGTTACTGTCCATCTCTTGCTTGGCGGTGAGCTGATGTCCAGCTTTGCTCATGGCACACACAAGAGGTCTGGAGCTACTTAAACCTCTTTTGATGCTTATTCCATTTACCTCCCTTTCAAAAGGGCTGATAGTGTGAGCACGGGCAGTTGTTGCAGAGCAGCCTTGGGCTTGCTCCTGCAGTAACGCATTCTCTTTTAAATCCAAAGGCTCATTGGCACCGTGAGTCTTGATTGCTTTGGGAGCTGCATCAAAGATCCTGTGGCCCTTACAAGCTCTCTGGGGCTTTGGTTACCCCATGGCCTCACCATGGGCTGTCACTGGAAAGCTATTCACAGCTCATACACTCTTTAGTTTGGCCAAGATATGCTCAATGCTGAGTTGAATCTAAGCTTGATGTTGCATTTCCTCCCTTCTTCATTTTCAGTCCATGACTATGGAGCTTTTGTAATACCCTCCCTGAAAGCACAAACCTCCACAGAGCATGAGATGATTGGAGCCCTGGGAAGCTTTGGTTAAACCTGCACAGAGCCGTGATGAAGCAGTGGCCAGAGCACAGCGGGTACCAGGACGCCAGTTCCCAGCTATAAAAACACACCCTTCGCACGGTTCACACAACCAGCACAGATGCAGCATGAGCAGCTGCCAGGGAGAAAGGGAGGAGGATGCAGAAGACCATTTGGATGTGAGCGCAGAAGAGTTGTGCATATCTTCCCAAAACAAAAATAGTAGCTTAAAATGCATTTAGAGTTGTTCTGGCAATAATAACCAATGGATGGGAAGCACATTAGGATATTTTCCTGGTTTGGAGCAAGCAGATGTTACTGTGTCCACTGGAATCGTGGCAATGAACGTAAAGCACAACTTCCCTGCTGCCCTGGCATGAATTTTGATCTCTCTCTAGTGTAAATTAGGACAGACTCCATGGAGGGCAATGCTGTTACACCGTTGTAAGCCAGAATTGGCTTTGCTATTGCAAGTCCCAAGGGTGGTATTTTGATATCTAGAAAACTAAAGCTTGAGATGGATCTGACCCAAAACCCTGGATTTGAACTCCTTGCAAGTTCAGATCCGGATGCAAACTTCACAGCTGCACCCTATTGTCTCTGAGCCCAATAAAACCCTCTTTCTGAACCACCCACAAGCTTAATGAAAATGTAAATTGAGATCAGATCATTATGGCCCCGAGCCAGCGCTGTGAAGCACGCACAGTGAATGGCCAGACTCTTCTGGTGCTCATGGTGATGTAAACCGCGAGCAGCTCCAAGGAAATCAGCTGGATTCCCCCAGTGTGGAGCCAGTTTATAGTGTGGACAGAATAAGACCCTAGGTATTTTTTAATTTTCTGTTTTATTTATCTACATTTTTTTTACACTTCTGTTTTGAGAAGCAAGTGAATCCAATGTCATGCTGACCTACTCTGGGAGGTCATCTTCTTGCAGCAGGAGCTTTGCCAGGAGCTAAGACTGGATTTGTTCTGATGACCAAGACACATTGTTGGGGAATGTGATGTCAAATGTTGGCTATTTTTTTCCAACCTCAGCCCTCTTAATTTGTTGGGAAAGCTGATGCTAGTGATGAAGAGTAGGAAAGTCTTGGGAAAGGAGTGAGAGGGAGAAAAAAGGATAGAGGGGAGATCTAAGCTTGGCCGGGGCAGTGTGGGGATCCCTCGTTAGGGATAAGACATTTTCTGTAAAGCAAATAGCAGCATTAGACTCTTGAGAACTTACCACTGGAGGGTTGGGGTGGTGGCAAAACAGAAATCTTGTCTTCTGCCATCTCCCAGTCCTCTCTTTACAGAGATGCATACAAATGATTTACCTCAGATGACTAAGCCGGGTTAAATGGAAGATTTGTAGGGTTGGTCAGAGAGTGGTTCTTGCTGCCTCAGGCATGAGCTGGCTGTATATGTGGTTCAAGTTTCACTGTGCAGATTTTCCCATCTGGAACAGTAATATTTAGTCTAGTTTCTTTGATAGACACAAGATCCAAACTTCAGGTATAAACTTTTTCAGCTCCTGTTTAATCATTAGTTTTTCAAACTCTAGGGATTTGGGGTGAGTATTTCCGCTTGTGTATTTTCTAGGCAGTATTTTCATAAACTTCTTGGATCTATGCATGTCAAGATCATCTTAGGCTGGCATGAACTTAAAGTTGTGCTGCTTCTGAGAGCTTTAATTTTTGGATCCTCATGAAGGATCAAGACTAGTTCCTGTTATTGCTGATGTTTATGTGTGTGCTCTCTTGTGACCTGCCTTCATATACAACCAGGTCTTTCCCAGGTATGGATGTGCATGTTTATTTTGCTAGACAGTAAGTGACTATTGGGTGCTGGCTCCTCTCTTCTTGTGCTCTGCTGAAGCAGATGCAGTGCTGGGAACAGAGGAAGAGTCTTGATTTGCAGGGAGCTGGGATGCCTGGTTTGGGGGACTTTAATTGGCGAGGTCATGGGTTCCTTCTCTTACTAGAGTCCATTTGCTGTTTTCCCAGAAGATGAAAGGATTTTGCTGTCAGCACTATTAAAAGACCCATAACAAACCAAACCCAAGTGGGACTACAGTTCTGCCACTAGCATCTACTGGGGCTTGTTTCTGTGAAGCCACCGCTATAAAAATCCCTCAATTCTTTCCACTATGAAAGCCTATAAAACGGACTGGCAGAGAGGACAATACAGCGATATTAACTACCAGGTAAGGGGGTCATGGGTTTTCAGAATGGGTATCTCTGCTTACATGGATCGTTTAACCTGTTTATGTGCCTGTTATGGGTGCCTGGCAAAATTCCCATCTCCCACTCCCCTTTTTTTTCCTGAATAAAGCAGAAAAATACCATTATTGCTCTTGTTTTCCTCCTAAGAACAAAATTTAACACGAAGAAATCAATTTAATCAAAGTTCTTCTTAAAAATGTTTCCATGTAACGGCTTGGGAGCATTCGGTGAGGATCCAAGTCATTAGCATGTTTGCAGTGATGGAGATTTGCTCTGAGCTCAAATAGTGGAGCACTTTGGTTTTGGAGTCTGCATAGATTTGGGCAACCTTTTTGAGGATAAATAGATATTTGCTGAGAAGTGCAATTTTGGGGTTGACTGAAACTGTTTACTGAATTGGCACTAGTAGCTAATCTCTTTGTAAAGGGCAGCTATGTTTTGCTTCAACATTTTTAAAACTAAATATTCATATCCTTCCATTTTGGAGCAGCATTTCATTTCATAACTTGCCTGCATTGTAATCCTTTTTTTGCAAAAGGAAATATTATCTAGACTACTAAGCCAGAATGAAGGGATTGGTCATGTGTTTTGGTTGACCTGAACTCAAAGGATTATTTTTGGTTTTCCTTTGCTGAGGAGGGCAAATAAATCAAAAGCTTTTCACTCCTCATGAAAATATAACCTTTTTTCATCCCTTGAACAAACCAGTGAATGTCATTGTTGTATTTGCCTGGTTTTTTGAGTTGCAGTTCCAATATCCATGTGGTAGGTGCTTTCTCAACCATAGATTCTCCTCATGAGAACGAACTAGTATTTAATTAATGTTTTGATCTTGGGAAGTGGCAATTCCCAGATGCTCATTCCTTTGTGCCTGTTCTCAAGTGCAGTCGCCTCTGGAAAAGACCCCATCCTAGGCTACTTGACGTTCACGGTCACTTTGCTCTTGAGTGCACATATGTTACATGCTCTTAAAATGCAAGAAGGACAGATTCTGATCTCAATTAGCTGTCATGTAAGCCAGCAGTGAGTGTATTAAGGTCAGGATGTGCTTTTGTGAGCCTTACAAATCCTTGCACTTTAGGACAGTAGTTAAAGCCGTTTGAATGTGTCCACAGCATTTACTTATTTTCCCAGCTAAAGTATTTCTTGAGGTCAAAGAGGATCCCTACAGAGTTTTGGGCAGTGTGGTTTGGATGCAAGGTCTCTTGCTCCATGGCACTGATCCTGACTGTATGTGCTGGTCTGGAATTGAAAGCCTAAGGCTCAGCTGTGGTCTTGCCAGTGCTAGGGAAAACTGTTAAAGGAAGGTTTCACGATTTTGGTGGGTTGCTGCATTGTTGATTAATGTTACTATCCAATACTCGAGAAAATCTTTGGAAAAAGAGTACAGCCAAATAAATAGCAGTGTAGCTAACTAGTGTCCGAATTGCAGAGCACCCATTGCAGAAACCTGCCTCGAAGGATCCGCCACGCGTGCTGTCCCACAGCCTAGGCAGCTCCAGGCACCACGTGTTATTCCATCTGCCCATGGTAAACAGAATGGCACATTGGGTTTGGCTTTGAAATACAGCTTCTCTTGAAAGAGATCAAATACCGGTGACACTGCTCTGGATGACACCGCGCTTGGTTTTCCATGTCTCAAGCAGCAGGGCAAGAAAATCAGAGCCAGGCTCTGGAGAGTGAAGCCGGTGATGTTAAAGCTGAGGCTAAAAGAGGCTAAATACAAGTGCTGTCTACTTAATAAAGTAAAAAGAGAATGATATTAAAACTGATATTCAGCCCTTGTAGAGGGTACCCTGCTAATTACTCCTGAGAACAACCTACCCCCTCAAGTATCACAAACCAGGATCTCAGGACTTTTCTTGCAATCCCAAGTCTATTCTTGCAACTCCACCACCACAGGAGAAACTGTAGGGTCATGGGGGGAAGATGGGGTGGCCCATGTGTCAACTTACAAGCAGAGGTTGATAGCTCTGGAAAAACAGCAGAGCTGCACAGTTGGCTTCGTGTCTTGGGTTTGTCTATTTGCTCCTGTTGCTTGAACAAGTTTCTGCAGGGAGGAGGGAATGACGCAGCCCAAGTGGGTGTCAGTAACAGTCTGAACTGTGCTGTTGGCCTAACCCCAACAGAATGCGGGCAAACCCATCCTGCCTGGAGCATGCGGGTGCAAGGTGCAGTGGGACATACAAAGCACTGTCATTTCTGCTTCTCTATGAGCACTTGCGCAGCTGATGTCACTTGAGAAGCTACTAAAGGTCTCTCCGATGCCTGTCACCCAAGGACTTGGTGTTCTTGGGTGGAACAGTGTTCTGACAACGAAGAATGATGAGAGATTGCTTAACTTCTGTCAGCGCCTTCCAACCCAGGCAGTGCACTGCCTTATGGAACACAGAGCGCAGGAATGCACATCCTTGGCCACAGCTGTGGATGAGCTGGGATCTGAGCCGCGGAGCCGTGTTGTTTCTGTTACAGCTTGGGAGTTGCATCAGGGCTGTGCTGTGAAGTGATGACTGGGTTGAAGGTGCTGACAGACTCCGGGGGAGCTCCTGGTGCCAGGTTCTGTCTCTGGATGTATGGAAAGCCGGAACACTCATATCTGCTCCATCTTCCAGCTCTTTCTCAGCTGCCATTCATTTTATTGCCCATTCCTCTTAGTTTAGAAACCCCTTTGGGAGCTGTATCTCCCTGTGCTTCCTTCTGTTCATCCCCATGCTGTTGATCCTCCCTGCTTCTTCGCTTCTCCAACCTTTGCTATCTGGAGCAGTTTGTCCATCATCTTTCATCTTTATCAATGGCATGTCTGTTGTCCTGTTCTGGTGTCTCTTTCTTGCCATGTACCTCTAATACTCTTATTGTAGTTACATCTCCCAGCTTTACACATCGTTTTATGCAGAAGGAAGCTGTGTCACAGCAATGTTTCTGCATGGGAATGATGCCACCAGCCTGTGTGGCAAACCTGGTGTTCTGCTTCTGCTCAAGTCCACACAGAGCAAGATGAATGTGCCCTTTCTTGTGATTAATGTGAGGACTGGATGTGTGCAAACCTCACTTAAACAAAAAGAAAGGACCTTTCCTGTGGACGCTCGCACCGACTCAAGTCTCACCCATGTGTAGAAACCGAGTGCTTTCTTGGTTTCGACAAGAAACGGGCCTGAGTGCAACTTCCTCATACAATGGCACCAAAGACTTGGAGGTAACTCATGCTGTCTTTTTTACATAATTGCATTTATTTCTACGTTTTGGCAAAAATACCCCTAAAAACACCTGCAGGTAATGTCGTTGTTCCTAGTGACCGTGGAGGCCAAGAGCCATCTCTGAACTGCAGATACATGCACTGCAGATTTGTAGCCATGGATCTGCTTTTGTGGATGCACATTTTTTACTCAAAGGCCCTAGTGTCTGGATATGTCTTTGGACGGGAGACTGTGCAATCATGAAACGCGCTTTCGTAGTCCCCTTTTAGACCAGTTTTGACTTTTCTTGAATGTAATGAAAACAAACAGATGTTCTCAGAAAGCCAGGGTGACCTGGAAACTATTAATAAGGTAGTGAGTGAAAGGGGAGATTGCAGTGTTTGGATTTCCTTTAAAGATAATTATTTTCAGCCTCCACTAATGTAGTTAACAGCAACCTGCTGCTGGGCCAGTGGAGGAGAGCTAGAAAGAAGGATTGCTGCACTTTCTGAGAGAGATAGTGACTGAAATGCTCTGATTACCTGGGATTAGTTTAATCTAAATCTAGATATATTAATTTTGGGTCAGGGAGAAGTGTATGTGTGTGTCCCTACCAGTGTTCCTGGAAGAGAACCCAGAAAAAGCTCTGTTTCTGGATCATTCAATTTCTCCATCTCTACCTTCTGCTCTTCCATGGTCCTGCACTGGAGAGTTTCAGATCTTCCACGAAGCTCTCATGGTGCCTTTAACCTTGGTATTTTTGTCTATGATGAGAAACGTGGCACAGCTCAGGATACCTGAGGGGTGTTTTTCTCTTCAATCTCTTCACCCACCTGATTTTCTGGTGCCCATTGAAAGAACAAAATAGCTAGGCTGTCTTGTGTTTTGGGAAAGCTCATCCCTAAATACCATGTAATTGTAAAGGGCAGCAGGGCCCTTAGTGCAGCTTATCCTTCCAGATCAAAGGAAAAGCAAATTCCATGTGATGGAGCTTCTGGGGATGTACTGCAGCAGGGAGTGTTTGTGTGTGGTTTTAAGAGCTGTTTCAGTTTTGACAATGTCTTGCCCTTTTCTCCCCAGGTGTTTGTATGGGAATGGGTTTATCATGTAGGCAAAGACACTGCTGATGAATGTGGGTATTTTCTGTGTTTTCCAATGAGCTCTGTACTCTGCGTGACACATTCCACCAGCTCTGGGGCGGGAGCAATGCACATACCCATGTTTGCCAGTTAAAGACCAAGAAAGCTCCTGATGTAGCTACCTTAGGTAGTGCCTGCTGCGCTCTCTGCTTGAGACCTGATGCTTAAAACTGATATAAAGTCATGAGCATATGGTTTGAACCTCACCTCCACCCGGCTCTGCTGCTGTAATGTACTCTTGATTGACTCAGTGGCCCATCATTTCTCCTTTTCTTTGCAAACACTTCTCCAGAAGCCTTTGTAGCAGCCTGCATTTAGTGTCCCAGCAACCAAACCTGCAAACATGACTAGATTTTTAGTTTGCAATCTATTACCAGATGAATCTCTTCCCCCTGAGAATAACGTGCTGCCAGGACAGGCAGCTCAGTTTGCTGAGCCATCAAGAGCAACATGGAAAACCTCGTGTACACAACAAGGAGGCTGTGGCTGGGCTCCAAACATCAGGAAAGCCTCAGTTTGGATGTACAGTATTAATGATAGCAGAATATGATTACAGACCAAAAAAACCCCGCGCAGAGCAGGGAATACGTGCTTACCCTCTGCCCTACCGAGGGTAGGACCTGCATTTCTTCCTGCCAACTTGTGAACCAAGATAATAAGTTCTTTGCGTGCATGCAGTGTTTCATCCCTGTTATCTCTGTTCTTCAGATGAGACAGAGCAGTTTTGACCAAGGAAGCACAGCAGATCCTTGGCCAAGTAGAAAACAGCACCTTACTTAGTGACTTTGGCTCTAACCTCTGGCCACAGGAGCTGGCTTTTGAAGCCCACACCACCAGGCTTCCTATGTTTGTATCTCCCTTCATTGCAGAGCATGGAAGGGGCATTAACCCCCATGTCACTTCCCCACAGCTGCATTCCCCAAGCTCAGCTGAGGTGGGAAGCTCAGGGGCTTGATGTTAAATGACCCTAGCTCGATTTCTCCTGTCGTGCTCAGCCCTTGCAGGCTAAAGGCCACACGAGCTGGTTTAGCTGCATCCTGAACTTCCCAGCACCTGGAGCCAGTTCTTAGAAACCTTAGACTCGTGGAGGCAGTGGATGGAAGAGGCTGAGCTGGAAGGGATGGGCTCAACTTGCCTCCGGGGAGTGTGTGGGAGTCCGGTGTCATGTTCAGTGGTGGAACTTCACCAGATTCATTATCAGAGAGGGATTTTTTGCTTTCAGCACCACTGATGGGAAGAACTCTTTAAGAAGGAGCAAGATAAGAGCAACACGTAGCAGAGGGTGTAGAGCAAGAACTGGGAACAGGAGGGATCGTGATCTCCCCACCGCCTCCTTCTTGGGGACAGCTTGGCGCTCTGCTCTTCATGATACCTGCTGTTTGTGGAGCTTTTCCAAATGGAAGGCTTTTTCAGCCTTCCAATACCTAGAGTGGGGCCTACAAG
Organism: Pezoporus flaviventris; assembly: GCF_033815535.1. Classification (NCBI taxonomy): domain Eukaryota; kingdom Metazoa; phylum Chordata; class Aves; order Psittaciformes; family Psittacidae; genus Pezoporus; species Pezoporus flaviventris. The sequence goes on along the minus strand of NW_026892653.1, from coordinate 830,827 downwards.
AAATCTGATGTGGGGATTTATACAAGGACACATAGCAAGGAAATGGCCTTAAAGAGGGGATACTTAGATAAAAGGAAAAAACTTCTGAGAGTGGTGAGACATTGGAACAGGGTGCCCAGAGAAGCTGTGGCTGCCCCATCCCTGTCAGTGTTCAAGGCCAGGTTGGAGAGGGCTTGGAGCAACATGGTCTAATAGAAGGTGTCCCTCTCGTGGCAGGGGGCTGGGACTGGATGAGCTTTAAGGTCCCTTCCAAAGCCCTCCATTCTGTGATTGCGATCTCTGCCTGATATCTGTGCAAAAGCACTAAAGGATATCCAACCAGAGGTTAAAACCTGCATGCACACAGGTGATTTTCAGCATAGTCAAGCATACGAGTGACACAACACAAGGTCCTTTGGCACATGAGAATCATTATGCACGGTGTGTTTCTCTGTGCATTCTTTTCTGCACCACCCTTTGGAGATGTACAATTCCCAGGGGTCATCTGTCATGTTGCAGTGATGTGTACTTAGCTGTGATCAGTGCAGGTCAGGACCTAACTACCTTAACACTGAGGAGCCTTTGTTCAGTAGCTTGTTGTCACACCAAGACAGAAACATATGTGTTGCAGCTTCCTGGTGAGGAGGAAGGCTTAAATACATGTATTTTACTTCTATTAAGCAAGCATTACATTTCTAACTCTACTGGAAATCAATCATCTCTATGTCAGAAGTTCACCCCTCCCCTAGATGAAGCTTTTGAGTTTGTAGTGTCTAATGGAATTTACTAATATTTATTATGTTTCTAGCACATTTATGGGGAGCAAGACTTGACTTGCTGCTCTGGGCTTTCTCTGGAAGGAAATGATGAACGAGGCTTGCTTTTATGCTGTTGTGGAGCCACTGTTCACACCGATTTAAACATGGCAGAGACAAAGAACTTGCCTCTGTAGCTTAATCCATGATTAGTCTTAAATTTCAGCCTTGGCAGGGGGAAAGGGGCTCTCCCCTTTATCTTAGGTAAGAAGTTGGAAGTAGGGTTTTCCCTTGGAAAGGTTCCTGCTTGTGTGTGTGTATTGCACTTAAAAGGTGTTTAGTCTTGTAAATCTTCTACTGCCCTTTCCACTTAATGCTGCCATGATCTTGTCCCCAGATCATTATCACTACTGTGATGCTTGCTTGAGAAGAGAAGCAGCTGAGTCTGCATTACGCATGGGAGTGCCTGTGGCAGTGTGACAAGGTGCTCTCATGTGCCTGTTCTTCTTAATAACCTTTTCAGCCAACAGAAACATCAGATGATGATCATTTGCCATAGCTGAGGGGGGAGAGATGAACTGTCTCTTCTAGGACATCCTTCACCTGCTTTGGACCCTGCTTCAGTCATATAATTGATTGTAGGACTTATCTTCTGATCAGCTGGGAAAAAGAAGCCTATTTTGGGGCACTGGGTTGCTTATATTTCGTGGGAACAAACTGATAGATATCCAGAACCAAGACACTCCCCTTCAAGTGAAAGACCTGCTGCAGCAGGTTAGATGTTGTGCCTGTAATTCTGTAGTAAGGACTTGTTGGGAGAGGGATGCAATTTCAGTGTCATCCCTTGTGAGTGAGGAAAGCTTGTGGTGTACTTGTGTATTCAGAGCATGAATTGTATTATTCTCCTGTAGGTTCTCTCTCTTTTTTTTTTTAATAAAAAATGAGTTGGCTGAATAATGAGAACAACTTGAGCATTTGCTATAGGACTACAGGCAAATTGAAGTGATGTTTACTTAACCTACAGTGACAGACCCAAACTTTATGGGTTTTAATTTTAATACATATTTTACATAGGTGAGATGACTATGTTATTAAAAATGAAGAGATTTATTGATGTAAAGTATAAATAGACATCTGAAGTGGCTTTTCCTTCCCCTGGTCTGACACACCTGCTGGGGTGAGCTTAAGCAGAACCCACCACCACCGTGCACAGGAACCAAAGGCTATGTGTGAAATTAACCTTATGGGAAACAAAGTGATTGAATATATTGATTACTGCTTTCCTTGATACCTTTGGGAGGCTTGTGGGTCAGACTGAGTTTCATACAGAGCACAACCCCATGTTCACACAATGCATGTGCTGTGGGAACTGGAGTCCATCAGTGTGTGGGACTGGATGCATGAGGCAGGAGCAGTTTGCAGAGCAGGACAACCACAGCCCTTGATGAGTTTGGGGCAAATGAAAAGGTATCAGGTGGAGGTGGCGTGCAGTAAGAGCTCTCATGGATACTGAGTTTTCCACCGTGCTTTTTGATTTATGTTCTCCTTTAAACAGACTCTGCCGAACTCTGGATTTGTTGCCATATTTTTGAATTGCACACATCACCCAATAAATAAATCAAGTCCCCATCAACTTTGCCTCTGAGCAACATCCAGCTGCAGTTGAGCAGGAATACAAACAAGCCGTTTCTGAGCTCTTCAGATCTCTTTCCTTTGCATGCGTGCTTTGTTGTTTGCTGGCAAAGAGCATGAGTTTTCACTCGGCAAAGGGACGCAGGAAGATAATTCCTGAGTCCACTAGTGACTCCACAGGGTGACCCCGTTCACTGCAAGTCATGTTACTTTTTGTCTGTGTCCTGTTTTTCTCACCACCTCTCTCCCCTATTGATTCTGTCCAAGGATAATCCATGCTCATGCTGGAGGAATGCTTTAGGAGCAAGTCTGGTTTGGGTTTTTAAGGTATGACCCCTTGGTTGTTCTTCTTGACTCAGTTATGATGGAGATTCCCAGCATCTCAGAAAACTGGCTCAGTAGCCATGACCTTTAAAGGAATTTGAAGTACGTGGAGTGAGGCAATAAGGCCTGGGAGAGGGAGATGCTGGCTAGACAGCCACAGCCAGGATGTACTCGTTCCCCTGTCAAACTCTTCTGTAGCTTCTTGCAACATTTTAGATTGCTTATGCCAAATTCTTACTGAGTCCCCATGGAATGGATCTGGCACAGGTTGGAAAGTACAAGTCCTGGTGTTTCCACTTTTGCAATTATGACAGCCATAAGAAGCTCAGTTTTGGGATTTTATAGCTGCTGAAGGCATAGCTGCTTTCCCCGTGGTCCTCCAGTATGAGCTGACCCAGGTGCCACTGTGCATGATGGCAGGGTCTGACAGAGCATACAGCCCTTTAAAAGGCAAAAACACCTTAAAAATAAATTGGCCCCAATTCAAAGTTATGTAAATTCTGAGAATCAGCTCAGAGGTTTCTAACTGATTTGAAAAAGTCTGGTGTGGGTGCTCTGATGCTGTGCCCCATCAGAGAGGGATATTTCTTCTCCTCTGATATCTTCCATGGGCTGTCCCTCTGAATGATGCTGCACATAGGGTCCTGTGCTCAAAGTGAAGCTTCACCAGCTAGTACTAGCACAGAGCATCAGGGCAAATGAGACTGAAGAGTCATTTCTCACCTTTAGCTTTGGGAGTGTTCAGAGACAGCGGTTCATGTCCAGCCAAACCATGTGTTATTTGTGCTTCCAAAGAATAAAGGAAAAACTGAAGTGAAGCAATTGCCTAGATTTCACTTTTTACTGGAATAAAAGCAAAATGTAACCTTTTCCTGTAGTTAATATTCTCCTTTCTACCTTCTTTTGATAATCACAGGAAGAACGTTTCATTTTAAGCATCTCAGTTGTGTTGCATGCATCCAATAAATCTTAGAAGCTCTATGAGCATTTTTCCAAATCTCTGGGGGATTTCTTATTATCTCCCATCCAAACAGCATAGCCACTTGGAAAAATGCCTTGTGGACCTCTGCCCTGCCCTCACTAGAATTCTGTGTGATTACATAGTTATAAGTATCTGCAGGGTATATGATAAATGCCCAGCTGAATGCCAAGGGTCCTCCTGTATTGCAAATGCTCTGATACCTGATGCTATTGTGGTCCTGTGTCAAGTGCTTCTGGCTTGTAATTTGGCTGTTCCTGGGCTCTGACTGTGGGATCACTCTCATCCACTTTGTAGATGTCAGCAGCACCTTGGGGCCTCTCTATATGATGGAAGAGGGTGATCGTGGTCTAAACAGGAGGGCAGACACTGGAGAGGAGCAGGCGTTGGGAAGCATCTTGTCTGGGATGCAGAGTCAGAGAGAGGTGACAGCACTCCTGGCACTCGCTGGCTGTGAGTAGTGGGAGCGGCTCCATTTTGGCAGTATCTGAGCAACGTCAGAGATTTTAGAGCCATTTCCAATGGCATTCCCCCATTCTTGAGGGTGAAGTGTAGAGGAGCCAGTGCACCAGTTTCAAAAGGCACTTGAAGTGCAGCCAGATGACTAATGGGTTCTCAAAAATGCCTTGCTGTGTTAAAACACCTTTATCAACTAATTTTTCCCAGCATGTGGAAAGAATGCAATAGAGCTGAGACCCCAAGCTGGGTATTGGAGATGCTCCTGTCCTGGCTGAAAACAGATAACTGCTTTAAATGAGTCTGTACCCACTGGTATGGGGCACACATGGAGCTGGTCTATCTTCCACCACTGATGGTTTGGGGTCACAGCTGATTGTCCATATCCTTCAAGGGAAAGGTAGGAGTAATTTGAATGTTACAGGAGAATGTTCCACATGCTGGTCCTTCTAACGGTGCTGTCTTGAAAATAGATCCCACACTAAACGTTTGATGGCTCCCTTGGTAGTTTTAGAAGTGAAGTATTTCCAGGTTGTAACAGCACTGGCAAAAATGTTGTAAAACTGCAGTCATTCCTCTATGTGCCAGTAGTTAAGTATTGTTATCTGTTTTCCAGTGTTCTAAATAACAGTAAAGTGAAGGACAGTTATCTCTCTGTAGGTTCATTTGATTCTGCTTTAGACAAGCCCCTGCCCATAAAAATACAGTGACTATGAGTGCATTCCTCCCGCATCAACAAGGCATAGGTTTATCCTATAAAAACATTTGTGCTTTGAGTCTTCTAGGTTAACTTTTCCAACCTTTACCTTCCTTTCTGTTGTTGTGATTATGACACTGCTTGTAGCTGATCAGAAGGTGTCGTGGTTTAAACCCAGTCAGGTAATTCGTTCACTCACTTCCCCCCCTTTTCTTGCCCTCCCCCTGCTCTCGGAGGGACGGAGAGGAGAATCGAAAAGAATGCAACTCCCACGGGTTGAGATAAGAACAGTTTAGTAACTAAGGTATAACACAGATCACTACTGCTACCACCAGTGATAATAATGATAAAGGAAATAACAAGGGAGAGAATACAACACCTCAGCACCAGCCAACCGATAACTCGCCCCCCAAGCCCAACCAAGCACCGACCGATACCTCCTCCAACCCTGCAGTCTCCCAGCCCTTCTGGCTAACTCCCAGTTACATCCTGGGCATGACGTGCTGTGGTATGGAATACCTCTTTGGCTAGCTTGGGTCAGGTGTCCTGTCTCTGCTTCCTCCTGGCTTCCCCTCCTCCCTGGCAGAGCATGAGGCTCACAAAGTCCTTGGCCAAACCAAAACATCGCTATCAGCTCTGTTCCCAGGCCGAAAGTCAAAACACTGCACTGCACCAGCTACCAAGAAGGAGAAAAATGACTGCTACTGCTGAACCCAGGACAGAAGGCTAGTCTGGTTTTTCTTTTGACTAAACTATTTCTATCACTTGGCCTAACAAAAAATTAGCTGACTTTTTAATTGAGCGTTGAGTCATTAGGATGTCAGTTGTGACTAGACTTGCGTATCTCAGTTGTTTCTGGATTGCAGTGATAACTGACTTAAGGGGGGAACTGCCCAGCTTTCCTAAATACTCAATTCTTCTGGTTTTCTCAAAAAAAGCAACTTTAGCCAAGTCCTGAAGTCCCTGTTCAGACAAAAACTCTTATCTTCTTACAGTAATCCAGATTAATTCAATGTATAAATTATTCATGTATAAAATGTACATTTGAAACATGTATTTTGAATACAGATATATAGATCTGTCTTGCTCTCCCATTTTTTCACTGCTGGTCCTCTGGCTCTGAAGCCTCCATGAGACAGATCTGTAGAGGATGTGAACCTCAGAGAGAAGGGAAACTACCATTTGTTGGCATTTCTGAAGTGGTCCCCTTGCTTTCCAGATTCAAGTTTTGTACCATCCAGCTTCCCCTTGATGATTCTGAACAAAGTAGAAAGATAAATTGAGATCTAAAATGCTGGGTATGGACACCTTGCTGTGTGACAGGTTAGGGAATGCAAAATCACCAATTTAACAGTTTTTTTCCTTTTTTGTTCTTCTTTAATAAAAGAAAATACCTTGGGTCAACCAGCTGTTCACATTATGGGGGAGAAGATACAGACCTAGGATTTTACACACACACAATCCAAAAACTATGTCTTGGAGGGTTGTTCTTTCCAAATACTTTTCAAGTCCTGCAGGGGTTTCCATAGCCTGGAGATGAAGGCCATCAATCTTTGGGATTAAGGAGACATTTTTGAGATTGCTGTTTTCTCCAACAAGGCAACATTTGTATGGCACAGATCCAAACATGCTCCCCCTCTATGTACTGGCATTTCCTGCCACAACTGCCACTAAACCTATGTGCTTCACACCCCAGACCCCATCAGCAGTGTTGGACAGCATCAGTGATGGTGATGGCTGGAAATAAGGAGCTCTTCAAGGGCTTTTCAGCTGCCTGGACAGGTTTGCAGCCTACTTGGCGCTTACTTTAAAGCATCACTTCTTGGATCAGGAGGACGAGAGAATCCTCCTTCCAGGCATGGCATCTGGCTTCCATTTCACACTGCGGATGGCCTTGGGAGAAGGACCCAGGAGATGGGGAAACCACTGGAGTAACAGCAGCTAATTCTCTGCTCTCTCAAGTCTCTGTGGTTGTTTCTAGTGGGTTTTTTTGTCCATGGTTTAGCAACTATTTTGTAGTGCCTGAATATGTGACTGCTTGCGTAGCTCCCATGTACCTGGGTGTTAACAAGTTGGCTGATTGTTAGAGAGTTATGATGGGGTTTTTACTGCAGGGAGGCAGGCTGCAGCCTCTCTAAGCACCCGCCTGCCTTGAATTACAGGGAGGGAAATCCTGCTGACAAACGCCCTTGGTTGTCCCAGCAGCTTTGCGTGCAGAGAAGCTTGTCCAAAGGACTTGGCCGCTGATAGGGAATTCGGAGGCTCCCCTGGGGCTGCAGGCTTTACACAACACCCTCCTCCCCCACCACAAAGAACTGCACTTGGCTGGGTCATAAGGAGGAGAAAATAGTGAAGTCAGTGAGGAGAAGGGGTTTGTGCACATGCTGCAGCATATCCCCAGTCCTGGGTGATGGTGAGAGGCAGGATGCTGCGGAACACTGTCCCATCTAGTCCAAGTAGATGGATGATGCTGTGCCATGTGGCACCTCCCCATGTGATGTAGTAAAGGCAGTGCTAGGAGGGAAAATCAAAGCTTTATGCACTCATTGGTGCATGACCATGACCAGGTGGAGAGATGTTGCCCTCTGGCCTCTCAGGGAATGGAGTCAGTGGAGCAACATGGGGAGCTTCAGATACCTGATCCTGTAAGCCAGCTGGTGCTGGGCTCTGTCGCCACAGCCAGCAGTGTGGACATATCTCTAGACATCTAGTCCAGACCTGTCCTCCTCACCACGTCCATCCAGGCTATGGCCAGGTCTAATGAGGTTGCTGCTGCAGGGACAGTGTTTGGTGGGAGGAGGTAGAAAGTTCCCATGGGGTACCTGGCAGTCACTGAAACAACACATTACATTGCACACAAGCTTTGCTCTGGGGTGGATATGTTGCCATAAGATTAATAGAAAACGCTTATGGGAGTGCTCAGGAAAAAGAGGGGATTTAAAAAAATCAACTTTTTGCTGCTGCTTCTGTTAAATTTGTTGTGATCCCTCTGACTTCATAGAGCAAGGTTTAATGATGGCATATGCTGTGCATATGAAGACACTGTGCTTAAAGCTAAAAGGAAAACTGTTTTGCCCAAGGGAAAACTTGGATTTTTCTCCTGGAGAGAACAAAATGTGACGGAGCAAAAACCTTGACAAATTTATTCCCAAATTTATGATGAATGGTTGATATCTTCTGGGGAAATGGATTGCTTAAAAGAATTAATCAAAACTTAATTTGTCATCAAAATGCAGCCCTGACATTTATTACTGGGGGGGCTTTTGATCAGTTCTCACACCTGACTTGCGTGCATGAGTTAGATTTGCAAATGTACACATCTGTTTGCTTTAACTTGCAAACCGGTGCCAAGAGATTAGAAGGTACTGCCAGGAAAAACTCAAGTTGACGAATGGGAATTACCCTTTCTAGCACGGCTGTGAATGTTTTTAGGAAATAAAATCTCTTGCTGGTCTCTAGCAAGTCATTTGTATTATAGGCAGGATCAGTCAGTCATCATCCATTTTATTTTAGCTTAGTACAGCAGCCTCAAATCCTTGTTCCCCCTGAGCAGGTGAGTGGAAAGTGTCCGGTACACGGGAGCTGGACCCAGCGCTGATGCCAAGAAGTGATGGGCAAGGGGGAAATGGCTGCTCTCCATCACATGTCTCGGAGCATGCATGCTGTGCATGGCAATTACTCTTTCTGAATTCATTCTGTCTTCCCAACCTGTAAATTCTTCCTTTTCATCTTTGCGTAAGCAAGGCAGTTATTTGGAATAAGTACTGATATTCGCAGTGTCACCTTTCAGCATCACCTTCAGGTGATCAAATTTGACAAAACAGCTATATCTCATCATATCCATGCTCTGGAGGGATGATGGGGCAAAGGTGCCAAGGGTCTCCACACTGAGCTACATGGAAAGGGCAAGGAAAAGCCCTCATGGTGAAGTTGGCTTTCCATATCTCCTGCTCTCAAGAGGAAGTTTTTTGCCTCTAAGGATATTCTGGAGCTGACCATGTATAGGATTAAAGTGTCTATAAATGGTACTTTCCCCTTGTCCTTCTCTGTTGACATTATGCACTATCCCTGTGTGTATTCACAGGGGCAAATTTGCTTGAGGAGCCTTCACAAAGGCTCCACATTGGATGCCTTGAAAAGCATCAATGCTATCAGTTGTGTTGCAAGGCTTGTGCAGGGAAATATATTGGATGTTGCTCAAGGAGGCCCTGGTGGCAATGTCGGTCCTTTACATCCCTGCAGGAATGCAGGCTTGCTCTGAGTTTTGGTATTCTCAAACCAAGTTAAAATAAAGCAGGTCCAACTCACTATCCTCCTCCTTCACTCTGCTCATCTCAGGTTGTGGTGGAGTTTTCCAAGCGTTTTGTGGGTTTGTAAAACACATTAAATACCACTAATCTCTCACCCACACTGTGGGTACATGAAGAGTAGCTTCCTCGGCAGTACCTGAACTGTGATATTTCTTGGATGCTTGCCACCCCCTAGGAGCAGATGCACAAAGTATGACACAAATACCTAATGATGCTCAGCTTGCCAAGGTGCTGCAGCTCCTCCCTGGCAGGGGATCTGCTCGCTGGTTCTCCTGGATGGCAATTCCTGTGCCCTGGAATAGCTGCAGGATACATGATGGGGCAGGCTATTGATAGAGGAGGCTAGTGTCCACCTCCGAAAGTGCTTAATATTTCCTTCTGTTCTGAGCCACTAATCCAACCGTGTGAGCTTGTGTGTTTGTGTGGGCTGGCGAGGGAGCTTCCTCTCAGTATCCCCAGCTAAAGACCTCCAGTGTGTTCCCAATAGTGGCATGTTTGTTTTCTCTTCTCAAGTCTGAAATGGAGCATGTGCTTGCCAGTGTCCAAATAGCATTTGTTAGCATAGTTACTGTCTTTAGAGCTGAGTTCCATTAAGGTTTTTATTCTTTTCTTTGGACTTGCAATTAGCCTCCTAGCCCAACAGCAATAAGGCATGTTTTGGATGGAAGCTCACTGTGGCCAAGTTCTCAATATAGCTTCCCCAGTAACGTATTTGTCCTACCACCTACATTTTGGAGGCCTCTGTTCCCAAACGAAACTGTTACCTGGATGCTTTTCTGCTTTTCTGTCTTTTCCCTGGCTCCCCCTTTTCTCTTTTGGAAAGAGGAAAAAAGCCTCTTTCATCCTTCAGAAGCAATTGAATTACAGGCACCCTCTAAACACGCATCTGTGCCACAGAGGTGCCAGAGGCAATTACATCTTGGAAACAGCTTTTCACTCAAAGGTTGCAGCCAGCACCCTGCTCATGGCCAGGAAGACACATTGCAGATGGGTTTGACACCATCTCCTGCAATGGGCTTTTGTAGCTCCATCCAACATGCACCTCCCAGGCACAAGGCATTGGGTGCAGCCACCACGTCTCCACTAGCACAGCTGGTTTTCCTCTCCTTCCTTCTTTCCTTCTTTTAATTGTTTTTGCCAGACCTACAAGCCAGTCCTGTTCCTTGGAGCGATAAAGGCATGCTGTTGTTTCAGGTTTCACCCCAAGGGTACGTTATGGTTCTTGCCTTGAGATGTCATTGTGCTTCTGTAACTCCTCTGCCATGGGTAGGACTGAGCACGAGAAGAACTGAGTATTCCTCTAATCCTGTACATCTGTGTCTGGCAATGTGGAAAACCTCCATAGATAGTGAAGAAGTTCCCCAAAAGCCTTCAGTCTCAAGAGCCTAAGGAAGATGGTGAATAAAGCCTGCAGAGGGCTGCACAAAGGGCACCTGATTTCCTCATCCTCTTTTTGCCTTCTTTGTATGTATCTTTCTGGTACTGATAACAAATGATGAGGTTTTCTGTTTGCCACATACCTGTGGGTTGGTCCGGTTTTTTGGCCATAAGCAAACTCTGGGTTCTTAGCTGACCCATAAAATATCACCATGGAGCACCAATATGCTCCTGCTTGGATACAAATCCAGCGGGTCCTTGCTGTTGGATCGGGCTGGCCGCAAGATGACATTTGAGGACACGGCAAACTAGTGCGCTAAAAAGCAATTGCATCTTGATGTAATTCTTCTTTCAATGCACCCAGTAAAGCTGTTCCTCTTGGGCAGTCGGTGGCTGTAAGTGGAGTCTTGCCGTTTATCACATCTGTGCTTAAACCAGGAAATGTCTTTATTATTGCTTGTAGCTGCAGGCCATGCTTCTGTGAGCTTCAGTGGGGCATTGAATCAGAAAGGGGTGTTGCAGGCAGCAAGTGAGAAAAGTGGAACAAGGAGTAGAAAACATTGGAAGTTTTTTGAGGACAATTTCTACCTGTTTTTAGCCAAGGTAAAGGAGTTCGTGCTTTGAAAGGCTCCTCTCAAGACTTGTACCTCTGTGGGAAGGATGAAGTGTGCAAGAAGGAAGATGTTATTTAGGCTGAGAAAGTTGGGGCTGTTCGGCTTGGAGAAGAGGAGGCTGCGTGGAGACCTCATAGCAGCCTTCCAGTATCTGAAGGGGACCTGTAGGGATGCTGGGGAGGGACTCTTCATTAGGGACATAGTGATAGGACAAGGGGTGACGGGTTCAAACTTAAACAGGGGAAGTTTAGATTGGATATAAGGAGGAAGTTCTTTACTGTGAGGGTGGTGAGGCACTGGAATGGGTCATCCCTGGTGGTGTTCAAGGCCAGGTTGGACAGAGCCTTGGGTGAGATGGTTTAGTGTGAGGTGTCCCTGCCCATGGCAGGGGGGTTGGAACTGGATGATCTTAAGGTCCTTTCCAACCCAACTATTCTATGATTCTCTGGGAAGGAAAGGCAGGAGATCAGTCTGCCTTCCCTGGCGCAGGAGCAGGCAAGGACAGCTGGAATATCCCATTCCATGGGGAGCATGCCAGGAGGAGGGAGGGCTGGGAAGGAAGGTGTCCCCTCCCCCTGGGCTTCTTGGAAGTGTCCCTGCTTTTACAAAGCTTTTGAAAACATACATGTGCCTGTGGCTTTGTAAAAAGCTGGATCTGAGAGCATCATTGGAAGATAAATGACACGGGACATGCAGCGTCAACAGGGTAATTCTGTGTTTTGCAATATTTAGGAAATCTAATTTTGCAAAATTTAGGAAGGGGAGATTTAGGATCTCTTCTTCTTTGGGCCAATAATCCAAAATGTTCACAACACTGGTCCTGCTCCACACGTCTCTCTGCCTGCTTCCATGATAAGAAGTGAGTCCTGGCTGTTTTAAGCACTCTTCCTTTTTGAATTAAGATTGTTTGCTTCAGAAGGAAGAGGTTTTGCATAAGGAACTCATGATGTTTCCAGTTATCATCTTGCTTTGGACCTCTTCTCTTGCTCCATAGCCATGTGTAGAGCAGTACCATGAGGACAGGACGAAAAAGGCCTGAGGACTGTCTCTGACGTGCAGTGCAGGTGAGCAGTGGGGTTGTATAAGGTACTTTAGCATTCAAAGCATCTGCTAGGAGGTTTAATACCATGTTTTCTGATGGGGAAATTTTTCTTAAGGTCTAACATTGCCTCACCAATAGGGCAGGATTCATTCTCTTGCTCCAGCCATTGGAAACCATATTGCATACTTCACCATGAGCATACCTGCACTTAAAACAAAGAATAAAGCAATCCTTTCTATCTCTAAGTCCTTTATTGCCTTTATCCTCATCTTTAATGTCATTTAATCCAGTGATGGGAGACTGCAGGAAGTTGGAGGTAGGTGCATATGGCACCTAAGCCTGACCCTGGGGTCCTACTCCAAGTCCGGCTGTGGGTGGACGGGCAACTGAAGGCAGCAGCCTATTCGAGCTGTTACCTTCATCTTCATGTTACCGTGTTTCTTGCTGAATAAGGAGGAAAATGAATGTTTGACTCTACCCGAGGGTTTTGGTGTGGTCCTCTTTCTAGAGGGAAAATGCTGCAGAAAATATGAGCAGTGTTTCATTCTGTGATCAATAACTCAGGGAGGACATTTCCAGTGTGCATGACCAGTGGGGTCTGAAATGCTGGCATGCTCCTCCTGCTAACGTAAGACCCTGCTTTCACATATATATGAGATACATAAATAAAAAGAGCCTGCCTCTTTTCACTACATCTAGCACAACAGCCAGAGAAAGGAAAACTGAAAAGAAAACAGCACTCAGCAGCATGGGCTGGAGCCCAGTCAGTTGTCAGACATTCTTCCTGCCAGAAAGATTTGGAGATCTCCATACAAGAAAACAGTCTTTTAGTTTTACACCAATATCTGCAGAGTACAGGATATGGAATTACGATTTCTGGTGTGGATGGTGTTACTAAAATAACAGCAGTGTGGAAAGTGGGCTAATAAACTTCAAAAAGAGCATGAATGAATGCTGGTATTTGCATATCAGCAGAGGAGCAGTAGCTGTAAGTAGGGATGAAATTTGTCTCTGTGGCATACTTTGCTCCTGGAACCGGGAAATAAAGAGGCACGAATAGCCAAAGAAATGAATGCTTTTCTCTTGTGTGATTTTTAAAGCATATGCTACTGGAAGATGTGTAAAAAGGCTTACTCTAGCTGGAACTTCTCACGTGGCTCTTTAAGGCCTAAAATATTCTCATCTGGAAATGAAAAAGGTTTGTTCTTCCTTTCATTTTGTTCAACATTTAATTAAAAGTCCAAACAGTCCATCCTCCCCCCCCCCCCAACCCCACTCCTTCAGACCTATTGCAGCTGTCTTCTCTGATGCTTTGCCTTGTGGTATCCCCATCAGACTTCTCCTGACTTATCCCTGGCACTCCAGGTCTCTGACTCTGCCTACGTTTTCTGCATGTTTTAGAACCATAAACGTGATTGATTACTTTTTTTAGCAAGCTGTTGAATTATTTATGGATCTGCTGGGATGCTTGAACTGCCAGCTACAGGCACACAGCCAGCAGGGAATGGGTCCAAATTGTGAGAGGGAAAGCCTTCGTGCACACTGAAGTGAACTCTGAGAACGCAGGATGTGTGGTACTTGGGTTAACACCCTCCAAAAGGTCTTGAGCATCCCTCAAGAGCGGTGACCTGGTTAGAAGCATTCCCATAATGCTGTGGGAATGCCAGCAGTGGAAGGGTCTGTCCTTGCGTAGTGGAGAAAAGCACTGTGCAGTAAGATGGATTTAGTTCCTGACCTTTTAAATTCTAGAAAGGATTTGCTATCTGGGCTGAAGTGTTTTACAGCTGTTCTTCATCCACTGGGTGCCACAGGCCAAGAGATGTCTGCTTAGGAGCTGAAACTTCAAATGTCATGGTGACACGCAGAGGAGCATGCTTTGGGCTGGAGGACAGCTGGGTTGGGAGTTGTGCATGTGGGGATACGTGGGGCTGGAAAAGGAGACTGTGTGCTGGGGGAGGCTGCAGGAAACCACACGTGGCCGGGCAGCTGGATGTGGGAGGTCTGGGCTGTGTCGAGAATGGGGCAGTGTTGATGTGAGCCACTGGACTGGGGGAGCATGAGGATGATGGGTCTGGACCACGTAGCTTTGGCAGGGTGGTGTGGGGCACCCGGCGGAGCAGCTGGTCCTCCTCAGCCTGCCTCTCCCTTGCACAGTCAGCTCGTGCTTTCAGTACACCAACTTCACGTGCAGCGGAATGAATGGAGAGGAATAGTAGTGAAAGCTGTTAGCGATTAGCATAGTCGGTGGCCTGGCTTTCCGGAGCTGTAAAAAGCCTTTAATTGTCCCTTTTCTACTTCTGTTCCTCTCAGGACTCTCTGGCCTGCAGAGAAATTGCATTAAAAAATAAAAGCCATTCATAAAATGCGAGGGAAACGTCTGTATAATCTCAGCCTTGTGCCCAAGAGAGGAGGAGGATGGCTAGGGGGATATGTCAGGGTGCTTTAAGAGGAGCAGATTGCTGGTGAGGCTTTTCGTCTGGATTCCCTCCTTCTGTATGAAAGATGATGGGATGGGTTTGAAGCTTCTGGATCTCCTACCCTAACTAACATTTATTAGGAGCAATTGCAAATGAGATTATGGCAGTCACTGTCCAGGATGTTTAAATAAAAAAAATGTTTGGTTTACTTGAAAATTTTTTCTGGTTTTAAAAAGAAAATACTTTTGAAGCAAGCAAAAACCTTTCTGTTAGTAGAGCTGAGTGTGGGGGATTTGGCTTTTTTGGTTTTCATCTGATATTGTTTAGGGTTTTGCCTCAACTTCAGCACTGTCCCAGGGTAGGCACCTTAAAAAGGGAAGGAGCAATGAGTAATCACTGCTGCTTACTTGTTTTTGCATCATTGCCATAAACAGGTCCTGAATTGGGGCATGCTGTCTGCCCCCTCCTTTAGCTTTATCTGCTCTCTTGGGCTCCCCAGGCTTAACCTGTCACGTCTGTAGTTTATGGGGAGAGTTATTCAGCACACACAGCGATGTTTTCATCGTGACAGTGGGACCGATTGGTTGGTGTGAATCAACCACTGCCCTCTGCTGCCATCATCCAACTCTGCTCCTGCCTGCTCCAGAGGCCAATGCTCAGCACCAAACTAGGAGCAGAAAACTAGTGCTTCCAAATGGAACAGCACAGCACATAGGAATTATGCATGCAGGGAGAGGTGAGATGTTCACAACTTAGTGTGACTCTGCCCATTAAAGTCAATGATGCTGCCTTCTGAATGGGTCACACATCTATTGAGTGACAGCAGTCATCATGCCTGACAAGGGATGGACAGATTCCTACTGTGGTGGAGTCTGACAACATGTGGCACCATTGCCAGGTTGCTAATGTGGTCTCTTTAATGTGGTAACCGATGGAGAGCAGGGGTATGCACTGTTCTTACCCGCTTCACCAGATGAACTGCAGCAGTCAGTTTTACGTGATTTAGGTGTTACCAGAATTATCCCGTTCTTCTCCACACTGTTGTACTTTGAGTCATTCTGATGCCATTATTATTTAGATTTATTATCATGTAGATTTAGATGAGGCAGAAGCTCTTCCCTGTGAGGGTGCTGAGGCGCTGGCACAGGGTGCCCAGAGAAGCTGTGGCTGCCCCATCCCTGGCAGTGTTCAAGGCCAGGTTGGACACAGGGGCTTGGAGCAAGCTGCTCCAGTGGAAGGGGTCCCTGCCCGTGGCAGGGGTTGGAGCTGGGTGAGCTTTAAGGTCCCTTTGACTTTGGAAAGCAAGGGTTGTGTTTTGTCTGCAATAGACATTTCTTATAGGGTAGGGGTTCATGACAGGCTGCTGTGAATGGGTGGACACCTGTGGAGATGGGCTGTTAATGAGGGACCTTTTTTAATGGGAGTGCAGTAAAACACAGGCAGGGACAGGAAAAGAAGATAAAGGCTTATAGCACGTGGACAAACGTCAGTGTGATGAGTTCAGGCATATGATGTGGTCTGCTCCTCAAGGCAAACAAAGCTGGAAGATTTCATAAGATGGAAAGCA
Source organism: Pezoporus flaviventris (assembly GCF_033815535.1). NCBI lineage: Eukaryota > Metazoa > Chordata > Aves > Psittaciformes > Psittacidae > Pezoporus > Pezoporus flaviventris. The sequence goes on along the minus strand of NW_026892653.1, from coordinate 814,678 downwards.
AAGATAACTTATTTGGCTTATTTACATTTTGGAACTTCCACATACCTAATAAATGGAGGCCAGTTTTTCAAAAGCCTAACAGCAGATGTGTTTTATAACCCCGAATCTCTGGGACATGTCTGTTCTGCTTATAGGTGTGTGATTTTGGTATTATAGATGTGATTGTTATGCATGTTTCTGAGAGCCGCAGCAGCAGGTTTGGATTTTGAGAGGTTTGCCCATGGTTAGAATGATGTATTGCACTGTCACTAGGAACCTGATGGAAAAAGGATCATTATCTTTGGAGAAAAAAACCTTAAGTATTGAGGCATGGTCCTACAAACACTAAGCAGATGTTTAATGAGGCCTAACCTCACTAACACTAAACTCATCAGGCCACTTTTGCAAGCATGGTTGTGTTGTGCCTTGAAGCTACACACGGTTATGGGATTTGGAAGCCAAGAATACTTGCCCCGTAGGGACCTTGGCAGAAGCATGAGCCAACGGCTAATAACTACAGAGTACCTGGCATGGTACATCTCGGTGATGCAAAAAAGCTGGAGGCTGATAGAGGATAATGGGGAAGTATCACTTTATGCTGCTTGACTTTATAGTCTTCCCATGGCTCTTAGCCACTGCTGGAAACAAATCTTCCATTGGATGGGTGTTGGGTTCTAGTATGACCCGTCTGGTGTTCAGTCCATACAGCTTGCATCACCCTTCTGCTTGCTTGTGGTGCTGGGGGAGAGCACTTCAGAGTCCCCAGTCTCTTAGAAGGGAGGAAAGGCTTTTGATGTTGAAAAAGAGACATTTTCCTCTTATTCTCCTCCCTTGCTTAAGGCAGCCTGAGCGTCTTTGAGGGGGCTGAGTTTCCAGCTCTCCACATGTCCCTGGCTAGCTGAGCCCTCCCTTGGTAAGACTGGATGAAGCGGTTTAAGACTTGGCCCACTGTTTTCCCTGGGAAGTCTGCCTGAGCAGTTTGTGAGTAAGGATGGAGGCATTTGTCCACAGGATGGCTATAACCAACCAAGCAAACATCTTTTAAAAGTTAAAGGAAACTTTGGAGGTGACGTGCAAGGAAAGAATATCCTTTCCTTTTTTCTCCCTTATTTTATGATGTAGGAAGGGTGGAAGTAGTTTTTTTAGAGGGCTTTTTTTCGTAGCAGAAATATCACTATTGGTTGTTGGTTTTGTTGGAGGTCTCCATAAAACTAGTAAACTTTGGGGAGAGCAGCTTTTATCAGCTCTCAGGTGGAGGTCAGTAGACATTTTGGAGTGTGTTCCCAGATATGCTCCAAGGGGTGTTGCTGAATGGGTCTTGAGAGAGTTATAAAACCCCTGCCTGTGCTGAACTCTTGCAGCAAACTGACTGAGTCCATAGTCATCTGCAGAGGTTTGGGTTAGACCAAGCCAGGGTAAGATGAGAATATGCAGAGATGCAATTAGGCTTTAATATACCATAAAGACGTGAACGGTGGGCACAAGTGTGGTTTGCAAGGGTAATTTTCAAACAAATCTTGGAGCCAGGAGCAAATGGACTCTGAGAATAGCCTTAAAAATAAGTCTGAGTATGAAATCTTTAGGTATGGTTGCATTCCGGATATATTACAGTGATAAAAGTGCATTTTTTAGCTGAGCTCAGAAGCTGCCAACTGACACGATGCCAGTTCTAGATGCCTGCCATTAACCTTAAAACAGTCTCACATTGTTGGGTTAATGAGTCACCCTTGTATCAACATAGAGACAAGCCAAGCATATTATTTCTTCTGAGGGAAATTACTGGAAAAGACAATTCCTTCTTTTTTAAATTCCCACTTTACCTCCAGGTTTGGCATCCAGTAGCCAGCTTTGACTTTCCTCTGCAGCAAGCTGTGGGGTTGGGCTGGGGTTGTGTGAGGGAAAGGGAACGAGACCAAACCTGGGTTGGGGACAAATTTGCCTTCCTAAAATATCCTCTGATGTCACGGCTCCTGGGTGTGGAGCGTGATCGGGTTTTTTGGAAGAGGAAGAGGACAGACTGGGACTTCTGCTGGGAAGAAAATAAACAGAGAGGAGAAGCCTTCCATTGATTTGGTCTCCCGAGGAATTAGACAGGAATTTGCTTCATGTCCTTGCATATTTTTCTCCTTACCTCTAATAGGTTGAGATAGGAATTTTAAGCCTCTGGTAGCTTACCAAAAACTCTCTTTTTTTCTTGAGAAGCACAAGGACTAACCAGACTGAGGGTGGGAGCCCTAACAGGCAGTTGCCTGTTGGAAACTCTGGGCAGCTTTATAGTCTGAGGGCAGGTTTAAAATCAAATAATAAAACCTGGTGCCAGTCGTTGGCTGGCAGTGGTGACAGGGTAGGAAAACATTGCGTGTGGCCCGATTCACCAGTGCAACAAGACCAGCTACTGGTACTCCGAGCAATAATGTCTTCCTCTCACCCAGGAAAGCATCTACAGGACATCTTTTTTTGCTCAGGGAAGGATGACAGCCCTGTAAGAAGAATAGAGTTTGCTTGTTGGGAGCATGGGAGGGTTGCAGGACATTCAGACAAATCTCTCCTTTCTTTCCACTGCATTAAGTTTGTATGTGTCCAACCCAGTCCTTACAACTCCCAACATCTCATTCCTAGAGGGTGTGGATGCAATTCCAGGCATCCCTCTGTGCATCCCATTGGTGCCTCCAGTTCTGCCTGCTCCCGGATGCTTTAGGGGAACACGGAAGACCTCCACAACACACCTACTTGTACAGCTGTATCCTATGGGACACATCTCTTCCTGCCCGCAGCTGGTGCATCTGTACGCTGTGCACGAATGTCATCTTGATCTAATATTTGTTTGGAAAATGTGTGTGTTTCTCTGTACTTCCAATAATGAACTCAGAGTGACTTCCCTCATGCATTCACCTTCAAAATATGCTCTCATCTTGAGCGCACACTTCCCACCCATGTCTCTGCTGCAAAGCAAATGCAGCGCTTTGCCCATGAAATAAATGCAAATGGAAACCCCTTCCCATGTGTCCAGAACTTCCTGTGAAGACTCCAGAGTTAAGGTTCCTCTTTTGTGCAAGTGAGGATTGCAGCTTCCTCCATCTCATTTTTGGAAGCAAAGATCACAGTGGAGGTTGGATCTCAAAAGATCACAGAAGGAAGGTTGCAGAGGCTTCTGTGATGAGTTGTGTGAAGCTATGATGCAGATTTTGCCCCACTGTGGGTTGGGGAGCAGATCTTGGGTGACATCTTCACCATGCAAAACCTCATGGAACACATCACTGATCCAGGTCCAAGCAAGCCTTCCCTATGGGTCTCCTGAGGGCGGTCACTGTGCTGTGGAGCCCTATCAGCCCCAACTTGCACATGGGGGCATCCACGTAGCAAAAACCACCAGTGCTACCGGGAAGCATCATCAGATGGTGCCAAAAGGGCTGACAACTCATTTCTCGGCCATGGGTGGCCCCACAAAACCAGGGTGAGAGGTGCTGGCAGGGCGCCGTCTGCTTTGGCAACATCCCTGCCCAAGGAGCATCAGTCCTGTGGGTTAGGAGAATGTCCTCTTTGAGGATGTGAGCTGAGGGCTCAAACACAAGCCTCCTGTCTGGGAAAGAAAACAGGGGAGGGAACAGCTTCAGGGAAGCTGCCTCCTTGCTGGAACCAAGCTGGCTTGCCTGGTGCTCAGGCTGGTGGACGTCTAAGCTAGGAGGGAAGCCAGGCTCAGCTGTATGCCAAGGGAGGGCGGGGAGCTGTGCTGTATGTTAAAGCTATGTTAGTATTAGGAAGTTCCATAGCAAATCATATTTTCTCTTGACCTTTCATTTTTCTGGAAATGTAGACACAATAAACAAAAGTGGAAGGGATGAGCTTATGCTGAAATATGAGGATATAGCAGAGTGGAAAGAATAAAGCAAACAAGGAAGCAATTAAGTGCATAACGAAGGGAATTAACCAGTATGCAATCTGTTACATATTTATTTATACTCGGAGGCATAACTAATAATAAACATAGGATTTCCACAAAGCAAACAGTGTCAATTCCTTATTTTAAGTAACCCTATGGAATTGTGATGGTTGTAGATGGAGAAATTCCTTCTATTGCATTCTCCATTCCGTGTTTCTTCCCTGCATCATGGTTTTTGTAGCTTTTGCCTTGTTTACAGTGTGCCTGTGAAGCCTCTGATGCAGGTTCTGTAGCATCTCGGAGCAGAGGAAGTTACTGCCTTCAAAGTGTTGTTGTTTGCACAGAGCGTAGCAGCATGGAGTCCTGCTCTGTGCTAAATCTTCTTGGTACCACCATGCTATATTAAATAATCATCCCTGTGATCCCTGGCTTTGAGACAGGCAGAGTGGGGGGCAGAGATTGACCTGTTTCTTGCCAAACGCCATGGATTAGGTTTCCGTTTAGCATATTTGGACCCCATGGGCCTCTCTCAGTGCAAGGAGACTGGGGAGAAGAGATTTTTTTTTTTCCTCTGGGCTATCTGCAAGTGGCTGATTTGAAATACAACACATGCATCCAAACCATTTCAATGGCTCTACTCAAGTGCTTTAACGTTTTCCATGTGTTTGCAGAATTGGGCCTTTGGATAGGTAAGTTTTTTGGAGGGGGTGAGTACTCGCAATGACTTTACCAAAAATCTTGGCTATTCTGCAACCCTGATAATAAAGGCACTTTCGAAGTGCATGGAAATGTGGGTAGAGATCGAGGTAGATGGCTTACTTGTAGAAACTATGGTAGATGAGATAACATAGACCCTTGCAGTGCATGAAGAATTCACATGGGTGCTCCTGAGATAAGCTCCTGAGTCCCTCCGTGCAGGCTCCGAAAGCCGTGTGTGCATGCAGGAAGAACACCCATCTCACCGTAAAACTTGGTGCACATGTGCTTCTGCATACCTTCCCAAGTCCTTCTTTTACAGCCTCCGGGGTCATATAAAGTTGGTTTGAGGTGCTTTTTCCATTCATTACTACCATTTTGGCTGGTGTAAGACTCTCTGTAGGTACAGCCCGTACCTGTGCTACAATGGTGACCACCACCCAGCAGGATGATCCATGGCTGAGCAGTGCCATCAGCACAGCGTTCCCATAGGAGCAGAGCATCTGCACATCTTTGTGCCGCAGTCAGAGCCGAGTGCTGCTGGCCCTGCACAGGATGCTAATGTGATGCAGAATTTCCCTCTTACAGTTGGGTCTGGATATTATTATACAAAGCAAAATAAATTGTGATCCCTAATCTTGGTTTATTTATGGATCCGGTATTAGCTGTATAAACCCCTATTTCAGATGTGATTAAAGTTCCTTTTTGTCATAGAAAGTGTATTGGCACCGGTCTGTCTCTTGGGATGATTCTCTTGTGGCCCTGGTGATCCTGGCTGCTCTGATACATATGGGTGTGCAGAGCTTTGAGTCTCCTCTCTGGTAGGCTGCCATCTTCTCCAGGGGAAAGTGGACAGTGGTTTCCAAAGTTATTCCTTATGCTTCAGGACTGCTCACAATCCATTTGGAGTTGTGCATCGTGTGATATTTATGTTGCTTATGGGAATCATTAATTTGTGTGAAACTTGGGAGATGCAAAATGTTATGGAAGGGGTCATTAGTGCTAGACTCTGACAAAGTGACAATTTAAATAATAAAGAATTAATAACATCTTTCTTAATCAAAGGACAGGCTCGTGTTTTCCAGCTATGCACTGCGATCTTTTGAGGAGCACAGTTAATGCAGCATTGTGGTTGGTATCATAAACACTTAATGTATTCATGAACATATGGGGAAAGTATGGTGGAGGTTTTTTCTGCCTCATTTGCCAATTAGTGGAATGGTTCAGTGGATGCTGCTGGAATGTTTATGTTTTCCCTTCTCTGAGTTTAGACAAAGTATGGGAAACATTGTGGTCCGTTTGCTTTTGAGCCACTATAAAGAGATGGAAATGAAGGGGGATAAAAAGATCAAGTGTGTACAGTGCTACTTGTTCTAACATCCTCAGCTTTTCACGTGATCAGCTGCAGCTGCTGCAGCACACACGTATCTGGGTGCTTCAGTGTTTTGTTTATTTATCTTCATGACACTCTTAGGCTGGGAGATGCTGTTGTTTTATGGGTAGAGAGCAAAGACATGGCAAAGAAGAAAAATGAACATGTTGGTTATCAGTTTGGTAACAGAGGAGGGATTTCAAGTCCCAGGTCAACCTCTTACCTTTCTGGACCTCTTCAACCCCTGGTGAACTACTTCTAGGGTTTCCCTTGGCTTTCCGGGTACCCAGTGTATGTCTCATGCCTTTGTCTTACATGAAGATTTTGATATGTGGCTTACTGGGGAGGTTCCCTGCTTTCTCCAGGCAAGTCTGACACATCCTAGAGGTGGACCAGAATCTGTACTTTGATCCCACACATCACTGAACTTGAAGGCCAGGCTTTATCACTGAACCAAAACCTTGGATTCTCATACCCCTGAACGTTGGGAAGATTCGGATTTGGAGTTGAATGTTGTGGCTTGGGACCATCTTGAATATTTACGTTCTGAGCCTCTGAAAACAAAGCCAGCATTTGACTTTCAAAGCAGTGGAGAACTCGAGTTAATTTTCCAGTTCTCTTCTTTCCTCTGCAAAATGCCACACAGCTTTTCCTGTGGTCAGTACAAGTTATGTCTGTAGCAAAGAGAGCGGAGACTCCTACCTCTAAATTATGCACTGCCAGCAGGATGTTAGGATGCTTTGACTGCAAATTTTCAATTGACAATGAGAATACATAGCCAAGGTTTTGGTCCATAAAGGCACGTGATTTACCCTGCATGCTCTTTGTCCCCTGCTGCAGGGCACCAAAGAGGACATTAATGAAGATCCTTGGGATGGAACGCGTTCTGCACCTGGATCATGTCTGTTGTGCATTTGTATGTACTGACTTTAAAATTAGTGTGGGATTTATCTGAGCACAAGTACGATGACAAGTCCCAGGAAGCCTGCAAGAAGTGGCTGTACAGGGATGCAGAGGCAATGCAGGTTGGGGCTGGAGGGAGATGTTCTTCCCTGCGTCCCTCTGTGCTCTCCGGAGCTACCTCCAAAATGTTACAGCTTTATCTGCTCCCCCTTGTTTGATTACACATGGAGCGGTTACAGCTTAGCTGGGCTCTCTGAGAGCACCACAAACCACAAAATGATGTAGAGGAGGGAAGTTAATACCCGGGTTTGGGGAACACGGAGCAGCTCGGGAGGTGGGTTAGGCTATATGCAGTCTTTCATGGTTAACATCCAGCCTGTGACCAAATTGCCCTGATGGCTGATGAGGGTTTGGTAACTTCTGAAAACCAGGGTGGTAGATCTCTGTTGCCGACATGGCAGAAAAGATGCCCATGCAGCAAATCCTGCTATCATGAGTGGTGTAACTGGTAAATGTGCTGGTAACCTCAACAGAAAGGCTGAAACCTGACCCACGTTTCTGAGGGGGTTTCTCCAGCAATGAGTTGGAGAGGAAGCGTGTGATGCCAGTGTGAATCTGGAGCTTAGTTCAGATTTGCTCCAGTTATACAATGACTTTACTGCTGGATTTTTAATGTGCTTTATTTTGAAACTTCAATAAGAGAGCTGTTATTTCCACCCAATCTCATTCAACCAGACTAGTATGCTTCAACAAGAGGTCGTGGCTTGCATTCCTCAATGTGTTGGCATTGAAGGTTTTCCCTGGGAAGCTGTAGCAGGCTCTTACCTACTACAGTTTTTGGCAAGAGAAAATTCAGAGAACGTGTGATATAAATTTAGCAGAAGTTTGAGCAATTATTTAGCAGCTGGAAAAGGGCAGGAGCCAATAGCAGGTGTTTTATGCAGACAACTCCAGGCTTTTGGGGGAAGGTGCTCCTCTTTATTGTATGCCGATGTCGCGTGTTTGAGATGCTTCCCCTTGGTGGTTAAACAGAGGGTAGGTCTCATTTGGAGGGGATGTTTTGGAGCCCCAGTGCAAGCTGATGAGGTGTCACGGGGGTGACGTGCTGTCATCGCAGGGTGGGTAACAGCACTGCAAAGATGCTCCCTTTGTAAGGATGCTCCCTTTGTGGCCTTGGTGATGGTCTGTATCTTTTCAGTAGCAGAGGCAAAGCTTGGGTCGAATTTGCACCTCTGGGCCTTGCCTGTCAGCAGCTGCTCTGCATTGCTTTCCCCCACGATCAGTTATTGTCTTCCTGATTTAAAGCAGACAGTATTAAACATCCAGATTGTCCTCTGTGGGCATATGAGGTAAATGTATCGCCCATTTGTTTTTGTGGCAATTATCCTTCTTTTTTTACATAATTATTTTTGATTCTCATTTTTTGACAGTTTCTTGGCCAGGGTGTGCTGCAGCTGCCCTCATTAGGGGCTGTGCCAAACACAGGCTTTTTGATATTGAATATTACTCGGTGGCTGCAGCCCCAGATGGCATGTGTAGCAGCAATTGAATCCAATTACATCTGTGTAATGCTTTTTAAATTGAAAGCCCAGTAGGAGAGAGATGCTGAGCTACTCACCATTTAGGCAACTTGACTAGGCTTTCTCCTAGGACTTGAGATATCGGGAATTGGAAGGAAAGGGCTGTCTTCCATCTGGGTTAAACCGAAGCCAGAGTAAAACCACATAGTTTTTATGTCTTATTTCTTCATGTATAATGCCCACATCCCTGTGCTTTGCATAGGGATTTGCATTGCAGATGAGGGGAGGTGAGGCAGAGAGTGGTGAACAAGTTTGATCAAGATCATCACCTAACAGGCCAGTAGCGGAGTTGATGGCTGAATGTCCCTGTTGAGTGGCAACTTGCTGGCATCTGGTTTATGGCAGCATGTGCCTCTCGTTGGACTCAATCAGTTCTCCCTCTTTGTTCCTCCCAAGATCTTCAGACAAAGATGACATTTTCTTGTCCTCTGTTACGCTGTAGTATTGTCTTGTTTGAGCTATTAATAAACACCAGTGATCTCCAGCTAATGAAGAAAACAATTATGACTAAAAACCCCTGAGGGTGCTGAGAAGCTTTGGTGAAATGTGTTGGCCTTGGTTGATGGGGAAATCAGCATGCTTTGCTTGGTTTTACTTTGTTGTTGTCCAAAATGTGCGTTTATTGAGACTTTTCAGGAACGTGAAGTTGTCTACAAAGAATGATTCATCGTTTAGGCTGTGGTGGTGAATATCTTCAAGCATGTCTTGTCTTACGCACAGTAGATGTGGAGCGTATTTTATTCTTTTCCTCTTTGCACAGATCTGAAGACTGCTATTGCATCTTTCTTCAGCTGTCATCTTTTCCTTCTGGCAAAAGCAGCCTCAGCCCTTCCAGTCTCCCTTCATCAGCCACATCTTTGCCCTCCCTCTGCTCCGCATATTTTACAGCTAGAAAAGTCTAAGAGGTGATTTATTGTCTTGCACAGACAGAATTGCATCTCATTAGCTTCTGCTTGGAAGTGTGATTTTTCCAGTTGTCCTCGAGCTATGTACAAACATCCTAAGCCAATTCTGCTGACAAACCCACAGTGCTGAGGCAGGAGCAGGGCGCACCAGAGCAGGAATGGAGGATGTGGTGATTGCCTGTAATCACAAGTGTCCTTCGGGAGCAGAGGAGTGGGAAAACAAAGGAAAGGTGGCACCAGGCTATTCTGGGAGGGTGCACTGCTATCCCAGTCAAGCTAAGCCTTCTCTTAGCAGCAGTGATGCCAGTTTCCACATTCCCCTCCATAGGCTGGCGTTACACTTACCAACTGGTTCTGTCAGAGATGATTCATGAACTCAACCCAAATTCACAGGAACAAAATACTGCAAAGGGAACCGGTACAGCCGCAGGCGGAAGGCAGGAAAGATGCTCTGCTTTTGGCAAGCCCTGATGCTTGTTTGCTCCTGCTTTGCATTAAGTTATTTGTTGCGACTTAAAAACCAAACAAACAACTCTTCCTGCTGAGGCAAACAGCAAAAGAGGTCAGTGGAAAGGGAGTTGTGTCTCAGAGCCAGTGCCTGCCCTCATGGGGCCAAGCATCCCAGGGACCAGATCATAGGCTCAGCCCTGGGGTCCTGGCGTGGCCATGGCAAAGCCGAGCTCCTGCAACGTGGTTTGAGTTAAATGTTCTTTTCATCCCGCACAGAAGACGTGGATGTGTATGAAGCTGATTGCGTGTACATGCTGGGTTTGTTTCTTTTTTTCATTTATATCACATTTTCTAGCTGTTAAGGCTTTTGGATTTTGTAAGGGAGGCATTCTTATAGTGGTTGAAATGGCTTCTTCATTGGAAATTCTCCTAAATCTAACTCAAAAAATGTATATGAAAATGTCTAATAGTTGAAAGCAAAGTAAACCCTTTTTAGCAGTCCAAGATGCATTTATAACATTTTTTAGTTAGATGAAAATTTTGAGGGAAATTATTTCCATTCACTGGAAATTTTTGAGTGTATGATTTCAAGAGGTTGACAACAAATAGTAGCTCTTCTCTTGGTACTGAAGTTGGATTTCCAGTCCCAAAGGTTTTAGATGCAATTTAGTCGAAGCGCTGAAATTTCTGATGCTTTTCCTGTTTAACATGAGGAGCTCCTGAAGTTCTGCTGTAATTGTTCTCCCATTAGCAATGAAACCCAATATGCTCTCAAAAACAACCAAAACTGAGGGTTTGGAGTTATCCTTGGTGTACAGTGATGCTGTTTGTCGGTAGTGAGAAGTGGTGAGAGTCCAGGTTGAACTGAGTTTGGTCCAACCTTGACTGGCACCCTCCTGGCATTGCCAGGAGCATCAGGCGGAGTCATGAGGCAAAACTGAAGCAAAACCAGTGTGTAGATCACCAAAACATGGTTCCAGGGAGGAGAATGAAGACGTGGGGCTGTTGTCTCCATCTTCATCCGCAGTGGTGCAACTTGTGCTCTCAGCACCCCAACACACATTCCTAGCAGCAAGAACATGCTCCAAACATAGGGGCAGGATTTCATCCTTGCCTGTATATCAAAACCAGCCAGGGCCTGAGTTGGAAGAGGTTTTGCACTAAGAGTTGGCCATGTTTTGCTGTGCGCTGAACGTGTCATGGGCAAAAATACCTTTGGGGTGGTTGAACCCTGGCACAAGGCAAACATTTATCCCTGCTGCTGTGCCCAGAGATGCACAGGGGATGACCCATGTGTGTGAGTTGTGGGGTAGCAAGCTGTGCCTTGTGGGGTGCTGTTGCTCCCCAAATACTTCCCAATTGGTTGTTGATGTCTCACCAATGGGGTGAGCAGGTCAGTGGGAGCAATGCATTGAGAAACCAGGAGTGTTTGCCACCATCAACTCCCTTCCCAGCACTGCTCCTAGGGACGAACTCAAGCTCATAAATCTCCTACTCAGCAGGGAGCATTTGTGCTATAAACTAATTAGGTGAGTGGTCAAATACCACAAACACCTTTGCCCTCATTAGAGACCAATAACGATGCTGAGTAGGTGCTGAAATGCCTCATTAACAATGAGCAGGGCCTCCTCTCTGGGATAGAGGCTGCAAAAACAAGCCAGCAGCCCAAGGGTGCAGGAAGCCCTGACACTGGTTTGGTGCGCTGCTAATGATTTCAATGTCAATTAGCTAGTCCAAGGCTAATTGGAAGTCCTGGGCTTGTGGGCCAAAAAGCCAAGTCTTGGGGATGGTTGGATGTGTTTGTATTTGCCATGGAAATAAGGAATTTGACAAGTTTGTGTGATGATGAGCTGCTTCCCCTCTTCATCTGCCCTGCTGCTGTGTTGTCTCAGTGCCACTCTCCTCCTTTTACCAAAATCCTCTTTCCATCACTCTTTTTGGTTGCACACTCTTCCATGTTTACTATATTGCCCTCAAAGCCCACAGTGCTGCAGCCCTGGGTTGTTTTAAAGGATTTGGGTTGAAACCAGAGTCAAGGCAGACATTCTCTTCTAGTCACTTTGGGTTTTTCTGCTGTTTTCCAGGAAGAAACCTTTTTTGCACTGGTGGCATCATTGTAGTGTCTGGAATCTCCTCATGAATGTGGATCTGCGTAAAAGCAAACTGGGAAAAGTCTCCCAGACAAATTACCCTTTTAGTTATTGCTAAAGCAGAGATGAAACTGGTAAATTTTCTTCTGCCCTTGTGGTGTTATAAGTGACTTTAGGCTTTCCTACCACAGATTAGAGTCTCGTACGTGTGTATCTTGTGCAATCAAGATGTTGCAACCAGTCTGGAGTTTAGATTTCTGGTATGTTAGCATATGGCCAAGATGTGCAAGAAAGACGGCACAAAGCAGCATCGAGCCAGTGAAAGGGAGACTTAATAAGAGAAGAAACCTCATAGTGATGGATTTTCTATAATAATTCCCAAAAATGGCAAAGAAAATTAACTTTGCTTAAGCCAGGCAGAAATTCCTGACTCAGAAATTCGGCTAAGGCAGGTCCTCTAGGCCAAGCCTTCTGCCCAGACATGTCCTGCTGAATACACTCACTGATTTCTCCATTGGAGCAGAAAGCTCTAGCAGCATTCCTTGGATGCCATCCAGGGAGGTATGTGCGAAAGGGTCATTCCTTTGTGCGTGAGATCCTGTGTTTGCCCAGGTTGCATGTCACCGGGAACAGCACAGAGCAAATGGCAAATTCCTTTTAAAAGTGGTTTTGTGGAGGGGTAAAACGTGCAGCTGCATCCCTGTCCAGATGTGTGATGAGGAAGAACCTATCTCCCCTGCTGTCCCTCCTAGTCAAAAGCCTTTAAAAACCATTCTCCAGCTCTAAGGTTCACCCCAAAAGGCCTGTTAACACTTCCACACAGATGTGTCTGGGTGCTGATGGTCCCTGATTCATTTGCTTTAAAAGCAAAAACTTGCTTGCAGCTGGCTGAAAAATCAAGGGAGACATTTTGTAGAGGTAATAATAATGTTCAATGAAGAAATCCCTTGTGGATTTTCACAGCCTTTGCTGCTTAATGAACCTACTGATCCAGCCTGTAGTGTTGAAATAATCCTTCCAAGGATGTTAGAGCAGTCCCATTAAGTCAGGGGAAAGTTTTTACTGCAAAACTTTTGTTAATGAACCAAGATTTTGTTGTCAAAGGAAGAAATGGGGCTTTCTCTGACCTGGATTTAGGTGCAGGTGAATTAATTTAGATTTCTTTCCCCTGTGTTTCAGGCTGACACCTAATCATCAATATAGTTTGTAATGCTTCTTTTTCTTCTTTTGTTATTAACCAAGGGACAATACAGAGGTTTGTAGAAGGGAAATCCCCTTGAGTCCTGTTTAATACAAAGACAACACCTCCTTTAGCTCAGGAAATCCCTGAGCTGCATTTTTTTGAGGCTGGGAGAATATTCGGAGTGGAAAGAAGGGGGGAAATCACAGCATGTTTATTGTATTCTTTAATCTTTCCCTAGGGATCTGTTGTGGCTTAATCATTGCTTTTGGCTATTTCTAGTGACAAAATACAGGCTAGATGGACCTCAGAAAGCCATTATTACACTTGGTGTCATCCCGTTGTTCCTGTGCCTTTTAATTAGCATTATGGAAGTGCTGAGGGGCAGTTGCACAGAAGCATTTCTATCATCTTCATCACCCCGCTTTTCTTCTCACCCTTCCTCCGACAACTTCATTGCCTTTAACTGGCTTTTTGTCTGACTGTGGTACCACTAGCCTTTCTGAAGAGGTCAGTCTTGGCTGGGCTAAAGCTGTGCACAGCTGCTTTCATGGGGCTTTATCTCCCGCCTTCCAGAGCACTCCTGAGGATGCTCGAGCCTCCGGTGTTTGAGTGCTTCCCTCTCGGGTACCGCTGCTCCATCACAGAGCTCTGCAAACCTTCTTCTCCACACTTCCAGATGAATTCTTTCCTATCGATGGGCCCTCTAATGTTGACACTTCTCTCACAGATGCAAGTAAAGGGACTTCAGTGAATAACAATTATATGTGGAACGAACAGACTGTTATCAGGAACTCCATTGATTTGAACGGCAAAGCTGAGATCTGAATGGGGGCAAGGCACTGCTATGTTTTCATGACCTTCACTGCAAATTCAAAAGCTCTAGGTCCACTTAGGACCCTCAGAATACATGAAGATTTAGTTCATTATTCACTAGAGATCCCTTCTCAAAGTACAAACAAGGGATCCTAGCTGAAAATCCCTCCCTTGTTGAAGCAAAAGACAAAATTCCCCTTCCCTCAGCTAGGACCAGGATTTCCAGCCCCACAAAAGCCCACGTCTGACCTCTGCCTACCTTGGAACAGCCAGGAAGTGAAGAAAGCTCATCCATAGTGAACCAGACAAGTTATAGGTGAAGCCTGTCAGCAGAGAGCCACTCAGAAAGAGGCAGTGTTATCCTCGTTCCCATCAAAGCCATCTGGCTCTTAGTTGCCAAACCAGTGCCAAGCCCCAGTGACCTTTCAGAATCATAACTCTGCTTAGAAGATTTACAGTGGAAAAAAGCCACTTCTTGTGAGGAAACTCTTGCTCCTTCCTCCCAGGGGAGCATCTAGCTGCAATGACTCATACGTTCATCATCCTGGCTTCCCGTAACCGTCCAACAGTGGCTACAATGCACTGGCTTGGGGAGAATCCGTGCTTGCTTGCCTCTGAGATAGGGTGATGTAAGCTCCTGCTCTGGCTTCTCCTGGCTTTCCAGACTGTTGAAAGTTCAAAGCTTTAGTCTCATCACTCCATCACCCAGCAGGCTAACCCTGGCTTAGTCATGGACTTGCCTCTCCTGAAGTGATGATGTTTTAAAAGGGCTTTGGAATGATGAAGGTCCCAGAGGAAATGGAGGTGGAAGCTCACTGACAGTCGGGACCTGACTTTCCAGAAGACCTGCGTAAGTCACTGTCTGTTCTCAGGCAGAGCTGCAAGCCACAATTAGTGTTTGTGCTGGAGCTAACATGAAGACTTTCATTTCAAGTTGGCAAGATGTTCTCTACGAGGTACTGGTAGCCTGCAGGATAACCCTTGGAGAAGGAATTCTGTTATTCTGGGATAAATGGAAAAATAAGTACACTGAAGTCGGGAGGGAGACTATCGCTTCTCAAGTACAAGAGGAGCTGAAAAATGAGCTGGAGAGATGGGTCCAAGCCCTGAAACGTCATTCAGTTCAGATTTCAAGCACCTCAGAAATCCATAAGTGGATTTGGATGTGGGGGCCTTTAAAAAAGTTCAAGGTCTCTTAGAAAACTTGGGGGTTGTGTTCAGAGTTTGAAGTTTCCTGCCTCCACCAGATTCAGATGTTCCCTGATCTAGGGCTTTGCTCAGTCCTGTGTCCCATTGAACGAATAGGTCTGTTGAGGGAGCCGCGCTGGCTGGTCTGTGTGAGCCACTGCCTTCCTCCAAATAGATCAAGAGACTCAAGAGAGTCCTATGCTGGGGAACATGAGAGCAGCACCGAGGCATTTGACATGAGGTTGTTTGGATGTTAGTGGTTTTTGACTGTGGGACTCTTTGTGTCCTCTCCTTTCAAAATGTTCGACTGTTCCTCTGAATCCAAACCACATGGATTTTTTCCTGATGTCAGGTAGATGTAGTCAAATTCCTCCTGCTGCCAAGTACAAGGTGAGATGCCAACAAGTATGTGACAGGCTTTTTTGGAAAAGGGCTCCATGATCTCCAGAGCTCCCAAGGAAAAATTAGTTAACCATAAGTTCCCACAGCAGGCAAAGCAGACTCAAACCAAACCCTTGATGTAAATCTAAACCATGATGCTCACTGGAGTAAAAACTGTCCTTTTATGCGAAGCAGCCTGAATCCTAGAAGTGCATGAAAGCCAAATCTGAAGTCAGTCTTAATGAAAACTTGCTGTGCTGCTGGATTGCTTCTTGGCCTTCCCTTCCATCCCTCTCCCTTGAACTTCTCCAGCGTTCAACCTCTGCTGGGACTCTCATAAGCTATAATACACCCTGTGATAATTCCAGGAGACCTGGGGCTACGATCTCTGCCTTGGGTCAGCTCTTCATTTCTTAGCCTTCAATGGATGCCAGCAGCAGCAGGAGGCTATGAGCATTTGTGGGATGAGGAAAGTTGTCCATAAGATGCCTGAACTCATCATCTTGCTGCTTCACAAGGCGAGCACACAGCACAGGCTACCTAGAAAGGATGAGTGGAAAATAAACAGACATTGTGGAACACTTTTCTTTCCCTGTGGGATGGGTGGCTGCCAGGCAGAGCTCCATTCTGCAGGACTGAGGACCGATCTCTGAGGACCGATCTATGCCCTTTTTGTTTCCACTCTTTTCAAAGGGTTTTCATTTAGCCTTTCAAGTGAATGGATGTGCTCCCAGGAGCCAGCTTCACAAGGAGCACTTCTCTGGGGTGAGGGCACTGTGGTTTCAGGCTGGGTTTTGGGCTGTGCAGCCCTGTTTATTTGTCTGCCTCCTACCAGGCCGGAGCTCAGGTTGCAATCACAGGCAGGCTGAAAGAGTCCCGAGAAGGAGGAAAAAATCTCCCTTGTCCCATATCAGGTTTGCAGCTCCAAGCAGTGGAAAGGGAAAGCAGAGCACAGCTTTTCCAACGCAGACAACTGATGCTGGGGGAACGTCAGGGGCTGATTTTACTCAAGGAGAATTGATTGCAGCATCTCTGCTGCCATATTGCAGGGTCATAATGCTGTCTTCACCATCACTGGGAGCCCAAGGGGTGTCCCTCTGGGAACTGATGCGTTCACAGGAGGTGCAACAGGGAGGTGTTGATTACCTCCAGCTACTCCATCCCAGCAGAAGTTTTGGGTCTCTTAGGGCGGAAAGCTGTACCGCCAGAGCACATGGGAACAGATCAGGGCTTTTCTTTCCCACCAAATCTCTTCTTAATTTATTATGCGCCTGCTCAGCAAGGAGAAATGCCAGTGCTGCAAGGATTGCATTATCTGGGTTGTTAATGAGGCCATCGTGTTGATGAGCCATCAGCCTGGAACATTATCTTGGAGAGGTCCCTCTCTCCCTCTGCAGTGACTGAATAGACAGACCAGAGAAAGTCCTCAAGACTTATTGTTAGGGATTAAAATAAACAGCAGTCGAGGTGAAGCAGGGCTGGTGGCAGATGTGAGCAAAAGATTGCACAACTCCTTGCCGCTGAGGACGGAGCTGCCCTATTAAAACCAGCTACAGATGAGGAGTGTATGCATGGTGTATACTCATTAGAGATAATAAGTAATTAGGTGTGAAATGCCTGGGAAGGGCTCAAATCAAGGGATGCAGAGGGAATGGAAGAATCAATGGAGGCATGGAGGAGGAATCCTGTTAAATCTGCGGGCTGTGCTTCTGGTGTGAAGCTGGCAGCGCTGGCATAAAGAAAACAGGTGACTTGGGAAATTGCTTGATTTCCTTTCCTTCCCCTCCAGCATTTTCCCCAGCGGTGATGATCTGCCAATTCAGCTCTGAGTAAAAGTGACACATCTGGCAGTTTTACCCAGGAACTGCAGCCCAGATCGCTTTGCTTTGCTAACAGCTCAATATTTTGTCATATTCTGGGCCACCCGTGAACCTCAGAGAAGTCAGACTTGCCAGCAAATCTGCCTATCTAGCTGTGCCGGCAGGATCTGGCAGCAGCAAAGGTGGTCATGAGCTGCAACGTGTGATGGTCCCCACTGCTTCCAGCTGATGGGCACGTGCGGAGTTGGGTCCCTGTTGGCAGTCCTAATGTATAAGGTCATGATGTTGAAGGTGGCTTCTGGGAAGGACAGAGGCAGGCTTGTCAGGGATCAGGTTTGCACAGCCTTTAGCTGCTCTTGGGAGGCTGTGGTGGGGCAGAGGAAAGGCGTCCTCTGTGTTAGCATCTCTGCAGATACCCATCACAGCTGCCAGGGAATTGTCTATTCAATTCCCTCTACTCCAAGTGTGATAAGAACAGATAAGCTTTCCTGGCAGGCCTTGCTACCCATGCACACCAACTGCACGCTACTCCTTGTAAGAAGCAGGAAGCATGGTTTTGTCTCGAGAGGGCAGGCTCTCTTCTAACAGGGAGTTTTAGACCCAGCATATCAACCTCTGGATGCCAGCTGTGACCATCCTTGGCTGCCCTGTAGATGCCTCACTACATGCTACTAGTTTTGGTGATAATTATAGTATGCAAATGGTCCAGAAATGTATCACATATTCACATGGGTATGAGTGGGCATGTATTTAGAACAAGAAATCAGTATGTTAGCTTACAGAAGTAAGTCTCCTAAGCTATCTATATTGCATTCAAAGGTTGGCTGTTCAGTGAACTAAGTGGTTCACTTGGTTGATAGTAGGGTGCTCTGTGGGACCGGTTTCAGGAGGTGGTGGAGTTGGGAAGGGAGCACACTTGCTGCCCAGGTTTGTGCTGGGTAGGGGTGGGCATAAGGAAGCCAAGATGAGGGTGCTTTTTTAGGGCTAAGGATGGGTCACCACTTGCTCTGTCTGAACCTGGCAGCTTGGAAACCCTCCCCAGACTTCATCTCCTTCAAATTAATGGATGTTAAACCCAGGCTGAGATTGCCAGGGCAAAAGAAACGTGCTGTAAGCAAACATTTGCTGAGCACCAGCACCATGAAATGTGCGAATGCCTGCAGGGAAAGCAAACCTACGCCTTGTGGAGTGCTGGTACTCGGCACAGGAGGGAGAGATGCAAACCCCACTCTGTTTTCAGACTGCTGTTTCTTAAATCAGCTGGAGCAGATGCCTTCAGCTTGCAGGAAGGGATGCTGCTGCGTCATGCGGCTTCTTCCATCTGAGCCTCTGTCAGCTGCAAGATAAAGGGGAACACTAAGTGGAAAAGGTTCAGGTGCTGGCAGCATGTCCTCTGCTTAGAGACGTGCAGCTGACATGTGCAGCTCACTCTCCAGTCCTTCCCAAGATCACTACCTATAGAGTCCCCAGGCAGCTCGTGCATTAGGAATGGCAGAATGAGGTAATTGCTTTGTGCAGTTCCTTGTAGGGACTCTTTTTTGTATGCAGAAAGTGGATTGTGTTAATTTGGGCATATGCCAACCAGGAAATACCAAAAGCTGAAGATGGACCCGTTACAAACAGGCTAACCAGCCTCAGATGTCCCTTCAATACTGGAGTATGGAAGGTAATAGAGAGCACATGGGCCCTGTAAATAATGAGATTATTAACAAATACACAGAAATAAAGCCATTTGGCTGCCTGGGTGAAACACTGAAGCTACAGGTTTCAGCTGAAATCTCCTAATTGCCCCTGATTGCCCTGCAATGGGTGCTTTTCCACCACCCTGTCATGATCAGAGGTTCTGTGTTGGGTTTTTGTGTCTCTTGTGTGCCACAGTTTAATCCTGCATTTTTCTCCTGAGGAGCAGCTGGAGGAGAGGCTGGGGCAAAACAGAGATGCTGATGTTCTGGGGCACGAGGTGTTGGCAGGCAAGGGGATGCTGTGGGGAAAAAGCACGAAGTAGGAGAGACAGTATGCCTGCCCAAGGAAGCAGGGCAGAGCTGTGAGGTGCGCTTGCCTCTTCTTGCCTGCTTGACCCCTGTTCTGCTGCTGCCACTTCATTGCATGAGCCTAAAAGCCTAGGAATGACAGGAGTCAGAAGGAGCCTCAGGGAAAACTCACAACTCCCAAAGTAAGGAGCCCAGGAATGGGGTTTCAATCCCTCTTTTGGTAAATCCTGACCCTGTTTAAGGAGGAGGCTGCTGGTGCTCATGCAGGTTGTAAAGCAGTCAGGTCATTTGTCTTCATGGTGAAAGATGGATCAAGGAGCCCCACTCCAGTCACCCAGCCTTAAAGATGCTGGCCCAGTTTCTGTTTCTTGTGTCTGAGCTTTCTTTCCTGGGCTGGAACAAGGGTGTAGGCAGACATCAATGCAGCATATGTGTGTGCGTGTGTTTTCCCTTCAGGGGAAGGAGGAGAGAGAACTGTGACCAAAGCAACATGCCTTTACAGCCATGAGGATGAGACATGAGGCAGTGTGACCAGTGGCTCAGTGGTGGGATGGGAAGGATGGTGCCAGCTTGGGATTTTGGAGACATCAGGAATGAGGCAGGCTGGTTGGACTTTATATCCATAGCCTGGTGCTGAGAGTATGGGGTGGCATTAACTGGGGGCTAGAGGGGATTCCTACAGCTTTTTGCACTTTGGGCTCTTCCTTCAGAGCCACAGCCACGCTCCTGGGCTTCAAGGATGGAGTAGGAGCTCTGCATCCCCTGAGCCTGGAAATGGGCAACAGGCTGTGCAATAGGCAGTCTTCAGATCTTCCATTGTGTTGCTTCAGCATCACTGTTTGACCTCGAGCATTTGAGAGGGGACATTTTAAGCCATTTTTAGATGCCTGGCTGAAAAGGGGAATGGAAGGAGGAGGGAGAGAGAAATACCATGAGGTTACTGTTACATCCCCGACACAATAGGAACTTTTATTAGCAATTTTCCATTGTGTTGCAAATGGCAAAGATCATGGTTATATTTGCATGTTCAGACTGTCCTAGAGAATTAGCTTTCCTCTGTGATTGGGAAATAGTTTTCACATTGCATTAGCTTAAGTGTTTGGAGTGAGATACAAAAGCTGCGCTTGAAGAGCGCTGGCTCTCCTGCATTGAAGACCTTCCTTCTTACCTGGTAGGTCGACCTAGGGAAAAAAAACATATTGTAAGAAGCTTTCTGTGGGATAGAGAAGGAAGAGGCTGCAGGTAGGCAGCACCTTCCCTCCAAGGATATTGACTGCACTTCTCAGGCCAATAAAAATACATGCATTCCTGGCTAGAATGACAATAAGGACATTTCTCTAGGATAAGTCAGGAATTGACTAGATTTATGCTTGGCTCTGCAGAGGACATGCAGCTATTGACAGCCTGAAAGCAATTAGGCCAAGAAAACAAAACAGAAACAACTGGGAATCGTTGCAGCTTTCAGTCTGCAGTATTGCTTCCAGGACCATAGAGCCCAGGCGCTTTGACGCAGGGCCATGGCCCTGTTGGCTTTTTTCTCCCCTTCTGAGATTTGGTACAGTGCTTTCTGCAGAGGAGTTCTGGTCTGTGGTCTGGATGAAGCCGTGATATGCATCTTCCCCATTGTGGGACCTGGAGCACAGTCACCAAACCACTGGCTGATGGCAGGATGGAGGCTCAGAAAGCTCTGCCTCTCCTTGCTTTCCCCTGCATGACCAGATATGACTTGGGCACAACTGTGGTGCCAAGGGTGAATGGTAAAAATCACTACAACACCGTTCCCTAGGTCCTTGATTCTCTTCTTGCAGCTTTTCACAAGCTCTCCAGCTTCTATGCAACACCACTATAGCAGAAATACCCAAAGCATTTTGCTAAAGGGTGGGAAGCTGTTGCTGCTGAAGGCAACCTGCTCCACTGAGCCTTAGTGCTTCTTCCCAAGAGAGAAAAATGGATGGGAGCATTTTGTGTGTGCTTTCCAGAAACCAGCAAGTTAACCCAGTCATCCTGAGAAATATTGTTACACCGGTGTTGATTCCAGCCTTGGGCTTATTTTGTCTTTTTCCCCAAGAAAACCTTGTCTTGTTTTTAAGGACTACTCCTGCGTCACTTTAGGGTTGTGCCAAACACTGGAAGCGGTGCCCTATGTGCTGCAGACATGGTTTTCATCCCAAGGTTGAAGGTGCTTGAGCTATAGTGTGAGATTCATTGGGCTTGGTACAATACAAGACCAGGTACCACATGAATGAGGTACCCACCCTGCACTCTGCTAATCCCAAACCACACTGCTGACGCACAAGCCTAAGGGAAAAAACATATGTGTACTGTACAGCATGAAGGTCAGAATGATGTTTGGGCTGTAGAGTCACTATTTGTCCATTCTACTCACAGAAAAGACCTTCATATTGTGTTACCATCTGGACAGCAAATGTGCCCTTCTACGGAAACTCAGTTTTAACCTTTGCTCATTTTGTTTAAGAAAGAATATAAGGCAAACGTGTAACATACGCACTAGGGATCTCCTGTCAGCACCGCATCTAGGTCAGGAGAGCTGACTTGGCTGTGTTGCTTGTGTCATGCATTTATGATATGTGTATATAGATGCATGTATTTGAGTTTATTCTTTGTATTTGGAAGTGAGGGAAGACAGAATCTCTGTTTGAAGCAAGGGTATTCCTAATGTTAGCATTTTAGATCTGTGATTATTAGTTTTCATGGGAACAGCAAGTCCCACCACATGCTGAGAGCTCCACACAATGTGCTCCTTCATGGCAGTGGCACAATGGTCACTGGGAGGCAAGCATATCTGCTACGGGTCCTTTGATTCATGGCAGCTATTGCATGGATCATGACCATCAGTTAATCTGATCTCCCACAGACCATGAACATATTGTTTCTTGCTTCACTGGTCATTAGTAGAGACAGGTCATGTTGTTTGATGATCTTTATTTGGGCTGTTTAGGTGATGGGGTGGTAACTGTCAGGCTTGTGTAGTTCATGTGTGATGGAGCAAGATGGGATGACTCCCTTTGCATAGCTATCTATCAGCTGTATTTGGCTAACTGGAGCTAAGACCCCTCCCTCCAGGCCTTTCACCTTCTTTCTGTTTAGAAAGACCTAATATTCAGCAAAAAAAAAACCAGCATAACCCATAAGGAGAGACTTGGAGTTCTTTTTTGGAGGGGAAAGGTCAACCTTATATTTATTCAGTGACCTGGTAGCTTACCACCAAAACTGAGTGGAGCAGCAGAGCTGAGTGCTTCTGCAAGAAACCTGGAGCAGGGCTGTCCTGCTGTCCTTCAGGGACAGAACAAGGGGAATGGCTTTAACCTGCCAGAGGGGAGATTGGGATGAGCTCTTAGGCAGAAGTTTTTCCCTGTAAGCGTGGTGAAAGTGTGAGGATTCCCTTCTCAGAGTGCCCAGAGAAGCTGTGGCTGCCTCATCCCTGGTAGTGTTCAAGGCCAGGCTGGATGGGGCTTGGAGCAACCTAATATAGTGGAAGGAACTGAATGATCTTTAAGGTCCCTTCCAACCCAAACCATTGTTATGATTCAAACTCATAATGAAGAGGTTTAGTTGGTTAAATGTCTATTGAAGATGGGGGCTGTTGCTGCTGGTGCTGGGGTGTAACCCCCCCAGCCATGGTCACCCGGCTTTGTACAAGCTCACACAGCCCTAACTCTATTCAGTGCCCTTCAGTTCCCTGCAACATCCCTACAAGATGCTGCTACTCATTTTACAGTGTTTAAATGGGTCTTGACAAGATTAAATTGGAAAACAAACCCCTGCAGCTCAGGCTTGAGCTGTTGAGATTATAAAGATTGATCAAATAACACAATTAAACGTATTTATTAAATAAATGGGTGATTTATCTTTCTTTTGCTGTGCACCCGCAGAGCTGATGCTGAGCTGCCTCTTGCTGGCTTTAAATGTGTCCCATTGCATGATGCTAGTACCAACAAGGGCTGAACCAAGCTTTGCTTCACATTATTGAGCAAGACCGGCCGGTTTTGGGTTAGTACATAGCTCCATTTGCCCATCTTCTTGTTGGGCTGAAAAGCTGCCCAGCACTTGTTCTTCCAGACGGGCCTGGGGCTGTTTCCATTTGTGCCAAGAAAGCTGGGCTTTGACAATCAAAACAAACAACTTTGTCCTTCC
Source organism: Pezoporus flaviventris (assembly GCF_033815535.1). Taxonomy (NCBI): domain Eukaryota; kingdom Metazoa; phylum Chordata; class Aves; order Psittaciformes; family Psittacidae; genus Pezoporus; species Pezoporus flaviventris. The sequence goes on along the minus strand of NW_026892653.1, from coordinate 791,292 downwards.
ATCCTGTGTCCCTCCCATTTAAAAGCATGTCTCTCTTTTTTGTTCTGTAACTTGGCTTTGTTTTAAAAGGCAAAGTCCATTCTGCATCCCACCCACTTTAGCACTGTCCCTTTAAGATTGGATTTTGGCAGCACGTCCAGTGGCTGTGGCTCCTGTCCCAAGCAGATGGCTTTAGTTAGGCCAGATTCGGTGGCAGGTCTCTGGGATGCCGAATCTCAGCTCGTTCACTCCCTTCTTCTGTCATCAATAAAGCCATTGAGAGAATCTTTAATAAATAAACAAAAAAGCATTTTTCAACAGACAGTGGGATGGAAAATGACTCATAGGAACACAGGGTATAAAGTACACTCTAGTATTAGGTATTACATGTGTCAAGTTTCTGTTTGGGGTCCAAGAATGCTGTGGTTTTTCTCTAAGGATTATGCCATTGTGGAATAATGTCATTGTGGAGTATTTGGTCAAGATGAGCTGATTGAGTCTGGTGGTTACTTACAAATATATGTATTTCTGTATTTTTCAGCATTTGGAAAATCTGTGACAAGCAGTTTTTGGGCAATTATTGCCATCACTGTTTCCAGCCCTGCCAAATGCCATGAAAACTGCTGCAGTCATGCTTTCTCTCCTCGTTTCCTTATTCATTCATGTAGGACCTGTGATTTTTTTGCTTGGGATTGGGTGCAAACTGGGCAGGATCTTTTGCACTGGCTTAGATTTACCAAAAGACCTTTCCAGCCCTGGAGAGAGGCTGTTAGGAGCACGCATGATATTAATGTGAATGAAGAGCAAAGTCCTTAAGGGATGCAGGAAACCACCAAGTTACAGACCCTCAGCAGTGCCAGTGGGCTTGGGTGGTGGTCACCAAAAAGGCCTTTGCGGAGAAACCTTAATCTGCTAACCCTTGCTCCTTCTCTGCAAACGTTAGTGAGTGAATGCAATTAGAAAAGGAACATTTCAAGTGTCACACACACTTGTTCTAGCAAGTCATCTGCAGAGTTAGGAAGATGCCTGAAGAGGGCTGATGCCCAGTTTCTCTTTCCTTGCATCCTGTGACCCTCATTTTCAACATAGTAATCCCTAGAAATACTGTCATAACTGGATTTAGGAGGAGGTTGCATAGGATATCACACTTCCTTCTCATTACCAAAGCGAGCTGATGATTAGAAAAGGAGAAAAATCTTTCACAGTTTGTTTTCCAACCCCTCTGCAGGAAAAAATTATGCATTGTGATGATCCTAACTCTAGAAATCATAACTCTGTGATCCCTGTTATAGCTGTTATCATCACTTGTACCTCCCCAGTCTGTGTTGTGTGGAGGTTTGACAGCTCAGGGTCAGACCCAGGGAGTTCCTACTCTCATTGGAGAGTAAAAAGGAAGTGTCAAAGGATAAACGTGAAGGAAAGGGCTTGCACTGTCAGCTCAACAAAATATTTATAGAGCACTATACACATGACAGCAGACAGGCTGTAAAAATGCGAAACACTTGAAGCAAAACGAGGCCATTTGGATACAGAAAGCCTCATTTTCTAATGACAAAATAAAAAAGAAGCATGTATACAAAGAGCCATTTCTAGTTTTGTCCATCTGTCACCATCCCTCTGATTCACATCATTACCTTCTTTGTCGTCTGTTTTTGTCAGGTTTTGTTAGTAATGGACAGAGGGCATTGTGGGAGGGTGTAGGTGTATGTGTACCTCAGGGAAGAACACTGCCCTGCAGCCAAAATGGAAGCAGAGGTGGCCTGGCCCGAGACGGTTCTGTCTGGCAGCTCGTTTTAGGGTAAGGCCGGTGTATGGCTGTTGAAAATTGCTCCCAAAGCATATTGGAGCCTGCCTAGAGCAGGTATGTGTGCTTACTGAAGGAGTAGGTAACATAACTTTATGGTTCTTGCCATTGCAACCTCTACCTACCTACTACCTACATAGCTGGGACACCTGCATTAATACCACCTTAATGCAAACCATAATAAATATAATACATACAGTGTGTTTATAAACGTTATAATCAGGTTATCTATTATGGTAACACATAAATGCAGATTGGAGGAAAACAAAGTGACAGATCACCTTGGCTTCCAGTGTCGGAATGACATTCTGGCATTTCCAGGATGGGCAGCATCCAGGCAGTTCAGGAATAATACGGTCCAGGAGCCAGCATCAGCTGGGGAAAGCCGTTCTAGCTGAATCACATCACAGAGATGGCATGTGCCATTCCTGTGATGCAATTATTCTTCATAGGCTCATTGACCTGAAACTAAACTCCTGGTAAAGCTGAGATTTGAGGCAGCCTTCGTTTGCTTGAGTCTGAAAAGGCAGAGATGGGGCTCCAGGGGAAAGGGCAAACATGCGGGGGAAGCCAGCTTGCCATTCCCGTGGATGTTTTTAGGGGATTAAGAGGGGAACGATGGCGCTCCGGGCCTGTCTCAAAGTTTAGGAATTACCTGGAGGGCCACTGGAATCCGTCTTTGGATGACTGGAGATTTTTTCCTATCTGCAGTGACAGAAAGCGAGTCCAGAGGTCTGGAAACACCCCCTGAGCTGTCAGAAGAATGATGGTTGCTCTTTGCAGCTCGGTTGAAAGCTGACCCATGGCAGGCAGCAGCAGGAGATGGGGGCATCTCAGCCCTTCTGCCCATTGTTGTGGGCAGGTCTGCCATGAGGGAGGCTGAGGACGGGGGACACCCTGCCACAGGAGGGGCATCAAACTGGTCTCTGGTTGCTCCACCACTTGGGCTTGGAGAGGAGCATGGAAGAGGAAGGAAGCAGGGGGAAAGTCTTGCCTTTCCCTGAGGTTCATTGTTGCCTCCTCTATCTCCTGTAAATGCCCAGATTTAGCACTAGGAAGGTGGGGTTGGAGAGGAGCAGTTTGGGTCCCCACCACTTAATGTCCCCAGGCCTGGAGGAGCTAACTCTCCCGAGTGGTTGGCTGGTAACTGGAAAGACTGGAAGGTGTTTGGGAAAAGAACCAAAGATTTGGGGCTTCAAGAGGCCTCAACTGGAGAACGATAGGCAGCTTGATGGAAAGTCTTTCCCAGCCCCAAACCTGGAGGGCAGATGTCAGCCCCACTGTCACAAGTGATGCTTGCTCTTTCAGCTTTATGGTCTACAATTTCCTAGGTGCTTTGCTTAGTTGCTGTTTCCATTGCTAATATCCCCAGATAAAGTGATCAGTGAGAAAATGGAGGAGCAATAACACAGACCTTTATATTTCCTAACAGAAATCTCTTAATGTTGTTTTTCTTTTTCATCCCAAAGGTGCCTGGCAGCAGGTGAGGAGCTGGGACTGGAGTGGGAAAGGCAGCACAGTTTAACACAGAAGCCATCCCAGACATCCCTGTTTGACCACCGGAGCGTGGATCTGGCCAAGCAACAGTAAGGAAATAGCCTCTCCTTTCTTTCCTGGATTGGTAAATTGCCTAACACAGTGCAGAACGTTTCCTGTGTCATGGTTTCATGTGTGGACTTTGCTTGTGAGATGGTGGCTGCTTGAAGGCACTCAGTTCACTGACAGCTGCCCCGAGCACCTCTGTCTGCTCCCGGATTCCTGCAGCTATACAGGTTGCATTGTCCCTTCCCAAACTATAAGTCTGCCAGGTCATTTGTTCTTATGACATGCTGCTTACAGCACGAGCCTCAATTATACTGCACCTCCCAAAATATTTCCTCTGTAGAAACCCTAATGTTCAGCCTGTGAAAGCCAGCACTTGAATCCTGCATTTGGGATCGGGGAGTACATCAGGCAGCATGGAGATCTCGGCCATCAAGGTTGTCTGTGTCATGCTGTGCTTTGTTTCCACGTTTCCTGGATGCTCCAGGAGAACGCAGAGTTCGAGGTCTCACGTCCCTTTGTGTTTGGTGGTGGTAAGATGCTGTTGCAGCCCAAAATCTGACTTAATTTTTAATTATGCTATATCTTTGCTGTGCAGCAGCACAGGCTGCAGTGGCCTGGTTTCCAAACTTAGGACTTTATGGCAGTTCTCTCCTGCAGGAAAAACTAGGGGTAGGGAAAATCATTCTGGAAGCTCAACAACACTGAGCAGCCTTCTAGTAAGTGGTGCTCCTAAGCAGCCCTGCAATAACAAATGGGAAAGAGATACCCACAGACTTTTAATGGACGACCAGTGTGTGTGCCATGCAGCCCTCTTGTATTTGAGCAATAAGGTCTTGTGGGCAACCCTACAACACCCCCCTCCCCCCCCCAAAACCAGTATGCAGATGGGAACAGGGTAAAAAGAATATCATAAAAGAGAAGCATACTTCACTTTCCAGCTTCTAGGGAGTTGGAAATAATGTGGAAAAAGATGTTGTTAGTTAATACTGATGAATGATCCTCTGGCAGCCCCATTAATCAAAGCTAATCATCAGAATGTTTTGGGGAGAAAAAATTTGTGTGCACTGGTTTTGATTCCTGTATAGAATAAATGGCTTTATCAGTTTCTTCTCTGGAGTTTGACCAGCATCCTGTGGCCTGCTGTTTTCTTGACCATCTAATGACTCAGAATAATCAGGAGGGCCCAGCAGAGGTTTTGTTGGCATTAAGAGCTTGAGTTAATACTTATAAAAGCAGCTACAGGGGTCAGATGCACATCCCTGTTGACTCTTGGGGTGATTTCAACCATGACAATTAGCTCTAATTTTGATTTATTAACTTCTGCTGAGCGTGTGCATTTGCAGTCCAGGTATCTCTTTGCTATAGACTTGTGATTCAGGGAGGATAATTTATTACCTTGTATTTCCAAACAATTGCTCCACGAACAATCCTTTGCTGTTCTGCAATAACTCTGCATCCGTCCCCCCTAAACTCCCTGTTTCGAAGTGTAAAGGGCTCTGGCTTGCTCCTATCAGGAAAATCACTCTTCCCATTTTGCAAAGGTGTTTTTGTAGTGCAGGTGTGACAGAAAAGATCAGCTCAAGTGCTTTATTCAGCACGTGTGCTATTAAAACCGGTGAAACTCCCCATCCAGGGGACTGGAAACGGATTGAAGGTCAAAGAGCTGACTCATTGGCTAGCTCTGATTTTATGGGTCCCACAAATTTCACAGACACCTTTGCATGCTGAGAACTGCCAGGTGAGCACTGCAAATAACAGCCACCACCATCAATCCCAGCGTGAGGATCCCTGGGTGCAAACACTCGCAACTGGTTTCCAGGACATCGGATTTTATGTAAAGGCTGGAACATGGTTTGTGCTTTTTTGTACGGATTTTCTTACAACGGCAAAACGAACGTGAAATTCATTAGCAAGGACTGAACCCTGGATCATCTGTTTAAAAAATGCAGGCTTTTGCCAAGCTGATAGAAAGGAAAACCGGAGGAGCAGTATAAAACTTTATATCCCATTTTATACCACAGAGCTGCAAATGGTTGACAAGGATGCTGAAGCCACTGGGCTTTGCAATTAGGGAAACTAATTGCAATAATGGGAGATGAAATGCAAGGTCAGCCAGCAGCCAAGGAACAGCTCGTGGCCGTCGATGGTTATACCAACCACAGTCAACATTAAAACTTTTTATAGTGGTGTTGGGACTACGGCGCAGAAGAATAAGAAATCAGAGAAGGCAAATGCATATAAAGTGCCTTGGAAATCCCTCTGCCATTGCAGTGTTACCTTCCTAACCGGGTCCTAACCCCTACCCATGTCCCCTGAAAGAGCCATTATGCACGTTATGTGTCAGCAAAGACCCGTATTTGTTTTTTTCTCTTTGTCTCAGTACTTCAAATAACTTTTTGCCATGCAATTCTTGATGTTTATTTTTTTCTCCCTAAGAGTTGATAGCTAAATATATCACCTATCTCAACACTTCAACTTTTGCTGTTTATTTAACGACATTCACTCACTTCGGTATGATTAAGTTCATCTGTGCCCGGGTGTTTTGGTTAGCATTAAATTCCCTTTATTTTGGGAAGCTCATTTCCACACCATGCTTTCTCCCAGTTGCCTTCCTGTAAATGAGGAGGGTGGGTTTTGATTTGGATCTCCCCTCCTCCCCATTCCTGCCTTGCAATTTTTCCTTCCTGGCTTGCGACCGGCTTTCCAGCTCTGCCTCTATGGGTGTGAAAATCCATCCTGGAACAAGCCACTTTCTCCAGCAGAAACAAAACTGTCTGCTGCTGGGGAAGCCAACACTGCAGCGGGGAAGGTGTTGAGACCTTCATCACATCACCTGCTTGGGACAGCCCCAAAACACAGCCCTTTGCAGAATGTCCTTGCTGCCACCATCAAGGGGTGGTGCTGGAGGTGGGACCCGTTGCATGTGCACCAAGGCATGAGTGGTCCCTTACGCCAAGTCTGGTGACTCAAAGCATTTGGGATTTGGGCATCAGTGGGGTTTTTTCCTCCCCTTTACAGCGTGATGTCCAGTTGAGGCCCCGTAGCGGGCAGATGCAGAGCGGGGAGGGAGAATGCGCTCAGCCCTGCAACAGCAACTGAAACGCTCCACCTGGAGGTGAAAGCAAATTATAACGGGATTTGTGCATCAGCCGCTGCGTCAAGGAAGCCAGGGGTGGATATTCGCTTTGCATCGACTGGAAACCGAGGTTGTTTTGAGGAAATAACCTGTGATTTAAAAGAAAAGCAACGTGGAAGTGCGCTAAGCCATTCCAGGTGATGGAAAGGCAGTGCATGGAGGAGATGGTGCTGTGCTGGGGGGATCTCTCCCAGCATCTGCCTGCAGCCCAGCTGCCTCTGTCATGGTGAGCTGAATGTGGCCAGGGCAGAGCATTTGAATTAAGGGATCCCCTTCCTTTGGCACAGGTTTCTTTTGAGTTTGGTGGCTGAAGGTTTTTCACTGCTGCCGCTGCATCTCCGGGCAAGCCTTTTTTCAGGGTGCTCAGCATTCGCCTCCTCGTCATATTTTGTTAATTTTTGGTATATATCTTAAATATTCCACTGAACTAATGTTCACCATTCAACCTGCCCTCAGTAGCCTGCAGTTTACAGAAACAGCATTTTTCAGTTATGAGCAATGTACTGAAATGAAGTCACCCACGCTAATTAGAAGTACAATTCCGAGAGCTCAGGACCTTGGGGAAGGTTGGGACTATGTCTGAGGCAGCATCTATATGTTTTGGAATACCAGCTCCCTGCTAACTCTGATGTACACTGAGCTGAACGAGCCAGTGATGTGACCCACCAAGCATTTCCACAGTTTCTGCAAACAAAAAACCCTCCACTGTCTCTGGAGATATTTTGCTCGTAAATATTGCTCCGAGGGAAATTAGTGCTGAATATATGTGGAAAATAACCAAAAACTATAGTCATATATCTTGTGAGACTTACAGGAAATTAGCGCAAGTGAATTACCCTAAACAAAATTATCCTGCCACAGAGCATATGGGTTCCAAGGAGGAATTTGAAAATCATTTCAGGCTTTTTTTCTTTGCAAAGCTAATGTATCTTGTAATTTTGTACAGCCCTATTGGCAATAGGAAAGAACCTGCCTTGTCCAATTAAGAATTAGAAGTGGAGGAGCAACAGGGAGAAAGATTTCTATTTAAAAAAATAACAATAATAAAGTGATTTTGTTCTCAAACTCCATGAAACCCTCCTGAATTCTCTCCAACACAGCAATATTTGCTGGTACCAGGTAAACGTTGGTAGCTTATTGCCAAGACTTGACTTAAAATGCAGCATGCGGCATGAGGACTGAGGGAGGGCTGGGAGAGGTGCCATGGGCAATAGGCAGCATGGGGCATCTCCTGCAGAAACCAAGGACCCATTCTCTAAAGCACGAGTAAAAGCACAGTGGCTATTTTAGTGTTTTTAAGTATTTACTGCAGTCTCAGGAAGCAGGAAATTCCTACCACTATGGGGGAAGCACAAAGTTCAGTTGGATGAAGAGGGAGGATAAAAGATGCTAGGAAAACGTACTTGATCCTGACGGGATTCAGCAGCCTCTAGTTAGACAGCAATTTATCATTTGCAAGAGCACAGCACAGTTTTGGAGCAGAGATACCTGATGGCTTGAAGCAAACGGGTCCAGCTGGTGGGTTTTGAGGTGTCAATGGCACTTCTGCCCAGCACTGTTGAAGGAAGGAGCTTCTGCCCTGAGCCCCAGCCAGCCCTGGCTGCAGAGAGGCTGTGACTGTCTTAAACGATGCTTTGGGTTATCATAAAAATCGAGGAACTGGCTTCAGGCAGGCTCAGGCTTTCAAGTTTATTAGCTGTGTTTTCAAGCTGGGCTCCAATTCCTTCTGCTGGAGCACACGCCGCCTTATTTTCCTTGCCATCTCCTGCTGACTGTAATGAGCTGTTGGAGGGGAGGGAAGGAAAGGTCAAACTCCTTCAGCATCAGGTGCGAACAGGGATGCATGGAAAACAGATCCCTGTTATCGTAGCAACCGAAGCATCGCCCTTGGCAGGCTGGACAACAGTGATGCACACAGGGTGGGTTGCTGCGGCAATGGCAATGCTTGGGTGGCCAGGGCACGTTGCAGCCACCTTACCCCTGTGCATGGTGGGGTCTAGCTCTTCCAGCAGCTCATATCTTGATCTCCAGTACAGGGAAGCCTTTTAGTGCTGAAATTGTTTGCTTTTCACTTTTCACTGTGGAAACTAAAAGACAGAGATTCCAGCACACTCGTGATGCTTTGCTTTGGGAGAGGTGAGATGCAGGGAGCAGGGATCAGACACTAGGAGGTTGAATGCATTTATGTTTGCTGAAATCCAGGTCTATCCATCCAGAAAGCATGATAGGGCAGCTCTGGCCGTGTTCTAGCAAGAGAAGATGCCAACACAAGATCAAGTCAATCGGGAATACTGGATAATAATGACCACAGGATTTATGATCTGGAAGGGAAAATATGCTCCTTCTTTTAAAGGCAGCCTGCTTGCCCTTGGTTGGTGCTCGGGGGGTGAAGCACCTATACATCCCCCTTTGTGGTGTGGTGCTGGTCCTTCTCCAATTGCTGTTTCTCAGCGAGGCTTGCTGTGGATACCTTGGTCCTTGAGTCAGCAGTACAAGCTGTTTCAAAAGGTTCACGTGCTGCGAGTAACCTCAAGCAGTTTGCTTTACCTCTTTACTATGGCATTTTCTCTCCTAGAAACAGAGCAATGGGAAACCACAGAAGCAGGCTGGAAAATGCACTCAGGTTTTCTCAGAATCTGGACAGTAAGCTGCTGATAAGGGAGGAAGACTTTAAAACTTCAAACACCCATTAAGTGAGAACCGTCTCTGCTCCACACGAGCCTCTTCCCTTCCCTGGGCCCAGTTCCCAGCACACTCCATGTTGTTCCCTGTTCCTGGGTGGGAAACAGCACTATAGAAAGTTGATGCTTGTGATTTTCTGCCTGGGATTTGCTGTATGCTGCTGGACACTCATTCCCAAGCTATTCTATCGAAAAGCCCAACATTGCAATGATGATGGGGAGAGCACTGGTGGTCTCCAAGCTCCCCACCCAAGCAGGGAGGAGATGCAGGTCCTCGCTGCAAGGCTGGGTTGTGGCTGCTTTAGCTCTCTGCTAACACTCTTTACTGAAGTGGCAGGCATCAATCAACAGTCCATTTAAATTAAGTTTATTTTAAACCCGCAAGGAGCACTGTCCATGAATTCTGCGAGCCGGCAAAACAGCATTGTGATAATAATAGCATTGTGTTAGAGCCTGTTGTTGGCAAATTCTGGCTGGAAAAAGGGTGCCCATGAAGTGCTGTTCAAAGCACCTCAAATTCCACCATTGTAGCTGTTGCTTTGCACAGGCGTCCCTGGTGTAGCTCTCCTCTACTTGGGAGCCCCCATCCTCCCATCCCAGGCGACTCAGTGCTGGTGACAGCCAGTGATGATACTGGTTCCTGCTGCCTTCAAACCCAGCTTGGCTGGGGAGGGGAAAGCACTCCAGTCCCCATAACAGAACAGTGCCTGCTGTCTAGTGAGATCTGTCAGCTCCACTGTCACAGGTATTGGTGATGACGGGTGAGACAGCAGCTCCTCCTAACTGATGGGTTATTTTTTCTCCACATGCAGTTCAATGGGAGGCCAATGCACTTGAGGGGTTTTCTTTTTCCTTCCTTGCTGTCACAGTGGGAAGTTTTCTGGCTCAGCCTGTCTTTGCCTCTGAGTGGTAACTCCTTAGCAGATGAAGCGTGGATTCACCTGCCTTACCTTAGGCATCTAAAGCTCAGGCACCTAAGCCTGTGCTAATTACTCCCGTAATAGCCATAGAAAGGCACCTGGCATGTTATAAAACAGGTGTCTATGGGAGTTGCATCAACAGCCTGCTGATGTTTTATGCTTCCAAGTCCTCATCCTCTGCCTCAAATTACCCTGGAGCACATCCTCAGCTTTGCTCTGCCATAGTTACCAAGCTGATGCTTGGCAGAGGTTTTAACACAGCCCATCCTGAACCCCACTCTGAGGGACTGTGATGGTGCCTCCTCTCCACACTGGCCAAGGTAAAGGCATTGCAGCTCCTTGGGGCAGGAGGAGAAGGTTGTAGCTCGCTGCAGATGGGCATTTAGACTGAGCCCAGGTGAGCCATGCACCTTGAGACCCTGTGGTAGGAGATCACAAAGGTCACCATGGGAAAACCATGTATTCTGGTCTCCACGTGTTTGCCTTTATAGGTGTATCACCTATAAAGCAGAGGCCAAAGGGTTGCATACACTCTGGCACCTTTTAAAAAGAGACCTTTGCATAACCTGAATCCTTTTAAGCAGTAACGGGTGTTTTCCTGATGTGCAACAGCTGTCCAGAAAGCACACAGAGCTGCTTTAAAACACCCAGATGGCTGTGTTGGTTTATGGAAGCCCTGCTGCAACACTGTCAGGCTCCCTGTTAAGCTCCCAGTCACTCTGAATCAGCTGCTGAAAGCCAGCAGAGGCTTCTGTGTCGCTGCTGGTAGGGATCTCTGGGGCAGGATTGATTGCACCAGCATCCTCACAGCGACCCTGTGTGCAGCTGCAGCGTGGCTCAGCTCTGATTTCTTATATGTTAGATGAGTTGACACGTCAGGCCACTTTCCTGCTCCTCCCAGGATATACTGCCTTCTCCTCACAGCCCGTCCTCTCTTGCAATGCCGATGCTCAACCTCAGCTGATGCACTACAGCCATCCTCCTCCGCATCAGACCCAAACGGGGTTGTTGTGTGTGTGTTCACATGATGAACCCAGCAGATCCCTGCTGCCAGCTTTGATCTATGTGTGCCGAACCAAAGGGTGGTGGGATTATAAAATAAGGCTGTCTAGACCAACCCAGGACATGTCCCTTCTCAGGGACCTCATGTGGACAAGGAGTTCTCTGGCACCAAAATGCGGTGGTTGGACATGAAAAAACTTTTGGCTTCAATAGAATTATTTGACTGTTTGATTGGGTGTGGGATGGACTATTATTCCCCCCTCCAGTCTTCTCCCCTCTTCCCTAAAGAAAACCCTCTCCCAAACAAAGAGCTTTGTTATGTCTCATTGTCTTCTCTGGCACTTGGAAAAGCAAGTTTTTCCCATCTAATCTTTTTGGCATCTGTTCACACTCTCCAGGACTTTGTTGGTTTTGCACTGATTCTTGCTCTGAGACTTGACTTCAGGACCATGGGAAAGACTTTATGGCTGTGATGGGGCAGCGATATGTCTGAGTAGAGACATTGCTCACCCTGCAGACCCCAGGCTGTGTGAGGACCACATAGGCGGTGAAGCCCATGTCATCACCTATGGTGGGCTGCACCATGCAATGGTCTGCCGGGAGCCTAGGGAGGACAAGGGAGGGAAGCCAAGGCATTTTGTTTCTGTTTTTTATTCTTCAGACACACCAATCCATACTTTGGCACAGTACATGGCCGTGAGTCACGCATGTCCTTCTGGTGAGAGAAGTTAGAGGCAAAATCCAGCAATTCTGGGCTGGAGCTTGGTTGTATCTATGAAGGAGACTATCTGACATAGTTTTTGGCATTAGCAGGTGATGTAGGAGACCCCTGTCAACCATGCACAAAATACCTCCAGTCTAGGAGATGTAATGGGTAAAAAATATCCCAAGACAGAGCTCCAGTTGTGAGGCAGGAGTTGTGTGGGTGACATTTTATGTGGCTGCAAGGAGACAACACAGCATCTCCTTCAGGAGAGGCTGAACTGGGCAAAATACCCTGCTCCTTGCAGCCTTTCTTTCCAACCAGAAATCCTTTGCTTAATGAAGAGAAGGTAGGAGCTCCCACAAAGAGCAATACCCGTGCAGAGAGTGCAAAGTGATGCTTAATGCTCGCTCCTGGCCAATGGTGTCTGCAGGGCTGCAGAACGTTGATGGTCATCCCCACAAAAACCTTGACAAAATTAGTATTTCTACTTGACTCTGCCAGTTCACTGTTGAGATTATTACCAATCTGGTACATTTTTTAAAGCAAATGAGGTTTCAAAACGCCTGTTGATAAGATCTTTCTTGCCCTCAGTGGAGTCATTAATTCAATACGCTGAAATACCATTTTAATTAGTTTGCACGACGGTCCCAAGAGCAATGAAATAATGCTCTTTATTGTGTATGTAGTGTGCTGTATGTAATCCTGTTCTTTATCTCTTGTCTTCTGTCTCACTGGCAAATATTAGTGCATCCTGTCTCCTAGTCGTATCCTTGTGCGAGCATGCCAGCAATCTAAAGTTAAATACTCGACATTACATTAAAACAACATTGTAGTTATTACTTGACTGCCAGAGAGATCACAGTTAAAGGCTGCCTTTGATCGATTGCTTATATTGTAGCCAGGTATTACGATGACCCTCAAAACTGTGCTTAGTATTACTTATCCTTAACTTTCATATTCCTCCTCTCAGCTCTCCCAGATGTAGGACCAACAGTTGTGTTGTAGTAGGACCAAGCATTGCCCAAAGAGAGCAGAGCCTTGGCTATGAGCATCTGGTCTGTGACAGACTCAGCTCCCAGAATGGAAAGGGATTTAGGGATTCAACCAAGGTCACTCCTGTGTTCTGCAGTGAGCACAGAGCCTGTACAGTGTGATTGAAGCACGTACTGTCACAGTGCCAGCCTTGCCTTGGAGAAGACTAGCAATTCCAAAGAAACCCCAGCATTCTATTTTAGCTAACCCAAGAAACACATAATGTAGACAAAATAATAAATGCCCAAGTATGTTTTCCTGCCTCTCTTTCTTTAATGTCTCGTGAAAGATCTTTGAACACAAGTCCAAGCCCTCTAAATAATCCCATATCCTCTCTCTTCCTGCTTTGATGCACCTGAGCTCTCCCCCAGCACACAGAGCCCTTCTTGCTTTTGGGGCTCGTTTCCAAAAACAACTGCTGAGAGATCTTCTTTTTCACAATCTTCCCGTCCTTTTCCAGATGATTCTTGCTCGGCTTCAATACATGATCCAGGCACCTCACAAGGTCTCTTGTTTCGTTATTTCAGTGCTGGAATTCAGACTTAAAAAATGGCTTGCCTAAACAGTACCTGTGTTTCTGGCCGCTGAGCTTCCAGAGGCTCATCAGTGGAAAAGGGCAATGGGAAAAACAGATAAGCTCCACATTCAAGGTGTTTTCAGTCATAAAGCAGACATAAAATGTCCTCAGTGACTAAACAGAATTCACAGGCAGTACATAGGCTCCCCGAAACATCACAAGGTCATCTCATGTCTTATAACCTAATCACGTATTTTGTGCAGTATGGTAATAAGCCTGACAATTTCTTGTGCAAAAACAAAGAGAAGAAAATCATTGGCCTTAAAAATCAGTTGAGGGTTGAAAACCAACCTCATCCCTTCCTCATTTGTGGTTGTCTTCCATTTGTAGCCCAGAGACTTTTCCTATCCCATTGCAGATGGAAAGATCCTGGCTGAGGTGAGAGACTTGCCTTCAAGTCTTGTAGGCTTGTGTGCTCTTCCTACACATTGTAGAAAAGCCTTGATGTTTGTATTGCCTCTGAAATACCCTCAAATCAGGGAGGAGCTGCGAAGGCCAGTCCAGTTTTCTGTCTGTTGAAACAAATAATTTCAAAGGAGAACAAACCCTTAATGTCTGGTTGAACATGCCAGTTTCTTTCTCATAGAGTGTAATTTGCAAACCACAGGAAGGTTGGTGGTACAGAAGAAATACAGTCCATCGGATAACATCCCCTAAGTTCAAAAAGTGGAAGCCTCTGACTCCATTGCAGGAAGAAGAGGAAGGACCACACAATGGTGTGAAGGACGCATACTACAGCATATAAGCGGACCCCTGTGGGACCCACTTACAAGGGTCAGGTGCCTCAGCTGTTGAATTAGCAAGCCCCATGGTTTGCCTAGAGAGATCCACTTGTTCCAGTAACTCCTCCCAGTGCAAGCTTGCACAGCATGCTGTGGATGCTGAACCAGCACATGAGCTTTGCTTTCTGAGCATCGCATGGTGGAGGCTCGTCCCGGTCGGGTGACAAGATTTATCTGCAGGCAAGCCCTTGTCCTAATAGCAGCATGTGCCTTACATTAAGACTGAAATGTAGATTAGTTGTTTTCATCCTCCCTCAAACCAGTACAGATGGTTTCGCTTTATGTTCCAATTGTCTGGAAAGGGCGTGCATGCCCATCTCCGGGGCAGCGGAGGACGCAGATGCCGAGCAGCCAGGCTCTATGGAATGGGAGGATGCAAGGCAGGTTGAAAGAGAAATGCACCCCAGCATGTGGTCCACTCAATTTGGAGTGACCTCAAGGAAGGAGCGACTGCTGACTGCTGTCTGCTCCCCAGAGGAATTTATCTGAGCAGGTTTTGTCTCAGCATCCTCAGGGTAACGCTGCTCATCCCTTTATATCTTACCCTGAGGTTTTCCCTTCTTTTTCCCTCCTGCACACAGGATGTCTGTGGCTTTAATTTGTTGTGTATATGAAAATAAGTTGTGTAGGGAAAGCCACAGACTGAGGACACCCTTTTTTAGTAATACCTGAAGTCTTTCAAGGCATTACCTGCAAGCTGGGGCAGTCAGGTATTTTAAACCTACCTCCAAAATGATGGTTGTTAGCTTTACCATGTGCTGTAAAAATGAATAGTGGAATTTAACCCAATTGTGATAATACAAAGCAGCAAAGAAATCCAGTTATGTAATGGGGCCTGTTCCTAACCAGGGAGAGAGAACCCTCTGAAATGTTATTTTTCCAGTAGAATGGCTGCTTTCTAATTAAGTTTATTAAGTAATATCAAAAGCATATGGAAGTGGAAATGCCATTGGTTCATCATGAAGCGATTAAGTTTGTTAGAAAGTGAAGAGCACAGACAGACATTTTTCATAGCTAGTGCTGAAAAGATAATATCTACCCCAGCTTATCTGCACATCTATCAAGTGCCTGGCTTCAGCCAGCCCATTTGCTTGGCTTATACCTTCAAAGCCTTTCTGCCATTATCCTAGGGATTATTTTTCTGCCAAAATGAGAAGTAATCGCAATATTCCCTTGACTGAATCTGGGAAGTTATTAGGAATTTGCCTGTGTGTGTTACATTTTTACACTCTATTATCCTATCCTTTAAGGATTTTGGTGCTTGAACAGTTTTGTTCATCTCAAAACTAATCCAGCTATAGTACCTGCTCTAATCTAAATAATGCTTCTTATTTGAAACCCTTTTCTCCTTTCTGCTTAATCGGCCTTTGATGCCGCTTCTCATTATGAGTTTTAACTCTGGTTTTCCATTATGTACCTGAAACTGTGCTTATCATTAAGCAGGGGGCTGCTCATTCCAGCAGCATCAGCCACCGTGGGACAGCCCCTGGACATAGCAATTCCCCATGTAAAATCTGGGTTATGGGACTAATGCAGGTGGAGATTCCTCTAACCCCAGCTCCCCAAGAATTGCACTGATTTTTTGGTGTCTCAGCTGCCTGGTGCACAATGTGAGCTCTCAGTGAAACATCTCGCCTTTCTGTCATACCGCAGCCCTCTGCTCCACTAAAATAGGTACCTTTTCCACGCTTTTTCCCAGCAAATTTCCCTGATCAGCACCTGAGCATGTTCAAAAGCCTCTTCTAGGTGTGGTGGCTGCAGAGAATTTCCATAGTCCCAGGAGATCTGGAGCTCAGATCTTATTCTTTAAGATGGCCAAAGCCAGAACAATATAAACAAAACAGCACCTAATTATTTCTGGCCCAAGCAAGCGTTGCTTATTATGCATTAATGAGTTGTTTCCACACAGCTAATTTAAGGAGGAAGAAGCGTGTGCCAAAAGGGAAAGTGTAGGGACTTGCTTGCTGTACTGTGATTAAGGGTGTTGTACAATTAAACCAGAGCAGCTACTAATTGCAGCTGCCCTAACGAGATATTCATACTCGCCACAGCCTGTGCTGCTCACGGTTCTTCCCCTCCTTCCACACCATCAGGTTATTTGCTTTAATCACTGTTGTGGCTTCATTTATTTGCTCCCTATCTGATGATAGACAGCAAGTAAATATAAACCTTTTAATCTGAAGGACCACATTGCGTCTCCTAGCAGCAGAGGAAGAGGTTTGCAGAGGGCTGAGGATCCACGAGGGATGGAGTCACAGTGTGGAAGTGAATATCTGTCTTTGCAACCAGGCTCTGAGTTCCTTTATTTGCTATAAGCAATGTCTTGTGGTCCAGAAGACTCTCTTTTCACCGGTGCCATTTGTTTTAATTGCTTTGTATCTCCATATTTCTGCATTGCCAGAAATGAATGTGTCTCTTCCAGAGCTTTCCTGCCTCTCAACATCTTTTCAGGGATGCTTCTGCCTTTTCTTTCACAGATTCCCCACTGCCTCTGTGCAAGCTTTCAAGGGGATGGTTTCAAGCCTGTGAATCATCCACCTCGTGCATAAATACTTATTCCTCTCCCCCTGTTTAGCACACCCAGCTCCAGGGAGGACTGATCAGGGGAGTAAAACACACCTCTACTTGTGGCTATCTTCAGTGATAAGAGCATGCAAACATACTAATGCATTTTATCTGTGTACAAGTTTGGTTCAAGTATTATTTACAGTTGGTTTGTGGCTGCTATTAAAGGATGGGTTATGGATTCAACGTACTGAATGTTGGACCCAGGCCATGTGTGCCATGCCCAAAATCAGCTCATGGCCACTGCTTGCTTCAGCTGCCTGGCCAGAGTAGTTTCTGTTCCACCCAGAACATCCTGCACCTTCCTCAGCCATGAGCCCCCTCTGCAACTCCCCCATGTCCATGAAGTCATTTTGATGACTCAAGTGATGAGTTTACAGATTTAAGGATAGGACTGATCTTAAGCATCTGCTTAACTTCAGTTTATCGCTCAAGTATTCTCTTGGGTGAGGGTTTAGTCTGCTGAAGCTAAAAGCCTATTTTCTAACCTCTGATCTGCCTGCCTTTCTTTCCCATTTCTGGGTCACTTTTGCTGCAGGAAAACTGTCTAACTGAAGCCTCAGCTGGTGCTGCAGAGCAATATGTGGGGTCCTTGCCATGAGGATTTTTGTGCTTGTCTCTGCTTTAGAGGAGAGGCGTCAGGGAGGGGGAAATAGGAATAAAATGCAAATCAGACGATGCAAGTCTATAACCTGACCTGGGACGTCACTGCGCAGACTATTTACTTCAAAGATTCACCCTTTACCATGGCAACTCGGGGCTGAAGGCACAAGCTGTACAAAGGAAAGTGCCCTGCTAAAGCCATTCACGTAGCTGGCGAGGTCTGGTTACAGCCCCTCTTGAGCTTCTGTGTCCTCCCGGGCAGTGGGAGCCTTTCCAGCCCCTCGGCACTATGTGTCTTTCCATAGGAAACTTTCCTCCAGGGCCCAGTGTTCACTCCGAGTTTTATACACAATCGAGGGGCTGCTCCTCCAGTTATGAGAAGGGAGGACTTTTATGCATATGTATTTTGTTTATTTACATTTTATTTTTTTCCTCTCTTTTAAACGAACTGCTATAGTTCAGCATCACAGTCACCACCAGCAGGGTTCCAAACTGGCTATGCCATAGGACTCCCTC
Organism: Pezoporus flaviventris; assembly: GCF_033815535.1. Classification (NCBI taxonomy): domain Eukaryota; kingdom Metazoa; phylum Chordata; class Aves; order Psittaciformes; family Psittacidae; genus Pezoporus; species Pezoporus flaviventris. The sequence continues at coordinate 773,444 of NW_026892653.1, read as the reverse complement.
TCCATCCATAGCCCACCCCAACAACTCTGCTCCATAGGGGAGATGCTGCTGGAATCCAGGGCAATTATCTTTTGGGGGATGGAGTTGATGGAGAGGGTAGCATCATTTTCCAAATGGGGTGGCTTGTGCAAGGTGCTGCCTCTGCAGCCAATGCACTGGGTGCTGCCGTGGTGCAGGGAGCCAGCACCCAGGGAAGGAGCAAAAGCAGATGTGAGCATGGGTGAGTATCCCCCATCCCTCTCCAGACAGCTGCAAGGGATCACAGCATCCTAAGATGTGGGAGGGACAGGGCAATATTATTACTATTATGTATTGCTCCAAGTCTTCCCTGGATACCCGCTGACCTGTGAAAAGTCAGCAAGTTTTGCACCGTCCTCTTACCTCCAAGCATGATACCCTGCACAGAGCACAGGGCTGGTGCTGTAGGCACGTGTGATGCACAAGATGCTGATGTTACAGTGCTGCCTACGGCTGGGGAAGCAGGTAGCAAACATCTCCATCCTGGTCTTCATCCTCACTCATGGACACAGACCCCCAAAACCGAGTGGCAATAACATATCCCATAAAGGCAAAACTTCTCAAGGTCAAGCCTATTGGGTACAACTTTTGCTTCCAACACTGCATTTTCTGTAAAAGAGCCAATCTTCTTAAAATCTTATATTTTTTTGTTGAAAGAAAAAAGGACACTTGGCAGTGGCTGAAGTGCTGTTACTTATTTAGCTAGACAAAGTATGTGGCTGTTTGTGTAGATATTATTTCTCTGGCAACGCTGATTTTAGTTAATCACCCTGCGACTTCTATTGGATTCTGTGTTTATATATTTGCCAAAGCCTCTTTCTGGGACTTTATGACATAATTTTAAAGTGTTGAAAAATCAGCTTATTCTCTGCCTGCATGGGCTGATAGTTTAGAGTGGTTTTTTTCCCCCGTGAAGAAAATGCCCATAAACCACCTCATTCTTCAAGTGAAAGAACAGCTGAGAACAAAAGAACTAAAGGGAGCTTTTCTTGGCTGGGGAATGCAGTGGCAGCATCCACCTCATTTGATAAGCCAGAGGGAAGAGCAAATAAAATGGTGCCTGGTTTCCATAAGAGCTGTTTAGGAAGGATGTGCCAAAAAACCCCAGTGCATGTTGCTGAGTGATCCGAGCTCCTTGTGATGGGCAGGATCAATACCTCAGCTGCTTGCTGACGTTATTTTATTCTATGTAAGTAAAATATTCCCTGAGATGCTGTTGCCTGTACCCAAAGTGAATTTTTATACCCATCCGAAGCATAACACTCAGGGCTTTGGTCTAGCCAGCCCTGCAAAGTGACAGCAAATGGAATTAAGGATGCATCTGTTGGCACGTCTTAAGCCCGAAGTTTAGGTTTTCATAGTACAAGGGCTTTAGGAAAGTTAATAGGAAAACAAAATGTTTCCATTACTGCTTCGTTTCCATTAAAATAGGTTTTAAAAGTCCATAGGAAGCTTTAGGGACATACACACAGTGGCTTTGGGCTGTCGTGCCAGAAAAAAAAAAAGAGAAGAGAGTGAAAATGATGATTAGAATAGGTCAGCTATGGGAAAAATGTTGAGGAAAGCTTTTTACCATTTTCTGCTTTGAGGGACGTAAAATGCTTTTCCTTCTGTTTGGTGAAAATTGCTTTCAGGGGGGATTTTTGTCATTCTCCTCCCTCTTTTGCCCTTTTTTGCAGTAGGAGAAGGGCTGGCAGGAGCATTCGAGGAACCTCCTTGCTTCCACCAGGTTTTCTTATTTTGTTTTTCCACTATGTAACCTTTTAAAAATTCTTCTAACATTAGAAATATTACGATGTTTCATATTTCCTTGGCCAGTCTGGACCCTTTCTGGAGTTCAAGCTGTTTCTTTGAAGCCACAAAAGGCTAAAATGAAACATAAAGAATTCGCTACCAGAAACAGTGGAAAACTCCCCGTCCTCTGAGATGTTCAATGTCAGATTCAGTGGCAAAAAAAAAGAGGAATGAAAATAAAAAGGGAGGATAACTCTACATTTGGGTCCCAATAAAAACACAGAACATTAAGGCAAAAGGAGCATTTAGAAAAGGTTTATGAGTGTTTCAAGAAAGGTCAGTCTTTACTGAGCTTCCTCTCATGAAGGTCTGAATTTCAAAGGCTTGACCAAGAATGAGCAGGCAGAGAAAAAGGTTTCTGTCTGGTTTTGCTGAGCAAAAAGCAAAAGGTGAAAGCTGCGGTGTGGAATTGATGCAAATACTGTGCATTTTTAATTTCCTGCAGTTTTTATTATTTTTATCTCTTATTGTCTGGAGGCGTGAGCTGAAGCAAACGCTTTACTCAGATACCTGGTGGAGATGTTGGGATGTGGCCAAGGCTGAGTCTCTTCACACCATGATTAGGAACATCTCAAGACATCAGTAAATAGTTTGAATTAGTAATAAAATACACAGCCAGGCAAGGTTCAACCCACTTGGGGTTTAATTTATTTACTGGAAAGAAAGAGCAGAACATTTCTGTCTCCTATCAATTCACTTCCTATTTTATCTGTGTTTTTATGTCAAAGCTGATATTAATATCAAGCAAATATTCATATAAAATATTTGTGGAGTCTTTGAAAATGGAAATATAGCAGAAGCAGCTTCAACTCCAAGAAACACTGCTTATATGGGTCCAGGGCAGATGTGGTGTGTCCAACCACCTCAAAAAGACAGGATGCCAAAACCTGAGAGGACAAATAAAGGGGCTTTTTAGAAGTACCCTCTTTGCAATGCTTCATTTTCCCAAGGAGAGGGGCGTTCTGTGCCACTAGGAATTAGCATCTGCATCCATTATTATCCGCGTGTGTGTCAATAATTACCTCCGTATGCGGCCCTGCTCCTTCTGCCACCTCTTCTTCCTTTTCCATGTTTCTTATTTATACATCCAAGCTATTTATATGACCTCTTTGCAGTGCTGGGCTTTTGGGGTACCTCTCCATCCACCTCTGCTGGAATGCTGCTGCAATACAGTCATCAGCAGGACAAATCTGGTCCCATCTAGAGTCAGCATGACCTCCTTAGGGATCTGCAGGCTGGAACATCCCATAGACAGGCTGCCAAAGACCTCAAAAACATCAGCAAAGACTTTGTATGGGAGTGAAGGAGCTAAGAAGCCATTTCCTCATCATAAATTGGGATAAATGAGCTGCTGACTGACCCAGCATGTTGCTGCAGGCTGCCTGGAGGGATGCTCATGGGATGAGAATGCCTGGAGGCTGCTCTTCCTTTCCGGATGTCTTGTACTACCACATAGGTGAGATGTTTTCTGTGCATCTGATATGCAATCACAGCATAAATACATGCTGTCTTCCATATAGATGACTTGTGTTTTGCAAAACCCTGCATAGGGAGACATCACAAAGCACCAGGTTAGGGCTGTAGCCCCTCTCCTCACCCTGCTGGGTCAGTGTCTCCTTGTTTCCTGCTCCTCCATGGTGCTTTCCCCAACTCCCATCCGGCAGCTTCAGTTCTGGCAGCCTCCCATTTAAAGGCAGCTTTGCCAAGCTTATCAGGAAAGGAACATTTTTCTGTTTCCATTGCTTAAATGAAAACATGAACAAACGTGAGAATCCCCAAAAAGCCAGCGGTGCCCCAGAGCAATCCTGAGGTTGCTCCAGCTCACAGCCCACTCCTGCAGAAAAGGTTTCTGCTGCCTGTCCCTCTTCTAATACATGAGAATATCTTGTGGTTTTCAAAGCTCTGGCATCTGTAAGAGGCATAAAACTGTAGTCCAGCAGCTCTGCCCCCATGGTTTCTCCTCCAGTAGCAATGTGTTGGTGTGACTTGTGCCTCCAAGCCCATGTGCCTACTAGCAGAAAGCCAGGTTTCCCTTCAGCTGGAGCTGAAAACACAGCTAAAAACACACAGCATGGTTCCTGGAGGGGGAACAGATGATCCTTTGAGAGTGAAATCCCCTTTTCCGTGTTGACAACTTGTAAATGCAGTGCCTGCCTCTGAAGACTGGTTGTGAGGTGTTGGGGATGTCAGATGCGGCAGTTCCATCCCACCCAGTTTGTTTGTGATGCTTTCCCCATCCTTGGGCAGTACATTCGTGGTATTCTGGATGTGTGATGGCATTGCCTTGGTCGATGGTTTAATTTGTTTCCATAAGTTACTGTATGCAAAAAGTGCTAAGGGCCAAATCTGCTCTTAATTACCTTGTTTTGATTTTCCTGGACCTCATTTAGGCTGCGACTTGTGGAGCTGAAAGAAGCTGGCGCTCAACGTTGCTGTGAGTTTATTGCACCTATCTAAGGGTGTATGGATGTTTTCACATGCACACAAATACACACAGTCTTCCTAAAGACAGCAGGACCCAAGGCTGATGTGTCCAGGCTGTGCTGTGAAGTACCCAGGCCAAGCTCTGCTTTCATTCTCTAAGATCCCGAGGTGGGTCCTGAAAGCAATCTCTTTGCTTTTCTCTTTGGCTTCCCAAGTTTTTTTCCAGTACCAGCTCCCCAGGTTCAGTGATTATGTGATGATGGAAAAAAAGAAATATCAGTTTAAGGACAGGATCTGCAGCACTGCTTTGCCCAAAACAGTCCTGATGCGGTTTTCTTCCTGCTTCTATCTGAATTCTCAGTCTTGTATCCACACATGCTGACACTGTGCAGATGCTTTCAGGAGATACGCTGGCACTTTTGGGGAGCTGTGGGGTGGGGGTATTTGTGGAAAGCCCTTGCATTTCAGGGTGGAACTGATACTGCTTGAAAATAGCTCTGGAAAACAGCTGCAATTTCAGCCTGGGACCTGATTTCGTTTCCACTGTTCCTCCAAACCACAGTAATCCAACCGGCATCTTCATTTTACATCAGCAGGGACTCCGCTGCTGCAGAGCATTCAGAGCATGAATGCTTATGTTTCTCTGTGGCTCTTGGCATGCCAAGACTGGGAGGCAGCGATCCCTGCCATGCCATGCTCCTGTGCCCACCTTCATCCTCAAACCTGGGGCATTCCCAAATAACCCATCCATCTGGGATACCAGCCGAACCAATCCAGGAGCATCGGGCAAGAGGGAGGCTGAGGGGAGCCCAACGCCGGGACATGCACAGGCGAGAATGGGCTTGCTGCAGGGGGAGGCAGGGCCCAGCAGAAAGAGCAGGGATGGAAATGCAAAGACACAAAGAGGCTTTCTGAGGTTGCCCAGGAAACAGCAATTCTGGAATTTCCTAGCTTTGCTTTTGTAACTTTAACGTTCCTTTAATAACGTCGGCGGTGTGTTCACGTGGGTCTGTGCAGTCAATGGGTAGTAAAACAGCATCAATCTCTCAAGCTTTGGGGTTGTCAAAGGGTAGGAAGCCCTTTATAAACACAAGTGGTGATGCAGCCTTTTGGCGTTTTCAGACTTTTTCATGCAGAAACCTAGAAGTCAGAGGATTGAACCTGTAAGCACTTTAAATGAACAGTTTGTGGGTGGAAATCCTGCTTCCTGAGGCTACCGTTGTTTTTTAAAGGGGGTCAGTTTGGAGATTATTGTGTCTTTGGAAGAAAAAAAACCCACAAGAATCTGATTCAACTTGTTCTTGATCCTCTTAAATCAAATAAACCCATCTCATATCTCCCTTCTGGCCCACGTCGGTGAGGCAAAGCCCTGATGAGCCCAACCAGCAGGATGCATCCCACATGGAGCTCAGGGAGCCCCTTTGGGCAAAACATGGCAGAAGGTGATGGAGCAGAGAGGGCTCTTGGGTGCTAACAGTGCTTTCTGAGGGGAAAAGAGCTGAGCCAGGCCCTTTTGGTGACACCATCCCAATTTGTCTGTGCTTTGCCGTTGCAGTCGGTGCTGCCAAAGGCTGAGATGGAGCTCAGGCGCTTTCTGCTTCGCTCCTCGCTGGCGCGTGCGTTCTGTTCTTTCTATGTTTTTTTTTATAGTGAGCAATCATGATTTGCACGTTAATACAATATCATGATGATAATCTGGCAGCGGGCAAAGCTGGATGCAGCGTAGGAAAGTTCCTTCGTCTCCTGTTTCCATTTTTCTTGGAAGGGAGGGCAGTGCGAGAGGCGGCGTTCGAGGCACGGCGGGCTTGAACCCCACAGCCAGATTTCTGGCCGAAGCACTGGATCCAGCAGCTGAAAGCAGGGAAAGAGATTCATTCCCTATTGTGGGCTTTGGCACGGAGACCACGGTTGCAATAGGTGCTGGCTGGACCGCTCCAGAGGAGGAATCCCTTCCCACCACAGGTACAGAACCAGATTGTCAGTGCCAGTTTGTTCCACCAGCAGCTGGATCCAGACTCAGGTGGGGAGATGGACAGAGCAGAGGAAGCTCATAGCAGCCTCCAGAAGTCCCTCATCCTTGCTGGTGGTACCCCCAGTGCCACAATACTTGCTGTGTCCCTTGAAGCCGCAGCTGCCGGAGGCAGGGGATTTACAGGGATTCATGGGTTCATTTAGAATGAAAATGATGTAACTGGAAACCCCCAAAAAATGCTGTATGAGCAAAGGCAGAGAATTGAACTGAGCAGAACAGAAAGTCAAGTGCTTTTATTTTTTGTTCAGTCTAATTATTGTTAAGTCAGTATCACTTTGCCTTTCAAAATCTGACTCAGGGCTTTCACATACTTGAGGCTGGCAAGGCTGGCTGCAGTACAAAAATGTTTGCCTCCAAGAAAGCCTGGCAGAACATGTGATTTCTAAAAAAAACCCACCCAAACAAAGAGTCAAGCTAAGCCCTTTATATTTGCTGTAGCTTTTACCCATCTGCCCCCACACGATCTGTCTCACTCCTTTGTATTGCCTGTTTAAGTGCGTTACGGATCTGAATTGCCTCCTAGCAATTAAGCCAAGGTAAAATTCCTTCCTGACCTTGGGTTTATCAAGCTCCTTTCTCAGGTTCGGCATGTGTCAGGCTGCTAAAAAACCCACGTGTCATGACTCGTTGCTGAAGCCTTCAGGGCAAGGGGGGAAGCTGGAGCAGGTGGGACTGGAAACAATGGTGGAGGCAGAAGATGCTCGCGTGAAACTGCAGAGCCGCAGGCTGTTAGAGAATTCAGCAGTAGCAGACTAAAAAGGAGGGGTTTGGCAGTCAGCCACTGCCGACAGACATTCGCAAGCTCCATGGAGGTACCTGTCCTTTTTGGCTCAGCCTTTGCAGTGTTTCATCCATGTGCAGATGAAGAGCCGATGTTGGCTTTCCAGGCTGCATGCCCAGAGCACGCTCTGCCTCTCCGCTTCGCCCTAGGAAGCGCAGAAGCGCTTGCCTGGTCCCCAGATGGGGCAAGCATATGTCCTACCAGACAAATAGTTCTTCCAAATATTTCCCAGGTGGTATTTCTGGTGGGGACCGGGACTGTTTTGCCCTTAGGGAAATGGGGAATGGGATTTTCAGCTGCCTGTGGTTGATGCCCGTGCGGAGATGCAGCCGACAGCAGTAGCGCCCCAAACACGATGACAATCCAGCAGCGGTTGGATGCTTGGGCGGGATGAATGTCTCGTCTTTGTATGGTTCAAATAATCCTTCTATCTGGAAAAAATAAAGCAAACTGGGGCAGTTCCCTGGGATTTGGCTGCTGCCTTGTGAGACTGAGGAACCGCTTTAGGTCTGTGGGCCCCTGAACCAAGCCAGGTCATTGTGGCATGTGGCTTCTTGCAAGGGAGGAGGGCTTAGGAAGGGGGAATGTTTATTAGGAATAAAGTAACTAAGCAGCAGAGGATGCAAAATTGGCCCCAGCTTCTAAGAGGACCCAAAGCTCATCTAAACCTGGTATTTTTATAGGGACTTTGCCCTGCGTGGTGGTAGGTGTCCTCTTTTCACACGAGGGAACGGACCCCCATCTCCAACCCCAAAGAAACAGGCTAGGTGGGATTTGCAAGTGAAAACACTTCATCTGACCAAACTTTAAGTTTTTCATTTCCTTTGTAAAATTGGAAAATAACTACGTTTTTATTAGAAATCAAATGTTCTGACCTAGCACTGTTCTCAAGCGGAGAGTTTTCCCTCGGCAGCGTTGCTGCTGTATGTGTCAAAAAGGAGCAAAAATTCCAAACCAAACCTTTAAAAAATATCCCAGAAATGGCTTTTTTTGGCTGGATTTCTCTTGCAAGGTCTGTCCAAGCTGGCAGGAAGGCTGGGATGATCTGCTTGAGAAGTATGGATGTGGGCGAGAGTCGGAGCAAGGAGAAGACCTGGAAAGTTTGGATATACTTGGAGTAGAGCAGGTTTTTGGGGTCATGTATGGAGGGAAAAGTAGCTTCTACGCAGGGAAGCAAAGGAATATGAAGACGCCTAAATTCAACGGGCCAAGATGCCACTTAAGTATGCATCAAACTCCTCTTGCCTGACTGGTTAATAAACCCATAAATAAACCCCTCTGCCTGCTACAGTCAGTAAGCAAAGACAAATGTCTTCAAAAGACACATTTTCTCCACTTTATACTGGAAGATTTCTATTTTACAGCTTGGGCCAGCCACAGAAAATGCTTCCCCCCCCTTTTCCCCCTCCCTTGGTTTCTATTGCTTTGGAGGGTTACAATAGTCGAAGGCTTTTAAATTAAATTATACCACCAGTGGGAGAAGAGCCAAGTGGATTGTGCCAAGCTCTGTACAAACAGCCCAGCAGACTTGAACTACTCCAGGCTGCATAATGGAAATCACCCATGTTGGCTGATAATCTTTGCATGATTCACGCTCTGGCAAAACGTGTTGTAACCGTAGGTGTCAGTTAAAGTCAGGCCCTTAAAGCTATTTTAACACACTCCTTTTTAATGTAATTTCCTTTGTTTTTAACAGGAGTAGTCATTAAAAAGCTGCCAGAAAAAAAAAGAAAGGGAGGGCTACCACAGCTCTTGGGTTTTGAGAATGCTCGGAGGTGGCTTTTCTCCAAGACCTGAGCCCATCCAGGGTCTATCAGACAATGATGCAATGCTATGAGATGTAGGAATGATGCCTTGGCCAGAGCCATCTCCACAGCACCTGCCTGGAGGGTGGCATTTTTCCCCCAGGGAGGACAGCTTATTTCCAAAGGCATCATGGTTACAAAGAGTTGCAATGGTCGTTAATGCTCTGTAGATCTTTGCTGGGATGTACAAGTCAGAAGAGGTGGCTTTTCCCAAACTATTGCTGCTGGAGCCTGGCTCTGGTGACCATGGTGTCCTAATCCCATCGCTGGCTCTGGTGACTCCAGGAGGCTATTTGCACCCATTTAATGTTAAGGCTGGGCTTACGTGCTTTGCAAAGCAGGGGTTGTGTGCCATCAAGGTCTCTTTTACTTCAAAGAAAGTGAATACTAGAGACAGAGATGAAAATTAAGGTGCTCTCTATGTTATTGCTTTTAAGATCACATCTCTCGAGCTAAGACAGAAGCGACAGCTGAAGGAGAAATCCCTGGAAACAAAACAAAGGGAAAGACAAGAGGCCTGAGAAATCCAGCCTATGCTTATCAAAGCAGTGCAAACGGCAGGAAAATCTTGGCCAGAACAGTTCTTATAGAAGGGAAAAGGAAGGACACATCAGCAGGCTGCTGCATGGATCCTGCCGCACTTCCCTGTGCCACTTAACTTGGAAACTGAAGGGAAATGCATCCTGAGATATTTGGAACATTTCAAAACATTTCAAATTCCCTTTGGGGATGGCAGCACCCTTAGTTTCCTTTGAGAGAGCTAAAATGCCATAATAATTGAGATGGATTTGGTCCGGATGAGGTTCCGTGCTCACCCCAGAGCAGGTTTTCCCCACAACTCATAAGGCCTCAGACTTTTGCTCTGAGCTAACCTTAGAGTGCTCCCCCCTCCAGGTTCACTGAAACTCGCAGTGAACCAAAAGAAATCAGTTACTTTTTCAACCCACATGTGAGACTGGGATGATTTACTGGGTGTTGGGGTTACTGAAGTGCCAAGAGGTGGTTCTTGTGCTGGAAAAGTCACCTTTCTCCACGAGAAGGGAGAAAGGGGCTTCTCAGGAGGTTATCAGCATGAACTGCAAATCTCAGTTGGTTTATTAGCTGGTTTTGCCCAGGGATTGGCATCTCTTGGGCTGCTCCATGGCTCATACAGGGTCCCAGAGCTGCTTTTGCCATGCCAGGTTCCCACGTTGCCCCTTAGAAATGGTATTTGCTTGATAACCACATTTTAAGCATGATGCATGTTCTGGTAAGGGGACAGGAAAGGGGATCGTGTCCACTTTGCTGGGTAGGAAATAATCTGGCTGCAAGTTCTTCAGTCCTGTCTGAGGCTCTGAAAACAAATAGTTGCTGTATTGCTCCTCATTGCAAATCATAAAAAATATCACTCCAACAAAATAAAAAATACCAAACCCCCCAAATAAATTCCAAAATATATATATATATACTGTATATATATACCTATAAAAATATAAATACGTATACATAGATATAGGACTATGTTGTGCAAACAAAATATACAACTTTTCCAAGTATTCCCCCATCACAGACTGGTGGACTTCCAGCCAACCTTTAGCAGCAGCCCTATGGCACAAGCTGCTGGCTTAGGCAAAGGGGAAAACAAATCCTGGCATGGGAGGGGAAAAGAAAAAGGGGTTTCCAGCTTCCAAAGGTGATGAATATCTGAAGAACATTGTTCTGTGACTGAAATGCATGCATATCACAGGGGCAGGGCAAGGTGATTCCATCTCGCTGGCCTTTCTTGGCCCTCAGTGAAGCATTTAGAGATGCTCAGGGCAGCAGCAGCACTAAGAGAAGGGGCTGGATCTGCTCCTTCATGGGGCTTGTTTACTTTTGTCTGGAGCGAAGCGCTGCCTCTTTGCTTCTGAAGCAGTATGGAAGCATTTCACATCACATCCTTTGCTTGCACGGCTGCTGTTTATGGCATCTGCATTCTTCCTGGTGACCCTCTGTACTGTCTAGGTGGCCTCTTCTTCACTCATCCCTCTTCCCTTGGCAGGAATGGTGTCAACAAAACTCTGCTCCCAAGATTGCAGCTTGACAGTTTTCTGCCCAATTTTGGGGGCCATTTCTTCCCCCCCTGCTGCCCTGAGTCACTGGATGTATGGATCTAGTCTTTGATGTTGATGGTTTTTCTGGCTCGTTCCTGTATTATAGCTAGGGACACACGCTGGTTATCAGGCGTTTCACAGGGATGCTTGTTTTGGAAGCACAGTGGGGCTGCCTGGGAGACCCACTCCTTGGTGGATCACACTGATGTGAAGCTAGGGTCAGCAATAGGGGCTGCACCCCCTTATCAGGGCTGTTACGTATGCCAGAAATGTTCCTCAAGAAGGTCTCTTTAGAGACAGGGATGAGGAGGTTGGATGAGGTCAGGTCTGGCCTCTGGAGCTTCTCTGTTTGGGATGGAGGTCCTGGGGTACATGGGAACATGTTGTGTGATGCTCCAACCCACTGTTCTCCAACCTCACTACACTGCTGGTGGAGCATGTCTCTGCTCAGATGAGCATCTGAATTCTGGGTGCATTTCAGCAGCGTTTTTCTTGCAGAAGAAAAGTCCAGCATCTCAGCAATGGGCTTCCTGTCTGTGCTCAGGGCTCCGCTCCATTTGCCCAAAGCCTTGTGACCCAAAGGCAGCTCTGTGTTGCAAGAGCTCACCATGGCACTGCGTAGGAAGATCTCGCCCTCATTCAAAGTGTAAGAAGAACAGACAAGGGGTGGAGGCAGCAGAGCCAGACTCTTTCTGCTCTGGAATGACAGCATCAGTTGGTGGGGTTGAGAGGATGAGGACGGGGATGAACTTTCTACAAGAGGGTGGAGGAAAAGCTCTGAGGATGATGGCAAGGATGGCTTTCTCCAAACAGCTGGGAGTCAGCAAGCTCTTATACATGCCGTATTATCCCAGCTGGGTGAGTTCCAACTTTGTGTTCAGACTTAATTTCTGGCCTCAGTACATTATTGTCAAAGTGCTTTTGTCTGACTCAGGCCACTTCAATACCATCCCACAGCATCTTGCCACAACACAGAGGCCACTAAATGCCTCCCGCTCACTACAGAAGCCATGTGCACAGTGGCTGTCCAGTTTCTAGGAAGCCTGTTCCTTCCATGTCCCTTCTCCTTTGGCTTTTCAGCACTGCTCTCCCTTTGGTGCAGGCTGGAGCCTGTCCAGGGGATCTGGCTAGTCTTTTGTTCAGCAGCTTCATAGCCAGGTTTCAAAGGAGTAGGCTGCTGCTTTTTGTGTTGGCTCAGCAGGGGCTGCTCTCTTGTAAGTGTCTAGAAGACATTGGGACAATCCCAGGAAATCGGCACATGGCTGCTAAAAGCATTAGAGCCCATTAATGGTGCCAGACGTGCCACTTCTGCTCTCCTGCTCCTGTGTGCTTCCATCTCCTTGCCATTTCACTCTCTATGGCTTTTCTTTTCCATGAATGCTGAAGGCTTTAAATAGCAAAGGCTGAATCCGTGCAGTGCCAGCCAGCAGCTGGCAAGGAGCTTACCACCAGTGACTGAGCGCGTCCTGTGGCTGCACGCTCCATGGGTGTCCCTGGTGTATTGCCACCAGAAGCATTTCAGGAAGGGCAGTGCTGCTGGAAAGCCAACAAGGAGCCACACAAAGCTGCTTGTCACCGACCTCCCTGTTTTATAGCTGGTACAGACTTGATGGGGTGGGGAAGGCTCGGTAGTCACCAAGCATCCGTGCTTGACCTTTGCAGAGACACATCAACTATTAACGGGTTCTTCTAGAGGAGGAGGTAGGATATTTTGGTCATGCATGACACTGAGCAAGGCAACTGGGGAAGCCTGACACCAGAGCTCCCTCCAGAAGCTTGCAGCAGCATGAGTAATGCCACAGAAAGAGGAGCTGTAGGAATGACTAGACCATAAAGTCATTACAAGTGGTGAGTGGCTGCAGAGGAATTTGTTTGCTTCTGCCCTCCCGTGCTGGCCACTCTCCATCTGCTTGCTTCAGAGACAGGACATTGGTCTTGCTGGGCAGATGTTGTGTGCAGCAGGGACACAGGATCCTTCGTTTCCCAGCTTTGAGCAGGGATGAGCAGAGGTAGCCTGGGCACATGGCTCCTCTGCAGCCAGCTGTTCTTGACCCCATGGTGTCCAGGACTTGAAAGGAGACATAAGGAAAACAATCTGTGTAATGTCTCCTGCAGCCGGGCGGTGTTTATTCCATAAATTTTCATGTGGCACAAGTCCTTCTTTCAATTGCTGGTGCTGGCACCATTGCAGAGCTCTGGGGAAGATGGGAGTGTGCAGAAGCAGAGATGAGGCCAAGAAGAATTCCCTGTGACATAGGCTCACCTAGAGGGGGGACCCAGGAAGACAGTGGTCCTTAAAACAGTGCAGCATCCCTGAGGAATGGGCAGATGAGGTTTGTTACTGAAAGGGGTAGACCCTGCTGTTGCTGGAAAACATTTCAGCCCCAGAAGACTCCTTCCAAACTGCTTGAGCTCATGCATGGGTAGAGGAACAAGCAGACACTACAGAAGCCCTCCACCCTCCCAGGTGCCTATTGTGCCCATTTGTGAAACTATTTGCCCCAAATTGCAAGGCTGGGTTTGCACCCATGCCCTCTTCAGAGGGGTGATGCTCCCAGGATGAAGGCTCCAAAGCTTTTTGCTTCCCCACTGAAGCTTCCAAGCACAACTGGTAGGTTGTGGATGCACAGAATTAGAGGCCACTATCAAACATCTGGGTCTCATATCTCTGTTTACCACAGACTCATTTAAAGTGACATTCATGGCATGTTAAGTCATTTGGCACCCTCTGCTAGCATGGAAGATGCTTTCTTATAGAAGAAAGTGGCATTCTTTGATTTGCAGTGCTCACATAGTGTGTGTCTTGCTTGGTCTTTGCATCTCCTTGGCTGCAAGTACACATATAAAAAAGCCAAGCTGTGTTGATTTCAGCATTGTACGAAAGTATTTTCCCATCGTTCTCTGTTGAAAAGCATGATTTAATTAACATTTTTATATGCTTATTATTTAAGAAAGCATGTGCTTCTTCTGCTTTTGTTTCTTCTTTTACTTGCTTTTTTTCCAGCTTGTGTTTGTTATCAAACAGTTGAGTCATATTCCATGCTACATAGGGAGGGATGGACCAAGAGCACCCACCCTCCCAAACCTGCCTAACCTGGGATGTTGGTAGGGTGTCAGCTTTGTGTGATTAATGTCCATGTATGGAACAAGTCCAGAATAGCTTTATGTCAGCTTTATATTCACTCTCTTTGCTAATCCACATAAGGTCTCGAGCAAACACCAGACCTGCGAATTCTTCTTTGTGGTTATACTAATGGTATGAGCTGGATGCTAGCTTGGGCTTTTCCCCCTGGTTATGATCTGACACCACTGGTTTAAGCAGCATTTCTTGGGGTTTATGGCTAGTAGATTGCTGTTTCTTGACTTTAGGAAAAGGAACTATTGAGAGCTACCTGCTTGGAAAGGGAAGGCTCCCAAGCCTGTGGGAGAAATCAGGGTTATGGTGAGGTTATACCTGATGTATTGTTCTCAGCAGAGCTCCAGCTGCTGCAAGAGGGGGATATTTATGGGTTTGTAAGCTGTGAGGGAGACTGCCAGCATGGATCCTGATGAGATAATGCACCTGCAGCAAAAGCTACTCGACAAACACCTTCCCATCCATACCAGTAGGATGAAATAAGGTGTCACCGATGGCTATTTGCTGCTTGGCAGTGGAATAGGATCCCAGGATGCCAGGAGATCTGTCCTAGCTCCTTGATCTCTTCTAAGCATGGCTTGATGTGACTTTGAGGGTCCAGCAAACCCTGTTCAGGTTCCTCACTCCATCCCCCTGGTGACCACTTGGTCTGTGAGAAGGTCAATGTATTTAGACAGGCGACTTGTGCCAGTGTCTGGCCAAACAGGCACAAAACTGGGTAGTGACTGGATACCAGTTAATGTCTTCAGGTGACAGGTTACAGATCTAAACTGGGGCAATTGATGGCCAGCTATAAAGTCCATTTGTCTTTCCAAGGCTCTGCCCAAGGACAGTGGTCCAGCAGTTGCGAGAGCAACCCTCTTGTTTATGTGCATTTCTGTCATGTAACAGTCCCAGGGATGGGTTTTCTGCTGTGTTGTGTCCTTACTTAAAGCAAAATAAGAAAGGAAAGAAAAGCCATTTTTAGTGCAAGCCCTTTAAGCACATGCTTAACCTCACACCGACGTTGGAGGCTCCCCTCACCAGCGCTGGAAACTTTACTCATTGCAAAAGTAAACATGTGCTTTAGGGCTCTGAAAACAGATAAAAAAAAGATCCCACCCTGGAGGAGTAGGATAAACACTGCTGAAATGTTATCGTTTGTGCAATGGTGCTCTGGGTGCTGGATACGGCCATGACCACAAGACCGCTTCCATAGCACGGGAAAGCGCCTGGGAGTTTCTCCGGGACCAGGGAACAGATTTGTTCCCAGCTGAAGCAGGGAACAGATTTGTTTAGCATCCTCTGCCCTTATCATCATAAAAAGAGCCCCTGTCTTCTGGGGAGGGCACGATGACCGGACAAAGACCAGCCCCCATCCCCATTGGGAATAGTGCTGGAAGCCTGTTGGTCACATCAACCTCTGTATCACCATCAGCAAGATGGTTTTAGATCCTCCCTTTCCTAGTGTCCTGACCTCTGCAGCTTGGCCCCGTTTGCAGTGGGTTCCAACATGGGTTGCAACTGACTGTGATGGGTGGGCGCCCTGTAGATGCCTCCCAGGGAGACCCCCAGATTCCTGGAGCATGTGCAGGACTTCTGGTTAGCACATCAAACCAGTGCTTGGAGCTTGTCCTGCTCTCATCCAAGAGACGCCATAGAAAGCAGGGGAAGGTGTATATATAACCATAAAAAATCACAGCCCTCTGAAGCGTGGACCTTACGGCTTCTGCAGAGGGGCCCTCGGCCTCTCCGCATCTCTCTCTGGGGCTAAAGATAGCTGTGTCTGCAGCTGAGCTGTGAATCAGGAGTAAAAAATGTGGGTCACCTCCTGTGCGAAGCAATGAATGTTCGGAGACTCATCTGCTCCTGACCTCATTTTGCTGGGTATGAATCAGGCCTCCAGCCCGACAGACCCCACAGCTGCTCCTGCTACAGCAGCTTCACAAAGCCCACAGCAGGCCTTCATTAAAGGCATTTTGGGCCAGTTGCCTCAGCAGCAACGAAAGGGTGTTAATTGGGAAAGAGCACAAGCATGGCCTTTTTGCTGGGTATAGTGCTGGTGCTCGGAGCAGGGACCCAAATGGTTAAACCTGGTGTTCCCACCCCATGTGCATGCACACACATGTGCACAGCTGTGCACTAACATGCCCGGGTGTGCTTCAGCGTAGTAACTATGCATGCCAGCACACAGCACCCACACGCACCATCGTTGCATGGGGTGAACACAAGCATGTGTCTGTGAGCAAACACTGATGGGCACATGTGTATGCACTAAAACACCCTTTACCCGTGATCATGGGTACGATGTGTGGGTACGTGCAACCAGGTACCGACACACACACCCAGGGGAAAGTGCACTTAATGCAGTCTCTCTTTTCTTAATTTTTCCTTTTTTTTTCCTATCCCACTGTTGCAAAATCCGCTCCTGTCTGTATTTGTTAAAGTAAAACCTGACATGGACTTCAAACCAGCTAGAAACCCCAAGGAGAAAGCACAAGGCTGGCACCTGGGAGCCCTGAGACAAGTTCTTGTCCCTGCCACACACCCCAGATGTGCTCTCAGCAGAGTTGTGTTATATTTCTGTGCTTTGCTTTCCCCTTTTCTAACCCATGGGTGATGAAGACTTTCTTCCCCTCTGAAAGTCAGCTCTGCTCCCAAAGCGTGTGAGCAAGAAGCCAAAGGCAGTGGTGGCACTGGCATCACCTAGGACCTGGCTCGGTTGCGCCATCCCATCTTGATGCAGTGTCACAGGTTAAGAAGTGCATGAACTGTTTCACCCTCTGCCTGAGCTGTCTTTAAATCAAAGAATTACAAGAGGGAAGTCTCATCCCTGAAGGTGGAAAGGCGCTTTCCTCTTTGCATCCGCCTGCGCTAAAAGGTCCAGCACAGCCGAGGAGGATTTCGCCTTCATTAAGCAGATGAAACTGGAATGCACTCAGAGTCGTGACCTGCAGACCCCAACAGCACAAACTGCTCTTGGATGGAGGCTGGGGCTGTGGTTTACGCTCCTGTTCCTGTTGCCCCGCAGATTTCGCTCTTGCAAAACCGGGGAGCCAGGAAATAGTTAAACCCTACAGTATTTTGATTAGCAGAGCCTTAAAGTCAGTAAAAAAGACAGTCAGAGAGAACTATCAGGAGCATGCTAATGAAGTGAAGTCATCAGCAGACACCAGAGAAGTATTCATGCCTGCTCCACGCCGGACGGGTATCGCGGATCCCAGCACGGCGCGTGCAGGTGGAGCAGAGCTCGCAGGGACCCGGGGCTCGGCCGTCCCGCTGGCTTCACTCCCCTCCCTTTGGATATTGCAACGCTTTCCCTGGGATTTTTCTCTCTGTTTTTGTGTGTGCTTCACTGGAGCTTAATGGTATTTCCAGCTCGGCAGGAGCTGCGGGAAGACTGGAGATAGTGCAGTGAGAGACTAGAAAGACAGCAAAGGGCAGCTCCCGGCTCCGCAGGAAAGGTGAGGGCATTCTCTTGGAAAACCCCTTGGGTTTCTCGGTGTCGCCGGTGGTTGGGCTGTGGCAATGGGAGGGTTGTGGAGAGGGGGCTGTTTCTGGGAACACAGCAGTGTTCCCTGCTTGCTTTGTAGCTGGGAAGTGTCCCGGGATGGCGATGCCCCGAGCTCCCAGGTACGGACCTCCCGGGAGAGCAGGGCTGGGAAGCGGCTCTCAGAGCAGCAAGTAACACAGAACCCAGCTGCCTTCAGCCCTCACCCTCCAGTCCCCTTTGGGAATACGTGGGCAGTTTCAATAGCATTTAAAAGTACCGTTCTCCTCCTCCAGGGCTGCGCAAAGAAACTGTGTCAAGGTTTTGTCTTCTTTTCTCTTAGAGCCTGTGCACATTAGCGTCGGTGGCTCACAGGCTCAGCTTCTACCTTTTCTGTTTTGGGGCATAATATTGAAGCTTGGGACAGAGCAAAGTTTTAGTTAAGTCATTGCTTTAAGGCTAAACCCAGTGACTCGTACACAGGCGAATATACGCTGGAGCTGATGACTCGACAGGGCTGTTTAATTTATAAAAAGTCACACCATGAAAACATGCATTTTTGTTTCTCCTAAATGAAAGAAAAATATGCAGAAGAGGGTTTGACCCTACCCAGATCCAATTAACCCCTTCCAGATGATGAGTTCCTGGGACTGTTCCTGGGATAAACTGAGCATATATCACTTCACAGCAGTTAGAAATAAGCCAGCAACTCAACTGCTGCCTTGATCTTAGTGCTCATATAGATCCTCAGCCTGTCTTTAGGTCTCTCCCCAGATTTTACATTTACTGTTTCGTGGTAGTTTTCCTTTTTCCTATTGCAGAAGTGTCCAAGCTTGTGACACTGGGAGTGTGTCTTAAGGAAGAGGGGTGCGCAGCTGCTGGGTTTATGTGAACTCCTGTAATACCCTGCTCCTCATGGCAAATAATACATCCTTAAAAGAAAAATCCCTTGGTTTTATCCATATGGAGTTTAACGCGATACCAACATTAACTGAATTTTGGGGCATAGGAACTCCCAGAAAGGTTGGTGACACGATTACCCTTTTAATCCTGCATCAGATGCATCTTGTTTCCTCATGTTGTGTTATAGATGGAAAACCTAAATGAGTTCCTCTAAAAGCAGCATCTCTGTGTTCAGCTGCATCCCAGCCCAAAGCAGACCCCCACAAGCCCTCATCTGGGGCAGTGGATGGGTACAGGTATGTCCCTGCTGCATGCCCTGGGAAGTTTTCCCTTGGCATGAACTCTTTATGCATGGGAGATGCACCTTCACTCACGTGCATTGCACAGCAAAGTGGCATCTCAGTGAGCTCCTCTCAATTGGCCCACCTCTGCATCCCTGCAGCACATGGGGACAACCCACCAGCTTATTCCTTTCCTGTTTCAAGTGTGGCTTTCCTTAAATCAGAGAACATTCAGAGAGGATTGCTTCATTTCTTTACTCCTTGCCTGGCTCTGCATCCCCAGTGTCTTGTGTCCTCCCTGTGGTGGGACTCATGGAAGGAGCTTGAGTGCAGACAGAGGGGAACAAGCCAAGGGGACCCTTAGTGAGGTTTCCTGGGCTCCACAACCTGCACCTGCACAGGCTCCCTTGTCCAACCCACTGCACTGAGTGCTCAGGGTGACCTCGCCTTGTTAGACCCCGAACTATTTCAAATGATGATTCACCTTGTGTGCCCTCCCAGTTGGCTGCCATCAGGGCTTGTAGCTGTACCGAGCCACCCAAGGAAAAAGCTAAAATCACCAATTCCTCTTTTTTTTGGGGGTGGGATTTGAGCCCCACACTCAGTGGTGGGTCCAGGCATGGCCATGCCAGCAATGGGTGGCAAAGCCTGGCCATTGGGAGCATGTTTCTAGACCTGGGATGCTCCTCATGCCACCAAGGACACGGACTCTGTCTGTTTCCCAAGCCACGTTTCAGCTTGAGTTGAACCATAACCAGCTGGTTGTGTATCCAGTGTAGATGTATTAGTAACCAGTTGTGCTGTTCTGACTTCTGCTGTGGATTTTTGGTGACTGTAGCACTCAGGAACCCAGAAGTTGGCTAGCAGGAGCTGCCCGCAGGTCCCATGGGCTTTAGAAACCCTTGGATCCTCAGCCATCCGCTTTGGCTGGCTGTCTTTGGAGGAGAAAGGTGTTAAAGGGCCCATGGCCCACTACTAAGCAACAGTTACCAACAACCTTAAGCAAATAAAATGAGTGAGATTATGAAAACAGGAGAACTGCAGCTGATTCCCAGCATCTCTGCTGTGTGAGTCAGTAGTGCATGTCTGCTGCTCCCTGCTCATTCCTAGATGACAGCATCCACACACCAAATCCACCGGCCCTTGGAGATTAGACATCCCCTAATATTTATGACGGTTTCAAATAGCATGTGATTCTCTGGCTGCTGGATAGCATTAGCAAGGAGCTGGGATTTACTGGTTTCTGTCTTTGGGGCTGCTTTTGGGTGTTTTTTAATGCTTAGCTACAGGACATTTCAGATATTGTGTGTTGTTTCTCGATGCATGTTGGGCTGCAGCTCTTACCCCTTGTCAGTCAACAAGCCTTGACCATGGACCAGCTAAGAGAGAAGGAAATTCAGCTGATGAAGAGAGAGTGTTACCCCAGTGGTGCTCGATGCCAGGGTTTAATGCAGGCCCTCAAGATCTGCGTTGCTCAGGGGGTATATCAGGGAAGTCCCCACATAGGGGCTGGCTGAGTGGTCCCAGGGGGATGCATGGGCTCCATTCGAAGGTGGGAGACCAGGAATCACTTCTGGAGGTGCTCATCCCGCTGCTGAGGTTCAAGGGAATACCAAGCGAGCACAAAGCTAACATTTACTCTGCAAACCTTTGAAGAAAAATAAAGTGGTTTTATCCAGCAGGCTGTTTCCAAGGCAGCTTTCCCAGGATGGCCATGCTGCCGGTGGAAGGGCTGGAAGCCATCACTTGAGCAAAGGCATTTTACACATGCAGGTAGATCTATTTCAGCTCTGAGCTGCTGCTCTCTCGCGCTGTATAGGTAACTGTATAGCAGCCTGTCTCCGTGGGCAGACATCCACCTGTCCAGGCTCCTCTGCAGGGGCAATCCCTGGATCTC
Source organism: Pezoporus flaviventris (assembly GCF_033815535.1). Classification (NCBI taxonomy): domain Eukaryota; kingdom Metazoa; phylum Chordata; class Aves; order Psittaciformes; family Psittacidae; genus Pezoporus; species Pezoporus flaviventris. The sequence continues at coordinate 752,832 of NW_026892653.1, read as the reverse complement.
TTGGTAAGTTGTGCTCCATTATCTAGCAGGTTTTAGGTTTTATGTCTTGCTGTGAGGAAAAGTGCATGTGTTGGAGCCAAGCAGTCATGGCTAGGGCTGGTTTGCCAACCCACGGACTGCGCTGCAAACTGTGCTGCAGTGATGCTGGTCACTATGGAAAGGGGAGGATGTGATCTGGGGCTCTGAGCTCTGAGCTCAGCAGCGCTTTGGCTGTGACCTTAGATGACTCTTGTCCCCTCTCCAAGATGGAAGTTATGAGCTCTGTGTTTTGGGTTGGCCGACAGAACTTCAAAACACTGAAGACAGGAGGAAAGTCAGGGAAATCCCTCTAAGAAGAGCAATGCAGCTGCTTTTTCCAACCTGCTTTTAAACACATCCTGAGATGTGTGATGAGGTGAGAGCCCATCTCACCTCACCCTGGGAGTTGCTCTCCTTACCTGCAAATTACCATCATTTTTCATCTTCCCTCTCTTTGCCATGCCTATGGATGCTCCGTTGTGTTTTGAGCCTCTACCACCCCAAGACCTCCTGAGGATCCCCTTGAATTTGTGGCTGTTACCTCAGTAGCACACTCATCTTTCTCTGAACAGGCGATATGTGTTAAGAAGATGCAGCTCTTCATCTTGGTACGATCAGGAGCCCTTGTCCCCTTGCTTGCCATCATCTGGCATTGCCGGTGACCAACGAACCTGGCTGGCTGCAGTGCTGAGAGCCACAAGGGCTTTGCTAGGAAACAGCATCAGACTGCAGGAACATGGTGCAGTTCTGTGACTGAACACGTTCTAGAGTGTGGGCATTCCCTTGCAAGGGCAAAGCTCAAAGGGGCTTCTCCCTGAGCTTCCACCTTTCCTTTTGAAAGATGGGGAGCATTGAGACAGGCTCCAGCTCAGGGACAGGGGCTTGGTTCAGAGAAGGACTCCACTGACTTCAAATTTGCTTCTTTGGAAAATCGGAATGCAGTAATACAAAGTCCTTGGCAACTTCTTCTTTTATGGAGGTGTTGGGTGGCATCATCTGGGTCCTCCAGAGGGCAGGGAAACAGGGACATGGGCAAGTGGTGGCCATGGGATGCTCTGCTAGCATCTGCCCCAGCGCCGCCAGCTCCATTCACATGGCCCTGGTCCCCTCTGTGCCTCTGTGCTTCATCCCTTTAGGATACACTCAAAGCAACCCCACTGTGCACAGCATCCAGCACACCTCAGGTGCTTGCTTCCCTCCGGGATGAAGGTTTTGCTCAAGTAAGGTACTGTTCTGCTGTCAGTGCCTCTGCAAGGGCTGTGGTGGGCACAAACAATATAACCCCACCACTCAGTTATCTTCACTGCTGCTCCAGTGCCTTGAGTGCACACAAGTCCTGGTGCTCCAGCCCAGGCAGTGCAGGCACCTGCTGTGGATGGAAGTCATCTTACAGGATGGATCTCTGCTTTGCTGCAGGAATTTCTCCCTCTGCTTGAGACATAATCTTGTGACATTCCAGGTCCACGCATCTGAACCGCAAGTCCTACACCTTCGGTACGGGATGATGCACCATCCCCAAAGCATCCTCTGCACTCCCCTTGCAAGCCTAACTTTCTTGTTCATTTCAAAGCTCAAGGGAAAAATGCACTCGCAAAGGACAAAGTTTTTATCCCTCGCTTTGGTTAAAAAGGATTAGAAAGAGAGGCTTTGGCTTGCGTTTATTTTAATTAAGATGAAGGAGAAAGCTTGGGTTCATCACAGCACCTCCTTCGTGAGATCTCAAAGTCCTGGGGGGCACAGCGGGAATCATTTCTGACAGCAGCCGGCTTTTTGGGGCTGGAAGCTGAAGTCCTGGAGTACAACATCGCCACCTGTTTGCCGCATGCGAACATACATCAAGACAAATCCCGGCAGGATAAATCCCGTCAGGATGCACACCAGCAGGATGCATCCCATCGGGATGAAACCCCATCGGGATGCACCACATCGGGCAGGACCCAATCAGGATGCATCCCATCAAGATGCAGCTCCATCGGGATATATCCCATGAGGATGCATCTCATCGGGCAGCTCTCCATCAGGATGCACCCCACCAGAATACAACCCACCATGACACAACCTATGTGCAGCCCTGCAGTGGTGCTCCTGATTGCAGCGTGAGCAGGCTGCACAACCAGAGGCAGGACGAGGAGGGAAAAGAAGAGGAGATGGAAGAAGAGGGGTAAGTGCCTATTTACTGCCGGAGCAGAGGGGTTTCCCTGCCCATGGAGCAGTGCAAAGTGCTGTGCCAGTACCACCTTTGCTGCTCCAGACTCTTGGACCTCCTGATTTCACACATGCCCTTGCATGATTCCCTGGAGCCCTTCACCACCAGACTCTTAATGAGCCTTTTTTTTCTCTTATCCCCTTCAAGAGGTTTAAATAGGTCTCTGGAGCCTGACATGGACAACACTAGGTCAGTGAGACCGGGATGTCACAGACGTGTGTGATTGGAATGGCCTGCAAGCTGTCAGGAGCTGGGTGGGTACCCGTGCACTGTCTTGCAGCCAGTATAAGCGCTGCATCCCCTGGGAGGCTGCTAGAAGATCTGCTTTTCCAGCTGTGATGGCAGCTAGAGAATGCAGAGAGCTGGAGAGAGAGGGGCTGAGCTGCTGTTGAGGGGTTCACCCTGCTTCTCACATCCTTTGAACAAAACGCCTTGGAGGGCTTCATCTTTCCAGAATATTCACCATGGGCTTAAATTCAGGCAAGGTGTGCTCTGCCTCTCATTGGAGTCAGTGAAATGCAGGGTCTGTGCCCTAAAACCGGTTGCTTCTGCTGGAAACATCTCCATTTGGGAAGATGCCTTGGAGAAGAGCAGTCTGAGGCTTGGGGCTGGATGGAGAAAGAGCTGGCACTGAGCATCAGGGCACTGCGTTCACACATCTCCCCACATTATTTTGGTGGATTTTATTGGGTTTCAGTGGATATTTAAGAATATCTGGCAAAAGACTGAGGATTCATCACACGTTGGGTTTATCCTCCTCCACTTTGCTGCTAAAAGCTGCTTCATGCCTATACAGTGCATAGGGGCTATTCAAATCCTTTTCGTGCCTATACCATGCTCCTGTGCTCCCCCCCTGGCTTCCACGAATAGCATGTGCAAGGATTAAGTATCAGGCTTTTGTTTGAAAGAAGCCTTCTAGGAAATGACTCATCAAGACGTTTGTATGTTTAAATTTGGGGGGATTGGAAATATTTAGATTCTGCTTATGAATATTGACATTTAATGGGAAGATCTTGAATCAAAAGCCCTGGCTGCTGTTTGCAGGAGGGAGATGGGTGCACACATCACACGCATGTGCTTGCACACAAACCTCTTCTCATTTGGAAAGTGCTAATGGGAACAAGCCAACATAGATCGTTCCATTAAAGGGGATTTATAGCACAAATCTACTACTGTTTTGTCAAGACAAATAGAAATAAGTGGGCTTTTAGTGCTGGGAAAGCTGGCCCTGAGGCTGTGGGCTCTTTACTAGCAAAGGGCAGCTGCTCAGAAAGGACTACAGGGGAGCAGGAGGAATAAATGGAAAAAGATAGAGACAAGAAGAACCAAGATTTGGTAAAGGAAGAAACGAGATCAAGGATCTGGACTCCAATTCCTTACCTACACTTTGCTAAGCGTGTTATCTCCCTGAAAGTTTAGGTTGGTGAACTTGGCTGCTCATTTCCCCCTTTGCTGTGTATTTCGAAAGCTGCCTTCTCCTCCAAAAGATGTGTCAGTGTTTATCAAAGTGTAAATAACACCCTGAGCCTTGGCTGTCCTTGGAAGAGAGCTAACGTTGCTGTGGGTCCAGCTGCTGAGGGATGGAGGTCCCCATCCTCTGGGTGGTGGGGAGATGCTGGATTATCCTTCTCCTCTTCAGAAACATAGAATCATAGAATAGTTAAGGCTGGAAAGGACCTGAAGATCATCCAGTTCCAACCCACTGCCATGGACAGGGACACCTCACATTAGACCATGTCACCCAAGGCACTGTCCAGCCTGGCCTTGAACACGGCCAGGGATGGAGCATTTACCACTACTTTGGTCAGCCTGTTCCAGTGCCTCACCACCCTCACAGTAAACAACTCCTTCCTTATATCTAACCTCAACTTCTCCTGTTTCAGTCTGAACCCGTCACCCCTTGTCCTGCCACTACAGTCCCTGATGAAGAGTCCCTCCGTGGCATCTCTGCAAGCTTCCTTCAGATACTGGAAGGCTGCTCTGAGGTCTCCACGCAGCCTCCTCTTCTCCAGGCTGAACAGCCCCAACTTTCTCAGCCTGTCTTCACATGGAAGGCGCTCCATCCCCTGATCATCCTCATGGCCTCCTCTAGGCTTGCTCCAACAGCTCCATGTCCTTATGTTGAGGACACCAGAGCTGCACACAGCGCTGCAAAAGGGATCTCACAGATAGGAATAGAGGGGCAGGATCATAGAACCATAGAATAGCTAGGGTTGGAAAAGACCTTAAGATCATCCAGTTCCAACCCCACTGCCATGTGTCAGAGTCTCAGCCTTTGGGGCTGGGCTCTGGGGCTGCTCTAGGCTGACCCAGGCTGGGTACCATGATGGTGAAAGATATGAGCACGTTGGGCTTATGCAGAGGTATGGACATTGTGAGACGTGTTTGGGGATAGATGTCCAAAAGTGGGGTCTGGTGCGATGTGGGGCTGCAGGGCTCTAGCGTCAACCTTCAGCTTCTTCAAGAGTTTTGTGTGGCTGAAATAACCTCATCTTCATTCGTTTGGTATGACTTAGATTTCTTCTCCGTGGTTTTGAAACTTGTTGGGAGCTTTGGCCAAAGTCATGCTCCAGATGGCTTTCCATGTGTTTCAGCTAGGCTTGGGTCTTCATGCTAGCAGAAATGAGGCATTTCTGGCCAAAGATGCCGTACTCCCACCATGACCCTTTCCTCTTCCCACTATGAAGGTGAGAGACCATTCTTCTCTTCTCTGAAGATATCTTCTTTCTTTCCCCAACCCCCATGCTGCGTTAATTTACATATTAATATATATTAATTTATGCACATATATAATGTATATGTATTTCTGCATCTCCCAGCTTAGTGAAGCATCTCAAGGGGAATCTGTGGCCATAGGTGCACACCACACAACACCGTCACCCTTCCACCCTCCATAGGAGATGGGTGGCCTTGGGAAGGTGTGCTGGTGCTGTGGGTGATGGTTAGGGACAGGTTAGTGCCTGCCCTGCGGCGGGGCTGGAGTCAGAGGTGTGAGGTTATTGGAAGGTGCTTGTTTGTGTTGAGCATGAATACGGAATTGTTCTCCCCATGCCGGTCGTTATTATGCAAAGCCAAGTCCTAAAAAAATATTGAATTTCCTCTCCCATAATTTTAAGGAAAAACACTTATCCGGCATTAAGCAGTGATTGTGAGGTGTCCTTTCATCCCAACACACAGGGGAGCTGCCGGCACACCTCGGGGTGAGACTTCAGCCCTCTGTGTCAAGCAGGGATTGGACCCAGCACTGGGAGCAGTGGCTGCAGACCAGGACACCAACCTTGTCTTCTTCCTTGCCTTTTATTATTTCTTTTTAATGCACATGCAGTTTGAAACTCTGTGAAAAGCTGCTTTTTACTCATGTAGTTGAGCAAAATTCAGGCTGAGCTGCTGTGTCTACAGTAAGACTTAAAGAGGGTCTGTGCTTCTTGGTGTGAAAGGGAGCCACAAGAGGGACTCTTCATCAGGGACTGCAGTGATAGGGCAAGGGGTGATGGGTTTAAACTCAAACAGGGGAAGTTTAGATTGGATATAAGGAGGAAGTTCTTTACTGTGAGGGTGGTGAGGCACTGGAATGGGTTACCCAATGAAGTGAATGCTCCACTGCTGGTGGTGTTCAAGGCCAGGTTGAACAGAGCCTTGGGCGACATGGTTTAGTGTGAGGTGTCCCTGCCCATGGCAGGGGGGTTGGAACTCAATGATCTGAAGATCCTTCCAACCCAAACCATTCTGTGGAAGGAGGTGCAGGAGAAAAGACTGAATGGCATTAACAGAAATTTGGGAAAACATATGGCTGCAATGACATTTGAGGATGGAACGGGACTGGATGCGATGCGCCAATGCCAGGATGTCCTCACATCCCCAGTGCCTCGCTGCTGCCATCTCTGCACCAGTGGCAGTGCTCGAGCAGGCTCGTGTCCAACCAGACACACCAGGACTGGAGAATGTCTGGGTCAAAGAGAGGTATAATAAGGAGGTGCTGTTCCCTCCTTTGTTGTTCTTATTCCATTCAAAATGAAATAGAAAAGGATTAAACTCCAGCCGGCATTGTGGCTGGAAGGAGGAACGGACTCAGCAGTTCCCCTGCCTCTGTAGGTAACACCCAGAGGTTTCATTTTGAAACGATCAAACTGGAAAATCCAAGGCTAACTCAGTCAATTGCAAGTGGAAAATGAAAATTACTCAGTCCTGCTGCAGTATCGAGCACAGCCCATGAAAAGGGCAAGAAAAACCAGAAGGAGCAGATGCGGTGACACCCTCTGGGCACGTCCTACCTCTGGCACAGGATCCTGCATCCCGGCAGCCACTCATGGTGTGCACAAGGGCTGACGCAGGTGACATGGGGAAGGGAGTAGAGAGCCTGAGTCTGGCTGAGCTCTGTCCTGGCTGGATGCTCTGTGGAATCTGTTCAACCCAAAAGGTGCAGGAAAGGCTTTAGCAAAGTGCAGCCTTCTCTAAGGTGCCTGTTTTGGCATAATCACAATCTTTCTGCATCTAAATAGCCAGAAAATCGAGCCCTGGAGTTTCACATCTGCAAGGTCAAAACAGGGCCGGAGCTCTGGACGAGCAGCACGTTTACACAGAGAAGGGGGCAGCCAGGAACGGGAGGACACACTGGCTGCCTCGGCTGCTCCCCAGGCACCGTGCTGGCACTTCCTTCCCGGATTGCATCGGACGGGGAACATCACGCTTCGAGCAGGCATTGCACGTCTTTCCAAATCAAATAGGAGCCTGCCCGTGGCTAGGCACTGGGGGGAACAGGGGGCAGCCCTGGAGCAGTGGGCAAAGCAGGGCCTCAGGAGTCATGCCAGCCCGATGCCACGCCACAGCAGTACCCCCTGGGTCAGCCAGTGCCACCAGGTCCTGAGGTCAGCGCTTCATTCCTGCCCATTGCCAGGCTCTGCTCCGTTTCTCGCCCCTGGGCACGAGGTTGCAGGTTTTGGCTCAGCAGCAGAGGAGGCAAGGAGAGCTTTGGTTGTTTTCGTTAGAGTTAAAAGGGAAGCTTTAGAGCAGACGTTCCTACGCATCCTGAGCCCAGTCCACACGTCGCAGCCGTGCCAGCACAGCCAAGAGCAAAATCCTCACGTTGGCTGATCAGCTCTTGGCTGTGGAAAGCTGGTGTCAACCCAGCATCAAGCTGCAGCCGGTGGCTCTTGTGCTGCCCTAAAGGCATCTCCCCCAAGCCCAGTTGAAGGCGCCAGGGCAGCTCTGGGTGCAAATACGCTGCTGTTAGCAGGAATATAAGGAATAAAGGTCTAAGTTTGACTTTGTGTTGCTCCTCTAAGGCAAAGAGCAAAGCGCGCTGTGAGCCATGACCCCATGTAATGCTCTTGAGCTGAGCTTGTGCCACTTCAAGCTGATCTAACCTTGGGGTTCCCTATCCCTTTGCTTCTCTGGGGGATCACCCATTGGGTGTACAAAACTGTTGTTCTGATCCTAGGATTGTCCTTGGTTAGTGCCAGCAGTCAACACCAAATGGCTGGGGACTTGGAAGAAGCAGCAGGAATATGCTCCTGTTTAGTCTGGCTCTTGCTTTTGGAAGCAACACTTCCCTATAGCTTCTTCATAAGATGCTTCCATGCACTGGGCTGAGCTTATGCTTTTGGCCGTCAGAAACAAAGACGGTTCGTGTACCCCAACCCTACACCCAGGCAGGGTGATACTGGCCCCATCCCACATTCAGGGGGAATTTCAATGGGTATTATTGGCCAGCAAAGGTATCCTGGACCCAGCAGTCAACAAACCGCTGCTTTTTTGCAGTGCAAATGTGCCTCTTTGCAGGGAAAAACAGAGGATGAGAAGCCCGGCGGGGGACGGCGCGTGCCTCCTGTCCACATCTGGCCCCCTGGAAGCAATAACGCGCCACTGAGATGAGCGTCTCGTTCGCAGGAGCTGCAGATGTTTAGCAGGGAGAAACGTCTGAGATGCTTTGAGATAGGAGCCAGAAACAGATGTGGTGAGGGCACGGGGAGGGTGCCAAGTGGTGCTGTCATGGGGCAACAACCCTGTTGTGTTCCTCGTGAGCCTCCTTTGCCGTTCAAAACAAAGCGTGGGCTTGCACAAAGCCCCCTGAAAGCCATGCCAGGGAGAGGGCTTGGCCTGATGGCCACAGTATGCAGGGAAGCACAGGAGAGGCTCTATGGCTTACCACACAGCGTGGCAGGACTCTGGCCATCAGACCCAGCTTCTTGCTGGCCATAAATCCACTCTCCTTTCCTCTCCCTGCCTCAGTTTCTCCATTCCCACCCTGCTTTGCTAACACCTGATCACCTGCCACAGCCATGGAGCAAGAAAGAAAAGATTTAAGCAACAAAAATGGATGATCTCTGCACATCTTGCACAAGCTGGGGCTTCAGGGGCAGGATGAAGGCTCAGTCTGGAATTCCTCAGTGTTCCTGCAATCACTGCATCACCACTGCCTGCCATTACACTGACCATGCTCAGGACCTGCAGCGAGCATGGCAGTGGCAGGGGGGACAGATGAAGCAAAATGGCAGCACAAACACAGTCCATTAACCAGAAGTCATTTATCCATAGCTGGCCCATGGGTTCTGGGTTAGGTACAGGCACAGCATCCCTTTTCCATCCTGCAGCCAAACACATATGCCTCAGCTTCCCCCGTCTGCAAAGTGGGTACATACCCACGATGGCCAGCATGTCCCCAGATATGCTGCTCAAACCAGGGCTGACAGTGACCTATTTACCTACGGCAGAACTTTCTGCTCCACTTATTTGACCCGGCACCTTTCTGTTTGCTTAAAGCCGGGAGCTTTTCCTCTCTGCCAAGCCGGGCTCACGCACAGGTATGTTTGCTCTAGAGACAGACCGCTGCTCTGTGCATCTGCACCTCGGAGGAATTTGGACTCTTTCACTCTGATACCATTGCAAAACTCACCCTGAAAAGCTTCCATGTTTTTCTTTGACCCCTTCTCCCCATCCCTCTCAAGCTGCATCTCAGGGACAGGCAGCGCCGGGGAGTAGAAAGGTGACATTGTTCTGCCCTGGAAGGCCGTCAGCATCCCAGCTCCCCGGCTCTGTAGCTGCCTCAGTCATGCATGTTTGCATATGTTAAAAATATTTAGTCCACTGCTAAAAAAAATATTATGCCCGAGATCTGGGGCCAGCTAAATATAATGCCATCTATGTGTCCGTGGTGCTGCGTGCCGGAGGCACAGAGGGGTACTATTTGCCTTCGGAACGGTCCTCGGCTGTGAGCAGGGATGCTGGGAGCAATCCTGATACTGATGTCTGCCAGGAATGCTTTTTCTTCCCCCTTGGAGAAGGATTTAGGGCAAGGAAAGCTGGTTGCTGAGGTGGGGGCTGTTGTGGTGCAGTGTGCTGCTTGTGCTGAGCATAAGCTGGAGGTACCCATTGCTGCCTGGGCTTGGGAGAAGCTTCCAGATAAGCTTCATATAAATAAGTTCAAGCCAGCTGAGAGTGTGGGAGGGAAAACATTTCCCCGTAGTAATCTCCCCTGATGAGGGGCAGGAGAAAAGAGTTTGTTCTGGCCGCAGGAGGAAGACAACGGGGAGCGAGGCCGCAGGATTTTTGTGCAGGAGCATTAAGGAATCATTTCCTCTGCTTTTTTTCCTTATATATTTATTTTTGGAGTGGGAATAGGAGTTGCGAGAGGGCGGGGAGGTGAAATGATCGTGGGCAGAGTGTGTGAAGGAATCCTTATACCCCATTCTTTTTCTTTCGGGGGCTTCTTTTCCTTTCCTCTGGAAGTGTTTTGAGAGGCAGGGAAGCAAGTGGCTCCATACACTGTGGCCATTCATGGCTCAGCTGGGGGCGTGCGGGGCGCGTGGCTGGGTGGGAGGAGAATCATTTGTTCACAATGTAGAGCAGTGTAAAATGGGCTGGTTGTCTGAGCGTGGATGTAGCATAATGTATAGAAGTGCAAGCATCAATAAGTCTATTTATTAGCAGGGCCTTTTGCTGAGCAGGGCTGTGAATGAACTATACAGCTCATACAAAAATGTAAATGTTAGTGATCCCTTAGAGACATAATTACAGGAAAAAATAAGGACAGCTTTTCAGCGTTTGGGAAGTTGGCCTCTTTCGTCTCCTTTCTCACTGCTGATGCACATTATTTTCCCCTCCTTGGGGTGTCTGCATCCAGCACGGCACGTCCCCCCACTCTGCAGCTCCTCTATTGTTCTCCCTGCCCATTAATTAAAGGAAAGTTGTGTCTCCATGTCCCATGAAACATGTTCACCGCCTGCTTTGGTGTGCAGAGCTCTTGAATTCCTCAAGCCTGGGTGCCACTGGCTCCTCTGGACCACAGTGAAAGGTTTCATTCATCCCTTCTCTGCTGCCTTCTAGAGTTACCACACCCTGGGCCTCTGCTCCACAGCTCCTCTCTGTTTTCCTTTCATTAGCAGGATTCCCAGATTGAATGGCTGCGAAGGGCTGGGAAGAGATGCTACAACCCCATTAGCATAAGGACTGTGCAAATACCTGCCCCGTGCGTGCTCCTGCCGTTTGCCATGAGGTCTGTGGACCGAGAAAGCCAAAATCTTAGGGGTTTTTCTTCCTAAAGCACTACTATAAAAGCCAATCCAAGTGCTGCTCCAAATGCCCAGTTCTTCAGTTTCCCCAAGCAGAGCCTGTTTGCACCCACTGCAGCAATGAGCTTTCAGCACACTGGAAGGGGAACTACAAGCAGGACAGGCATTGCTCACCCTGGGAATCCCTCGGAAGATGCTTTGGGATCTTCTGGTGCTTATTTGGCTGCATCCAAGCCATGGCAGGGTGCACATAAGGACTTCACCATAGTATATACATGTCTGGAGTACCATAGCCGAAGCCACATGGGCTTGGCTGTCCTTGCACGAGCCTTGCCCTTCATCCCCATGTGAGTGGGCGATGGGTCAGGGATGTTGACCAAAGGCTTAGAAGCTGGTCCAAACCTTTTATAAAAGGCAGATGGGCAGAAAAACCCATCACATGCATGGGATGGACAGGAGCAGGTCAGCTTGTCTCCGCAGGCAGAAAGCGGTTTCAGCTGATGTCAGCTTTTCTTTGGGGAGCTGAGCTGTTCAGCAAAGGCTTCACCAGGGCAAGATTAGAGGAGAGTGAGAAAATGAGTTTTCTAGGAAATCTGTGCTGGGACACAGAGGGTCGCAGAAGGGTTACGATGAGGGAATTTGCCTATTTGCCTTGGGAAGGAAGAGCCGGCCCCTCTGGCACCCTCCAGATGAGATCAGCCCATGGCCCTGGCCTGGCTTTTTTGCTGAGCTGCTGCTTTTATGCATGAGCTAGTGAAGCAAATTAACTTCCAATGAGTTTTTCAATAGGAAAGACATGGGCTTTTCAACAGAAACTATAGCAAAATGTTAGCTTTGCATTGACCGTCCATTGCCCGCCCACTGCCCGCCCACAGTGATGTTGAATCTTGTTTGGGTTTTGGCCCTTTGCAATTATTCTGTTAGTACTGGGAACTCATTTGAAATTAATTTAATTAATTAAGTAATTATTTAATTTTCACTGGTTTAGTTGCCAGTTTTGGAGCTTCACAAGTGGCTCCGAGCCATGGTGTTTGATGGAAGGCCCTTGAGGCCAGCCACACTCTTTGGAGATGACATCCCCATGTCTCACAGTGCTGCTGCCACTGCATCACTCTTTGCCTTCATCTAACACTGATGGTTGTCCTCTGTCTGTTGAAGGGTTCACATTTGAGGGGCTGTGGTGGTGACCCTTCCTGTTGAGCAGATCGTGTGCTTTGCTGCTATCTGACTGGATTGCCAAAACCAGCCTCATGAGTCCTCACAGCCAGGACTGTGGCATGGTTGCACATGGGCACTCCCAATGGGCTTGGCGTAGACACAATCTCCCTTACCTTGGTCTCTGATTTCTTGCCTGTAGTCACTTGGATTGTTGTTTTGAGGAGCCTGAAGTAAAAAGCGAGCAGACAGCAAAGATAAGTGATGCTGCCTGCAAAGTTCTCAGCCAGGAATCAGTTTCTGGCTTGTCTCTGAGGCTGGGTCCTCAGCATCTTCCTTGGGACCATTCCATGCAAATGCTTGTCAAGCCAGTGTGCTCCAAAGCTGTGCTGATCAGAGTTGTGGATTCAGAGGAGGATGAGGATCAGACATCCTTGATGGGTCCTACGGACAGACCAAAAGTCTGTTTTCACCCCACCACTTCTGCAAACAGGGAGTAGGTGCTTGCAAGGAGGCTGGTATGTTAAGGAGCATCCTGATGGAGCAGAGGAGCTGCGAAGCTGGATTCCAACCCAGCTCATTGTAGTAGGTCTTGGCAGTGGTCCTCCAAATTGCCTGGCCTGCAACAGTGAGATGGTGAAAGCCTTTGGCTAAAATGGAACAAAGAAGGAAAGAAATCTGCTGTATGAACTAACATATATAATTAATATATATTTATAACCTGTTGCCACTAAAAATAAGCATGCAGCCGGTTGTACTTGGTTGAAAACATCTTTTTTTTTTGTGTATAAGAATGGTTTCAAGCACTCCTGCTTTCCAGCAAACTTCCTTGTGAGTCAGATATCACCAAAGAAATTCAGTATGGGGCACTTTACTCGTGATGTCTCATGCATCAAATGCTGATGCGGTTGTCATCACCTGGGAGAAAAAATACTGTTTCTGGATCTAAAGGGGAATTCTGAGGCCTCCAAATGATGGGCTGGGACTATCTTTAATGTAGTCATGTATGTACTTTAAGCAACAGTTATTAGTGAGATGCTTCATGCGCAGAGATGCACCTGGGTTTGATTTATGCTACATAAGAAGCGTCTTGGCCAAGACAAGTAGCACAGAACTGGGGAAGGGGGAACAAAACAAAGTTGCTCTTCTATTGTGCATAGTAAGATGTTTGCTTTGTGACAATTATATAAGTGGTTTCATGTTAGTGAGCTCGAAACAGACCTATGAATACAGCATGTATTTTCAAACTCATTGTTTTGCCCTTTGAATGAGTCTTCTGAAGAAGTCCTTGACTGGGAGCCAGAGCCAGCTCGCTGTTAGACTGGGTTCAGCCTGTAGTAGCTCCCTTGGCATTGAGGAATTTCCTCTGGACTTACCTCGTTAGCTAAAATGAGCCTTTTTTCCTCCTCCCGGATGTGTGTGCTCCACTGGGACTGTATAATGTTCTGTGGGGGTATTCGGATGCTAACGCTTGGCACGCTGGTACCCTTCTTGCTGGAATACAACATGCTATGGATGTGTGGAAGTGACCAGCTGCTCAGTGGATGGTCTGGGGTGTTTTTCCCAAGGAAAGATTGGCTGCAGGAAGCCACATGTATGTTCGCCTTTATTGGCTCTCTTGTGAGACCCTTCCCGGAGTACTGCATGCAGTTCTAAGACATGGAGCTGTCGGAGAGGGTCCAGAGGAGGCCACGGAGATACTGCAAGGGCTGGAGCAGCTCTGCTCTGGAGCCAGGCTGAGAGAGCTGGGCTGGGTCAGCCTCAGAATCTGAGAAGGCTCCTGAAGGGGAGACCTGAGAGCAGCTCCAGTGCCTAAAGGGGCTGCAGGAAAGCTGGAGAGGGGCCTGGGACAAGGGATGTAGGGACAGGCCAAGGGGAATGGCTTGAACCTGCCAGAGGGGAGACTGAGATGAGCTCTTAGGCAGAAGCTCTTCCTTGTGAGGGTGCTGAGGCGCTGGCACAGGGTGCCCAGAGAAGCTGTGGCTGCCCCATCCCTGGCAGTGTTCAAGGCCAGGTTGGACACAGGGGCTTGGAGCAAGCTGCTCTAGTGGAAGGGGTCCCTGCCCGTGGCAGGGGTTGGAACTGCAGGAGCTTTTTAAGGTTCCTCCCTCCACCACTCAAATCATTCTGTGATCCAGAGAAAAGTACAAGAGTCACCCATAACACTGGAAACCAGACCTCTTATAAACTTCTCCTTTGATCCTAAACCTTGCAGTAAGCCTGAATTTATTATTTAGCTCAAAAGCAAAAGCAGAGGTCCTGCTAAAGCCTTAGCAGCGCGGGGAGAGTGGTGGGGAGAGCCAGGATGCTGGGTGCAAGGAGGGATCACTGAGCAGCACAACAGTCTGGCCTGGTTCACCGATGGTGGCCTGGGTTGGAGGGCTTTTAATCCAGACTTGTATGTATTATAGTTATATATTGTATTTCCATAGGGCATTGGATGTCATGAGAGCAAAAGCATGAGTGGGAGGTGGTCCATGCCATGTGAAACAGTGGCACATGGCATAGCTGCATCCCCGTGGTGCCAGGAAATGTTTGCTTGCTTCTGGGGCTGGAAAAAAAAGGAGAGAGAAAAAGATGCTAAATTTGAGTAATTCAAAATGGCATGGGCTTTCTTGGAAACAGTGTCAGAAGCTGGGGTAGCCCCACTATTGCAGTCGGCAAAAGCCAGATTGACTTTCCAAAGGGAGTTTGCAGTCATTGCTGTAAATAAGCACGTGCTCTGGAAGAGCACGGGGCTGCTCCGTTCAGAGCTGCTTGGATGATCTCCAGTCCAGGGGGTTTATTGCAATTCCACTTGATTGCTGAGATTAGATGACAACTTACTCTCTGTGCTCACGTTGCTCCAGGAATAATCACGGCAACGTGAAAGATGTCAGTCGGTCTCATGCTACAGAAAGTGGGATTGACCTCGGAGCAGGGCTTCAAGTATTACACCCGCTGCTGTCAGAGCAGAGCAAAGCAGATAATCCTCTCTGCCTTTTATCCTTACAAATTGGGAGAATGATGCTTGCGTTTCATTCCTCTCTGAGGATACATGAGCAGACCTGATCGCAGGTCTGGGGGAAAAAGAGGCCAAATTCTCCTTCCATCAGCAGTGCTGCAGGCACCAGTTTGCCAGGGCAGGGCCTGATCCTGCTTAGCTGCAAATCAGCCCTGGCTGCCTTGAAGGCAATGAGGTGGCTCTGGATTTACTCTGGTGTAACTGGGAGCAGGCTGGTGGTGCGGAGGATGTGTGCCTTTGATATCGTAACCTAAAACTGGCAGCTTTCCCTGCTCTGGCAGGAGTTGAGAAACATTGCCATATGAGCTGGTTTTCCAGAGAGGCCTGAAAATGCAATCCATTATCTGATATTTTGTAGGAGCTTTTTTAATTAAGGCTTTGGCTAAAGAGCTGATTAAAGAGGTGTGTGGTGGTTTTGTCCTTAGGGACTTGGCACATCCCCACGTCTGTCACCCTTCTGCAACTACAAAACTCATTTTTCCCCTCGTGTCATATTTGGAACGAGGCCTTTTTATTATTCTTTAGCCCTTTCTATCCCCCATTTATTTCTTACCCCCCTCTCCCCCTCCCAGCGGTGCAGATAAATCATTATAGTCTCCGCTCAGCTTGTCTCCTTCTCCCGTAACCCAACTTCTGTGTGCTACTGGCTGGTGCTGAGCAGAGGGGGCGTGAGCAGCGCAGCTCCGTGCCTGTGGTCAGTAATGAAGACTTCTCTTTTTATACACAGATTACGGAGGAACTGCACGGGGCCAGACGGCAGCTCTTAATTCCCCGGCTTTTGAATTTCTCAGCCCTCGAGGAGGAGAATGCAGCCTTCCCCTCCAGCTCGCTTATGATGAGGTGGGTAAACACCCTTTTGTCATTTAAGGCTCTCTTCCTGATGTCATCTAAATAGGATTTTTTGTTGGGTTGAAGGATTCGGGGTAGAGAGGGAAGGGGAAGGAGAATGTGCTGTTTGCCACATGTCAGTGTTGGGGGTTTGATACCTCCAGTGATTTCCTAGGGTTTGGTGGCCTCAGCAATCCGCCTCGCTGACGGCTCCTGCGTTTTCGCTCTGCAAAGTCCCTTTAACAGAACTTTTCTCCCCCCTTTCCCCTTTCTCGCTCATTCAATGACTCAACGTGGTTTGTCAGAGTTAAAAAGAAAATGATGCTCTTTCGCTGCAAAGTATTTGGGCTATTTGTGTCAGACCAGGACTTTAAAAGAGAAATCACTGCCACCCTTTTTCCCCCTCCCAGGGTAAAGCTGCCCCCGGGGTCGCAGTGGTGTTGCAGGGAGCTGCTCCCTGTGAAACCCACTCCCCGTACCCCCAGGGCTCCCGGTTCTGCTTTTCTCCTGTCACCGGCTGCGATGATCCCACTTCTTTCCCTGGCAAAGTGTCGCCTCTGCCCCGGAGGGGTAGGGAAGAAGGAGTTAATCCGTGTGTGTCGTCCCCCCCCCAGCTCCCCACCCCGGCTTCAGCTGCAGAAAATATGAAGTGAGGATAGATCTGCTCATCTGCTGAGCAGAGAACTTGCCTTTGATGTCGGTCCTTCCTTGCCTCCTTATCCCCCCCCCTCCATCCCCTTTAACCCTTCTGCCGGGGCTCGCTGTCTCCCGGGAGCACCCCCGTTCCCTCGGGATGCGGACACAACAGGACACGGAGGGGGGCTGGCATCACCCACCCGTTTGCTCCCCACTCCTTACCCTCCCATTCCCTGGATGTGCATCCACGGGGAGCGCATCCTCCCCGGGAGGGACACGGGGACACCGGCAACGACTTGAGTCGCCAACGAGTGTTAGAGGGGGAGCCCGAGCCCATGGGTCTGAGACAGGTCGTGGTGGGGTTGGTTTATTTTGGGGGGGGGGGGTGTTAACCTCTTTGCTTCTCCGCCGAAGAAATGCGCTGCTGCCGCTTTAAGGCAGAGTCCCTTTAAGTGACTTTCCATTTGCTGCTTTGGAGAGCTGAGAATTTGGTTTCCCAGATTTCCTTTGAATTGTGTGCAGTAGTCAGAGGGAGTTAAAAAAAATAACCCTACTGTACACTCGGGAAACCTTCAGCAGCAGCGAGACAAGGGGAAAACCTGAAATTTGGGGGGGGGGAATGAGATTCAGGGTGAAAAAGTTATCTGCTACCGTTTCCCTTTGCCTTCCTGATGCTGTTCCCTTTCTTACTCCGTGGGGAGTAAAGGAATGGGGAGGGGGGCTCCCCATGGGACACGGGGTAGCAGCCTGTCTGCACCCACCCACACTGTGACAAGGGTGATGCTGGGGAGCATCATCAGTTGATCATGACTTGCAGCCGTGCACCATCAAATTGATTAGCACTTTCTTTTCCTAATGTTTGCCCTGAGAAGAACAAAAAAAGAAGAGAGGAAAAGAGGGGAAAAGGCCCTAAATAAATAAGGAGCCTGGAAGGGGGCTGGGGAAGGCTCTGTTTCCTCAATTAGCTGGGACTTGCCTTCTCTTCACGAACGGAAGGCAGTGCGTTTTAGCCTCTGGATTTGTGGAGCTTTCTCCAAGTGCCAAGTCTGGTTATACGGGGACTTGGGAGGGTTAGGTGGGGGAATCGGAGTGGAGCTCTGCTCCATTAACTCCTTCGGAGCTGAGTGGCTTTGGGAAGCCATTCCTGGCACTGCAAATAGAACTGGCAACCCAAATGGGTGGAAGGGTTTGACAGCTGAGCGCTTGGGAGAGGTGATTCCTCTAGCTGGTACCTTGCTGGGTTGGGGATTTGCCTGCGCAAGGTGCACCGATGGAGTGATGCCATAGGGATGGATGGACCTTGGAATGAGTTGAATGTATTTGTCATAGCTGTTAGTGGGTGATTCATGGGGACTGTGGTCAAGGAGCAGCTTTTGGGGTTGTACAGAAGGTTGGGGAGTATCAGTGGCCCTTGTGTACCCAGGAGGAGAGGCTGAGGATGCAGATAGCTTGCGGTGAGGTGCTGGCATCACTGCACATCACACCAATGCTGTCCCATCCGGTACCTTACCACACTGCTCCTGCGGTCAGCAAACCTTGTACAAGCAGGAATGGCCGGAATTGCTTTTGGCACTATAAAAATACGGTCTTATTTTGGGATAAATACAAGAACTGGCCGCATACCACCAGCAGCCAACAGCTTTGGGGAGAGACATCCTAACCAGGCTGGTGAGGGGAAAGCGCTCTCCAGCAGAATAGTTATCTGTGCTGTAAGTCAGACAGGGTATGTGGGGAAATACCTTCACCTGTATGGGGAAAAACTCTCCTGGGAGTCTAAAATACATGTCCCAGTCTGCCCAGTCCTTGGAAAAAGGCCTTGGCTGTGCATGCATGTGAGATGTCTCAATGCGGCTCCTGCATGCCTTTGCTCAGAGCCCCACTGTCCTAGGGACATCAGTCCCCATCACATCCTGCACCAGCACGGCTGTAAAGTGCCAGCAGCACAGGAGGGGCTCTCACCTCCTTGCAGCCTGC
The DNA here is from genome assembly GCF_033815535.1 of Pezoporus flaviventris. Lineage (NCBI taxonomy): Eukaryota > Metazoa > Chordata > Aves > Psittaciformes > Psittacidae > Pezoporus > Pezoporus flaviventris. The sequence continues at coordinate 734,504 of NW_026892653.1, read as the reverse complement.
CTGTCTCACAGTCGCACTAAGGCTCCTTTACCCCTCCTTGGAAGCATAAAGGGGCCTTAAAAAGGAAGCAAAGGTAACTTAAATTTAATTTACACTCACTTAGAGACCTCTTTACATGGCTAGAAGAGCATAAAGGGGCCTTAATGTAGCTGGGAATCAACCTCTGAAGGTATCTGCGCCTGACTGCTGGGCATTCATTTTGCAGAAGCTCACCTCAGGCTGCAATCCAGCTTTTAATTCCTCAGCCCAGATCTGCTGACATACAGGGAACAACAGCATCGGCCCTGGTGGTGTTAGGTCTCACACGTGTGTAAGTGAAATCAGAGTCAGGCTTCCAAGGAATAACTTGCAAGGAGCAAGTCTCAATTTCTCCATCATCCACTTGGGATCAAGTGAAAGGATTTCCCAGTTTAAACTCCTGCTCCAGTACAGGAAGGGACCCTCCTCTCCCTCCTGCTAAGGGGCAGAGGGCCGGAGAAGGGAAGCTGGATGAGTCATGGATGGGAAGGCGATGGTGTTCCTTGTCACTTAACACCCACTCGCGTGGATGTGGCTTCCCAGGAAGTCTGAGCCTGCCCTTGCTTTTCTGTAATAGCAAACAAAGCAAAGATTGATGCGCTGTGCGCTGTGTGGAGGAAACCACATAGTGGCCATGCACCCCAGGAGACACCAGTGAATCACTTGGAATTTGCCTGGTCCCCTATGAATCCCAAGTTCTGGCTGTCTGAAGCCCCTACAGCAGTCACTGACAAAGTGCTGCTTGTTTTAAAGCTTTAACACCAACACCAAAGCCCAGTGAAGAGCAATGGTCCGCACTCTGTTTAGCAGCATCCCTCATGACACCAGGGATCCCTGTGCTGCCTCTGTGACAGCTCTGGAGGAGCTGGAAGAAGCAATGTCCAATGTCCTTCCACATAGGATCGTCTCAGAAACGTGAGGACAGATGAAGTGGCCCAAGGACTGACCCTTTCTCACCTTTCCCATGCTTGCAGGGTTGCTGGTATCATCCCTCCCCACTATGCAGCGGGATGCAGGAGTGTGTGTTTTGCTCTGCAAGGATGTGCATCCCTCCTTCCTCTGTGGTCCTGTAGACGTAGGAATGAAATCCAGCAGGGAAGGACCAGTGCTTGTGCTGTCCTTTGTGTTTTGTTTTGTTTCTTCACCTGTTTTTGGTTTCAAATGCATTTAATGATTACCTGCTCCTGACCTGGCCGATCTGCTTGTCAGGGACCAGGAGTGTGGCGTATGAGTGGCTGGTGCTGGAAGAGCAGCCAGCAGGTATTTGCTCTGCGTTTTGGCCTCCTTGCAAGCTCGGCTTCCCCCATGCCAACCCTTACTGCCTGCAAGGCAGTGCTCCCAAGTCCATTTGGCGCCGACTCCGTCCTCTCTTTGGCTTTGCCGGCCAGCGAGATCTTTTCCATCTCTGTGTTACCCCCCAGCTCTGCCCAGTGCATTGGATGTGATGCTGGAGGCCACAGAAAGGAGCTGGGCTTGGTTGTGTCCCCGGGTTCAGCACACAGCAAACTGCAGGGCCCAAACCTCCCCATGCTCATCCTCCCCATGCGTCGATAGAGATCTCCTTCTGAAGGCATGTGAAAAATGTAGCCGCAGGCGACCATCGGTGTCCCCTTGAAAGCAGCCTGGTCTATTTTGGGTTGAATCTGCTGCTTTTTAATTAAGTGGAACCGCCTGCCCCCTCCCTGTGGCCACCCGGAGAAGCGGGGTGGCAGGAGTTATTTCACGCCCCTTCCTGTCAAGCTGTCATGTTTAATTAGCAACCTCCTGCCCCGGCCAGGGTTAAAACCAGGCTCCAATAACACCGGGTGCTGGCCTGGGGCTTCCCACTCAGCAACACCTCCAAAATACCTCCCTGGGAGGGAAGTGCAAGGGGACCCCTGCTTTTGTGCACTGATGTTTCCTCTTAGCTGGACCATGCTGCTGCAGTCCCCCAGATAGAAGACTGGCTTCAGACTCAGAGTTGGAGGCACTCCTTAGCCCTGCAAGAGGGATGATAAGCTAAAGCAGCTCCATGGCTCCGCTGCCACATCTGAAACCACAGAGTAAAGAGGTGCAAAGTGTTCCTGTAGACGTCTCCTGCTAGCATGGAGGTGTTTGGGCAATGCTGATGGGTTAGTTTGCCACTGGATGGCTGGTATCGCCTCTGGACAGCCATAGAGGCTCCCTGGATTGGGGATCACCTAGCCCAGGCAGATGCAGAAAGGTGGGCCCTGAAAACCTGGGCTCTTCGGAGAAAGAAGAAGGAGACTGGGAGCATGGATGCACATGGAGAGGATGCAGGGGGGTTTCAGAGCAACTTCCCCTCCCACCAGTGTCACTGGCTTTAACCAAGTCCCCTTCCCACCCCACCAAGGTTTGGGGAATGGTCTTCCTACACCAGCACCAGGCTGAAGAGGATGGGAAGGAACTCTGTGCTCTCTTGGTACTTATCAGTGGCCAGGAAACAAATTCTTCTAATTGACAGCAAACCACAGCACTTTCCAGAGCGGAGAGAAGGCCAGCGGTCCATTGGGCACGCTGTGAAACCGGAGCAGGACAGCATCCAGCCCTGATGGATGGAGCGGAGCTGACCTGCCTTGGCTGGCTCCGGTCCAATAGCTCACTTGTGTTTGCATTTAATTGCAAACGTAAAAAAAAAGCCCTTTCTTTTCACAACAACAAAGCCTTGAACCACACTTCAAAGTTGGGATTCTGGGACAGTTGAATACCTTTTAAAAATAGCCCTCTGAGCAGAGCCAAGTGCTAAATGGATTGCAGAGGGCAGGTCCCCCACGTGGGGCTTCAATCAGCCCAGTCAGTGCTGCTGCCTGTGACTGCTGCTGCTCCCCTGAGACCCTCTTAGAGGGGGTCCCTTCCTTCTCTTGGGCTTTTCTTCATGGGCATCGCAAACTGGGAGATGGCAGGGCTGAAGCTGACAAGCAAAGCCCTTAGAGGGTGTTTGGGAAGAGTGTGGAAGTGCCCATCTGAGCTGCGACCCTCATGAAGTGCCATTCAGGAGGCTGTGATTTATCATCTAGGAGGCTATAGCTGGACTAGCCATGGCAGGAAAAAGGCTGGAGGGGAAACTGAGGCAGCACTGTTTCAGAATCCTCCCACCTTGTCCCAGTCTCTGCTGGGACTCTTCTGGCTTTCAAGGAGTGTCCATGGCCTTCAGCCCAACCTTGGTCCTGCTCTTGGTCAAGTGATCTCAGAGCTGACGGCTGGGCCAGCTGTGGTTTAGGATCTTTTTACTCTAAAATAAGGAGTTTTACTCTCCTGGACGTTTTTCTAAAGCATCAGTTTATTTTCTCCCTTTTTACACAGAAATCATAATCCACAGAGTGGGAAATAGGAGATCTGTTGCACAGAGAGCCCAGTTCTCACGGCGATTAACTGAGATACACACAAATCCACCCAGCAGCACTGACGTGCCCTGGCTCGGAGCATCCTCATCACTGCCCTGACCTCCCTTGGCAGTGGCGCAGGCAGGGCCCTTCCCATGGGACTGCTGCTGCCAAGGATTTAGGAAAGGGATGCCTCCCCGAAGCCTGGAGCCAGCCCAGGTTGTCCAAAGTGAAGGTGGAAGTTTTAAAGAGGAGGTTTCTTACTGTGAGGAAGCAGAAACCGCATCACTGAGGAGCTCGGATGCGGGGCTGGGAGATGAGGATTTGCTTCAAGCATTTTCTGTAACAGCATCAATTCACCTGCAATGCCTGATGGGCTTGTGGGAGCCTGGAAGCTGTTGGTGAAGATGAGGGAGTTGTGAAACAAAGCATTAAACATTATCCCCATTCAGCTTTCACAGAAGCGATGTGAGGGTGGGTGAGAGCTGGTGGGATATCAGCATCCCAAAGCATGCTTTGGGATTGGCATTGCCCACGTCCACAGGCCCACAGGACCTTGCCAGCACCGTTCAGATGCTTCCACCCTGAGCTGTATCCCACAGCATCACCGTCCCCATCACTGCAGAAGGTGCTGCTCCTTTCCTCCACGGAGAAATGCCGCCTGGGCTGGGGCTCATCCATAAAGCCCTGCAATCCCAGCAGAATCAAATTGCTACCTTCTGGAGATGAAACCCGGCTCCCAGGGCAAAGGAGACTGCATGTAACTCCAGGAAAAGCTCTTCGTCTCGGAAGTGTGCTTTTCTTGGACTGCTCCGCTGTATTTATGCAGGCTGGTATGTGGGGAGTAATTAGAACCTCATCCCAAGCACTTGACAAGCATGTTTTCCATTCTAGAAGCTGACAGGTCAGGCCAGCCGGCCGGCCCTCTGTGCCTAAAAATGTTGACGTTTTATCTTTGCTGAAACTAAAACTAGGGCCCAGGAAGTTCTTGGACCAAATGCTGCTTACTGACAGCCTGATGGTGGCATGCATGGTGCTGCACACACCTGTGAAAACAGCGGTTCCCTGTGCCTGCACCTGACCCCACCAGGACAGTGGGAATGGTGGGAATGGGAAAAGCCAGTGCTGGTGTGCATGTGAAGGAGCTAGGACTGTCCCTGCTGCTGGAGGTCATGGGAAAAGGATGCTGAATGGAGCAGAGGGAGCAGAGCTGGGAATGCCTAGATGAGGCTGGCCAGGTTCAAGGACAAGTTGCTCCCACACAGAGCAGGGATTCAGGCAGATGCTGGAGAGTCCTCACTGCTCCAAGAGTGGAATCAGGGAGAGATGGGTGCTTCGGACCACGGGTTCCAGTAAAAGCCTGGTGTCTAACCTGACCTGAGAGAGACGTGAGGATGCTGAGGATGAACTGGCTCTTATCTGTCTACAGCGCCTCTTAAAACCTGCAGGAAATGGCCCGGAGGCAGCTTGGGCTGGCAGAGCTTCCGAAGATGTTGGAGGAGGTTTCACAGGGAGCTCACACAGCCCGGAACAGCTCAATTAAACTGACCTTATTTTGGGTGATTCCTGAGATGAAGCTAAAAGTGGACCCCATTGGGAACCATTCCCTTTGCCCTCGCTTGCCACAGTCCCAGTGTCCCAGCCTGTGCTTCAGGTGTCCCTTTCTACTGCTCCAAAGCTGGAGGACACAGTGTGAGATGTCTGGTTTTCAGCAAATGGATTAGTAAAGGGGAAGGAGAGGAGCACACTGGGGTGTGAGCACCCCCAAACCCTCCCAGTGCATCCTGGCAACCTGGGGAATGGGATGCTGGATGGAAGGGATGGGCTGGAAGGAGCCAGCCTGGCTGCAGCCATGGCATCACTCCCATCCCTATGTTTTGCAGCAGGCCTGCTCCCGTTCTGGGCCATCGCTCATTGCCGGAGCATCGTGTCATGGAAGAAGGATTATTTTCCTTCCCTGCGCTTGCCTTCCATGTAAACCAGCCCTACTGTGTAATGTTTCTCATTTCCTCCATACATTGATGAAGGCTTGAAGTGAAAAGCTGCACACTTAGGCTGACCTAACCCCGAGCTAAGCCGGCAGCCGGAGGGACACAATGAGCCGGCTGTTCGGATCCCGCTGGCACCGGCTCCTTGTCTGCTCCCAACACAATGGTGTTTTCCTTGGCCGGCGTTCAGAGGCGCGGGAGGGAGATGGTGACAGGGAGGATTCCCATGTCCCCTCAGCAAAACTGCTCAGCACCATGGTGCTGTGTCTCCAGGATGTGCCACAGAGCCCATCCTTGGTGGTGCAACCGCGTGGTACCCGTCCTTAGATGGAGCCACGGTCCTGGGGAGCAGGATGCTCCCTGCATGGAGCAGGGTGAGGTAGGCTGTATGGCCAAGCACAGCATGGGACGTTACCAGCACTGCCCCAGAGGCGTCTGCATGTGCAGGGTCCCCATCTTATCCAATCCGTTGGTATCCTTTTGGAAATTAATAAGATTAATTTAGTGGTGAAACTTTACTCTTGAAATGGAAAATCTGTGCTTTCTTTGTCCATCTTCTCAGCTGACACTGATCACTGAATAGCTCCAGCATCTCACACCTGTAATTTGGGGTAATAAACCCTTTTTCCATAATATTTTCCCCCTGGCTCTAATAGCACAGCAAGCAGGGTGCTTCCCAGTAGCATTTCCACTAAGACCAGTGTTTTACTCCATATAAAGTCCTATTGACCATGTTTTGGTGGCCTCATCTCCCTCCAGGATGGAGAAGCTTTTCATTGCCATGTATCATGCTGGTGACAGGGCAGTGAGGTGGGTGCAGATACAGCGCCTGGCACATCTCCTACATGTTGCTTCTCCATTAGCTCAGCAAATGATGAAGGTACAGGGAGCATGGGCATAACAAGGGGCAACCGCCCAGCATGGCCCAGCAGAGCCTGTCACCTCTGTGTTATCTGTAGTAATTCAAGCCCTGTCTCACCCGCACACAATGCAGCTGGAGAATCTCCTCTGGAGGAGGTGAAGGTTTTAATGACAACCTGGTAGTGTGTGGGTCAAGCAGTGGCTTGTTGTTGCCTTGAAAGCTGCTCAGGGTGAGACTAGGTGAGCTGCCATCCTGATCTCGCACTCCACACTGCTCCAGCAAGGATGCTGCGTGCCAGGGAGCAGTGCCAGGTACCTGCCCACCGCAGCACAAGGGACACTGCTTCGTGCCCTGGTGGAAATCCAGATGGAAGCCCAAAGTCCCTTTCCTGCCAGCCTCTGCATTCCTCCACCTCAACTGCAATCAAGGAATTACCACCAAGGCAAATGCAAGCAAGGAACTGCAAAGAAGGAATTGCAAGGAAGGAGCTGGAAGCAAGGAATTACGACCCAGGCAATTGCAAGCAAGGAATTGCAAGGAAGATGGGTGCTTCCCAGCGCATCCTTGGAGAGATCCCTTCCTTCACCTTGCTGCTTTTCACTCTTTAGGATTATTTTTTCTAATCTGGATGACTGCAGATGCTATGCTGGCTGGCGGAGCAGTAACCCAAAGCGAATCTCCCATGCGAAAGCACACGGGTGTCCTGGTTTCAGCAGTAGCAGTTCACACATGAACCGGAGCAATGAGCCTGGGGTTTGTCACGATGTTCCAACCAGAGCAAGGCATGCTCTGCTAGGAGTTTAGGGACACGATTTAAGCCCAGTTTTAGTGCAAAATGTATGAGAATCCCATTCAAAATGCCTGCCTGGAGGGAAGGTACGTGGCGGCGAAGGCTCTCCCATCACACACTCAGCAGCACCGCCGCCAAGGCTGCAGGCTGAGCAATCCAAGCGGGAAGGTTTTGAGAAGCGGGGATAATTAATTTTGGAAGAGATTACGAAAGCTGTGGTGAATTCTGTGTCACTTCGAGAGCCCGGAGCAGCCTCTGGATGCTGGTGTAAAATATCTGCTTTCATTCAACCGCAAACTCTCGGGGCGAGGCCAGAATCCCTCGGTGAAGCTTTTCTGGCCAGCGCGGTGCTGGAAGCCAGTGACTGGCTGATCAGAGGGAAGAGTAGTAATCTTAATTTATCACATGCTTTTCATCCCAAAGCGCTTCCACAGTCCGAGCAATCTCTGCTGCCAACTGCTTGCTGCAATCCTTTCAACTACCCGAGCTGCAACGCTTCCTGGGCTGTGACGGCAGCGAGGGCTGTCAGAGGCAGGTTGCCCTGAAGAAGAATCTCTTTTTCCAGTAGAGAGAAATCCTTCCTGGGGGATGCACAAGCCAGACAGACACAGCTCCCCGGATGGGAACGGCGGCCAGGGAGAGTTTCACAATGCTGGGTTCACGGCGAGGTCCTTGGGATGGTTACAGGGCTTTGCACGGCCCAGATCCGGTCTGCATCCCAATGGATTTTTCAGTGTAACATCCCTCCCACAGCTGTCAGGGTGTCTGTGCTGGCAGCCCTGGCTCACAGGAGGGGTAAGCTGGGATAACTTGCAGATCAAAAGCTACCCCGCTTTGCGTGAGCAGCCATGAGGTGGTGGAACTGGTGACACAAGGGCTTGGCGTGCGGGGTGCATTTCAATGTAGCCCTGCATCCCAGCCAGGATGGCTTCGCAGTGGGGCTGGATACACCCTTGAGGCCAAGGATGTTGGAAGTCAAGGTCTTAGCCCTGTTTGCTTGTGACTGGGGCTGAGCCTGGATTTTGCCTCTGCAGCTCTGGGGTTAAACAGAGCTGCACACCCTGATGCATGCTGCAGAAGTGGGAGATGCAGGCCCCTATGTGTGCTGCAGATGTGGGAGATGCACATCCCAGTGTGTGCTGGAGATACAGGAGATGCATGCCCTGATGCATACTGCAGAAGTGGGAGATGCAGACCCCTATGTGTGCTGCAGGTGTGGGAGATGCACATCCTGATGCGTGCTGGAGATACAGGAGATGCATGTCCTGATGCATGCTGCAGACGTGAGAGATGCACATCCTGATGCATGCTACAGATGTGGGAGATGCACATCCCGGTGCATGCTGCAAATATGGGAGATGCACATCCCGATGGATGCTGCAGATGAGAGGGATGCTGCAGACGTGTGATTTGCACACCCCATGGTAGGTTCCTCTGCCTGGCCAGGCTGGACACCATCTCCCTATCTCTCCTCCCAGCCCTGGTCCCACCCGTCCATGGCCTCAGCCACATCCAGCACCAGCCTCCTGACTCTGCAGCTTTCAAGCTCTTCCCAGGGCAGCCGCCCCCTACTTCCTCCCCGGCCTCACCGGGGACTCACATGAAAAGATCATTTATAAGACCTGACGTTTTGTTTCACTGCGAACGCCCCGGCGAGGGCCGGGCTTGAACTGCTCTTCTATTCCACACGGCCCCTATTTATTTCTCAGATGGATTAGTAAATCGCAGCTGTCACTGAACATTAGCCCGGCTGTTTCATCAGCTCTCCCTCTGCAAGCTGACAGTCTGTTAGAGCGTGGTATCCGTCAGGATGCTGCCGCCACCTCTCCCTTTCAGCACAGCTTTACTTGCAGGCTCGTCCGTGCCCCCACGCCGTCCCAGACCAGCTGTATAAATGCACACGGCAATGAGCAAAAGCTAACAAAAATAACAGGCTCCCCATGTTAACAACCCTTACCTGGTTACCACTGGTAGAATAGCTGATGGAAAGCATGAGTAACGTGGAAAGGGATGATTATTGCCATTTCTCAGGCTCCGTGCGGTGGAGGGAGGGTTGGTTCAATTTGGGGTTGCACGGTAGCCCCCCTTTGAAAGGTTTCATGCCCTCTCTCAGTTCCTAAGTAAACCTCTCGTCCCCCTGTCAGCTTTGATTTGTAGCCCTACTCGTGGCATCTGGTTTTCATATGAAGGGTGGAATACAAGGGATGCTGTCTGCTTGCTTCTGCCCAGAGCTATTCATCTGGGGCCAGCTCGCCGAAAACAAACCCCAGCCGTTCCTGAAAGGCACTAATCATTGCAGAGGAGGAGGGCAGGGAAAGGAGCTGCTGTCCCTGTGTGCTGTGGGATGCAAAATGAGGGGCAGGAGGAGCTCCAGCCCACCCGGATCCAGGCTCTGCCGCGTCTCCCTGCTTGCACATAGGATGGGGATCTGGCAAATGCACCCAGAACGTGAGGGCAGAAGAAAGGATGGGTTTGCAGGAGGGATTTCAGCAATGATTGGTATGTGCACATGCATGTGCTTTTGTGGCCCCTGGTTTGTGCCCAATATCCTTTCTCTGTGCTCTTGTTAAGTGGATAGGGTTTGAGCATCCCAAACAGCTCCAGAGTTGCACATGGGTGCTGGTGCTGCTCCAAACAGCCGGTGCAGAGCCCACCAGTGGCACAGGGCTTGAGCAGCACCCGGTTTAGGGCACCCACAGGCTTTTGCAGGGTCTGTGGGGATGAAATGGGGTTGTTTCAAGGCGGTGTGGTCAGAGCCTGCTTTGTGAAATGGGCCATCTGCTTTTACCCTGACCCTCAACAATGGTGTTTGCAAAGCCATGGGGAAAACCTCTGCCCCACCTTGGGGCACCAGTGCTGCCCGCGGCTTGTTCTTGTGTTCATCCTCTTTGGCTTTGTATTGCATGTGGCCATTTTGCTGCTGCTTCTTGGGACTTTGAGGTTCCCAGTGGGCAGACACGGTCACTGCCCTAGAATTGCATTAGGAAATGTCAGGCTGGCCACATGAGAGCTGCAGAGGAGGCAGAATTGTGCCACTTTCCCTTAGCAGCCACATGGGACCAAGTGCTTTTGGAGGATCCCATAGGCAGAGTTCCCCCCACGCTGTGTTATCCTGCAAGGGATGAGGACATACCGGAGTGACAGCTTGTTCTCCATCCACACACAGCAGTGGTTTTGGGGCATCTCCCAGCCCGGGGAGCCCATCCTTGAGCCAGGCCCCATGCAAGGAATTCCCAGCCTGGATGAGGTTTGCTCACCCTCACCTTGCCATTGAAGCTGGAGGACGAGATGAGGCTGTTCTCTGGGGTGGCTTCCAGCTAAGTCCAGCTCCCAGCGCCAGCATACCAGAGCACTGATATAAAACCCAGCAGGGACCAGCCAACTGGGAACACTTAAAAGCAGGAGGATTGCAAAGCCCACAGACGTGCCTGCAGCTGACATGGAAAGAGCCTTAAAAAGAGGAACGTCTACGTCCAGCTGCTGCGAGACACTGGGAGCAAGGGATGCTTCCAAACACGAGCCCTGCAGGACATCCCATGCTAGGTTGTGGGTCCCCATGCATGCTGAGTGCCCCTTTTGCCCCCAGCTGCTGCTTCATCCCAACTGTGTTTCCAGCCTTCCCCTTTGGGGTGGGAGAAACCAGGAGCCACATCCCTGCATGGGGCAGAGCTGGATTAGGTGCAGGACCAGGTTCAAACAGCACTAGAAACCTCCAGCCACCCATCCCCTGTGCTAGCAAACCACCTTCAAACCCTGTAAAGCCATTACCGAAGCGTGCCTTGGCATCATCTGATTTTAATGGGATGCTCTGATTTTCCTGAACCAGCAGCTGATTTTCAGCAGTGAGGAATGCTCTAGAGAAAGCAATTTTATTTTCCCTTCCCTTGCTGGACTTCCTAGGACACAGCCTTTGATCCAGACTCCTGATGTTATCAAGTTGGAAGCTGCAGCTCTTTGAAGCTGGCTTCATGTTGTGCTTTAGACTTCTGGGGGCTTTAAACCCTCATCACAGGGTGCAGCTGTGGTACAGGTCACCCCAAATTCAGACCCAAGGGCTGTGGCCACCAAGGGATATCCAAGGGCTCAGCTGGGATCACTCGCAGCTCAGGTTGGGAGCTTGCAGAAGAGACAAGATCATAGCATGCAGCCTGCTCTGGGAGAGTCAAGGCTTCCAGGAACTCAGGACTGTGATCTGGGTAAGGTTTTGGTGTTCTGCTGCTGTTTTGAACATCTGGCCTTGTTGCTGTGACCTGAGGCAATGGAAACAGGTCATGTCCTGATTCCGGAGGAGCTGCCTGACGTGGATGTTGGGATGATGTTTTTAGGGTTGCACTCATTTGGGTCATCGTAAAACTCCTTTCTGCTTTGCTTCCACATCTGCCTGCCCCAAATTTCACCCCAAAGAGGCATCCTTGCACCTTGTTTTGGGGGTGCCACGGATCCAGCTGGAAGCAACAGCACAAAGCATTCCCAAAGCAGCAACAGCAAAGGATGGGACCAACCCCAAGCAGCCGGTGCTGGGAGCTCTGCTGACTTGTACTGGATTAACAGGGACATGGACAAGCTTGGTTCAGTTTGGAAATGAGCCCCATGTCACTAATGAGCAGCACCCATGAGCTGTGGGTCACACAGACATCGACCGGGACATGGGGATGAATCGAGCTTGATTTGTGCAATGCTTTAAGCTGAGCTTAAAGTGTATTAAACTTAACAATGCTACTTAATAATTACTTAAACTGTTATTGCTTGCTTGCACGCTTCTATTTTTGACAGTCCAGGGCATGTTATGCTGGGGTGCTCCACAGGCACAAAGCAGGAGGGGGTGTTCTGTCCCCCCAGAACAGCCTGAATATTATATATAATATATATAGCTGAGTATATCTATTATATATGTTCAGACTATATAGCTGAGTATATATTTTATATATGTTCAGCCTATATAGCTGAGATGATGCAGTTTCAGAGAGCAAGGAGGAGGGATTTGAGAGTGTTTGCATGAGTTTGCAAGCAGCTCTGCCCCTAGCATGGGGTGAGGAGGGTGCTGGTTGCTGGGCTGCAGGCAGGTACCCCAAAGCATGGCCAGAGAGCCTGTGGGCACCACTGGAGAGGAGGAACATGGACATGAAGACTGGCACAGGCAGCAGAAGAGACACTGAGAGCCCCCCTGGGTCTGTCTTGACCCTTTTTGTCCTTTTTCCCCATCACTCAATTAAGAAAAGCAGGATAAAAATAGAGCTCAAAGATCAATGGGCTGTAAGGCAGGGAGGAAGTGGCCTGCATCCCTCAGCACTCAGGTTTTGGCAGCCAAAGCATCCTGGCAGGGCCTGGCAGCACCGGCAGTGAGGAAGGCAGACTGCAGGCAGGAGGGAAGGCAGCACATATGGGTGTTTGCTTTCCCCTTGCTGTCCCCTCAGGGATGCTGGCTTCAGGAGGGCAGCACCACAAAGCTCTGATGGGAGCCCCCTGTGAGCTCCGCAGCAGCATCCCCATCTCAGCAGGACCAGGGGCCTCTTCCTGGCTTTCTGGACACATATCCATCAAAGCTTCTCCCTGAGAGCTGCATTCTTTGGACTGGTTGCACCAGGATGATGTCCCTGAAGGGTTGGCTTGGAGCCCATCTCCAGCATCCCTGTTGCAGTCATTCCCCACTGAGCCAGGTTGCTCCCTTCTCCTGCACAGCCAGATCCCAGTAAGCAGCCTGCTGCCTTCAGGTGGCAATGTGACGAGCACAAATATAGGAGGATCTCCCCAGGACAATGGGGAATGGGGGCTCCAGCCTTTGGGATTTGCCGCACTGGGGAGATCCACATATCCAGAGCTCATGTAGAGCCCAAGTAGGACAGAGGAGTCCTCAGGTGCCAGGTAGGGCTCGCAGCCACCCTCTTTGGGCAGAAGACACAAAATGGGGTACCCAGAGCATTCCTGCATCTTGGAGCCAGCTCCAGCCACTGGTAAAGGATGCTCACAGCCTTCAGGTGAGGCGCAGGGATGCAGGCATCCTTTTCAGCACCAAGCAGCACCCCTCAGTCCCGCTCCTTCCTGGGACAGCAACTGCTGCAGACTGCAAACGCACCCTGTGAAAGGGCTGGAGCAGTTCAGAGAAGAAAAGTGGTCAGGATCCAGGTCTCTGACACGATAAACCCACAGCAGAGTGAGGGATGGGTATCCCAGACTTCCACATCCACTGTGCTTTCCTCACCATGGCCATCAAGCCACAGCCACCAGAGGCAGCCATTTGTTTGCCTATAAGGTACATCAAAGGCATGCTAGTGAGGAGCTCCAAGGAGGAGCAGCCAAGCTGGATCTGATGGTGTAAGGATGCTGGACACATGCATAAGCCCACACTGCTGCTTCTTAGCACCAAGCCTAAAGCCCCATGTGGTTTTCCAGGCTAGAAGATCATCATTTTTTCCACCTCACAAGCAGCCTTTGGGCTGAACTTTTGTCCTGCAGACAGAAACGGCTCTAATTGTGCCCCTGTAAAGCAGCTCAAGCTCTTCCCTTGAGGAAGGTTCACAAGGAAGGTGGAAAATAGGCCCTTAAATGCCCTAAGAATTTTCGTCTCTTCCCCCACCCCATCTTCCCTTCCGTCAACTTTTAAGCTCATCCAAAAACTAAAGCCCTCTGCTTCTATACATCGATGGCAGGACAGGGATGCTGCAGCTTTGCCAGCAGCGCAGGATTTCCATGGAGCTATAAGTGGAAGCAAATGGTTTAAGAGGAAATTAAATTTACAGCTCTATAAAAAAAAATGCATTTTATTGCTTCGCCTGTCGTTCGGTAAAGGCAGGGAGATAAAGGAATGCTTTGCATTTGTCTCTTGCCTTGGAGGCTGCAGGCATAAAGGAGCAATCCCACCGATCACGCAACGGCCAGCAGACAGATTCACCCCCAGCTTCATGGAAGTCAATGGTGAAACTGTGGGACATGGATGCTTGGAGGTGATGCTTACAGGGGGTGTGAAGCAGGGTGCTTCGTACTCTTAAATATCGGCTGGATCAGGCATCAGGCTTGGTTTGGAGGGCACTGAAGGGAGAGATTGAACCATATTCCTCCCAGGACTATAGGAGCATCCCTGCCTTGAGTGGATTCTGGAGGAGCGATCAGTGGCTCACTGGATTCGGCTTGCACAGCATCAGAAGCTGCAGCTTTGGGGCTGCACATCACTGCCATCCCCGGAATGATGTTTCCCACGGCTGCCAGCCCTGAGGAGACCCACAGGAGCAGCTGGGGTGACATCTCTCCCCATTGCCACCTTCCTTAGGGGCCCAGCATGGACCAGAGGATGCTGTGGCTGCACCCAGGAAGCCCAGTTGAGGTGGACAAAGGACCTTTGCCTCTTCCAGCACCACTGGAGCTACAAAAGCGAGTGTGAGGAGGCTCTTGGCCCTCTGGAGGAGGAACCTCCCCCGGCTCCAGCCCTCCCAGCTGTGTCAATAGAGGAGGAAGAAACAAAAGTGCTCTTTCTTCGCCTGTTGTTTTTGCAGAGGGGGACAAGCCGATGGCAGTTGCACTGTGACACTGGCTGCTGGGGACAGGCGTGTGTTGGGCTCAGCTGAGCTCTCTGCAGCCTTCTGGGAAGCACTCAACAGTGAGGTGCAATGAAGGGAAACCCAGAGGGTCTGCTTATATGTAGATTTCCTTTTGCTCGGGACTTAATTGAGAGCAGGTCTTTAAAGGAAGGAAGGGAAGAGGCAATCTGGCCTTTCTCTGGAGCGTTTTTCAGCCCAAGGAGCATCCTTGCTGTCACCAGAGCCCAGGGCTGTTGGTTGCACATCCCTAGGCTTTGCTGGGACATCTCTCCCTTCATGGCTGTTCACACTGATGGTGGTAGTACCCTGGTTCCCCACTGCATGTTTTCCATCCCCACCTCCAAGTAGCCTCCCTCACAGACTGTGTGTGCAACACAGACTCAGGGAAGAAAGACTGAAGACATCGCAGGGATGAGACAAGGGTCTGGCCATGCTCTACACTCCCCAGTGCTTGCCAGCAAGCAATCCTGCAGGCAGCCTCTGAAATGCTTTACAAGACATCAGTGTCTCTCTCCACGTTGATATCTTGCTAGGACATCACCCAGCAAGGCTGCTATCCCTCCTAAGCACACAGAGCTCAGCAGGGCTTTGGAGCAGCAGCTCATCCCTGGAAAGCCTCCTCTGCATCCTGCTGTGCTGAGATCCAGGAGCATCCCCATCAGCGCTGCTCCAGTCTCATCCCAGGCACATGTAGTGATGGCCACAGCTGCCGGCTGACCCTCTGCTGTGCTCCCTCCCTGCATCGAGCCTCTCCAGACCTGACATCAGCTGTGAAAACAAGCAGAACTGCCTTCCTGCATGGGGCAGGAGATGTGTCCAAAGCCCCTTGCCACCGCCGCAGCACAGGGAGCGGAGAACTCACAGCGGTGAACATCGCAGCCTTTGATACAGGAGGATTCTTGGCCCTGTTTGCCAAGTGCTAAACATTATACATACTTCTGGGATCGAAATGACGGAATGTGAGAGTTAAGTCATTGTGCCTGTTCATTTCAAAGGCTGAAGATGCTAGACCCTGACCATGTTTTCCACCTCCAGCGGTGTAGCCAGGCTGCTGACATCAGGAACGTGCTCCAGGTTTCCCCACACATCCCTCCTCCTGTGCCATGGCTGGATAAACCCATGGAAGCTTCTTGAAGCTTCAGGTCTGGGGAGAATCTCGGGGGTGCTTAAACCCTAGGGATGTGGCAACACCTGGGGTAAGAGCAGAGGACCCAAGCTGGCTCTGCCCAAACCAGTGTGCGCCTGTTTGTGTTGGGCTGGGAGTAGTTGGGTTTTGTCTTGGAGCCTTGTTTTTCCCATACATAATGATGGAGCTGGTGGTGGCACCATTCCTGCTGGGTGTTGTGAAATCCCCGATGCAAAGCCAGTCCACTGGCCATGTACATGTCACTTTTCCATAGGAAGCCCATCTCAACGCTCTGGGGAGGAATCACGCAGTGAGGATATAAAGTGAAGTTGAGCAGAACGATTCTAATTCACGTTTTGCCTTGAAAAGCAGATTTATGTGCAACATTTGCAGGGGCAACACGATATAAATCAGCTGCTCTCCCATGTCGTCTCCATGTGCTGCTGGTTCCCATGCATATATCCATTTTAATCTCTGGGCTGACAGGGAGAAATCATTCCTGGCTATTCCTGAGGCCAGCCAGTGTGTATTGAGCAGGAAAAGGGGAGTCCCAGGAAGAAGGGAAGGATGTCTGTTGCTCAAAGAAAGCATGTTGCATGAAGCAGATGCCTATTTGGGTGGCTCTTTCCCCATGTGGATGCTCTGTCCAAGTCTACCCACTGCTCTCCACCCCCATGTGATGGGTCACTTTGGGGTGCTCGCTGTCCCCAGATCTGCCTGGCCACATGCATTCCCACAGCACTGATGCCCAGAGGATGCAGGAGCAGGGATTGCCAGGGAGCCGGCGTGCCTGGGTTTGCAATGTGGCTCCTGACACTCATCTGGTTGTTGGCAACCGGAGCCAGGGAGAGGAAAACAATACGCGACTGCACTGCAATTAAACAGGCTCCTAATTGTAGCGCTACATACGGCTCTTCCGCTGCTTTCTAAGTTTGGTGGCATAATTACAGCAGCAGAGCAGAGGCAGCATCTGCATTCCCACCGCGCCAAGCCCTGCCTTCCAGGGATTTTGGATTTGACCGTATAAATCCTGGGCTGAAACCTGGCACGGAATGAAAGGGAGCAGTAACCCCTGCGCCCTGCCTGGGCTTGGCCCTGGTGAGGCAGGATGGGCAAAGCTCTCGCACCCCCTGCAGCCCCCGCCGTGCTTGCTGGCCCTCTCCCGCAGCACGGTTTCCTCTTTAGGATGTGTTTTTGCAAACCAGCTTCAAAAAAAAAAAAAAACCCACTCCAAAACAACAAAGTCTTGCTCTGGTCGATCATTGTAGCTCTCAGTTTAGAAACATGCGGCGAGGAAGATTAAAGGGTGGCTGGGAGGAAGGCAGGCTGGGTGTCAGGATGCTGGGATGCGCCGGGAGCAGACACAGGCACAAGGGAGTTGCCTTTTCACTGTGTTTCCATCTCCCCAGCTGGGCTCTTTTTTGGGCTGGGGACGATAAATCCATGTCCCTTTGGCTGATCCTGGTGCTGGTTTGCTATTGTAGCGTTGCTTGTGCAGAGCGGTTTGGTTTGGGAGCATCCCAAGGGATACTGACCGCCCTGGGGGGCAGGTGTGCTGCAGGCAGCACTGCCTGCCCTGATGAGACAGGCAGCAATAGCCAGTGGGGCGCAGGAAGATGCCCAGATCTATATTTAATTGTATATATACGTATATATACATACACACACACACATATATATATACATTTTATACTGCGGGTTTGAGGAATCCCAAGATAAATGCCATGTTCTGTGTTAAAAAGAGGACGCCTTGGAAGGCCGGGGAGGGAAGCTGAATCGCAGCCTGTGTTTTCGGCTGGAAAACGTGTTCCCGAATGTTTTCCATCACACAGGCGGGTTTGTGTGGGTTCACCTGGGCAGGAAGCAGCAGGGTAAAGCGATACCCCACGGGGCGCGGGCAGCCCTTCTCCAACACCCCCTTTCCCTAAACCCGATAGCAGCCGGCTGCTCCTAATGAAATAAGCAGCCACTTTACTGCTGCTCTTGCACCATGTGTGAAAATTATTAGTTTTGCTGGAAAAAGCAGGGAAAGGGTTGGGGCAGATGAGAGATGCACAAAGTTATTTTCTTTGCAGCCCCATCCTGCCTGTCTTATCCCTGCAAGTGTCTCCTGCAGCATTAAATCTCCAGGTGAAGGTTAAAAAACCCTCTTGTTCTGTGAATTCACTGTAAAAGTATGCGGGGTTTAGTAATGTTGCATTAGCACTGGTTCCATCGTTGCTAAATAGCTGAGGGAAATAGTTTCTGGTGTCCACTGGATTAGGTATTGTCTGGGATGCTTTCTGCGGAGAGGAAAAATAATCCTGGGATGAGTGTGGCCTGTCGGACAGGGAATGATGTCCCGACCCCTTTCCCGCATCTGCCCACCACTGGGGTCTGGAAGTAAACCACGAGTGGGTTGATTTCACCCGTTTTCAGAAGCAAGGCTTAAAAAATAATAATTAATTGTCACTGTTTGGAAGAGCTCAGTTTTCCAGCCAGGATGTAAAAATATCCGGGTTTTTTTCCAGACTCCCAGAGGGTCAGGAGGAAGGTTTTGTTCTTTTTCATTCCTCCTTCAGTGGCTGAAGATGAGGAAAAGGATGAGAAGCAGAGGGGAAAGCATGGAGCCCTGTGATGCTGCCTGCCCTGGGCCAGGGCAATACCCAGATCCCTCCCCTCATTTCTGCACTTTCCAGGCACTTTTTGCTTGCTGCATCACCTCACCACTGGGATTCAGGCCCCGGAGTGGCTACATCTGTGTTTTCCCTAAGGGAAGGGCAGCAGCATCCTTTCTTCAGACACGGTCTTCCTGAGGCAGCGTCTTAAAACCTTCCTGTTCTGCCTGAAAACCATATCCTGAAGCAGAAGGGAAATTCCCAGTCCTTGCTTTGCATCTTGGAAGCATATGCTAAGGAGGGATGTTGCCCTGGACCGGTATCCAGATTAACACAGCAGGGATGGGCTCGGACCCCAAGTGCTTTTCCACCTCACGCAGCACCAGCAAAAGGAAAATATCATAAGAAATAGCATGAATCCTCTCAGTGGATTTTATCCAGCTTGGAATTGCCTGGCTTGTGCCCTCTCTGCTGCGGCTGGGCCTAGGGATGTGTCCCCCACATCTGCCACCCAGCAGCTGGACCAGTGGGAAGAGCTGTGTCTGCCTGGAAACCCATCGGCAAAATGCTTTTCATTACTCTCCCTTTGAAGTTTCAGGCATGTGCTGGACTCATGCTCGGCACCTGCAAACAAACCTGACCCGAGCAGCTTTGATGTTTCATGGTGCAGGAGCGTCTCCGCAGCCATGGGCTGCTGTCACCATCCTGGAGAAGGGCCAGAGGGAACCGGACCTGGGAGTGATGGTAGACAACAGGGATGGGTTTTGGTCCTGCTCCTCCTCACCCCACAAATCCGGAATGCACCAGCGGGGTGCACAAATCCATCCCTATTTTATGTCATTGATGCTTTCCCACATCCCGGTGCCGGAGGAGGACCAAGCTGCTCACCGCACCAGTGCTGCCCACTACTGGCAGCCATCCGCTGCTCCCCTGGCTGCGAAACACACCCGACTGCAACCAGCATCTTTACGAAGCAGCCGCTTGAAGCTAGCCATGAATGTCCCTCTGTTCAACAGCCTTTTTATAGCTCCATGCGTTTTTCTTGGCCCCTAGCGTTTCTGCTCCCGTTGAGAACAGAGAGCATCTCTCAGCGCCGGCGTCCGCAGCCAGCTGGGGCCAGAGGGGGCTGCACCAGGGAAGCTCATTTTGGGGGTCCTGCTGTCTGAAAAGCGGTGTTCCCACCATGCTTATGCACTGGCAATGGGGCAACTAGGGTGTTTTGCAGCTCAGACACGACAGAGCTTGTGGACCATCCTGTGAGGAGGTGTGGTGATGCCAGAGGCTGGTTTCCTACACCCCTGACCCTGTGCTGTGGTTTTTTTTTTTTGTGTGGCACATCCTTCCTGCTTCCTAAGGGCCATAAATCCCATGGGAATGCTGTGCAGGATGCTGAAGGAGATGGCAAGCTTGATTTCAGGGAGAGGCTCCAGCCAAACCAGGTCATTCTTCATCGAAATCATATCATCCCCACTCCTGCCTCCCTTGGTTGTATCTTCCCATAGCGATGTGGTACCCACAGGTTCATTCTAGCCCCACTGGTGGGAGAGGGACCTAAAGAAGGGTAAACCCCAACATTCCTTAGCTGCCTTCCCCATTCCCTGGGATGCAATTCCCTCCTCACAAGCATTCCCCTTCCCCTGGCCCACAAGCCATCTGCTTCCCCTTTGGCGTGGCGAGGATTGCAAGGCACTGACGCATGCTGCTGGCCGAGCCACAGGGAATTGCTCTGGAGCAGACACAAGCCAAGGGCTGGGCAGCAAGGACCTGCTCCCCGTCGGTTTTACTGTGCCCAGCCAGAGGACATCATTTACAGAATGGAGTAAATAGGCAGTAAATTAAGGGGATGGTATAAAAATCCTCTCTGGGTGGGACTGGTGGGGTCCCCACTTTCGGGCAGCAATTGGGAGGGATGCAGCCAGTGATGCCAGATCACAGGGATGGGCGAGGAGGATGCCCATGGCATTGAAGATGCAGGTCCTGGGTGGCATGTTTGGATAGGCAGAGGAAAGGTGGGCTATGAGAGGGCAGTGCACACTGTGCTTGCAGTGGCTGAGCTGTACAGCCCTGTGATTCCACTCATTCTGTGATATGCCCCTCGCCCAGGCATCTGGGCACAGGTACACGAACCCAGCTTGCTGCTTGAAGTCCTCCGAGGCATCAGCATAAGGGCCTGGAGGTGGCACCCAAAGCACGTTCATGGAGCTCAGAACATCCCATCATGACCAGAGATCTGTGTGCTGGGGTAGCCCCAGCCACAACTCCACTGGGGACCAGCCAAATGTGTTTGTCCCAGTAAGCGATGCCCCCGGTACAGAGCATCTCCCAGCCAGCCTTTGCCTTTTAGCTCAACACCTTGCTTTCTACCATCCAAGCCAAGCAGCGTGGCTTTTGCAGGTACAGCGTGGGGTTAAAGCAAACCTCACAGTGAACACGGTGGTGCCGGCGTCTTGTGCTGTCTGCAGCGTGTGTTGCAGCCAAGCCCTGAGTGGGGCTGCTCCCCTCTGTGCCCTGCTGTAATCAGATCCGTCCCCCACCGGGCCAGCATTTCTGTTCAGAGCATTTTCTGAATGTTTTGCGTTTGGGAAGCACACGAGGAATGTCTGCTGGGGCAGGGCGAGCAGCCTGCGAACCAGCGAGGCGCTGTGCCTGGCCCCGGCTGCGTGATGGGGACCTGAGCCCCTTCTCCCTGCTCAGCTCCTGCTGCAAACCCCGGGTGCGAAACCGCTGGGAAGACACCGTTTCCACCTTCCCGCTCCCGCTGGGATCAGTCTCCCCGTGGGGCACCTCCTGGCCTCCATCCCTGGAGCTGCAGTCAGGCATCATCTGGGTTCCACCATCCCCAACCTTCCGCTGGCCGAACCCCGGGTCCGAAGCCGGCACCGCGCAGCGCGGCTGCTTGCGGACACCTTTGCTTCCCTCTTCAGGAGATCTCCATAAATTGCAGCCTCTTTGGATCGCGTTGTTCCCAGAGCTGGACCCCACCAGGGATGGAGCTGCTGCCGGGGGTGGGACACCGAGT
Organism: Pezoporus flaviventris; assembly: GCF_033815535.1. Classification (NCBI taxonomy): domain Eukaryota; kingdom Metazoa; phylum Chordata; class Aves; order Psittaciformes; family Psittacidae; genus Pezoporus; species Pezoporus flaviventris. Next base: position 713,249 of record NW_026892653.1, on the reverse strand, counting down.
TCATGTCTACCCAGAGCCACTGGCTAGTTTTATCTGCATCGCTTGACTATTATACTTAATCAGGAAAGGGGGGATATTATATATTTTTCTTAAATCCACTTTTCTTTTATACAGAGAAAATCATAATCACTTTTAATTGAAAGAAAAAAAAAAAAAAGCTGATAATATTCTGAACCAAATTTCTGGAAGAGAATAATTAATAGTGCATTAAATCCCCAAAGGAAATGCTCATTAATCTTGTCTTTCAGAAGCAAATTTCAGAAGAGACCTTATTTAAAACATTGCTAATAATTATAGGAAAGTTGACAGCTTAAAAGCCCCCAAATCTAGCAGCAGTCTCCTCCTATCAGATCCTGCAGTAACTAGTTCAGGCTGGACAGGAGCATCTCTGCTCTTGGGGCTCAGGTTCCGCTGCCATTGGGTACCACCAGGACGGGTGGTATTCTCTGCAATGGCTTAAGTTGGGTTCTGGTGGATGAGGGGTTTGTGGTAGCAGGGATGGACATAGAGGGCTCTGCCTGCAGGTTATCCCTCTAGCCTGAGCTTGGGAAGAAGCCCAGGGGGGTGACAAGATCATCCGTACCAGATGCACCCAGAGCATCCATGCTGGGGCTGTTGGCTGGGGCGGCTGGCCAGTGCTGTGACGTTCCTTGTGCCACCCATGGTCTGTCTGCACCCTCGTGTAGAATGCTGCTCTCTCCACCTACCAGCACCCAGATGCACATGAGGCATGTGCAATGCTGCTCCCTCCATCTGCCAGCACCTGCATGCGCATGGGCCTCTGAAGCTATTGCACTCTTTAAGCCAGAGCAGTATAGGGAGGAATAACAGGATTTCACTGCTTGCACAAAGACCAGCCTCTGCTGGGGAAGTGGTGGTCCATCAGTCTGTCTCCTGGGGCTTGGCAAGACCAGTGCCACTGTCAGCATGAGACCTACAGGCGTGTGGCCTCCCTCTGTCCTTTGCTCATGGATGGGGAGCTCACAGCATCCTGATGGATGAGTGCTGGCTTCATGCGCCCGCTGATGTGCATCCAGCTGACCCCAATTGAAGCCTGTGACTGTGCTAATTGCATTGAGACAATTAATTTTACTCAGTGACACATGTGTGCATGCGTCTGCCAAAAGGCAGAACTGCCCAAATGAACACAGGGCAGATTCTCATCCCAGAGCAGCCACTCTGGCAGCCCTGAGAGAAGCAGAGGAGAAGGGTTCCAAAAGGACAATGAGCTAAACGAGACTTGGGTGAAAATACCGGTGATGTGCTCATTGCTCTCGGGTTTCCTGTCCCCGTTTGACCAGGGCTGGGAGCAAGAGGGGAGGGGAAGGCAGCTTGGAGCAGGCCCAGGCTCCGCCGGGAGGAAGGAAACCTGATATTGGCCTGGGAATGGTGTCATTGACGTTGCTTTTTTTGCTGCTTTTCTTCCTTTTGGGGGGGTCATGGAAAGCTGGGAGGGAAATACAGAGTGGGGCCCTATCCCAGGAAAGTGAGATGAGTGGGATGCAGTGATGCAGGACACCCTGGTGATACCCAAGGGGGTCAGTCAGCAAGGCTGGGGATGGACAAGGTGTTGGAGCTGGGATCTCCTTCCCCGAAAGTCATCCTTTATCTGCATCTCTGGCAGCACGCAGAATAATTTCTCCCCTTCTTCCATCAGGTCCCCTCCAGCATCCTGTGCAGACGGAGGTCAACAGACTAATTTTTGTGAAATTTCAAACAAAAGCAATCAAGAGGGAGGAAAATCCTCCCTTCTGGCTCATGTAAATCCACTCTGCTTTGATAATGAATCCGCCCAGGCCACGCAGACCTGGGGCAATGGCAAGATTTCGTCACAGCAATATTTAATACCTCTCCAAGGCCCCAGTGGAAGAGAGCACTTAATCCCACACTTAATTTAATTTCTGTGCCGTAAAACACAGAGCGACGTGTTCATCCCAAGGCAAGGCCATGGGCCCACTCATTTGCCCTTTTCCAAATAAGCAGGGTAGAACCCACGTTTTGGCAAAACCTTGAGCGTGGGCTGTGGAGCATCCTGCTCTGCTTGCGTCCATGCATGATGCAGGTTGGTTGCCAGGGCAGGGTGACATGGGATGTGCTGGTACCCAGAGGCCTTTGCCTATCCCAACACCCAGTGTGATACAGATCCAATTTTCTGCTTTTATCACGCAAAATATCATCTAAGGAGTGAAGTATGATTTTGGGGATGTTTTTGCCCATTTACTACCCTGTTCCAGGCAGGTTCTGCTGTGCTGGGTACCTCAGGGGTTCCTGTGGTCCCCTCCTGCCTGCTCTTTGTCATCTGGAGCCATCACTTTCATTAGACAACTGCTCTGTACCTCACTGGCCCCCTCGCCTTTTATCTGCGTTCTGTTAAATGATCTCAAATATGTGATATGATAAAGACAAACAAACACCCGTTCAATTTAGTTCACCCTAATGCCAGACTCCACTTTTCCTGAAGTAATTAAGATTAATGCAGTTGATAATTTAGGAAGTATTCTTAAATGTACCCTTCTGGCAGCATCTCACATGTAATTTTACCTTAGAAGATTTATCGGAGCACTTAGGTAACAGATAGTTCCTTAGCAAACAGGAGCATTTCTAAGGAAAATGAAAGATTAATACTTCTTAAGTAAATGTCAAAATAAGTCATTCTTTATTACAGCCCTACAAAGATGCTGCTGTCAGGCTGAGTCCCTCTGCTGATTCCTGGGCGAGATTATACCTGCCTCAGCCTCAAGACAAGAGGAGGTCTCGGATGTCCCATTGGTTTCTTAGGGAATCAGACTCTTTGAAGGGCTCTGCTCACCCATGCTAAAACACACCAGAGCCAGGCCAGCCCCTTGCTTTGGGAAGAATATGGGAGCAGATCCTGACCTTGCACAAGCACTATCGCAGAGGATGCAGGTCCTGGCTCTGCCATTGCTCCCCGCTTAAGGATGCATAGCCCCAGCACAGATTTGCCTAGGGTAGCTCCAGCATGGCAGCTCCCAGCCCTGCTCTGCCCACCCCGGATGCCTTTCCCCAGTGATAGGTGAGAAGAAGCTGAGCTAAGCCTCAGGAAAGCCTCGCTGCTTTGTGTTACAGCCATCTTAATTTCCTTTGGAAAAGTCCCAGATGCTGCTTGATCCGGTTGGGGATGGAGCCACAGTGAACGTCTGTAGCTGATTGTCACCCAACTCCTTTGACCGTATACCTGCAGGATTAAGGGATTCTCTTTGCCAGGTCACGCTTATCCACCTGTCCCCTTTTACGTAGCCATTGAGTCAGGATGACCTCCAACCATGTCTCCTCCTACATCTTCTCCTCTCCCCACCACTCCAGAGTCATCCTCTGTGCAGTGTCCCATGGGGCATCCTCAGGGCTGTGTGGCAGGAAGATTCAGCAGGGACCCCAGGCAGGGAACAAAGACACTGGTTTACAACATCCTCCCCATCTCACAGGGTGCCCAGGACCTGTCCTCCTCCACTGTTTTGCATTACAAGCCAAGGAGGAATTAAGACTGTTTGCAAAATCTGAATCCCAAGCGAAAGCTGGATTCTCACCAGCTTGGAAATCCAAAGCCATTCAGATCCAGAAAATCAATTTTGGATCACCATGAGCAAGAAACAAACTTTCTGAATAACCTTCCAACTTCTCCTCAGGCCAGAAAAATCTGCTGGAAACAGCCTCTTGTCCTGATACAGCCAGACCAGACCATCCAGGACCATATATACACGCACAGGGCCAGCCCTGGTCCCCAGTCCCAGCCTCGTTTCTTGGGGATGAGCAGGGACCAGGCTGGCAAGGGAGGTGTCAGATCCCTCCTGGTGAGATGCTTCCATTGGACCAGGCCCCTTATCCTGTTTTCCTTGTTATTTGACTGAGAAATGGGTTAATGCAAGGACAGGATTCAATGTGTCTGGATATGACCCATGAGCTTTGGGGAGCAGCCAAAGTGGGTTAAGTGCAGGCTGGCCCTGGGGCTGGCAGGGAGGTAACAGCAATCCACTCAAACCCCCCCCCTTTTCCCAAATTTAGGAAAAGGAGCCCTTTTCCTAACCCACCCCTGAGATGTACTGTAGGCAGGTGCTGCTTCAGCAGCGTGGCCCCATCCAGTGCGGTACGGGATGGGGATGGAGATGGATGAGTCTGGCTGCTCCTTGGAGCTGGGCATCACGGGGACAGGCACATCACCGTGCAGCTGAGGGGCACTGAGGGTCAGGGAGGGACCCAGGCTCATTGCTGGGTGCAGGATGGAAGATCAAACCAGGCTGGAAGCTGCCCTCAGCTGCTCTCAGCACCTGCCTGAGGCTGGCTGGTGCCCGAAGCATGCCCAGACTGTGGTTTGGGCTTTGGCCATCCTCAGTCTCCTCCTCCTCACACCGGCGAGGCCGTTTCCTGCCTCTCAGGGCCATATCCTGACTGTGGTTACAATAAGCCCCTGCAAGGCATTGGGGTCTGCAGGACCCCGATGGGATTCCAGTGGGTGGAGGCAGTGGGTGGGATGCATGGGATGGAGCTGGGATGCAGGGAAGGGGGGGCAGGACCCCATCCCCATCCATGCCTCACTTTCCTCACTCCCACAGCACCCTATGCCCACGTGCCCAGCCAAACCCACCCACCCAGATGGACCCAACTGAGGGTGGCCATGACGGGGTGTTTTTGGGGTGGAAACCCCTCCTTTTGGTGGCTGAGCTCTCCCCGTGCACCGCAGCACTGGCAGCCAAGCCACAGATTCCTGACATAGTTTTCTCTTTCCTTTGCAGCCAAGAAATTCATATTTCATGGGAGGTGAAAGTGAGTCCCGGCAGTAGCTGAGCGGCGCAGGGTGCCAAGGTACGGGCCAGCTGACGGAACAGGGTCAGATGCTATTTTGGGAACCAGACACTCCACTCCTCATCCTGGAGCATGCTCCAGCCCGGGGATGCCCCCAGCCCTCCCAAGCCCCGGATGCAGGGATGCTCAGGGTCCTCCCCAGCTGCTTTTCTGGCCCCACAGCAGCTCGGCAGCAAGAGGCAGGATGTTTAAAGAGGTGCTGGGCTTTGAGAAAGGGCCAGGTCAAAAGGGGGAGGGATGATCCTAGAATGGTTTATTCACCTTGAAGGAGCTTGCCCATGCCAAACCCCCCTGGAGCAGCATCCCCGGGGGGGGGCCCCGCCGTGACTGGAGCTCCTTTCACCCAGACCTACGTGTCTCCAGCCCTATCAGGGCTTTGCTGCACCGGGCACTGTATATACAAATAGCAAGAACAGTCCCTGCCTTGCTAATCTCAACAGACGATCCAAAGAGCAGATAGGCGAGGGGAAGCATTATCGGGGCTGATTTACAGATGGAGGCTGAGTCACCGTGATTAACTGACTTTTACCCAAGGTCATGCAAGGGAGAGGCTGAGCTGAGCACTAAACCCGGCTTTCCTGCATCCCCCAGAGAGGGCCAAGCTGTACCTTGCGTCTTCTCCCACAGAGAAGGAGTTTTTCCATCCGCACAGAGTGATCTGAGCCCCAGAAAGGTCTGGGCAGTGGAGCTGAACCTGCCTTCCCACAGGCAGAGCTGCTGTTCCAGCCCTCTTCCTCCTTTGTTTTATCTGGTGGGGGTTTCTTGCTCAGTTTTGGGTTTATTTTGCTGTTCACACAACCGCTTTTGTCCCTCGATGCTGTTTCCATCAGAGCAGGGTTTTGCCCTTTGCTTCTCCTGCTGCTGCCTTGCCCATGGTGGGGACAGAGTGGTCCCCACAATCATTATGGTGTGGTCCCAGCATGGTGTGCCAGTTGAGATGCAAAGCTTCAGCATCCTGCTGGTGGGATTCACAGCTCTTCTCTCTTGGGAAGCAAACACTACCAAGGCTGGGGGTGATGCAGTCAACCAGGACATGCGTGCAGGCACAGCCCTGCAGGAATGCATGCTAAGGGAATTGGGAATCACTGAGGTGCTCAGTGAGCACAGCAGAGGGGCACCACTAGCTCTCGAGGTGTCAGGAGCTGAGACAATTGGCTCTGGGTGTCAGAGAACCGGGGCGGTGAATCACAACCTGTCTGGCATGTTGGGGCTCTGGCAGGATGGGACCTGCCCTGCGAGCAGCAGGCTGGGCTCTGCCTTGCCAGGCTCCTGCCATCACTGCTTAGTTTGTCCCTGTGCCCCCAAACCACTGCAGGGCTGCAGGAGGGTGTCAGTGTCAGTCACCATCCCTGGAAGTGCTCAAAACCACGCAGACGAGGTCCTCAGTGACATGGGTTAGTGCTGGACTTAGCAGCACTGGGGAACAGTTGGACTTGATAATCTTAAAGGTCTTTTCCAACATGGATTCTATGCCAGCCCAGCGCAGGAGGATGCTCCAGGGATGAGCAAAAGGCTCTGAGCACCAGGCAAGGCACACAATTACAGGTAGAATTCTATCTGTCTCTCTGCAGCCAGGCAGCTTGGTAATAAATATAGCATGCTTTTTAAAGCATAACCTTTCTTTGCCTCCATCCAGTTCTTTTCCACCTCCTCTTCCAGGAGCTGAAACATAAATGCACAAGAAATGGTGCCAATGATAACCCAAAGAGGATTCTGGTCCTGGGGGCAGGTTAAGGAGCAAGCTGAGAGATTTAATGGTCCCTGTTTTCGTTTTATTCTGGGTTTCCCATCCCACAAGGGGGCGAAGACTGTGTTTGGATCCGTAAGCCCTGCGGTGATGGATGAAGGCAGCTCCCTGGGGAATATCGCTTTAAATCAACACACCCAGTCCTCTTTATCAATTGCCCCATCGGGAGCAGCACGGTCTGAGCCTTGCTGACAGGCCCCAGTGTTCTGCTCTGTGCTGCTCCCAGGGCTGCTGTGCCATCCCACCCCATGGCTGCAGGCACCAGCAGGGACCCCATGTAGAGATGAGGGATCCCCAAACCCCTGTGTGGGGACAAGCGTCAGGATTTTGGGGAGTTAAACCCTGATTTACACCTTGCCTTTATCCCTGTGTTCCGTCTATCATTTGCAGGGATAAATTCATGCCCGTGTCCTGCCCAGACTCTGCCACCATCCCTGGGCATCTGACATGGCACATAGCTCTCCTACATCAGCAAGACAGTCCTGCGTGCCACTGGCTCTGCTTTCCCCATCTCCATCACCCTGCCAGCACAGGCTGTTTGTTTCTCCTGGCACTCAGTTCTAATGCACCAGCAAACGCCTGCCCTTGCCAGGCAAATCCTGCAGCTCTATGGATACACAAGCGACCATTTCCTTCAAGAGAGAAAAAAAAAAAGGGGCTCCTTTATGTGGCTGAAAGAGCAGGACTGTGATAATGTAGCAGGCGCTGGCCTTGGGTATTTTATCTTGGCGAGGCGCCTTCGCAAATTTAAACAGCAGCAAACAGGCTTTGCAGTTGTGTCTGGAAGAGGCATAAGTGCCGCACTGTTTTGCAAGCAAAACCCCTGCGTGCCAAAGGGCCGTGTCTGAGCTTTGCCCGGCACGTGGAGCCCGAGCACGATAGGGTCTGGCTCTATCAGCCTGGGATTCATTTCACTTTAGTGGGTGAGAAGGTGGGGAGGAACCCAAGCCTGGCAGCTCAATTCAGAGAGGGGACCCCGGGGAGTCCCCTTGGGTTTTCCCCACTACATGGAGCACCCTTCCCTACAAGGTCCTGCAGCACCTTTGCAGAAGGAGAGGTGGGATGCAGCCGTACCTCTGCGCTCTATATATGCACAGTATTGTCAATGTACATGTGCTCTAGCAGCATCACACAGCTCAAATCAGAGAGGGGATCCCATGGAGGATCCCACTGCACAGACCCCCCCTCTCCACGCAAGGTCCTGCAGCATCTTTGTAGAAGGACCACTGGGATGCAGCCATACCACTGCTGTCTCTGTATATACACAGTATTGTCAATGTACATGTGCTGTAGCAGCACCACGCAGCGCTGGGTGCTCACCCTGGCTGCTGTGCACAGGCAAAGCATCAGATGCTTCAACACAGACGAGCCGTGCACGCTGCAGAGACCCCGAATAGACACAGGTCACTCCCCTTTTCTTGCAGAAATACTCATTTCCTTCTCAGCTCGCTGCTGGGCAGGGTTGGCGAGGCTGTGCAGTGCGTGGTGACCCCGAATGGGGCTGGAGCTGTAAGAATTACACCCAGGAGAACACTAATAAGCTGAATTTCACGCTCCTCTGCAGCCAGGTCACTCCCTCCCCAGCTCCCAGCAGTACCACGCCATTGCTCCCTGCAGCAGACAGTGAAGGAGCGTTTCTAGTGAGGGAGGGGAAAGAAACCCTTTCTGTTTCCAATAGACTTTTTAAAAGAGACTCTAAAACAGGGGTTTATTCTTCTTTTTAATATAACCTGTGTCTGAGGTGGTACTTTTTAAAGGGCTCCACTCAACTTGTGCCTCATGTCTGATGCCCTGACGCTCTGTGCAGTAAAAGCAGCTGGTAAATTTAGGGCTCTGTTTTTATGCTTTCATCTATTTAACAGCATCTAAAACTCTGAAGGCAGTTTGCAAGTGATGTTAAAGTTAAGGCAGAGGCAGCAGAAGCCCAAGTCCTTTCTCCAGGGGGTTTTAGAGCAACGGCTGGGTGAAGAGGCAGCGAGCTCAAAGGGTTGCAGTGAGGAGAGCTGTGCTAGAGCAAAAGGCTTTTGCTGCGCAGCCGAACCTCATCATCCCTCTGGCTTCAAGAGAGGGGATTTGGGGACATGGGGACAGAAAGCCCTTCCCAGGATGCCTCTCCCAGCTTGGCCCGACATCCCTTCCCGCTAATCCGTAGGTGGAGCTGTTCTGTCATCTTTTTCTGCTTATGTTGCTAAGAAGTAACCCAGAAATAGCTTTTCAGGGAGGAAAAAAAGTGCCCAAAGTGCCTCCCTCAGCAGCTTTTGCCAAAGGTGAAATGCTCCGAGCATCCTTTGAAGAACAAAAAGCTGGAGGGCATCACCCAGGGGCTACTTAGGGCGCTTGCACTGCATCTTCCTCCATCCCCACCACACAGCACAAAAGAAAGGGCCAAAATCTCTCTCCCTTCTCACCACTGCCCCATTCCCCTGTTGATGGACACCTTTTCTCTCCTATGCCCTCTCCAGGTCGGAAACAATGCAGCAGAGCCCCACCAGTGTTTGGGACCCAGCGCCACCCCGGCCCCGGGGACCCGCTGCCCCTCTCACCGCCCCAGTGCCCATCAGCGGAGGACCATGCCCATGACGGAGGGACAGCAGCTCGCAGCAAGACGGGAAAACGGGGACTTTTAGCCTTTCCCTGTCCCTTGGTATCATGACTGGAGAGACCCAGCATGTTTACACCATCGGCGACATTGAGGCCGGCCCCAAAGACCCCGACAAGGACTTTGGCTTTGAAGGCTGTGGGGAGAAGGATGGGAGGGCGCTAGGTGGGGAGGGCACATCCCCTTTTCCCACCCCTAAGGACAAGGAGCCCCACAGCCAGCGGGAAGCCGTGATCCGGCCGCAGCAAGCCGGGAAGATCGACTTCAAGTCGCTCCACCGCAACCCCAAGTTTGGCAATGACGGCGCATGGGGAGAGGACAAGGGCAGCCCCCAGTCCCCCCCAGGGAAGGGGCGATCCCGGGAGCGCAGCCGGCGCTCGGGGAAGGGTGATCGGGGCCACCATCAGCTCTACCGGCTCAGCATCGCCGGTACCCGGCCGAACCCCACCATTGGTATCGCTTACCCCCAGCAGAAGGTGACCCCCCCAAAGGAGCCAGAGGCAAATCATGGCCCTGTGGCCGGCAGCTACCGCTTCCACGTGCCCAGCATCCCCCAGCGCGAGGCTGAGATCCAGCAAGAAGAGCTCAGCTTCGGACGCTGTTTCTCTGATGCCAGCACCGGCCGTACCTCCACCAACTATACCTCACAGACCGCTCCCTCCCATGGCCCCAAAGGGCAGCCCCCTGCTGCCAGCATCCCCCTCAAGAGCCCCGGCACCAATGGGCAGCTACATTACCTAGAGTTTCAGGCGAACAGGGCTGACTCCTGGCCATCCCTGGAGAAGAGCTTCGCCGGTGCTAGCTATGGGATCTCGGTGCAGAAGCCCAGCTCTTTCCCCGACGGCAGCAAAGCCGGTGCCCAAGCCCTGGGGACTTTGCCGTGCCAATACCCCTTCCAGCTGCTGCATGATGCGGGGAAGGAGCCGTACCGCAGCGATGTGGGGAGCCAGGAGTACCTGGATGTGGGGCTCGCCACCAGCCAACTGCCTCATGGTGCCTTTGCCTTCCACTCCTCCTCCAGAGAGTGGCAAGAGGAGGTGCTGAGCGGTGGTTCCTATGAGAACGTGTCCCCCGAGAGCAGGCTGTATGGTTTGCCTACACCACCAACACCATTCCTGCACCCGCCACCACCGCCAGCCCCTCACCATGGCCCATTGCCATGCTGCAAGGGCAGGAGTGAGCATCCCACCGACTCCAATGGTGCTCTCTCGTCATCTGGTGCTATCGACCAAAACCCAAGCACTTTCCAAGAAAACCAAGCTGTTTTTCCGTCTAGTTTACACTCGCCTAGTATGCCAAAGCCAGTCGGTAAAAGGCAAGCCTCAGCGAAAGACAGTGTCCCCAGCCCGCGGGTGCTGGTCCAGAGCAGCCCTCTGAGAAGGAATATGCCACCAAACCCTCTCTCCCAAGTGCACTTTCAGAGCAAAACCTATTGCAGTTCCCCCGCAGGCAGCGCCAGCACAGGATCCGTGCCTTTCGAGACAAGCATTCCCACTACGGCACCCACACACCCCAGGCTTGTGCAAGCTTGGGAAGGTGCCACTAAGGCGTTTTCTCCCATGGACCAGAACTCAGCACCTTATTCAAACCCTGTTGGAAACCAGTTCTCATTCGAGTGCCAGTCTGGCCCCGAGCAGAGGCAGCACAGGCAGAAAAATGCCAGGATGCCTTGGCAGCAAATACACCTCACTTCTGCAGTGCCTGGTCAAAACAGGCTAGAGCTGTCGAGACAGATCACCAGCCAGAAGCTCCCCTTCCCTGTGGGCACGTCAGAGTGGCAGGGGAATGGGAAAGCCCAGAAAGGGCCCCTTATAAATAACTCTCCAGGGTATCACAGCAAAAAGCTCTTGTCGGGAGAGAGCCTTGGGGTCCAGAGGGGAGACCCCAACTCAACAGGCACTTTTGCTTTTGAGAGTGGGAAGGAGCCAGGGTCTCCTGCCTGTGACTCGAGAAGCAAAGCCCTCTTCTACAGCATGAGTCAAGCAGGTCCTCCTCCATCAAGGAGTTCATCGGGCTCAGCGCTAGTCCTACCACCCTCAGCCTTGGTGGCTGCCTCCCCTTGCGAGTCCCCTCTGCCATCCCCTGTCCCCAACCCTACCTGTGGCAGCACATGCTCATCGCTCTCACCTATGTCCAGCAGCCCGCTCAATCCCAGCTTTGAAGACAGCCAGATGTCTGGAGCACTCACCCCCTCTCCCTTCTTCCAGCACCCCTGCCATCCTAAGGACGGCAACAAAACCTTCCAGCCCTCTGATGTCCTCAGCTCCAGCTCACTTCATTACCACCCTCAAGACTCCGTCAAGTCGTTCCACTTCCCTCCAGATGCCCTCAAAGACAACAGCCTCCTGAAATGCGCACCAGCGAGCCCGTTCCATAAACCCAGCATGGAGGTGGCCAAGGGATGCTCGGATGGGCTGGACGGGGAGCAGCCTCCTCCGCCGTACTCCTCCCATCACTTGCTGGCCAGTTCACTCAGCAGTGCCAGCCTGGACCAGCTGGACGTGCTCCTGACCTGCAAGCAGTGCGACCAGAACTACAGCAACCTCTCCTCCTTCCTGCAGCACCGCCAGTTCTGCACCTCCCATCCCAATCCACAGGGAGAGGGCAAGGATGCTTCCCTGGCAGCTGAGGGACGGAAAGCACTCCTTCCAGAGCCCCCCAAGCCCCCCAGCCTGGGGCTCTCCCCGGAAACCCAGGCACATTTGTTGGTATTAAACAAGAGCGATGACTTCTTGCTAGATGGGGATAGCAAAAGCGAGGGCAAGGAAGATGCTCTGAAGGGTGGCCTTTTCAATGGCCTTGCCAACAGCTCCTTGCCGCTCACTGCCTCAGACCTGGACATTGATGATGCCAAGCTGGACAGCCTGATCACTGAAGCCCTCAATGGCCTGGGCTACCAGTCAGATAACCCAGAAATTGACAGCAGCTTCATAGATGTGTTTGCTGATGAGGAGCTGACGGGCATGAAGACAGCTGGCAGCGGGTTGTCCCACAAGGCAAAGGAAGCTCTGGCCTCGGAGAGTAAATCAAAGCAGGCAGCAGTGGAGGAGAAGGCAGGCGACCAGCCCAAGGCTGTCTATTTTTATGAAGATGGTGGGGATCAGTCAAAGAGAGCAGCAGGAAAGCAGCACCTTCACAAGGGGAGGGCAGCGCAGAGGGTGGCAGCCCAGGAGCCAGATCCTGGGGCAGCAGGAGCAGAGAGGACGGTGAGGCTGCGGGCAGGCAGGAAGAACAGCATCCCACCAGCCACCACCTCCTCCAAGTCCACTTCCAGCCAGAAGCATCCCAGGAAGCTCAGCCAGGAGCCTTCAACAAAGAGCGAGGTGGGGCCAGGCACTGGCACCAAGAGCTCCAAGCCACCCCGGTTCTCCATGAAGGATCTGAAGAAGAGGAAGCCCCGAAGTGGGACGTGGAGCAAGGAGCTCATTCACAAGATAGTGCAGCAGAAGAACAAGCTCCACAAGCTGCAGGTGAAGAGCAGCAAGCAGGCGCAGTGCCCCCAGGTCACCGAGAGGCTGACGCCAGCCACCAAAGAGGGCAGGTTTCGGGAGTATGACTATGTCTCCGACTCAGATGATGATGGGGCAGAGTGCAGCAAGCTCCGGGGGAGGAAGAAGCATGGCACGGGTTTCACTGGGAAAACTAAATACAGCTTTACCAAGAAACGTCCTGGAAGAGGGGAGAGGGTCAAAGAGAAAGACCCCACCTGGAGCTACAGCCGGAAAAAGGACAGTCAGAAAAGGGAGGCACAGGAACACAGCCGGGTCCCAAGTCAGGAGGATGCTGAGGAAGAGGATTGTGCCACCAGAGGCCCAAGACAGAGCAGCCAGTCGTCTACTGGCAGCAACCACAGTGGTAGCGTGCCCAGTGAGATGGGAACCAGCCCATCCCACGCTGATGGGGCTGGCTCAGGCAGCGAGAAGGGAGGCACAGAGAGGAGAAGGAGCTTGGGCAGCCCGGCATGCACGCCGAGGACTCCGCTCAGCCCTCCCAGGGACAGGAGCCCGAAGAAGAGCAAGAAAAGCAAAGAGGACTTTCCCAGGGGGAGCAGGCGGTTTGGTTCAGCCAAACCTTTGCCATCGGGCTCCAGGACGTGTCCCAGTGCTGAACCAGCCGTTGTTGCAATGGACTGTGCAAAGGAGAAGCCGTTAGCACAGCCCCAGGAAAGGCCCAGCACGGCCACCTCAGGCAAAAGCCCCGTTGGACTCTGCAATAAGGAGGGGGCAGAAGAAGCCAAAGAAGCAGCAAAGCCCATGGGTAAGGCAAGAGAACCCACCCTGGAGGCTCAGGACTCACCTGAGCTGGCCATGGTCAACCAGAGCCATCAGTTTGGCCCTTTCACGAGTGATGGATTGAAGTACCATGCAGAAGAGCTAGTTGCTCCATCCCACAGTGGTAACGAAGCTAGTCCTAGCAACGCGAGCGCTGCCTACTCAGAAATGAGCATCAAATACTTGAAGGCACACGGGCTCAGTGAAGGTCAGAAGGACTATTCTGCACCAGTTGCCACATACGGGATGGATGCAGTGGGGATATTGCTCACTGCCAAGGTGCCCAATCCATACGTCAGCAGTGACAACACATTTTTTGATCCCAAAGGCCTTCCTGGGCACTATGATGGCAACCTCTTCTCAAAGCCCCCAGCCCTGGGTTCCTCGCACATGGAAGACATGTACCTATGCAGAGATGACATCAACACCAGCTCCTTAGAGCAGAAGCATGCCAGCATCTCCCCTTACACTGCAGAAACGTCACAGGGCAAGGTCTCCTCCCCTCTCAGCTTCGATTCCTCTTCAATATTTGGAGAGCTTCCTGTCGCTGAGTTCGATCCACCACTGTATGAAGGTGTTTCTGCAAGCAAGGATGGTTTTGTGACTGCATTTACCTGTCCTGGCAATCCCCCCAGCAAGCCGCTGCCATTCGATCAACCGTATCCACCGTTCATGCCAGAGAAAGACTGGTCCCTCATGGAGGAGGTGGCTCCGATGCTGCCTGAAGACATGACTCAGTTCCACAACCTTTCAGTGGAGAAGCCACTAGCCAAGAAGTTCCCTGAGGAAGGACCTGTCCCCACCGGCCAGCTCTCTCTGCCGCTGCCGGACAGGATAACGGATTATAACGTGACTTTTATGAACAACATGTCAGACGATGAGCTGGAGATCAAGCGGTTAGTCACAGAGCTGGAGAGTCAATTGCAAACCAGTAAGATGGACCATGAGGCACCCATTGCCCTCCAGAAGCATGAGCATCACGTTGCTGCCCACCTGCGGGTACCGGCAGCTGAGCGGTTCCCACTGCCGGATGAGCAAGGGGCAGGCCATGAGAAAGGACTGTTTTTGGCACATGAACTGGGCAGACCAAGCCTCTGTGTTGGGGAGAGGCTGGGAGGTGAGAAGCCGGCTGTCACAAGTGCCCATGGGGACTATGAGAGACCAAGGGAGCCCTGGCCCTGCCCAGTAGAGCTGGGGTCTCTGGAGGCAGGGATGTGCGTGCCAGCCCCGCTCACCATGGACCATTTCTGCTCCAAAGACAGTGGTCAGCAGCTCCAGTTAACTGCAGCTGCCAAGGAAAGTGACCCTGGAAAGATGGAAGATGTATCTTCCTCCAAAGGTCTACCTGGTTCACACACGCCAGACCAAAGAGAGGCTCCCATCTACACAGACCCTGTGACTAAAAGCCCTCCTGTTGCCACCAACCCCATGTTCCCCAAGACCCTGGAGGCAGTAGAAGCAACCAAAGATCCCTTGTCATCCCTTCCATGCCAGCGTGCTGCCAAGAGCTTCCCTGTGCCAGGCAAAGCAAATGAAAGCTTCACCGATGCTGCAGAGCTGGGGAAGTTTGATGCCCATCTTCCAAACCACAAACCTGGATTTGGCTTTCAGCAGGTTCCTGCCCCAGCCTCAGATCCCACCCTTTCACCTCACATCAAAGAGGTCCCGGATACCGAAGAAAGACCCTTAAGCAGGCCAGAGTCAGCCAAAATGGCACAGAATGCCATGGACTTCAAAGGGGATGGTGGTGGGCCTGTGCTGGTGGAAGAAAGAGAGGAGAGAAAGAGCCCCACCAGCTGTCAGGGCCCTGGACCCAGAGGCAAAGCCAGCAGGCAGAAAGTGCTGCTGTTAGATATGCTGAGTGTGCCCAAGGAGAGTGACTGTGACTCCCAGAAGGCATCCCAGGAGACGGCTGCCAACCCTCTGCAGCAGCTCCAGCTCTTTGTTGCTCGAACAGTGAAGAGCAATGAAGAGGAGCTGTTGATGCCGTGCTTCCCCATGCTGCTTGCTCCCAGCAACCCCTCTACCACCACCCGCATCCAGCCAGAGCAGAAGGAGAACAGTGGTGTTATGGAAGGGGAAAATCAGACATCCTGTCCTGCCCAAGGGGAAGGGAATGTCCCCATTGAAGGCAACATGGAAAATATTGCTACCCTAGCAAAAGAGGCTGTGACTTTTCCTGGTGGGTGCGAGCCAGAGTCATTCAGTTCAATGGGTTCTTTCCATGCAAAACAATCTACGTTTGCAAGGCCAGAGCTGCAAAATAATGTAACAGAGCTGCAGCACTTAGCAAATGAACACGCAGAGCCGGGTGACATTAATATCCGTGCAGATGGTGTTTCCCGAGAGCGTAATGACCTCTCGCCACTCAAAAACACAGCAGTGACCTTACTGCTAGGGCAAGTAAAGAAAGGTGATCAGCTCATGGAAGAACAGGAGCAAGATAAAAACAAAGCAACCTTGGCATTTAAAGAACATGAGCAATCTCATTTAAACTGTAGCTTGCTTGAGAAAAACACACTGGGCAGTGCAGCAGCAGAGAGGATGGAAAGGAACCAAGTAGCGCAGGGGACACAGCCTCCCACTCCCACAGATCCCACCAGCCCCCTGGGTCCCTCCAAGGGTGATCTCCACCAGGATCACTGCTTGGTACCAGAGACAAAAACCAGCACAGTCGGTGCAAAGGTTCCTAGAGAAGGAAGTGGCAAGAAGCCACTCAGTGGCTGTCATTACACAAGAGAATCCCTAGCCAGCCTGCCCTTGCCGACCAATTGTTCTGACCCCAAAGGCTTGCAGAGTGGTGGGGCTGAGGAAGGAGAGGTCCCCATTTTTAACCTTCAGCCTTCAGATGAGGGGAAATATGGCCCATCCCTCCTTAACACATCGAGTTCACTTGTCATGATGAGGTGCCCTCCCGAGGCAAACAGCCATCACATCCATCACCCCACTGAGAGCCCAGCAGAGCAAGGGATATGGAAAAGAGGACCCACCTTTTCTCCCTCACTGCACCGCTGTGGGACCATGCCAATAGAGGTGGTTGAGGACAGTCGCCATCCTCTCTCCGATGGCATTTCGGGTAACTATAGATCACCTGAAAGAGAAGGCATGGCAAGACCTGCATCTCTGCTGCACTCTGATGGTCTGGGGGGGTCTACCTTGGAGATGGATGGTGCCCAGAAAGACTGCTCTCCACCTTTCAACCAAAAGGGTGTTGGGAAAGAGGCACCCGAAAGTTCTCATTTTAAAGAAAACCAAGCATGCACCATCACAGATACAGTCATTAACTCCATTCCTCCAAAAAGCCAAGATGATCCAACCCATCCCACAATAGATCTTCTGCTGCTCAGAGAAAGAGAGATAAACCTGAATCAAGAGAACAAGCTTGGAAGCTGCTCTGATGATGGAAATAAGCATCAAAGTGAACCAGAGGCTTTGTCCAATGGTTTTGCTCAGCAAGGGCCAGCAGCTGTCAGCAGAGATCTTACAAGGACTGGAGATCTTGGTCCTGCTGAATTAAATGGCCATGAGCTTTCAGCAGAGATGAGACTTGGTCTTTCCAAAACCACAGAGAGTGGAAGGAAGAGTTTAGAAGGGGAGAAACCAAAAAGCGACGGGGCTGGAGAGGCTGAGAGCTGTGTGTTGAACAGTATGGGCCAAGGAGAGGGCAATACACCTAACAGTACTCCAAATCCTCCCCAGAATGAAGTTCACAAAGAAAAGAAGCCAAATGGGGTCCCGGTGACCTGTGACATCTGTTCAGCTACTTTCCGGTCCAAGCCCGGTCTGACCAGGCACAAAGCTGTCAAGCACCAGGTGAGGAATGGTGGTGTGCCACAGCCCAGCAAGACTGCCAGGCCCACTTTGGTTCCTCCAGACAACACAACGAAAGCAGCCCAAAAGGTGCCCCGGAGGAGCCTGAAGTCTTCAATCAAAGACAAAGCTGATGGCGCACAGATGCCAACCGACGACGCTGAACAGACCCCCAAGAAAATATGTCCAGACCTGGAGAAAGAGCCCAGCTCGCAGATGCAAGAAGTGGTGAGCAGAGTGCTCAGCGACCTCAGCGTGATCTCCTTTGAGATGTCCCAGGAGCTGCACCGCACACGTGTTCTGCAGAGGGAGATGAAGGCAAAGGGATCGCACTCGGAGACAACAGGAGCCGGCGAGGCAGAGGCTGGGAAGCTGGACTCAGGACGGCAAGCCAGGAAGGGAGAGAAGGGCAGAAGGAGCCAAAGCAAAGATCCTGGGGACACGAATGGCAATTCTGAAAAGAAGCTGAACAGGAAAGTGAGACGAAGGAAAGCAAAGGTGTTTCCCAGCAGAAATGAGCCCGATGGTCCATGTGAGATGGAGAAGAGTGCAAGTCCTCCTGCTGCTATCCTCAGCTCCAGTCTGCCCAGGATCATGGAGGACTTGCATGAGCCAGGTGGTTGCATCACCACAGAGGGGCAAAATAGGTCCAGCTCAACCCAGCATTCCCAAAAAGCTAACCAGTCCCCTTGTGCAGCTGAGCTTCCAGAGGACCTGGGCAACAGGATGGTGTCTTCAAAGGAGATGACCAGCAAGGATTCAGTAACAGGCATGGTAACCTGTCCTGGGGAGGTGGAAGATCCAAATGGAGTGGAAGACACGCAGGCTTGCAAGAAATGGGTTGGCAGGTTTGTGAAGCAAGTGGTAAAGGGTTTGGGTAAAGTCGGCAATGAGCAGCTTTGTGGTGCTGATGGCACAGAGGAGATGGGTGCTGAGACGGGAGACAGTGCTGTAGTAGGCAGCAGCACTGGGAATCAGAGTGGTGTCCTGCAGGGTCCCCCAGCTCCTGCTGAAGAGGGTTTGCTGCTGGAGACGTGTGATTCAGAAACAATTCCTGTGCAAGGCGCCCTGCAGACCATGCCACAGACCAGCCCTTCTCCTGCAGAGCCAAAGCAATGGGCGAAGGCAGACGTGGCACCGGGCAGCGAGCATTGCATGGGCAGCGCGGCCGTCTCGGACCTCCAGAGCCTGTTTGATGATGACTCCACGTTCTCCCAACTGTTCCCCCGGGATGACCAGTTTGTTCGGAGGAAGTGCACACGCGTGTATGGGAAGCGCAGCAAGAAACCCAAGCCCACGGCAGAGGTAAACCTCCAGACACCAGGTGCAGTTGACCTCTTCTCCATGCGACTGCCTTCTGACCTCAGCGAAACCAGCTCTTTCTGTGTCACCAGGGAGGACACTTGTGATTATGAAACCATCTCTGTTGATGATGCTTTAATGCTGAACATGTGTCACAGCAGCAAGGCGAAGAGCGGAGATGCTGCTCCCAGTGGATCTAACAGCATTGGGCCAAGGCTGGACCATGAGAAGGTGGACCAAAGGAAGGAGGACATTGACCTGGAAGACAACATGCTAACCTTCTTGTGCCAAAACAGCCAAGACAACGTCCCCAGCTTGAACATCTGGGGAAGTCTGGAGAAAGAGGGAGAAAGCCTTTCTGCCGAGGACATGTTTGAGCCTCTGATGGACCTTGAGGATGAGCACTCACTCAGAGAAGTGAGCTCCGAGCCCCCTGACCTGGCTGAGGAGCCTTGCGATGACAAAGCTAACGAAGGCTCAGACTCTCCTGAATTTCATACCATTGACATTGAGATGCTGAACGCAAAGCTAAAAATGAGAGACATGTGCTTCTATGGCTCTTGTGAAGATCTTCCCGGCCCTGGGGAGGACAATGACGTGAGTTTCAAGCCAAAGCCAGGCCAGCCCAGCAAGCACAAAAGTAAGCAAGAAGATGGGAAACTGGGGAAGAACCGAAGTGAGATGACCATCAAGACCAAAGACAAGCAGTACAAATGCAAAGTCTGCTTCCAGTGGTTCCTGACACTGGGGGAGCTGGACTTCCACAAGCTCTCCCACAACCCTTCCCCTCCACCTACCTGCTATATGTGCGTCCAGCGCAAATTCAGCTCCCGGGAGCAGCTGAGGGACCACCTGAAGGAGAAGCATGCCAAGAACAAAGCGGGTCTGTGGGCTTGCGGGATGTGCCTGAAGGAGATCTCCGACGTGTGGATGTACAACGAGCATCTCCGGGAGCACGCCACCCAGTTCGCTCGCAAGGGGCAAGCACAGAAGTCTGTGATGGGCCTGCCAGCCTGCTTCGGTGAGGACAACGCTGCTGTCACCCACTTCCTCAACACCATCATGTATCGGAAGCCCAGCAGGTCCTCCCGGCACGCAGACCCCAGCAGCAAGCATGCAGTTAGCAGGGAGAGCAAGAGCCCCAAAGAGCTGCCCCTCGAGCAAGAGGCCAAGGCAATGAAAGACCCCTTGGAAACCAGTGCCAAGGTGAAGCCACCTGCACCCAGCTCCTCTAAAGCATCTGCTAGTCCATCTCCAGAGCACATGGCAAAAAGTGAAGGCACCCCTAAATCTGTCCCCATGCACCCAGACTGCAAAGATCCTTCCCGGGACTGTCATCACTGTGGCAAACAGTTCCCCAAGCCCTTCAAGCTCCAGCGGCACTTGGTCGTGCACAGCTTACAGAAGATTTACTTGTGCCATAAGTGTCCGATGTTCTACCAGGAGACCAAAGAGCTTCGAAACCACCTCAGCCAGGAGCATGGCATAGTGGAGGAGCAGGAGATCAAGCACACCACCCTGTACGCCTGTGAGCTCTGCGCAGACGTCATGCACGTTATCAAGAAGTCCTTCATCTGCAGCATGTGCAACTACACCTTTTCCAAGAAAGAGCAGTATGACCGGCACATGGAGAAGCACTTGGCAGGAAGCAACAAGACTTTCAAATTCCGAGGGGTTATGAGGCCGGGCATTGCCTCCAGGGAGAGGAGGGAGAAGGTGAAAGAGGATGGCTCCCTGCGGGAAGGCATGCCACCGAGCAAGAAGAGGAAGGTTTCTCATCGTGGAAGCTCACTCCCATCCACCTCGCCGGTCCACCTCGACCACACCAGTGACATCCAGCTGGTAGAGGCTGCAAGCTCCAGCCTGCAGGCTCCCACTGACTCCTTCCCTACATCACCCAGTGACCCAGGAGCACCCCAACCCTCTATGAAAGCAGAAGACCTGGTGAGTGACTTCTCTGACCTCCTGGAAGAGATGGAGAAATCCCAGTTTGACACGCTGCCTCCATCACACTGCCTGTCTCCATCTTTGTCTCAGGCTGTGGCGAGCAGCCCAGAGCTTGGGCATATCACTGCCCTGTCAATTGAGGAGCTGGAGAAAGGAGCGTTTGATGGGAAACCCCTTCCCTTCTTGGACTCACCTGAGTTTACCATTGATCTTGCTGGGCTGGCTTGCAACCAGGCCACAGACCAAAAGCTCTCTCCTTCACCTCTGAGTGAGAAATGTGACTATACCAAAACACATAAAAGAACCAGTGTGGGCAACAAAGATGAATGCATAGTGGATGTCCTGGAAAATCCCAATGAAGCCACAGATGCTGTGGATGGGATTCCATTTCTTCAGCTTGATGAGAAAGCCTCAGAGATTCCTTCCCCACAGGCAGAGTCTCAACCAGCCAAGGAGACCCACAGATGGGGCAACTCCAGTGCCAGTGATGGCTGGGAAGGTCCATCTAAGGCCACCTCTCCAGAAGCTGCCCACCACTCCTTGCCCATGAAGGACAAGACGGCATCACCCACCCTGGACAGGGCTGCCAAAGATTCAGTCCTGCAGAAGGAGACCACGAGTAGCCAGCACGGCAGCAAGGATGCTGCTGGCATGGGCAGCCCTGGCAGCAGCACCGAGGAGGGTCAGCAACCCATCTCGGGGAAGGAGAAAACCATGCTTGAGGCTAAGGACAGTAGCACTAATGCCAAGGACCAAGGTGGAAACTCAAGCAAATCCACCAGCCACCAGACCAGGGGTGAGGCCGCCAGCAATGCCGTGAAACACAGCCACACGGAGCCAAGCAAAGCCGCTGGCAAGCTCCATGCCAAGAGGAGGAAAGAGCACAAGTCCCTGAGCCACCGGAGCAGCTCTGGCTCCCGGGAGAACATGGAAGGGGATGGGAAAAAGAAAAAGACCCGGACCCCATGCCCAGGGAGGAGCGAGAGCACCACTGAGCTCAAACGCACCGGATGGAGTAACGCTGAAGCTTCTGCCCTCTCCCCTGGGAGGAGGGAGACGCACTGCAATAAGCTGGTACCTAAGCCCAAAACGGGCACCCAGCTGAAGAAGATGGTCTTGGACACTTATAACCAGAAGAAGGGGATGCTCCGGCACGCCAATGGGGATATGAAACGCAGGAAGGCCATTCTGGGCAAGAGCCTTCACCAAGTGTTGGCTAAGGGGCCGGAGCCATCCCCTCGTGGTTCCTTGCCCCGGGGTGCCAAGCCTGCCAGCTCAGCCAGCTACCGCACTGCCGAGTCCCAGAACAACCTGCTAAGCCAACTCTTTGGGCAAAAATTAACTAGCTTTAAAATTCCTTTAAGAAGAGATACTTCAGAATAATTTATGGAAGTGACTTATGGTGATCCCTCAGCTGCTTTCATGGGGTTTGCAAGGGAAAAAATTATCAAAGCATTAAATTCGTTTGTGTAGCATGATTTCTCTGTCTAGCTTAAATGAACTTGCACTGCAGCCTCTGTGAAATAGTTTGCTTTGTGTCTACTAATCTACTTTAATTCACCTGATTTATCATGCAAATGCTAGAACTTTGATGTTGCTGATGATTTTCATGAACTGAAATTGTAATCGCTTTGGGCAGACTGAATCGTCGAGAGCAATTGCTTTATTGCAGAAGTGCTGAGGTTATAAGGATACTTGCAAATCTCAGACCCTTTTGAGTCTGTGTCTGTGTTATCTTTGTACAAAGTACTTGAAGAGATGAACTTCATTCCGTAGACGTCTTATTCATAAGGTGCAGTACACTGTAGAAAGCAAATTATTATTTTTTTTTTTCTTGAAGATTTTGCACAAATAATCCCATACAATTCATTTAATTGGGAGCTGGCCTAAGAGATGATACAATTAAAAAATTAAATTAGGAATCGAGTGTCCTACATTTTGACAGCCATCCCTATGAATTTGTTTCTACATCGTCAAGAGGATAGCGAGGCAGCTCTGGGGCTGTCGGAGCCCTTTAGAGGACGCTGCCACTCTTTTGACCACTGTAGACGATGTAACCAGAGGAGAGCAAACTGCACCTTGACACTTGTGACAAACTCTGATTTTTTTAGGGGTTTTTTTGGTGTGTATGTGTGTGTGTGTGTGTGTGTGTGTGTGTGTGTTTTCTTTATGGGGGTTAATTTTTTTTGTGCAACGACAAAACTGTGCCAATTTACCGCACCGAACCGGTACTGTCCGAGTGCCCTCAACAGTATCACTTCTAAAACTATCTTACTGTATTGAGTTAGTGGCTATATAGGTATCCGCTTTTTACTATGCAGTTACTGGTGCTATTCTTCTTTTGTAATGTGAATACAGACTTCCTTGATTGAAAAAGAAAAGGGAACCGTTAGGAAGTAGCAGTTACCTGTAAAAGAAAACGAAGCAGGAAAAGAAATAAATAGCTTAAAAACATCCAACTTTAATGGGGGGGGGGGGGAAGAATCCTGTATGCTGGTACTCCGCAGTGTCGATGAGGTTACGTCATGTTGAATGAGCACGTTATACAACCGAACTTTTGAATCCGGAAAGAAATCTCAGGTGCAAACGAGGACATGGAGGATAATTAAAAATACTATTGAAATACTCCCAAGTCAAGGAGGTGAAGTAATGCACTGATGTGATATGAACAGTCAGAGTACTTTGCGTCTGTCCTGCAATGATTTTTTTGTTTTGTTTTGTTTTAGATTTAAAAGAAAAAAAAAAAAAAAGAAAAAAAAAGAGGCTTTATTCTGTTAATATGTATCTTTACAATTCTTTGTATTGTATAAAAATATTGTAGGTAATTTACCTTGGGTGCAATGTGTTCTGTCAAAAGTTTTTATTTTGATATTTTTGTCAGAGAAGCAGAGAGAGAGCAGGAAAACGCCGTTTTATGATGTTGTATGTGTGCTTTTAAAGTGCCTCTTTAATATTGTTAAATAAAGTATGAGATGAAAATATGGGGTGGTACTGTAAAATCATACATGATTAATCTTTTCAAATATATTCCAATATTTTCACAGAAATTCCCTGTCTGAGTGATGTTTGCGGGATGTTTCTCCCTGGTTGCGTCCCACACCCTGCAGTCCCTTCCTCCTGCACACATCTCCAACCAAATGATGATGTTTCTAATTGACACTTGGATGCTCTGCACAACTTCATGGTGTCGTGGGTACAGGGGGATGTTAGTGCTGCTGCCATCACCTTGCAATCCTTTGCAAAGCAGTGGAGCTTCTCAATGATGGAGATGTTTGTGCATCTCCTCTTCCCCACTGCATCTTGCCTAGGTCCTACTCATGGCATGAGTGTCTTGTCCTGAGGGGAGAAGAAAGCAAGCCCAATGTGATTGTGATGTCCCAGTCTGGTCACCACTAACTGCTGATGGCAATGGCTCAGTTTGGTCGTCACCAGTTGGCAATGGTAATGGCCCAGTTTAATAATCATCAATTGGTGATGGTGATAGCAATGGCTCAGTTTGGTCACTACCAGTTGTTGATGGTGAAGGCCCATTTTGGTCATCACCAGTTGCTGGTAGTGGTGACCCAGTTTGGTCATCATCAGCTGGTGACTGTCATAGCAACAGCCCACTTTGGTCATCACCAGATAGTAATGGTGATGGCCCAGTCTGACCATCACCAACTGGTGATGGTGACCATCCCGGTTTGGTTACCCCAAATTTGTCCTCAAGCTGACCTTTCCCAGCATAGCACTGAGGTCTGAAGGTAGGATGCTGACACAAAGCCAGGCATATTATATTCTTTAATTACTGTTGCAATCATAACATTGAAACGCTGTCAATGAGAGATAGCTCGTAACTGCGGGCTAGAATCCTTGCCACTTGGGGCTTGTAACTAAAACTGCAGGATTAATTTGATTAATTGATAGAATTATTTTCCAAACTACTCTTTTGTTTATGGAGGCTTAAAATGCTTTCCGCCTGCACCCTCCTGGTGTGTTGCAGAGTGGAGATAAAGTGCCTGAAAATAATTAGTATGGCTTAATTTAGGGAAAAAAATAACCTCAAAAGAATTTTGCAGAAAATTTAAGGCAGCACATTTTACTTTGTTTTGGCAGGAAATGTTATGGAGCTGGAAATGGGACTTTTATGTTTTCCCTCTACTATATTTCACCAGGGCAGCAAACCCATGAGGCAGAGGAGTATTTCATGTTACTGTAGTTCTCCCGCACCTCCAAATCCGTAACGTGGGCAACTGGAAATGAAGTCCCCTGGGAGCCACAGGTTTGCTGCAGAGGATGGGACCTGTCCTCTGGGCTCTGGGCAGGGTGTGGGGGCATCATCCTAAAGCAGCACCCACCTTATTGCAGCACAGGCCGCAAGTGATGCTCACCTTGGGTACCACTCCCTCCTGAATACTGCTCCCTGGGGTGATGCTAACATCATCCCTGCAGCTCTGAAGGCTGAAATACTCAATTCTTCCCTTTTCCCTCTAAATGAGAGTGGGTTTTTTTCCCCATCATCTCCCCCTACTCTCACCCACATCCCCTTCCACAGTGCCAGTGCCTGCTGAGCAGGAGACCCCCCCATCCATCAGTTCCCTAAAGCGCCTGGGTTTGCTGAGTCCTGCATTATCCGGCAGTGCTTGTCACTTGGAAGATTGCAGGCCCCTGTCAACATAATTCCAGTGAGGAAGGCAAAGCCTGGCAGCTTCTCCTGGCTGCAGATTAACTCGCTGTTCAGCGGGTGCCAGCAGCACAGGGAGAAACCCACGGGACCAGGCACATCCAGGGGTCCTGGGGCTGCACCTCATCGGGATGCACGGCTGTGCTGCACCATCCTCACCCCAATCCACACCCTTCACAGATGGGGGTGACCCCACAGCCGGCCCCAGAGTGGCTGGTTCTGAACAGAGAGTGCCTGGCACTGCATGGAGCCCCTTAGGGGATTTCTTGGCTTCTTGTCACCACCCTCAACCCTGCTGTCTGCTCTTCAAGGCCTCCCCCCCCCCCCCAGATCCAGCCAGCCTTTCTTCTTCAGCTGCACACCCAAGTTTCTGAGCTGGAGGTGCTTTAAGCCTCTCCATAAAGCCTGGAGGATAACTGGATCCACCATGGTTGTCACGCTGCTAGCAAGGGCTAAAGATTTATACTTTTTTTCCTTGCTCCTGAGTCAAATCTGGCCGTTCCTTGCACAGCAGGAATTTAAACCCCAGCTCCCACGTCTCCCTGGCCATATGTGTATAATGACCACACACTCCCCCGGGCTGCTGCCTCCCTAACGCTGAATTCTCTTCAGACAGGGGAATCCTAAGCCTGGGTTGCTGCAGGGTGTGGGGCCAGGGGTACAGGGGGAGCTGGGGACATAACACAGGAGCGATGGACCCACCCAGGGGTCTGCCATCCTGCCAACAGTGATGCCCCTCAAGCTGTATCCCTGTTTTGCCGTCTAATCCCTCGGGGTACCAGTTCTTTCGTGAGTTAGAGCATCATCCCCATACTGGGTGATCACTACGGGTGGGAGGAGTAAGCATTGAGAAATGCCAGCCTTGAACCTGGGAACACCGAGATCCAGCAGCATCCAGCACCGTGTTTGCATCGTCTCTTTTAACCCGAAACCCACCTCAGCCCCTGGGAGCCCCGAACCCCCGCAGCAGCATCTCTGCCGAGGACATGCCCAAGCCGTGCCCTGCCCACAGAGAACCCCTGGCTCCCTGCAGCTGCCTGGGGCTGAGCCGCCAGCGGGGGACAAGTGGCACCCAGGGCCCCGTTCTGCTGCCGGTAGGTGGCAGAGCCCTTCTGCAGCGCACCCAGCACGCAGCCCCACGGGCCTTGGCCAGCCTGCAGGCGAAGGGGCACCGCGACGCCATTCCTCTTCCTTGAGACGAAACAATAAACACCCTAAACCACGGCTTTCTGCGAGTGCAGAGAGCTGAGTCTGCAGCCCCAGCAGCGCTGTGACACCGGCTGGGGCAGCCCGTGGTCCTGTGAGCAGCAAGACCCCCGTGGGGATGCGCAGCGCAGCATCCAGCATCACTGCCCCTCATCCCTGAAACACAGCCTTAGCTTTTCCCATTTACATTCCTCTGCCGACACCTCCTCTCCCTGCGTCTCTAATAATATCACCCCAGATTAATTGGCACTAATACAAATGTACACAGCTCCATAAAAAGATGTCACCTCACTCACAATGGGGGAAACGGCTGCTCACGCATTATCTCTGCTCTGCAGGCGTGTAATTCACTCCTCGGGAAAACACGCTATTTATTCTGTTACCCTATAACAATCTCTCTGCAAACACAACGGGATCGGGGAGGGGGGAACACCCAGCCATGCCGCTGTCACCGGCACCACGCTGGTTGTCCCCATTCAGGGGCACCCATGGGTCCCACACACATCAGGGTGGGATGCATACGGTGATGGGGCAGGGAGACGCGGGACTTGGGGACATCCCCATGTTAGAGATGTGACCCTTGGCCCTTCGTTGGTTGATGCAACTGCAAATTCTCTGGCCTGGGGGGATCTAAGAGGCTTTGGGACTGTGCCAAAAAGCTAATTAAAAGGGTGATGGTAAGGAATGTGCAAGGGAAGGACTGCAACCTGTTTCCTCCCTGCAGTGGGGCTCCCCTCCCCGGGGCAGGGCTGCACGCAGGTGTTCAGCACACATCAGCTCCATCGAGGCTTTTTGGGCTTCTTACAGCAGGGGTAAGATGCATCCCCCATGGAAGGTGTGACCACAACCTGGGTCTGTCCCCTCAGCCCCCCAGGGAAAGCTGTCACTGCTTCTTTTAGCACAAAGACCCAGGAAAAGCTAGCATACCCCTGCTCTGTTCTGGAGAGAGGAATTTTGGGTGCCCTGTTTGCGTCTGCTCACACCCCCACATCCCAGGTCCATGTAGTTAATGGTGGTGCATTTAATTCACATGCCCAGCGCATAAGGCGGGTGCTGTGAGCAGTGCCAGCAGGCGATGCCATGGATGTGTCAGAGGAACTGTCTGTGATGCTGCACTGGCCTCCAACCCCGAAACACCTGCAGCCACGCTGGGGAGGAGGGACGGAGACCTCCCAGAAGCAGCAGAGCTTTGGCTCCCATCATCCAGGCCCTGATGGAGTCAGCACCCATCACGGTTGATGCAAAGCAGAAACTGCTCAAGCCTCCTTAGGCTGGACCCTGCAAAGTCGTCGCTGGCGGATGTTTGATTTCATCCCACAGATGAGTTGTGGTGGGAAGAGAAAGGCTTTGGAAGCAGAGATGCCTGCCCTGGGGTGTGATGGTCTCCAGGAAGGCGGTGATTCGGGGCCAAAAGAGATGAAAAACGTCAGCAGGACCATTTCAGGGGGTGACCGGTCAAGCAGGGGGAGATCAAAGCCTCATCCTCAGCAGCATCTTCCTCCCTCGATGGTTTGGGGCTTTTTCTTTTTTTTTTTTTTTTTTCCCTGGAACCCTTCTTAATTCCTAACTTAATTTCATTTGACATCCTCATTGCTGGCTTGACCTCTTTACTGGCATGATGTTCTGCTTAAAACTCATTATCCCACCATTGAAACAGGAAGTTAATTAAAAAACCTTTAAACAAAAGAACAGAAAAAGAGAGGGGAAGGGAAAAAAGAGCACACCCCATGTCCAGTGATAGATGGAGAGGGGGACATGGCCAAGACGCTTTGCCATGTCATGTCCCCACAGTCACCTGCTCTCCCACTGATCCAGAAATTGCATTAATAATTGGTACCATAAGCTGTCACTGCTGGCAAACCCCCCACCCTGAGCTGAGATCAGCCATGGCCAAGGGCCAGGATTGGCAGAAATGACCATTTTTCACAGAGGAATATTCCCATCACGGACCCATTTAGCCCCAATATTGCCACCTGGCTGCATGTTCATGGTGAGGACTGGCTCACACACTTGCGATGATGCCAAGGGGGACCCCAGCACCCCAACACTGGCCCCAGTGTGCTCCCACATCAGAGGAAGGTGTCACAGTGACCCTGGAAGCTGCAAACGGGCCTTCTTGGACCACTCATCTACGAACGAGTGGGATTTTAAGCTGGGTTTGTGATTCCAAAGAGAGAGACTCTTACAGGAAGGTCCGGGAGGCCCCACAGGAGGCTTTGAGGACTTCCAAGGGGAGGATTGGGAGCTCAGTGCCAGGCACTGAGGTCCCAGAAGGGGGGGATTGGTGGACTCATGGGAATTTAGGACCTTCAAGAGAGGGTGTGAGGGCGAATTTGGAACCCAAAGTGTGGGATGGGGACACAAAAGGAGAGATTGGGATCCCAAAGGAGGGGTTTAAGGACCCTGAATGGGAGTTGGGGTCCCAGAGGAGTGGGTTGGGGACCCCAAAGGGGGACCATGGTCCCAAAGGAGTGAGTTGGGGACCCCAAAGAAAGGTTGGAGACCTCAAAAGAGGAGTTTGGAAAAATGCAGAAGGGCTTGGGGAGACCAAGGGAGGGTTGTGGAGCCCAAAAGGGGAGTTTGGGACACGCAGGGGGGCTTGGGGACCCCAAAGAAGGGTTGGGGACCCCAACAGGGGGGGGCAGGACCCCAAAGGGCCAGGGTCCCAAGGCAGGGTGCTGGGAGCTTCACGGGAGGCGTAGGGACCCCCAAGTGGTGCTGGGGAGCCCTCGGGGACCTTCGGGGGGGGGGGGGTGTCTGTCTCGCATCCCCTCCATTGATCAGACCCCCCGTGGGATCACCGCCCTTCGCCCCGCCCCTCGCGGCGGCGGCCGCCTGCGACGTCATCCGGTGGGCGTGTCCATCGGCGGGGCCCATAGCCTATAGGCGTCCGCGGCGGGGGCTGGCCCCGCCCCCGAGGAACGTTCCGCGGGTTTAATCCTCCGCGGCGCCCCATTGAGAAAATCCCGCGGCAGCGGCGGCGGCTCCGCTCCGCCGAGCACGGCCCCGGCCCCGGCCCCGGCCCCGGCCCGGCAGCGCCGGCGGGAGGCACGGACGGAGGGCGGGCGGGCGGGCATGCGAGCAGCCGGCAGCCCGCCCGCCGCCACCCACCTGCCCAGCCGCCAGCCGCAGCGCCGGGCTCGCCCCTCGCCGAGCGATGTCCAGGAGGAAACAGAGCAACCCCCGGCAGATCAAACGTGAGTCCCCGTTACCGGTGCCTCCGGGTCCCCGCTCTCCGTGATGCGCCCCTTACTCCGTGTGTTTGCCCCAGCCCTCCGGCGGCAGCTGCCCCGACACCCCGGGACTGCCTTCACCCCGTTCCCGCTACCGGCCGCCCACTTTGGTCCCGTCCCCGCCGCCTCTTTCTCTCCCCGCCACCGCGGTGACTCCGGTACCGGCTCCCGATGGGGCCCCGATAAGGCTGTAAAATATTCCGTTCTGCAAGTCCCGTCCTGATAACATCGCTCTGTCGGGACGGCCTGAAATTGTGATCTTATCTCCCGCGCCTGCCTCCCATCCAGCGCTGTGAGCCGGGGCGAGGGGCTCCCCAGACTCCCCTCCTTAGCTCTGTCAGCAGCTCCTCACCGCGGGTACTGCACGCTCGCCCTGCCAGGGGCTCCCCTTTCTGCACGGGGACCCCACATTCACCATCGTCCCCCTGACCGCGCTCCCCTCCACCTTTCGCCCTGCGCGGTGCCCCCCGTGCTCCCGCTTCTCGCCCTATCCCAGGTGGGGACAGGGCTGCAACGCCTCTGGCTGACGGCAGGAGGGACCACCGAGGCGTCCCACGGGACCTCGGCCACCACCCAGGTGCCCCCCCCCCCTTCCTATGTGCTGTCGCTAGAGGGTCGTGCACCCCACGATCCACCCCGAGGGCTGGGGTCTGGTTTCGATCCATCAGGGATGTGCCGCCTGCGCTGAGAAATCCTGTAAAGTGCTGGAAGTTTTTCGGTGACAGGCTTCGCTTTGGCTTTCCTCCCTTCCTTTCTTAGTGTGTGTGTTTTTTTCTTCTTTCCCCCTCGAGTCGATGGAAGCTGGTGATAAGAGCGAGATGGGAGGATAGGGAAGGCTGGCCACCATGTGATAATCTAGCTTTATCTTTCTCTTGAAATAATTGCAAGGCTGAGTTGCACCTACCTGTTTCCCTGCCTGGGGTGATTGCTCTGGTGATAAAGCTCAGCTAGACTTTTACCCGGGTAGAGTTAAAAATAGTCCCAGCTAGCTGCCTCCTGTATGGGGTGTTTTTTTTTTCCTGGTGATAGTTTTCTCCTTCAGCTTTATCCAACTTCCGCGGTTTTATTTCGGCAAAGGGCCCGGCTGCCCTGCGATCCCTCCCCGGGTAATGCCAGC
This sequence comes from Pezoporus flaviventris, assembly GCF_033815535.1. Taxonomy (NCBI): domain Eukaryota; kingdom Metazoa; phylum Chordata; class Aves; order Psittaciformes; family Psittacidae; genus Pezoporus; species Pezoporus flaviventris. The sequence continues at coordinate 682,536 of NW_026892653.1, read as the reverse complement.
CCATTAAACCGGGAGCGTTGAGACCTAAGTGAGCGGGAGCGTTGCAGCCGCTGATGGAGGTGATAGCTGCATGTGTGCTGGGGACGTGCTGATGGTGGGATGCCCATAAGGTCCTGGCACCCACTGGTGTGAACCACTTGGGGGAAGGGGGGGGGGGGGGGGGTGGAAATGTGTCTGGATGAGGCTGCGGCAGCTTGGCCGGGCAAAGGCAGCTCGTATCTCCTTCCTCTGCTGCTTTTCTGCAGAGATGTGAAGAAATGATAAAGTGGGAGGCTGATCTCAGGCCGCCGGCGATGGCCAAAAGTGATTAAAAGCTGAAAGCTTGGAACCCTTCCTGTATGTGTCAACATGAAAACAGTCATTAGAGCCGGCGAGCGTGGCGAGAGCGTCTTGCCGCTGCCTCCGACGGCTCTCCCCGCCGAGGGAAGGTATGCATGAATCAGGGCTCCGGTAACCAGACTCCTCTCATGTACAGACCGGACCTGTTTCCACAAAGTCTATCCTCCTTATCATCTCGGCTGGAGCATTAAAAACCTCCTCCAGATCGGTATCTGCTGATTTTATTTTCCTGGGTGACGCTATGTTCTCGCTTTGGCTTCATCTCTTCTGGGGTTTGGGTTCTGTGTTGGGGTGTTTTTCTTCAAGCTCGATGCGATGTGCAGATAGGCTCGCAGGGGAGATCACCGGGAGAGCGGGCGATTGCCAAGAGCGATTAAGTCGAAGATCAGACACCGGACTATATTTAACCAGCTGCTTTAACCGTCTTCTTCATCTTGGCTCTTTGGGTCACAGCGATGTGGTGCTGGAGGGGGACGATGCTGCTGGTGATGTGGGATCCCTCTGAGCCCCTCTGAGCACCCACTCTGCCCATGGCACGCAGCGATGAGGCTTTGAAAGCTGATTGCATCTATGTGGTGGCTTCCAATAGCGGAGAGCACTTAAAAACACCCAGAGCATTTATCCATCCCATTTTGCAGGGTACCTGCCCAGCGAGGACAGTTGCTTTTCACCCCCTTGCTCCATCCATGGCTCTAAACCCCAGCACCCCCCCTTGCAGCAGCTGCTGCTTTATAGGGTTTGGTGGTTGAGGTTTCTTTTTTTTCCTCTTTATTTTTTTTTTTGCTGTCTTTTGTTCTGCTGGTAGATAGATGTGAACGGCTGATAGAGAGCAGGAGCTGATCTCCAACCCAGATAGCCTGTTATATTTATTAACTTCAAACATGGGAGCGCGGGCACCGGGCTGATGAGCGAGGCTGCTGGCAGCTGCCTGTGCGTGCATTCGCAGCGCCGGGTCTTCGATGGGGGAAGCTGATAAGCAGGAGATTGATCTCGTCTTGCTGATGTGCCTCTCCCTCTGTTGTTGTTCTAATATATATACACTATTCTCTTTCGTTTCCCCTTCCGAAATTAGCTGGAAGTGAACAATTTTTGTAGTAGTTGCAGAGGCCTGTTTGTGGCTTTTTTCTCTTCTTTTCTTTTTTTTTTTCCCCTTTTCTCTTTCTATTCTGCTTTCAGCAACAGTAGATCTCGAGCTCCCGATAAGCACCGAGGCCCGATCTCCATCCTGATAGAGATTGCCAGGCGTGATAAGGACCACTTATCTCTCCCCACCAGACTGAAGCAGGATTCACTACAACAACAAACACAGCAAAGAGGGGCAAAAGGGCTCCAACAATTTGTTCCATTGCAAATGTGATTAATGCAGGCACTTTAATTATCTGATGGGGGGCAGCTGCATATGTGTTTTTATTTCTCAAGGTGTTTCAGGCTCTTTCTCTCCCCCGTGTGCCCTGTGAGACAAGCTGGGCTGAGCAGCCAAGCTCTCCCCAGTGCCTGTTATCAGCTGCAGATGTTGCATTAGTTTGATGAGAGCTTTGACTTTCTTTTTTGATTGTTATCTCCCATTCTGCTCTGCGGAGCAAACACAAGGGCTGGGGCGGGTGACAAAAACACCATCATATTTTCACATGTGGATTTTCTTTAATTTCTATTAGATGGTGTGAGATAGCGGCAGCGATCTGCACTGTTAAACCCCGCCGCCTCTCGATGGGGTGGTTTGGGTTGGGGTTTGTTATTTTCCTTTCCTCTTTGGCTGCTCTCTACTCCCATGTGGGCTCTGCAGTGATGCTGGGCAGGGGGTCACGGTCCTGGACAGGGAGTTTGGTGCTGGTCAGGCCGTGGGAGCATCCTTGCTGGGAGCCTGGAAAACTGCATTTCTTGTACAGATGTCGGTAGCCAGAACAGAGTCTATTTTAAGCAGCGGTGTGGTGAGCTGGTGGCGTGGGATGCTCCTGGCACGCCTCCTGCTCTTCTCCCACTGCCTTTTCTCACTGAGCTGCTCCTCTCCATTCAGTCCCTGCGGGTGACTAACTGCCTCCACTTGCTTGTTCTTTCCCCCCGCCTCCCATCACTTTGATCCTGCACTGCTTTTCCATCACTGCCAGCGTCTGTGCCTCAGTTTCCCCATTCAGGGATGCTCCGGGGTGGTGGGATGCCTGGGGAGGGGAGGGTCTGGTGCCTGCTCCCCAGGGATGAGCTGGGTGAAGGAAGGGCCTCCCAGAACGGGTATGATCTGCACTTCCTCGGGGGCTGTCTCAGCATTGGTACCCCCCATACCCTACTCTAAGCACCCCAAGGATGGCATCCGTGTGTCCCATGTGTCTGCTACACCCACGGGTGCTGCTTGCCAACCCCTCCCCACTTGTGCAAGCTCCATCCTGAGCCATTTGCCAGCCCTTGCTCAGTGGCATCCTGAAGTGACTGCTCCTGGGTGCAGGCAGCAAAGCCCTGTGGCACATCTGCCCCCGCAGCAGCTCTGCCCATCCCAGCTCCTGCCAGCCTCTTGGGATGTGCCATGGGTGACATCAGAGGCTCCTGGAGGTGAGGACCCGTTGTGATCCCCACAGGGGTTGAGGGGGGATGACGCAGGATGGGCTGGTGATGCTGTGGTGCTGGTGGGACATCCAGCAGAGCCTGCAGCCCCCTGTGGTGAGCTCTCCTGGCCATCACCAGCCGTTTCCCTTGGCAGCACCATGGGGAAGCTGTGTTTTCACTTGTTGGAGGTGTTGCTGGAAGAAGTTTCTCTCCTCTTCTCTCCTATGGCTAATGGTCCAGGTATGAGCATTCCTGCGGGCCCTGTGCCTAGGAGAGGAGTTAGCACTGTGCTGGCTGATGGTCAAGAGCACAGCTCGCCTCAGCCTTCCCCTGGAGCAATAGGGCCATTTACAGGGCACTGGGCTGCCATGGGACACATCGTGCCTTTCCCACATGGATGCTTCCCTTGGTGGGGGACACCCTGACAGCTCATTCTGGGCTCCTACTCAGGGTGTATGCACAGGGTGCCCCTTCCCACTCATCCCCATCTCAGCATCAGGTAATGTGGATGCATGCAGGAGGCTCGGAGGGTGAGTGCCAGAGCCAGGCTGGCCATGGCCGTGCACAGGGCACCCAGCAGCATGGCAAAACCTATTCTGCCGAATGCCTCAGTGCACATCCCTTCCCTGCCACAGCCCCGTGTTGGGAAGGCAGCACTGGCAGTGGAGGCTGTGGCTGCTTCCAGGGCCTGTGAGTGCTGGGGTTGGATTGGGTTGAGTTGTGTCTGCTGCCACCTTGCACCCCTGGGGGATGCCCCATGTCCCCTCCTGGGCACCCCGAGCGGGCATGGAGCTGCAGTGATGCCCATGCTGCAGGGTCCATCGCTGACATCCCATGCCAGAGCCAGAATGCCACCTCCAGCTGGGATTTACGGCTCTGGATCCAGCCTTGTGCGGTTGGGCAAGGTCTTGTTTTCCATTGTGAATCACGAGGCCACCTAGCCAGCTGCAGGTTCCCCTTCTGCCAAGTTGTGAGTTGGCCAGCTTGGCACCCGGGGCTTGGGAAGAAAGCAATCCTTTCCCCACGGGTGTTGCAGCAGATTGTGCAAGGAGATACAGTGCCATGGCACAGGTGATCCATGATTCCTGGAGAGGGGCAGCTCCATCCTTCCTTGAGGACCCAGCAGAGCCACCCAGCAATGGCAGCATCCTAAAGGCAGCGTGGCATTAAGTTGCAGGGCAGACAAGTCCTCCTGTGTACAGAGCATCCCTGGGGCAGCCTGTGCTGTGTGATGCTCTTTGTGCTGGCCATGGGGTTGTGGTACCTGCATCCCTGAGAAGGTAAGGGACCATGCTGCCCAAACCTGGGGACAGAACCACTGTGCCCTGCATGGAGTTGGTGGATTTGGGATCAAACACACACATTCTGGGCAAAGGAAGAGGGTGTTTTCCATGCGTCCTGGCTCACCTGGCGCAGAAAACCCTTGCATGATCTGCCTTGGAGAACACTGGCTGAGTGACAACCATGGTGGTGCAGCCTGGTGAGAGGGATGTGAACAGCCCCAAGCATGGTCAATGCAATGAGGGGCGATGCCAGGAGCGGGGAGCCCTTGTGCTTTTAACATCTCTTCTTATTTAAGTAGGAAAAAGTGTAAAACTCCCCTGCCAGCCCTGCACTGCGGGATCCACGAGTGCTGTGGCTGCACCGAGGGCATGGATTTTCTTCTTCCTGAGGAGGAGAAATCAGCTTCCCTGTGCTGAAGAAGAGCAGGAGGTCAATATCTCCCTGTTTCTTCAGTGACACGTCCCATGGCTGTTTTTGTTGCCTGACTCGGGGCTTTCGGACGCTGAGCTTGGCCAGGCTGCTGTCCCGCTGCTTGTTTTATCAGGAAAGTTCAAGTGTTTCGGGGTAATACAGTTCCCTCTTCCGATGGCTGCCCGGCAAAGGCTCCACATTGTTCCCGCAGCAACATTTTTTTTGGGAGGGATGAAATGCCGAAAGGAATGTAACCGCTGACCTTGGGCTGCAGTGGGGTTAAGGAGTGTGTGCCTATGAGTCACTCCAGATAAGAGCCTTGCATGGCTTTTTTGCTCCAAAATAATTCTTTATCTCCCCTTCCTCACATCAGCATATTTTCTTGACATCTCCCGTTCCATAGCACGTGGAGGAAATGTGCTTCTCTAATTTGTTCATCTGATGAAATATAGATGCATTGTTTGCTCTTGTCCTTGGCAAGCCGGGGGTCGTGGCCCTGTGGTTTGGGGAATGCTCTGTATGGTCGGTGCACGGGGTTTCGGGAATGTGCCTTAGGGTCAGTATGGAGGGCTTTGGGGTGCTCAACAGAGTCAGAACATGGGGCTTTGTGGATGCTCAGTAGGTTTGGTACCCGGGGTTGCGTATGGCTCACCTCAGGGTTGGTACCTGGAATGCGCAGGAGGATGCTCAAGCAGGAGACCATCACGCTCCGCGTTACCATCTCTGGGGAGGACAAGCTGCTTTCAGCTTCCCCTCCCTGCTCCAGCGGGAAGTTTGGCCGCTCACTCGCTTCTCCGTCTCCCAGCTGAGGCCTCTCATGCTACTTCCAGCTCCTATGATAATGCGGAAAGTTGAACTGGCCCCATTACTGCGCTGCGATGGTTGCCTCGATAACGCCCCGATAATGGCAGCGATAGCGGCAGCTCGGTAGCCAATGGCTCTGCCTCTCCTCCCATTAACATTCCCCACCACGGACCGGCTCGGAGCTGCCTATCTGCTCTCCATTTCCACTCCTCCGCTAGATAAGAATGGAAATACTGACTTCATAGCTCACTGATTAAAGTGTCTGGATTTCTTGATAATACACAGATAAATTATGTTTTTCAAAAAGAAGGTAGGGAAGGGAGTGTGAGGGGAGGGAAAAGCCTCCAGTCCATTTTTATTACTTTTTTCTTTCCCCTTTTCCTTCTTTCTGGCCATGCTCTGTGGGCTGGGGGCTTTTCTGCTCCCAAATGCCCTCCCCAGCCTGTGCGTGGGGAGGGCATTTGCATTGGGCAAAGAGGTTTTGGGAGCTACATGGACAGGGTGTATTGCACATGCAGTCACACCCCTGTGCTGGGATGGAGATGCTGTCCTCTGATGCCAGGGACCAGCTCCCATCACAGGGATGTTCAGCTTTGCCAGCTATGGTGATGCCATGTGGCTGTGGGATGTGGTCAGGATCCTGTCACCAAGAACCAGCAGGGGCCCAGAGATGCTCTGGAAGCATCTGCCTTTCTACACCTGAGCCTCACTGGTTCTGCTCTAGGATGCTGCCCACTCCAGTGGGATGTTTTAGGACCAGCCTCATCCCACTGGCTGATCCAGGCTGAAAGATTGAGTTTCCTCACTCATCCCTATTAAAGCAAACGGGGCTTCCAGACTTTTTGGTTCCTCGCACTGGAGAAGGTATCAACCACAAGAATCTAAGTTTGTTTCATCTAAATATAAAACTAAAGAGCAAACAGTCTAAAGTTCATTTTTTAATGTGCTGCCCCATTCCAGTTGGGCTGCTCTCTTTATTTTTTTTAGGGGAACTGTGATAAAAAGCAGTGATAAAGCCAGGGCTGTTTTGTGTAGGAGTCGGTATCTGCGTTATCTATCTCCCTTTTTCACTCTCCGAGCAGCTCTGTTGTTTTTTACCCTTATCTTGCTCCACCAAAATGCCAAGAACAGGAAAAAAAAAAAAAAAAATTAAAAAAGAGACAGCACAGGCACGTTTGCATGGAGCAAACTCAGCATCCATGGAGCCGGGCAGGAACAGCCACCCTGCCTGGAGCTGGAGGAAGAGGGGGGTCAGGGGTGACGGGTGAAGGTGCAGGTGACAGAGGGGATTTGCCATAAAGGATGCTTGTGCCGGTCCAGTAAAGGCTGTGGTGTGGGGGAGCAGGTAGCAGTAGGGTTTTAGGGGACAATGCTGTCCCAGTGGGTTCTGGTAACCCTCATCTGCTGGTCCCAGTGCCAGCAGCCCACCCTGCTTCTTGCTTTCCTAGTGCTTTTTCTGCTCATGGAGCTCACCCAGCCCCTGCTCATTGCTTCAGTGCTGGTTGGAGACCCCACTGTGGTCCAGGATGGCACTGGGAGCTGGCACTGGGCACCCCAGGATGCTCCGAGCAGCAGGGGGACCCCAGCCAGAGCATCTTCAGTGATGGGTCTAGTGGCCTCCTGGGCCACAGCCACCATCATCCCTATCCCCATCTCTCCATCCTTGTCTGAGCCTGGTGCTAGCATGTCCTGAGAGAGCCTGAAATCTGTCCCCATTCTGCTCCCAGCAGCTCTTGGCAGTGGGATGTACCCATGAGGACCTGAAGCCGCTTCCCACGAGGAGGGGGACGGCTCCAACGCAGCATCTCTGGGCTAATTTGTTGCTAGATTAGCAAAGAGCTTGACCTCTGTCCTCGCCATCACCTGGTATTGGTGGGCTCTGCAGGGCTGTGCTGCCGGGTGCACATCCCTCCCTGCTCACAGCCGTTCCTGACTGGAGCAGCTTTATTCCAGGTGGGAGAAAAAGGACCGGAATTGAGGGGCTTGCACCCAGAAGACCTCCCTTTGGCCAGCAGCAGCGGTAGCAATGAGCCTTGCCTGTCCATGCCACCTTGCATGCTCATGCGCATTCGGAGCCTGATCTTCATGGATGGAGTTTCCTTCCGCATTATCAGGATATCCAGCTGATCCCTAAGTGCGGGCTCACACTGGTGCCCAAATCCTGTGTTAAACATCTCAAACTGCTCTGGGATGGGGATTGGGATGGAGGATGCGTCCGGGTCCCCCAGTAAGGACGCGCTGCAGAGGGTCCCACCAGCTCCTTCAGTTTCCCTCTTGTGCTTTGAACATCATCTCCTCATCCTGTCTCCCCTGCCAGCTGGGAAGGCAGGACTGCGTTAAGCATCACATCCCCTTCTCGCCGTGCAATCTGCTCCCATCCATCTGATGTGCCAGGCCTGGGGACGGCTCTATTAGACTCTCTCCTCTCTTAAAATCTATCAGGGCGTTATCAGCCCCATCTGAAACGTAAAGTCACTTCATTGTCATTGTCCCTGTATTTTCTTTCTCATTACTTTCCCGTGCCCCCCCCCTCAGCCTGTATGTGTCGTGTGTGTGTGTGTGTCCCCCACAGCCGCTGTTTGATATGATGCGGGCTCTCTCGCTATTAGTATTAGTAATCGCGGCCCCTGAAGTGAAACAATCTCCTGTAATCTATCAGCGGTTTATCGGCCCTATCTGAGCGCCGGGAATGGCTGGGCTCGGCGATGGCGCCATGCTCGGCCGCTGATAAAGTTACAGAGTTCAGGCGGTGATGAATGTTAAGTAACTGCACCCCGCGCAGATAGGATATGGACTTGGCAGGGGGAGCAGCTCCGCCTGAAACCAATCTCTCCCCTATCAGCAGGGCTGCTTTTTCTCAGGCTCTGCTTCTCCACAGCTCCATTCTTCCCCCCCCACCCCACCTTCCCATGGTTATAACTGGGGGGGGTTCCCATGGGGCGGCACCGCCCCAGGTTGCGGAGGGATGCTCGAGGTGCTGTGCACCCTGGGTGCTCCTTTGCGGTGTGTGGGATGCTGCAGGGTATGGACATGAGTGTTCCCCCATCAGCAATGGTAGCATCCCCCTGTGAGCACTTGCAGGATCTTCCCCACCATGAGAAATCACAGCAGTCCCACCACCTTCATTCCCTCTCTATACCCTTCATTCCCCTTCTGGACAAACTAGGCCATAACAGACGTAATAAATGTAATTATAAATAATTATAAATACCCCCCGTGAGCAATTGCAGCATCACCCACCACCTCCACTCCCCAACTATCCCTTATGCCTCTCCTGGGTGAATTAGACTAAATACTTTATAAATTTCATTATATATTATTGTAAATCCCCCCCTACAAGCAGTAGTAGCATCTCTTTTTGCGAGCAATTACAGCATCCCGCCAGCAATCATAGCATCCCCCACCACCTTCATTCCCTTGCTCTCCTTCATTCCCCTCCGGATAAATTAGGTATAATTTAATGATAAATTATTAAAAGTCTATTATAAATCCATCCCTCCACCTACCAGCTCCCCAAACATATCTCTTTTTTTTACCTAGCCCTTTAACACAGGGCACTGCGGGAAGGATCAGGGCGAGTTTTATCTGGTGGTGATGGAGAAGGGCCCCATATTAGAGATAGGTACCGCTGGGGTTGGCCTCAACCGCTATCGCCTCCACGCATGGGGCTGATATTTCATGTGCTGATATCCATGGCAGGAGCCCGGCCCAGGGATGCTGCAGCTGAGCTGATAGGGCATAGGGTTGATTTGTGCTCTAGAAGGTTCGTTTTCCTCCAAAATGAGGTCTTGAGTAGGGGTCTTGCCCACCAGGACCCCCTTTTATGGATAGCATTGCAATGTAGTGCTGGATCCCAACAGCATCAGCCAAGAGGAGGGGGAAAATAACCCACTGGATAGCGTGACCTTTGAGGACTGGTGTCATTTCCCGGCCATTGAAACCTCATTTGCCCTCGACCGCAGTGCTTGGCATCCCTGATCCTCTGGGAACAGGCTCGGGGGTACCCGAGGTCATGGGTGAAAGCAAACATTAATACATACCAGGGAAAAATTGGGTGAGAAGAGGCGGGCTGGTGTCCCATCAGATACCAGTGGTTTTTGGATCTGCAGCCCAGGTTGCTCTCTGGGTGTTGCTTGCTGCGGGGCGGACACGGCATAACCCTGCTACAAGACCCTGGGGAATCCCCAACCTGGGCCAGGCCCCACAGAATCACTTGGAGATGGTTTTGCAGGCAGTGCAAGGAAGGATCAGGAGTGGCTGTGACCCTCTCCATGGGTGTCTTTCCCTGGGGAATACCAGTTCCTTTGCCTGCTCCTGCAACACTTTGCTCGTGGCTGCAAAATCTGGGGTGAAATAGGGAGGTTTTGGGGCAGCGGCACTGCCATGAGGAGGTGACGCCTAAGCATCTCAATCTCAAGGTGATGGGTGGGCATCGTGGTGATGCTTCATGTGCCCTGAGACCCTCTGGGCAGCCTTCCCCAGCTCCTTTGGGGCTTACTGCTTTATTATGGTTTATTTTTAATTAGAAGATGTACTCAGGGCCAGCACAGGGGTGATGATGAGGAGCTGGAAGGGGGAAAAAGAGATCCCCCATCACGGTGCCCACATGGTCCTGCTGAAGCCAGTGGAGCCGCCTTCAAAAGTCCTGCTCATGGAGTCGGATGTGGGCTGATGCACACCCAGGCTGCCCCCAGCCCGCACGAGTTTTCAGTCCAGGACCCGCTTTCCGCCATGGAAACTCCTCTTCCTCCTCTTCCTCCTTCTCCTCCTCCCTGCTCCAGAGCCAGTGGGAAAGTCTGGGGCTGTTGCTATTTTCTATCTGCTATCAAGGCCTCTTACCGCTTTGCTCTTGTCTGCGTGCCGGCGTTCGGAGTGTCCAGGGTCTCACTCTTGGCAGCGTGGAGGATTCCCCCCTCCTTTTATATTTTCCATGTATTTTTTCCCTTGCGTTTACCAGCACAGCCCAAGGAATCAACAACCTTCATTTGAGTGAAATGATCAAACAGTTCCCTGGGTAATGATGAGCTTTCCTACCACTGGGAATGCCGGCCTCGATGGCAGACTTGCATCCCCTTAGCACGGGTGACAAGAGTGCATCACTGCGAGTTTTGGACAATCATTGTAATTTTTTTTTTTTGGTAAAGAAGAAGGAAAAAAAAAAGAAAGAAATCCTTCCTTGTTATCAAAAATAAAAAAGGAGGGAGGGAGAAGAGTTAATCGTCAAAGAGGAGTATCTTGGAAGGGAGCATTTTTTGGCTCTTCCCCTCTCTGTAAAGCCAGCCTCAGTAATTCAGTTTTAAAGCATGAAAAAAGGGAGTTGATGAAATTCCACTATCAGCACTGAACCAATATGCAAAATATCTCGCCGAAAATCAAATAGCTATTATGTTTTCATTTCCATTTCAGCGTATTTGCTTAATGAAGAATAGACAGATCAGGCAAGCCGAGGGAGGCTGTGTGCGGTGATAACTGTGCAGGGCTTCCAGCAATCCCGGAGAAGTGACGCTCCGCTCCCTGCTCCACGCTCCCTCTCCCTCCCTGCTTTTCCCTTTTCTTTTTTTTTTTTTCCCTCTTTTTTTACCCTTTTTTATTTTTTCTAAGCTATCCAGTAGCTCATTTAACCCACGCAGCCAGCGGCAGCGGCGGCAGAGCATCCCTTGGGAATAGGCGGCATGTTGGGAGCGGGATGCTGCAGTAGGGCCGGCTGGGTGCTGGGATGCATCCAGGGACCGTGGTGACATGGTGCTGGGATGCTGCTGGCCACCCATCATCCCTATAGGCACTTGGTGATGTTGCAGCACCCAAACTCCTGGTTTTATATCATTGCATCTATATGGGGCATCCCCATCTCCATCCTCGGTGTATTAGGGCAGGATATGGTGGTCTAGGCACCCTGGATGGGTACCGCATGCGGTCCTGGCTCCATTCATTCCTCCCTGGCCACATCCATCCCTCCCTGGGTCTGTCCATCCCTTCCTGGCCAGGCTGGGAGTGCCAAGCTACGGAGCAGGCGAGAGTCGGGTTAACTTTATCAGAAGCCCAAGAGCTGTGAAGGCGTGAAAGAAGAAATTAGCCTAACAATGTTTCATTTGCAGCGAGAGAAACGATTTGTTAGCTGGCGATTGTTTCTGAATATTATCAGAGCCTTTTTAATTGTGCTGGAACTGAAATTAGCAGAATTAGAATAAATTGCCTTCCCTTCTCCGGCAGCCTCTTTATTCACGCTCATTGTTGTCTGCTTTGTATAGATTATGGGCTCTTTGTTCTCCTGCTGTAAATATACATGCCTGGAGTCACAGAGAGCAGCTGAGGTCTGCAGTGGGTTTGTCACCGCGCCATTCCCCCCCTTGCCTGCACCGGGGTGGTGCCGGACGGGCATCGGGCAGCCCCCGGCACGAGCCACGCATGCCGCTCGCTCTTCCTCCCTTTCTTTATTGGTATCAGCACGGACGGGGATGCTGCGTTACTGTGGAAACAGCAGCAAGGGCTGCCAGGGCTGTTTGGGGGGAGCTGAAGGGGTGTCCCCCGTCGTGCACCCCATTTGCACCCGCCGTGTGCCCTGTGTCCCCATCGCAGCATCCCCCTGTGTTCAGGGCTGTGGGCATGGCAGGGGGATGTGTTGTAGGTCCCCTGTGAGATGAGGGGTGAAATTGGGGACCATGGAGATGGTCTCTGGGGTCCCTCACCCCGTTTAGATGATGGGGGTTCAGATGGGAAGCGCAGGTGAGCGGTGCAGCAGGCTGGGTACCTCACTATGCCATACCCATGTACCCATGGTACCTGGGGACCCTGCTCACTTCCCAGGCATGTGTAGGGCTCATTCTGCACAGTGTGGGAATCGCTGTTCCTGGAAGTGCTCAAAAACATATAGATAAGGCCTCAGTGACATGGTTTAGTGCTGGGGAGCAGTCCGACTTGATCATCTTAAAGGTCTTTTCCCACCCGGTTGATTCTATGTGTGAGGGGCACCAGGCATCCCTTGGGGTACCCCCCCAGCAAGCCACTGGTTCTATAAACCTCCCTCAGCAAAGGGACATGGACCTGAGGGAGAAGCTGGACCACAGGGCTGGCTGGGGATGGGGGTTCCCTTCCCTTCCCATGGCATTCAGGGCATCTCCTCGCAGCCCCATGTCAGGTCAGGAAAGGGCCCTTTGCCATCCTCCTACATTTCCCAACTGGGATAACCCACTGCTGGGTTTTTTTCCCATCCAGTTCTCCCACTAACCACCCCTCTGTGTTTCCCAGGTTCCTTGGCAGTGATGGAGGAAGGTGAGGATGGCCCAGCGGCAGAGAAGAGGCCCTTGGAGAGGGATGCAGCCACCTTGGACCTCGAGGGCTCTGTTGAGCATGATGCCTCCAGTCCCCCCGACAGTGAACGTGAGTCTCACCACAGTGGCAGGGGGCTACCCATGGTGTCCCCATGCCATGGGGATGGGCTGTGCCACCAGAGCACATCAGCATCTTCTCTGCAGGGTGTGATTCTGCTTCTGTGATTCTATAAAGTGACCTTCTTCTGCCCAAGATGAGCTCTGAAGGCCCCTTCCAACGCAAACTGTGATATGATTCTATTCTTCTGTGGTTGTATAAGGTGATTTTCTTCCCCCAGGAATGCAAAGTGACCTCATGATGTTCAGAACAACATCTCCTGGGGTGCAGACTGCCTCCCCAGGCAACAAAGCAGTCCCTGAAGTTATCAGAATAGTCTGGGTTAGAAGGGACCTTCGAAGGTCATCTTGGGGAGAAGGAGTTCACTTTGTAGAACAACATAATCAGAATCATATCGTAGTTTAGATTGGAAGGAACCTTCAGAGCTCATCCAGTCAAAAACCTTGCAGTGAGCAAGGACGTCTTCAGTCAGCTCAAGACACCAAAAACCTTGCAGTGAGCAAGGACGTCTTCAGTCAGCTCAAGACACCCAGAACTTTGAGGCCCTGATTCTATGATTCTGTGGTTCTATGAAGTGACCTCTTTCCCCCCAAGATAAGCTCTGAAGGCCCTTTCCAACCCAAACTCTGATACGATTCTATCATTCTGTGATTCTATAAAGTGATCTCCTTTACCCAGGAATTCAAAGTGACCTCTTGGTGTCCAAAGCCACATCTCTCGGGGTGCAAACTGCCTCCCCCTGGTGCAGAGCATCCCCTGAACCCACAGGTGCTGGCACAGATGGGGCTGGGGGCACGGGGCCGTTGCTGCCTGCTTCCTGCCCTTGCCGCCTGCCTGCCGCCGCGCTGTGCCATGCCCCACCCCAGAGGTGGCTGCGTTACAGGGCCGGGCTGAAACAGTCCCCAGATATCCTTTAAGTTCCTTCCTGTGGAGGTGGGGGCAAATCCTAATCAGTTCATGTTTGCAGTGCCCTTTGAGATAACCGCGGCAGGGCAAGGCTGCACCGGCTAACGCAGCCGGACGGGTCCGCAGCAGGCAACGGTGGCTCCTGGGTAGCACCGGAGCAAAGCAAAGCGTGTGTCCCTCTTGAAACCCATTGGAGCGATGCCATGGGGATCCACACCAGGCAACAGTGGCTCCTGGGTAGCACCAGAACAAAACAAAGCGTGTGTCCCTCTTGAAACCCATTGGAGCGATGCCATGGGGATCCACACCAGGCAACAGTGGCTCCCGGGAAGCACCAGAGCAAAGCAAAGCGTGTGTGCCTCTTGAAACCCATTGGAGCGATGCCATGGGGATCCACACCAGGCAACAGTGGCTCCTGGGTAGCACCGGAGCAAAGCAAAGCGTGTGTGCCTCTTCCAAACCCATTGGAGCAATGCCATGGGGATCCACACCAGACAACGGTGGCTCCCGGGAAGCACCAGAGCAAAGGGTCCCCATTAAAACCAATGGAGCAATGCTGTGGGGATCCCAATAGCCTGGGCAGGGAGGGCTCGCAGGCAAACTTTGCTCTGCAGCAGGGAGAAGCAAGTGGCTCTTATCTGATGGGGGAGCCGGGCTGGGGGCGAGGGAGCCGGGAGCTTGGGCGCGTTGCTGCACCTGGCACTGGGCTGCCTCGATAAAGAGGTGATAGCAGAGATAACGCGGAGCAGCAATAACGGCCACTAAAGCTTTCAGCGCGATGGATAAAAATCGATATGCCAGGCACTTTGATTTATAGCCAAAAATAATAGGACTTTTATACCCGGTGATTGATTTATTTGATGTTAATCATTCCGCTTATCACCTGTATTAATAATCTCCAATGCTGGTGACGTCACCCCTGGGTGTTCGCTCTGGCGCCGATCGATTGGGCTCCGTGCTGGTTATCCGCCCGGGACGCCAAGGCAAACATGTACTTTGGGCGCTAATCTTCCACACTGTCATATGCAGATAGGCTCTATCAGCTGCATCTCCAGCAGCAGTTAATGGAGAAAATAATTGTTATCAAGTTGCTATGAATACGCCACAAATAGAGCTGTGATGGGAGCGGGGCTGAATCCGGTGACATGGGGCCCAAAGTGGGATGGGAAGGATGGATGTGGGAGGGGTTTAGGGGTGAGAGGTGGGTGCCTACCCATTGAGGATGTGTGGTGGGCTTGGCTGTCATTATGGGATATTCCATGGGGGGGCAAAGGACCCTACAGGTCGGCAGTGGGGCGTTTGGACATGGGGATTTTGAGGGGGACCTCCCTATGCATGTCCCTGAGAGCATCCTGACCCTGGGGTGTCACAGGTCCAGTGGTCCCAGTCCCCATGGGATGCTCCCTCTGAAGTTCCCCACATTTGACCTGCTGCCTTCCCTCTCCTGCTGCAGATTCCAGAGACACCCCAGAGAGTTCGAAGGAGCTGGAGAAGCCAGATCCTGGAGAAAACCTGCAGGAAATGGGTGTCTGGAATGGGCCAGGTAAGTTCCCAGTGTGCAGCCAGTCATCCTGCTCCTTCCCAGCTTCCTGGCTGGGACACAGGCTGGAATAGCTGAAGCAATCTCCGTGCATTCATCTCTTGCAAACCAGTATGAGGACTGGGAGCACTGGGACCTGGGCAGATTGTAAATACAGCACTTCTGCAGAGAGGGGAGGTATGAGATGATGGTTGTGGTCCCCACATCCCCAGGGCACTTGTTTGGGACAGTAAAACCCAAGCTGGAAGCTGCGGGGGTGCCATCACTGTGCCTGGCATTGTGCTTCCCAGCACAGGGAGGGTTTGGACCCCGTCCTGCATCGCTCCACGCTTGCAAGGGCACTTCACAAACATCCTGGCAACCACAAGAGCGACGCTCAAGTGGTTTGGTGATGGTTATCAAAACCCCAAGGAGTGAATAAACGCGTCTATCTCCCTCTCGGCATCTCTGCTGGCACCCTGGCAGCCCAGCAAGGCTGCGTGTGCCATGTGGGTACCCTGCGCCCTATCGCCCTGCTATCTCCAAACCACCCCGAGATGGGGTTACACTTGAGGCTCCATTGTGCAGATTGGGTTTGTGGGTGCCCGTCTGCTGCGGATGGGCAGGGATGGGACAAGAGGGAGCTGAGCCCCCCCCAGGGGTTGATGTGCCACGTTTTGGGCCCCATTGGTGCTGTTCCTCCCAGGAGGGATGCTGATGGACCAGGGTGGTTTTGGAGCATCCACCCTGGATGCAGCAGCACGTGATGGGACGGGGTGACCCTGATGCAGGGCAGTGATTGCCTCTCAGTGATGGATGCAGCAGGGCAGGGGTGGTCCCAGTGTGTCCCCAAGGCCACCAGGCTCCCGCATGGGTGATGGATAGGCACTGGGAACTACCGGCTGCAGCACACGTGCTCCTGCAGCTGCCCAAATCCCCACGGCCCGGCAGGGAGCCATGGCCCCGCTCCCCCTTCCTGCCCCATCCAAGGGGAAGCTCTCGCCGGCCCCGCTGATATCCCAGCCCTTCCTGCGTGCCGGGCAGGAAGGAGCTACGAGGCCTCCCCAGCTCCTTCTTATCTGCTCCCCAGCCCTTTGGCCCCTGCACTGCCGGGCCCCCTGCTCCACCGCATCCCAATAGGGATGGGGCTTCCATGGGTGCCCCCATACTGAGGGGTGACAGCACTGCACAGCCCTTTATCCCAACAGCTCCATCAACCACGGGGTCCCCAAAAGGGACCACGAAGCCTTGGCTGTGACCGTGCTTCCCCCTTCCCCCTCTTCCCTCTCCGGAGCGGGTTATTTGCATTCTTTATGTAAAAGAGATTTTATTATCGCCTTCTCCCAGCCCATCTCTATTCTGGTAATTGGAGTGGTATTAATTTCTGTGTGGCTGGGAGTTGATGGCGGTCCGGCGATGCTGCAGCGATAGGGTGTTCCTTTCGCACCAACCGCCGCGATAGCCCGTCTATCAGGCGCTCTGCAGGCTCTGCACTTATCAGGGATGGAGCTGGCAAAAAGGGAAACTCTGAGCAGCCTGAATTTTCTTTTTTATCTGGCAGGATCCGCCGTATGTCAGCAGTGGCAGCTGTGAAGATGCAGCACATTGAGGCGGGGGGGGGACAAGCAGGCTGCTCCAGGCGCCTTTGTTCGCACCCTGAGGGGTCTCCCCTTCCTCTGGCTCTTTTTTGGGGGCTACAGGGTCACTCCCCACTATGGCTTTGCTCTCTGGGTCTCCAAAACTGGGTGCGCTGCTGTGCCAGAGGCTGGGCAGTGTCAGGATGTGGCATTCCAAGACCTCACCGTGGGGCTCCTTGGTCCCACGGGTCAGTGAGGGATAGGGAGTGTTGTATTATCTTTGCAATGATCTTGTTCACTGGAGAGAGCTGCTGCTCACCCGTCTGATATGCAAATCCCCAGGGGCTGTGGGCTGTGGGCCGTGATCCTCAGCTTGGGAGCCTTTACCCCTTCAGCTGGGGTGCTTGGTTCTGCTTCCTGACAGGGTCCTGGGATGGGCCGTGGCCGTGCCTCATGCTCATCCTCTGATGGGCTGGGGAGGAGATGTTCGTCCTCCCCAGATCCCCTTCGCCACATCCCCAGCAGTGCCTCTCTTCCATGCCCATCTTTCCCACTCGTTTTTGTTTGCTCTGGAGCAGGGCCGGTAGCAGAGACCTTTGGGAGCACCCGCAGCCCCTGGCTCCCATCCCAGGGCTGTCGCATCCCACCCCATCCCTGCCTGGCCAACCTCACCAAGTCCAGCCAATTTTCCCAGAGAACTAAGGTGAAAAGTTCCAACAAATTCCATGAATGTGGTGTTAGGACAAGGGGGGTGGAGGAGAGCAGAGTCCTGCCGAGGGACAAGCTGCTCAACCGCTTTACGAGACACTGGAGAATCCCTCACCAGGCACTGCAGCCCCAGGGAAGCCCTGATGGCACTTGCCTTTCTGCAAGGTGGGATGAAGCTTTTTGCTGTTGTCCCTGTGGGGACATTGACAGGGCCAAGAGAGGGAAGGGATGGAGCAGACAGGGCCAAACCCAGGGTTGTTCTTTGCCTTGTCCCCCAGTGGCGATGTCTCACCACCCTCCCTCAAACAGCAGCAGCTGCTCCCGGGGGGATCCCTCACTCCTTTTCCTACATCAGCATCACCATTTGGGTCTCCATAAAGATTCCCACCTTGCTGAGCCCCATCAGAACAGAAACTCATCCCTGGCGGTGTTCAAGGCCAGGTTGGATGGAGCCTTGGGTGACATGGTTCAGTGTGAGGTGTCCCTGCCCATGCCAGGGGGCTGGAACTGGATGATCTCAAGGTCCTTTCCAACCCAAACCATTCTGTGATTCTCATCTGTTCATGGCTTTATTTAATAGCTCCCAGGCAGTAACGACGCCTCTGGGTTAATTACAGAGCGTGGCACAGGTCCACCTCTCAGGACTGACCACGAACCCCAAACCCACCCTGACCACCAGCCCCGCATGCGGGTATCGCGATGGCACAGACCCATCCCCTATGGCTTTTTGGGTGCATCTAATTAAAACCACGAACTTTGTCAACTCTCCCCCCGCCTCCCCCTTTGCCTTCGGTTGTGTTTATCTGCGCCGCGACTCCTACCCGAGTAATCTCCGTCTGCCCGGAGCGTGTCTGCAAACCTCAAGGTTTATTATCGGGACGAGCAGGGCACGAGGAGGACGGCTCATCCGGATGGCCGTCTCCGCGCCGCGTCTCCCCCTTTCCCCTCTGTTTTGAGTGGGTGGCAAAAGTTATTCCAGCTATTCCTTTTTATCGCCGGGAGCCCGGCTGAGCAGCTATCGCTGTTTGGGTTAGATTGTTGTGGGATGGGGGAAGATTGGGTTTGGGGGAGTCTCCTGCTGTGCTGCAAACTATCCCCTGTGCTGCTTGTGTCAGCAAAGGCAGACAATGAAGGCAGAAGGATGGAGGGTGTCGCAGCAGTGACACCTGTCCTGGACTGGAGATATGGAAGGGGACACTGTCCCTGCTGGGGTTTGTGTCCCTGACATCAGTCTGGCCTCTGTGCGGGGACACTGGAAGGTGGAGGGATGGCCAGGATGGGTTTGGGGATGTTGCTGAGTGGAAGGATGCTCAGAACAGTCTGGAATAACTCCTGGGCTGCAGGGATGCTTAGGCTGGTTTAGGGACACTGGTGTGGTGCAGGGATGCTCAAATGGGTTTCATTTGCGGACATTCCTGGGATGCAGGGATGCTCAGGCTACTTTGAGGACATTGCTGAGTGGAAGGATGTTCAGATCCGCTTGGGGATACTGCTGGGATGCAGGGATGCTCAGGTTGCTTTGAGGACACTGCCAGTGTGGGGGGACACCCATACACAGCGTGGCAGGGAAACCCCTGCATCGAGCAGCACCTGAATGATGTTGAGAGGTGCAGGCAGTGTCCCCTCCCAGCTCTGTCCCAGTCCTTTCCCTTGGGAAGGAGAAAAATCTCATGTACTTGTGGAGAGAGCCCTGAGGGCAATGCTGCCAGGCTCACTGTGACTGACAGCCGTCAATCACTGCTGCCTTGCCGCTCTGCACTGGGCTGGAGCTGAGGACCAGTGGGGTTTGTGTGCAAAGCCAAGCTCGCACCCTGCTCCTGCCCAGTGCTGAGGAGTGACCCCCCCTTGTGGTCCCCTCCTCCTTTCCGGAGGGGATATCTACCCTCTGCATCAGCTCCAGGGGCCCCTTCACTCCCCTTCCTCCCCCTTCCCAGCTTCCTGCCCCCCCCCCCCCCCCCCAGCACATCCCTACCCGCTGCTTGGTACCAGCCTGGGCAGAGTCGGGGGGTCCCAGCAGCCCTGTGACTGGGGGTGAGCAGGGACAGGGGGTCCCTGGCACAGGGGTCCAGCCAGCCTGGGAGAGCTGGGAGGTATTCTTCCTTCCCATCCTCCCTGAGTGCTTTCTGATGTTGTTCCCAGTGTTAATTCCTGTCCCCATACCCGTGGGTATGGCTCACTTTTATTATCCAGGGTAGGGACCCTCTTGTGACAGGGACCCCTGGGGATGGGGACCCCCTCAATGCCACATCCCCGCAGGGCTCAGCAACACCCCAAACTCAAACGTCCCGGGGACGTTATCAGGACGCATCCTGCTGGGGCAGGGCACCCTGGCTTACATGGGGCATAAGGGAAGGGCGATCCCGGAGTGACGCGTGGCAAGGCTGGTGCCAGCACCTGCCAGCTGTGCAGCACAGCTGGCGAGCGGGTGCCTGGCCCTCTCTGGGGTGCAGCACCTCCTGGGTGCCATGGTCCCCCCTTTTCCCTGGGCGCTGGGAGGTGCAGCTCTGCTCTCCGAGGTAGGTCACAGCTCCTCTATTAACCAGGGGCAGGGTTCAGCCTGATAAAGATTTGCTTTTGTACTCTGTCAAAAAGGAAATCAATAAATGGCAGGCGATGGGCAGGACTGATAAAGGCAGAAATCTCCCCTCAGCTCCTGCCATGCCAGGGCACTGGGGTGCCCCCTCTGCACCCAAAAGCCCGGGGAGGGGGGCAGAGCCCAGCTCTCCCATAACCATCCCCTCCCAGGCCATGGCAGCTCAGCCACAGCAACCCCAGGCTGAGCCTAAGCAGGCGCAGCCCAGCAAGGCTCGAATTGAAACCCTCCTCGCTCCTTTGTCGTCCCCAAGGCTGCCCTGATTACTCGAGCACCCGGGACGGCAAAGCCGGGATAATCTCCTTAGCCCCTTTGGAGAGATTTCCCTTTGTGAGCGGAGGTGAAGAGTGGAGATGCTGCGTGTTCGCAGCTTAAGACTCTTCCCAATCGGCTCCCTCCATCTTATCGGAGCGGTGCCATCACATCATTTCACTAGTTGAGTTGTCAGGATTTATTCCTTCCGCCGCGCACTCACTGCTTCTAAAAACAGCAGCTGGGGCGTGCAGCAGGGCCAGGGCTGCTGTGGGAGACGGGGCAGCTCCAGCTCCGCTTTCCCCTCGGGATGTTGGGTACCAATGGATGGATGGATAGATGGATGGATGGATGGATCCATCCTCCCTCCCCTTAGGGGTTGCCATGCCATAGGGACATCCCAGACATGCTGGGATGGGAGCAGAGATTCCCCATTCATCCCTGTTCCCCTTGGGTTCATGTGGGGGCTGTACCTGGTGTTGTGGTCCCCCCCAGCGAGGGCTGGCAGCTCCTGGGGCCAGGCACAAAGCGCTGTATTAATAGGAGCAGCGCGGCTGATGCTGGGATGTGGTCCCGTGACATCCCGATAGCAGTATTTATCCAGATAGTATCCAGGCAGCTGCAAACACTGTGGGGACCTCCAAGCCTGGATCCCTGCCGAAGGGCAGAGCCCATCATTCGGATTGGATTAAAGTCACACCAGTGCAGTTGGTGCAAAGGGGGTGCAGGAGTTGGTTGGGATGGGATGGGTGGGTTTGCCCAGGGCTGTGTGGGCCCTCTCTTCTGTTTCCTATTGTTGCTTCCACAAGGAAAGCAAATGTGGGTGCATGGATGCAGCTGCGCCTCTGGAGCATCAGGAGCAAAGGCAGGTGGCTGCAGGAGTGCATCCTTGCCCAGCAGCACTATTTCCCTGGCCATAAGGATGCTGTGGGTCGCCTTGCGGATGGGCTCTTATAGATGTTCCTCACACCCTGGTCCTGTGTTCACCCTGTCTTGCGTGGCAGTGCCTCACATGCAGGCCTGCAGGTTTCCTCCCTTCCTGGACCCCACAGGTCCAGGGGGACTCTGATGCCAGCCCTGCCTCCCCAGCCATTGATCGCCCCATGCGTGGCCGTGGTGTGATGACAGGATTAATCTTTGCTCTCCAGCACAGCTCAGCCTGTTTCTTTGAAATCTCTCGATGGGGAGATAAGCCGAGGTGCAGTGTGGGGCGAGCAGGCGCTCTCAGTCCCTGGGGCCAAGGAGCAGCCCCAGCGCTCCGTGTTTCAGACGTGGGGCAGAGCACTGGGGTCCATGCCGTGCACCTGGCTCACCGGGGGCTTTTCCCCTCCCTCCTTCCTTCCTTCCTGCTGCTTTTCTTCACGACACAAAGCAAACAGCCGCGTCCCTGCCCAATTTGGTTAATGATCAGGGAGATAAACGTGCCGCGATAACCGGGGCACTGCCTGGCTGGGACTGATGGCCAGAGGAGATACCCGGGGCGGTGTTCACCTGCCGGGGGGATCCCGCAGGGAGGCAGCACCGGAGCCGGGCCTGCTCCTGTGGACTTTGCTCCTTGCCGGGCACCCCATGGGCTGGCACCAGCAATTCCCAACTCCGCAAGGCTGCAGGCAGGGGGACGCAGCTGAACCCGGTGCTGTTGGAACGTGGGGACGTGGATCGCTTGCTTTGGGCTTTGTTACCAAGTGTGGACAATGTGCCGGGCTGTGCCATCCTGGCTTGGCATCGTTTCCCCTTTCCAATGGAGAACTAAAGCAATACCACGTGCTTACTTTGGAAAATCCCCTTTTTCCTCCTCTTTTTCCTTGCTCTATTGATGTGGGTGCAGCCGGTGCTTCAGGGGCTGTGGCAGCATCCCTGTCTGGGCACAGGGACACCCATCCAGATGGAGACCCGCTGGATGGGGTTCACCACATCACGTTTTCGGGGTGACAGTGGTGCATTGGGCCAGTGGCCAGTGCCATGGCCACCGGGCGCTGGTGGGGAGCGGGGCCAGCTCCGGCGGCACTATTTTTGTCCCCCTGTCTGGAACGGTTTTGTCTTTATCAGCGCCTGCGTGTTTTCTCTGCTGGGGATTGATACACAGAAGATGAAGTGCTCTGACATGGGAAGTGTCAGGCGAACGCTCTTATCTTGGAGACATGGTCTCCTGACCCAAACGCTGCTGATTACCAGTGAGACGGGGGGAAGGAGGGGCAAAAGGGGGGGCACGGAGGGGTGGGGGGGGGGGGAAGTGGCGGTTGGGCTCTGCTCCCCAAAAGCAGCCAGGCTGTACAGAGGGGAGACACCACTATTAGGAATGTGGGGCTTTTCTTCCCGGCTCCGGTGATAAGGGATGCTGGGAATGTGATGGAGGGGCTAAAGGGAGCCTGGCAGCCCAGTGGCACATCAGGAGTAAGGTGTTGGAATCGTGGAGCAATGAGCACTGAGCTGAGCACTGACTGCCCTGCTCAGCCCTGAGGCCTCGGTGATGACCACATCCTGCTCGGTGGCTCTGCTTCCTGCCTGCCCCCCTCACCCCGGTCTTTCACATGAAGGGCTGCTGCTGCCTCTTGGCATTGGTTTGTGCCAGGGAATAAATCCCATTGGCTCCTTGAAGGCCTCAGCCCTCCTCCTTGTCTTATCCTGCGGTGGAGCCGGGGGTGCTGGGCAGGGGGATGCCAGGAAAATGGGGCAGGGGGATGGCAGGGATGCAGGACGGGCAGAGCCAGCACTGTGCTCACTCCCAAACCGCTTTGATGGGGATGAAATCCTGACTGAAGAGAGCAGGGATCCCTACGGAGCATCCAGCTCCAAACCAGCACCAAGGGCTTCCAAGCTGAAGGCACTGAGGGCAGGAGGTGCTGTGGGAAGGGGAGGCAGGAGCCCTGCCTGTACCCCAGCAGGGCACTGCTGCTGCAGGCAGAGCACATCTCATTCACCAGCATGTGTTGGAGGCTGTGGCATGGGGATGGAGGGTGGCTCAGGGATGATCCTTGGGGATCTCTAAGACCTTTGCAGCCTTTCCTCCATCCCACCCACCAGTGGGGAGCAGGTTTTGCCAAGGGGCACCAGTTGATCCCCTGGGACACAACTGGAAACACATCCCTGGTGGCACAAGGCATCCTTGGTGAGCAGAGCTCACCTATGGGTGACGCTGGGATGCAGGTGATCTCAGGTACCGCCAACCCATGCTCACCACCCAGACACTCACCTTAACTCACCCTATTGCTGACAGGATCCAGATGTCAGCTGGGCTAATAAACACATCAGATTTCAATCTCCGCAGCCATGGGATCGCTTTATCCTCCCTGTGCTCCCAGCTCTGAAAGCAATTTTGCCTTCAGACCAGCCCACAGGACCCGAGCCCTGGCTGCATCTACTTCAGTGCCCTCAGAGACGGGGCATGGGGCTTTAGGGGGCTCTTCTCCCTGCTATGGTCATGGGGGGAGCCCCACTTCTGCCCCAGAGCACCCTGGGGTGGTAGGAGCCTGCCTGGCTGCAGATGGGTGCCCAGGGCCTCACTGGTGGCCTGGTGTTCGGCTCACTGTCCTTAGGGAGCATCACGGGTTTTGGGGTGCAGCATCCAGCTCCTTGTGCTGTACAGCGAGGGGCAGCCAGCACACATCCATCTGCGTATTGGTTACCTGCCATCTTATCTGCGCTCCAAAAGACAAAGGCACAGTTAAAACATTTTAGAGCAGCCTTCATAGCGTATTAACATGTTATCTAACCCATTAAACCAGAGGCTTATCAGATAATCAAAGCCATTAAGCCCTGAAGCTGCTTCAACTTTGGGTGCTGGGATGGGAAATACTTCTTCCGCTCCACCACTGTGCTGTGCCCGGACCCCCCGGTGAGCAGCTGGATGCCTCCCACCCATTAGGGACACCAGGGGCACCCACCAGCAGCTCCAGGCTCCAGATGGGCGCCCACATCCCTATGGAGCTGCCATGGGCCGTGGGTCTGGCTGGGGGGCATCGCGGTGATGCTGTGCCTGTCTCCCCACAGATGAGCTGGACCAGGTTGTGCAGGATGGGGAGAGGCAGGTGCGAACCCGCAGGAGCCTCCCCGAGGGCTTCTCCTGGGGACCCTTCCAGGGCAGCATCCACAGCGAGCTGTCATCACCCAGGCACAGTGACACGGTAAGGAGCACTGCCGTGGAATGGTGGTGAGGAAGGGCCTGAGGAAAGGAGGGGTTTAGAAGAGGGGTTGGTTTAAAAGGGATCAAGCTCCTGGGGATCTCCAGATTTGGGTGTCCGGAAGGTTTCCGTGCCGTACACTGCCCATCGTCCCGAGATCAGAGCATCAAAGCAGGCAGGGAGATGGGATGCTGGCTGTCCCCTCTGGTCCCCTCCTGCACAAGCAGGCTGTGTGGTGGTACCTGTATCCTTGAAGAAGGGATGGCATCGGGGTTTCCCACCCGAAATCTGCTCCTGAGGGACTCTGGTTGTGCCAGGAAAGCACCAGGACTCTGCAGCACAGGAGAGGAGGCAGTGGAGGACGTAGGTGGCTGGTGGTGGCAGGAGCATGACAGGGACTTGAGTCTGCACATGGGTGTGTTGGAAGCACTGGGTCCTCACATCCCAGCCACATCCTTGCCCCTGTATCCCCCCGTGCCACACGCAGACAGCTCCATCCCAGGATCTTCAAGGCTGGAGAATCCCTCCCAGTCTCCATCCCCACCTCCTCCTTTCACCCTCTTTTTTTTTTCTTCCCTTCCCTTTTTTTTTTAGCCCAGGCCCGTTTATCTTTGCTGAATTAAATCCTTGATTAACCCTTATCTGCCCAGTTTGGCTCCCTATCTCCTGGTTGGCGCCGTGTGTCCAGACACCCGGTACAGGATGATTGATTTCTTAAAGATATGCGCAGCTTTTTTCTGATACTTCATTTATTGTCTAAATATTTTTGCTCCCATTTCAGCAGCTCCCTTATCGAGCCTGGCTGATGATTCCCAGCCCTGCTCTCCTCCGCCACTCGCCTCCCTCCCTATCTCTTGCTCGGGAAAGCGAGGAAGGAATCGCAGCCCCATCCCTGATACAGGCTGTCGCCCCCAGGTTCCTTCGTCTTTGTTGCTGACGGCAGGAGAGGGCATGCAAGGGGGTCTCCCCCAGCTCCTGCCCAAGCTCTGCTCTTCATCCCCATGTGGGAAGTTAGCTCATCCGAGTGGGAAGTGGGAACACTGGGTGGCTTTAATGTCTCTGTGGCATGAAGCATCATGGGTGCCCATTGGTGCACTGGTGGAGGAGGAGGAGGAAGAAGGCTTCCTGCTTCCCCAGCCAGTCCCACGAGGCTCCCCCAACACATCCTTGCTCCATCAGGTGCACATGAGAATGCCAAGGGACCCCGGAGCTCCACGTGCTGGCTGTCCCCCCACTCCATCCCTGCTCTGCTGACCCCCCCACCAGGGCACCCAGCCCTAGGGTGATGCCCACAGAGGGGGACAGTGAGGGCACGGGGCTGTTCCGATAACGCCCTCCCAGCGGATGCGGAGCAGATAGGGTTTCCGATGGTTATCGTGCCGGTGCAGAGAGGAGACACTGACCTCTTTGTTCCAGGGAGAACAAGGAAGGGCTTGACGCAGAGGCTGGGGCCGCCAAAGGGAGCTGGGCCAGGCACCCTGGGGTGCTGGGAGCGCCTTTGGGGTGGTGGGAGCACCCTGGGGTGCTGCAGGTGCCTCCCTCCATTGGGGGTACCCATAGTTCCCACCGTTGTAGAGCAAGAGCTCCACAGGGATCCATCCTCATCTCCCACAAAGAGGGGCCACCGCAGTGCCGGAGGGTGCTCAGCGCATGTGCCCCACCACCAGCACCCATCCCCGCGCCCCACGCAGGGAGGTGCCCAAGCCCCCAGCCCCATTTCCCACCCAGGCGGGTTCCTGCAGTTCACACGCGTGTGCGAGCGCCTTGCACACGCGTGTGCGCAGGGGTTATCAGGCTCCCAGCACCGCGCTCCTGCCGGCGATAAGGCCACAACCAGCTGCCACCGTCAGGCTGAGTCGGAGGGCTTAGAAATATTGGGATGAATAATTAGATTTCATATCGTTACGGCAGCAGCCATCAGAGGATCAGGCAGATTAATTCTAACACACACCCCCCCTGTTCTTTCTGGTCATTAATATTCATTAGAGATGCGGGAGGCAGAGCAGGGTGCGGGATGGGGGAGAGCACCATGACCCCCCCAGCCCAACTCAATCTCAGCCTGTTTTGGGGGGCGATGCTCACCCCACTCTCTCTGCTCTCAACAGAGCCCTCCCGTGACGCTGGTGCTGGAGGATGAGAGCTGCTGGCTGTCCCGCCTGCCCCTCGTGCCTGGAGAGCCCGATGCCAACACCGTCATCTACAGGAAGGGTTGGTACCGGTGCTGTGTGTCCCTGCACCCAGGGAGGGTTAATGGGGGGCACAGGCATGGTCATCTCAGTGCTTGGGTGATGGAAGGGGTCCTTGTCCCCCTCCATCTGCTCCTCCACATCCTCCGTGACCCATCACTGAGCATCACTGGGGCTTGCTCCCTATCACAGCCCTTCCTGGTTGGGATATGAGGATGGTCCCAGTGGCTTGTGCAAGCATTACTGCATGCTGCTGGGGCAGGACCCTTTGGAGAGGGTCCAGAGATGGGCACAAAAGTGATCCAAGGGATGGAGCACCTCTCCCA
Source organism: Pezoporus flaviventris (assembly GCF_033815535.1). Classification (NCBI taxonomy): domain Eukaryota; kingdom Metazoa; phylum Chordata; class Aves; order Psittaciformes; family Psittacidae; genus Pezoporus; species Pezoporus flaviventris. Next base: position 655,589 of record NW_026892653.1, on the reverse strand, counting down.
TGAGGAAAGGCTGAGAAAGTTGGGGTTGTTCATCCTGGAGAAGACTTCAGGGAGGCTTTATTGAGGTCTTTCAGTTCCTAAAAGAGGCTTATCTCATATGAAAGATGGGATGAGACTTTATAGCGGGGTCTGTTGTGACAGGATGAGGGGTGATGGTTTTAAACTAGAGGAGAGAGATTCAGGCTGGATATAAGGAAGAAATTATTACAATGAAGGTGGCAAAACACTGCCACAGCTTGTCCAAAGAGGTGGTGGATGCTCCATCCCTGCAGACAGCCAAGGCTGGGTTGGATGTGTTGTTGGGCAACCTGGTCTAGATGAAGATGTCCCTGCTCATTGTAGGTTAGAACTACATAAGCTTTGAAGGTCCCTTCTAACCCAAACTGTGATACGGTTCTATGACTCAGTGCATGCATCATATAGGTGAAAGACTCAGTGTAAGCACTACTGCATGCAGTGGTGTAAGACTCGGTTTGGGCATTACTGCATGTATGGGTGCATGTATGGATGCATGTATAGGTGCATGTACAGGTGCGTGTATAGGTGCATGTATATGTGCATGTATGGGTGTATGTATAGGCACATGTATATGTGCATGTATGGGTGTATGTATAGGCATACGTATATGTGCATGTATGGGTGTATGTATAGGTGCATGTATGGGTGCATGTGTAGGTGCATGTATGGGTGTGTGTATAGGCTCATGTATAGGTGCATGGGTGCAAGCACCAGCGGGAGCAGCACTCGGGCACGGGCAGACACCGCCATCTCCAGGCAGACCTGGAGGAAGCACCAGGGACAGAGGGGACAGGCGAGCCCAGGTCCATGCAGGCAGCAACAGGATGGGGATGCCATGCTGACCATCACCCCGTTGTCCCCCATCCCTCCGTGTCCCCCCCAAGATGAAGCCCTGTGGTGCCGGACGACACGAGCCCTGCAGGAGGACGAGGTCTTGTGTGCCTTCGTGTTGGCGGAGCCGCTGGCCATCCCCAACCACCATGCAGTGACTGTGGAGCCCGGCGACTCACCATACCCGGCTGCACTGCACTCCGACATCCAGCTGCTGCCGCAGCAGGCAGGCATGGCCACCATCCTGGCCACGGCCATGGTCAACAGTGAGTCCTCATGGATGCGCAGCACTGGGAACGGGGACATGGTGCAGCCCCGTGGGGTGCCACCGCTGTGCCAGGCATCCCCAGCATGCCATTGAAGTGATGTATGTGCCCTCCTTGTCTCTTTTCCCTCCACAGAGGATGTTTTCCCATGCAAGGACTGTGGGATCTGGTACCGGAGCGAGCGCAACCTGCAAGCACACCTGATGTACTACTGTGCCAGCCGGCAGAGCGCCGGCTCGCCCGCCCTGGAGGAGAAGACCAAGGAGACCTACCCCAATGAGCGCATCTGCCCCTTCCCGCAGTGCAAGAAGAGCTGCCCCAGCGCCAGCTCCTTGGAGATACACATGCGGAGCCACAGTGGTATGACATGGTGTGGCTGCTGCAGCCTGGGGCATCAAACCACACACAGCGACCCCCAGAGCTGGTGTGGAGGGGCAGGGAGGATGTGGGGCTGCAGCGTGGTGACCAGTGATAGAGTCATAGAATCAACTGGGTTGGACAGATCAAGTCCAGTCTTTATCCCAGGACTGCAGCTAGCCCATGGCACTGAGGGCCTCGTCTCCACGGTGTGTGAACACTTGCAGGGACGGTGACTGCAGCCCTGCCCGGGGCAGCCTGTTCCAATGGCTGGAATACTGGGGAAGGAACTGTTCATCTCCATTTAAATCATCTCATCCCCATCTAAACCTGCCCTGGTGCAGCTTGAGGCCATTTTCTCTTGTCCTATCACTTGTTAGTTGGGAGAAGAGACCAGTCCCACCTCACGACAGCCTCCTGCCAGGCAGCTGTGGTTAGATGAGGTTCTTCCCCAGTTGGGTTACGGTTTGGGGCAGCTCACTTGTAGGTCTTCCCCCATGTCAGCCTTGTGAAGGTGGAAGGAGCATCCTGCTTCCCGCAGCCGTGCCCTCCTGGCTGGCCTTGCGGGGTGTCCCCACAGTCCCCATCCCCTTTCCCTCGGCACTGAGGTGTCTGCCTGTCCATCCCGCAGGAGAGCGGCCGTTCGTGTGCCTGATCTGCCTGTCCGCCTTCACCACGAAAGCCAACTGCGAGCGTCACCTCAAAGTGCACACTGACGGCCTGAACGGTGAGTGAGCGCCGCACGGCATCCTCCCGTGGGGACACCCCTGGCCCCATAGCACAGCATGGGGACAGGGATGCGTTCCCCACGGGTCTCTGCTCGCCCTGCTGAGTGCCGTCCTGCCTGCTCAGCCCAGCGCTGTGTTCCCTGCAGGGGTCTGCCATAGCTGCGGCTTCATCTCCACCACGAGGGACATCCTCTACAGCCACTTGGTCACCAACCACATGATCTGCCAGCCAAGCTCCAAGGGGGAGCTGTACTCACCGGGGACAGCCCTGGCTGCCACCAAACCCCATGGTGGGTACCACAGGGACACACACACACAGAGCCCAGCATCGCCATCAAGGGCTGCGGCCACAAGGAGGGAGGCTGGGGATGGGGTGAGCATCCCTGTGCCAGGATGCTGGGTAGCACCCGTGCCTCTCTCCCCTCTGCAGGGCTGAGCCAGACCAACAACGCATCCCTGCGGAAGTGCAGCCTGCCAACGCTCCTGCCCGAGGGGCTGCCAGCGCTGACACAGCACATGGTGCTGCACAGCCCCCTGCCTGCCCCACCGCCCGGCCCCGATGCCGTGCCCCCCATGGCACCACCCACTTCATCCCCTAACGCCGCTGCTGGCAAGCTCTCACCAGCAGTGCAGCCACAGAACGGGGAAGGGCCATCATCGTTGTCGTCATCATCATCATCATCATCTTCATCATCATCATCATCATCATCCTCCGGCGAGGCCATCCGCATCAAGGTGGAGCCTGCCTGCAGCCCGGTGAGTGAGGCGGAGGTGCCCAAAAGCAGCGGTCCCGGGGAAGGGGTCAGCAGCAGCCCCAGTGCTGCCTCCCAGACCTCGTCCCCGCACAGCCTGCCCTCGGCAAAGGTCAAGTCAGAGCTCGTGAGCCCCACGCCGGGCTCCAGCCCGGTGCCCAGCGAGCCGGGGACGGGGACGGGCACGGCCGGCGGCACCATCTTTGTGCCCCAGTACGTGTTCAGCCACGAAGCCGCGGTGGTGCCGCAGGCATCCGAGATCCTGGCGAAGATGTCGGAGCTGGTGCACAACCGCCTGAAGCAGGGCCATGGCGGCGGCGTGGTGCAACCCGCCGTGTACAGCAGCACGCCGGCACCCAAGGGCGCCACGTGCTTCGAGTGCGACATCACCTTCAACAACATCAACAACTACTACGTGCACAAACGCCTCTACTGCTCCAGCCGGCACCTCACCGAGGACAGCGCCGCTGGGGCACACAAGCTCAAAGTGCCCCCCGGAGTACCCAAGGGCCCTCCTACCCTTGGGATGCTGCTGTCCTTACCGCTGGGCGACGGGCAGGGGACACCAGGAGGGAATGGGGATGCCAGCCGGAATGCCACGCCACCAGCCATAGTGCCAGAGGTGAAGGTAGAAGAGGGGGGTGTTAAAGCGGGGACCCCCGAGGCGGAGGGCGGGTTGGGGCGGTGCAGCGAAGACAGCCAGAGCCCCAGCAGCTCGGCAGGGGATGAGGGGGACGAGGACCCCAACAAGACGCTGTGCGAGGCGTGCAACATCCACTTCAGCCGCCACGAGACCTACGTGGTGCACAAGCGCTTCTACTGCGCCTCGCGCCACGACCCCCCCATGCGCCGCCCCGCGGCCCCCAAAGTGCCCCTTCCTCCCCAGCCCCTGCGCACCCGCAAGCGCCGCAAGCTCTATGAGATCCATGGAGCCACTCATCGCCCCACTGAGCCCTCCCCAGCCCCTGACCTACCACCACCGGTCCTAGAGCCAGTGGGGGCTGCCCCGTCGCCCCGCTCCAGCCCGGATGCTGATGGTCCCATTGACCTGAGCAAGAAGCCGCGGTGGCAGAGCGAACCAGCGCCGGCAGCGCTGATGCCTTTGGCTGACTACCATGAGTGCACCGCGTGCCGCATCAGCTTTAACAGCCTTGACAGCTACCTGGCGCACAAGAAGTACCGGTGTCCGGCCACCCCACTGCAGCCCCGCACTCTCGAGCACCTCCAGAAGATGAAGGGGGCCATGCCTGTCCCCATCAAGGGTCAGCACAGCCCCGGCAGCCCTGGTGAGGGGGACCCCGAAGGGATGCGGGTGAGGGCAGCTCCAGCGGGGAGTCCCGGCATCCCCTACCCCAGGGCAGACTCACCACTGCGTTACCCCAAGAGTCTCCTCTCAGTCCTGGGGACGAAGGGACCCCTCTCTCCTTGTCCCTACTGTCCCATCAATGGGACCATTAAGGGCGATCTCCTTGAGCACTTCCGTGTTGTCCATGGGCTCTATGTGGCCAAGCCGGTGATGGCCAGGCAGCGGGTCCCCGGTGCCGGCAGGACACCAGAGACCCCGCTGCCCGCGGTGTCCCCCCCACATCCTCCTGCCCCCCCTCTCCACAGGGACAGCTCCAACGGGAGGGACAGTCAGGATGGCAGCGTCAGCCCCCGGCCCCCCTCCTTGCCCCGGCCCCCCATTTCCCCCGGAGCCCCCGAGGGGCTGCGGGAAGCCCCCCACAAGCATCCTACACCCCCTACTTACACGGACAGGGCAGTGCAGACCCCCCTGGCCAAGGCTGCGTCCGTGTCCAACAGCAACCACAGGTACTGTCGCCTCTGCAATATCAGGTTCAGCAGCCTCTCCACCTTCATTGCCCATAAGAAGTATTACTGCTCCTCTCACGCCGCTGAGCACATCAAGTAAAGCCCTCCTCCCCCCCCTCCCCTCATTTACCATCATCAACATTCAGGGGGGCTGCAGGGGTTGGGGGACCAGGAGCCGATGCCCAGCACCTCACTCTTGCAGGGCTCAGGGTGATCAGGACCCCGGGGAGGCTCTGCTGAGGATGCTTCAGCATCCAGAGGTCCCTCCTGTATCCCTACATGTCACCCCAGGTTGGGGATCCTGCGCGTCCTGGGTCAAGGACCCCATGGAGAGAGTGTGGTGCTGGCAGGGGTCCGGTCCCCCCCTCCAGCACATGGTGCATGCGGTGCCCATATCTGTGTCCCTGCTGCAGCCTAGGTTGATGTTGCAGGGAAACTCAAGCTTAAGGTGCATGGCCTTGTCCTAGCCAGGGGGCTCTGCCCCCAAATAGACACTACAGGGGTGGGAAAGGGGATAAAGCGTGGCTGGGGTTGACCCAGGGCACACTAAGAAGTGTGTGGGTGCCCCCACCACAAACCAGACCCTGCAATGAGACAGCACTAGAGGCAAGATGAAGCTATACTGGGAATATCCGTGTGTATAAGTGTGTATAGAAATAAATATGTCTTACGAAGCTGGGCTGGTGGCTGCACGTGAGTGTTGGTGGGTGGTGTGGGCACTGTCACCCCTGGGGTCAGGACACTGGGTGCGTAAGGAGGACATGGAGGTGGCCATGAGGATGATCAGGGGCTGGAGCACCTCCTGTATGGAGCCAGGCTGAGAACACTGGGGCTGTTCAGCCTGGAGAAGAGAAGGCTGCGTGGAGACCTCAGAGCAGCTTCCAGTGTCTGAAGGGGGCTATAGGGATTCTGGAGGGGGACTCTTCATCAGGGGCTGTTGCAATAGGGCAAGGGGTGATGGGTTCAAACTGAAACGGGGAGTTCAGGTTGGATATAAGGCAGAAGTCCTTTACTGTGAGGGTGCTGAGGCACTGTCACCGGCTGCCCAGGGAAGCTGTGCTTCCAAAGGGCTTGGAGCAGCCTGCTCTAGTGGAAGGCATCCCTGCCCATAGCAAGGAGTTGCAACTGAACGAGCTTAAGGTCCTTTCCATCCCTAACCATTCTATGACTCTTTGTATAGCCATGGTACAGCCTGCAGAGAAGGGGCAGAGCACGGTGTCCCCATGTCACCCCTGCCACTGCTGGTAGCACTGCTTCACCCTGGGTGTCACTCCTCTGTGCCACAGGGAGATGCAGCCACCAGCCCCTGGCTGGGCTCCAGCTGATGGGTCGTTAATTATCAGCTAATGAAGCTGCTCTGAACCTGGTTCAGGTCCCTGCCCCATCAGCAGTTCCTGTGCTGGAGCCCCATACCCCTGCAGTGGGGTACCCGGGTAAGCATGGCTCAGCTCCTACATCCCCTGCAGTGCATCATGGAGGGATGCACATAAGCAAGCCCAAAGGATGGTTTTCTGGCCTTCCCAAGTGCTTCCCAGTACAGGAAGCAGGTCATTCCCCTCCAGCCCACCCTCGAGAGACCCAGCCTTGGCTCCCCCTCAGGGACACCCTTCAGCTTCCAGCTCACTATAACCCAGTGGCCCCCCAGGCTGTTTTCCGTTCTGGTATCCCTGGAGCTACAGGGTGTTTGCAGTTTCCAAGAGCTAAGGCCAAGGCTGCAGCATCCCACGGGGGTTGTGCAAGGCTGGGGCACAGGGCTCTCAAGGAGACCAGGGACTAAAACCTCCATCCCAGCACAAGAGGAACACATCCCTCTGCGCTCTGGGTGCCAGTAGCACCAAGCACGACCACTGGCATCTTTCATCCTTTTCAATGGAGCAAGAACAGGGATTGTGCCAGCAGGCACGTGGGTTTGGGGGTTTGCACCTCATGGCTTGAATGCAGTGACAGAGGTTGGGACCAGACCCTATGTGCCAACAGGGTGCTGGGGTGACAGGGAGGAGGAGGAGAACGAAGGCAGCAGCTCCCTTGGGAAGCACTTGCGACAGGTCCCCTCCTTGCATGCTCTTGCACCACCACCCAGCACAGCCCTACAGTGCCAAGTAGGGCAAATGGCTGCGACACCCCCACAAGCAAAGATGAGACGAGAGACAGCTGAAATGAGCAAAGCTTTACTTAAATAAATATATTTACAGAGCAGCAGACAATAGAGACACGCTGGCCCCAGTCAGCCAACGGAGTGCAAGGACAGGCTATGGCAAGCACCATGGCAGCCTCTATCCCCAGGCATTGACCTAGCAGGGTGCTGGGACCCCCCCCCAGCATTAGGGTAAGTGGTAAAGGAGGGGGACAGGGCACCCAATGCTCACTGCAGGGTCTTCCTGCGGGGCAAGGGGGGGAGGCTGAGGGGGGGCTGCAGCGCTGGGCTGCTCTCTGCCTCCTTGGGCTCCTCCGTGGCATCCAGGAGCTGCTGCATGTAGCAGGAGGTGCCGAGCAGGACGTGGCCAGTGGCCTGCATGGTGAAGAGCGTCCAGCGCAGGGCTTCTCTGCGAAGGGAGGAAAGGGGTGAGCATCCCTCCTTGCAACCCATAGGGCAGGCTGGTCCCCCACTGCAGCATCCCCACACCCAGAGCCATCTCCTGCTCCCCCCCCCCCCCCCCCCCCCCCCAGCACTCACTTCATCAGCCGCTTGGCCCCATAGCAGCGCAGGTCGTAGGACATGCTGTAGGTGCCATAGAGCGTGGCTTTGACATTGAGGCAGCCCAAATCCCGGGGGTTGGTCTTGTACAGATCGAAGGTGACACGGGCGACATCAATCCTCCGAGGGGGCTTGTGGGACAGGCTCAGCTGGTATCCAGGGGTCTGAGCACGAGCAGGACCAGGGTTACGCAGTGGTACCCCTACCCTTCCAGTCCCACCTCATCCAGCATCCTGAGTACCTCCCATTGAGCAACAAATCACCTCTGTGCTGTTCCCAGGGACAAACCAGGCTCTTGCCCCCCACCCCAAGGGATGCACTTACCTTGGAGGCAGCCCAGGTCTGCCCCTTGCTCAGGGCCATCAGCACCGTGCCCTCCTCCAGTGTCTGGAAGAAAGATTCCGTCTCCACCGCAGTGCCATCCTCATCCAGCACCAGTGAGATGGGATCAGGAGTGAGCAGGGCAGCCTGAGCCTGCAAGGATGCTGGGGGTGAGCAGGGCTGGGGGCAGCCAGCCCACCATACATCTCTGTGTACCGACAGCCCCCAGGCAGGCAGACAGACAGACTGACTGACACCCAGCAGCTCACCTCGTGCAGCAGCTCGGAGAGGCTCTGTGCCATGATGCCCTTGCGCAGGCTGCGGTCCCAGTTGCAGACACGGAAGGGTCGGGGCCGTGAGGCCGGGCTCGACAGCAGTTGCTGGGTCATGGAGGCACTTGCTGACACACATCTGGGATAGGGATGGAGGGACTGGGGTCTCCTGAGAGACACCTCCATCCCCAGGCAGTGCCAGCCCCACAAGACTCAGTGGAGAGGGGCACATCCACCCAAGAGGTGCCAAAGCAGGGAGGGTTCCCATGTCCCCTACACCAGGATGCTGGCTCCCCAGCACTTACTTAGAGACAGGAGCAGCCAGGCGCAGGCTCAGGGACTTGGCATAATCCATCTTCACAAGGAGCACGGTTCAGCCTGCGGGGAAGAAGGATTCAGACCTAGACAGGACCTCTCCGGGTTCTCTCCACTCCAGCAGACCCTTTCCCACCGGTTCCTCCTGTGCTCAGCTCCAGCCCAGCAGTGACCCAGTGCCCTGTCACTGCCAGCTTTACGCAGGGGCTGTGCCTGCCCTTTGGCCGGGGCCAGGCTGGTGGCAGCCTCCCCGGGCAGAGTCTCCTTGCCAGCACGGCTCTTACGCAAAGCAGCACGTGGCGCCCTGAGTCAGTGCTGGAGCAAAGGTGAGGCTCAGGCACCCGGCTGCACCCTCAACCCGGCTCCTTGGGGCAGGCAACAAGCACTGGGGAGCCAGGGGAACCCAGGGCAGCAACCCCAACCCTGCTTCTCCAGGGATATCTGCAGCTAGGAGCCTACTAGGGGGAGTGGAGAAGGTCCTGTAGAGCATCCGCATCCGCATCCGCATCCGCATCCGCATCCGCATCCGCATCCGCATCCGCATCCGCATCCGCATCCGCATCCCCATCCCCATCCCCATCCCCATCCCCATCCCCATCCCCATCCCCATCCCCATCCCCATCCCCATCCCCACCTCCAGCAGCTCTCTACTGATTAATCCCCTCCCACCCTACCATATATGTCATCTAAAGACCCCGCCCACCCGGCCCCACCCCTCTTGCCTCAGCCAATCACCTCCTGGCCTGATGCCATGGGGGCGGGGCCAGCCGCGGAGTGGGCTCTGCACCGTGGCATGGTTTGTGTTGGGTGATAGAGGGACCTTAAAGCTCACCCAGCTCCAACCCCTGCCATGGGGAGGGACCCCTTCCACTGGAGCAGCTTGCTCCAAGCCCCTGTGTCCAACCTGGCCTTGAACACTGCCAGGGATGGGGCAGCCACAGCTTCTCTGGGCACCCTGTGCCAGCGCCTCAGCACCCTCACAGGGAAGAGCTTCTGCCTAAGAGCTCATCCCAGTCTCCCCTCTGGCAGGTTAAAGCCACTCCCCTTGTCCAAAGCCCCTCTCCCGGTTTCTTGTAGCCCCATTAGGTACTAGAAGGCTGAACCATAGAATCACAGAATACCAGGTTGAATGGAACTCAGGGATCATCTGGTCCAACCTTTCTAGGCAAAGCATGACCTAGACTTGATGTCCCAGCACCCTGTCCAGCTGACTCTTAGTTGCCAACATCAGGGAGCCCACCACTTCCCAAAGGAGATTATTCCAGTGGCTAGTTGTTCCCATTGCAAAAGATTTCCCTCTTGTTCTCAAATGGAATCTCCCCAGGAGTAACTTGTGCCCATCACCCCTTGTCTTTTCTATATGACTCCTTGTAAAAAAGGGAATCTCCTTCTTTGCAGCCACCCTTTAAATACTGGAACACGGTGATAAAGTCTTCCCTGACCCTTCTTTTCTCCAGGCTGAACAGTCCCAGCTGTGTCAGCCTTTCCTCCCGTGCTTCCCAGTCCTTTGATTATCCTTGTGATCCTTCTCTAGACCCTGTCCAGCCCACCTACCTCTTCTTTGTAGAGCAGGGGCCAAATCAGAGCACAGCATTCCAGGTGTGGCCTGACAAGCACTGAGTGGGATAATGACTTCCTTATCTCTGCCGGTGATGCCCTTGTTGATGTTCTCCAGCATCCTGTTGGATTCCTTTGCCACAGCTGCTCACTGTTCACTCCTACGGAGCCTGTGTCCACCAGGACCCCCAGGACCCTTTCCCCAGAGCTGCCCCCCACCAGATCCCAGCCTGTGCTGCCCTCCTGGATTCTGTCTACCCAGGTCCAAGACCTTACACTTGTCCTTGTTGAACTTCATAAGGTTGCCAATTATCCCACCCTTGAAGCCAGGACATCCTGCAGGGTGGCTCTCCCTTCCCAAGTGTCTTCCCCACTCGGTTTAGTGTTATCAGCAAACTTACAGGGTACACTTGATCCCATCATCCACATCACTTATAAAGACATTGAGCAGCATTGGGGCCAATATCAATCCCTGGGGAGACCCCATTGGCGGCAGGTCCCCAGTTTGAGAAGGAGCTGTTCCCCACCATCCTTGTGGTGCTGCTGGTCAGCCGGTTACCCCACCACCACACACCCCACTTGTCCAGACTGTAACACATCCGTTTCTCTAGGAGGAGGCTGTGGGGAACCATATCAAGACCCTGGGCTGCTCTAAAACTTCCCCATGCTGAGCTAGGTTGCGGGAGCATCCTCTATGCCCAGACACACCAGCATCCCTCAGCTCCTCAGGCTGTCCCCAGGGAGCCCTTTCCTGGTGCCCTCAGCAGCACCACCTCCGGGATATGAATTTGGCCCTGGGTTGGAAGGCTGGGACCCATGGGGCTGTTGAGTCAGTGCTGGGGTTGCCGAAGTGGGCTTGGAGCCTGTATGGATGGAGGGGGCAGAGAAGCCCTGGCTCCTAGGTGAGCTGCTGGGGGGCTGCTGTGGGGATCTGGGGTGTCCAGGACCTCGGTGCTGCTGCAGAGGATGCAGAGCAGCACAAAGCACTGAGTAGCACTGGGTTTGGGGGGCTGGACAAGGGGGTGTCCTGCAGGAGCAGCAGGTCAGGTCTGCACCCTGCAGGCATGAGCCATCACCTCCGGCATGTCCGTGTGTGTGTGTGTGTGTATGTCCTGCATTACAGCTGGCCACGCTTACATGCCTGTCCCCATGTTCATGCATGTCTGCATGGCAGGTGCACACATGCTTAGCTACAGGTGTCCACCTGCATGTGTGTCCATCAGCACGTATGTGTGCACATGTGCACATCCATCTCCATGTGTACCTGTATTCGTCCATGTGTGTGCACACATGTACCTGACTCTGTGCACACACATGCCTGTGCCATGCAGGTGTGCACACCCCTGCATGTCTGGGCATATGCTTGAGCATCCCTCCCTGTGTACATGTGTGTGCATCCATACACATCTCTGTGTACACGTGTGTGCAACCATGCATGTCTGTGCACGTGTCTGTGCATATGTGTCTGTGCACCTCTGCATGTCTGTTCATGTGTGTGCGCATGTGTGCGCACCCATGTGTCTATGCACACGTGTGTGCACCCGTGTGTCTGTGCACCTGTGTGTCTGTGCACGTGTGTGTGCACCCCTGCATGTCTGTGCACGTGTGTGTGTGCACCCCTGCATGTCTGTGCGCATGTGTGTGCACCCGTGTGTGCACCCCTGCATGTCTGTGCACGTGTGTGTGTGCATGTATGCACATGTGTGTGTGCACCCGTGTGTCTGTGCACGTGTGTGTGTACCCCCCTGCATGTCTGTGCACGTGTGTGTGTGCACGTGTGTGTGCACCCCTGTGTCTGTGCACATGTGTGTGCGCACCCCTGCATGTCTGTGCGCATGTGTGTGCACCCATGTGTGCACCCCTGCATGTCTGTGCACGTGTGTGGGTGCATGTATGCACGTGTGTGGGTGCATTTATGCACATGTGTGTGTGCACCCATGTGTCTGTGCACGTGTGTGTGTGCACACGTGTGTCTGTGCACGTGTGTGCGCGCACCCCTGCGTGTCTGTGCCCATCCCCGCCCCCCCCCCCCCGCACCTCTTTGTGCGCGTCCCCTTTAAGGTGAGGTTCGGGAGCGCGCGGGGGGGGGAGGGGGGTGCTGTAAAAAGGCGCGCGCTCCCCCCGCCCTTCCACCCTCCCGTCGCGAGGGGGCCGTCGCGCGTGGATGACATCACGCCATGGCCGCCCTGCGCCGCCGCGAGTAGAGGCCCGGTCCCGTTCCGCGCCGCTGCCGCCGCTTCGCCGCTTCCCCGCTCCGGGCCCGTTCCCTGCGTGTCCGCCCGGCCCGCAGCCCAGCCCCGCCGCTCGCAGCCCCGGCACTGCCCGCACGGGTGAGCTGAGCTACTGCCCGGCAGGCCGCCCTCCGCAGGCGCCGGTTGCGGCCTAGCTCTGGGGGGGCGGGCCCGAGAGCAGACGGAACCGGGGGGGGGGGGCCCGGTGCCGCCGCCTGGGGGAGCGCGGAGGGGGGGGAGCAGCCCACGGGGGGGGAAGGGGGGGGCGGGTCCAGCGCTGGGGGGGGGGGGAAGCACTCAGTGGCGGGGGTCTCGTCTGGGCGAGGACACCTGCTGGATGGGGGGTGGTTGGATGGGAAGGGGGAGCGTTGGTTTGGGGGTGCTGTGGAAGGGGGTAACCTCTGCTGGGGGGCAGCTCTGATTGCGCCCCCCTCCCCGGGCAGGACCCGCTGCAGCCACCCCAGCCTGGGGGCACCGCAGGAGGATCTCAGCCTGGCCCTGTGAGGTAAGGGGGGCAGTGGGGTGAAGGGTTGGGACCACACAGCATCATCGGCACTCCAGAGGGTCTGTTGTGCCCCGCATCACCCTGGTTATGTGCGTCACCCCCGTAGCACTGGTTTGTGTTGTCTGCCTGGTACAGCAGGAGCTGTGGTGTCCTCGCTGTCCACAGCTGCTGTTGTCTCTGTGAGCACTCTGATGCAGTGCTGCTGCAGGTGGTTTGTATTCCCCCCCCAGGAGTTGTCTCAGTGGGGCTGTCTCTTATCAGAGCTGTCCTGTCAGCCTCCACACTAACAACGTTTTCTTTTGTTCCTATCAATAGCTCAGCTATTTTCAAACAACTTTTACTGGCGCTGCTTTGGCTGTAGCAGGAGCAGCACCTCCGAGGTGTGAGTTCTCTCTCCTAGCCTTCCTAAGGTTTGCCTAGGTTAAGGAGAAAGGTTGTAGTCTAATCAAGACAGCTGATCTGCTGCTCTGAGAGTACAGTTAGCCTATTGAGCATGATTATCCACAAATCCCACAGAAAACCAGTATAATCGTACTTTTCTTTCATGGGACTGAGGCACTTTTAATGCAGAATTAGCATTTGCCTGCAGATTGCTGCAGGAAGAGGAGAATCAGTTACACTGTGAAAACAAGCTCCAGCTGCTCATGGTGCTGTTTTCTCTTCATGTTCCCTTCCCAAAGCCTGCCTGGCACACAGCAGTGGTTAACATTCCAAATCGGAGCTCTTCCTTAAAAATCAGCTGCTGGAAATGGCTGTCACCTCTTAAGTTAATACCAAAAGGCATCCCAGTTTTCTGCATCCCTGATGGCCACTAGGTAGCTGAAGTTTGCAATGCATTCTACAAGTCAGTGCCGCCCTAAGGAACTCGGGAAAGTGTGTAGTTTATTAACCTTGCAAACAATAGTAGTTTCATTCAAAGCAAAGGACTGGGTGCTGTGCTCTTGTTCTAGGGTCTTTTCATTTTTATCTGATGCCTCTTTCCTGCATCATGAGGAATTTTATTTCCTTTTCTTCCTGTTGTTGCTACTCTTCCATGTTTTTTTCCACATTGAAGCTGCTGCCCTTCATTTCTGTTTTGCTTCTGTTCTCCAGGTCTTTGTTCCCTAGGTGTTTTTGTGCTGTGTTTCTCACTTGTCCTGTCAGCACTATTTCCCATTCATTCTCCTCAGTTCACTTACATCCTTCACACATCCTTGTGGCTGGATTTAGACTGTGCTCCAGAACTTTTCTGTTCTGCATTAACCCCTGGTTTTCACATATCTAAATAACAGAAGTGTTCTGATTTTGCATCAAGCTGTTTGGCTGTTAAAAAGTAGCGTTTATCCTTTCTATGACAAAGATTTCTGCCTGAAGGAAAGATGTTATTTGCTTCTTTCCTTTGTGTCTGATCCCAGGAACTTGGAGTTCTCTACTGGAAGGCTAAAGAAGTTTTGTCTGCTCTTGGTTCTTGCCATCTGAGTGGTGATCTGTAGGATGTCAAGACTGAAGCTGATGGCTCTGTAAACCTCCAGTTTTCTGTAGGTTATTCTTTGCCTTCCTGCTACTGGAGGTTCTGGAACCGTCTCAGCTGTTGGTTCCTGTACTGTTTCCAAGGTGTATTCCTTGTTAGCTTGGAAAAAGCTTTTTGTGGCACCATATAAAGGCCTAACCTTGGAGGGAGGAATGTAATGAATGGAAATAATGCTCACCAGGAGTATTTATTCCTTGTTGAATGTTGCAAATCATGTCTTTAACTCACAGCTTTATCCAACAGGTGATGCAGTGGGTTAGAGTAAGCTGCCATCCTTTCCATACTGCTTCCAGTTTGTGTGCTCCCAAGACGCTACCTGCAGCTGCAAGTCAGTTGTTAGTTGTACACAAAGCTTAACTCTGTTGGCTTAAGTGAAGATGCAGCTCAGATCTTTCTTGAGTTCTAGTTGGAAACAGCACAAAGTCATAAGAAACAGCATTTGAGCCTCCTGCCAGCAGTATTCAGTGTTGAGAGCCATGGATCCAGAATGCAGTCAGTGACACAGTGAGCTGCCTCGGAGTAGTGTCCAAGGTACATGTGTGACCACGGACTAAAGCTTGTTTGGCATTTCTTCCTTCTGGTTTTGTACCTTTTGATTTAAGAGAATAGAAATTGGGCTTGATCTTGAAAACAGACCTGCTGCTAAGAATTCCAGTGTTCTGACTCATGTGCCTCTTGCCCGAGGCAAATCACCTAACAGAAGTGTAATGTTAAAAATACTGTTTAAAATGCATTCAGGGATTACGTGGCAGTATTGAAGTTGAGTTTTAAAAAGCGTCTTAAGTAGAAAAGGGCTCTTATTGCCTTTAGTGCTGTGTCAGGGCTTCTTAGTCTCAATGCTGTATTTTAAATTTAAGAATCTTGTATATCATGAAGCTTTGGGAAAATATATTGTAGGATGGCCAAAGCAGATGAATTTAAGTTTTTGTAACACATCCTCAATGTACAGTGCCATTTTACCTGTGTGAGGGGGGAAATCTCTGTCATTTTAAAGTTTTCCAGTAAGACTATGAGACTTGGTGAGAGCAAGATGGGCCTCTTCATTGTTGCATCCAGGTCCTTGCAGGTGAGGATGGCTGTGTGAATGCCTAGCTTAGAAAGAGCATTTGTATTCCAGGGTATGCAGTGAAACACTGACAAAGTTAAGGAATAGTTAATTCATTTTTCCCTACTTTGAGAAATACCAGAGCTCAGTCTGTGAAACTTCAGCACTGCCTCTTGTTGCATATATACTGTGTAACTAAAAGGCTTCCTTTTTCTGCCAGACCTGACTCTTTGGAGCTGCTGTGCAGGGACAGGGAGAGAAGCGAGGGACTGCAAGGAGAAAAGGCAGGTTTGCTGCAGATAATTGCTGCTGAATGTCCCCTGGGACACCATGTTGTTCTAGCCCTTTTTATCCTGCTCTTAGCTGATGCTATGCATGTCTCTTCAGAGTGCTTCCCATCATTTCTGGATACCCAGTGACCAAAGGGTCAGACTTAGGTTTGCAAAAGCTGCCTGGTGTTCTCAGCTATAGCTGGATGCAGCGGGGTTCTGCTTGGGCTGTGGAGCATGATGCAAAGGCACTGCTACTGAAAATGAGATGACAAAGCCCCAGGTCTTGTTTTCAAGGGATTTCTTTACTTCATATTTTTGGTAGACTATTCTGTAATACTGCCTGATCACAGCACTGTCAGGAGCACTGCAAGCTGACAGGGGCTGGCTGAGGACATGAAGATCCAGAAGGAACAACTGGAGGGAAAGTCCTGCTTAACCTGATTGATACCTGTGGTGACAGCAAGTGCCGTGTGGCTCACACCCAGGAGGGTGGCATGTACTTACTGCAAGTGAGATGGCTGGAAAGTTGAGCTGCCAAATCCTCATTTTCCTCACTGAAAACACGTGAGCTGCTTTATAAGGGGCTTTCCACACAATGAGGCATGCACAAGTGATTCTAGAGACAAAGATACATTTTGGGCTGAAAGTGCACCCTACTATTGTATTGGCTCCAAAGCCTCTCTATAGAAAGGCTGTATCAACTTGCTTAGCCTGGCAAAAGGAGGGTTTTGTAAGTGTCATCTAAAATGCTTGATACCTGTTCTGAACTAGCCTGCTTCTTCAGATATGCAGAAAATGAACATTTGATACACTGAGGAAATGAAGTCAGTTTTGGAATAGTGTGGCTTTGCCTCAACTATCTGTAATTTAAAGGTAGCTCTGAAGATGAAACACTAAGTAAAAAGTATTACTGTATACCTGGTTCTTGCCTCATTATCCTAAGTTACAAGTCAAGGAATCTTATCTATAGGTTAGATTTTTTTTCCTTTATAACTTGTTTTGAAGACGGTAATAAACTTCCTTGGTTTTAAGGAGCAAAAATTCCACCCTTATGATGAGGGATGAAACCTGTGGATTTCTGCTCTACTGTTTCTGCTCTATTGTGTTGCTTGTTTGAAATACTTCTATCTAGTAATTTTTCTTATCTTTTTCCTGGTATTTGTATGTTTAGGTGAATGACATTGGAAAGCAAAAAAATGCAAACACACACTAGGAAAACTTCGTAGGAGTCCAGAGATTTAGTATAAACTGATTTGCAGATTATTCTGAGACAGTGCTTGGGGCACGCGCTTTAAATGGAGTGAAATTTGCTAGAATGCAAAGAATAAATTCACTGGAGCTAGAAAGGAAGCTTGAGTGAGTAGAGCAAGTACTCCAGTGCTTCACAAAATCCATGCTGTGATACTCTTGCCTTTCCTAAAGTTCAACTCTTTTTTTTTTTTTTTTTTTTCTTTTTACAAACCAGTGACTACAAGTAACACTGACTAGCTCAGTGATGAGGCATTCTCCCATCTCAGATCCTGCTTCTGTGATGCCGCTGTCGCCTGTAAGCTGCTTGTTTGAATGCTGTGCCTTGTTTCTTTGCTCTCCTCTTGGGCTCAGAGCCTTGGGACTGCACAAGGCTAAGGAATGGCTGGAGGACACTGTCTTTACCTCCCCTGTTGCAGGAGGAGCTGCTGTGGCAGTGAGTTAGTGAGAGTCTACCCTAACATTTGGATGGCTGCTAGGGCAGTATCTTGCCATCATGCAGCAGAAATGCTGTCTAGTCCTGTTGCACCATTAGCCTGACAGTTTTCTTTAAATTTCCAGCTCCATATTCTTTTTTCCTGCTTATTTTACCTTTGCATATTATGAGGTTTGCTTTGGGGTATTTCCATGCAGTTGCATATGTAAGATTGAAGAAAAAATCTGGTTCTTTGAATATTGGGGTACCTTTTTCTTGGCTATTGGTTAATAGCCCTTGGAGACTGGCTGAACAGTGGGTTTACCAAAGTAACTACCAAATATTACCAAATAATATTTTATTTACCAAAATAATTCAGCATAAAAGGTGGTGGAGGAGCTCTCTGACTAGGACTTTTTGAAGTGCTTTCTGTGCACTGCATCACTGCTGGCACAGACAGAGGCACTGGGGAGGGCATAGCACCTGTTGCTGAAGGGAAACTTGCTGTTACTTGAATCTGGGGAAATCCACACCAAAACCAGCCTGCCTATGATCCCTCTTCAACTGAGCTGTCATTTATTGTGTTTCTTATAATTTCTGTCAATGGAAATTAATAGGAAGTGATTGTAACTGATGGATGCCCTGGGGTTTTATAATAGCTTTAATAGCTGCCAGTGGAGGTGAATGTTTTATACTTATCACCTTAGCTGGTGGTGAGAATCCACTCGCACTTTTTCCCCCCCATCCCTCTAAAGGTCTTAGTGCTGAATGCAGAAAGGTATTTGGTTCACTTCAGTGCTTTTTCTTTGGTGCTGCTTGTTTGCAAGAAATCAGAAAACAAATTTCCTGAGTACATCTGCCCTTGACAACTTGTACATTTCTCCTGGCCTCTTAAGTCTGACCTTTCAGATGTAATATGCTAAGTTGTTCTGTGTTCACATAAAGTGTAACTTCTTAGGCAATTAAAATCGCTGCCATAAGCTTGATCTTAAAGCCAGTAATAATTTGTGCAAGCATTTATGAACTCAGCATCAACTTTTATATACCCAGAAAGAATATAATTTGTTTTGGATTGCATCCTGTTTAACTGCCCAGAGCCGTTATCACCAGAGGCAATTGCTGTCTTGTAATTTGGATTTTAACTTTTCAGCAAAATCAAAACTTCGGTTATGAGTAAGAGCCAACTTCAGATGTGTGGAGAAACTGGAGCAGCTGGTAGGAAACTCAGAATATGATTCTTCTGCTCAAATGCTGTAATGGTTTAAGCCCAGCTGGTAATGCAGAACCTTGCTCACTCCCCTTGTCTTCCTCCCTCTGCTCCCAGAGGGATGGGGAGGAAAATCGAGAGAAGATAACTCCCATGGGTTGAGATAAGAACAGTCCAGTAACTAAGGTATAACACAAACTACTACTGCTGCCACCAATAATAATAATAATAAGGGAAATAACAAGGGGAGAGAATACAACCGCTCACCCCCCCCTGACCAATACCCAGGCTGACCCAAGCAGCAATCTAGCCCTTCTGGGTAACTGCCCCCACTTTATATACTGGGCATGATGTGCTGTGGGATGAAATACTTCTTTGGCTAGTTTGGGTCAGGTGTCTTATCTCTGCGTCCTCCTGGCTTCCCCTCCTCCCTGGCAGAGCATGAGACTCAGAAAGTCCTTGGTCAGAGTACACATTACTGAGCAGTAACTAAAAACATTGGTGTTATCAGTACTGTTCCCAGGCTGAAAGTCAAAACCACTGCACCAGCTACTAAGAAGAAGAAAAATGACTGCTACTGATGAACCCAGGACAAATGTTTAGATCATTCTTTATTGGTTATCAAATATCTGTGTGGTGCTTTGAAGACATAAAACAGAGCATGGTTGATAAGTACTTACATAAAGACTTCTTCTGGGTGTGCTTTTCATTGTGATTTTTCTCTGCAGACCTCCTATAGTATAATGAGCAGCATTTTCTTGAGTGTGACTTTCATCTTGAGAGTTTGCTGCAAATACCAGCTCAGCATGTCTTCACTAGGGTGAATACAAGAGATGTTATCTCGGTGATGACAGTGCATCTGGCAGCATACAGGACGTAAATACAACAGCCCTGGTCCTTGCAAGTTCATGAAGAAGCAAATGAGTAGCATGGGTAACAACATTGTGCCTTCCTGATTTCCAGGCACAGGCTCTTGACGCACGGAAGAGATGCTGCACGTTCCCCATGCTTAACCTCCTGCTGTATTTCAGTGCAGAGATCCCCAATTTTGTTACACCAAAATGTATTTGGGCTTGTATGATGTGAAGTCTTGGATTTGTTTTGGTGGTGTTCACTGTTGTTTGTTGTGGCTTGGCCCACCTCCTGTCTGTTCTTGCTCTTTAATGGTAAATAACCTTTACTGTGCAGAGCTAGTTGGAGGGGCATGGCAGGCAGAAGTGATAGTGTGGGTCAGGAAAAGGTTAAGTAGCACAGAGCTGCCTGGTGTTATAACTCTATTTCACAAAGTGTTGCTTGGTGTGCCTAAAGGTGCTACCAGGGTCTTGTAGCCTTTCTGCATCAAGAGTTGACAATAGCAGGTAAAAATCTGGTAGTTTAGGCCATGTTTTTTTGTTGCACCAGCAGTAAATGTGCTTGCAAGGAGCTTATAGCTAGGAGCAGCTGGAATAAAACATGAAACATATTGAGATGAAGAAGTCCTATTGATTTGTAACCCTGTGGCTTTTTGTTTCCTAAATATGCTTCTGTAAGCCTTGGTTTGTCTTTAGCTTTTAATTTCTGTCTGATGGCTGCCCAGGCTTGTTCCTGTGCAGACCTTTGGGTTTGGAGGAGGAGGTAGCATATAGTGAAATGGTGAATTTAGTTCCCTGGAAAAGTGCCACCTTGAGAGGAGCCAGTGCCTCTGTTGAACCATTCTACTGATACAAGCAGAGAGCTGCAAGTGGCTGCTTTTGTCTTTCTTAAGCACTGGCTGGCTCGGTGCTGGCAAACCTGCTAGGACACTTCTCTCTGCCTGGGCTCTTCTGAGGTAGCCAAGCACTGTGGTTATTGCTGAGGGGAGTGAGGAAGGAGTTGCCATCATTTATAAGGCTGAGTACATGCTGCAGCAAGAGACCACAGATGAAGGGTCAGAGTTCTTAATCACCAAGAGCATTTGTCTAAATGTAAACCAGTAATCTTCCTAGTAACAGACAGCTCAACCAGTTCCTTGGGTCAGGCAGTTCTAGAATTCATGGGATTTTTTGTTTTCCGGAGTAAAACAAGCATATATGTGGCTTGGGTTCTTTTTCTGGCTTTGCATCTTGTCTCTTCCTATTGCATTTACTGTGCTTGTTCTAAGCAGACATCTAATTTTTAACTCGTATTGAGCACATGTTCATACTGAGCTTCTAGCAGAATTGCATGGTGCAGAGTTATGAAGTTGATCATCTGTAAAGGAATTTTGAATCTTTAGTCTGTAAAGCAGCTGGAGATTAGGTGGCAATACATGCACTGTCTGAATTAAACCCAATTGAAAATCCAGGTGGTTTTGTGATTGGATACTGCCTTTGCTTTCTTATCTGTTGTGTATGCAATGTAAAAGATCCTGTAGAGATACAGGCTATTTTTTCAGCATCACTGCAAGTTGTGCTCCTGTATGTCTTGAGTCTGTAGGGCCATGTGCTTATACTTGAAAAATACATCTTGGAGTTTCAAACTGACTTGGTGAATGCTAGAGCTTGTAGGTAAAATTCCAACCTCAAGCTCCGTTGTTGTATGTGAAGGGTGGCAGACTCTTGTCTAGACTGGAACAATATCGGAATCAGTTTCTTATGCAGCTTAAACTCTGTTTCCTTCTTGAAGGTCCTGTGATAAACCATGTTAATGAATTCAAGCAGTGTTTTCTTCTTTAGGAGGTGAAATATGATAGTACAAATTCTGCAAGATAAACCTTCCTTGATGTCTCCTATCTTGCTCCCCATAACTAGTGTTGTTTTCTACCCTCTGCAGACTATTGGGTACTGATGGATGTTTCCAACAGCCCTGAGCGAAACCCCTGCTCTCCTGATGAAGAAGACCAGCAGCTTTCTGATGAGGAAGTCCTGAAGGAATGTTGTTCAGACCGTGAACTTGATGGAGAGGGTGGGCAAGGCAGCATTATGGGAGAGGAGGAGGATGCAGTCAGGGGATTGGGCCACGGTGAAGAGGAGAACCGCTCAGATGAAGAGGACCGTTTAAGTGAACCTAAGTCTCACCAGTCTGACAACAATGAGCAGAGTGGGGAGCTGAAGAGCCCTGCACCTCGCAAGGGTGAGGAAGAAGACAGGACAAATGATCTTGGTGATGAAGCATCCTCTGTCACCCGTGAACTTGATGAGCATGAGTTGGACTATGATGAGGAAGTTCCTGAGGAACCAAGTGCTGCTGCTGCAGAGGAGGATGGTGAGAAAGCTGCTGGTGAGGATGATGAGGAAGAAGAGAAAGGAGATGATGCTCATGAAGATGAGAAAAAATCCAGTAGCAAAAGTGATGATGAAAAGGATGGCCAGGATCCCCTCAAGGAGAAGAAGAAAGAAGAAGATGATGGAGAAATTGATGATGGAGAAATTGATGTAAGTAGGAGCTGGTCCA
This sequence comes from Pezoporus flaviventris, assembly GCF_033815535.1. Lineage (NCBI taxonomy): Eukaryota > Metazoa > Chordata > Aves > Psittaciformes > Psittacidae > Pezoporus > Pezoporus flaviventris. The sequence continues at coordinate 633,842 of NW_026892653.1, read as the reverse complement.
AGTGGGCAGAGCCCTACAGGGAAAGACCTGTCCTCGTGTTTCTGAACTGTTTGGCTCTTAGACTGCCATGCCTCCCTTCTTTGACATGAATTAGCTGTGTTAGCTGTGTCCCCAGTGTGCAAGTAACACACTTTCTCTCTGGAGGTAAGACCATACTGCATACCAAATCCTAAACTTGGTGGGTGGAATGTCTGGTGCCGTGTACTGTAGAAAAGCTTTGGGCCAAATACTGTCAGAGGCATCACAAATAAGCTTTGTTCCCATTGAACATGGAAGGGCTCCAGTGCTTTAAGAAACTATTTTGCCTCAGCTTTTGGAGGACTTTTGACTGATGCTGACAGCAAATTACTTAGCTATGGATTAGGTGTTCGTAAGCTGTCTCCTTGCTTGAGGTTGAGAGGCTGGTGCTGGAGAGTGGAAGCCTGTGGCCCTGAGATGGTTGGGCTTTAGCAGCATCTGGATGCATGGAAGAGGAGCAGAAGGTGCTGGGCTCTCTAGAAGGTGCCTAACCAGGTGGCCCCTGCATGTGATTTAGAGGATATTTTTAGTTATATGCAGTCCCAGTAGCTGCTGTTTCACAGCTGAGGACAAACAGCTGTTTAATAAAATCAAAACTGGGGTTTAATTGCCTTGGTGACCGGGGCAAATAGCACTCCTTATTCATGTTTGTCTTTATGTGTTTAATACAGCTTAATACCAGTTTCCCTCTTGCAGGCAGAAGAAAACAGGGCAGAGTGATTCTAGCAGTAGAATAGAAACGCTCCTGTGGGTTGCTGATCTGGTGGACACCTTGCTTGAATCTGAATAGTGGGAGTGCAAAGCACTTCAGAGAGAAGTCTGTGGCTTGGAGCAGGCTCTGTTCTCAGCTGTCTGTACCAGAAGGTATCCTGCACAGCTAAGCTAGGTTGTGAGAGCATCCTGGTGACCAGACAAGAAGCAATGTGCTGTGGATGGAGTCACTGGTGGGGGGGATTCGTACTGGGAGGTGGTGTTGTCTTCCAGTCTCCATAGCTGTGTAGCTGCCCTGGCCATGTGCTCAAGAAGCTCTCATCACAGAAGAGACCTTCCTTCCTTTTCACTGAAGAGTTGTATATTGTGTGGTTTTTAGCTTTGACAAGTTCTGTTGCTTAAAAAAACGTGACGTAATTTTTCTTCATCATGGCCATTCTGGCGGGTGATTTTGTTTAAAAACATATTTTCCAAAAGTTTTATGTGCTTCTGGCTCACTTAGGAAGAGGTCTACCATCCTGTGCAAGAGTCCAGGCAGGGGGGAGAAAAAATTCCTGGAGCCGTGACTTCACGCCTGCTTCTTGATTAAAATATGAATGCTTTCCTTTAAAGTCTAAGGCATTCTTAAGAGCGCTCTCCTTACAAAGCACAAGATGAATCTGTACTCTGGTTTTCATATATTATCTCATAACAGGGCTCCCAGCTGCCTGATTCCAAGGAGACCTCACAGAAATAAATACTTACCCTTTTGTTCAAGTACAGCATTTGCAAAGACTTCACACAGCTCCTTTGAAAGAAGCAGAGTTGAGCTGGTTATGCCATTCACATGTCACTGAATGCCATCCCCAGCTTCGGGGGGAGCTATGAAACCTCTGCATTTTATTCTGCTTTCAGACTTCTGTCTTGGAGGGAGGGGAGTATCAATGCAAATTTTAATTTGAATATATCTGTGTAATATTTTAAATCCCTCCTTGTTCAGGAGAGCTTTCCTTGTATTGCCCTCGGAGGAATGCAGCAGCAGAAGCTGTTAACCCATCTCTCTAGAGATCTTCTGTTTACTTACAGCCAAGTGATGTTCTTTTCTTCCTTTCCAGCTGCTAAATTGATCAAAGCACATAACTTTTCTAATCTTTTCCATGTAGACAACTGCTGTTTCTGCCACAGAGTTGCTGCGATTGCCACGCAAAGGGAAGGCCTCCACCAGATGCTCCCTCTTTAGATGTGTTTCAGATGCTGAAAACTTGTGTGGTGGTGAGCGGAGGCAAAGTGAGGGGAAGCCAGGGTGCCTTTTAGATTAAATAGCTCATTTCCTTGCCACATATCTCTGACAATTCTGGTCATGTATTTGCCTTCTGCATTGCCTCCCTTTGACTTTTCAGCTGCGCCTGATGAAGCCAGGGAAGGGGTTTTCCCCCCCCTTGAGAACAGAGGCAAAGGCAGGTACTTTCAAGGTTTCAACAACTTTCTTCTGGAGGTGTTCTGTGGCTGTTATTTCACACTCTCATCCCCTGTGGTTCTTAATCTTGAAAACAACTTGCATCTCCCAGACTTTCTTCCTGGGGCTGCTGTGTCTGGGGATGATGTAGAGCTGATTCAGAGCTCCTGCCTGGAGCTGAGAAGTAGAAGAGAAGGTGTCAAGTTGTTGCCAGAGAGGGCTGGAAGAAATACATGACTTTATTCCTAAGAAGCTTATGTGCGAAGTTGTCACTCAGCACTGTGGGAAAGCATGTGGGAGTTAGTTATTGTAATAGCAGTTGTCCTTCAGAATTGGACAGATGCTGCTGGGTTATTATATTAATGCAGGAATACTGCTGTGCATTTTAAAACAATAGATAGAAGGAATTGGTTCGAGCTTAACTAAGGGTGACATGAGTGCTGAGCAGGGAACAGTCCAGTATATAGCAGGTGAAATGATGCAGCTTGAAACCTTGGTCTGTGGTGTGGCATCAGGACGTGCTTAACACCTGAAGGGTTTGGCGTCACCTTTGAAACACTGAAGTTGATGCATCTTGTTATTTGTAGAAGCACATTGTGAAGATGCTGTGGGGTATTTGTTAGAACTTTATATTGTTTTTTTCTTCTGTTTCGCTCCAGGGTGTGTTTTCAGTGACTGATATTTGACCATATTGTGAAATGTCAAGTCGCTGCAGAAAATGCACCGCATGAAATGTCAGCTTGTCTGTCTGTTCCAGGATGATGACTTGGAGGAAGGAGAAGTTAAAGACCCCAATGACAGAAAAGTGAGGCCACGTCCCACTTGCCGATTCTTCATGAAAGGTAATGACAGACTGTAATGGTGGAAAAAAACAAAGGTGCTATAATTTTTCTTGTTTGATTTAAACCATTAAGCTGCTGTCTGCATGATAAAGTCTGCCCCAGGTGTCCTCAGTATCACCTTTCTGTTCCTTGGCAACCAGATGCTGAATTTACGTAGAGCCAATATGCAAAGATGGATTTGCCCTAAGTGTGGTGAGTCTGATAGAAGCAAGTAAGGGAAGACTTGGAATCAAAGAATGGTTTGGGTTGGAAGGGACCTTAAAGCTCATCCAGCTCCAACCCCTGCCACGGGCCCAGACCCCTTCCACTGGAGCAGCTTGCTCCAAGCCCCTGTGTCCAACCTGGCCTTGAACACTGCCAGGGATGGGGCAGCCACAGCTTCTCTGGGCACCCTGTGCCAGCGCCTCAGCACCCTCACAGGGAAGAGCTTCTGCCTAAGAGCTCATCTCAATCTCCCCTCTGGCAGGTTAAAGCCATTCCCCTTGGCCTGTCCCTACAGGCCCTTATCCAGGTTTCCTGTAGCCTGTGGGAGCTGCTCCAAGGTCTCCCCTTAAGGAGCCTTCTCTTCTCCAGACTGAACAAGCCCAGCTGTCAGGGTGCCTCATCTTTATGGCTTCATCTGGTCTTGCTCTGGCAGATCCATGTCTTTCTTACTCTGCAAGTTTTCTTAAAACAGCATGGGATATAACTGCCTTTTTTGCTGTAACTTTTGTCTGTAATTCTTAATAGGACATTCCCCAAAGTTTGGGCAAATCTGCAACAGCTATCTTAGGCTATCCTGGAATTTTGCTTTAATTTAGAGAGTTGGGCTTTATAAAAGTTTACTTATTTAAACATTACAGGATAATAATATAATCTTACACTTCCTCCAGCTGCATCTCACTTCATGTTTGCTCATTTATTTGGTTTTATTTACAATCGCCCTCGAAACAGTTTATGAAAATCTGGATCAAAAGAAGGGTGGGGAGCAAGGTGGAGTCTCTTATTCCTTACATCAGTGGTGTAATGCAGAGCAGGGAGCTGCTCGGGGGGTTTCCAGAGACATGACCATCACGTATCACGTACTCTGCTTCCTGGATGTCTTCCGGTATCGGATTTTCTCTGTGTGCTGTGACACGAAGGTGTTGGTGGTGATGGTGGTGGAACAGGGAAGTCCCTCGGCCACAGAGCTGTTTGTTCCTGAATGCTTAGCGTGACACACGCCTCTGTGCAGCATGGAAATATTTGCCTGAGTCAAAGTTCAGGCTGCAGGATCTCCTGCCGTAGTTGTTCTTTGATTTGGTGTCAGCTCAGGTAACGTTGACACTCGCTCCTGCTTGCCCCATAAAGGGTTTACTGCCACCAGGAAGGTGAGGTGCTGCTCTTCAAGACATTCAGATTTTAACCCTTGCTGTGTTGGAGGAGCACTCACGTGGCTGCGTCTATCCAGTGGCGTGAGTGACCAGCTTGCAAAGCCTTCCAGCAAAGTAACGTGCTGTATAGCCACCTTGACATGAGCAGGGCTCGTCACTTGTCAAGGTGGTCATTCCTCTTGACACCCTCAGTAGGAATGTAAGTGTTGGTGTAGGTGTCTGACAGCCCCTACCCACGGTGCTTAGGCACTGAGAAGGGATGAGCCATTGACCAAAGGGATTTGTGCTCTTGTTATGTTTGACAGTACAAAGCATACAGTGTTACTTCTGACACCAGCTTGTGGTTAGTATGGGACTTGATGAGGAGCATTTCCAGGTACCGAAGTGCAGTGTGAATTTCTGCTAGCCAGCACTGGGAATTCTTCCTTGGGCTGAAGCAGTGTTAACGGCTCCTTTACCCCTCAATTAATGTGCTAATGACTGAGCTAGCACACAACTAGCAATGACTTTGTGATGCAGTTGTCTGCTGGGAGATCTGCAAAATGTCTCTTGCCTGATGTTGAGTGGATTGCTGGAAGAGAAGAAAAAAAAGGGTTTTGTTTCTGAGGCAAGCTAAATTAAAGTTGGGAATTAGCTTTGTATCCTGGTATAGACCCCCGAGTGTTACCATTTCTTTGGGAGTGGTATCTGAAGCTAATGAGCAGCCTCGGGTTTGTCTGCTGCAGTCAACAGTGATGTCTCCTTTCCTACTTAGTGCTGGCAAGCCTGTGGATTCAGCTGGAAGGAGAAGCTTTGATATAATTCATGCCTCACCAGAGAGCTGTTCATTTTGAATGCACTGCAATGCTTTCTTGTCTGTCAGGTTTTATGTATTCGTTGTTTTTTGTAAAAGGTAAAGCTCCTAACTTGGAGTGTTTGTCATTAATAAGACTTGAAGAGCTCGTAGTCTTTATTACGGCATTTGCCTAATGGTCTGTTTGCATCCATCCCTCCCTTCTCACCATAATGAGATTCTTGCACATTCATCCATCTTTGACTGGATCTGTTTATCCTCTCTGGGAAGGTGTTGGGTGGTGAAGATCATTCCATGTGAATGAAAACAGGTAAATCCCAACAAAATTGGAAAGAAGAAAAGTCACATGTCTCAAACAGCATTATTCCTTGCTGGGTTTTAAGTGCCTGTGGGGATCTAACAGAACTACGTTTCCACAGGGCACTGTACCTGGGGCATGAACTGTCGATTCATTCACCCTGGTGTGAACGACAAAGGAAACTACTCCTTAATCTCCAAGCCTGAGCCCTTCTCCCCAAATGGAGCTCCTCCCATCGGCCCTCACCCACTGATGCCAGCCAATCCTTGGGTATGGACATCTGTTTTATGGATTTATGGCTTCTGCACATAGCTTTTGTCTCCTGTTCTGGAAGTGAAGATGATTTGGGTTGGTTTTTATTTTGTGAGCTAATAACTTGGGAACATTGGTCACTATCCAATTCATCAGTTGGATGTATGATATTTTAAAAGGTTGTCTTGTAGTTGCTAGTAGAGCAGAATAATTTTCCATGTGTGTCCCAGTTTGTGCCCTGCTGATACATCTCCGGAGCGTCTGGAGGTACTCCGGGGTAACTGGGTAGCAACGCATGAGTTTGCTGCTCAAAACTAATGTCAGGTGTGTGTCTTCTTCCTCTTCTTGCCTTTCCAACAGGGAGGACCAGTTGTTGATGAAATCTTACCTCCGCCCCCTCCGGACCCTCCAACAGAAAGTGCCTGGGAGAGAGGACTCCGGCATGCTAAAGAGGTAAATGCCATCCTCAGGAAGCATGGTGATGTCTCCTAAATCCAGTTGCCTGTTTCGCAAGAAGCTTTTTTTGGAGCATGTAGCTTCTTGTTCTTTCTAAGGAACTTTCCTTTTGCCTTTAAACCTGTTAACTGTGTCTTGTTGTATATCACAGTTGTACAGTCAGGAAACGCTGTCAACTAGGTTTGGTGTTTTCATATGACCATGAGCTAGGGGGAGTTCGTGGCCTTGAAGTCAAAACCTCTACAAAGCAAACCTTTCTAAGCTGGGCTAATTTCCTTTACTTCGGTACCTGTCTCTGTAGCATGTATCCATGCGTCTGATCGTTGCAGAAAATGGGGTTAGCATGTGTGAAACTTTCTTCTTCTGTTCTGAGCTGATGGAACAGTGAATTACATTTTGTACCTGAAGGAGAGTCCAGTGTCTTACACATTGAGACCTGGGCAGAAGAAGGTTGTTTTAGCCAAAGGGCAGGTTTCTCCCAAGTGAAGGATTTTTAAGACTGCAGTTTCTCTGGGTCTCAGAAATGGTCTCTTTACAATGTTTTTTTTATATTATGGCAGGTATTAAAAAAGGCAACTATGAGAAAAGAGCAGGAGCCTGACTTTGAGGAGAAGAGGTTCACTGTGACTATTGGAGAAGACGAGCGTGAATTTGACAAAGAAAACGAGTTCTTCCGTGACTGGAATTACCGCATCACCAGAGATGTCAGAGATCCAGCGTAAGTCTTGGTTTTGCTACATGGAATAGACGGGGGGAAATGTAGTACAAGATGGCAGTCTTCAGTTAACTTCTACAGACTGGAGAAATGCTTACCTCAAAGTGAGAACAACTTCCATTAAGCAGCATGTGCACCAGTTAAATGTGAGCTGCCTCCACTCACTCCAGTTCACACTGCCTTCATTTACAGTCATTTTTAAACCTTTCTGCCTTCAGTGTTGTTGGCACACTGGTCCCTCAGGGGCATTGTCTAGTTGTGCATTGCCTGTGTCACACCAGTGCATTCTTCCAATTGCTTTTCCTCTCGTTTTTCTTATTCCAGCCCATGAAATTTTTAAAACTGAAGCTGCAGAGTTGGAGTAGGGTCCACGAGATTTTGGGCAGCAGCGTTACTGTCTCAACTATCTGGGTGTTTATTTGCAAGGGCATTGGCACAGCAACTGGTCTTGAACATTTTGACCAGTCCCAGATAAACTGTTGAGTAAGACAGTGGTCAGAGATTAAACCCCTTAGCTGCCAGGGCATAGCCTGGGCCAAAACAAACACCCTAAACTTAAGTGCTTAGATGATTGGGTTTTTTTTTAAGGAGGTGAAATGTAAAATGGAGACCTCATACACACTCCTGTTATGTCTGAGAGCAGGTAGGAGAAGGTGCAAGGGTGAATTAGTCAGCTCTGGCAAGCTTGGTTAGTGGTTCTCAAGCCAAGAAATCAAATGGAAAAAGATTTTTTGAGAGGACTATATTCTGCAGGATTACAGGTGAATCTGTTTCTCTTGCTCATACATCCTCTGTTCTTCCTACACATACAGACTATGGAAACACTCCCACTCACAAAGTGTTGCAAGGCTTGATTCTGTCTGTTTTAGAGTGAATGAGTTGCAAAAAAAAACCTCTGGAAAGGAATAAGGAGTAGGTTAAGCTTTTGTCCCTTGATTTGCTGTGGAGTGCAGTTCTTTTCCCCATTTTAAATTCTGCAGCCTGAAATAAAACAGTTGCCTTGTATTAATTTTTTCATGGGTAGAAATATGTCTGTTGTATTTAACAGAACAAGGTCTTCTGTTCCTCTGAGAAGGCTCTCAGTTGCACCTGGGACATATCACGAGTGCTCTGTGGGTTGACTGTACAGTATCTTTATTTTATGACTGTATATGGAAACTATCATCAGCGTTCTGGTTGTTTTGTGCTACTGTCTCGCTGATGCAGGAATTGTGTTAGGTACAGAACTTTCTGGTTTTCATACAGTCAAGGAAAATAAATGTTTTGCATGTTGCCAATGTTAAACAACTTAAATGGAATTCCTGTAAATTCAGGCATTTTTATTGTGGCATTGAAATATCTTCATTGCGTGTAAAGGCTGAAGTTATGATGATGCTGCTGCTTAAACTCCAAAAATGGTGATTTTTCTCACATGCACCTTATTGCACAGACCTTGCAGCAAACTAACTACTGGCATGTTAATAAATGCTTTGAGGACTGTCTTGTGACCTATGGAGATGTCTAAATAGTTCATGAATCCCTTTTTCTTTTTTGAAAAACTATAGGGAGGTGGACATCAAAGAAAACATTAACTATGGGTAAGCAGGTCTTTGATTCCAGTACTGTTGCAACTGTAAGAAAATGTTCCCTTTCCTTTTTCCATTGTACTTCTTAAAACTTCCTAGGCCACAGACTGCTGTCTCATCTGATGTGGTGGGCAGTTTAACTGAGTGGATGTATTTGATTTTTTGGGTGATACCAATTATTTGCCTAAGCATTTAAGCACCGCATTATCTAAATGCACAGCAGTTAATTAAACAAGTTAAATGATTGTTTATATGAATAAGAAGTCTGCAAAAGTTACAGGAAGGGAATGGGGAGATTTGGAGTTGAGTCTGTGTTAAAGAGTTTTCTTTTTGATGTAGCTTGAGATTTTTTTGTATCTCTTCGGACACCTGATGTCACTGAATCTAGGCTGTTGTCTGGTTGGCATCAGGAGTTTCTTGCTGGATTAAATATCAGTGTTCAGGATTAGCTGGTATCTTTCCCTTGGCTTGTTTCAGACAAAAGTGGAAATCTTAAACCATTTAAAAGCACTGGAACAAAAATGCAAGTAGCAGCTTGACTTGCAGGGCAGCACTTACATCATAGCCAGTTTTAGATTATTTAACGGCTTTTAAAGTGCGAAAGTGGGCCCTTTATTCCTCTTACGTACAAGTCAGAGTCTCATTATGGATAATGTGGAATTTGGGAACATTTGTTTTAGTCTGCCACTGACTCCTCTGTGGCCCTGGAAGTTTCTTGTTTCCTGTACCCACCTCCCTGTCTTTACAATGGATGTGATATTTCTACTCCAGGTGGCTGGCAGGGATTGGATGTTGTTGAGTATGAATTAAAACCATTTAATAATGTTAATAGAATTCATACAATGGAGGAAACCTTGCAGATTTAAGGAGGGTGGGGTTTAAATCCCTTTTTGACCCAAAAGTTACTACAGTTTTACAGTTGGGCAGCATGTACCGTGTGCTTGCGCGTTCATTTGTGTGCTTGGGGGGCCAGGGCCCATTTTCCCCAGAAGAATATGACCTGCATATGCAGTTATCTTCATTACATGCAGTAATTCCAGGTATCAGGGCAGAGCATTGCTGGCCTGCCCCAAAGTTTAACTTCCCCGGTGGAATGCTCAGCCACAGCTCATGTCCTGTGCTGGTGGCAGCGGGATGCACCCATCATTTCTGGTGGCAGGGTGGGTAGGAGATCACCATCCGTTCCACTTCAGATGTGAGAATGCTTGAGATTAGTTCTGTGTGCATGAACAGAAAACACAGCTCGAAATCAATGAGGCAAAACATGTTCTGTTACATTTGCATACATTTGAAGTAGCTATAAAAAGCATTTTTACCACATTGATTTGAAAGGCTGAATTTGGTGTTTAGCATTTTTCTTTTGTGTTTATCAAGAAAAGTTTATGCTTTTCTTTGATAAGCTTCACTTTAAAAAGCCTGTCTGTTTGCAGTATGTAGAAAATAAACCACTGTGTATGATCATGCTCAGTTGAACGTGTTTTTTCTTGTCACTGCACAGTGACTAAAACCTGAGCTAGAATACGTAGCGTTTCTGTGTGGGGACAAGGTGATGCTTCCCTTTCTAACCTTCCCTGTTTTTCATTGTAGGCTTGATCCTTATACAGATCCCTATTATGACTATGAAATAGAACGGTTCTGGCGTGGTGGGCAGTATGAGAATTTCAGGGTTCAGTATACAGACCCAGATCCATACCGTAACTACAGAGTAAGTAAGGTAATATGCCTTTCCGTGCTTCTCCTTTCAGCTTTCTTCTAGGTACTTCTGGTGCTTGTCGTGTTTCCAGTGCAGGGTTGAAACAGGCCTTGTGATGGACGTTCAAGATGCTTAATCTTACAGATAGTTAAATGTTGGCTTAATTACTGCACAGAACACACTCACTCTGAGTGCCAGGGGTGGGAGGAGGTTCTGTTGCAGTGTGATGAAGGCATGTTTAAGTCGGGAAGATGTTTCCTCTTGCTGGCAGCATCTCTGCATACCAGCCTCATGCAGCCACATCTTCAGCCGTTCTTGGACATGTCAGGGGAGTGAGGGAGTTTCCAGGAAATAACCTTACTGTGGTTTGCTTGTTAGTTATTGGGACAGAAAGGACTGGATCTGGATAGGCTTGCTTAGTGTGCAGACAGAGGTTCCAACATGACTGTCCACTGCTGGTGGAGTTCTGTGTTAGCTGATCAAGTCAGGTGAGAAAAGCCCCCAGCCAGCTGCTGAAATCCCAGATCAGTTGGTGGTGTAGTGCTGTAAGTTACTGAGCTCCATGAAAATAAGGCTATAAACCCTTTCCCTCCGCTTCCTTTTGCACTTATGAGGCATGTTGTGCCTCTAGAGTAGTGGCAAAAAAACAGTAAGGCCTGCTCAGTGGGGAGGATTTCAGTGGTAGAAGTAGAAAGTGGCTTTCATTTTGCTGGGAGACCTTGCTGTTCTGCAGAAGCAGCGCATAAACAGGAGCCTGTCCTCGCTATTGTTGCACATGCTGCACCATCAATTATTTTCATGGTGCTTGTTTGTACAGTTAATCAGCTAAACACGATTAGCAGTGAGAGTAAATACTTGTAAACATCAATACATTTATTTAATAAGCGTAATAAGCCAAATTAATCTTTGACAGTTGCCTTTGAAAATTACAGCTGAGTATGATGTATGCTTTGCTCCTTTCCACTTTCTGCCTGCTCAGCAGGCAGTGTTGGCCAGCAAGCTCCGCATTTATCTGTCTCAACGCTTTGCTCTGACAAGGGAGGGTGTCTGTAGTTCCTTGTGGTCCAGGACCTTGGTACCCGCTTTGTTAGGGGATGTTACCACACAGCGATTTCTCTGTTCTTTTTTGAAGGAAAGAGAGCGAGAACGCGAACGGGAAAGGGAGAACAGGCAACGAGAAAGGGAACGCGAGAGGGAGCGGGAGCGGGAACGGGAGCGGCGCCAGAGGGAGCGAGAACGGGAAAGGGAACGGGAGCGCGACAAGGAGCGCCAGCGGCGGAAAGAGGAGTGGGAACGTGAGCGCGAACGGGTGAAGAGAGATGAAAAAGACAGGCAGCACAGGGACCGGGACAGAGACCGGGACCGGGACAGGGAACGGGAAAAGGAGAAAGAAAAAGCCAAGCCCCGGTCCCCGCTGCTACCAAGGTAAGTGTTGGCTGGAATTCAGACTTGTCATTTTATCTGCATTGTTTTATCTGTGGATCGTGAACCAGGGTGATGGTGATCAGAGTGGGGGAGATCGCTGTTTCCCGCAACTCTTCAGTAAAGCGGTGGTTGCGGGAGGAAGGCAGGGCTTTAAATGAGCCTTGTTGGCCACTAAGTGGAGCTAAAACACCAGGAAGAACCGAGTGTGCATGACCTGTCTGAAAGGAGAGCATCTGTCTTTTGGCCTGTAGGTATGGAAATGTTCAGCTTGTCCCTGTTCCCTCGAGGCTAGAGCATGTCTTGGGAGGCTGGCTGAGTCCCCAGTGCTGGGGGTGTCCTTCAGATGGTGGCGGCTTTGACAAATCTTCTTTGATAAGAGGCAGGGCTGGTTTGGGAGTTTGTGGATAGCAAGTGTATCTGGAGATCTTTTAAGTTAAACTCAACAAAGAGGCTAGAAAATAGAGAAGGATTGTATGCCTTGAAATGAGTCTGTGCTAGCTGCTATGGTGGAATGTGATGTGGAGCCGGGTTTCTGCCTCGGACTGCCAATTTTCTCTGAAAATCCTAGTTCTGACCTGTGTGTAAGAGAAAAGTGAACCAGGTAGCCTAAAAGTCTAGGAATTTCAAAAGTGATTCCTATTCTGTTTGTCTGACAATTATTTAAGTACTGTGAATTAGGCATATTTGTAAAGCACTGTATAATTATCACTGCAGAATATAGAACTTGTCTTATGAAAAACTCTGGTGTCACATGTGTTGTGGACACACAAGTATGTGTATCTGTGTGTTGGAGCAAATTGGGGTATGGGGAAGCTGTTTCCCAGGTCATATTTGACCTTCTCCTTCTGCCTGATGTCTGTGGTGTTTCTTGAGCACTAGAGGAAGGTGTGAAACATCATGAGCATGGTGTGTTTTAACAAACAACAGTGCTAAGGTGGCCCTGAATGGGTTGCTGCATGGAATTGTGTGGTTTCGGGTGGGAGCAGGGTTTTGTCTTGAATCTGATCCTAAATTTTTATTTGCATTACCAGAAGGAAATGTGATTTTTGACGGTGACCTTTTTTTTTTCCAAGAGGAAGTCACAGTTTCAGAACAGTTTGAAGGTGTCTTGTGAGCACTTTGGTGCCATAGCAGAGTGGTTACAGGAGTGTATTCAATTACATGCTACATTTAATTATAATCTTCACTTACAACCATAATTTATGCACCTTAATTACCACATTTGCTGTCGGTTCTGCTCTTGTTCAGTTAGTGCTGGAAGAGATCTTGCTGTCCAGAGCTATGTGATGATGATGATGAAAGTGATATCAGATGATGGACAGCTCAGGTTGTTAGTCATTAACAGTCACTGTGACTGCAGTCACTGCACAGTTCAGTGTGTTAGCTGCTTCTTCCTTTGACACTCATGGGGCAGGGATTTGTGGGAGCTTTTGCTCTTAGTGCTGCCCAGGGTTTGCTGGGCAGGAGCGGTGGCCGCGTTCCCCAATCTTGAATCCGTCTCACCCATGTAACCATGTGTGTGAGTTGAGAGATGCGATTTGTGGTGTTTGTGATACATGCTTTGTGAATACAGGTTCCCTACTTCTTGCCCATGCCCCTTCTCTAGCATAAGCACTATTTAAAGGAGCTTTAAAAGCTGGTGACAAGAAGCATCATTTTTATGTTGAATAAGGAGCTAGTATTGAGCAAAAAGCTTTAAAATCTCCCCGGAAAATCTTAGGTGAGCACCTACACGCAGTATCTCCTCCTAGGGAAGAATGGAATTAATGGCAGTACTTATCCCATTAAACTGAAAGCCCTGCTTGTTAAAGGCAGCTCTCCAAGTACCCTTAATGGTTCTTCAGTTCTTGCTGTTGAAACCCATATCAATGCGAACACTCTTACTGAAGCATTTACAGGTGTATGGGTGTTTGCAGAGAAAACAAAGCTGCAGAAGTAAGTTTTGAAAAAGCTTTTCAGCAAAGTGAATACATGAGTCCATTTCTTTTCCCTTGGAGAAGACATCTCTCATCCAGCAGCTTGTTTCCCTACACAGTATTCCCCAGAAGCCTCCATCACACCTGCAGTGTGACTTGGCTCTGGACGGTGCCGTTTTGTCCCGCATAACCTTTTTGACAGACTCCAAACTTCTTTGTGGGAGTCGGAGCTGTCTCACCTTTCCTCTGAATACCTTCATGCCATGCTGCAGAGGGTCAGGTTTGGGACTTTGGGATTAAACAGCTCCCGAGTTTTTTTGATGTGTAAAGTGCTTGTGATTGCTTCACACTTCCTGGACAGCAGGATGCGTGATAGTGGCGTTGCACTCACCTATGGGTGTATTTATAGACTCCGGGCTTTCCCTAATTGCTAGATCCTAGCTTTTGGCAAGTCCGGCCTTTCCAGGCATCATAGTGCAATGGATGAGGGCTGGTTCTGCCCAGCTGCAGGCAGCTGCCCGTTAACATTCCTGCACCAAAGGCAGCACCGAGCCCACGCGGCCCTGCTCTTCACTTAGTAATGAGCTGGGGAGATTGAAAAACTGCTCCACAGAGGTTGTGCAACAGGCCACGAGCTTTGCCAAAGGCAGAGCTGAGGATGTCTGTAATTACAGGTAGATGCCAGTCTGTCCATCAGTTTGAAGCTCGCTCAAGTAGAGGCTGGAACAAACCGATGTACAGACTGTGGATTTGAAAGGATGAAAGAAAATGAAAAGCAAATAGCCAGGAGTATGGAAACAAATTCTCCTTCCTTTATATTGAAAAGTAGGAAAGCTTAATCTGATCTCTAAACAACAGCAGAGCAGTTATGGGTAATAACACAGAGGACTTCCTGGCATCACTGGTTGCTACAGATGAGGAGGATTAGAATTTAACAACAAACAGTGATTATAAACCCTAATGGACTTGGTGGCAAATGCTTCTCCTTGAACCTTTTAAAAGAGGCTGCAGTGTTTAGGCTTCAGGTAGGATTGTCACGTGTGGATTGGGCTCTTCTCTTCTTTGACAGAGTGTGCAGTTGCTGCTTTGTGCTTTGGGTTGGTTTTTTTTGCCACCCCCCCCCCCCCCAAGCTTAAGATGAGCACTCAAAGAAGTTTATGATCTGAGATTGCAATGCTAGTAAAATTGTTCCTCCCCCTCCTCCTCCTCCCTCCTCAGGCATTGAACACTTAAAACAAGCCAGGACACTTTATGATTGACTGGAGGGATAACTTGGCTGTCTGGCCTCGTGTTCCCCATCTCCAGAACGAGTTCTGATGCCTCAGGCTGTGACTGATTTTGCTGAGTGCAAAATTTCTCGTTTATATCTCTGTCTTGCCACTGTAGCTCCCTGCTGTGCAAAGCATTTTGGGGATAAAGAAATGCCATGAAATGTTAGTTGAAGAAACTTAGAGCAGTGCAGGATGATGTTACCCAGACTGCCAGACTCAGCTGCAAGCAAAGGCCCTATCCACAGTAGTATTACTTTGCTTTAATCCTTCTATTGTTGCATAGGTCTTTATCCTGCTATCACTCAAGTGAATCTGATTGTTTCAGGGTCACATTAAGCAACAGTCAGTGTCATGGGACCTGATAGCGGTTATATTTCCAAAGCACCAAGGGATGTTGAGGGGTTGGACCCACTGGTGAAAGCAGCAGGCTCAGTATCATTGCCACATTTGCTTTGGTGGCGCTAGGTGGTCCTCAATCGTGTAAGGAAGAGGAGGGAAGCACTCCTGTGCTGCAGGTCTATGAGCTGGATGCTGTTTTCTTTCCCACCAGGGTTTCCTTTGCAGGAGATGCTGTGGGCCCTGGTGAGAAGCAGCATGGCAAAACGAGCCTTTGGGTGAGGTCTCTGTCTTCTCCAGGCCTTGAAGTTTGTCCTGAAAGCTGACCTAAAAGCTATTTCCATGCAGACAGGTTTGGTCAGAGCCCATGATAATTCTGTGCTGGTGCCAAGAAGGGCGAGGACAAGGTGGCTGTTGTCTTCAGAGTTGTTCCAAAGGCTGACAGGAGGTGACAGCAGCTCTGAAGCTGCCAGGAAGGAGCAGTGTCTTGGTGAACCATGCCGTGATTATCACACACACAACGGTTGTTTTTTTCTGGAATGAAAAAGACTATTGATGGAGTGCACTTATGCAGCCATTAAGATACAGAAATAACACCTGCAGGCAGGGACACAGTGACATTTAAAGCAATGTCAGAAAGTAGCAAGTCATTAAATCCTTTGTAAAACCCTTCAAGCAAGGAGCACTGTGCTACTTTGCAGCTTCTGTTAAGGTGTCAGTAGCCCTCAATTGTGAGATGCTATATAAAGCTGCAGACCCTGGGACAAAAGATTATGCTATCACACTTGTGTTGTTTTTCCAAGCTAGCTCAAGTTGACTTGCAGAAGGTTGTTGTTAATCTCTGGGCTGAGCAAGTTAATAAGCAGGATAACCTGGAGTCTAAAATCAATGAATGCAAGTTACCCAGGGCTTGCAAGTTAGAAAGTGATAGAATGAGGTTGATTAGATAGAGGAGTGGCAAAAGTAAGGGAATGCAAATGGAGTGATTCATGACTCTCTATGTGTGTGATCATAAACCAACTGAACTCGTTTTTTGGAAGAATCTGTAATTCTAAGTGTTCCTGGGTCTTCATCATCTTCTCCAGCAGCTTCTGATGGTCTCCCCATGCTGCTGTCTGGTTCTGCTCCCTGGTTTTTGTGGGGGGTCTCAATGAAAGCAGCTATCACTCAAATAGAGCTAGGTGTTTTGGTGGGCTTAGCAATAGCATCCTATCCTGTTGCATAAAGGTGGTGTGATAAGCTGGTGGATTTTGTCTTCTTTCATGTTCCCCTGTGGAAATATAGTCTGTTTCTTAAAAGAAATACTCTGTTTGTCCTAACACAGGAGGGAGAGCAGGCAGGAAAGACAACTCTGTGCTCTTCCTGGTTTCGAGTCAGGTACTGGGAAGACCCTGCAGGGCTCTGAATAGGTCTTACATCCACGAGAAGCTACCAAGGGGGAAAAGCAGCCTCTGTCAGGAGGCATAGGTTTGCTCTCAAGGCGTCTGCACCTTCTCTGGGCAGCTTCTTAGAGTGAAGATAGCAAAGAGAAGCAAGTGGCCCCAGGCTGTTTGGTTTCCCGGGCTGAAACAAGGGGGTTTGACTCCAGCTGGAGCAGAGCTCTGGGCCTCCATTGCACACAACAGGTCTGCTATGCTGCCTTCAGCACTGCCCCGTGCAGCACTGCTCAGAAGAGGATTTCCCTGCTCCCCACATGCAGAACATGCCCTGTGCTGACACTGTGGTTCTTTGGACTCGTAGTTCAGTGCCCTGTATGGTAACACTGCGGTGATAAGCACCATAACTTGTTTACATCCCTGGTTTTGGGGGTGCAGTTTCCAGCCAGAGCAATGCAACCTGTTTAGACAGCTTCACTTTCATTTCTGCTCACATTTCATTTGGGAAATTCATGATAATTAAAACTCTCTATGAAGCAAATTGGCAAAACTTCTCAAAGTTCTCCACAAAGCATTTCTGTTGGCTGGAGTTTTCATTAGTCTTCATGGTACTTGAGGTTCTGCCTCCGCTTCCACAGTAGAAGGGTTTCGTAACCCTGAATCAAGATGAAGGGCATCGAGTGACTCAGATGTGCCTCTCAAGGAATGTGTTTTTCTTTGGCATTTCAGAGATGGAATTACTGGAAAGATCTCCCACACTGGATTTTATTAAGATCTTGCAAAGACCGGGGCAGAATCACTGCGTGCGGGTACCTCTCATTTAGAGGAGGCTCTCAAGGCGTCAAATGCTCAGCCCTTAGGGTAGATCGCATCTGGGATATGTTTATCTACCTGCTGTGATGATTTCATACTGCAGGTTCAGATTGTATCTCCACTATTTAATTTCAAAGCCTCTCCCCATCTGGCTTTGAAGAAATCTTTCTTTTTTTTTTTTTTTAAGCAACTGATAACTCTTTTAGATTGAAACATCTTGAGAAAAGCATATTCTCTGCTAATGCTTCACCAGCATCAGTTGGCACCGGCTCCAAGGTTCAGCATTTCCCATCGTAGCTCCACATAGGTGGGTTTTGGGAGCTCTTGTCCATCTCAGTGTAAGTGCTTTTACTGTGCCATGGACACTGGACACTGCTGGGGTTTATCTTGCAGTGATTGCAGGTCCCTTTGCAGCTGCTTGGGCACATGGATCCGGTCATTCCTCGAGTCCGCTTCCTCTGGAAAATTCCACTGACAGCGCAGGGAAGCTGCGGGTGCTGACGCAACGCTTTCCTGCAAGAAACCAAACGGCTTTTAAGTCATCACTGGACTTTCCTCCCTCAGAAAACCGAGCTGTAACTGCCGGCCAAAACAGTAGCCCCGGAGCCAGCCTGACGTCACCCTCCACCGTAGGTGATAAGGTTTGCGTTACTTGTGGGAGCCGTGTCCCACGGGGAGGGGGAAGAAAGGAGCCACTTTCCCCAGGAAGCTTGTTTTCCCCCTCTAAGATTAGAAATGCTTTGGTGTCATTCACACAAGTACACGAGGAGGAAAACTTGAGCCGTGCAGCTCCGCTCTTCCCCCTTTGCCTCCACGTCCTTGTTGAATTCAGTGACGTGCTTCAACCAGGGTTTATTTGGGAGCCTGAGCGCGTGCAGTTGGGAGCTGGCTGACCTACGCTGTGGTTTGCCTTGCCAGCTGGAGCTGCCTTTGTTCCTCCTCTCGTTGCCAAAGCCACGTTCAGCTTCAGTTCTCCGCTTGATTGCTGTAATTAAATTCGAGCCAAATATGCATTAACGTGTTCGTTCTGGAAAATAAAGCATTTAGTTATTTTTAAGGTTAAAATGGGCTTCGGAAATAGCTACGCTCTGCAGACCTTGCTCGTGCCCTGGTGACGCAGGATGCAGCTCCTCAGGGCTCTGCAAGGAAATTAAGGTGCTTTTGATCAGTCTGTCTTGTCAGTCTCTTTCTCCCTCTCTAATTCATTTGATTTTTAAAGCCTCATGGCATGGGTTTACCTAATTAGGGTGTTAATTCTTAAATATTTGAGATGTTTCCCAAAAATGTGGTGGAAAAAGAGACCAGGATTCACACACATGCTTTGGTAGCCTTTGCCAGCCACACTTTATGCATTGGGTTTGCCTCCAGCACCAGCCTGGGTAATTCTGCTGGGTTGAGGATAAGCTCATTTGAAGCACCGTGAGCTGATCTCCAAGCTCACCACCATGAAGCAGTCAAGCTTTTTCTCTCCTTTCCCTCCTCTGTTCATCATGAGTCAGTTCCTGCCTTTGTTCAAACCCTACTGGTTGGATTTGCAGCAAATTGCTTTTGTTTTGTTCCTCTTTCTGTTGAATTAAGGAGTTGAGTTGGCACCAGGAGAGCTCCAGACAGAGCCAGATCCAGCACAAGACAGGAAGGAGAAAAATCAGTTATAAGAGTGAAAGTGAGGAGGAAGCCTCCTGCTTCTTGGGATCAAACACATCGCTCAACCCACCCAGCATGAAGCATGCGGAGCAACTATTGCATTCAGCATAGCTCTGGGCAGCCTTCCTGCCTGGTCTGGGCCGGGAGCCACAGGCTGGTAAATGCTGCCTCTTTCCAATGAGCTTTCCTCTACAGGCCTTAAGGCTTCCTCCACTTTCATCCCAGCAACTGCCTGGTATCAGTGTGTGGCAGTAAATGTGATTTGGAACACTGACTATTGTGGGCTGCCAGCCTCTAACAGTCTCTCTGGTGAAACTCACGGAGGCTGTAACTGAGATGTTAGTCTAAGGTGGATGGTGAGGATCTTGGCAGTTGCTCCAGTTCACTGTCAGTTCTGACTCCTGAATTCCACTGGGGGAGACGAGCCAAATGGCATCAGATAGCAGTCATTGTGTTAAGTTGAACAAGTTTGTTTGGTGATGCTACATGTTGGGCACGCAGGTAGCTCTTGAGGAAAGACTTTGAAAATGTCCTGACACGAGCATCATCTTTCTTTCTTGGCTGTCATATGGTAACATATTTACTGCTGAGTCAAAAAGCCAAAGCATAACCAGAAACGAGGCTTTCTGTTGTGGTTTTCCTGGGGTAAAAACCTTTCCTCCAGAAAGTGACTTCATCGAGAGAGAATTGCATCAAACCAGGTAATAGGTGCAAGTAATGAGATTTGCTTTCCTAGTCATCTTTGCTCCAAGCTCGCGCCCAGGTTGTATTGTTCAGCCTAAGTTGTTCCCACGTGGGGTTGGAGCTGAGGTACAGCTGCTGTTGGATGTGAATTGGGCAAGTTTGGGGGCTTTTGTGAGAGAGACACAGAATAAGTTTGGTAGGAGAGTTTTCTGTCTGAAAACTATTGTTGGAGAGAGGGGCAAGGGTTTTTGTTGGCTTTCACATGTATCACATCTCTTCCTCCATTCTGCTGTTCTTGATGCTGGAGAAGCTGTGGCTGCCCCATCCCTGGCAGTGTTCAAGGCCATGTTGATGGGGCTTGGAGCAACCTGCTCTAGTGGAAGGTGTCCCTGCCCATGGCAGGAGGTCTGAGCTAGATAAGCTTTAAGGTCCCTTCCAGCCCAAGCCAGTCTGTGATTCTGTGTTGACTGTTCCCAGCCTTCTTATCTCCTGATTCACACTTAGTTATTTTGATGGTACTCTAAAGGTCAAGATGGCTTCAAAATGAGTTTGTATTACATCTGCTGGAAGGAGAGCTTCACCCTGGCTACAAATACTTAAGTGTTATCAGAGTATAAATAATAAGTCCAGTTTATCTCAACCCCATATTCAGGGTCATGGTCTTCCTCTGTGATTAGATACTCAGATACAGTTGTGGCTGTAATATTTAAACCTAGACCAGTCTACTGCAGATGACTATGTGCTGTGCTAAATAGCGTACATTAGAGCAGCACTAGAAAGGATGATCATGCTGAGTGAAGATGCTAGTGAATAATGCTGACCCATAACCCTGCTTGGGACTCTCTCACTAGACAGCAATTTTGTGTTGCTAATACGTAAGTGACCTGTTCTGAAGCTGGAATGAGACGTGTGGGAGAGGTGAATGTGAAAGAAGAGTTTGTCCTCCCGTAAAACTCTGTATATACTGAGATAGATGTGGGAGAAATTGCTGGACTTAATCAGCAGCATAGGGAAGGAGTAAGATGCTGCGCTGGACTTTAAAGTCAGCATGTACAAGTTCTGGAAGAGGTGAGAGGCCATAGGAGTTCTAACTGTGTTTTAATACAGCCAAGTGAGGAGCAGATGAAACTTGTTAGTGACTAGTGAAGCCTTCAAAGGGCTGCTGATGAAGAGCTCTAATTATCCTGTTGCTGTTGAAAAAGTATTGTGGCAAGAAACTCTGTCCATAGGATTATTAGAAAACTTGGAGGTTGCTTTTTATCTGAAAAGGTAGAGGAAGTTGTGTGGGGAGTGGTTGCTTCAGTCCTGTGACTAATGGGGTGGTACTGGCTGAACCCAGCGATGGAAGGTGCCTTTCCTCCCCCAAATCCTCAGAGATCTCATTGCTTTGAGAAAAGGAATAAAGGCGCTATTACTGATAATTTGATGAGCACAGGAGCCTTCATAAACCTTTCAGCAAGAGCAAGCTTTGCTTAAAACCCAAGAGGGAAGGTTATAAGCAGGTACTTTAACAGTCATATGCAGGTTAGAGTGAGGGCAAGGAAAAATCCCAGGTTTTATCACCCATAGATAAGAGAGGTAATAAAGTCTAGGCCGGAAGAAATTTAACTCATCCTGGAATACTTGAAGTATCCGATGCAGGTGCTGAAAAGTTAGCCCTGAACTATTCTCAAATGGTTGTAGGGGAGAAGGGAACCCCGGGCAACCAAAGCAAAAGAGGAAATAGAAGTAGAGCCCTTGAAAGGCAAGGGAGGAGATGGAGGGTATCTAATATCATAGTTATCAACAACAGAGCACATGTTCAATGGTGTTTGTAAGCACTTAGAGAATAATAGGGTGATAAAACAGCCATTATGAACTTCTTTATGCTTAGTTGGTGAGGTAACCATCCCCTTTGTAAGGGTAAAAACAGATGGATGTGTCTTGGCTGTGGACTTGTGACACAGGCCCACATGATGTTCTGATGAGAGAACTGTAGGAGCGTGACTGAGGCTGAATCCCTTTTCTTAATGCCTACTAGTTGTTTCCAGCAGTTTGCTGTATCGAGGCAGTGTTTCAGATGCACACTTGATGTCCTTAGTCTACCTCTGTGTAGTATTTTCAGCAACTGCCTACCAGGTTTGGGTTGCTCCAGCTGTAGCAACTTGACGTAAGTGTAGGAAGAACCAGATTTCCTGTTCCATTCCCTCTCACATCTGTTTCTGCCCACTCTGTGGAGGCCAAAAACCAAAGCTGAAATCAGCTGGCAGGTTGCTGCTTGGTCAGTATAACAAAGTAGTTGATAAAACTCACAGGTAGTGCTGTTTTGATGGGCTTGCAGTCATTGATTGACAAAATGATAGCTGCTGTAACATGTCATCACTCCAAAGTGATGCTGAATATCTCACAGTGGAGGTTAAGAGATAGTATTGTTATAAATGATGGATTTCTGAGATGTTTTCCTGGTCCTGTGTTTCTATTAGCCTTTATACACATACACACACACATATATATTATATATATATATGTATATATATGAATTAATCCTATCTGCTTCTGTCTGCTTTCCAGCCGTCAACCAGAGCCACCAAAGAAGGAGAAGGAGGCAACCACAATTACCACCACTCAGTCGAAGAGAGCAGATGAATGGAAGGACCCCTGGCGCCGATCAAAGTCTCCCAAAAAGAAGCTTGGTGTGTCTGTGTCTCCCAGCCGTGCACGCAGGCGCCGAAAAACCTCTGCTTCTTCAGGGTCTGCTTCTGGCTCCTCAAGGTGAGTGAAGGCAAAGAGCATGTCGCATCCAAGCTGTGTTAATGTGTAAGGGAATGCAGTGCGGTGCTTTCTTGTCAGTGGAAGGTGTTTAGATGTTTGGGAAAGCAGTTTAAGACTCTTAGTAGCAGCTATGAAGACCAGCATATATAGGTAGTGAGGTGGAAGTCAAGGGGAGTATTTAATTGTGGGTGCTCTGTTGTGACCTGTTGAAGACTAAGAAAAGTCCTTGGAAAAATCACTCTTCAGATAAACTAGACCTGGTTGCAGACCACAAGATGAGTAACTCATCTAGATGACAGCTGACCTTAGTAGGAGCAGAAAAAGCTGGAAGCTGTAAACATTGGAGCCTGTTTGCTCCAGGAGTGCTTGGGAGATGAGGGGAGCCCAGGAAGGGCAGACTGGTGCTGCTAGGGGGAAACTGGGGTTGTGGAGGCTCAACACAGCTTTAGAGGGCTGAAGTGGAGCTTGGAAACCAACGGGTGTAAGCTTAAGGGAAATCCACCTTTCAGGAAGAAGCATCCTGAATTTAGGGGAGTTGAGGCATAAGCTGGATGCATTTTCTTTAAATGCTTGAACTTGAAGCTCCTGAAAAGGGGGGGAAAATGTATCAGAGAGGAATGAGGAACATGCCGAGTTGAAGATATGAATCTAAAAACCAAAGCCCTCCTGAAGCAGATAGCTTTTCTTGCTGGGATCACTGCACCTGAGATTTTTCTGTTATCTCCTGTGTGACCTAACCTATCAGGGGATCGTCAGGTGTGAAGGCATGAAAATGTGTGGAAGGAGTTCCTGAAGAGGGATGGAAAATCAGTAGCTAAGGGAAGGGAGGCCTGTTTGAGAGCACAAAGATGGTAGCAACAGCTAAAAGGAAAGGGTGGATGAAGGAGAAGCTGTAGTCCTGACAGGTCACTATGGATAAGTCAAGTAGGTTTTGGAGCAGTGTTTGAGAACTTGGGAAGAGCAAACAGGAAACAAGACCTTGGTCTCAGTAGACTTCTTGATAGGCTTTTAATCTAATATGTTTCTTTCAGGTCCTCTTCTCGTTCATCCACCTATTCTGGTTCAGGTTCCTCACGATCTCGTTCCAGATCATCGTCTTACAGCTCTTACTCTAGTCGCTCTTCAAGACACAGCTCTTTCTCAGGCAGCAGGTCCAGGTAATGACTCCTTGGATGTGGAAGTAATGATTTACGGCTTTCCAGACACTTGCTAAGAGCTGCTTGTGCTGCTGCTTAAAAGCAAATAGCCAAATCTTGAAATAAGACACTCAAACCACTTTTGTGAGTGAGGAAATACAATAGACTGCAAGGCAGCCTGCTGATTTTGTTGTTGAATGAAGCACATACATCAGCCACCCCCTTCTCGCCCCAGTGCTCCCACCCACTGTGCTGTTGTGGCTAGGTTCTTTCCCATGCCTGTGGTAGCTGAGCAATTGTAGAGCCTGGCTGAGATGAACTTTTCCATCATTTGCATTTTATGATTGGAAGAAGTTACCGGTATCTCTTCTCTATTGCACTGGAATTTCTGTTTAAAGAGGCAAATCATGTTTCTTTATTAAAGCAGTTGTGTCTTGTAATAGTCTTTATACTTCAAAGTAGCAGTTCAGTGTCCCATGCTGATTAAAGGCTCGTTTATTGCCCTGCCACTTCCTTGCCCCTGCAGACTGTAAGTCTGGAATATGCATAGTGGGAGAACTGGCTCCTTAGGCACCTCTTCAGAGCTGAAATCACACAGATGCCCAGAGTGGATCACACAGTTGATGTCAGTGTTGGAGATGTGGTTTCTCCTAGGAAAGGCTCAGGTGGGAATTATCTTGATGCAAGCACATAGTGTTTCTGGGGAGCAGGCTGGCCTTCCCCCATCCACCACATCCCTTGGCAGGACAGCACCAGGCAGAGGTGACACTCCAGTTAGATGCCTCTGTGGGAAGGCAGGAGAGTGAGGAACACCCTAACTGTTCTTCAGAAGGCAAATTGCCGAGGTGCCTGGCTTTCTGAAGTAGTAGGCTGCAACAAGGGTACTTCCAGCCTTGGTGGTGGGATGAATCACTCCAACGCCAGCATCTGGTGAGCTGTGTAAGTGACTTGCTTCTTTGGTCAGTCCTGATCTTGGGAAACAGCCTTTGCCCTTTGATCTGTTGGCTTTGATATACTCTGCTTGTTTGGGTTTTTTTTAACCCCTTTGTGTTCCAGAAGTTGTGGATACCCAGTTAGATGTATTATTGTCTTTCTCCCGAGAGTTTTCTTTTTCTCTGCTGTTTAAAGGGTAAACTGTACATGGAGTTACAGGAATATAACAGAGGTCAAAACAAATCATGCTGAAATTGCAAGTCAAAATCCTGCTTGTTTTCCCCTTATTTCTCCCTCAGAAGAGAATACAGAGAGTATGGAGAAAGCCTCGGGTGTTGGTATGGAATATCTGAGTGCCTCTCTTGCAGTCAACCCTATTTTTGACTTTTGTTTTCTACTTTTACCACTGTTCTGGTGACAGAAGTTAGTTCTGTTGAACAGAATCCAAATATAAAACTAGGATAACCTCAGACCCACAGGAACTAGGTCCTGGAATGCAGTCTCTAGCCAAAGGAGGGGGTGATGGCTGAGTGCAGTCTCTAGCCAAAGGAGGGGGTGATGGCTGAGTGCACCAAAAGCTGTCTCCAGTCACAGAGATCGATGTGTCCTTTCTTTCTAGGTCACGGTCCTTCTCATCTTCACCCTCTCCTTCTCCAACACCATCTCCACACAAGCCACTTGGGAAGGCTAAAGGGGATTTATTACCACCTGCTGGGAAAGGGTAAGGCTTCATCTCGATTCTGGTAGAGCAGTGCAGAAGAAGCTCCAAACAGGAGCCCAGTCCCTGAGTCAGACCCTTCCGGCCTGGTTGACAGCTTAAGGAAGAAATGGAAGGTGGAAAATATGACCTGTATAGAAGAGCGCTTAGCTTTGCATATTTAATTAAAAGATGACACTTTTACTTATTAAATCCAACTGTACAAGTAACCTTAAGTGTTATATGTATACACGAGTGTTTAAACACATGCATGATTTATTACTCAAACATTCTGTGTGTGCAGATATGTTTACACAGGAGCTATAAGAAAGTTTAGTTCATTCCTGTACTCTGGCTTTAGTTAATGTACAGCCTTGGAATAAAGAAATGGTTCAGCTTCATCTACTTCTACATTTGTCACATTGATGACAAATTAAAGCAGTACTGTAGGGGTGAAACTGTTTTTGGCAGATTATCCTAGCACTCCCGCTCTTTTAAATACTTGAAGCTGTTATTTCACAAACTCCTGTAATACATAGTAAATTATGGATACGTTGGCGGTGACACAACACCATAGTGATGTCACCTCTTTCAAGGTGACCTGCAAATAGATTACACCATGGGAATGCCCCTGAATTCTCCAGAATACAGGACAATCCCCTTTGCCATACTTCTCGTACCTAATTGACCTTCCTTTGTTGTTTTTTCCTTCTCAATTCAGAGGGTTCAACCCTTTCAGGACATGCTCTCTGCCTGCAGCGATGTCTTTACACCCTTCTGGTGCATATTGCAGTGCTGGTTTGGTGACACACGATACCAGCCAACCTGCACTAGTATGGGGATTGTTTTCGCTGCATAACACTGCATGTGCTTAATCCTGTGTTCTGCAGGGAATAAACACAGATACCCTTAAGCACAAGAGGAGGAATTAACAGTCTCTATTTTTGTATGCAGACGGCTGCCGCCTCCCCACTTAATACTAGGTGTGACATCAGTGCTGGGGATGTTGAGGAGTAACCAGCTATTAGAGCAGAGATTGGAGTGCTCTGAGCCCAGAATTGAGCAGTGCTGAAGAACCAAAGCACAACTCACATAGTGGAGGGTAGATAAAGTCTCAAAACAGTGTGTAGCGGTCCTCTGCAGTGGTGTTACCCACCAAGCATTCCACAGGGAAACTCAAGCCAAGGATGGGTCCTATGGGATCCATCTGCATACACAGGCTCTTTTGTACCCTGATCTTTGTAAGAGAGTGAAAAAGAGGATTTCTGCATAAACTGTGTTTGATTCTGAAACCTGACTGGCAGATTTTAAGTAGGTGTATGTGTTTTGGATAAAAATGCACAGAGTCAAACAGATAAGAAACAGTGATTCCACACGGTCTACTTCAGCAGTTAATTACAAGTCAAATGTCTCCAAAACTGGCTGTTGTAAAGTAACTTACGTCTGAAAAGGTGACTTGATTTAGAATGTGGGAAATGGATCCCTTTGGGGGGATCTGCATTGAGTGTGGTTTGGTGATACAGCAAGTGTCTGTAGCTACAGTAACCTGTGTAACATTCAGTCATCAACAAACACGAGTGCATTTCATCACTTTTTGAGAACATCTGTGGTCTGTACCTACGGATTTTGATGACAAAATCATGAAAACGTTCCTTTTGTAGTGAAAAATCTGTGAAGAAACTAGCTGCCCTTCCAGTCCTTCAGCCACTCACTAAAATTACAACAGCTGCACCTGAGCCAGCCAAACCCGGGGATAATCGAGAGGCAAGAAGGAAGGAACGTCAGACCAGGACTCCACCCAGGAGGTAAGAAAGCTGTGGGGTGGAGTGAGGCTTGATCTCCAAGTAGATACAGCAAATCCTGGGGTTCTCTCAGGTGTCCCCGACTGCAAGGGCTTTTCAGTATTAAAGGAGAAATCTGTTTCCTGGGGCAGGAAGGAAATGGGGAGAGAGGGAAGGAATTGGGGGTGATGCTAGTGACTAGCCACAGCGAATGGCTCCTGCCACTGAAGGCTGGCTGGGGAACGAATTAGGTGGAATACATTAAATGTGTCAAAAAGCAGGGTCTGCAGTGCAAAAAAAGGCATGTTTCAGAGCCGCTGGTTGCAGAGGCCATGCAGCAAGGAAGGAGAGGTGTGTTTGGTCCAGAGAGCAGACCTGATGTGTTGGAGTGGTGAGCTTTGTGGCAATGGGTTTGGACCATTTACTCAATGTCTGCCAGTGTGCAGGGAGTATTTGCGTGGTCCTGGGAGCTGGTTCATCAGCACTCAGTAGAACTACTGCAGGACAGGAGGGAAAAGTCCACTACTTTCACTCACCCCCATAGAGAACTTGCTGGCTCTGCTTTGTCTTCCTAGCTTCATCCTGTGTGACTAGGTTGAATGCTTCAAGTGTCCTGTTCTGTCTGTCCTCTTAACCGTTTCTGTTGCCTTTCTTCTCCCTTTGCATTTGAAATGAGAGAGACTTCTGATTTGTTTCAAGCGAGAGCACTTGTCTGTATTTAAACATGCTTATTGGCCTTAATCCATTGTACTGTATTTGAATGGTGTTTATGTGTCTAGTCTATGGAACCAAAGATTCGGTGCATAAGAAGTGTATATATTACAAATGCCTGGTTTATGGGCACACAAGGAGACTGATAACGTGTTATTACTGCAGTAAGGCATATATGCTTTTTCTAGAATGGAGTTTTCCATCATGAATGTGTCAGTGTGTTTTGAAGATGGCTGGAAATACTGTTTCCACTAAGGTTTTCAGAAGCATTCTGAGTCAGTTCTTCATTTTGTGCAGGATTACTTCTCCCATTTCTTCCCAGTAGCCAGAGGCTTGGCCTCTGAGCAGTTATGTGCCCATAGGTGAAAACAGATCACAACAAATTATTTTCTCTAGAAACTCCATTAGTTCTAGTTCCCATTTCACTTTAACTGGTTAATAATAATGTTGGATATCTTTATTCTTTATTCCAGTCTTGGGGTTTGGGATCTTGTTTTTCCGTGCTTATACCCACACAAACTCCAGTGTCCTCTAATCTCCCTGCTGTGCAAAAGACTGCAGCTCTGTTTATCTTAGTACTGGTGTGTTAGTCACAAAAAATGGGTATGATTATTTGTAAAGCCTGAAATACAAGGTAGTACCACTGTGTAGTTGCAGTTAGCAATTTCTCTCAGTAGGAAGCATTTGCTCCTGGTATCAGTACGGGATTAAGTTACTTGAGATCATTCTGTGCCTGGCTTTCATTAGCATTATTCAGTCTTGCATAAAACACCTGCTGTTCAGAAAACAGATGCTTCCTCAGGACTTCAAAGGTTGAGAAGAACATCTGAAACAATTACACATCCAAAGCACTGATCTCATGTGTAGTACGGGACTACAGCATCATGTTCAAACTGTCCTTCAGCACTTCCTCCCAACACCATTTCATGACAGCACAGCAAGGTGAGGATGCCATTTGCTGTCTTGCAGGCGGACCATCAGCGGCAGCATCAGTGGCAGTGCCAGCAGCTACAGCGGTTCCAGTTCCCGATCTAGGTCCTTGTCTCGGTCTCTCTCCAGATCTCATTCCAGATCATCATCTGCCTCAGTCTCCCACTCTCCGTCTGGGTCCAGGAAGTCCAGGTACAGCCTTGATCCTTCACAACCTTTGTTGAAGTAGGAGGAGATTATAACTGTTGTTCACTGTTGTGGTTTTCTCAGCAAAAGCTCTCAGTAGCTTCAAGTATCAGAAGCTGTAGGTAAATAGGATGTGAAACAAGATTGTTTGTGTGGTGTTACAAATCCAAAGTCCTGAATCATGACAGTAGTATGACATTGGTAGCGTCCTTGTGCCTTATTCAAGGAAATAATCTACCATGTGTACCAAGCTGTCCATTTTTTTTACTTAAATTATAAACAAAATACCTCCTTATAGCCACGGTTGATCCCACATCCTAATTTACTTAGCAGTTAACAGTTTCAGGCAATGGAGCTTTGCTCTTCTAAACCTCTGCTACCTCTGATTACTGGATGTCCTTAGGGAAGATGCTTGGCCTGTCAGAAGAGGCAAGTCAGAAAATACCTAAAAGGCCCAGCTAATGATATTTTTACTTTGCTGGCAAAGTTGCATGGCCAGTTCCCTTTGTGTTTAGCCCCAAGTGAATAGTTACATGGCTGTTAGTCTGTGGGATTTGTAAACAGCTAACTCCCTCCAGTAAAGAGTGATGAAATAAACCTCTTTCAAGTCCTTCATTCATCTGTTTTGCATCCCTTCACACACAGAAATCCCTGAAACCTCACAGGCAGCCTTGAAACACACCACTTCCCTGTGACACGGTAGACCTGTAGTGTAAAACTAGTGGATTAAGTAGGACTTTGACTCTGACCAGCAGTAATTCACATGTCTGAACTCTGTGAAACTCCAAGGTTTAACATCCGTGTTATTTTACGGAAATACAAACGTGTTTACTACATGCTTGTCGCGTTCATCAGATCGGGCAGGGGTGATGCAAGAGGTTCAGAGAGCGCTCATGTGCACTGGCTCTGCACTGTGCTGGGCTTGAGAGGAGAAGATGGCAAAACTCACTGCAGGTGTTCTTTGTGTGGCACTGGGACTGTGCTTGCTGCTTCTTCAGGTGTGTGGGAAAGGGGGAAATGGTGTATGCCCAAACCAGATTTGCTGTCACAACCTCATAGCCAGGAGCTGTCCTGGAGAAGGAGTTTCTGGCCCATCCAGTTGCCATTGCAACAGTCATGGAATCTTTTGATGGTTGAGTGGTTTGGGTTGGAAGGAACCTTAAAGCTCCTCCAGCTCCAACCCCTGCCACGGGCAGGGACCCCTTCCACTGGAGCAGCTTGCTCCGAGCCCCTGTGTCCAACCTGGCCTTGAACACTGCCAGGGATGGGGCAGCCACAGCTTCTCTGGGCACCCTCACAGGGAAGAGCTTCTGCCTAAGAGCTCATCTCAGTCTCCCCTCGGGCAGGTTAAAGCCATTCTCCTTGGCCTGTCCCCACAGGGCTCTTGTCCAGAGCTCCTCTGCAGCTTTCCTGTAGCCCCTTTGGGTTCTGGAAGGCTGCTGCTGTCTGTCATGATGCCAGCAGGTAGAGACTTTGCAGCTCCTTCCAGAGCTATCCATGCTGAAGCTGCTGCAGCCCGTTCAGTCATTCCCAAGCCTGCTCCAATGAATGAGCTCGGACCCTGCTGTTAGGGCTGTCTGGAGCACAGAAGTCTGTGTGGCCTGCAGAACCTGCTGGAGAGGCTGCCTGAATATTCATGTAGATGAAATACACCTGGTCCTGCACAATGGTGGCAACCCCAGGTAGCTGGGATTGTTGGAGTCGCTTCAATATAGCAAAGCTGTGGTGGTGGTGTGCCCCTGAAGGGAAGTCTGTCTGATGCATAGCCCTGTATTTTTGCCTGTTACATTTCTGAACAGAAATTCTTCTTTAATATAATAGTTGTCTGGCACAACGTTGTGAATCCATAAAAAGATAGACATCTTATACACACTATTAGAAGATAGCCATCTTAAAAGCATCTCCCCTGTCATTATCAGTTATGACTTTATGTGCATCCTCAAAACAGGCAGCTGGGCTCTCCTGTACCCTGGGGAGCTGGGCAGGAGCTGTGGCTGTAGGATTCCAGGGCTTTTAAAGCCTCCATGAATAAATGTGTGCCAAACAGCAAAAACATTGCCAGAGAACCCTTGACCTGAGCCGTAATACTGACCTGTGTATAACAGTGCACACCCTGCTTTCACTTTTTGTTTACTTGAGGAAACAGTGACCTGTTTATATATTGCCTTAATCCTGTTTATAAATAAACAGTACTTTCTAGGTTTGCACCTAACACATTTGGCATGTCTCATATCGTCTGCACCCCAGAAGGCACAGCCTTTGTCTCTCCCTGATCATTGCCTGCCTTAGCAGCTTTCTGACATCCTAGCAATGCAGGGCAATTGAGATGAAGATGTCTGCCTCATCACTGCCTGGTTCTTGTTGCATTTGTAACGGGCTGTTGGCTTTTTGCAGGTCCCTGAGCGTGAGCAGCGTTTCTTCTGTCTCTAGTGCCTCCTCCAGCAGCAGCTCTGTACGCAGCGCTGACTCCGAAGACATGTACGCGGACTTGGCCAGTCCTGTCTCCTCAGCCAGCTCTCGATCCCCAACCCCAGCACAGCAGAGGAAAGGTAGAGGTTCCTGGTTTGGGATTTTCTTACATAAGCGGTCCTGGGAAAAGAAGGGAGGGGAACAGAGATCTGGATATGGCTTCTGTTGGGTTACTACAGGCTCTGAGAAGATTAGTGAGCAGAGGCTGACTTTTGTGACTAGCATAGAGTAGGGTAGCCCAGAGGCTTCATGTGAGGAGGATGAGGCTTTGGAGCAAATACACATTTGCATCCTTCCATCCACATGTCTCTAGCTGTAAAGATGCTTTTTCCTGCCTGGAAGTTCTGCCTGATGCTCCCTTTCTTACCTTCTACTCTTTCACCCTTGCAAGGTGATGCTAAATCTTCTGGGTAACACCAATACCATGTTGCTGCTCCTCTGTTCTTTTTAGACCGTAGCAGAGTTGGCAGGAAGAGCCTTTTGTTCTTTGTCTTTCTAAGTGTCCTCTCTGTGGAAATTCTGGTTTCCTGAATCTTTTAACCTTGGGGCCACACAGTGTGCTAACTGGTGTGGGCTTTTTCAGTCCCTGGAGCAGCATCCTCTTGCCCTGCCCTCCTAAAGGAGGTCAGGCAAAAGGAAACCGGTCACAAGTCACTACATTTGCTCTCTGGTTTCAACAGGAAAGCCAAAAAAAGAAGATAGCACTAAAGAGGAGAAGCGGAAACGGGATGTGCCCGGTCAGCTCCTGAAGTCAGCCAAGCCCAACCAGGGAAGCAAATTGCAGCAGCTCCCCCAGACCCAGCAGCCATCAGCCCCCCAGTCTCAACAGGGAGGCTTCAGCGCTCACAAAGAGATCAAACTGACTCTCTTGAATAAGGTGAGAGGGGTGGGATGGCTGCGATTCCCTCCACACAGGGGTCCGAGGAGCGGATGGGATGGATGCTGGAGCTCAGGGCTGGCAGGGTTGATGCTCCAGGCTCCGCGCTGTCGGGATGAGCTCAGCCGGGTAGGTCTGCAGCTGGGATTGAAGGGCGGCAGACAGAACCAGTCTGGCAGCACACACCCTGTGGTGGCTTCAGTTTGGGACTGTGTTGGCGGCTCCCCTGAGGCACATTCCTGCTGCAGCTTTAAGGGCTCTTACCCACTCTCCTGAAGGCTGCAGCCGGAGCACAGAGGCGAAGGCGTGCGCGGTGCAGTCCCACATGTGCCTGCTGAAAGCATGCTTCCCGCATGCTTCCCAGCAAGCTCTCCTCCCACTGCCCGCTCCGGAGCGAGCTGCTGACAAGTCATTAACTGAGTCAGGAGATAAGAGTGGCAATTACCTCTCCTCTATGGGTTGCCCACACTTTCTGCAGGGAGCCTGCTTCTTTCCCCCCCTACAACTGAGCCTGATGCCCCAGATCAGTGCCTTTGGCTGAGATTGCAATCCAGATCATATGGGAGAGTTTGGCCCCTTGGGGTTTTGTTGCTGGGGCAGGGTGTTGGCCCCAGTCACATGAGTAGGTTCCTGGTGTTGAAGCATTAATGTTGTTTTTCTGACAGTCCAAATTCCCCGTTGCAGTCTAAGGCTGCAGTTTTCTCTACTTCCCTGTGCTATGACGTGAGGCGCGTTTATCGAGTCTGTGAAGCATGCTGCATGGGGAGGAGTGTGCCATGACACATAACTGCTGCCTGGCAGGGTTGGATCCTAGAAGTAAGGCACAGTTCCACGTGCCTCCTTGACATTTGCTATTCTGGGTGCTACTGGAGTAAAGAAAACTCTGCAAAATGATGGTATTTTTCTGACCGTTATGAAAATAGCACCAGTGCCAGAAAATGGTGCTTATTTGCTTATGGTGGTAGGGGAATTACATGGTGCCAGTGATGGTTGGGGCTGGTATGCACAAAATGTTTAATAGGAGACACGCTTGCATGAGCCAGCGAGTACACCATGGGCACCCATCACAGGAGATATCTCTGCCTGCTTCCCTCCCCAGAGGGAAGTAGCTGCTCAGCTCCATTGTCTGTTTTAATTCCATTTCAGGCAGCTGACAAAGGAAGCAGGAAGAGATACGAGCCAACAGACAAAGACAGGCCGAGCTCTCCTCCAGCCAAACGGGTAAACCTGTCGCCTGACAGAGGTGAGACATCCCAGGGGCTCCTGGGCTGGCTGGGTTCCTGCTCCACCGCTCCAGGCGGTGCTCATGCGACAAATGACCCGTGAAAGTCTGTGCTGCAAGAGTCCATGCTCTGGAGAGGTTAATTGCAGGCATGTGTCCTTCCAAAACCTCAGAGTGTGCGATTGCCACCAGATAACGCGGGTGTATTTGCTGTCCTGCTGTGAAAACATGGTGCAGGTGAGACACTCTGGTTTGTGAAGTAAGCGAGGTGAGGTCAGCCCTGGGCAGCCAAACCCGGCCTTGCCTAGCTGCCTTGTGATGCACATTGAGAGTGCCTTGGCTCCACTGTGTCTGTGTAAGTCCACTGCATAGAGAAAAACAAGAAAGCCCTCACTTTGAAGACACAGTGTGCTCATCTCTGCTGTAACTAGATGCATCTGTCCCACAGCAGCCTCCTCTTCTCTAGTAACATCATTGGATGTGGCTGGGGAAGTCAAAGGGTTTTCCCTTACTGTATCCCAGTTTTCTATGCCTCTCAGTCTTCCTGATAGAAAGGTTTGTGGCAGTGCTTAGAAAGGGAGTACAGGCTGCCAAGGCTCCAGGATGGATGCAGTAATTGGCTCAATCACCTGTCCTGTGAAATGAGGTGATTTCCCCACCTGTGTGTGACACAAACCTGATCTGCCCTGTATGTTTAGAAAGACAACGGGCTTTCCAAGTCTTCTCCTGGGTCTGAATCGTCAGCAGCAGAATGAGCACCTTGGAAAACTGAGCTAGTGAGCCGTGTCAAGAGGGACCTAAATGCCACACTCCAGCCTTTGCTGTCACTGCTAAACACAGAAGTAGGGGGGGGGAGTTGTCAGCCTGGTGTTGACGTACAAGCCAGCATTGGCACGTGATGTTGTTTTCCCTGTTGTCTCGGCTGTAGGTGTATCTTGTTGACTCTGGGTACCAGCCAGAAAAAACTTCTGTGCTAATAGCCTGGTTGCATTCAACTCCTGCAAAGGCAGCATGGAAGGGACTGGGTGAGGTTTTAGTTCACTGGGTTCTAGTTCACAACTACTGCTGAGCTGCAGACAAATGAAGGGGCAGACCTAGCAAACTGTGTTGATTTTATAGATGCATAGGTATAGATGTAATTATACAATTTTATTTGCTGTCTCTACGTTATAAAACCACTCTAAGGAGTAGCAAGTGGGACACAAGCCCAGAAGGCAGCTCAGCCTCACCTCCCAGTGGCAAATGTACCCTTGGACTGAATTGGGACTGAGCAAGAGGCATGCTGCAGCATGCGGTTTGCACTGGTGTCCCAGCAAAAGCTGAACTGTTTGTGGCCTGAGTCTCACTTCTCTGTTCTGTCACTGTGCTGTGATCAGATCTGCAGTGTCTGTGGCTTTCTCACAGTGTCAGTCTTTAGGAGCAGGGGGCTGTCCTAGCACACACAGGTGGCCAGTGCTGCAATGAGGAACTGGGCACCGTTGCTCTCTGGAGTGCTACTGAATATGAGGTTAGCAGCCACCAGCATCACTGTCCCAGTGCAGTACAGCAGGGTGTGTTGTTCAGCTTGTCCCTGGGACTCATGGACAGCCCTGCAGGCATCGGGCTGCCTTCCAGTGGTTGCCTCTTTGTGCACTGGGATAGCAGTGGTTGGGAAACCCACTGCAGCAAAGCTAGGTAATGCTGCTGCAGGACCCTGATGGGCTTCCCACCACTGCTGAGTCCATTTGGGCAGAGCATGATGGTTCAGTCTGTGCTGAACACACACAGGTGATGCTGCCTGTGGGTTTGCTGGCTCCAAAAGTAACATAGCTCACCCACCCATCACTCTTTAAACCAATACACCCTGTTAGCTGGCCAGCCTGGAGCTAGCTCAGGTGCCACAGTGCCCGTTGTGCACAAACTGGATAATGGAGCACAGACTGCCTGCAAGGGCCCACCCTGCCCCGCAGGTTTGAGAGCAAAGCATGGCCTAAAAGCACCGTGGAGCAGATTTGTTCCAGCAGCCAGAGGGTGAGGAGAGGACAGTGTGGCTCCCTGCAGGTGCTGTTTTGTACAGCTGACCATGGGGCACAGCCTTGCCTAGCTTACCTGCTTACCCTGGAGACAGGGTGCACAATGGTAGGTGTGTTTTCTGGCTGCTGCTGGACTTGGCCTGTTGTTGGCATGGTCTGGTAAGTCTGAAGAGAGCATCTGTACACTGAGAGGTGGTGCAGTAGGCTGGGTAGGGAGCTGTACTTTGGTGATGAGTGGGAACCTCTCAACTTTTCTCTTCCCAATAGGCTCTCGTGACAGGAAGGCAACTGGGAGACTCTCTTCACCCAAGCAAGAACGACAGAGAGGCCAGAATACAAAACCTTCCCCTGCACAAGCAGACAGGTCAGTGCCCTCTTGTTCTCGTGGGTCAGGCTGGGGCTCATGCTTCTCTAGCATCTCAGCCCCTCCTCTCGAGCGGCTCAGAGGCCCTCTGGCCATAGCCTCCAGTTGCCATGGAGGCACAACAAGAGGAAGGACGCCAGGCTCCCTGGGTGGGAGCCAGAGGTGCCCAGGGGTTCATGTGGAAGCCACTGGCTAAGCTGTTCCAGCTCGGAAATGAGCAGGAGCCTGGGGGTTTTCTTGAGGTCAGTCCCAGCAAGAGGAGCCAACTGGCTAAGCTGTAAGCTCAGTCATGCCGGTGCCTCTGCCTCTTGCTAGCACTGCATAGTGCTAATGACGAAGAAAGTACAACCCCATCCTCCTGCTGCCACTCTTCTTGTGGCACATTGCTCAGGTGCCCAATTCCCTCTTTTCCATAGCCTGGCAAAGCCTCAGCTGCTTACTCTGCTGCTGTGAGATGTTAAATTGTGGCCCCTGCTTGAGACTGGGTGGTGACTGGCCCTGGCTTTGCGCCTCCCCATTCCCTCCAGTGGTGGGTGTCCACCTCCTGTGTGATTTCTTGGTGGCCTGCACCCACTGCTGGGAATATCCCTTTGCAAAACTGGATGTGTGGCTCCAGGGGCTTTGGGCTGTGCTGCATTCAGAGCCCTTTGGCTAAAGGGTTGTGGAGCACCCTCTGCGGCACACCTAAAGCTTCCTCAGTCCTCCTTGCCCGTAGCCAGGCAGTGCTGCTTTGCATGTCTCTAGTGTCATCTCTCCAAGGATCTGTGAGCCAAGGGATGCGTCCCTGCCCCATGCCCCTGTTCCCAGCCTGGGGCACAAGTGAGCCTCAATTTCTGTGTATCAGAGCCTTCCCAAATCAAAACCTGTCCCCGGCTGCCACAGCCCTGTCCTCCTTCATGCCCTGAGGTCCTGTTTTCTAGCAATGTAGAGAAACCTCAGCTTTACCAGACCATGGTGTTGGCCTCATCCTTTGTTATTGACCCTCATCTGCCTACTGCTGTTTGGGTTGGCAGTGTCGTGTTGTGGGTTTGGTGTTCCCTTTGCCCAGACACAAGGTAGTCGGGGACACATTGGTGTGCTCTAGGGTAGCCCAGGGGTAGGTCTGTGTTTTGTTTCTGCCTGGGGCTGTTTGGGTCATGTTTGCACAGCCACACTCGTCTTAAGTGTAATGTGGAAGGGTGGCATTAACAGAGGGGATGGTGACTCTCACCGCTGACATCTGGCAGCAGCACTGGTGCTTTCCCAAATGGTCCAAGTCATTAGAGCCAGCCAAGGCCACACTGTGCTCTCAGTGTGTCACCGAGCTGGTGGTGCTGCCAAACCCCAGCAGGCCTGTGCTTCCTGGTCCTGTCATCCTCCTTCCCCCATGAGGATGAGGGGAAGTAGTGGCTTATGGTGGGAAAATCCACAGGCCAATTGCCTCCAACCCGGTCATGACCCAATCCAGGAAGAGCCACTGCTGCCAGTGGCAGGGACTAGTGGCTCCCTTCCTCCCCACATGGGCTCAGCCACACTCCTGCAGCATCTCACAGCCCCAGAGTGCATCCCTGCATGCTCCCCACGACTGCCACATCCACACTAGGGCAGGAGCTGCTGGGATTTGACACCATGGGGATGCTCCAGGGCTGCTCTGCACTTAACCTGTGCTGCTTTCCCCTCTTCCCTTGTGTCCCTGTGCACAAAACCCCAGTGAGCTGCTCTCAACAGCCACAAGCTGTCCCAGCCCTTGGGAGCTGGATTTAAATCTTAGGATCCCCTTGGAAAAATTGATCTTTTACTGTTTCAGCCAGTTTTCCAACCCCTGTTTCCTTCCACGGGCACTTAGAGCGATGCTTCCCACTGGAGCAGATGGCAGTGGGGTTTGTATCCAGCGTGATGTGCTGCTCCCTCTCACCACCCTCTCCAATCTCTTCCAGGAAGCGCCAGCTCTCACCTCAGTCCAAGAGCTCCAGCAAAGTCACAAGTGTACCGGGAAAAGCCTCGGAGCCAGGCCCCACGGGTGCCAAAGCGGGCAAATCCAGCACCCTGTCCCGACGGGAAGAGCTCCTCAAGCAGCTCAAGGCAGTGGAAGACGCCATCGCTCGCAAGCGGGCCAAAATCCCAGGGAAAGTATAGTGGGAAGAGCCCTGGTGACTGTTGATCTTTTTATAATGAGTGTCAAAGCAGCCACGTTGGGATTTTGCAGTTCTGTCTTATTTTGGCTGCGATTCTTTTTAGGGAAAAAAAACCAACCAAACCCACACAAAAAAAGAAACCCCAAAACCATGAAAACCAGATTGAAGTTTTGTCGACCGAGAGACACCTGCTCCAGGAGATGCCCCATGTAAATTATGCACAGAGGACTCCAGCCTCCCCCCACGTTGGATGCTCTCACTGTTTCCTCTGATTCTCTCTGCCCTCTCTCCTCTCTGCTAGCCTTGAGTTGTATTCTCCTAGTTAGCCCTGCTGTGTGTTGAGTGTCTTCAGCAATGCAGTTCTATATACTGTGTAATGAGAGAGCTGAAAACTGCTGTGAACTGCTGGCAACATCACCTTCTCCCCTGCCCTTCCCCTCCAGGAACAAAAGTATATATATATTCTTGACTAAAGTCTCATTGGGAAAACGACCTGTCTTATTTTGAGCAGCAGAATGTCTTAGTTGATTCAGGAGAAGCCCTGAAAGTTTGGGGGCATGTCTGTCTAACAGAGAGGGTCCTTTTCCTCTTGGATTTTTATTTTCTTCCCCCCCCCTTTTTTTTTTTTTTTTTTTTTTGGAGGGATTTCCGTGAAATAAAGTATTTTGATAACCAGTTCTTCTTTTTCTTGTTCTCTGTCCTCCCACTCACTCCTTTGCCTTGGGGGATGTGTTCCCCCCCCCAAACTTCGAGGTATGTAGTTTGTCATGATGTCCCTATGGTTGCATTGATTCTGCTGCCACCACAAGCAGCCCCATGGAGCTGGAATTGCTGCCATGTTGCTTAGGGGGAGCCATGTGTCCTTTTGATGCAGGTGACATGTACCCTGGACCCCCTGGGTCCTCTGCCCCTTCACCCAGTATGGAACCACTGTCCCACTGGTATTAGATGGTGATGGGGGGCCTCTCGCTGGGCTGGGCTGGGCTTCACTTGGTGAAATTTGGGGGTGCTTCTGGGTTTATCCAGCTGTTTTGGGGATATCCCCTGTGTGCTGTGATGGGAGGTTCTGCCCTTGCTCCCAGTATGGAGCCAGTACCCACTGGTATTGGATGGTAGGAGTGTAATAAACCCCTCTGCAGGCTGGGCTTCACATGGTGTAATCTGGGCATGCCTCTGGGTTTATCCAGCCCTTTGTGGGTCCCCAGCTGTGTGCCTTGTGCTGTCTGCTTGGGCAATGTGGCACCTTAAAGGTAACTGCTGAAATGGGTGCAAATCCCATGCTTTTGGTAAAAAAGCAAAGGGTGGCTGTGCCTGGTCCTGTAAACCTTTCACAGATGCTTCCCAGTACTGTTTTTCGCACTGTACTGGGAGTACTGGGCTCCTATAGGGATAAAGCCTGAGCCCTGACCACCAGTCCTTTCCCTGGTGGACCTAGTTCAGCAGGAGGTTGCTTATGGAACAACCCAGGGGAAACAACCCTGTGCTCATCCCTGGGCCAGCTCCCACTGCATCCTCCCCTTTCTTCTCAGCACCATCATCCTGGCATCAAGCAGGATGATGGTGCTGGACCGGGCAGCATCAGAGGGGGCAATCAAAGCCACTGCCCTTTCCAGTGTTGCCCAATTTGGGACTTCTACTCTGGGGATGTGATGGTGATATCACTGTGGCTCTTACGCAATGGGGCCATGGCCTGGGGCACAGGGATCATGTCCCTATGGGTCACGGGAGGGATGGGGGGGGGGGCTGGTGGATGGGTACCGCTGCAGCGGGCACAGGATGCCCTGGGTACCCATCCACCAGCCCCCCTGCAACGCATACCATGCATTCCCACATCACTCCATACCCATTATAGGTAGCCAAACCAGTCAGCACCCCTTTCCCTACACGTCTATACATGCCTTATCACACACACACACCCCCCCCCCTCCATTCCCATCCATCCTCCAACCAATTTTAGGGATGCTGGGACTCCATTTCCGGGCTGGAACACGCGGGATTGAGAAGGAAGTATGACAGCCTGCGGGGAGGAGGAAGGAGCTCCGGAGCTGGAGTTTCCAGGTGTGTGTACATCACCTGCCCCAGCCCTATATAAAGGAGGCAGCAGCGGAGGTGCTGCCACTCGGCCGCCTGCATCCCAAGGGTTCGGAAGGGATTCCCCCCCTACAGCATCCATCACCGTGTCCCTGTGCCCTCCTCATGGTAAAATTGGGAACGGAGTGGGGTTAAAGTGGGGGGAATGTGGGGCTGGGAGCGTGTCTGGACACGTGTGTGTATTGCAGGGGGTGAGAACACGTGTGTGTGTGTGTGTGTGTGTGTTAAGGGATCTGTGGTTTGTTGCATGTGTGAATACACACGTGAAGTGTGTGCCTGGACATTGGCTGGTGGCTGCTGCTTTTAGACATGTGTGTATGTGTATGCAGGGGGAATATAGTGCTCTGTATGTAAGGTGTGCACAGCCCCGGGCACATATACAGTATATATACAGTGATAAATGTACGTGGTTCTGACCAGCGTTGGTATGTAGGATGCACAGTGCCTCTATATGTATAGGGGCAGCCCAGCACAGGGTGCTCACAGCTCCAGGCACATACACTAGTGATAAACACATGTGGTTCTGACCCATGCGTGCGTCTATGCACGCTTAGAACTGTAATGCAGCTGTGTGCAGATGTGCTGGTAACACGTGTTTGCACGTATGCATCCGTGTACATATGATGGTGATAAATGCATGTGTTTCTGACTGGGTTGTATGTGCGCTTGGGAGGGTAATTCAGTTGTATGTAAGCGTGCTGGTTTGCACATATGTGTATTTGCATG
Source organism: Pezoporus flaviventris (assembly GCF_033815535.1). NCBI lineage: Eukaryota > Metazoa > Chordata > Aves > Psittaciformes > Psittacidae > Pezoporus > Pezoporus flaviventris. The sequence goes on along the minus strand of NW_026892653.1, from coordinate 593,247 downwards.
TATGCATGTGTGCTGTTACCGCTGAGTGGGTACATGGGTGGAAGGAGCCTGTTAGGGAAGCACAGCTCTTTGGCGTTAGGAAACCTTTCCTTGAGGAAGCTGTGACCTGAGCTGGGTTTTCTGATGCGAGTGAAGGAGATGAGGTTTCCATCGCCCAGATGTGCTGCAGGAGGGCACAGCCTGAGGCCTGTGCTCCTCCAGCCCAATGGCTTCTGCTTACAAAGGACCTTTTGGTGACAGAGCACACAGGCTGAGACCACTGCATGTGTGTACACACATCTGTATGTGCATGGAAGGGTAGCACGGGGCATGTATGTGTATGCATGTGCTTGTATATCCTGTGTGAAGACATGCATATGGGTACTAATGTATGTTTTACACGTGTTCTGAAATCTTTGTGTGTGTGCTGACACTGTGTGTGTAACTACACGTGTGCTGGCACTCTGTGTGTTTGTATACACAGGGTGTTCTGTGTGTGTGTATGTAAATGTATATGTGTGTGTGTGTATGTGTACACGCATATATAGGTCTGGAGCAGCTCTGCTCTGGGGCCAGGCTGAGAGAGCTGGGCTGGGTCAGCCTGGAGAAGAGAAGGCTCCTGAAGGGGAGACCTGAGAGCAGCTCCAGTGCCTAAAGGGGCTGCAGGAAAGCTGGAGAGAGGCTTGGGACAAGGGATGTAGGGACAGGCCAAGGGGAATGGCTTTAACCTGCCAGAGGGGAGTCTGAGCTGAGCTCTTAGGCAGAAGCTCTTCCCTGTGAGGGTGCTGAGGCGCTGGCACAGGGTGCCCAGAGAAGCTGTGGCTGCCCCATCCCTGGCAGTGTTCAAGGCCAGGTTGGACATGGTTGGAGCAAGCTGCTCTAGTGGAAGGGGTCCCTGCACATGGCAGGGGCTGGAGCTGGGTGAGCTTTAGGATCCCTTCCCACCCAACCAGGCTGCGTTGCCACGGTTCCACATACAGCTGTGTGTACTTGCATACACACATGTGAGCTGCTCCTTGGCAGTGCGGGTGTACACACATGTCCAGGTACCCTGTGTGTGCACACCCCCATGTGCTGGCACTGCGTGCACGTGTGTGCAGGCACACGCGTGCTGATGCTCTGCACATCCAAACCCATGGCACTGGGGCCCTGGCAGGGGCTGGGTGGGGGGGGAGGCTGTGGGTCTCATCTCCGTGCTGCATCCCCAATGGGGGCAGTGGGTGGGTGACGGGTGTCCCGCACACACAGGGTCCCCGCACTGACCCATTCTCTCCCGCAGGGCTGGCTCGCTGCCCTGGCCCTGCTGTGGACCCTGGTGCTGTGCCGCGGCCTGCGCCGCCCCGTGCCCCATCCGCATGTGCCGTGCTACAGCGCCGGTGACCTGCGCGACGGCGAAGCCCCCGCTCCGCTGCTGGCCCGCAGCCTGCGCTGGGACCACTACGTCCCGGTGCAGTTGGTACCGCAGCTCGAGCGCCTGCAGGACAGCCCCGGCCACCGGCGGCACCGCCGGCACGGGGAGCACGCCTGCCCCGCGCTGCAGCTGCGCACCGGGCTGCACAGCGAGCCCCACGAGCGCTCCATCTCCCCGTGGAGATACCGGTGAGTGAACCCCCACATTGCGCTGTGCCTCGGGTTCCTGAGCATCCCTCCAACACCAGCATCGGCTTCCTCCAGCATCCCTTGAACATCAGCATCAGGTTCCCCAAGTATCCCTTAAACATCAGCATCAGGTTCCCTGGGCATCTCTTGAGCACCAGCATCAGCTTCCCCAGGCATCCCTTGGATCATCAGCATCAGGTTCCCCGAGCATCCCTTAAACATCAGGTTCCCCAAGCATCCCTTGAACACCAGCATCAGTTTCCCCAAGCATCCCTTGGATCATCAGCATCAGGTTCCCCAAGCATCCCTTAAACATCAGGTTCCCCAAGCATCCCTTGCACACCAGCATCACTTTCCCCAAGCATCCCTTGGATCATCAGCATCAGGTTCCCCGAGCATCCCTTAAACATCAGGTTCCCCAAGCATCCCTTGAACACCAGCATCAGGTTCCCCGAGCATCCCTTAAACATCAGGTTCCCCAAGCATCCCTTGCACACCAGCATCACTTTCCCCAAGCATCCCTTGGATCATCAGCATCAGGTTCCCCGAGCATCCCTTAAACATCATCTTCCCCAAGCATCCCTTGGATCATCAGCATCAGCTTCCCCGAGCATCCCTTAAACATCAGGTTCCCCAAGCATCCCTTGAACACCAGCATCACTTTCCCTCGAGCGTGCCTCACCTACCCCTGGTCAAAGGGGATAACTTGGGGTGCACAGGGCCTCACTGATGATTCCACCCATTCCCCCCCCCTACAGCATCGATGAGGACGAGGACCGGTACCCGCGCAAGCTGGCCTTCGCTGAGTGCCTCTGCAGTGGCTGCGTGGACGTCAAGACGGGCCGGGAGACGACGTCGCTCAACTCGGTGCCCATCCACCAGACCATGATGGTGCTGCGGCGCAAGCCCTGCCCGCGTCCCGCCGGCCCCGGCCTGGTCACCTTCGAGGTGGACTACATCAGGGTGCCTGTGGGCTGTACATGTGTCCTGCCCCGCACCGGGCGCTGAGCATCGCCACCCCCAAGCTCCCGTGGAGCCCCATAGCGTGACCGTGTCACCGCATCCACCCTGACCCGTGCTTGTTTTAGAGCACCCCCTCAACCCCTCACCCTGTTATTTATGTTATTTATGAGCCTTATCGCTGGGGATCTTCTTTTAACCTGTTATTTATTGCTGATGCTCCCACCAAGGCTGCAACTCCAGGGCCAGCATCACCCGACGGTGCCCATGGCCCTGCAGCCGGACCCTGCGAGTGCTGCACGGAGGCTCGCTGGTTATTTATTCCCCCCGCAAAAAATCCTATTTATTGTCTCCTCTGTGTGTGCTATTTAATACTGGCAGCCTGCAAATAAAGGCCGACACTCTCAGTATGCTCCCTGCTCCGTTCTCATCTATGGGGGGCACATTCACGGGGTGATGCTCGGCATCTCCCAGCCCCAGTGTGGTGGGTAATGCCCCAGCGCACCCATTGCACAGGGGGGGATGCAGGGGAGCCCCATCCCCGGGGGGGGGGGGACGGACGGGGTCCAGCCCTGTGCCCGCAGCACCACCCACAGCTTTCCCACGGCACCACGGGCCCAGCACCCCCTGCTGGGGACACCCCGTACCCGCAGCACCCCCGTTGTGGGGTGAACCCATCACCCCTCGTCCTATCCCTGTCCCTAATGAAGAGTCCCTCCCCAGCATCCCTATAGCCCCCTTCAGACACTGGAAGCTGCTCTGAGGTCTCCACGCAGCTTCTCTTTTCCAGGTTGAACAGCCCCAGTGTTCTCAGCCTGTCCCCATACAGGAGGTGCTGCAGCCCCTGAGCATCCTCCTGGCCTCCTCTGCCCTTGCTCCAGCAGCTCCATGTTCCTTACGCTGAGGACACCAGAACTGCACACAGTGCTGCAATTGGGGTCTCACAGAGCAGAGCAGAAGGGCAGGATCCCCTCCATGACCTGCTGCTCCAGCACACACTGACGGGGCACGTTCAGTCTCAGCATCGATCCCCCATCGCACCCTCATCGCCACTGACTGGGGCAGGGAGGGAAATGACCGCTGCCAGTGGGGTCACCCCAGGCTTTGGGGGCTCCTCTGGGGTGCAGGCCCATGTCTGACCGTTCACATCCACCACACCACTGGGTCCATTTATGGTGGTACAGGACTATGTGTGTGCCCCCATGTCCCCTGTCGCTCTACCCAGGAGGGATCACACTGCACCGTGTTTGCCCGTAACTACATTGTTTGTCCTCAAACTCCACTCAACGGTCCTAACCTACCCCCAAATCCATCCCCATCTGTGACAGCCCCTCCGGAGCGGGAAGCAGGAGCATCCGGCGTCTTTCCCAACCTTTATTGCAACTGCACAAGTGACAAAAAGCAGCGAGAGCCGGTGTGGAGCGGAGCTGCTGATCCCCATCATGGGGAGATGGGGATCTCCTGGGGAGCTGGTGTTCCACAGGGATCTGGGGATCCCGGAGAAATGGGGGCTGCTTGGAGAGCTGGACCCCTCAGGGAGCTGAGCATCACTGGGGATTTGGGGATACTGGGGAGCCCAGGGGGAACTGATGATCCCCAGGGATTTGGGGACCTGGGGAGTCTATGGGACCTGGAGATCCCTCATGGAGCTGAGCATCCCTGTGGATCTGGGGATCCCCAAGAAATGGGGAGCCCCTGGAAGCTGGAGATGCCTCATTGAACTGAGCATCCCTGGAGATTTGGGGATCCACAGGAGATGGCCAGCCCCTGGGATCTGGAGACCCCACATGGACCTGAGCATCCCTGGGGATTTGGGGAGCCTGTGGAAGCTCGAGATGCCTCATTGAACTGAGCATCTCTTGGAATTTGAGGATCTACAGGAGATGGGAGCCCCTGAGAGCTAGAAACCCCATAGGAGCTGAGCATCCCTGTGGATCTGAGGACTCCCCAGGAATCCCAGGGAGAACTGATGATCCTCACGGATTTGGGGATCCCAAGGAGCCGTGGACCCCCAGGAACCGAGCATCCCTTGGGATTTGAGGATGCACAGGAGATGGGAGCCCCTGGCACCTGGAGACCCCCCCAGGACCCGAGCATCCCTGTGGATTTGAAGATCCCCGTGAGCTGAGCACCCCATTCCCCCCCCAGCAGCTGCAGTACACTGGGAAGCAGGAGCACGAGCAGCAGCAGCAGCAGCAGCATCAGGAGGGGGTCCCCATCCATCACTCAGCCTCCACGGGGATGGGGTTCACCTGACCCCCCCCCTCCGCCAGCTGCTTCCTGCGGGCGTCTTGGGGGGGCCGTGGCGGGGGGTTGTTGGGGGGCTGCTTGATGGTGCTCCACACGTGCGGCCGCTCCCGGGGCTGCTGCTCAATGGGGCTCCACTCCTCCCCACGCACCGCGGCCTGCGAGGACGGAGGTGGGGGACACGTTGGGAATGAGGCTCCTTCAATGGGACCCCCCCCCTCCCCATAAACCTGCCCCCCCCGTCCCCTCTGCACTCACCAGCAGGTAGATGGCACTGGCGATGCCCAAGCAGACGGTGCCCAGAATGGTGGAGAGGAGGAAGCCGGCGGGGACGGCCAGGCTGTGTGTGGACATTGGATGGGTTGGAAGGGGCTGATCGGGGGCTGCACCCCGATCCCGACCCCATACCCCACTTACGCGGCGTGCAGGACGGCTCGGATGTAGTAGTTCCTTGTGAGGGGTCCAAAGAGCTTCACCACCGCTGTCAGGTACCTCTGGCCACTGCAGAGACACAACGGGGGGTCAGAACTCAGGGGTTACCCAAAGGACCCCCATTCCATGCTGTCTGTCCATGGGATACCCCAAGGATCCCATCCATGGGATACAGCCCTGTTCCCATCCCATCGCTCCCAATCCTGGTGCCATGACCCTGCGTCTGGGGGGTACCAGGACCCCCAAACCACAGGGATATGGGGGGGACACCCCACTTACCACCTCTCCATGGTGGAGCCCTTCTTTCTCTTGCTCCTTGGGTACTCAAGCAGGCAGACCAGGACACCTGCAGCGCTGGGGGGGGGGTCAAGGAAAGGGATGCTCGGGGGCAGGATGAGTCCATAGGCACAATCCCAAAGGAAAACAGGGCAGGGAAAGAAGGACTTGGGCCCCTGTTGGGCAGGGGGTGGTGTCTCCTGCTGTCCATGCTGATCGGGGCAGGGAATTCCCACTCCCGGGCATCCTCTCCATAAGGATACATGGCGTACGCCGCAAAGTACCAGCCCTTGAACTGCCCCGCCACGGCCACGATCCCACCCGTCAGCATGACTGTGGGGCAGAGTGGGGATGGTGGGTCCCTGCTGGGGACATGGCATCCCAACTGGGATACAGCACCCCCAACCCAGGACACGGCATCCCAACTGGGATACAGCATCTCAACATGGGACACAGCACCCCCAACCTGGGACACAGCATCCCAACGGGGATACAGCATCTCAACATGGGACACAGAACCCCCAACCTCGGACACAGCATCCCAACTGGGATACGGAATCCCAACTCAGAATAAGGGAACCCAACCCAGGATACAGCACCCCAACCCAGAATATAGCACCCCAAACAAGGATACAGCATCCCAACATGGAATACAGCACCCCCAACCCGGGATACAGCACCCCAATCCCGGATATGGCATTCCAACCTGGGATACAGCTCCCCCAACCCGGGATACAGCATCCCAATCTGGGACATGGTACCCCAATCCAGGATATGGCATCTCAACCTGGGATACAGCTCCCCCAACCCAGGATACAGCTCCCCCAACCCAGGATACAGCATCCCAATCTGGGACATGGTACCCCAATCCCGGATATGGCATTCCAACCTGGGATACAGCACCCCCAACCCAGGATACAGCATCCCAATCTGGGACATGGTACCCCAATCCAGGATATGGCATCTCAACCTGGGATACAGCACCCCCAACCCGGGATACAGCATCCCAATCTGGGACACGGTACCCCAATCCAGGATATGGCATCCCAACCTGGGATACAGCTCCCCCAACCCGGGATACAGCACCCCCAACCTGGGATACAGCACCCCAATCCAGGATATGGCATCCCAACCTGGGATACAGCCCCCCCAATGTGGGATACAACCCCCTACCCCAGGATGCAACCCGTCAATCTGGAACACTGCCTGCAACCAGGAATACGGCTTCCCAAACCCAGGATGCAGCCCCCTCACACCGGGACGTGCCCCCCACAATCCAGGACTGCGGTGCCTGTACCCCAGCATGCAGGGAGCCCCTGGATTGAAGAGAAGGGAACCGGGGGGGCCCAGTATGGGGCTGATCACAGGGGAAGGCTGTGTTAACCAACCCCCCCCCACCGAGCCTTGCCCTGTGCGGGAAGGAAGCATCGGGGGAGAAGGAGGAGGAGGAGGGAGCGGAGAGGGACGAGGAGGAAGAGGAGGCTCCCGTCCTGCGCAATCCCAACGGGACCGCACTTCGCGGCCGGCCCCGCCGCCTCCCTCTTGCGCCATCCCGGAAACCCCCGGAGCTCCTCGACCCCTGCATCCCCAAACCCTGATCCTGCCCCCAAAAAACACTGCACTCCCCAAACCCTGCACTCACAATGATCCTGCATCCCCAAAACCCTGCACCCAAAACCCCCAAACCCCGCAACCCCAAAACCTGCACCCCCAAATTCTGCACCCCCAAAACCCTACACCCACACCCACCAAAACATGCACCTCCAAACCATGCACCCCAAAATTCTGCACCCCCAAACCCTGCACCAACGAAACCCTGCACCCACACACCCCAAACACTGCACCCCCCAAACCCTACACTCACAATGATCCTGCATCCCCAAAACCCTGCACCCAAAACCCCTGCACGCCCAAACCCTGCATCCCCAAACCCTGCATCCTCAAACCCTGCACCCTCCAAACCCTGCACCCACTAAACCCTGCACCCACAACTCCCAAACCCCACAACCCCAAACCATGCACACCCAAACCCTGCACCCCCAAATTCTGCACCCACAAACCCTGCACCCACAAATCCTGAACCTGCACCCCCCAAACCCTACACTCACAATGATCCTGCATCCCCCAAACCCTGCACCCCCAAACACCACGCCTGAACCCCCAGACCCTAACCCTGCACCCACAAACCCTGCACCCCCAAGCCGTGCGCCTGCACCAAAAGCCCCTGCACCCCCAGCCCCTACCCCTGACCCCCCGTTCCTCTGCACCCCAATCCCTGCACTGCCCAAACCCTGCACCCTCAAATACCACCCCGGAACCCCCAGACCCTAACCCTGCATCCCCATACCTCTGTACCCCCAAACCCTGCACCCAAGCGCCGCCCCTGGACCAAAAGCCCCTGCACCCCCAGACCCTAGCCCTGACCCCCCATTCCTCTGCACCCCCCAAACCCTGCACCCCCAGACCCTGCATCCCCCCAAACCCTACCCCTGACCCCTCACTGCTCTGCACCCCCACCCCTCTGCACCCATAGACGCTGCACCCCACAAACCCTGCCCCTGCATCCCAGCCCCTCTGCACCCCAAACCGTGTCCCTACACCCCTAAACCCTACATCCCAACCCCTCTGCACCCCCAAACTCTGCACCCCCATCCCCTGCTCCCCCCCCCCCCGGCACTCACTGAGCCCCGCCGCCAGTGCCTGCTCGTTGGCCCACATGGCCCACTCGATCTGCCCCATGGCTCCCCCGAGCCCCTTCGGCTGCGCTCGGCCCGCTTCGGGTCCCCCCCGATTCGCTTCGGCTCGGTTCGGCGCGGCCCGACCAGGAAGGCTGATGCGCAACCAGCGCCCGCCACGCCTCTTCCCGGAAGCCACGCCCCCCCCGTAGGCCACGCCCCCATAGAGACCCGCTCCAGCCCCCTACCCAAGGGTCACACCGGGACACAGGGGTCGTGCACGGGACATGTGGGGCGACGAGGGTGGTGAAGGGGGGTTCCGGTCCAAGGGGACAGGCTCAGCCCTATGAGGGTCACTGGGGGGAACAGGGGCCATGTGGGGTGACAAGGGTGATGCTGAGGGCCAGGATCAGCCCCAGTAGGGACATCTGAGAGACAGGATCAGCCCTGCAAGGGGCACAGGAGGACAGCGTCAGTCCTAGCAGGGACAGCGGGGGGAGAAAGGGAACAGAAACAGCCCCACAATGGACACGGGGTGGACAGGCTTCCATAGCAGCCTTACAGTGTCTGAAGGGGGCTACAAGGATGCTGGAGAGGGACTCTTCATCAGGGACTGTAGTGACAGGACAAGGGGGAATGGGTACAGACTTAAACAGAAGTTTAGATTGGATATAAGGAGGAAGTTCTTTACTGTGAGGGTGGTGAGGCACTGGAATGGGTTGCCCAGGGAAGTCGTGAATGCTCCGTCCTTGGCGGTGTTCAAGGCCAGGTTGGACAGAGCCTTGGGTGCCATGGTTTAGTGTGAGGTGTCCCTGCCCATGGCAGGGCGGTTGGAACTGGATATTCCAACTCTAACTGTTCTATGACTCTATGACAGGGGAAGCACAGGGGCCATGTGGGGTGACAGAGGTTGCGCAGGGAAGACAGGATCAGCCCCAGCCTGGCAGGCAGAGCCATGAGGATGACCCAGCCCTGTCTCCTGTCCCCCACCCCAGCATCACCTGTGGAGCCTGGGCACCCCAGAACAGCACTGCAGAAGCTCTATATCCTTACAAAAGAGTAAGAACCAGGCCTGGGGTCACAACCTGCCCAGGGCTGGGGACAGCTTCGCACCAGGGTGGCACCGGCAGAGCCCCCTGGCACATCAGTTGTCCCTGGCGGTGTCACCGGGCTCAGGCTGTCCGGCGGGGCAGCCCATCTGCTCCCAGGAGGTGCTGGCTGGGGTCATCCAGGAACTGGGGTCCGGGGCCAGGCTGTGGGGCAGGAGATGGGTTACGGGCAGCAGGGAGCTCCGCTGCCTGCAGGGCAGCCCTTTGGGGCTGGGGGACAGCTCTGGGCCCCACAGACTTCAAAAGGGCACCCCAATGGGTCATGCTCATGGGAACATGTCTAAGGATGGGGGACAGGGATAGGGTCCCACACACAACCCTCAGGATGGGGACAGGGATGGGAATGGGGTTCTCTGTACCCCTGGGGATGGGGATAGCAGCTCATGCACAACCTTGCGGATGGGGACAAGCTCTCACAGCCCCTCACCAGGATGGGAAGGGGAACAGGGTCCTGTGCACTCTTGGGAACAGGGGTGGGATTCCGCACACAACTCTGGGGATGGGATAGGGTCCTGTACACCCTGGAGGACAGGGATGTGGTCATGTGCACCCCTGGAGACAGGGTCCTGCAGACACCCTTGTGGATGGGGACAGAGATGGGGTCTCACATAACCCCATGGAGATAGGGACAGAGTCCTGTACACCCCTGGTGACATGGATGGGGTCACACATACGCCCCTGGGGATGTGAACGGGGTCCTGTGGACTCTTCAGGACAGGGATGGTGTCATGTGCATCCCTGGAGACAAGAGTCTTGCAGAGCTCCTGGGGATGGGGTCTCACATAACCCAGAGATGGAAATAGGGTCCTATACACCCCTGGGGACAGGATCAGGGTCACACACAGACCCCTGGGGCCACGGATGGGGTCTCATGCACAACCCCGGGGGTGCGGATGTGGATGGGGTCCCATACCCAGCCCTGGTGATGGGCAGACGGGCTCCCCTGCCCCATGCTCCCCCCAGCCCCATACCTTGGTGTGCAGGATGTACCGGACAGCTCCCGGCACCGGCTCAGCCACCACGGCTGTGAGCAGCTCCTCCGGCAGCGAGGCCGAGCTCACAGGGAGCCCGCGCACAAACCTGCGGCACAGCGGAGCCGTCAGCCCCTGCCACAGCCCCACCACCCTGCGCCCCACAGTGAGCCACGGCATCGCCCTTACTGGTCCCCGTTGGTGGCGGGGGGGAAGCTGCGTCTCACCACCTCCACGAACTCGGCCACGGTGTCGGCCAGCATGAAGATGACGGCGTTAGGGCCGGCATCAAAGGTGTATGCTACCTGTGGTGAGATGAGACCCAACGTGGGGTGAGGGACCACAGCACCAGAGCACACCCAGAGCCCCATGGGGGCGGCGTGGGTACCTTGGTGCACCCGTGGTGGGCATTGAAGCGGTGCGCTAAGGCGATGATGTTCCGTGAGATGTCATTGAGGTAGAAGATGGGGGGGAAGGTGTCGAGGCAGGTGGCGTGGAACTGGTTGCTGTCCTGCATGGTGAGCTTCCCAAAGCCCTCGAAGTCCCGCTCACGGATGTGCCGCACCATCAGGGCCAGGCGCTCTGGCACCACCACCTCTGCGCGGTGCTGCCATGATTGGAGCCGTGGTCACCTCAGTTTGGTGACACCCACAGCACCCACATCACCCTGTGGGGTTCATGCAACACCCCCCATGCTCCCTCAGTGCTCCCAAGGATGGAGAAATACCATCGTAAGGGAACCAGGACCCCAAACCCTGCCTGCAGGCAGCTGTGCTGGACAGGATTGAGCTCCCTACCTTCAGCAAGCGGCTGGTGTCCACGCTGGTCTGCATCCCTGCTGTGCTGCCAACCTGCTTCTTCTCACCACTGACCTGGGGGGGGGCACAGACAATGGGATATAACACTCCCCATGAGCTCCCATCCCCAGCAACAGGCATTCCCTGATACCCCAGCCCCAGCAAGGGGCATCCCCTGATCCCCCTAACCCCAGCAAGAGGTGCCCCTGGTCCCCATCAAGGAGCATCCCCTGATTCACCCATCCCCAGCAAGAGGCACCCGTGATCACCCATCCCCAGCAAGGGGCACCCTCTGATCCCCCCAGCCCCAGAAAAAAAGACACCCCCTGATCCCCAAGCCCAAACAGGGGGCACTCCCTGATCCCCATCCCTAGCAAGGGGCACCCCCTGATACCCCCAGCCCCAGAAAGGAGCATCCCCTGATCCCCAAGCCCCAACAAGGGGCATCCCCTGATCCCCAAGCCCCAACACGGGGCATCCCCTGATCCCCCATCCCCAGCAAGGGGGCACCCCCTGATCCCCAGGGTCAGCACCCACATAGTGTTGGGGTGCTCCATCACCATCGCCAGTGGGTGATGGTTACAGCCACACACCCCGTCCCCAGCCCCTCACCACCAGGATGAGGACCCTGAGCTCGGGCCAGTGCGTTTCGGGGGCCACTTGCTGCGCGATGCTGTCCCTGCCGTCCGGCCGCTCGCCCCGCTGCCACTGCACGAAGCCCCCCAGCATGCTGCGGCAAGCACTGCCCGAGCCGCGCCGCGCCACCTCCGACAGCTCGCCCTCCACGCCGTACAGCCGCGCCAGCGTGGACACTGTGGGGACGGGGATGGGGACGGGGTCAGGATGGTGGGGACAGGCCTGGGATGCGGTGTCCCCCGTGTCCCGGCTCACCCACCCAGGCAGGCGTAGCCGGCAGCGGAGGATGCCAAACCGGCTGCGGTGGGGAAGTTGTTCTCGGTGGCGATGTGGACCTTGTAGGAGAGGCTGAGCGCGGCCGTGTCCACCGTGCTGCTGCCCCGGCGCTTTCGGGCCAGGCGCCGCACTGTGAGGGATACAGGGAGGAACTGGGGATGCAGTGGGGAGCAGCGCTTCCCGGTGGATGGGATGGGATGGGATGGGATGGGATGGGATGGGATGGGATGGGATGGGGGACACTCACCCTCCCGCAGGCAGGCCTGCAGCCGGGGGTGCCCCACATCCGCCTCCTCCCCGTTCAGCCATAGCCGGTCCTCCGTGAAGTCCCGGCTGGCAGCGGCCGTGGTGGTGGTCTTGAGCTGCAGGGAAATGGGGGTCAGTGCAGTCGGAGGGTCCACAGCACTCCCCCCCAATCCCTGTATGGGATGGGGGACAGAGGGGCCTGAGCCCGGTCCTGACCCCATCCCAACCTGGTCCTGGTGCAGCGTGACGCTCAGGGAGGAGTTGATGGGCAGGATGAGGTCATTGTCCCGCTTGCCCCCTGCAAGAGAGAGCACGGCACGGCACAGCTCAGCGCAGGTAGGTACAGCACCACATCATTCAGCATGGCATAGGATGAACAGGGTCTGGAAGGACTCTGACACCATCAACCCCAAACATTATCCCACCAACCCACGGCACTGAGGCCTCGTCTCCAGGGACGCTGACTGCAGCCCTGCCCTGGTGTCCTGGGTTCAGCAGTAGCAGTCATGTTTCTCCTCCCTGGTAGCTGGTGTAGTGCAGTGTTTTGACTTTCATCTCAGGAACAGAGCTGATAACAAGGATGTTTTGGTTTGGCCAAGGACTTTGTGAGCCTCATGCTCTGCCAGGGAGGAGGGGAAGCCAGGAGGAAGCAGAGACAGGACACCTGACCCAAACTGACCAAAGAGGTATTCCATACCACAGCACGTCATGCCCAGGAGGTAATGGGGAGTTAGCCGGAAGGGCTGGGAGACTGCAGGGTTGGAGGAGGTATGGGTCGGAGCTTGGTTGGGCTTGGGGGGCAAGTTATCAGTCGGCTGGTGGTGAGGTGTTGTATTCTCTTCCCTTGTTATTTCCTTTATCATTATTATTATTGGTGGCAGCAGTAGTGATCTGTGTTATACCTTAGTTACTAAACTGTTCTTATCTCAACCCGTGGGAGTTGCATTCTTTTCGATTCTCCTCTCCGTCCCTCCGGGAGTAGGGGCAGGGAAAGAAGGGGGGGAAGTGAGTGAACGAGCTGCCTGACTGGGTTTAAACCACGACACCTGGGCAGCCTGTTCCAATGCCCCAGCACCCTCTGGGGCAGGAATTGTTCCTCATCTCCACCTACCCCTGCCCTGGCGCAGCCTGGGGCCGTTTCCTCTTGTCCCACTGGGAGCAGAGCGCAGCCCCTCCTGGCTCCATCCTCCTGCCAGGCACTTGCAGGGAGCCATCAGCCACCCCTAAGCCCCGCACGGCACAAGGGGCACGGTCTGGCACCGCACCTCAGCCAGCTCCAACACCACCCCCCCCCCCCCCCCCCCCCGGCCCGCACCGGGTGTCCCGGTCCCGGTGGGGCGGCACTCACAGTACTTGATGACGGCGATGTTGACGGGAGCCGTGCAGGTCACCGCGGACACCGCCATGGCGCTGCGGGCACGGTGCGGGCAGCACGGAGCCCCGGCCCCGCGCCCCGCGCGTCAGCGTGGCCTGCGGGTGGCTCCCGCCTCGCCATTGGCTGATCCCGCAGCGCCCGGCTCCTGGCGTCCAATGGCAGCGATCGGACCACGGGGAGGCTCCGCCCCCGCCGGCGCTGGGGTCGGCGCTCGGGGGAGCCATCTCCGAGTCGGGAAGGGGCAGCGCATGCGCAGTGGCGACAGTGCGGCGACAGTGCCACCAGTGCCCCCCAGTGTTTCCAGTGCTTCCAGTGCCATCCAGTGCTTCCAGTGCTCCCAGTGCCCCCATTGCCCCCAGTGCTTCCAGTGCTCCCAGTGCTCCCATTGCCCCCATTGCCCCCAGTGCTCCCAGTGCCCCCAAGTGCTCCCAGTGCTTCCAGTGCCCCCATTTCTTCCAGTGCCATCCAGTGCTTCCAGTGCTCCCAGTGCTCCCATTGCCCCCATTGCCCCCAGTGCTCCCAGTGCCCTCAAGTGCTCCCAGTGCTTCCAGTGCCCCCATTTCTTCCAGTGCCATCCAGTGCTTCCAGTGCTCCCAGTGCTCCCATTGCCCCCAGTGCTCCCAGTGCTCCCATTGCCCCCATTGCCCCCAGTGCTCCCAGTGCCCCCAAGTGCTCCCAGTGCTTCCAGTGCCCCCATTTCTTCCAGTGCCATCCAGTGCCCACCAGTGCTTCCAGTGCCCCTCAGTGCCCTCAGTGCCCCCAATGCCCCCCAGTGCCCCCAGTGCTCCCAGTGCCCCCAGTGTTCCCAGCGCACCCTAGTGCCCCCATTGCCCCCAGTGCTCCCAGTGCCCCTAGTACTACCAGTGCCCCCTAGTGCTCACCAGTGCCTCCAATGTCCCCAGCGCTCCCAGTGTCCCCCAGTGCTTCCAGTGCCCCCAGTGCCCCCAGTGCTCCCACTGCCTCCAGTGTGCCCAGTGCTCCCAGTGCTCCCAGTGCCTCCAGCGCCCCCAGTGCTCCCAGTGTCCCCAGTGCCCCCAGTTGTCCCAGGGCACCCAGTGCTCCTAGAGCTTCCAGTGCACCCAGTGCTCCTAGAGCTTCCAGTGCCCCCAGTGCTCCCAGTGCTTCCAGTGCCCCACCCAGTGCTTCCAGTACCCCTCCCAGTGCCCTCCAGTGCCCCCAGTGCTCCCAGTGCTTCCAGTGCCCCCCCCCCCAGTGTTCCCAGTACCCCCCAGTGCTCACAGTGCTTCCAGTGCCCCTCAGTGCCCTCAGTGCCCCCAATGCCCCCCAGTGCCCCCAGTGCTCCCAGGGCTCCCAGTGTCCCCAGTGCTCCCAGTGCTTCCAGTGCCTCCCAGTGCCCCCAGTGCTCCCAGTGCCCCCAGTGCTCTCAGTGCTTCCAGTGCCCCCCCCAGTGCTTCCAGTGCTCCCAGTACCCCCCAGTGCTCGCAGTGCTTCCAGCGCCCCTCAGTGCCTTCAGTGCCCCCAATGCCCCCCAGTGCCTCCAGCGCCCCCAGTGCTCCCAGTGTCCCCAGTGCTTCCAGTGCTTCAAGTGCCCCCAGTGCTCCAAGTGCCCCCAGTGCTCCCAGTGCCTCCAGCGCCCCCAGTGCTCCCAGTGTCTCCAGTGCCCCCAGTGCTCCCAGTGCTCTCAGTGCTTCCAGTGCCCCCCAGTGCTTCCAGTGCTCCAAGTACCCCCCAGTGCTCGCAGTGCTTTCAGTGCCCCTCAGTGCCCTCAGTGCCCCCAATGCCCCCCAGTGCCCCCAGTGCTCCCAGTGCCCCCAGTGTTCCCAGTGCCCCTAGTACTACCAGTGCCCCCTAGTGCTTCCCAGTGCCCCCAGGGTCCCCAGCGCTCCCAGTGTCCCCCAGTGCTCCCAGTGCTTCCAGTGCCCCCAGTGCTCCCAGTGCCTCCAGCGCCCCCAGTGCCCCCAGTGCTCCCAGTGTCCCCAGTGCTCCCAATACCCCCAGTGCTTCCAGTGCACCCCAGTGCCCCCAGTGCTCCCAGTGCCCCTCAGTGCCCCCAGTGTTCCCAGTGCTTCCAGTGCCCCCCCAGTGCTTCCAGTGCCCCTCCCAGTGCCCCCCCGTGCTCCCAGTGCTTCCAGTGCCCCTCAGTGCCCCCAATGCCCCCCAGTGCCCCCAGTGCTCCCAGTGCCCCCCGTGCCCCTAGTACTACAAGTGCCTCCTAGTGCTCCCCAGTGCCCCCAGTGTCCCCAGCGCTCCCAGTGTCCCCCAATGTTTCCAGTGCTCCAGTGCCCGAGTGCTCCCAGTGCCCCCAGTGCTCCCACTGCTCACACTGCCCCCAGTGCTCTCAGTGCCCCCAGTGCCCCCCAGTACTGCCATTGTCCCCAGTGCCCCCAGTGTTCCCTATCCCTGCAGCGTTCCCAATGCTCCCAAAACTCCAAACCCCAGTTCTCCAGTGCTACTACAGTGTTCCCTGCTCTCTCATTACCTCCACTGTCCCTGATGCCCCAGCTCTCCCCGTTATCCCAGCACACCCTCTGTCTCCAGGGCCCCCAGTACCACTACACCACATCCCATCCCAATGTTCCCAATATCCCCAGTGCTTCCCTGGTGCTCCCAGAGCCTTCAGGATCCCAGTACCTCCAGTGCCCCCAGCACCTTCACAGCCCCCAGTGCTCCCAGTATGTGCTGTACCCCAATACCCCAGTGCCCCTCCAATGGACCCAGTGCCCCCAGCATCCTTCCAGTGCTCCCATTCCCCTCTCAGTGCTCCCAATGCCCTCAGCACAGCAGCGCCTGGGTGGCCCCATTCATCCCTATGGGCACCCCCCAACCCAGATCCACTGCCTGTGTCACCCCCCTCCTGTGGTCACTCATTGCAGCATAAAATACCCCCAGCTCCGGGTGTTGGGGGGGATGTGGGTGACACCGTGGTGCTCCCTTGGTGGCAGGGCAGGGGTCCCTGGCCCCACACCCCGGTATTTATAGGCATTTTCCATGGGTGGGAGCGGAGGACTCGGCACGCAGCTATTCCGGGATGTGGGATTCTTTCCCCTCAGCTGTGGGACCCGATTTAGCAGCAGGGATGCATAAAGCAGCTTCCTCTGACACCCACCTCATCCAGCCAGTCCCCCCCTCCATGCCCTGGCACAAGGGTCCCCACCACCATGTACTGGGGTCATAGGGATGGCACTGGGACCCCTGCGGTGGGGGTAGTCCCACTGCCATCATCCAGACACTGGCCATGCCATAGGGATGCTCAGGGCCACTTGCAGGATGTCCTTGTCCCCACCATCTCTGCCATCTCAGCCCCATTTGGCCAGGCCAGACCCCAGCATGGCACCAGGGTTCTTTTTAGGGGCCCTGCTGTAATCCCCCTCCGGGCTGGGAGCTGTGGGGATGCAGGACAGGAGGAAGATGCTCTACAGAACACATAGAGGGTCCGGCAGTGAGATTCCAGCTGGATCCTGTCCCAGGGCTGGTGGGACACGGTGCTGGCTGAGCAGGGAAAGCCGTGCCAGCAATAGGGAACACACTTCCTCTGCTCATGTGTCCCCACGCCGTGTCCCTCTGTTGTGTCCCTGCAGGCACCAGTAGGTTCTGTAAGGACCCAGGGCTCATTAGCACTGGGCCAGCCACTTGCAGGTGTAAGGGACAGCGCTGGGGACAGTCGTGTCCCCAAGTGCTGCCACCACAAATGGGATCCCACTGCCTGTAGCGTCCCCATGGCGTGAGATGGGTCAGGACGGAGCAGACCCTCAGCTCATTGGGACCCCCAGCACCCCTTCTCCCTGCAGGCACAGGCAGACACGGTGGTGGTGGTGCCCACCATTGCATGGCCACACATCCGTCCCCTCTGCTGCCATGCCCTCCTGGCCCTGGAAGGCCTCACAGGGGCTGTTCGGGGGGCAGATAAGGGGGTTCCTCAGTGTGATGAGCCCTGGCCATCGTGTCCCCAAGACTTACACTTGGGGCAACAGGAGCCCTGGGACAAGGGTGAACCCTGTACCGCTCCAAAGGGGCACCAGCGGCTGCTCCCTGGATCGGTCTCTCCTCACTGCAGGGATTGGCCAGAGCCAGCCCATGTCCCTGGAGAACCCCAATGGGGCTCGGAGCCAGGACACCTCCCTGGGATACC
The DNA here is from genome assembly GCF_033815535.1 of Pezoporus flaviventris. Lineage (NCBI taxonomy): Eukaryota > Metazoa > Chordata > Aves > Psittaciformes > Psittacidae > Pezoporus > Pezoporus flaviventris. Next base: position 575,579 of record NW_026892653.1, on the reverse strand, counting down.
CGGGGAAGGAACACCCGACGTGGTCCCCTGGCCAGTGCCCAGTGCGGCTCCAGGGACAGGACATGGTGCCAAGCGCCCTCCCCATGTCCTGTCTTCGAGTGCCAGGGATGGCAGGACACAGAGCTGGGATGTGATGGGGGGATCCCCACACCAGGTTTGGCAGTGCCTGGCTCTGGGATCAAACAGCATCGCTATTAACAGGAGGAGATGATAAGGACAAAGCTGCAAACCCAAGCCCTGTGTTTGGGAAAGGAGAAACCCGAGAAGACAGGATTGGGGGCATGCACCCCATGGTTCCATCCCACATCCCAAAGACACAGCACTGATGGCACAAGGGAGACCAGGCATGGATGAAACTGCCTTTATTGAGAAAAATGGTTTGCTACAAATACATTATTGATCTGATTCTTCATCAAAAAACAGTAAAAGTTCTGGATATGCAAAAAGTCACGGGGAACACACGGACGAACCACGGCGGCATTCCCGGCACATCCCGGCCGGAGAGCACCCCGTGGGGAGAGGCAGGAGCTGCCCGTGCAGTGCCTGCCTGCGCCTTAAAGTGCTTTACAAAATCAGCTCTTTCACCCCGGCTCTGGCGCTGTGGGGCAGAAAGGAAGAGGAAGGAAGGAAGGAAGGAAGGAGACAAGAGGTTAACAGTGCTGTCCCAGAGACAGGGAGCTCCCTGCAAGTGAGAGCCAATGGAGGCTGCTTCAGGATATGAGTGTTCCGGCTAGGGATGGGACAAGGAGACCCTCATGGGTCCCTTTGGAGATACCAGTGCTCCCCATCCCACCAGAACCACGTTCCTGGCTGGGCAGGTACCAGTAGTGCTGGTAAGAGAAGACCCCATCCCTCCTTGCTAGGGGAGCAGAGCAGCTCCAGCCCTTTCCCTGCCATAGTCTGCATGCTCCTCACAGAGCTGCTGGCAGCATGGGGAACTCACAGCCCCCAAACCATCCAGTACCATTCAAATCAAAGGTGAAAACCAGGACAGTATTGCTAGTGCAGAGCTGGAGCCTCGGATAAACCAAGCAGGGACATGCAGAGGGACTGCTCTCCCAAACCTCTCCCCTGCAAACCCTCACCGGAAGGTACCGTGCATCACAGGTCCTTCACTGAGAGCCCTGGGCTGATCCAGTCACTGGTGAGACTCCAAAGGGTGGCAGGGCCCCAGCACAAAGCTTCTCTCCCCAAGCACCAGTGAAGACCCTTCATAAGGGACACGATTTCTGCTGCACAGGGGGGCATGCTCAGGCTGGCAGCAGCACAACCAAGGCCTGCAGGTGGAGATCCCACTTCCACCCTCTCCCAGCCCAGCAGAGCAAACCCCACCAGCAGCAGGCAGTGAGGGCACACAGGAAGGGGACATGGAAGAGGACAGGTCACCAGGATGCTATGGAGCATCTCTTGGATCAACATCTGCCCATGTGTGCCCTGTTCCCAAGGAAGGGAGATGCAATCCCCTATTTCAGGGGGACAAGATGCCCAGTGCTGGGGATAGGATCCTGCACAGGCAGACATCCCTCCTGCACACCCATCACCCAGACACAGTCCAGCTGCTCCATAGTGAATACCAACACCCCACAACTAACCTGCCTGCTCCTTCACAAACCAAAACCACACTGAGCAGTGCCACGGAACAAGGCCTGCAAGGGCTCAGCCATCCCAAGCCTGACCACTGTACACGGTTAGCAGATGCTGGAGAACACAAGTAATGCTGCAGCTCCTCAAAAAGGCAGCCTGAAGAGGCAGCCAAAGAGGTGCTGCTCTGACCCAGCACGTCCTGTATCACAACATGCCAACAAGGGAAGGGAATGGGTCAGAAACAGCCAGAGGACATCCAGGCACAAAATCAGTCTAGGGTCCGGCTACTGCCTCCTACCTGATTTCAAACCCACAGCGTGTTTGTGTGTTTGGGGTATTCTTTGTTTTAAAAATAGACTTTCTTAATAATGTTCCATAAAAATACTCTTGTCCTCAGTGTCGGATATTGCAGTGTGAAGAGTTAACAGCTTCTGTTCCCGCTCTATAAAACGTGGAAAAGGCATCACGCTGATTCATGTAGAAAAACGCAAGAACTCAGTATCACAAGAGCCGGTACAAAATGGGAAAGGTGAGAGTTTCACTGGATGCCATTGCTGTGGACTCCTCCGAACCCATTGTCAGCATGAGCACAACCGTCCTGCCCTGGGATTCAGCCTGGCCTGGGCAGCATAGGAAGGAGCACTGGGGACGGGACAGATCGATGTCTCTGGCAATAACCTTGTGGAGTTTCAAAACCCAAAGGATGCTCCGTGCCGTTTTCTTCCTTTCCACAAAGGACATGGATGATTGCAGGTTCCAATTAGGGCATTTCTGCATTAAATGCATCCAGGTTTGACGTACCTATTCAATTGCAACAGAGAGCATGAAGACAAACGGTGCCAAAAAGCATCTAATAATAAATAGATCTGGACACAGGTATATACTCTGTATATGGGTATGAAATGCCTAATGGAGGAACGGTCCCATCCCTCCGGTGCCGACTCCTCTCTCCTCCCTGCATGAAGTCTCTGCTCACTCACCGGTCCAGCTCGACATAAGGACACTCCACCTTCTTAAACAAGGTGGGATGTGCACAGAGAGGAGAGGGAAGAGCAGCAGCAGCGGGTCTCCAGGGGATTGATAAGCTCCGTGCCTCCCCAGTGGGAAGGCTGAGTGTGCAAAAGGGGGTCCGATGCTCCCCAGTCACCCTCAGTTCTCGGACAGTGACAGTGCCAGGGCTGCCTGCAACGCTGCCTCCTCGTCAATGTTGTAGTCCTAAAATCAGAGAGGGGCGGTCATAAGTGGTACAGCCAGGACACAGATTCTACATCAAGCACCAAGGAGCCCTCCCTGCTCTTTATGGTGACACCGAGCTTCCCGTTCCTCCAGCATGTGTGTCCCAGGAATGCCGTGCTGCTTGGGGCATCCTTTGTGCCCACAGTCCCTCTCCAGCCTGGAATCTGCCAACACCAGCCCTGCTCTTAGACGTGGTGGAGGGCAGGGACAAAATATGCCCATGCCAGCAGCTGTGCCCAAAGGGAAAAGCTTTCTAGCAGGGTCACAGGTTTCTCCATCACTCCAGTTTGGGTTTATACAACACAGTGATCGCTCCCTAAACGGGGATATTTCTCTCTAAGTATTTGGAGGTTCCTTTCCCTGACTTCTAATGGCCCTGCAATAAAGGTACCATGCTGACAAAACCTCCCCTCAGTCCCTGCAGCCAGGTCTGGGCAATCACACCCCCCCTCTCCACTCAGGAATGGTCAGCAGCTCCCCAAGAGGGGATCCATGGACACCGCTCACCTACAGCAGCCAGATCCCCCCCCAGGCCTGTACCGTTCTCTTCCCACTGCTTGTGAAGCCTCAAAGAAAAGGCCTTTGTGTTACAGCTCCTCAGGGGATGAGTTTAATGGAGTGCATGGAGGAAACAGCTCATCTTCATGGTGCAGTAAGATTTTCCTCCTCCTTCAGAGAGGTTTTCCTGGTGTGTCTGATGAGGATCAGCTTGAGTTCTCTCAGAGCAGAGGGGGAGCTCAGCCCCACAGCTGTGAGGGTCTCCTGAGAGAGGCTATACATGTGCCTCCCACAAAGCCTAAAGGAGGATCTGCCCCCTTCCCCTCCAGGCTGGGGGAAGATGACCCCATTTCAGCTGAGGTACTCACCACGAAGGTGTCATAGGAGAACTTGTGCCTGTGAAGGAGGTGCTGGAGGAAGTTGGCGCTCTTGTAGCTGGGGTCCCCCCAAGGCATGGCTGAGCAGACCGGGCACACCTGCAGAAGGCAGGGACAAAAGAGAACCATGACCAAGAGGCACAGACCCTTCCATCTCTTATCTCCTGAAGAGGGGAGCAGCGCTCCCGCTGTTTCTGACAGAGTGGGATCTGCAGAGGATGTGCTAAAACGGGGGTCCCTCACCCCCCCCAAGCAGATCTCTTGGTGGACAGAGCCTCTGGCCCATGGCTCAGCCTGCTTTTAGGCCACTGACAAGTTACACACACATGTGAGCACCTCTGAGACAGCGATAAAGCTGCAAGTTCCCTGCCCTGGTCAACCCAGTGTGGCCAACCCAGATGGGGAGAGGAAATCCAGCACCACCCAGGTTGATAGCACATGGGGATGGAGGCAGCTCATCCTAGAAAGCCTCTTAACAAAACAAACAGGGGCAGGTCCCCACCTCTCATCAAAGGGATCTAAAACAAACTAAGCCAGCTGGAAAACACAGCTCTGCATGCCGGTGGCCTCGGATGCAGCATCAGCTACGGCATATTTGGATTTCCAGGAGCTACCCCGCACAGAACCAACCCCTCCCAGCATCACTCACCACTTTGTTAGGGTCGTTGCGGTGGTTCTCCATGCAATGCTTCACCAGCTCCTGCTGGTCCAGGTTCCGGGCCCCACAGTACGGGCACACAAACGTCGAGCGATTGGGAATGTTGCTAAAGAGAGCCAGGGCGAGCTCAGAACCCCCAGGAAAGGACTGGATTGACTCCTTCCAAACTAAGCCAGCCACCCCCACTGTGATATCCAGGCATAGCAGAAACCAGCCCAGCCCGTTCCCACCCCAGTTGCAGGCTGAACCACCCTGGTTTGCTCGGTCCTTCCTCCCACTCCACACTCTGAAATACAGGGCAGACAGGGGCTGCAGGTGACAGGAGGGAAACGGTGCTGATGTTTCTCCCTCTGGTTTCCCAGAGGAAAGTAAAACCCACGTTTGGATTTTAGGGCTTGTAAGGGACCAGGGTGACTGTGCAGCCCAACAAGGAGGGACGCGTTTCCTTACCCGACACATGGCAGTACCTGGGAATAGGCTGGGATGTGGGGACAACCGGAACGAACTTGGGGCAGTTGGCCATCTGCTCCTGCACCTTCGTGCAGGATGAGATGTGAGAGCGCATCTTTGCGAGGGTCACCTGGAGCACAAGGAGAGAAGAGATGTTCCTGTCAGCTTCCAGACAGTGCTGGAGGCTCTGCCACAGCTCAGGACAGCAGTTTTGGCCAACCAGGGCAAACAGTGGGCTGTGCAGGATGACCCACACCAGCATGGAAACGCTGCACCAGCACGTTCTTCTTTGCAGGACAGAGATCTGGGGCCACATGCTCACTGCACATATCCCCAGAGGTCACACACGGCCACCCGGGCTGTGTTATTACATTAGCTCCATTTTCCTTTTCAAAGGAGGCACTGCTGACAGGCAGAAACCCCACACTGCTCTGACACTGTAGAGGACTGTCCCTGGGTCACAGCCAGGCAGTTACAAGAAGATCCCCAAAGTTAACGGGAGCCAGGAAGTACATCAGCGGAGACACACCATGAATCATAGCTTTTTAGCCAGTCCTGGAGCGTCCCAGACCAGACTGCCCCAGGCAGGGCCAGGCCATGCTGCTGGTTCAGCTTCCCCACAGCCGCTGGGATTGCAGCACCTTAAGCAAGAGCTAAATCCTTACCCTCATTTGGAGCAGAGCTGGTTTGCCTCAGCCTCTCCTGTGTTGCAGGAAAACCTCAGCCTGCTTTTGAAGGTCCCCACTGTCTAATAATAGCTCCAGTCTGCTGACAAAGGCAGCTAGGAGAGAGTGCCTTCATCTCCACACAGCCCCGCTTGCCTGGCTCATGGCAGCAGCAGCGACACGTAGGGGACCTCATGGGCACAATGTGGGGCCACACTGAAGAGGGGACACTCCGAACAGAGGCCCCCACAATCCCAACCACCAACAGCAAGTGACCTCCGGCCATGGGACAGGCAGTAGGATGGGTACGGGCAGCCTTCCCCCATGAGCTTTACCTTCTTGCTGCAGCCTCTGCAGGGAGCCTTGTAGGACGAAAGCTGTTTCTCCACACTGGAAGCCTTCTCCACCTTCTTGGGATCGAAGGGCATGCGGCAGAGCGGGCACAGAGGGGATGGCACTTGCAGGCAGGGCTGCAGGCACTCCCCACAAAAGCTGGGGGCACAGAGAGCGACACTCAGCAACCTGATGTAGGGAGGAGAAGGGGGACCCCAGCCCCAGGACACCCCAGGCTGCAGAGCAGCCCCAAACCTCAGGGATCAGCATCTCCAGTGGGAGAACTGGGAGCCTGGGACAGGGTGCAGGGGGGGGAGGCACTGCTGAGGCACTGAGACCTGAGGCTGGGAGTGGATTTGAACAGAGCCAAACAACAACTGGTGCTGAGCACTGAGGCCACGCAGGAATAAAGGCAGTGAGCACATCAGAGCCCGGTTCACCTCCTTTCAAGGTCCTTATGCCTGCAGCAGCAGGGATGAGAAATCAAAGCAGCGGAGAGCAAGCACAGAAAGGGACCCCCAGGCACAAGGCAAAGCAGCTCCGTCTCCACAAAGTCAACGGTCACGGCATCCCCATCCCCTCCGCTGCCAGCCCAGCTCACGTCACCCACAACGGGGGAATGAAATGCTGCTGCCGAGCCCCTGCTGAGGGACAGCCACAGTGCCCCTTGCCCCACGCCACTGCCATCACCCCAGGAAGCACCCCCAGCCCCAAATGTGCTGGAGATGGGGGGAAGAGCGAGACCATACAAGGGGAGATGCCCCAGGAACAGGATGGGAAAGGGGGACAAGCAGACCCCTGCTCCCCAAGGCAGCACTTCAGCCTTTCACCATGTACCGGGGGCAATGGGAACGGTGCACAGCACCTGTGGGGTCAGGGCAGGATTCCCATCGGGTTAGACCCGGGCTGACACTGGGGGCAGGAACCAGGTGTGGGCACAGAGGGGCAAGGTTCAGGTGATCAATGGAGTTAAGACCCTCGGGTGCACACAGTGGGGGAACAAGGCAGCACCCAGCTCCCCAGGGGGGAAACGGGCTTCAGGATGGGTGCAACGCACCCGGTGCTGATGGAGCTGCTGGGGGGCCCCGGTACCGAGCTGTGGGGGAGATGGAGGGTACCGGTACCGGGCTGTAGGGGAGATGGAGGGTACCGGTACCGGGCTGTAGGGGAGATAGAGGGTACCGGTACCGGGCTGTAGGGGAGATGGAGGGTACCGGTACCGGGCTGTGGGGGAGATGGAGGGTACCAATACCGGGCTGTAGGGGAGATGGAGGGTACCGATACCGGGCTGTAGGGGAGATGGAGGGTACCGGTACCGGGCTGTGGGGGAGATGGAGGGTACCGATACCGGGCTGTAGGGGAGATGGAGGGTACCGGTACCGGGCTGTAGGGGAGATAGAGGGTACCGGTACCGGGCTGTAGGGGAGATGGAGGGTACCGATACCGGGCTGTAGGGGAGATGGAGGGTACCGGTACCGGGCTGTAGGGGAGATAGAGGGTACCGGTACCGGGCTGTAGGGGAGATGGAGGGTACCGGTACTGGGCTGTAGGGGAGATGGAGGGTACCGGTACCGGGCTGTAGGGGAGATGGAGGGTACCGGTACCGGGCTGTAGGGGAGATGGAGGGTACCGGTACCGGGCTGAATGGAGAAGGAACAATGAGGGTCCCCCCAGCAGGCTGGTAGGGGGGGATAGGCGTCAGCTGATGGAGGTCTCCGTACCGGGATGGGGCGGTGGCATGGGGACACCGGTACCGGACCGCGGGTACGGGGTGGGGATGGGGGGGGATCCCGGTACCGGGACGGGACCGGTGCCGGCCGGGTCACGGGACAGAGGCCCCGGTGCGCTGGGGGAGCGCCAAGCGGGCTCTGGGTCGGGCCGGGCCGGGCCGGGGTCCCCGCCGCCGCCGCCCCGGGCCCCGGCTCACGTGTGTCCGCATCCCGCGATGCCGACGGCGCGGTGGAACACCTCGAGGCAGATGGGGCAGCTGAACTGCGCCTCCAGCGCCTCGCCCGCGGGGCCGGGGCCGGGGGGCGGCCGCGGGGACCCGCCCGGGGCCTGAGGCCGCTGCGCCGCCGCCACCAGCAGGCTCCGGAACATGGCGGCGGCGGCGGGGAGGCGGGGACGGAACCGGGGCCAGCGGCGCGCTGCTGCGTCATCGCCGTGCGCCCCGACGGGTGGGACGGGACCGGACCGGACGGGACGGGCCGGGACCATGTGCGAGGCGGCGGGGGACGGCGGAGGGTGCGGAGCGGACATGGGGCCGGCGCGGCGCCGCCGGGGCGAGGGACAGAGGTGGGAGCGCGGTCCGCGAGCCGGTGCTATCCCCGGTACCCCTTCCGTATCCCCCCCACCGGTACCACAGTGCCCCCCCCCACCCCACCCCGTGCTGCCCCCTGGTGCTCACCCCCTCCCTAACCCCCTGGTAACGTCCCCGGTACCGGGATCGCTGCCGCCCCCGGGGTGCGGTGTCCCCGGTGCTGCCGTTACCGGCCGTGTCCCCGCAGCCACCCGCGGACCTGCATGAAGTGCGGGAAGGGCTCCGCCGCACTCATCATCCGCGTCGGGGACCCCTTCTGCCGGTGAGGGGCTGCCGTGTGCGGGGATGCGGGGCTGGGGACATCGGGGCTTGGGACGTGGGGTGTGTGAGGCGTTAATGGTTGGGGGCATCGGGTCCCTGGGATGTTGAGGGCTGGGGACATCAGTTCTTTGGGGCAGCAAGGCTTGGGTGTGTTGGAGCTTGGGGACGTTGGGTCCCTGGGACGTTAGAAGTCGGGGAGCTCAGGTGTTTGGGACATGGAGGCTTGGGGATGTTTGGTGTGTGGGATGTTGGGGCTTGGGGACATTGCATCTCGAGGATATCAATGGTTGAGGACTTCGGGTCTCTGGGATTTGGGGCTTGGAAACATTGGGTCTCTGGGGTATCAGTGACTGCGGGCACTGAGTCACTGGGAAGTCTGGGCTTGGGAGCATTGGATCTCTGGGACATCAAGGCTTGGAGACAGGGGCCTTGAGGGCTTTGGGGCTGGGGGACCTGGGGGCTGTGGAACACGCCATGGCTTAGGGCTGCGTCCCTGCAGCAACTGCTTCCACGAGTACTTCGTGCACAAGTTCCGCGCGATGCTGGGCAAGAACCGCATCATCTTCCCGGGAGAGAAGGTACCGATTGGGGTGCACACGTGTGGGGCTGACCTGAGCGGTGGCAGCAGCACCGGTCACCATCCCTCATGTCACCATAGGTGCTGCTGGCGGTGTCGGGGGGCCCAGCCTCCAGTGCCATGCTCCGGCAGGTCCAGGAGGTGAGAATGGGGGTGATGAGAGGGTCTGGGGAGGGGGGCACAACTCAAGCACCCGCCTTACCCTGTGCCTTTGGCAGGGGCTCAGCCGGGAGACAGCCAAGAAGCTCCGCTTCATCCCTGGTGTCGTCTACGTTGATGGTAGGGGTTACCCCCACTCCCAGTACAGGGTCCCCCAGGGCTGGGGGCTGTGGTCCCCCAGGGATGGGATGGGTGCCCCCTCCTCTCCTCACTGGTGGTGCCCACTTGCCTCGCAGAGGGAGCGGTGCGTGGGCAGAGCCCGGCACAGCGGGAGCAGAGCCTGGCCTGCATGGAGACCCTGCTGCAGGCAACCGGCTTCCCCTACTACCTGGTGCACTTGGAGCAGGTACATGGGTGGTGAGGGACACACACGCTGGAGTAAAGGGGTATGCTTGGCTATCCCCATACCACCCTCCCAGTGTCCATCTCTGCCCCATAGGCGCTGGAGCTGCCCGCATCCATCCTGCGCCCTGGGCCGGTGACACCCAGTGAGCCCAGTGTGTCCTATAAGGAGGCTGTGGAGGGTTTCATCCAGCAGCAGCGGCAGAAGGGGTACGGGGACAAGGACAGTGGCACCTCGCCGCCTGGCCCTGGCAGTGGGGAGTCACCGGAGGGTCCCCCGGCTGCCCCCCGCCTGCCTGCTGCTGCCCTCACCCAGGAGCTGCTGAAAGTCTTTGAGGCTGTGCAGACACTGACAGCAAAAGAGGAGCTGCTGCAGATGCTGCGGTGAGTGGCTTATCCTGCCCGGACCCAGCACCGGGCACTGCGCGGTGGCTCTGAGCTGGTGTCACATTGTCCCCAGGATCCACCTCATCCTGCAGACAGCCCGGACCAAGGGCTACACCAAGGTGATGACCGGTGAGACCTGTACATGTGTGGCCATCAAGCTCCTCACCAACCTGGCGCTGGGTCGTGGTGCTTTCCTTGCCGTCGACACGGTGAGCAGCCAGCTGGTACCCTGTCCTCTAGCTGGGGGTGTCCATTCCCACCCAGAGCGATGATGCCGTGGACCCGGGTTCTGTGACTTGGTGCTGCCATGGTCCCCCATCAAGCCACGCACCCACAGGGCTTCAAGGACGACCGCCACGGTGATGTGATGGTGGTGCGTCCCCTGCGGGAGTACACGGCCAAGGAGATTGCCTTCTACAACCACTTCTTCAATGTCCCCACCGTCATTGCACCGCCGCTCCCCACCAAGGTAGGGGTGTCCCTTGGTCTGCATGGGGTGGATCCCAAGCTCCACGTCCCCATGGTGAGGTTGGGACCCCTTCTCCCATCCCTGCCCTCTCTGTTTGCCCTTGCAGCGCCGGGATAAGCCCAGCATCCGCCATGTGGTAGAGCACTTCCTCATGGGGCTGCAGAAGGATTTCCCCTCCACCATCAGCACCGTCTACCGGTAGAGCATCCCCTCTGTGGGGGCACTATGGGGTGGTATGGGGGGGCAAGGGGGTGCACCCCTCACCTCCCTGTGTTGTCTGCAGGACGGGTGAGAAGCTGAGCGCAGATCTAGCCAAGCCGAGCTGCGAGTCCGAGCGCTGCCTGCTCTGCCTGTGTGCCCTGGACCTCGATGGGGGTGAGTGGGGAGGGCAATGGGGGGGATCAGGAGGTTGGGGGCACGGTGCATCCCCAAATCACACCTGTGCCCTCTGGCTCTTGTAGAGGAGGAGCTGGCCCTGGAGCCCACATTGATCATAGATGAGCCAGAGATGGAGAGGAATGGGTGCTGCCAGGACCCCCTGGCAGCAGGGTGAGCATGTGGGGCAAGGGGGGGATGCTGTGTTGGCAGCAGGGCCACCACTCAGGGTCCCTGTCCCTTCAGGGCTGAGCACAAATCTGCCTACATCCCGCTGCTGTGCTACGGCTGCCGCCTCACCTTCAAGGAGCTGGTAAGGCTTTTGGTGTGCAGTGGGGTGTTTTCCTTGGGAACAGGGGTCCCCATACCCACAGCTCTTCTCTTACAGGGTCCTGTCACCACGCTTCCGCCTTATGTGCGTGCTGAAGCCCAGCGCAGGATCCGCAGGTAATGGGGATGGGGGGATCCCTTCCCTGCTATCTCAGCACCCTCCTGATGCCACATGCATCCATCCACCATTCACCTGTCCACCCCCCATCCATCCGTCCATTCATCCATCCATAATCCATCCACCCACACACCCATCCATCCAGTGTGTATTCCCTGCAGTGCCGAGATGCAGCAGCAGAACCAGGAGGTTCCACCAGAGGACAAGGAGCTTGGCAAGAGCTGAAAGGGCTGGGGACAGTGGGGGACACAGCGCCAAATCCCTCTGGGGCACCAGTGGGGCAGGGTGCCAGCCCCCCAGGGGTGCCCTGTAGGATGGTGGGGAGCCCCTGGGCACCGCTGGCACCCAAGTAGTTGCTTTTATACCTCATTTTGGTTACACCTGAGGAGCAGGGAGAGCCCCCAGCCCCATCTGGGGTAGGCAAGGGTGCTGGAACCCCCTAAAGCAATAGGTTCCTAGTCCCACCCCAGACACACACACCCCCACCCCCCCCAGCTGAGCATCACTCCGCCAGGCCTCAGCTTTGTTTTATTAGATATTTGTATAAATAAACCATTTGAATTAATAATACAAAAAATAAACCAACAAAACCAACATCACGGTAAGTGTCTATAGAGTCCAGCTGGGGCTGCCGGCCCCCCCCCCTCCTAGCTAGGGGAGAGCCACAACCGAGGGCCCCCCATCCTGGGGCTGGGGGGCCTATTGCTTTTGAGTTTAACCTGGTTCTGGACGGGGTTGGTGAGAGCAGTGGGGAGGCACAGGTTGGCTCCTGCCTCCCCCCTGCTCTGCAGCCAGGGGTACCCATGGGGTGGGGGGGTGTCCGGCTCCTGTCCCCCTCCCTGGGAAGGCACAGAGTGGGTTTCTGCAGGTCAGACGGTGCTTCAAAGCAACATAAGAAAAACATCCCCCCTAAAAGCGAGCACCGAAAGCCCCGTGTCCCACTGTGTGCCCTGGCAGGATACAGCCCCAGCGTGCGGGGCTGGTTAAGGCATTGGTGGTGATGTCCTTGGGAAGGGAAAGGGGCGCAGGTCTGGAGCCCCTTCCCCTTTACTCCTTCTCCCGTGTCCACTTGATCATGGTCTCGGGAGAGCGGTAGAGGAAGATGAGCTTGGCGTAGAGCTCCTCCTCCAGCTCCAGCTCGCCCGTCTCCCGCACCAGGAAGATGTCCTGGCACAGCTTCAGGATGCGGTCCACGCAGGGCAGCTCCTCGAACATGATGGAGTGCGAGATCTCGCTGAAGAAACCCCGCACGAACTTCCCGATCACCAGCACGATGGAGACGTACAGCCCCATGATCCTGCAAGATACAGGGACGCACGCACCCTGTAACCCCCCTGCCCTTAGGTGCAGCCGCTCTGTGCCCCTCATGCATCCCCATCCACGTACCCGTAACCAGCCAAGAAGCCCAGGCTGGGGGGGCTGACTTTGTCGTTGAAGATGACCATGGGGAGGATGTTGCTGATGCTGCTAGGGGCATCCTTCAGCCGCACCACCCACCACTCCACGAAGCTGCTACCCCCTTGGCTGGCGCCTGCAAGCTCCCGTTTCAGCTGCACCTCCACGTCCAGGTAGCTGTCTTCCCCGTCTGCAGGGAGCATGCACAGTGATAGAATGGTTTCTGCTGGAAGGGACCTTAAAGCCCATCCAGTTACAACCCCTGCCACAGGCAGGGACACCTTTCACTAGAGCAGGTTGCTCCAAGCCCCTGTGTCCAACCTGGCCTTGAACACTGCCAGGGATGGGGCAGCCACAGCTTCTCTGGGCACCCTGTGCCAGCGCCTCAGCACCCTCACAGGGAAGAGCTTCTGCCTAAGATCTAACCTCAACTTCCCCTGTTTCAGTTGGAACCCATCACCCCTTGTCCTATCACTGCAGTCCCTGACGAAGAGTCCCTCTCCAGGTTCCTTGTAGCCCCCTTCAGACACTGGAAGGCTGCTATGAGGTCTCCACGCAGCCTTCTGTTCTCCAGGCTGAACAGCCCCAACTTCCTCAGCCTGTCTCCATACAGGAGGTGCTCCAGCCCCTGAGCATCCCCGTGAGCTCCTCTGGCATTGCTCCAGCAGCTCCATGTCCTTCTTATGTTGAGGCCACCAGAACTGCACACAGTGCTGCAACTGGGGTCTCACAAGAGCAGAGCAGAGGGGCAGGATCTGCGGTGCTCACAGCCCAGCACACGAGGGGTTTCTGGGCTCAGCTCACACTGAAGCAGCTCACGTTCAGTTTCTCATCAACAAACACCCCCAAGTGCTCCTCAGGCTGCTGTGAATCACTTCTCCACCCAACCTGCATCTGTGTGCCCCCAGCACTGAGTACTTACAGGGGAGAACACACCACGGCAGGACCTACCTGGCAGCAGCTGCTTCACGGGGTTGGCTTCAGGGCCATTGGGCGCCCGGATGTATCTGGGGAAGAGCCTGGGGACTTCCCTACAAGAGAGGGGGATAAGTGAGGGGGGCACCGTCCCGCTGACATGGGGGCATCATCCTCACCCCCTGGGATACTCACACCGGCGTAGTGCGGGTGCCCTGCAGCAGCTGTGCGAGCTGCTCACGCTGGGGCGCCCCGGGCTGCAGGTCAATGCTGTGCTTGTCGAAGGTGTGCTCCACCGTGCCCCCTTTGCCCAGGTCCCTGCGGACAGCACAGGCTCCGTGTAAGTGCCATGGGGCTCAGGAGGCGCTGCGTGCCCCACACCGTGCCCTGCAGTACCTCTGGAAGGTCCAGGTCAGGCGGAGGGTGATGTCTGAGGAGCCGTTCTGCAGCTCCCTCCGCATCTGCTCCCTGCTCGGGGGGCTGATGCTCCAGAGCGAGCCTGAGCTGCCCTCGATGCGCGCTGTCACGATGTCCTCATAGCCATACAGCGTGATGAACTGCATGGCAACCTGGGGGGACACACGGCTCAGCACCCACCCAAGGACACCCCAACCCCAGCAGGATGGAGCTGGGGGCGGGAGGGGGATTCTGCAATGGGGGAGGAAGGATTTACCGGCTGCCTCTCGAACTTATGGGTGAGGGCTTCATAGTCCTGTGGCGTGAAGGGCTGGATGGATTGCTGCTGGGCGCTCATAGTGAACAGCGGCTGCAGGGGGACAAGGTGCCATCAGCTGGGCAGGGGTCTCCAGCATCTGGGCTGGGTACCACAGCACCCACCGCCTGCATCCTCACCTCGTACCCCCCCAGCTTGAGGGTGACGGTGACGTCGATGGGGTGGTTCACAACACCCACCACGGAGCGGATCAGTGACATGAAGAGCAGCGGGAACCAGATGATGGCCACGAGGAAGAGGATGATGAGGCCCCCCATACCATACTTGACGATCTTCTTCTTCTTCTGCCCCTTGGGCTGGGGGTATTTCTGCAGGGGGAGGACAGCACACAGTGCCAGGTGGGCTCAAGGGGACCCCAAGCAACACGGGGTTACTGGAGGGCCCTTCCCAGCATGGTGGGGACGCACCTTCTCTGTCTCACGGCTGCACTTGATGATGAAGATGTTGGCATAGATGTCCTCCACACACATCCAGTTGGACAGGGACAGCGTGGTGTCTGTCCAGACCCAGTCCATGACAGCCCGCAGCTCCACCAGGAAGGGCACGAGGCGAAACCTGCGGGGGAACACACTCATAGAATCCTATATAATCCTATAGAAACCTGGGTAGGGACATTCATAGAATCATAAATCTTCTTGCCCAAAAGTGGTTAAAGGCTCCATCCCTGGCAGTGTTCAAGGCCAGATTGGACTGGGCTTGGAGCAACCTCCCCTAATGGAAGGTGTCCCTGCCCGTGGCAGGGGGTTGGAACTGGATGATCTTAAGGTCCTTTCCCACCCAAACTGTTCTATGACTCTATGACCCAGGGAAAGGGGGCTGGTGCAGCACCCTGTGTGTGCCTGGGGGTCCACGTGGCCCCGTGCCGTACCCCTGGAAGAGGAAGAGGTTGAGGTGGTTGTATTTCTTGGTGAGGAAGTTGCCCAGGATGCGCGTCGGGTACCCGCAGCGGATCTGGTAGGCTGACAGCGAGAAGTAGATGCACTTCACAAAGTACCACAGCTGCGCCACGGTGTTGAGGCTGAACAACCTGCAGGAGGGAGGTGTCACCCCTCCGGCCACCTCCACAGCCAGGCTGGGCTTGGGGACACAACGGTGCCACCCCAGGGGCCACCCAAGGACCAGGCTGTACCCTGGCATCCCCAAGGGGTGCTCGGTACCTTTCCGTGACAGCCGGCAGGATGAAGAACATCCAGAGGTGGATGCTGAAGACCAGGATGACCTGGAAGATCAGCTTGCCCAGCACGGTCTTGCGGAGGTAGAGCGCGCGGTCGATGACCATGGTGGTGAACTGGATGAGCAGCATGACCAGGAACGCCTCCGGTACTTGGTTATCCGACAGCGAGGAGGTGATGTCGGTGGCTGCAGAGTGTTTCTGGGGATGCAGGAGAGGTCAGGATACGCCCCAGCCTGACCCTGCAGTGGGAGCCAGCCCTGTGGGTACCCCCTGCTCACCCCGAAGGCCCAGAAGCCGAAGATGATGATGATGAAGTCAACCACGTCGGCCAGGAACATGAATGCGTAGACGTCGGTGGCTGCACGGTGCTCAGTGTGCAGGATGTCCCAGAAGAACCTGCGCACCGGCTGGTACATGTTCTGTGCCCTGGAGGGACAAGGGATAAAAGGTATGGGTTACCAGGGACTGCACCCCGCGTCCCGCACCCCTTCCAGCACCACAGGGCACTCACATGGTGACGAAAAAGAGCTTGACCCGCAGCCCGAACGTCTTCAGCTTCCTCTGCGCATGGCTCTGTTTTACCTCTTCCTCTTCTTCTGCTTCTTCATTCCCAGCCTCTGCAAGTGATGCACAGCATGGGTGACAGCCAGGGCCCTGGAGGGCCGCATCCTGCCCGGCAGCAGCACCCTCTGCCCCAGGGGAAAGCAGCCTTGCCCCTTACCAGGGTGCAAAGGGGGGCTGGTGCTCACCTTCCTCTACAGACACCTTTGGCTGCTTCTTCCGCTGCCACCTCCTCCTCCTGAAGCGGAGCTGGGCGGCCTTCGCCTCCTCATCCTGCCCCACAGCATCACCCTCTGGCTCCGGCTCCGCAGCTGTGCTTGGTGCCCCTGGCTCTGCCGGTGCCTCCGTCCCTTCCTCATTCACCACCAGCAGCGGGGACTCTGCTTCCTCCTTCTTCTCCTCCTCTCCCTCATCCTCCACCCGCTCCGCCTTCTTCTTGGGGATGAGGTGCTCCTCATGGTCCCACAGCCCATAGGACTGCAGAGGATGTGGTCAGGGGGATGCGTTCCTGATGCCCCCCATCTCACAGCATCAGCTCCCATTGCACCCCAGGGTCCCAACCAGCAACGGGAACCTTGGGTGGAAACCAAGGCAGAGCCACCAAGCACCCACTGGGTGCTCTTGAGAGTCCCCATCACCCCTCCAGCTCCCATGGATGCCCACCCAAACAATGCCCAAGGTGATGCCATGCCCTGGGGCTCACCAGCAGCAGGGAGCGATGGAAGAAGAGCGCCAGGAGCTGCATGAGGTCGTATTTGATGTAGCGGTCAGATTTCTCCAAGCCCATGATGCGGGGTGGGAAGAAGGGCTTGCCCTCATTGCGCAGCATAATGGCATAGCAGTTCCAGGGGAAGAACCCGAACTGGAAGAGGTATTTCACCACCACCATCACCTGCAGGGACACTGGGGTCAGTGGGTGACAGGCAGGAGCCGGGTGGCACCGTCCCCTCGCCAGCCACCTCCTGCCCACCTCGGTGAAGATGATGGCTGTAATCCAGAAGCGCTTGGTGGGCCGGGGGATGGAGAGCATGGCCCAGAGGAAGACGAGGATGGGCAGGAAGAGGGTGATGATGGAGGCGGTCACTATGTTGTTGAGGATGATGATGAAGTAGCAGAGCAGCTCGGAGTGCGTGGCCACGCAGCGGTACACGGCCAGCAGCAGCTTCAGGAACCGGTTGTGGGACTCATAGAACCGCTCTGACTCCTCCAGCTCAGTGAAGTACAGCTGCCTGCAGGGTGCAGCAGGGGGGTGAGCCAGCCCTGCTGACCCCCACATCCCCATCCCACCATCCCCATGTCCCTGTACCTGCTCCCGAGGAGCTCGCTGGCCGTCCGGCTGCGGTTCTGCGGCAGGGCCAGCAGCTCCCGAGACCCATCCATGTTCTCCTGGGACCCCAAGGTTATCACTTGCTCCTCCTGGCTGGTCACCGAGGTGTGAACCGCTCCTCGGTGCCTGCTGGGGACAGCACAGGGACAGCAATGAGCCTCCTGCCCGCTGGCCCCACTGCAGCATCACCCTCAAGGGGTATCCATGCACCTGCCTGAAAGGGATGTTGCTTTGGGAGTCCATACTCCACCGCTGGCTCAGCTCCTCATGGGGCTCCTCCAGCGGCGGCAGGTACAGGTCATCCAGGACCCCGCGGTGCATGTGCTCTCCCTGCAGTGGGGTCAGTGTCACCGCGGGGCTGCCACCCCCGTGTCCCCACATCCCTCCTGTCCCCGTGCTCACCGTGGCCAGGCGGCGTGTGAGGACGTATCTCTCGAGGCGCAGGACACTGGACATGTTGGCGTGCTCCCGGGTGCAGGCATCCAGCCACTGCGTCAGCCCGTCCACCATGGCCCGGAACAGCAGCCACAGGAACCGCAGCGTGTTCAGCACCCGCTGCACCACGTTGCTGCGCCCTGACAAGGACAAAGGGGAGGCTCAGAGACCCGCTCAGAGCACCCCAGCATCCCCCTGTGCTGGGGTACGGCCGCACACTCACCAGTGCCTTCCTCCTCCTCCTCTTCTTCCTGGCTTTCAGCCTCTTCAGGTGCCCCCAGTTCCTCCTCTCTCTCTGCACTGTCCCCTGTAAGGGTCAGACCCCCCCCAAAGGGGTAGCATCAGCCCAGTGGAGGACGGACATCAGTCCTAGCCCCCGCTGGGGTTCTCTTGCTCATCACCCCATCCTCCCCATCCAGCTTAACAACCACTGCAGGCACTGAAAGGGAGCTGCACAGCTCCATGGTAGCCACCAGAGAGTCCACACCAGGGAACCTGACTGAACCAATGCCCCATTATGGGATGCCAGCCGCTGCCAGGGCAAACAGCAAGCACAGGGCAGAACTGTGCCCCCTCCTGGTACCCACCCCCCCCATTTTGGGGTGAGACAGACCCACCTGCAGCCACATTGGCACCGGGTGCCTCCGGCTGCTGTTGCTGCTGCTGCTGCTCCTGTTCCTGCTGCTGCTGCAGCGCTGTCCTGGTGTTGGTCACCCAGGCCTGGTACACGAGCTGGCAGGGGCAGAGGGGCTGTCAGCACACCATGGGCACTACCGGCACCCCATGGGCACGGCTGTCCCCAACCCACCAGCCATGCTCACCTCGAAGGCGCTGTGCCTGCTCGGCCGCGTCTCCTCCGGCACTGCCGCTGCCTCCTCCTCCTCCTCACTGTCCGACTCGAAGAGGAAGTATTCCCCAGAATGCAGCACTGCCAGGGTGGCAGCGGGTGTCACAGCATGGCTGGCACCTCATGGGGTGTCACAGCATGGCACAGCACGGACGATGCCCCCACAGACGATGGCTCTGCTGCCATCTCCCCAGGTTCACTGCCTGGCACAGCACTGAGGACACCCTGGGGATCCCCACTGGGGACACGAGAGTCAACGACTCATCCCCCCCCATGTGCAAAGCAGGGTCCCTCCACCACCAGCATTCAGAGGTGACTGATGCCAATAACCCCAACCCCATCCTGTTGCCCCCATTCCAACACCCGGTCAGTGCTGGGAACCAGACCAGTCCCAGTTAGAGCCCTGCAGCCGAGCATAGGGCCGGGGGATGTGCGTGCTGTCCCCATGCCGAAAGCACCATCAGGTGTTAGCAGTGCCCAGCGTGGGGACCCTGTGCCCCGCTATGTCCCCGTGCCAGGGCAGTACCTGCAGTGTGGTCTAACCACGGCCGCCACCACCGCTGCCTCTGCTGGGAAGGCTCCACCGGGCTGCTGGGTGCTGTGGGAGGGCAGATGGAGGGGCTGAGAACAGCTGTGCTCAGTGCACCCACCCCGGGCACCGGGGAGAGCAGGGATGTGGGTTCACCGCAGTGACCCACGGGGCTCCATGGACCCACAGCCATGGGTTGTGGTCACCCCGCTGCGCCCGTGGAGGGGTTGGGAGGGCTCTCTGGCTCTCACCTGGCCTGGCCTCATCCTGCCCCTCGGTGACGTTGCGGGGCACCCGCTCCTGGTGGTACTTCTCCTGCTTGGCTCGGATCCGCTCCATCCTGCCAGCACAGGCTGCTGTGGAACGCGCATCCCCAAACCCGCCCCCGGGGTACCCCCATCCTCCTCACCGTCACCCCAAGGTGGCTGCAGGACCCCCCAAACCCCACTCACTGCCGCTTCAGCTGGGCCAGGGACTTCTTCTCGGCGAGCCGGTGGGACTGCATGCTCTTCAGGGTGCTGGCCTTGAACAGCGCGATGCCCCTGCGAGATGGGCACAGTTAGAGGGTGATGGGGGGGACACCCATGCCCTGGCACCCCCGCTGGGACCACAGCCCCACCTGGAAGCCTGCAGGGCAGAGGCCTGGAGGTCCAGCATGACGTGCAGGAAGTAGTAGCTGAGGAAGACGCGGCGCTGGAGCAGGAGGAAGAAGAAGCAGATGCTGTCCCACATGATGCCCGCCTCCTCCACGGGCAGCGAGCAGTCGTGGTCCTTGCCTATCTCGTTGGCTGGCAGGCAGAGGTGCAGGCAGGTCAGTCAGCAGCTCAGACTTGCACCCCAAAAGCACCCCCAGACCCCCAACTCACGGTCATAGTAGCCTTTAACGGTGCAGACCAGGCTGAAGAGCTGGATCGCCCAGCAGAAGTTGTCCTGCATCTGATGTACGAAGACGCAGGAGAGGAGCTGTGGGGAAAGAAGGCAGAGCGTGAGGTTGGCAAGGGGACAGCCCTGCTACCCATCCCCTCCTCAGGGAGGTGGCCCCAGGGGCCACTGCATGGCCTGGGACCAGCAGCCCTCACCGAGAGCATGTTCTTGGAGATGATGACGGTGATGTTGTAGAAGATGAGGCAGTCCCAGAGCACGAGGCGAGCCCGGGCTGGCTTGCGCTGCATGCCGGTGCCAAAGAGGAGGAGGTAGAAGCAGGCCAGCAGGTAGCCGAGGCCGAAGATGCTGATGCGGGTGGCCCCGGTGATGAAGACCACCACCAGGACTAACCAGAAGAGGTAGCGGAAGACCACCACCTTTGCCATGTCCAGGTAGGACCTGTGGGATGGGGCACTCAGAGCAGGGTCCCTGTCCCCAGCAGCACCCATGCTTGGCACCACTTGGGTTTGGAGTGCAGTGAAGTGCTACCAGTCAAACCAGCACCGTCCCAGTCCCCGCATGAGCCCTATCCTGGGGACAATGGTCCTTTTCCAAATCTGTGGCCCATGGGGGTCCTGCACCATCACTAGGGGTGCCCTGAACCACTGTTATCTCCTTCCAACACAGCCTTCGGATGCTGCTGTCCCAGCCTCGGGGTTACCATCCTAGTGGCAAGGGTCCTGTCACAGCCATTTAGGGGGGTCCTGTTCTAGCATCAGCAGGACAGCTTCACTGGCCAAAAAGGGTTCCATCCTAGGGGACCCAAGCCCTTAGGGACTGCCTGGGGGTCCCGTTCTGTCCATACCCATACCCATGTGGTCCCATCCCATGCACAAGTCCCATCCCCACATCCCCAGTCCTGGGTTGTGGTGTCCTGGGCACCCACCGGCAGTGTATGAAGTTGGGTGTGGGGTTGTGGGTGTCCCGCTCCAGGTCCAGCCGGTCGGTGTTCTCGCCCGCCGCCTGCAGCCACTCCTCCGTGCGCTCGGCCTCGAACACCCGCCACTGCTGCGCCACGCACATCAGCAGCATGAAGTCATCTGTGGGCACAGGACTTAGGGCAGGGGGTGCTGGGGATGGAGTAGGGGGACAGGGAACCCCCATGGGCAGGATGGTGCGGGGATGGAGTAGGGTCACAAGGCACCGCATAGGCAGGATGGTGCAGGGATGGAGTAAGGGATGGGGCACCCCATGGGCAGGAGGGTGCAGGGATGGAGTAGGGGACAGGGACCCCATGGGCAGGAGGGTGCGGGGATGGAGTAGGGATGGAGTGGGGGCACAGGGCACCCCATGGGCAGGATGGTGCAGGAATGGAGTAGGGATGGAGTAGGGGCACAGGGCATCCCATGGGCAGGATGGTGCAGGGATGGAGTAAGGGATGGGGCACCCCATGGGCAGGAGGGTGCAGGGACGGAGTAGGGGCACAGGGCATCCCACGGTCAGGAGGGTGCAGGGATGGAGTAGGGTTGGAGTAGGCGCACAGGGCACCCCATGGGCAGAATGGTGCAGGGTTGGAGTAGGGGACAGGGATGCCCTGGGCAGGATGGTGCAGGGATGGAGGACGGGGACAGGGACCCCATGGGCAGGAGGGTGCAGGGATGGAGTAGGGGTACAGGGCACCCCCTGGGCAGGAGGGTGCTGGGGCTGGACACTCACTGATGAGATGGGTGGATGTGGGGGCCACGAAGAAGTCAGGCAGGTAGAGCCACTTGATGAACGCCGAGTTTATAGGAAGATTCCGGCTCCAGCGCCATGGATAGTCTGGGGGGTGATGGACACGCTCGGTGCCAGCCCCTCACAGCAATGGGACAAGGACCTCTGCCTCCCTGACCGCTGCAGAGGCCGGATGCTCCCACCCCAGCCCCTTACCCACGCAGAGGGCGGGCGGCATGCCCACACACAGCAGGT
Organism: Pezoporus flaviventris; assembly: GCF_033815535.1. Lineage (NCBI taxonomy): Eukaryota > Metazoa > Chordata > Aves > Psittaciformes > Psittacidae > Pezoporus > Pezoporus flaviventris. Next base: position 553,692 of record NW_026892653.1, on the reverse strand, counting down.
ACTGGGTGATGAGGAAGATGATGAGGAAGAGGCAGTACTTGGGCCAGAGGCAGGCGATGGCCGCGCGCCGGCGCCGCGTCAGGATGACGACGAGCCAGCAGCCGTGCAGGATCACCATGAAGTTCATCCGCTGCCCGATCACATTCACCGTCATCAGGAAGCAGATCTGGGAGGATGCAGAGGCTCAGCCCTGGGGTGATGTGAATGGTGGGACCCCCTCCCTCCCCATAGGACCTGCTCCTCACCTCCAAGCCAAACTTGTAGTAGAAGTAGTTGAGGAAGTATTTGGCACAGCTGATGAGGCCCTGGTCGAGGTGCTCACGGGAGATATCCTCAAAGATGGTCTCGGTGACAGGGGCCACCAACTGGTGCTTCTTGCGGTAGTACTCCTGGCGCCGGTACACCACGGCCTCCAACACCAGCAGCACCAGCAGCAGGAGGTGGTTCTGGTGGGGAAAGGGGATGCTCAGGGCCATGGCGAGCCCCTGAAGCATCCCCATAGACAGGGTGTCCCCAGGCTCACCTGGATGTAGCCCAGGCTGGGGGAACCCTTGCGGATGCCGAACCAGTTGGCAGGGTCCAGGGGGCCGTAGTACAGCGTGGAATTGCTCATCTCCTCCGGGGTCAGGTTGGTGCTGTTGTACAGGGGCTGCAAAGGGGGGCACCACCGGGTGTCAGCACCCTAACGCCTGCTGCCAGACCCCATCTCCAGCCAGGGAACACCCCCCCTCACGCTGCCACAAGCACCCCAAGAACCGCACAAGTGGGCACCTGGGTGCAGTTGCTGGCGTACTCGTTGGGGTCGACGATCTTGAGCTGGTAGAGCATCTTGCAGACAATGATGATGCAGGTCCAGACGGTGGAGAGGCAGGAGGCCATGTGTCGGAAGCGGCAGTAGGGCATGGCGAAGGCCCACAGCAGCACCAGCAAGAAGTTCATCAGCGATACCTGGCGCAGTGGATGCATTAGCACCATGGGGTGCCTGGCTGAGCCACCCCCCCCAAAGCCCAGTGCCCCCGTGCCTGGTACCTCCTGCAGGGCCACCCATACGGCGTAGAGAGCCACCAGCTTGACCATGTGGAGCTCCAGCAGACGCACCACAAAGACCTGCCCGCGGGTCAGCGTGTCCGAGAAGGTCCAACCCAGCACAATCAGGCGCTCCAGCACCAGACCCCATTTGGAGGGCACTGTGGGGACATGGACCATCATGGATGGGCTCGGAGGACACCCCAACACATCCTGGCCTCCTCTCCATACTTGAAGGACACCCCAATCCATCTCCGTTACCCTCCCAGCTCCTTCCTGGCTCAGATGATACCCTAAATCCATCCTCATATTCTCCAGGACTTGAAGGACACCCAAATCTATCCCTGCACCTTCCTGGCTTGAAGGATGCCTCAATCTATACCTGCAATCCCCTGCCCCTTCCTGACTTGAAGCACATCCTAATCCATCCCCATATCCTCCCACACCTGGAGGACACCCCAAGCCATCTCTGAACACACCTCAAGACTGTTCCTGGCTTGGAAGTTACCCAAACCCATTCTCAGATCCTCACAGGAGAATACCCCAAATCAATCTCCCTACCCTGCCAGTGCCTTCCTGGCTTGGAAGATGCTCTAATTCATTCCCATATCTCCCTCCAGCCCCTTCCCAGCTTGGAGGACACCCATCCCACCCCGTTCTCCCCCATCCTTGCCCGGTGGGTACCCTGTGATGCAGTGTCAGCATCACCCATCCCGGTGCTGTCACCATCGCTGGTCCTGGCGCTGTCTGCAGCAACCACATCCCGCAGCAGCCGACTCCCGTGCAGCTCCTCGGGCCTGCAGGGAGGAGGGCTCAGAGCAGGATGGGGGGCTTGGGGGTGCAGGGGGGTCACCCCAGCGCGGGGCCCTACCTGGGGATGCGGTAGGATGCTGCGCTGGCAGCAGGGATGCGCTCCAGGTCCGTGAGGCGCATGAAGGGGCGGTGGAAGTAATGGAGCTGGAGGATGCAGGCCAGGAGGAAGAAACCCGGGATGAGGGTGCTGGAGAAGAGCTCGGAGACGCTGAACTGCTCCAGGCCCAGGTCACCCAGCCTGGGCAGGGAAGAAAGGGTCAGAGCGGAGCTGCATCCATCCCACCCTGCACGGGCACTGAGCTGCCCTGAAGGGCTCAACCCCATTCCCCATGCCTTTGGCCATGCCCTGGGGCCACCATGGGGCTGGCAGCAGCCGGCACCCCTCGGTGGGCTGAGGACACTCACTGCTCATCCGTGAGACCCGTCAGGTTCCTCCAGTATATGGGGAAGTCCTCGAATTGGAAGGTATAGACGGCAATGAGCACCAGCATGGTGTACGCAACCACCAGCCACCAGAAGCACTTCAGCACCTTGCGCCACAGGCTGTAATACACCTGCAGGGACGCGGACATCAGCAGGGCCACACCGGGGATGGGGATGAGGACATGGACGTGTCCCTGACCCCCTTACCTGGAAGAGGGTGACGCAGAGGAGGAAGAGGAGCATGTAGACGATCTTGTAGACGACGAGGCGCCCGGCGAAGCTCACCACGATGAACATGCCGGCGCACACACAGATCCAGTACTTGGCATAGAAATTCCTCACCAGGCCCCCCAGCGCCTTCAGCACGTCCCCCTGACGGCTGCTGTCTGCGAGGCAGGAGGGGGCTGCAGGACATGGCGGGCACCCCGGGTGCTGCCTGCACCCAAGGGATGCTCAGCACTGGAGGGTGATGGTGGGACCCCTCACCTATGTCTGAGATGGTCACCTCTATGAGCGGGGTGGACGGGGACCTCCTCGTTAGCAGCTTCTCCTTAACGGACCGCCGCAGCAGCAGCCAGAAGGTGAGGGTGAGCAGGAGCTGCGGGGACAGGCAGTGAGCAGGGACAGCGACGTGCTGGTGGGGACAGAGATGGGGACAGCAGCAGACTCACCTTAGCCCCCAGATCCAAGCAGGGGTATTTGGTGTGCACCAGCCCCAGCTGCTCGAAGCTTATGAAGCCAACACGGGTGGGCAGCTCGGAGGCCAGCTCCATGCTCCAGATGTACTGCAGGGTGCAGAGAGCGATGCCATAGAGCAGCAGGAACGGCGAGCAGAGCATGGCGAAGTGACGCCGGTTCCGCACCGTCCAGATGAGGCAGGACCAGAGCAGCAGCACGAAGGTCAGCCAGCTGTGGTAGGTGATGCTCCACACCTACAGGCAGGCAGGATGCGGCCATTCGCATGGGATCAGGCCGGGGAGTGCCCCCCGTGTCCCCCCACTCACCATCATGGCGATGAGGGCGCAGACGTAGCTCTGCTTCATGATGACATGGCCCAGGGTGTGCAGGAGCAGCCACTGCGCCGGACGCTTCCTGCCTGGCCATGGGGAGGGGGACCTTGAGCTGACCCCCAGCACACAGACAGGCTGTGGGGACGGGGATGAACTGGGGACAGGCTTACCCGGCTGCGGAGAGTTGCCCATGATGTGCACAGTGCAGTTCTCAGCACCGCCGCCTGCCTTACCCGTGTTGGAGGACAGCATGGGCTGGGGGGGACAGAGGGGGCTCAGAGCTACCCCCAGAGCACCCCAGCTCCCATTCCACCACAGCATGGGCATCGCTTGTGGGGCACAATGCCCCAAAACCCACCTTGGTGTCCTCAGCCACGCCATCGGTGTCCTTGGGCCAGCTCTCCATCTCCACCAGCTCCTTCGACAGGAACCTCGCTGCTGGCTGTGCCAGGGCTGCGGTTCTCTGCGAGGGGCAGGAGCCAGCTCAGGGCACAGCACTGCTGCCACCGGAGACCCAACCCCTTGATGAAGCCCCTCCCTGTGCTACAGGCCCCCCACATCCCCTCCAATGGGCACCCCAGTGCCAGGGCTGGGGCACTCAGAGCTGCAAGGCGCACCAGGCATCGGCAGAGGGGCCAGCTCAGCCCTGCAGCCCCTCACCCTGGCATCCAGCCGGCGCAGCTTCATCAGCGTGGCCATGGTGAAGTAGAGCAGGAACAGGATGCCAGGGTTGGCATAGACAGGCCAGGGGTGGCTGGTGTTGAGCTCCAGGATGTTGGGCTTGGAGCAGTTGAGGTACAGGACGATGTCCTTGAAGCCAAACAGCCTGTGGGGATGGAGCGGGTGGCCATGAGCCCCACCATGAGCCAGGGTCCTGGCACAGCACCGTACCCCACAGCACAGCACCCTCCCCAGGGACTCACCGTGCCCAGAAGGTGGGAGGCGGGTAGACCCCCTGGAAGAAGGGTGCCTGGTAGGTGAAGAGGCAGACGAGGTGGCAGGCAGTGTAGATGCAGACGATGATGCAGGTGGTGTTGAAGGCCCGGCAGCTCCTGGGCAGGTGGCAGGCCCACCACGTGCACATCCCCACGAACAACAGGTAATAGACACAGGAGGAGGCGGAGGGCAGGGTGATCCCTGCAGAGCGGCACCCGTGGGCGGTCAATGCGCAGCCGAGCATCCCCTTCGACCAAGCATCCCCCTGGACCAAGCATCCCACCCTGCACCTGCGTGTCCACTGAGCCCCCCCCAGCTCACCACATGCTCCCCCTATCCCATACCCACCAGCTAAGGCCAGCAGCGTGATGGCCAAGGCCTTCCCAGCCTCCCAGAGCAGCCAGTGAGCCGTCACCCGCAGCCTGGTGCTCAGCGGCGTGTCCGTGTCGGCCGTGCTGTCCTGCTGCTCCACATCCTCCTCTTCCTGCTGCCAGGAAGGAGAGAGTGGTGTGAGCCCCACAAGCACCCCCACTGGCCCCATGCTGCTGCTGGCCGTGCCTCAGTTTCCCCACTCGAGGGATGGACGGCCGGACACCCTATGGGCACGCAGCCCGGCACCTGGCTGTGTTTATCTCATTAGCTGCTTGGAAAGCTCCAAAAAGCCTCTGAAAGGCGGCTGTTTTTCTTGGCACCAGCACCCGGGTTCCCAGCACTGAGCTCCTTTCCAGGCTGGCCCCGTGCTCATGGCAAAGGCATCTGCATCGCCCGGTAGCTCCGGTTACAGCCCATCCATGGCTGGCGATGGGCAGGCGAGTGCCCACCACGACAGCGGGGAGCACCCCAAAAGGTGTTTGCCGAGCCAGGGGGGCCATCGGCTTTGGGCTGTGCGTGTCTGGATCACCCCAGTGCCACGAACACCATCAGGAGGCTCCGGCACGGCACAGCACCCATCCATGCTCCCCGCTGGTGAGCTCAAGTTGGGTGCCAGCACCCCACAGCTGCCCATCCCACTGCCCTTCCTAACCCACACGGTGGTGCCCGTCAGACCCAGGGATGCTCCCCCCCCAGCCCAGTGCTGTGGGGTTGGGCTGCTTGCTGCGATCCCTACGGCAACACAGGAGCAAACACGAGCACTCCTCCGTGGCTGAGTCACCCCAGCCCATACGGGATGCTGTGATGATGTCTCATGATGATGTCCCAGCCCCATGCCGCTGCCAAAACTGCCCCAACCCAGGTTCCCGGCCCCTGGGGATGTCCCCTGGGGAGGGGATGGGACCAGCCGTGGTGTCCATGGTGCGGGCTGGGCAGGATGCTGATGGGTTTGGCTCTCACCCGCTCACGGGACTCCAGGGACTCCGGTCTCCGGCTGCGGACGCTTGCAGCCTTGGGGACCAGGCGACGGCACAGGCACAGGCAGAGGGACGAGACCAGCAGGACGCCGACATCGGGTGCCACCAGACGCACCGAGTTGGGGATGTCGCTCAGCTCCAGCCTGGGGCAGGGGGGGAAGTGGGTCAGGGGTGTCCCCACCACCACTGCCAGTCCCCAGCCCCACACCGCCAGGGTACCCTTACCTGGTGACCCCGATGTGCCGGGCAAACACCTCCTGTGAGCTGCCTGCAGGGAAGCAGGAAGGGATTGAGTCTGCAGACCCCCAAGGGCAGGATGTGAGACCACCCTAAGTATGTGCTATCCCATGGGAGACAGCCCCACATCCACAGGGAACATCCAGGATGGGGTCTGTGCCCAGTGGCACAACCTGTCCCAGTGCCCCCTACTCACAGCTGGGCCCCATCATCTTGTCCACTTGGGGCAGCGTGTAGAGGCATATCTGGAAAACGAGGTGTGCGAGGAGGAAGATGATGCTGATCCCCAGGAGGGCTTTGAGGAGGCGGCTGGTGTGACCTGTGAGACACAGGCAACTCATCACCCATTATCTGAGGTGGCCCCGGGGAGCACCAGCATCCCAGAACCCTTGGGAAGGGTGCCCAGAGATGCTAGGGGTCTGCCCCAGGAACATGGTCATAGAATCATACACTCATAGAATGGTTTGTGTTGGAAGGGACCTTAAAGCTCACCCAGCTCCAACCCCTGCCACGGGCAGGGACCCCTTCCACTGGAGCAGCTTGCTCCAAGCCCCTGTGTCCAACCTGGCCTTGAACACTGCCAGGGATGGGGCAGCCACAGCTTCTCTGGGCACCCTGTGCCAGCGCCTCAGCACCCTCACAGGGAGGAACTCCTTCCTTATATCCAACCCTGTGTAAGTTTGAACCCATCACCCCTTGTACTGTCACTACAGTCCCTGATGAAGAGTCCCTCTCCAAAGTCCTGGGTCCCACCATGTGCATGTCTCACTCTGCACCAGCAGAGCCACAGACCACTCTTTTCGTTACATTACTGGGGAAACTGAGGCACGGGAAATGCAGGAAGCCTAAGCTATGGGACCACACTCCTTCCCCTCGCCCCTGCAGCATCCTCTGACCCAGCTGGACCAAGCCTTTCCCTGGCCCCACTGCACAGAGGCCAGTGTTGGGATGCAGTTCCCATCCTCATCCCTCACGGAACATCCTGTGGGTGGGTGCCAGGGGGTCCCCCACACCACGATCCCTGTCAGACCTTCCACCAGCTGCAGCTGTGCCCCCATCCCACCGGGATTCCCGGGCCGAGAGCCCGTTTTCCTTGCCTCGGGACAGGCAGCGAGCCCACCCCAGCTGCGCACCGGCCGGGAAGGGGAGGGGGGGTCAGGGCCAGAAACCTTCCCTCTGCTTGTTTGTTCCTGTAAATCTGTGTCAAGACTCAGCTCCGGAGTCGTGAGAGCCCATGAAATATTCAGAGGGCAGAGCTTTTATCCACGGCTTGTGTTACAGCACAGCCCAGCAGCGCTACGGGCACCCAGTGCCCACCATGGGGACACAGGGCCCATGCACACACCATGGGTGCTGCATCCCCTGTGCCCCCCCCCATGCCCAGCAGGGCAGAAGGGCTGCTCCTGGTCCATCCCTGCCCACCCGGCGGGCTCAGCCCAGCCCTGAGGTTTCTGGTTAATGAGTCTGGGGCTCAAAACTGACCGTTTTGGAGTGAAAGGGCTATTAATAGCCACGCTGGGCTATAATTAACAGAGCGAGGAGCCACACTGCCTGACCAGGGGGAAACCGCAGGGGAAGGAGGGCAGGTACCCGCCGGAGGGAGGCTGGCAGCATCCTGCTGCCCTGCCTGCACCCCAGGGTGAGCCCCTTACCTGCGGTGGAGCTCTGGCTGGGCCCCGGGAACCAGGGCAGGAGCAGCAGGAAGATCAGGTACACCAGGGAGAGGACATTGAAGCGGAAGAGGCAGGCTGTGGGCAGAGGTACAGGCAGCGTTAGTGCCGGGCACAGGGAGGCTGCATCCCCTCCCGTTCAGGACGCACCCCAAAGCTATGTGTAATCCCATACGTGGTCTCAACCCCCCCAGAGGTGTCCATGGGAAGAGGAACACGGGCAGGAGCCACGGTGACCCACATGGGTGGCACAGGGATGGGGGACACAGAGGTCTCAGACATGGGAGGTAATGGGATCCATGAGCGGAATCCGCTGCTTTTCCACACGGCTTCTGCAGGAGGCCCTCGGGGACCCCATCCACAGCCCCTGCCCCGCCTGCTCCTCGCCTCCCCCTCGCTTATTTTTAACCCTAAATTACGGCTCGTTCCGTGCAGCCGTCGGGGGGGGGGGGGGGGGGAGCGGGGCCGGAAGGCGCCCCACGGATCTGCTGCTACCGAGGCTGGGGGGGGACGGGACACAGGGGACCGGGGCAGCTGCCGCCGGGGAACGCGGCGTTCCCATCGGCTCCACGCACAGCCCGAAGCGGTGACTGACACCGGCACATGCACGACCCGGAGATGGGCACGGACACGGCGGGGCAGCCGTGAGGCCGCGGTGATGGGCACCTGGCCACAGCGGAGGGGAGGCACAGCATGGGATGGCTTCACTGTGTGACTGTGCCCCTGCTCCAGGCAGCCCCAGGGCGTTCCTCCGTCCCCTCCCGTGCCGACCAGAGGGATGTCGCACCCCTGTCCCGTCCCCCCAAGCAGCCCCACTCCGGATAGGAGGTGGGATCCCCATGGGGCAGCCTTGGAGATGGGACAGCCACAGGGAACCGGTGCTGGGGACCCCAGCTCTGCGTGGCCGTAGCAGGGACTCGCTCCCCTCGGCACCCCGCTTGGGAACGGGATGAGGCAGTGAGGGCCAGGAGGGCCCATGGGGCTGGGGGGTGAAGGGGAGCCAGGCTGGGAGCCAGGGGACGTGCTCGGCCCCGCCAGCCCGGCGCGGCCCTTCCTGTGTTTACGAGGTTTCAATGGGACAGCACATCCTGGGGCGAGGGATGGGGCGGCCGCCGGGGACACGGCGCAGCCCCCGGGAGCACCCCGGGAATGGCGATGGGGTGACGGGACGGGAGGCACCCAGGAACACGCCCGGCGGCCCGGGGCACGTCCCACGCAGCGCCCGTCGGGGATAGCGCCGGTGCCGGCTCCCACGGAGCGCGGGCAGCCCCGCAGCACGGGTGAGGGGCGCAGGGAGCGCGGAGCGGGGGCACCGGGACCCGCTGTGCAGTGACCGCGGCACCCGCCGCCTCCCCGCACGCTGCCGTGGGCTGCTGGCAGCGTTTCGGCAAACCATGATCTCATGGAGCAAATATTCCCCTTCCCGAGCCAGAGAGGAGCCTTCCCGGCACGGGGGCGAGCGCTGCTTCGGCTGATGGGGGGGGGGAGCCAGACAGCCCCGCCGCGGCCACCGGCACCTCCATCCCAGCACCGACCCCTGCCCAAAGCAGCATCCTTTCGGGTCAGGGTGTCCCCTGTCCCAGCCATGACCGCCCTAGGGGTGATGGTGGCATGGTGGGGGGGAACGGACCACTGTGCTGGTGTCCCGCTGGCTGGGGTCTGCATGGGAGCTGTGGGGAAGATGGGATGGTGGGTAGCATAGGGAGACCCATAGGCATTGCTGGGCACTGTGGGGTACACGCAGTGCAGTGACGGTGTGGCATTATGCCACGGGCATCAGACACCAGGACTAGGGACAGAGCAGGCATCCTGGTGGCAGTGGCTTGGGTCACTTGGCACTAGGAAGGGCTGGCAGCAGCTGCCTGCAAATGCAGAGCAGCCCACAGCACCCTGGGGCTGAACCAGCACCCATGGGACCCTGTGGCTGTTGGATCCCCCATCACCCCAGCGTGAGGCAAAGCTCCTCAGCGTGGTCAGTGCTCAGTGGCTTCAGACAGCTTGTAATGGGATCTAAAAGGGGGGGAAAGAAATGTGCTGATGATGAGCAGCCCCCCCAGCATGGCACAGCCCCCATTGTGAGCACCCACGGTGCCCAGCTTTGCACCCACACCTTTGCAGGGCCGGCTGCACCGGGGTGTGGGTGCTCCGTCCTGCACAGGCAGAGGAAACCAGTTCCCTTCACTGCTGACAGCGGAGAAAGTGCCGGCGTGGGGAGAAAAACCAGTTTGGCTTGTGGGGAGAGCAGCCCCACGGCGAAACCCGCCCTCCATCCCGCACCCAGGTCCCCACCGGGAGCCAGGCAGGAGGGTGGCTGCAGCACCGTGGCGCCCACTATCCCCATCCCCATGCAGGCAGCACCCATCACACCCCATGGTCTCGTCTCTGCCGCACACATGGGGCAGGATCCGGCCCGCACTGAGCGTCCCCCTAAGGTTATCCTGGATCCGCATCCACTCCCCATCCCTGTGATCCTGGGAGCAGCAGCGATCGCACCACCGCTGGCAGCAGCAGCACTGGAAACATGAAGGATGGTAATGTGCCGGGAGCAGGATAAATCACAGCGCTGGGCGAGATGTGCTGGTTCCCTTCACACCGGCCTTTCATCTCCCTTTGGGATCACACGTGGGAAGGGAAAGGGGGGAACTGGGGACCACGGGGAAAAGCAGGGACCTGGCAGCAAGGGTGAGGGCAGACAGGGAGAGCCAGCAGTGGGGTTTATCCCATTGTAGTTGGGATGCGGAAGAGTGGGAAGGGGACTTTGGGTGCAGCCCCCTCCCAGGCACCAACACAGGGAGAGATCCATATCCAGCTGCATGGAGAAAGGGGGATCCCCAGACCCCACCGGCAATGAGGCAGCCTCATAACAGCATCCACCCCGCTACGCACCACTCACAGTGCCCACACACTGATTCGCATCAGTGCAGCCGCTGGCTCTGTGGGGACCTGCAGCCGCTCAGGATTAATTAGAAGAGCTCTTTAATTCCCTGCTATTTCACACAGGCCCGTTACCTGCGGCCGCAGCCCTGCAGCTCTGCCAAGCCGCCTCCTGCTCACCGGCCTCACAGGGGCCGAGGGGACCCAAACAGGGTCCCCAGGGTGTCACTCTGCACCCAGGACCCTGCTCTCTGCACCAGAGGCTGATGAGCCCCGGGCACAGCACCATTCCCATCCCCGCAGCAGCGAGCCCATGGGTGGGCAGAACCAGCCCCATCCCCGGCTCCTCTTTCCGGGATCAGGGATCAGCCCCACCAGCCCAGCCGCCGTATCCTGTTTTTGTGGAAAGTCAACCCCGCTCCCGCCTGCGCCAGGCCCTGCTCCCCAAGGAATGCCGCAGGAGCTGCCCCGGGAGGGCACCGGGACCGGTGCCAGCGGTGCCACGGCTGGGAAACCCCAGCGGCTGGCCAGCAACACAGTGGATGCGGGGACACCCCTTCCATAGCACCCAGGGCTGCAGCCCCTACATCAGGCACACGGTGGGGTGGCACAGCCCATGCCAAGGGGATGGAGCAGCCCTCAGGACCCCCTAAGCCATGAGCTAAGCAGTGGGATGCCCACTGGCATCTCCCGCTTGCGCACCCAGACCCACATTCCCATCGCACATCATATGGGGACGTTCCCAAATCCACCGTAACATTCCCCACGCACAGCCCAGCGCCGTGACAATGCCCACCACACACCAGTGTCCAAACACCCCTTTCCCCACCCTCACCCAGTGGGGACCTGCTGCAGCCCTGGGGAGCCCCCACAGCATCACTGCCTCGATAGGGCAATGTGGGGGCTTTGGAAAAGGCTGGATTACCAGGGAGATGGGCACCCTGGGGAGATGATGGGCACTGTGGGGGGAAGATGATTGGCATTGTCCATGCAGGCTGCAGGCAGCCAGCCCTTTGCCTCCCATCCCCCTGTGCGCCTGGGGAGGAAACAGCAGTTATTGCTCTTGGAGACAGCGGTGGCTGCTTTCTATTTTTTTTTTTTTATAGGTTTTTTTATATATTTTTTTTCCTCCTCTATTTTATTTCCCTTTGCTTTATAAAAAGCACCTGACCGCAGGAGGCAGACGGCTGCAGCCCACACTCCTGCCAGCACCGCCTGGGTACCAGCATCCTGCAGCACCCAGGGCCAGCAGCACCCACACAGAGCCCCCCCCCCCCCCCCCAGCACCCTTACTACATCCTGAGGCCATGTCCTCACCTCACCCCAACTGCCCCCAGCTTTGGGGGGCACCGCAGCATTAAGGGGCTGCCACCACCACCCATTGCTCCTGCACAAGCACTGCGCTGGTACAGCCAGGACGTCACCACCCCGGGGGTCCAGAGCCACCCCATGATGCGCACCGGCTGTGCTCACCCTGCTCCATGCATTCCAGCACGGATGGAGCCCTACGTCCCTGTGCTGGGTGGGATACGCACCCCATGGCATGCCTGGGAGCCGCACCACGGGGGTCCATGCCACGGTCCCACCCCAAGCCATGCTGTGAGCCCCAGCCCTGCCCCTCCACTCGCCGCCAGCAAACATCCTCCGGACGCTTGGGAAGAGCCTGATTGCTGCGGAAGGAAGGGCTGCAGGCGGGTCGTGCTCGGGGCTCTTCCTCCCCCCAGGTGCAGCAGAACGAGCCACGTCCCCCCCCCCCCCGTGCCTCAGTTTCCCCCCCCCATCCAAAACCCACAAGGAACGGGGGGTGGGGGGGGGGGGGGGAGCTGCACAAGCAGGACCCCAGACCCACGTCTGACCACGAGTAGCGCACCGACACCTCCGGCCGTGGGATGCAGCAGGTCCCTGCCAGGACATCCCGTGCCGGGGCGGGCCAAGCAACCCCGGCGCAATTTGGGTCCAAATCAGCAGAATTGGAGGGCCCCATGCGCCAGACCGCGCCCAAAGGGCCACGTGTCGCCCCGTGCACCCACGGGACATGGCCGGCAGCTCCCGTGCCCCACCGGGGCCTGGTGCGAGCGGTTCCCGGCCACCTTCCCCTCCCCATAGCAGCCCGGTCGCGCTGTCCGCCCGTGGGCAGGGTTATAATTAACCTCCTCGCATCCTGCGCCATGCACTGAGTCACTCCTCCAGCGAGCCCGGAGCAAACAGAGCAGCTTTTCCAACAGTCACCGACTTCCTCTGCCAGGGAGGCCGGCGGCACGGCTCCCCTCAGTACCACCGGGACACCCGGCTGGATGTGGCTCCACTCGGGTGCACGTCCCCTCACACACACACAACCCCCCTCCCCGGGGTGACAGCACTCAGGTGTCCTTCCCACTCTTCCCCACGCTGCAGGCACCCCAACACGGGGTGTGTGAGCCCGGCAGCCGGGCACAAGGAGCACGTTGAACAGCCCTGGTTACAGGGAGGGTTTTCCTTTACGTCTAAGTGAAGGTAAACGGAGCGTTCCCGAGCGGGGTCCCCCGAGCAGCCGGGGCTCAAAGAGCCGATTCTCGCCCTGCGCGTCCCAGGACACGGGTATTTTCCAGGCCGGTGGCCAGACGGTTGCCTCGGTGGGTGGCGCATCTGCCTTCAAACCCCACCGCTGCTCAAAGCGGGCTGGCTGGGAGCAGCTCGGCAGCCACAGCCCTGCGGAGGGGAGGCTGAAGCGGCCGAGGCGGGTGCCCGGTGCCCCGCTCCACCGCACCACGACGGTACCGGGCACACGGCCGGGTTAGGTGCCAGCTCCCCCCCAACCACCACGAGGGCTGCGGGGAGCCGGGTGCCCGGCACCCGCCCTCCACCTTGCGAGAGGCAATGGAGGCAGCGGGGTTGGAACCGCGACGGCTTCGGCCCCGCTGTCCGGTCACACGCACCCGGCCGCTGCCCCACGCTCGGCCCGGAGGAAGCGCAGCGCTTCCCGAGGGCTCGGTCCCGCATAGGGCTGCGGGGAGCACGCAGGGGGATCCCCTGTGGGGCTCGAAGTTGGGGTGGTGGTGGGGGGGAACCACCCGTCCCTCCACCGATCCGCCCGCTTCCCCCAGGGCCGGCAGCGGGTCCTGCCCGTGTGGGGAGCCCTGAGCGGGGACACAGCGCGCCCAGCACCCCCCCCCCCCGGCACTCACCGGCGAGCAGGGCGAGGGGCAGCAGCAGCCAGTACAGCCCCGCGTACAGCACCCGCCGCTCCATCCCGTCAGGCGGCGGCGGCCCGGGCCATGCCCCGCAGAGCCGAGCCGAGCCGAGCCGTTCCGCCCCGCCGGGGCTGGGCAAAGCCCCGCTGGCCGGTCCCGGAGCGCAGCGCACGGACGCGCTTTCCCCCGCCCCGCTCCCGCCGCCTTTATAAGCGGCGCCGCCCGCCCCTCTCGCGGGCTGGCCCGGCTCGGCACGGCTCGGCCCGGCCCGGCACCGCTCCGCTCTGCCCGGTACAGCACGGCCCGGCACGGCCCGCCCCGCCTAGCGCCGCCCGCCGGCACTGCAGGCGCCACTGCTGCCGCGAGTTGTCCGGGCTCAGCCCCGACGGCAGCGGTGGGGAGGACCCCGGAGCAACCAAAACCCCTCCAGTTGAGGCCCGCATTTAGGGCCGGTGTTGCCTGCATGGAGCCCTGCAGCCGGGGCACGGGGATGGGGAGCTGGGATGTGGTCCCCTGGGGGGCAGCCGTGCACCCCAAGAGCAGGGTCCTGTGTCCCCAGAGCCTTGTGAAGGTCCCGTGTCCCCCCAGTGCATGGCCACGCACCCATGGGTGCTGGAAGGAGGGGAGCTGGGTGCCACGGCCGGGCAGCAGGCAGCACCGGCCCCTAGCAGGAAGCATCGGCCCGTGGAATTCTCCGCATTCTTTGGCTTTCCCTGTTTGTTTCAGAGCACTGAATAACCTGGCACCCGGCCCGCACGTTGCCGACCTGCTCCCCACCTGGGCGGGCTCTGCTCTCATCCACGGGCTTCCTCTGGAATGCTCAGGGCTCTTTCCCCCACCCCAGAGGTGCCGAAGCCGCAGCCATGCAGACACCAATGCCCATTGCCCCCCCCAGCCGTAGGCAGGTTGGGCCTGAGGGCCCCCAGACACACGCATCCATCCGAGTGCTGCTGGACACGGCTCCTTGTGGGAGCAGGAACGGGCTGTGAGTGCCCAAAGCACCCCCAGCATCCTCAGAGCCCGACCGCATCCATCCTCATCGCCTGCACCCAGAGGGATTTGCTCCTGTAAATCAAACCCTTGTCAATGCTGAGCCGTGAAGCTCGGCATCAACCTCGCATCCATGAGATGAGACCAGGGCATGGAAATTAACACTGCAGACCCCCCCCCCCCCCATGCAGAGCGCATCTAGGAAGGGTGGTACCCGGCCCCACGCACCCACCGCACTGCAGCGGGGTGCGAGTGGAGGCTGTGCATGTCAATAGGCACCGGGAACAGCACCCCAGAGCCCTGCCTTGCACGCCCGAACGTGGCCCAGCTCCACTTTGCTGGCCTGGCTCAGGCTTTAAGGGAAATGAGAACCGAGCGGCCCTGTAAGTGCTGCGGGCACGGCCTGAGTGCACCGGGAGGCGTTTTATGGGCGAGCAAAGCTGCTCCCATGTCCGAGCAGTGCCATTAGCACACGGCCACGCTATGGGGCAGGGGGATGCTGGGGCAGTGGGCAGCCACGGAGCCCCTGCTCCCACTGCTGTCCTGGAACCATGGACGTGAAGGAAGGGGCTTCAAGGGGTGCCACGACCACCGCAGGCTCAGGGCTTGACTCGACACAAGCTGGAAACAAGCAGTTCCCCAGCGCCAAGCGCACTGGGGAGAGCACAGACAGGGGTGACCACGGGCCATGGGGCTGCCCCACACCAGCACCACTCAGACACCGTTTGCTTCTGCCCCACTCCCCCATGACCCATGTCTCCCCAGTCTCCAGCCATGGAGGGCTGGGTGCCCTCCTCCATCCCTGCCGCAGGCCGGGGCACAGGGCCGCACCACCCGGACCCCCAAGCCGGGAGCTCCGGTACAGGGGGAAGTCCGCAGACCCCTTTCCGGGAGGGTTGGATCCCCACAGACAGAAGCGCTATAAAAAGACGCGGCGCCTTTAAGATCCGTGTGGCGCCAATTCCTCCCCACGTGACCTTTCCCGCCCCGCGGTGGGCGGAGCTACAGCCGCGCGGGTTCCCGCCAAGGAGCGAGGGTTTTGGCGCGGTAGTGGCTCCACGTGAGGGGACAGCGCTGGGACCGGACCCCCAGCAGCACCGGTACCGGTATCAGCCCCGGTACCCGCCGCCGCCATGGCCCAGCTCCGCCTCACCGACTTCTTCACCCGCACGAAAGCGGCCGCCTCAGCCCCGGTCAAGAGCAGCAGCAGCAGCGGCGGCCGCCGGCTGAAGGCCGCCATTGACGGTGCCCCGGAGCCGCCGGAGGAGCGGTGCGGGGATGAGGCGCTGCTGCCCCGCTCACCGCGCACCCCAGCTCGCGGAGGGACCCCGGCGCTGCGGGGCCTGGCCGGCAGGAAACGGAGCCGCCGTGAGATGGAAGCGGAGCCGGAGGCCGGAGCCCGGCCCATGGGGTCGAGCGGGAGAGCGGTGCGGAAGAGGCTGGAGCTGCACCGGGATGCGGAGCCGCGGCCGGTGGCTGAGGTAGGGAGCGGAGGGGGTCGGGGGTGCGCCGCTGGGGCCGGGATGAGGCCCTGAAATGGGGATGGGGCCGGGGGGGGGGGGGGGGCTGTAAAACCCGGGCAGCATCTGTGGAGCCAACCCCCCTGTCCTGATGCAGGATCCCCCCCTCAATGCAGACCCCCGCTCCTGATGCAGGCCCCCCCTTCTCCTGATGCAGAGGCCTCCCCCTCTCCTGATGGAGGCATCCCCCGGCTTGCCCCCTGCCCCTAGTGCACCCCTCGTATATTGCCCCCGTTTACCCCCGAAGCGCAAGGCCATGGGGGACCCCAGTGATGGGCTCCCAGCGGGTGGGTTCCCCGAGCAGCCTCTAACGCTCCTTTGTTCTCTTACAGGCCCCCAGCCCCTCGCCTGCTCGTCCTCTGTCCCCTCCTGCACAGGACCTGGCAGCAGAGCCCCCTGCCAGCACCACGCACTCCCCCGGCCATGGGCAGGATGGGGCAGCACAGCAGCCCCACACGGCCCCCCCGGGGACAGCCGGGCGCCTGCAGCGGGTACGAGCCCGGTCCCCACTGTGCCCGATGCCCCATGCAGGGTGCGAGCCCGCACTGAGTGCATCCCTCCCCATGCAGGAGGACGTGGCCGGGCTGCAGAGCCGCCTGCTCGGGATGAATTTGCTGCCGCCGGGGACCATCCCTGCGGGGACCAGCGCCGACCTTCGGAGCCGGCTGGAGCGGGTCCGGCAGCTGGAGCTGCGGGTCCGGCAGAGGAGAGCGGGCAGCGGAGGCGCATCCGGAGCGCAGCCGCACAGGGACACCAAGGAGGCGGCTCCTGCGGCCGAGGCTGGGTGAGGAGCCGCGGTGGGGATGCAGACACAGATTGGAGGGGATTCTCGGGGTGTCTGGGGCTGTGGCAGCGTTGAACTGGCCCTGCTGTATGCAGAGGGCTTCTCTGAGCGTGGCCTGAGCCACCCTGGCTGTGCCGTGAGCACTGGGGCATCGACATCCCCAGGATGCTCAGAGAAGGGATATGAGATGGGTCTCCCCTATCTAGGCTGGGCCTGCAGCTCTCAGGCTGTGAGTTCAGCCCTGTCAGCAGCGGGACCCCATCCTGGCCGGTCTCTGTCCCCATCTGCACCCTCGGGGCCATGTTCACCATACCCGGTGGCTGTTGTGTGCATGGGACCCTGAGCCCTCTCCTTTCCCAGCAGGCAGAAGGCCCCCGCGTACCAGCGGTTCCACACGCTCGCACAGGACGTGCCCCCGGGGCTCACGCTGCCCTACAAGTACCGGATGCTGGCGGAGATGTTCCGCACCGTGGACACCATCGCCGGGATGCTCTTCAACCGCTCCGAGACCATCACCTTCGCCAAGGTCAAGCAGGGCGTGCAGGACATGATGCACAAGTAAGTTGGCAGCAGTGGGCAGCCCCGTGTCGGGTC
Organism: Pezoporus flaviventris; assembly: GCF_033815535.1. Taxonomy (NCBI): domain Eukaryota; kingdom Metazoa; phylum Chordata; class Aves; order Psittaciformes; family Psittacidae; genus Pezoporus; species Pezoporus flaviventris. Next base: position 536,296 of record NW_026892653.1, on the reverse strand, counting down.
CCAGTTGAAGCTATTGGGACCAATGCCCTGTTTCAGCCTTTGGGGTTCCTGACCTCTGTGGGTGCTGTTGCAGGCAGTTTGAGGAGCGGCACATGGGGCAGATCAAGACGGTGTATCCCACCTCCTACAAGCTGCGCCAGGAGAAGAACATCCCCTCTTTTGGCAAGAAGAAGTCTGACTATCAGCTCACACTGGAACCAGTGCTGGAGGAAGGTTTGTATGGCTAAGGGGGAACCCTGAGAGTTGGGGATGTGCTTGGTCCAGGCTGGGATCTGTGGATCTCCAGGGATTCTCTCTGCTCTGCTATATCTGACGCGTAAGGTGCTGAAGAAAACACTTTGGGGACAGGTGGGAGGGTGATAGAGCAGGGATTTTGGCAGCAATTGAGCTCCACAGAGGGCTCTGATCATGTCCTTCCTGAGGCTTGGGCCCTGGCATGGTGTCACCGAGGTGCTGGGGGTGATGCTTATGTCTCTCCATACAGAGGAGAAGGTGGACGGGCGCCTGCACTTGTCGGCATCGCGGCTGCTGGAGCGCAGGAAGGAATTCAACCACAACCTGGTGAACATCGTCAAGCAGCACCACAAGGTGAGGCCCCAGCACCCTCCGCTTTTGGGGCCTGGGGTTGCCTTGGTAGCTAGGGTGGAAGGAGCAGGCTGAAGGACATCACTGGTTCCTATGGGATGCTGTTGTCAGGAAGGCGTGGATGGGGAGGATGGCAGCTGGCATCTGTCCTGGCACTGAGCTTCCTCCAAGCTGTGGTGTTGCCAACCTTGCTGGGAGCAGGAGGCAATGTCCAGCTCCCCTGTACCTGACCTACATGTGCCGTGACACAGCTCTCGCCCCTCTCCAGGCATTCCTGGCTGCCCTCAGCCCGCCCATGGTGGTGCCGGAGGAGAAGCTGACGCGCTGGCATCCCCGCTTCAACGTGGACGAGGTGCCGGACATCATCCCTGCTGAGCTGCCGCAGCCGCCACAGGAGGACAGGGTCACCACGGCCCAGGAGGTGCTGAGCAGGGCTCAGGGGGTTCTGAGCCCCAAGGTGAGTCAGGACCAGGGTCTGGCTGTGTCTGTGGACCTCAAGCCAGTCATCCCTTTGGGAAGATGTTTATGGATGGTGGGGGGGAGGACCATTTCTGAGCAGCAAGACTGAGAGCACTGTCAGATGTGGGCAGGTGGGAGCACAAACCTGGTTGTTAGTGCTGCAGGATGGGGCGTAGGACTGGCTTTGGGCTGGAGGAGCTGTCGGTACTGACTGGGGCTGGGAGAGGAGATGAAGCATCCTGATCCGTACCCCGCACAGGCAGGGATGGGTCGGGAGCACTGGGCTGCAGTGTCAGCGGGGGCGTTGGAGGGGAAACTTCTCCTTCCTGCATCGCGATCGGTTCCCAGCTGTAACCCAACCCCTCCTCCCTCTTCTCTTCCACATGAGCAGATGGAAAAAGCTCTTGCCAACCTGGCCTTAAGAACCGCTGAAGCCGGAGCAGGGGAACCAGTGGTTTCCAAAGCACCGGCCCCTGCCAGCACCTCCAGTGCTCTCAAAGGGGTGTCCCAGGACCTGCTCGAGAGGGTGAGTAATTCAGTCCTGGCCCTAACACCAGTGCTGGGGGGAGGAGGGACCTGCCCGTGTCTCACCCCATGTCCTCCCGTCCCCAAGATCCGTGCAAAGGAGGCGCAGAAGCTGCAGGCGCTGATGATGCGGGATGCGCAGCAGGAGCGGCGGATCGGGATGCTGCGGCGCCTGCCGGCCATGGCCCGCATCCTGCGCAACATCTTCGTGGCCGAGAAGAAGCAGGCGCTGACCATGGAGGTGGTTTGTGCCCGCATGGCCGACAGCTACGACGAGCAGATGCCTCCGGGTAGGGGAAGCGTTCTTGGGGTGATGGTTCTTGGGAGCAGGGGAGGGTGTTTGCATTTGGAAGGGGCTGTGGAGCGGAGCGCTGACCGCAGCGGCTGCTGTTTCTCTTTGCAGGGGAGATGGAGAAACACTTGAAGCTCTTGGCAGAGCTGTTGCCCAACTGGGTGGGCATCCACACCATCAGGACGGACACCTACGTCAAACTGGACAAAGGGCAGGACCTCGGGATCATCGCCGAGAGGCTCACCAAGGTGGTGAAGGAGGCAGAAACCCTCTGAGCCCCGCCAGGGTGGAGGCTTCCCCCGTGCAGTCTCCTGTCAATGTAGCAGATCCCAGTGGGATCCGATGTGGGTTCATCCTCAGGGATGTCTGAGAACAAAGCGCCTTAACTTAATTCCTCTGGCAGGGTCCATGAGGACCGTAGCTCTCCTAACCCTCAAGCTGAAGGCAGGCAGTCCTGCAGCCTTGGTGACAGTGCAGGTGGTGGAGAGGAGCTGTAGTAACCTCTCCTCAGCTCTGTTGTATTCTCCCTAAGGTTTGATGCAGGAGGTTTCTTCCATTAACTGGGCTCTGTTGGGGGGGAGGCAGGGTTGAGAGGGGTGACGAGTCAGGAAAGGAGTGAGAGAAGAAGTCACAAGTGGATGTTTTTGGAGCTCTGGGCCTTGTTCTGTTTTTTAAGGGAGGGAAAAACGCATCCCCCAGCACTCGCTGGAAACAACTACAGGACTTGTCAAAACACATTTGTATTAAATGTTTTAAATATAGCTGACTTGCGTTAACCCAGCGCGGAGCCCCGTGAGTCGCCTTGTCTGCGTTAGCACCGTGGCTCTCCGAGGCAATTGGCACCGGCCAGGAAGGGCTTGGGTCAGCATCCAGCTCCTGGAGAAACAGTGACTGGAAAAAGTGAGCGTGGGCTTGCAGGGAGCTGAATGCAGCTTTTGTACACGGGCAGCACAAGCAGCTCCCTATGGGGCAGGGGTGGGTGCAGTGGGGGGGGTTCCCAAGGGAAAGCCCAGGCCACTTGGCTGGAGTGGGTTGGGAAAAGGGACAAAGAGGGTGCTGATGGCTGCAGTGGTGCTAGCCTGGCCCAGCGCCCAGGTCAGGTCAGTGCTTGCAGCATGTAGGGGTGGGAGCTGCCACGTCGGGAGCACCTCAGACCACATCCCGAGCCAGACCGCACTGGGTTGAGTGTGGGGCTTGCATGGGACGGTGACCGATTGTCCCTTGGCCGTCTCGGTGGGGACCACACTGGAACTGGGAAGCTTCCCCACATGGTTTGGAGGCTGGCAGCATCGGGCATCCCCTATAGAGCTGCCTGAGGGAGCGGGCAGACCCTGCTCTTCCTCCTCCAGGACCCTGCTGCTTGTCCCGTTGGCTAGTGATGCTGGTGGGAGATAACCCCTGTTTCCATGGAGGAGGGTTTCAACCCATCCCATAGGCTGGAGCGATGCGATGCTGGGCTGTTGGCCGTGCTGAATGGACCGCACTGCAGCGGGGAGCTGGGTCCAGCAGCCTGGCAGCCACACGCCTGCCCCGGGTGAGCTCACAGAGAGCTCCTGTTCTGCTGCTTGGGACTGAACCCTCCCTCCTGCCTGGAAGCCACCCTGCACAGCCCCGTCTCTAGGAGCACATCAAGCGGTGCTCGCAGCCTGCCCAATGCGAAGCACCGTCCCCGCGTTCCCTGATGTCACCTCTTGGCCCCACTCGCTGCTCTGGCACTGGTAGGGCTTGCACAGGGCTCGCTCCCACTGCACGCAGCTGCTTTCCACAGCTCTTTGGGGTGGATTTTTCCCTTCTCCAGCTCACAGCAGGGACCCTGTCCTCGTGCCAAGTATGTGTGTGTGAGGTGCTGCCTCCCTTGGCTCCTCGCAGGGGCTGGCTGTGAAAACCAGTGCCCTGGGGTAGGTTTGCTCCCAAGGGAATGGTGTTTCTCAGCATAAACTGAACAGCCCTGAAGTGGCTTTTCAGGAAATGGTGATAAAAATAGCTGTATTAGCCCTTGCAAGTGTAAGGGCAGGGTGTGCAGCATCCCTGTGTGCTGCAGGGGGAAGGCAAGATGAGATGCAGGGGCTTGGGCTGTGCTCCCACCAGCACTGGGCCTTTCCATTGCAGCCCAGTAGGACCAGCCTGAGTGCCCTCCTCCAGCTAGAGCAGAGTGAAGACAACTGTAGTGCTGAGTCCTGGCTAGTGAGGCCTTCCAAGGATGTGGGGTGGCAAAAGGGAGCTCACATCACAGCCTTGCTTTCCACTAGCAGCCTGGGTTTGGACAAGACACTCACAAGGGTAACCAATGGCTTCAGCTACTGCAAAAACAGCTCTGAGACAGTTTAGAAAAGAATAAAAAGTGACTATTTATTTTATGAGTGAGTTCAGTCCCTGCTAGGACAGGGACACAGTCCCTCGTGCTTCCAGTCATGTGAAAGTGTTGGCATACTGAGTTTTAGTGATCAAACTGCACCATGCAAGAAGGAGCATCTCCAAACCCCATGTCACCCATTACTCAACCTGAATGAGAGCTGGAGCTCATGAGTAAACTAACATGTTTTCTTTCTTCCCTGTGCCCAAAACACCCTGACACCAAAACATCTCAACAAGAACAGACTCCAAATGGCATTGTCCTGTCAACACCCTGGTGCCCCAAGAAGAATGCAGCAGAACAGGGACTTGCATAAGTTGCAGTATACAGGGAATTTTTGCTAACCAAAAGGTGCCAGCCCTGGCTGGAGCTGCAGGCTTTGGTATGTGATGGACAGAAGGGAGGTGAAGAGCCCTGAGCTCATGCATGACCCGCATCCTCACTGCCTGTCACCCAGCTCTGGGATACTTCTCATGATGCAAATTGCTCCTAGTTTTGCAAATCCACTAAGGACTAATGGAAGAGAGACGGCTTCCATCTTAGTCTCCATCCCCTAGAACAGATCCCCTAGATCCTTCTTCCAAGAGGATGAACTCCAGAAAGGATCCTTATACTCAACACACCTTAATCTGTGGCTTGGAAAATTAATAGGACTTGTGATTATATAGCAGCTGGCCAGGATGAAAATTGTAGGTTTCCCCCCCACACACACCCCTTTACGACATCAAGAGTCACTGAATAAGACCCTAAACTTGTGCACAGCTCCGAGCGTGCATTCCCTAAGTAGCAGGGATGCTCCTCCTCAGTCATACTGCAGGAGGGAGTACAAAGGGATGGACTTGAGCTTTTCTGACCCTTTGAGGAGTTTTAGCTCTATGATCACCAGGCACTCCAGCACCTCAGCCTTCAGCCTCTTCACCAGCTCACAGGCTGCATACATGGTGCCTGCACAACATAGGGGTAAGAGCAGAAACGTCATCAGTGGTGGAGCAATGCCAAGGTAGGCTTCAAGCCCCGCAGCTGCTTGCAATGCAGGTGCACGTGGATCACACATGCTCCAACTCACCTCCAGTCGCAAGCAGGTCATCTACAATAACTACTTTCTGTCCTGCTTCCACTGCGTCACTCTGGATTTCGAGTTCAGCCTGCAGGGTGGAAAGAGCAGCTTCATTTTAGTCTTCCCTGACAGAGGAAACCCTTCACCAACTGCTAACACATGGTGGAACGCAGGCACGTCTTCAGCAACATCAGCCTTAGCACTCAGCACCTAAACCCCCCCAAAACACATACTCCAGCTACAGGGGAGTGCCATGGAAATATAGAGCAGGTTAAGTGATTGCTGGGCCAACCCTCTGGCACGTCAAGAGCCCGAACATTCATCAAGTGAGTTATGGTCCCATCAGGAAACCTTATCCCAGAGCAGTTCTCCAGTGGGGAAAATCTCCTGTAATGCACTGGGCTGGAGCACTCTGCTTTGACAGCACCACCAAACCAGACCCAAACCATCACAGGCACGTCCTGTGTCAGATGAAGTTGTCCCATGCAGGGGTTGGCCCAAGCAATCCTCATAAATAACGCCTGGGTTCAGTGTTTCTGCTGCTGGTCCCTGGCTGCTGTTAGTTACCAGCGGTAGCGTGTTATGATGATTAAACCTCTGCTCCTGAATCAGGGAGGCTGTGGTGTTACGAGGCGAGCGCTCGGTTCTGAAGCCATGCAATGAAGGCATTTATTTTACAGCACTTACTGGAAGAGTGGGAAACACACTCCATGTTCATGCCCCTGAATTCAAGTCAAAGAAAGTAATTTAGCACCAAGTCGTAGCACAAACCACCCCCAAAAATCACAGCAGGCCTCATGGACACAAACCTTGTGTCCATGGCTCAGGGATGGAGTTGCCATGCTGGAGCTCAGGGAAGCTCAGTGCTGCTCTTGAGGCTTGTGCCATGCCTGTAAGCACCAGCACTAGCTGTGAAACCCAGCCTGGGCATCCCCTGCTGGGTTTATCACCCCATCCCTTCACTGACACCCCCAGCCCTGCATGAAACCAGCCTGGAAACCCTCTTCTCCTCCCCAGGCATTACCTTGCCATACTCAAGAGCGTAGGAGATGGACTCAGTTGGACCGGGAAGTTTCCCCTTTTTCCTTATCAGCACGAAGCCGATCCCCAGTCTCTGAGCCAGAGGAGGGCCTATAAGGAAGCCACGGGAGTCCAGACCTATGGGGAACAGGGCAGCACAAATACTCAGACCAGAGCCACTGAACTGGGGGTGTCTTTGCATGATAACCCAGGTTTATCCTCCCATGTTCAGGGAGGGTCTCAACAAGCCATTTGCTCTTAGTCACTTATTTCTGTGGTTCAAAACACAACAGCGTGCTCCTGCACTGCCAGTGCTCACCAAGATGTGCTGCTGATGGGCTTCAAGGCACCAAAACTCCCCCCCCCCCCCCCAGCAGCCTGTTTTGCCTCCCTTCCAGCTCTTCTTCTTGGAGATAAGCTCAGTGAAGCCCCGGTATCAGTTCAGCCACACAACCAGGGACTTTGTGCTGCAGGGAGACAGGTTTTACTTATCATGAGGCACTTGGACGAGGTTTGGTCTAGACTCCTTGAACTTTGGGCTATCGCCCAACCCAAGCACTGCCTTCCCAAGCATTTTCATTCTCGGCCACTTTCATAGGTGTGCTGCAACGCGTTATCGCCACAGAGGCTGCTGTTGTTGCCTTCAAAAGGCCCCCTGAGAGGGAAAACATGCTGGAACAGGGTCTGCCTGCTGAGAGGACTGCATGAGACCTCACAGCCATAGCTGGCTTCCTGCACTTCCTCCTCCCTTTTACTGATGAAAGCAATGAGTTACGAAATGGGCACTGGAGTGTCATCAGATGGCGCCTGCCATATCTAAACCCGGTACCTCAGGAAACTACGGGATTCAGTTAAGGGTATAACCTGGTGATTACAGTGCCCAAGGGCTTCAGCATTCGCTGCCCTGGTAGCAGAGGGATCTCTGCTCACTTCCCTCCTGGGCAGCCTGAGGCTACAGTGCTCTGTGCCGGCCTCAGAGATGTTTCTTTAACACTCACCCGCAATTAAGTCGATTTTGGGGTGAGATACCCTCAAATGATCTTCCAGAAGATCAATCAGAGCCCTGAATGCCGCGGGATCCTTCAGCAGGGGGCTGATATCGCTGCAAAGAGAGGGAGAGCTCTGTTAGCTGCATCCAGGTGGCCATCGGCTGAGCTCCGATGCAGGGGGGATGCACGTCCTGCATCCTTGTGCTGCCTGGAGTGGGCAAGGGGAGGGACGGGCAGCGCGCCTCTGCCTTGGGTCCATCCCCATCCCCATCCCCATCCCGGTCCCCGTCCCGCTCGCACCGGAAGAGCACGCCGGGCACCGGGAAGTCGGGGAAGGGCCGCACGCGGTCCCGCACCCGTCGCAGCCGCTCCTCGCTCATGGCGGCCCCGCTCTGCGCAGCACCGCACGGCGCAGGGCCCGGCGGGCGGGGCTCCGCCGACCTCATCCCGCCCCGGTGCGGCCCCGGGACCCGGAGCCCCGGGGTCCGCCGTGCACGGAGCTGTGGTACCCGGGGACACAGAGCGTGGTACCCCGCTGCACAGTGCATGGTGTCTCGTTACCCTGGAGCACGGAGCTCTGCTACCCTGGTGCGGGAGCACAGGCATCCCCATCACGCCCATACCCCAGCGCAGGGAGCCCTGGTACCAGGATGCACACGGCCTCGACACCAGCAGAGCACAGTGCTCTGTGCCCCAGTGTAGAGGCTGGTTGTCCCAGCTGCAGGGAGCCCTGGTACCCCAGTGTATGGAGCCTCAGTTTCCCCTCTGAAGAGTACTGTACCTGCAGTGTGTGGAGCTGTTTGTCACCTGTGAACGGAGCTCTGGGACCCTGCCTTACCCCAGCCTGCTTTGGAAAGGAGTCCTACGCCTGCCTCCATCGCCCTTCACCCCTGCCCAGTGGCTTGCACAGATAGCTTATTAGGACTACACTGTTTCGTGGTTTTCTGTCCCTCATCACCCCTGTGAACTCCTGGAATTGCATTCTGTGTTTGTTAAACCCGTTGGTTTGGATTACACTCACAGGGGATGATAATACAGCCAGTCTGAGCGCCCTCAGTCCTAGACTAACAGCTCAGCAGCTCTTGGCATCACCCATCCACAGGGCAGGTCAGGGCACTCTCACACAGCTCCTATCTCCCATCTCCTGATGGGTGAATAGCCGTTTGTCTATGCAGAATCCACTGTGGGCAGGAGACGTAATCCTGCATGAGTACAGATCTGCTCTTACATTAACAAACACGACTGGGACCTGGTCCAAATGCATCAGGGCACAGCCTCCTGCAGAAAGCAAAGGCAGTTTTAGCATGCAAACACCCCTGCCCAAGCTCAGTGCTTGCTGCTGACAGCTGTATTGGGAACAGCTTCAGCTCCATGTGCTCCAGATAGCCCTTTGGGTCTGTATCCAAGGCATGTGCCAGCACCTGTCCAGGTACTTTGCTGTGATTTGATGTGGCCCCCATGGGATGGGTGCTCAGGGTTGCAGCAGCCTCATGATGAATGCTGAGCTGCTTTTGCTTATGTGTGCTGGACCAGTCACTCCCAATAGTCCTGGGGGTCATCACTGTGGTTATTGCACAGGAGGAGTTGCTGACAGGAGGGGAAACTGGTCCCCTCACCAGCTTCACTGTTACAGGTTCATATACGCAGCCTGGTTCACAAGACACCCAATTCTGCCCCATCTCAGCATCCAAAACGTCCTGTGTTGCTGTGTCATTCCCAGCGCTTGGCAAAACCCTTGGGAATCATTCACTGTACACTGAATCCTCCACTGCTCTGTTTTCTGCCCAGTTCATCTATTCCCGATTCACCTCTTTAATGGATGTCTGCCAGAGGTGCCAACAGAGACAAACTGAAGGCCAGTGCAAAGGTTGCTCCCCTTCTTGTGAAGCTGTTACCAGAGTCTGCCCACCTCCTTTCACAACCATTCCCTTACAGGGTAAGATTTTCCCTGAAGTCAGATTATCGCTTTGGCACCAGGAAAATCCTCTCTAGCAGCTGTTCCAGTGAGGCAACCAGGGACAAAGCACGTAGCCTTCCACTGGAACAGGGGCTTTGCAACACTGTCACTCCCCCAGATGAGCTGGAAAGGTTTCTCCTGTGACCTTACCAACCGTGATACAAGACAATGAGCTATTCCAGCAACTCCTCTTCTTCCTGGCGGATAGAAGTGATGGAATTTATCTGTCTACCCGTGGAAATAAGCAGGAGGTGGGAAAGGGCTCTCCTGCAGCCTGCCTGCAGTGCAAGCACCAGGCACCTCTGCCTTTTGCCTCTCACTGATGGAGCCATAAGCTCCTTAATCACACTGTGACCCTCCTATGCAATCCCCCCTGTTACAAACAGAAGACACCACCCCATTTTTCTTGGGGCTAGATGAGGTCCCCAGGTTCCCCATGTCAGCCCACTCCAGGCAAACCTGCAGCTCTCACCAGGACAAGCTGCTGAAGGCTCCCAGTGGTCCCTTCAGATCCAGCAGCCGGGTGAAGAAGCGGCTGGAGCAATCTCTCCTCCTCTGATGCAGGATCAGGCCTCTCACACACCATCAGTTCTGCCAGGAAGAGCATAAATATTACACCAAATCAGACTGAACTGCCACGTGCCAGCTCAGGTTTATAAACCAGCATTCCCCAGGTCTCTGAACTCAGAACTTCACCTCATTAATCCTCCATTTCAAAGGATGTGAATTGCATCTACCAGTACAGACTGGTTTTTAGCTTCCAAAGTAAATCACTTTTCCCCGTAATTGTTCAACCTTTCAAACAACAGTGCTGACTCCTACTGCAATTTCCATCTGAAAAGAACTTTCCTAGGACCAATTTCCAAATGCTGATGTCAAAGGACTTCGGCTCTGGAATATCACCAGGGAGGTGCCTCGACATCCGCTTATGGCTCAGAGAGGTTTAGGGCTGCTCTGTGCTTGGTGGAGCAACCACTACCTCAGATCTGGACCCCCAAGAGGGGACCCATAGGAGGGGGACACTGGCTTTGCTCTCTTTTGGACACAGAGATCACTTTAAAGTGCTCTGGCATCCTGATGCAAGAGATGCCATTAGCCAGTGAACATGGAAACTGGGGGTCTAAAACCTTGAGAGGTCACTGTAATCAGCTGAAACAGGCAATTAGAAGAGCTGTGCTGAGTATGGAAGTTTCTGTTCCGTTACGGATTTTAAAACTTCAGTGTGAAGTGGAACAAAATGCCCCAAATTTCGACATAACCCACAAGGGGAAAGGAGAACTAAAATTTCCTTTCAAATCCGCTGGAACATTTCACTTCAATTTCAGCTTTAGAAACGACTGCACTTTAAAACCTTTTTTTTTAAAAAAAAAAACAAATTTAAAATATCTTATTTCAACAGCAGAAGAATGCAGTTCCCCAGCCAGCTCCCTGGGCTCAGGACTGAAGCTTCCATCCTGAACAACGAGCTAGATTTGTCCTCCCTAACAGGAGGACACCGTTGTGAACGCGTCCTGCCCTTCCATAGTATCCTGCTTATACAGACCCAAACCCAGCACCTCCTGTGCTGCACCAGGTTGGATCAGGCCCTTGGAGAAGACACAGAACTCCTCTCTCTCCTCAGGGCAGGAAGGGATTTTGAGTCCAATCCAGGACTAATGGATTTGGCACGCATTCCTCACTGCTGGCGAATTGGCCAATGGGCTTTTCAGCCCCTATCCCTTTCAGATGGGAATTGTGCTACCAACATATATAGTGCCCAGAAGGGTATTAAGTGACTCTGGGAGGGGCAAAGGCACAGAGAGCTGCCAGACTAGCTCTCTGGAGAAGCTGGATGGCGGAGGGTTTTCTTTCACTCCTAAGACCACAGGCTTTTGGCGAAGGATCCACCTCTATTTAGGATTTATATAATCCCAGCTACACTTTGAGCAACAACGAAACTTCAAATGGTGGAAGGGGATATAAAGAAAACAAGCAAATGGAGACTCTTCTCGGTGTTCAAAATAGTCATTTTCCAAAGGAAAAAAAGAACCTAAAACAGGATTTCAGCTCTTCCCTTACAACTGTTCTTCAGAACTCAGTTTAATTCAAAAGGCACTGCTGTGTCACCTTCTGATAACAAATGAAAAACTCACATCAAATACTACTGGAAAACAAAAGAAAAAGTCTATTTCCAAGTATTGTAACTGTTAAGAGAAATGGAAAAACAAGCCTCTCCAACCGCAAGACCATTTTTCAGACACTGAACAAGCAGAGTTAACTCTTAAGAGAGTAAAAGAGCAAGGAATTTGTAAAGTTCCCCAGTGCTGAAGGCAACAGTGAGATCCCTGGGGAGCGATTTCTGGTCTAGCTGTGCTGAAGAGGCTGCTGGCAACTCTGCAGACAACAAACTGCCTTCCCCCAGCACCCCGATTCCAACTGTTCTCACCTTCGAAAGGTCCTTCTCCAGCTCTGAAAGTATTTCACATGGTTACAGCAGAGATGTCCTAATTGGAAAACGAGTATTCTCCAACCTTTGTTAGATCCTCATCTCATGGGCTATGCTTTATGTTAAACCAGGAGCTCTGGAAGCTGTCCATGGCACTTGGAAAGGCTTGACTTGGCATGTACTGAGAACTGCCAGCTTCCTCATGGCAGCTAGCATCCTGCGTCCAGCAGCTTCCTTCTCAGCAGTATTAGTTCCAGTTCCTTTAGTAAAAGCCCACTGTCATCCTCAGCCCTCGCTGGAAACTCAGTCCCCAGACACCACATTTATTAGCAAGTACATGGGTATTGCTTGCTCTCATTCTGTTCTGAACTTGCCCATTTTCACTTTTAATACTGCATTCCTCAGCTTCCCATTTAAAACGCAGAGGCATGTTATCTTTCATTGCTGCACTCCATACAGGTTTGCAGGGCATTAACCTTGGCTCTTAAGTGTTCGGAATTGATCTTCTGGTTTCCAGTTCCAGTGTTCAGATACCCAAATTGTTGGTCCACAGAGACTAATTTGCCACCGAAATAATCCATTTGTCGCTGCAGGATTTTAAATCAAGGCTCCACTTTCGCAGCTGTAGACTGTAAATGCAGTAGGACTTTTTCCATGATTATTAGTTACATCAATTTCAGAAGCTTCTCTGTGTGGAGGGCTGGATGATAACACAGCCTCAGGGGCAGAGCAGGGAGACTTGAGAGACTCAGCTAATTGGAAATTAAAGGGAAGAAAGAAATTCCTTGGACTCTTGGCCCAAGCAGATATTAAGCTTTTAGCATTCAGCAGATGTATTTAAATATAAAGAAAGTAATGTCACATAGAAGCAGTCTTAGGCAGACATCATCCTTCCTTTAGCTCTTACGTCTTGCAGCTTGAGAAATGAAGCCATCAACAAACAGCCTTCACTGCTGCAGGTCTCTGATGGGGCAGTGGACCCCAGCAGACCCGCTCCTCTGTGACTGCACACACAGCCTCAGGCAGCTCCTGCAAAGCCAGTACAGCCAATTCCCCAAACTGAGCAGCTATCACATAGCCCAGCTTCAGATCAGAGTTAATTCAGCTTCAGATCATGATAATTCGTAAGGGTAGATGTGGTTGCACATGCTGGCTGCTGTGACCTGAGGGGTGTATCAGTGGGTTCGAGCTGGTCACCCCTGCGGCTGCGCTGGTGCACACAGCCACAGTACACCCCTGCCTCGGGACTGTGCTGGGCAGCCGTGTGGGCTGGGAAATTGATCCACGTTAAAAATAATACAGGGAAAAACAAAACAGGCTATTTTTAACCCAGGTCAGTCCCATGATTTGGAAGGCGTCTCTGTGAGACTGTCCCAAAGCAAGGTGTTGTTCAGTTGTTTCACAGGTGCGCACAGACAACTCAGATAATGCATTTCTAATAACTTAGTTTATTTTTCTTCATTAGTTCTTCATCTCACAATTTCAAAATCTGTACATCTTTGGGAAAGGCATTGATTTCAAATTCTTCCTAGCCATCCAGCTGTAAAACTACTGTTCTTATTTAAAGCATTAGGTTCTTCACATTAAGCTTTGATCTTTTATAATAAAAGGACATGAAGCAGATAATAAACAGACATCAACAGAAGTCAATCCCCTTATAGCAGCCAGCTTTCTAGTGCAAAGTTTACATCCAGTATCTATGCACTGAGAGATTACTTCAGTGAGGAATGAGGGCTTTGTGTGCTGGGTAACCAGACAAACACCGCATGTGCTGAGAACAGGACGGCTTGTCTGAGCAAGTTACACAGACTGTGGAAAAGCAGTATATTCACAGCTTGCTGATTTGAAGGAGTACAGAAGGAAGTGACAGCCAGGCAAGCAGGGGACACAGGGTAGCAGGCATCCAGTACACTCACAGCGTGCCTACTGCAAAGGCAAAGAACCAAGAAACATGTCTGGGCTAGAGCTCAGACAATGAGCTGTGGTCCTATGGTGGGATCTCTTCATCGCAGCAGGAAGAGAGACGAAGTGCTGTCGCAGTTCACAGCAGATCTGTTCCTATGTGCGGGCTGCTGGGGATTTTCAGAGAGTTGCAGTGATGGACTCCCTCCTCTGGTTGGTATCTCTATCTGCTGATACTAGAGAACTGCAGGGTCCTGAACAATTGTCGGTGAGAGAAGCACTAAAGCAGAGGTGGACCAGACTCAGCAAATGAGAAGTTACTCGTTTTGTCTGGTCTCCTGTGCTGACAGACACACATGACTGCTGCAAGTCCTCCTTCCTGTCCTTCTCATACAGCATCAGTGAAGAAAAGGCTGATCAGAATCTCTCAAGACTTGAGCTATTCACACTACATCAAAACAAGGAGAAATGTTACGGATGAACTAGAAATGCCCTGATATACTTGAAGGACAATTAGGAACATCTTAAGAAATCTAGGCTATAAACAAATGCCATTTTCAGATGCACAGAGATTCGGAGGCTCTGCCAGCCGATGAAGTGTTGGCTGTGATTTCTGATGGGTGGAACAGTGAGAGCCGACTCAAGAGCTGTTCTTATTGCAATCTTATAGGATTATCCAGCTTCGTGAGATATACCCTAGAATTACCGTGGAGAGGATTACAGGTAACGTAAACCATGGGAACAGAGAGAATGAGCGCCTTTGGGATTACAGGGAGGGTGAGAGTAGGCAGTTTAGAAGCCTGTAGCAGGCAGAAACACAGCAGAACTCTCAAGAAGCAGAAGCAGAGCTCTCAAGCCAGCCTCAAGGCTTGCTTGGGAAGGAAGCTGCTGTTTACACCCTGGATTTTTCCCAAGGCAGCATAACAGCAGCAGAGAGGGCACATGTACTGTTTAAAACACTGGAGGGGTGGAAGTGGAGCATTCCTGTTTGCATTCAGTGGTGCAAACAGCATGTTCAGCTACTAGTATACCAGCACGCTTCTAGCTACTCCCCTGAAGCTCCACAGTAACCTTGCTCAGTTGTGTTTGAGACGTGTTTATTAGCAATAGCCAGAAGTGTGAAACGGGCTCAAAAGCAGATGAGAAATCCGCAGTGTGAAATTGTGCAAAGGATCAGCATTTACCATGAACTCTGTTTAAAGCAGTGCTACACCCAGGCTGTGGAAAGTTTGCACAAGGAGAATTCCTCAGAGAGCGTACACTGGAAACAGGGTCAAGAGTTAATGTCTGATGTAAACGGGCATTTCTGAGCCTGCAGTTGGCTGGGCCCAGATCATGAGACTAGAAGCATGACTTAAACCATATTTGGACCCAGAGTTTTTTGGAAATGAAGAAAACCCCTGAAATGAACTACTGACCCCCAGCTCCCCAAGAACATCCTGCACCCTGTCAATAAGGCAGTACTCACGTGAACTCTATCTTCAGGTTTCTTTACCTAGGGGATGTTTGCAGTTACAGATGAAGGAAGGCAGGGAGTTCTCCCTGGAGCCAACCCCTTACTCAGGAACAGGAGGGAGCACGCGGTTGCACCCAGTGATGCACAGCAGCAGTTTGGACCCTATAGCTGCACCCAGTACTTGCAGGTTTAGGAAGAAAGGAAAAACAAGCTGGTGTCCAGAGTTCACAATGGAAATAAATGTTAAAACAACAAGTTATAGGCAAACCAAACAAGGGCAGTTTGGGCAGGGTTTTCTGGCGGCTCTAAGTTTCCTGAACATGGTCGCTGTTCAGGATCCGAATGAGTGATGATTCGAGAGAGCAGGCTGGGTGGAAGGAGTGACAGGAAAGGTGCATCCATGGCATTTCTGAGGTGATGGCAGAGTTGTGGTTGTACAGAGAGCTTTTAGAGTTGAAACAGTCTTCACTGAAAAGTTACCATTTACGGAAACAACTACAACAGAAGACTACAGGCTAAACCCTGAGCACTAGAAATATAAACACTGGCCCTTTTGGAAGGGCAAATGATGATATCATACATACATCACACCCTTCCTGTGTAAACAGGAGTGCCAACATGAGAAGACATGCTTTGTAAACTGTATGTCCAGCTAGTTATAGCTTTTCTGTGTAGCTCTTGAGGGCTGCAGAGCAGATCAATGAGGCCAAAAGCACTTCTTGGGATCAGACTTAGGTGGTTTCAGGCACTTCCCTAGCTTCTCACAGCCTGGAGGAGACCAATTCTGTTAAAAACAAACAAAAAACATACAGAGAGATTATTTATACCAAGTACCTGCTAAACCCTATAACCTAAACCAACCCTCTCTCATCCTCACAAAGACGTTTTTATGTCCTGCTTGAAAAATGAAAACTCCTCTTGCAGCTGATGCTCCCAGGCTCATCAACTTCCCAACTCCAAACACTATTCAGAAAAAGCTTTAGGAAAGACTACAAATCCTTCTGCAGCAGATAATTCCCTCTTCTGGGATACAGTGGTATCTCTCCTGTACAAATGCAGAGTGCTGTGGCTCTGGTGACCTTCCTCTCTTTCCTGTAAGTAGCATGGAGCAACCGGATCATGAGGTTTTGGTGAAAACCCCAATTTTCCTGGGATCCAGAGAAGAATTATCATGTTTAGCACTAAGATATCCATGCACTTTCTTGAGGAAACAAGCAAAAAGCAACAGAAGGCCAAGGGTGTGAGCGAGATAAGAATGCCAGTATTTTAATGAGCATTCTGATGGATGAATTCATAAACAGATGGAGTCAGAGGCATTTATGAGACAACTACTCCAGTGCATGCAGACCAAAACCATTTGTCTTCCTCATTTCCATGTTTCTTGTAATACCTTTCTCCAGCATAACACAGGAATGACATCAGTAAGAAAATCCACTTCAAACCTCAGATTCCAAACGGATTAACAAAGGAAGGAATCTGGATAAAAGAAATTTATCGATTTCACTGGGGTTTTGCCATTTAAAACTGCAGTAATATGAATGGCAGGTTACAATTCCCATTCTGCCTCAAGAAATCTTTTGCATTCATTCTGTGTCCCTCCCTCTCTCAAGGTCTATCCATTCATGGGAGATTCCTGCTGTCACCTATTAAAGATCAGTTCAGCTCTGACCTCTTGCCTTTCATTTTACTTATTTTTTTATCCTTTAAGTCATTTATGTTTTCTTGGAATTAAATTCCTATGGAGGAAAAGAAAAGCTGAACCCCACAAAAAAACCTAACGGAGCAGGTTTCTATTCCACAGAGCTGACAACAGATGGCAGTGAGACACCAGCTATCTCTGCAGAAGGAGCAGGCCACAGCAGGGAGCTTTGGCGAAAGGCTCGTCACTGCACGAAGGGCTCCAGACGGTTTAAGGACTACGGGTGCTGTTTCCTAAATCTGTGACTCGATTCTGAAATGCACAACCGCCGCTGGAAATTTCAGATGATTGACAGCTCTGTAGGAGCAACAGAGATCCAAATAAACAAGTTAAATGTTTGTTCATTTGAGAAAAACAAAACACCAAACAAATTGGTATCTCCTTCAGTCTCGCAGCCCAAGCTGGCTTTCCTGGATCTGTGCTGTAAGTCCTGAGGACACCATGTGTGCTGCAAGTCAAACACACAGTCAAGCCAGCTCCACTGCATGGAGCAATTTCTCCCACATTTCCATAGGAGGAAAAGGCAGCAGAACTGGCTCTGCGGGAGCTTTGTCTACGCTGTTGGTGGGCTGTGCCACAGATGGGCCAGCAAACACTTCACTTGCTCAGGAGGGCTTATGCTGCTGCACTTAACATCAATCCCAAGACTGCAGCAGCTACAAAACGATGCATCTGCTTTGCTTATGTATAAATAAAGACGATTCTTCTCCTCTGCCCCAGAGAGGATATTAAATATCAAATAAGTAAGTGACAATTTAGAACATCCTAGAATCCCAGACTGGTTTGTGTTGAAGGGTCCTTAAAGTACTTGCAGTTCCAACCCCTGCCACGGGCAGGGACACCTTCCACTGGAGCAGCTTGCTCCAAGCCCCTGTGTCCAACCTGGCCTTGAACACTGCCAGGATGGGGCAGCCACAGCTTCTCTGGGCACCCTGTGCCAGCGCCTCAGCACCCTCACATTAAAGATTTTTTTCCTAATATCTAATCTAAATCTACTTTCTGTCAGGCATAGTACTAGGAGGTGATATTTGTCTTCCAGCATCCTCTAAAGACAAATTTAGGGCCCCATCAACCCCATCAATACTATCACTCCAAAAAGATTCTGGATACCTTAATTCCTGGTCTCAAAAGCCAGTAATTTGGTGCCTGTTTATCTTTGTTTTGTGATGAAGAGGAGGAGGAAGAAGGGGCAGCTGGTGAGGAGAAAGACCTTGATGTAGTGCTGATAGAGGTGTACAATTAGTCCGTTAAGAGTTTCTATAGAATAGAACACTCATCATGTTTCCTGCTGGGATTTCTCCTGGGATCAGAATACCCTCCAACCCATCAGGGAGGGCCAAATGATCTGCTTTGAGCTTGGCCAGGCGCTGGAGCAGTCATTAAGCTGCCTCTGCTTATAGACTAGGCAGGCATGGCTGGACTTTGCCACAGCAAAAGCAGAAGTGGCAGCCCATGGTCTGCAGAACTTCTACCCAACAAGACAGAGATAGAACGTGGCATGCTCAGGGAGAAGATTGACCCTAAAAAGAACCTAAGAGAGGGCTGGGGTGCAGGATGAAGTGCAGGACCTCCAGTTCAGCAAATTTTCGATTATGCAACCCAAAGACACTGTTGACAGACATGGGTACCAGATGTTTCCACAGCACCTAAACACACTGCACCAGGGTAGCCACAGAACAGCCTGCAATTTATGAACCAGTTTTGGAGTTAACACAGAAGAAATGCCTTTCCAGTTAAGGTCTCTGGCAGTAGTCAGGCACTGGGGAGAGTGCCTGAACCCAGAAGGTCCCAGAGGAGCACAGAACAGTGTTTACGAAGGGAAAAGTTGAATAATGAAAGAAAACAGCACAGAAACAATGGTCCTTCAAATCTTTTTCCTACTTAACATCCAAAAATAAAAAGATGTGATAAAGCTAGAAAAGATCGTTGCCTTCTGACTGCAGAGACACAGCTTCACATTTTCACTGTTCTGGCTGCTTGGAGATAGACCACAGCAGCAGGTACCAACTGCTTGCTTCAGTAGGTTATTTCAGCAACAGAAAGATATGCCTGTTACTATTTTGTGTCAGTCTACAAGGACATCCCCTTAGACTACACAGACTCTTGTCATCTGACAACTTGACCTCCTACAAACTCACCAGTTTCTTTCCTAGGTTCTCAGCAAACCAAGCAGCATTTGACAGTAAAGCCAAACTGTAACTTTCCAACATGCAACTTGAAACAGAAAACAGAATTGAAAATGCCTGTCATCTTTCTAGCCAGAAACACTTTGGAAAAGTCAGGCACGGGTGTAATTGGAGGAGACCGAGCAAGACCAAAAGGTACTCACACACATGACTGGAAAAGAGCCACTCTCCCAGTACCACCACTCAAAACACAGAAGATTTTTAGATTTGCAGAAGGGGATTAGAAATGAGAAGGATCTACAGCTGTAGATACTGCCATAGGTATCCCTATGGAAGGAAGCCACAGAGTTGCTTCAAGTTGATAAGACTTTTCAGACCTAACCCCACTCTCTGAACGAGCTTTCCTGTGCCACTGAGCTGCACAGGTAACAAACAGACCTCTCCTTCATGGAACAGCCAGGCAGCCCTTCAAATGTGTGCATCTCACGTCCATCCTTCCCTGGCTTTAGGTCATGTTTTATAAAGCCTGTACAAAATCTATTTTAAGCTAAGGATTCTCAAACATATTTATGCTTGAATGCTCACCATGACAGCCTTGTCACACACGTTAAGCTGTGGCTCCCCTGGCACCATGGTCACTTTGTGCTGCTGGACAATGACAGATATTTGCTCCATCGCCCTTTGGTATTCATTGCTGGCAAAACTAGAATGTGAAAAAAAACACAGATGTTATTAGTTGGGGTTTATACACGGCATCATTACAGTGTCCACATCATGGAGCTGGGTCAGGAGACTTTTCCCGGGCTGTAGTAAGAAAGAAGAGTATATAAACATGCAGTTGACATTAACTGCCCACAGGTCCATAGGGGAATTGAAACATCTGGGCTGAGAGAGTCCAGCCTGACCAGGCCTGGAAGCTTTGGTCTGGGATGCTCTGCTCAGGGCAGCAAGGATGGCACATGGCTTGCCCTTCTCAGAGAAGCACATGGCTCCTGCTCGGTCACCTCCACACGCAGCTTCAGCTCTCAAAACTGCTGGCTTCCTAGTGATTTGGAGAAAACTCCGGGAACAAACTCGCCAGCAGAGTTTCAAGTTGACAAGCAGGTATTCTTTATTGCGGCGCCGGGAGACACGGGGAATAGCTCCTCCTAACGCGTGTCCCCGAATTGCTATACGGATCATCCTTACATGGTCACTGAGCATATTACATCACTTTCCAAAAGGTTTCCGGCACGCATACAAAAATGTGGTGGTCTTTAAGGGTCGTTTACTTTTCCCAACAAGCTTAATTAACATTACAGACATAGCAATAATCCTGCCCTACTACTTATCAGTTAGTTTAACTGCTCTCATCCTGGACATCTGCTAGTGCGGGATACTCCCTAGTAGATGCTTACATGAGCTTAATGGGTTTATTAACACCCCAAACATAGCAATCATCCTGTCCTTTTACTTATCACTGAGTTTATCTGTGCCCACCCTGGACATCTGCTAGTCCCAGATACTCCCCATCCCCAGGTCCTGTCCTTCTATTCTGCTTTTCTCACACCTTTTATGCTAAGGTACTGAGGACCTGAACCTATGTCAACTACCTCTAAGCACCGCAGTTATTTTCCATTACAAAGCCATCAAACTCAACATTACTTAGAACTGATTACATTTTGTACTTTTGTGCCTCCTTGTCTCACTAGGTGGACAAATACATTGCAAGCTAATGTTGAGTCCCAAGGGAGATCTTGTTGGTAAACATGGTATGTTCAAAGAAAGGTGCTTGCCATAGAATCATAGAACAGGTAGGGTTGGAAAGGACCTTAAGATCATCCAGTTCCACCCCCCTGCCATGGGCAGGGACACCTCACACTAAACCATGTCACCCAAGGCTTCGACCAACCTGGCCTTGAACACTGCCAGGGATGGAGCATTCACATCTTCCCTGGGCAACCCATTCCAGTGCCTGGGCAACCCATTCCAGTGCCTTCCCAGGGGCAACCCACCCTCACAGTAAAGAACTTCCTCCTTATATCCAATCTAAACTTCCCCTGTTTAAGTTTTAACCCGTTATCCCTTGTCCTATCACTACAGTCCCTAATGAAGAGTCCATCCCCAGCATCCCTATAGCCCCCCTTCATGCACTGGAAGCTGCTATGAGGTGTCCATGCTGTTCCTCTTCTCCAGACTGAACAGCCCCAACTTTCTCAGCCTATCTTCATACAGGAGGTGCTCCAGCCCCTGAGCATCCTCGTGGCCTCCTCTGGACTTCCTCCAACAGTTCCATGTCCTTTTTATGTTGAGGACACCAGAACTGCACACAATGCTACAGGTGAGGTCCCACAAGAGCAAAGCTGAGGGGCAGGATCACCTCCTTCAACCTGCTGGTCACCCTCCTTTTGATGCAGCCCAGGATACGGTTGCTTTCTGGGCTGTGAGCACACACTGAAGCTGGCTCATGTTCAGTTTCTCATCGACCCAACACCCCCAAGTCCTTCTCCTTGAGCTGCTCTGAATCTCTTCTCTGTTCAACCTGTAGCTGTGCCTGGGATTGCTCTGACCCAGGTGTAGGACCTTGCACTTGGCACGGTTAAACTTGTCCTCCAGCTGTGCCTCAAATGACTGTCATGGAAGACTTCCTAGAATAGGGAACAAACCTTACCAAACACATTAGCGCACAAACAACCCTGCAGGGGCTCTCTGCACATCCATTGTCCACTCTTTCAAGTGCTTTTCCCTAATGTGCATCATACAGAGGCATTTATTGTAGGGAAACAAAGGTAATGCCAATACTTTGTTTTTCAAGTGTTCTCAAGCTAAGGGTTTAAAATACAACCCTCAGCTAGTAAAACTTCACAATCACCAAGTGAGATGAACTAGTATTATGCAAACAGGAAGATGGAAAAGAAGAATAGAAGTGACTTGTCCAAGACAAGAATACCTCCTCCATTTCGCAACCTCCCAGGGTTCTCCCCATCAACATTCTTCCATTACAGCTTTATTATTACAAGCTGGGACCCATCTGTCATGCTCCAAGACTTCATACAGGGTTATAAATTATGAGATTTTTATCCATCCAATTACTCTAATAGGTACTTGTTTAAGTGGTTCAGGGTGTACTTTACTAATACTTTGAGTATCTCTAAAATGGAGGATTACTACCCAATGATCTCATTTTGTCCATCATGTTAAGGGTCACTCAAAAAAACAGAGAGCAGCAAATTGCTTCTGAAGATAAAAGAAACAATGCAGCTTGGTCCTGACCTCGGGCTCCCTTTGCTTACAGTCCAAGCTGGCCACCAGCCCCACACTCCAGCTAATTTCCTTCTTTGAAAAACAATCACATTTTGAAGCCCAGTAATGTGCCAACAGTTTCCAGTAAACCCTATAAATATCACATCTCGGCAGCCATCCAGAGAGAAGCTGATTGTGGGGATGGGCCTGAGCTTTGCTGATAGAGAACAGGAAGGGAATTTGAAATGACAAGCTTGAGCAAACTAATCTGTTGCTCTCACACCCAGCTAGCTGTATCCTGGTGGAGAGACTATCGCAGGGACCGGCTGTGTCATCTGTATGGACCACCCTGAAATTCAGACTGTCCTTGTGAGGCTCCTGAATTTCCTTGCTCTTCTCCCACCTTAGCTCTCACAGTAGTGACTGATTACTCCTGCACTGCCCCAAAGACCACTGAAAACAGCAGACAGGCAAATGGAGCTGCCAAAAACCATCTCTGACTCCTTCCCTGATGAGGACACTCAGGGCAGCAATCACTTGGCTCAGCCAGGGTTGCATCCGGTAGCACAGCGGCCTTTCAGCTTGGTGAGATTTTATCTGGAAGCCCTGTGGTTGCGTTTCAAAGCACAGCATTGCCAGCCTGCTTGAGAGAAAGAAAGGAAACAGGTTTCTACAAGAGGCAGGAAGGGTTTAAAGCTAACCTGTGTTGACATGCAGAGGACAGCAAACACGGGAGAGCCTGTGAAAGGAGAGGAAAGGCTGCAGACAAACACACTGCCTAAAACCACAGGCAAGTGCCAGGGATGCACACAGCATGTTGGACATATGAGCTGCAGACTGGATGAAACAGGGGAAACAGAAACCCTGTAAAGCTGGTGATGGAAGCGGAGATGCAGTGCAGTTTAGGGAGACACATGTATTTCAGTGTTTTAGATTTCTAATATAGCTATTGTGCCAGGATTTGAAAGTTCTTCCAAACCCCAGCTAATCACACTTTATTAAGATCCTCACATGAAGGATTAATATGAATTAATACATATTTTAACCGATTGTTAGAGTCTAACTGATACTCTAGATATCAAATAATTTAATGCCTCCTCCTGCTGCTCTTGTAACTATACAACGTGGTGTTTATTTCTGTCACATACTTGTGTCATCTCTCCAGCATTTAAGATCTTCTTTTGGAAGTGGACCCATAAGATAAGATGTTTCTGCTAACTAATTAAGCTCCACAGCATCTTTGCAAATATTTAAGTGCTAAAGAGATAGCCCAATTTCATCCATTGGAACGGCTTTTCATACATAGGATTCCAAATTAGCTGTAATCTGGACAGACCAGTGGAAAACACAGCTGTGCTCTGGATGACAGATAAACAATATGTTGTCATGACTGCTGCTTTTTGCTCCAAATATGCCAGTCCTGTTGCAATGAAAAAAAGTCTTTTTGCTATAATCCAAACTCCTGCATTTATCCACAGTATTATTGCTCATTAGTAACCTAAGACACATGAATGCTGCAGTATAATAAAATAGGCTCGAGTCATTTGAATCATCATCTTGCTTTAATTCCCATGTTCAGGACACTCCAGGCTTTTTCAGCTAGCTCAGCAGTGACAGGAAATCTTGGCCTAACCTCAGCTCCTGGTGTTTTTGAACTGCTCTCCCCTGCAGTTTCTACACTTTTAGATTATTTCAGCATTTAGCACAGGCTGAATGACTTCCCCAAAAGCATGATAGAAATGGCTTGGCTCATGTAAAGGACTCACACTTCCCACATAAGTACAAAGCTGGCTAAAGTTAGAGAACATGTACAGATTATGCTCCAAGTCAGACCGCTAACCTATAAACCTTGTCTCAGCAGGGCTTAAGATGCTCTTAAGCTGGCTAAACCTGTTGATGCTAGCTTAAAACATATCTGATTGCAGCTGTCTTCCTTGTGTTGAAGTACATCACAGTGATGGACCCCGAGTGCTATAAGGTGTCATTCAATACTGGAAGATCATCACAGATTGTCTTCAGATGCCTCAATGGAACACATGAAGTATCTTCCTCATACAGATCTCTATCAAGGCTCCATGCACAGCAGGGGACTGTGATGCCCGTATGATGGTACCAACCTTGGAGCTGGTATTCACAGAAACTGGAGTCACCCACTGAGACAAAGCCATGCCAGTGACAGGGGGTGGTCTTCCCATCTTGGCCCCATTGAGATCTCCATTCTGTGCTCTGATGAGCTCAGGTTTTGCTCAGACAGACCTATTTAGCTCCACAACACGCATCAACATCCAATATCCATGCAGCGATTTAGAATCATAGAATAGTTAGGGTTGGAAAGGACCTTAAAATCATCCAGTTCCACCCCCCCTGCCATGAGCAGGGACACCTCACACTAAACCATGTCACAAAAGGCTCTGTCCAACCTGGCCTTGAACACTGCCAGGGATGGAGCATTCACAACCTCCCTGGGCAACCCATTCCAGTGCCTCACCACCCTTACAGGAAAGAATGTCTTCCTCATATCCAATCAAACTTATTTGTAAAGTATTTACTGAAATTGTACAGGGGGATTAAAACTGTGTCTGCTCCTATGCAGGAAATGCATTTTCAGACAAAATCTGAAAGAGAAAAGTGCCTTTAATTTGTCTATAAAATGGGGATAATTACTCCATGGTAATCAGTCTGA
Organism: Pezoporus flaviventris; assembly: GCF_033815535.1. NCBI lineage: Eukaryota > Metazoa > Chordata > Aves > Psittaciformes > Psittacidae > Pezoporus > Pezoporus flaviventris. The sequence goes on along the minus strand of NW_026892653.1, from coordinate 511,546 downwards.
GTCGTTAACAGAGCTGGGAACCTCTCTCACTCTTTCATGGAGTCCCATCATTTCCCTGAATGCGTATATGCAGGATTGGGCTGCAAGTGCAGCGTTTGCCACATTCTCTGTTCCAAAAGAAGACGGTATTATCTATACAGGTGTTTGGGCATTGTCTGCATGAAGATCCAGACCTCGCTGCCTCCGGAGCATGCTGCGTTTTGTATTCTAGCTCAACAATCCTGCAGAAGGAGAGCTGGGAATAGCACTGGAAGAATGAGAGGGTGAGCAGGTGGTGTTGTGAGGAGTTTGCTAAAAGAGATCCCCCAGTGTACATGAAATTATTCCATGCTCAGAATGAGGGAAGAGAGTGGACAAAGTCCAGGGTCATTACACTAATTGACACTTTACCTCTGGGAAGTCTCTGGAGATCCAATCAGGGCTGGATTGTAAGCACAGGGTCCCAGGCACAGGTGTGGCCTGTGCTTCCTTCATTTAGTGTAATTGTGCCTTGGCAATCTGCTCCCATCTCCTCCCTCACCAAACAACGCCAGTGAAACCTGCTCTGCTGTTAACCCCACCGTGCCCTACACCAAAATGCAGGTTCGGAACGAGGAGGGTTTGTCTCACACGCTGACTTTGATGTTAGAGCTCTGGTTTAATCATGCAGTCCTCAAGTCTTTCACCTTCAGGTCTGCTGGCACCCTGAGCTGTAAGGAGAGGGAGAGGGCAATTCTCCACCATCATAAATATGTTCTCAAATAGATTAGAACTGGAGAAAATTAAAGAGACTTCTCAGCACTGTTTTATATGTAGATCCTGATGCTTTATACTTTGTCCTGGTGATTCATGTTTGGGCACAGTGCAGTATGCGTATCCTGGGAGCAACAGGACCATGTTATTATCAAGAGGAACATTATAAAATAGGTATTATATACTGCACATCACAGAAACCTGACAGCAGGCTCTCAACAGCAGCTTCTGGATTTATAGCATGTTCTAGCAAATGCACACGAAGTTGTGGGAAGAGCAGAAAACTTGGGGTAATGATTTGTATATTTAACTTCCTTTTCCACTGGAATTATCTTAATTAAACCCATTATTTTTAATTGTGAAATACACCCAGATTCAGGTAATTTGATTTTATCTGTTATCAGTACTTTGAGGCTGCTCAGCACGGTAGTATCCAAGTCTTGATCTTGTATTATTCAATCTTCCTCAGTTCCTCTCTTCCATTATCAAGTTCATCTGCAATTTAAAACTGCACAATACACGAGGCAGACAACAGGTTGGGGCTCTGCTGCTGAAACCTGCAATTGCCAGAGAGACTCAGGGCCAAAGTAAAACAAAGAAGGAATCAAGGAGCAAACTGAAGGGTGGCCCATAACTTCATTCACCTCTCTGGTCCAGCAGCCATGGAGACACCCCTGGAGATGTGTGGGGCATGGGAGCCACACAGTGGGAGAACTGATGATGCCTCTCACCTGGGTGGATTCTCTAACGGTGCCCACAGTCTTCCTTGCAGCAAGGAGATGTGATCATGCTGATCGCCTACTCAGTATTGTCACAGAAGGTGTAACTCCCCAGCTTCAGGAATCCTGCCTTTCTGTTGGATTTCATTGCGAGCCACCACAGCATTGAGGAGAGCAGAGGAGATAAAGGCAGAGTGAGGATGTAAAGCCTCAGTCTTTGTGTGAACAGGAGACAGAAAACAACAGCTATCCGTCTGATCATCCTGCTAGTTGCTTCCATGGTATTTCTGAGTCATAATTCAAGCAGTATGTTCTTCAGGCTACTTTCTTGAGGCTGTAAGCACTGCCTGCACCATCTCTGAGGAAGATTATGTCCACTACCAACTGCATTTTACATTTCTGAAACTGATTCGTTTGGCTTTTTACTTCCTTTTTATACAGCATCACTCTAGTCTAGACAGTTACTCATCAAAATACCTGCAAGCTGCTGGTCGGCCACAATTAAGCACAAGTTACAGGTTGATCAGACGACGTGCCACAGGGCAGAGTGCTGGGGCTCCTGATCCATAGCTCTCCACAGTTTCAGTGTTCCTCAATGCTACCTTTCCTGAGGCAGCAGCTAATTCACCCCAGCAATGCAGCTGGTACCATTTCCTTCTTTTTTAAGAAGATGAGGAGTCAGCATCTGCTGGGCAAGATTTTGGCTCTTTGTTATACACAGTTTTTTCCCAGTTTTGCACCCTTTCTCCTTTGCCCACAGTGAGGTTTCTTCCCTTACCTGTTAGGTGAGACTAGCAACTTTTCTATCAGATCCCTTCCCCTTCAGCTTCCCTTCAGGAGATTCTTCCCTTCTTTTCTGGCTCCATAACTAGTGCAATTACCTCTCTGATGATTTCCTGGATTTTCCATCTGCTCAAAATAGGCACTTGTGAGCTCTCTTGTTAATTAATGTGTTCTAAAATCATTATGTTCACCAACCAAGCCTTATCGCTTCCATTTTCTTTCCATAAAAGTAAAATCTGTTGCCCTAAGTAAAACACAGGTATTTTGACACTCAGAATTTAGTAAACTCAGTATACAAAGCACAAACCCCCTCATAATTGTACCTAAGGCGGAAACAAAATACCAGTTAGACTTAGGGAAGTGCTTCTGCTTTGTGTGCTGCCTCACACACAATCTTATTTATACTTTAAAGTTGAGAGCTATAAAGAAAAAAATACCTTCTATCCCACAGCCTACACAGATCCAGTCAATCTCTGGCTGACAAAAAGACACAAACAGTTCACTTCTCACTACACAAGGACCAGATAGTAAGGTAAGTCTTACTTATATAAGTGCAGTTACGTTGCCATTTTTGGCAACCAAAAGGAAGATTATTCACCAGTAACCACATTTCTTTAAAGTATATTGCCCATAAATGCCCTGGTATTGCAGGTGTTACGAAAATCCAGATGCCAATGTTGCCTCATCAGTACCGGCAGGCATGTTCATGCCTACCTCATCCTGCAGCCATATAAATGTCAAGCTCATCCTATGGTGCCAAGCTTCTCTCAACAGTAGTACCCCAGAATCCTGCAGTTTTCAGAATAGTCCCCCTCTTGCCTGGAGAAAGGGGGATAAGAACTTGGTAGTGACTGAATCTGATGCTAGTGATGAGCATGAGCATCCTGAAGGCCAACAACGGAACATGGATCTTGCTCCATTCAGTCTGTTGATGTGATGATGTAAATATGATTCTATGATTTTATGAAATATGCCATCACCTGGGCAAGCTCAGGCAGCGTGAGGACTCATAACACCCATTTGGTACTGCTGTGAATCCCAGCTAACAAAATGTAAAGTCTGTGGGGCTGTTGGATTGCCTGGGGGAAGTTTCAGTCCAGACTGAGAAACACCAGCAATCATCTTTTTTTTAAGGTGGAGAGGTAAACAAAACCATGTCCCTTGGCAGAAGCTTGGGTGCCCAAAGCATCTAGCCAAAACCAGAGGGGCAATGGCAGAAAGAAACAGTCACAACGCTGTTGGGAGGGTCTGTTCCTGGAGTCAGACATGCGTAGGGATGCATGCACAGCCTTACATGAAGGGGAACAGAAGTGCAGGGTGCCATATGGCTCAGAACTGCCAGACGTGCCCTCAACATGATGACAGGACCTGCCTGTAATTGTCTGACCAGTTTTTCCACTGCATGAAAAGTACTCCTATGGGAGATAAGCTTTTGCTGATACAGTTTCCAGGCAGGCTCCAGGAAATCCAGTGAACTGTGTAAGGAAGAGGAAGGACTTGCCCTGCTTCACCGTTGACACCCAGGGAAGTGAAAACTTTACGTGCTGTCTCTATGTCTTGAAGGACTTGCATCTTCAGTGATCCCTTTAGCAGCCACTTCCCCAATGAAGACTGGAAATGCTAATCCCCATGTGATGACTTGAACTGAAAATCAAAGCCTCAAAGAAGTCTCTCAAGTATCTTGTATGCAAAGTCATGACCCAATGGCATTTCAGATGAGACTGCCTGAGTTTAAGCACCCTGCAAGTCAAATGCTGCTCAGGTGACTGAGCAGACTGATTTCTAGGATGCCCTGGCTCCAAGATCCCTTTGGATACTAGAAAGAGCCCAAATATATAAGCATTACATCCTTCTGGAGGTGTGTGTGATGCCTGGCCTTCGTGCATCACAATGAAACTTCTTACTGGTGGTTTTGTATGTGACCCCAATCCAAGCTAATTGAAATCAAGAGAGATGACAGATTATTTAAATAATTTTAGAGAGAAGAAAAAGTTGCACTAAAATAAGGAATAAATGAAATAAAAAATGAGCAAAAGAAGGCAGAGACGACAGTGCATCGATGTGCAATGCTGTTCCTTCACAGCAGCAGCCAATACCAACAAAATCCAGTACAGATTTAACAAAGTAAATTACATAAAAGAAGAGGGAAAGGTACCAATAAATCAGGGGTACAACACATTCTTTTCTAAATGCTTTAGCAACATGACAATGCATCAGAGGAGCCAAGCTGGTGAAAGAGCTACAATACACCCTGTTCCTCCAGGCTGCAGGAGGGTGAAGAGGGGAGCGTGGCCAACATGGACTGTGAACACACACCCAGCATCTATGGACAGACAGATGCACGCTTGGAGGAGAATGCTGGATTCCCTTCTGAGCCACATTAGTGTCGGGACTCCCAACAGGCTGTCTGCCAAGGGGGATAATTAAGCTAAATAAAAATACACAACAGTAACAGCTCCACAAATGAGGATAATTTAATTACCACATTCGATATAGGAGACCCACTTCCCATGAGTTTTCCACTGTGACCAGAAAGGAGACAATAGCAACAGAATGTGCTGCAGAAAGGAAGATTCATTTACTAAGAAGAGGCTTTTCTATTAAGGTCTGCATATTAAACAACATCCCAGCTTTCCATAATTGTGCCATAATCTTGCCATAAAATTCAATCAAAGCAACAGCTTGTGAATGTCCAAAAATCAATGGAACCGTACGAGAAACGATTGCAGATGTAACACTGGAATTTATTTCAATGCTCAGTCCATGGTGGTGGCAAGAAACATCTAAATAGCAGGGAAGCAGATGTCCTACAGACCTCTTAGGGAAGAGCTCCTCTCTCTCAAATTCACAAACACAAACACAGTTCACTTAATACTAACCATTTGTTTGGTTTTGGGAAAAAGAGGTCATTTCTATTAACTCAGCCTCCTAAAAATAAAATAGTTGGTAAACTAAACAGGGGACAGTCTCATCTGGAATCCCAACCCAGTAGCGTAATTTCACTGCGTTGAGTTTAAAATGCAAGAGCTGCAGATTTGCTTTATTCATTAGTGATGAAACTCAACAGAAAGCGAGAGCTAACACGGTGGGGCTTCTGAAGAGCTTTATACACTGAGTAATGCACCTCTAGAGTGCTTGTCTGTTAAGCGAGAGAGAAGGGGAAACACTTTTCCTCCCCTCCTCTCTCTAGTGAAAACACTTAGTGGACAGCACAGGCTCAGTTCTTTTCAAAGGAGTGCAGTGAGTGTATCCACTCAATTATTTAAAACAGTTGAGTAATTGAAGTCCTGTCAGCTCAGAAAAACATCTCTCTAGTGAAGCTGCTGCACAAAACCATTTCTGTGCAGGCGGTCACAGTAGCACTAGTTTTCCTTTCATTTATTTCCACATTCTCCAAGTTGGAGCCATTGGTGAGGGATGAGGCTGCATGCCCCTGTCTGCAGGTTTTCCCACAGGGTAAAACTCAGTAGAAGGAAGGAGAGAAGTGGGGACACCTTGGGAGCTTTTTTGGAGGTGTCAGGCTTATATGTGGGCTGTGCTGGCTTATGGCTACATAAATCCTTACAGAAATCTCTCAGGTGTATGCTGGAGATAAATATTACAATAGTAGGCATATGGGAAAATAGATTCAAGCAGCCAGGAAAGTCCAAGGATGGAACAGGACTGAACAGGATGTCCTCTTGGTACAGACCCTCTAGATGAGCTCCTTTAGCGGGGGCTAGGAGATCAGAAGGTTACCACGTCTGCCTTCCACAGATTCTAATGCAGAGAGAAAAACCACTGCAGAGTAAGTACATAAAGGTCACTAGTTGTTTCTTTCCTAGTCCCAAAACACAGAGAGAATCACAGCTCCAATGCACACACTCACCAGCACCACTGCTCTATTCCACAGCAGCCCTGCACTCTGTCCTGTCCAAAAATATGCATTTTGCCTTGTCAGGGGTTGCAGGACACAGAGCAAGAATGACCAGCTCAACGACTCAAGCCCTGGACACCGGCACACCCATCCACGTGCACACTAACCACTTGGAAACCAATGTTTGTTCCTTTCTTTTTCCTGTAATGGCTTTGTGGGACAGTTTTCAAGCAGATTACAAGAAACAGCTACCAAGGCAAATGAATTATATAAAGCGAATGCTAATAGTGCTGAGTTTTAACATCTTTGTTAACTGTCTCACCTTAATGGATACTTCTCGCCAGGGTCCCTTCCCAGGTGGAAAAGCAGTGGCAGGGTAGTGTGCTCCTCCTGTGTATGTGTTGTCACTCCAGAGACATTCTGCCCAGGACAGAAATCAATGCCCTGCAGTGAAGAGGAGAGAGGTCATCAAGGGTGAAGCAAAGGAGGGAGCAAAATTACAGCTGATTCCACTTTCTTCAGCACCTTGTTCCAATATACCCACAAAATCCAGAATTATTTTAAACCAAGAATCCACTCCAGTCTGCAAAATGGATTCTGATCTGATGGGGTAAAAGAAGGTTGGCATTGCACTGACAGAGAAGCTGAAGCAGGGCTTACATTCTTGTCTTACAAAAAAGTAATCTCTATGAAATACTCATTAAAATGAAAAGGCAAAACACAAAGAGGTGAAACCATTTAATCATAAAAATTCTGTACATGGAAATAATCTTCTCTCTTTGGTTTCTATGGCTTCAAAATACACAGGGAGGGCTGGATCACTCAGCAGTTCTGAAGAGAAAGCAGCAGTCCCAGGGGAAGCATCCAGCCAAACAGAGAAGCATCACCCTGAGAGGCAAAGGGACCTGCTGGCCTCCGTGAGAGCTCAGCTTGCCAGCACCTGACACCATTCCTGACAGATCTGTTGCACTGAATAAGGATGCAGATCTAATAAATTTTAAAGAGATGGGTGCATTTGTTGATCTGATTCATAGCAAACTAATATGGTTTAAGCCAACAACTAACTCTATCCCAGCCGAATCCAAGACCCAGGCTAGTATAGAGGCACTCACCTGGGAATGACAGTGGAGCTGAAAGAACTGTATTAAGTCTGGAGATGTTCCTGTCACTAACACTCAAGTCTATGGGGTCTGAGGATGGGATTGCCAGCAAGTCCAGAGCAGTGAGTTCTTTGGTCTGCCCTTGCCAGGCTGCGTCTCCCAAAGCCTGGCCAGTTATTAGCCAGGTGTGGAGCTCCCTAATCCCTACAGCTGGCCTGCAATCCCGAGGGCTAACAGAACCTATTTAAACCCTGGGAATAGCAAAAAATGCAAAGCACTAATTTCACTGAACAGCAAATAAAGCAGGGGGCCCCATAGACCAGAAAGAACTTGCACCAAATGGACTTGTTAAAGCTCAGTTTTACATTTCCAGCTAACACGCTGCGCTCCTTACAATACCTCAAAATGCCCCGAGACATGGACAGAGACATGGAGAGAAGGTAAATAGGAATGTTTCAATGGATGTGGGAAAGCAACTGTAGGATTTGCTTATAAACCAAACAAACTGAAAAGGCTCTCTACAGATGTTGGTGGGATTTGATTGGCAAACAATTTTCTAAAAATATCCCGTGTTTTTAATGGACAGCTGGTCAGTGGAGCAGTTAATATTCTGCTTTTCAATAAAGCAAGAAGTTTAGAAGCCCATGAAATCCCATTTATCTGCACAGAGCTATAGATTCCTGAATCACTGACTGGAAAAATAAGAGAGTTGCTTGATAGGTTGTAGTGGCCCACCAATAATGGACTTTAAATGGATACAAAAATGATTGACCTTTCCACCTTGTGACACCACAGGCCTCTGAAACACACAGTGGAAAATAGATTATTTTTTTTCCCCTCAAAAGGAACAGTTAATGAAAAGGTATCAAAGCCTACACAACATTCAGATTATAATTTGGATGCAAATCAAACAAGCAATTTAATTAAGAGCCTGCTAATTGGTACAATGCTCTTTGGCTGCAAATGCTTTAGTTTGAAAGAAGATTTTAGTCTCTTGGGTATTTGTTTGTACATTGCTCTATGTACATTTTCTCTTTTGTTTCCTATGAGATCTCTGTAGCTGAGGCTCCTGAGCACAGCCCAAAGAATCCCAGGAAAGAAAGTGCAACAACTTGCCTGATGCCACTAGCCAAAAGCTATCTGTCTTTCTAACATAAGCACCCAATGCCCTCTTCAAAGGTACCGGGGGAAAAATAAATAGAAAAAATAAAATCATGTCATTTTACAGCACTGATAAATAACCCTCTTAAATGTGGCAGAAAGAACCCTCTAAATTTCTACTTTCAACTTTATCTCCACAAATAAAACCGACTATTACTAGTTTTATGTACTCTGTGACTGCCAGTATTCAACCTACAGAGAGAGGTGAAGATATTTTCTACCTGATCCTCAACAAATGAGCAAAAAAGAGGTAAAATTATATCCTCACAGCCCTGATCAAGGCATTGTCCTGCATCTAAGTAATACAATACAGATACAGCTAGAGCTGTCTGCTCTTCTGTCCCTTTCATAGAAAAGAATATTTAACTTATAAATCACAACTCTATTTCATTCTGTTTTGTAAATCAAAGCATTTTCAGTTCGCGGGATGGAAAGAGAAAAATCAGCTGTCCCAGCAAACTGTATGTCTGGGACCCCCAAGTCTGGATTGCTTTCCTTTTCTGGAGGAAAACCAGTATGAATTAAATCTGCTTCAGATTTGAGAATTAAAGACAAGACAATCCACACTCTGACGCATCTGGATGATGCCTCTGGTTGCTTGGAAAGAGTACAGATTTGGTCACATGTGGTACTGGGAGCTGGGGCAGAATGACATCACAAGACTGCTTGTGTGCTTGTATGGGAGATAAGAAGCTGCCCTCCAGGAACGCTACCCCTAGGCTGCAGGGAAACAGGCCTGGTGAGGAAGGAGACTCTTCTAGATGATAATATTAAATCATGTCACCATTTTGGATAATTTCTTGCTTTTCATTAAACAAAACTGCTTTTTGAGGTTTGCGCTGGTAAAAGCCTGAGCTGACAACATGTGCCATGGACCCCAAGAACACTAGGCTTTAACAATAAATGCAAATGTGCCAGGTTCTCAGCTGGAGCAAAAGCCACATCATTCCATGGGCTGCAGAGGAGCTCACCACATTTATGCTGACAAAGGACCAGCTTCAGCTCTCCAGCACTGCCGACAAGATGGCAACTTCACCCGAAAATGAAGCTATGTTGTTAGAGAAGAGCAAAGAGATTTCTGTGCCTGCCCTCCCCATCAGGATAACAAACCCCAAACCAACTACTACTTCATTTGCTGTTAATTTCCTTTAAGCTGTTTATTTGTCAGACTGTTAATAACAATATGCAGGGGATCAATAGCCAGTTAAAGCACGTTCCTTGTATTTTACTCTGCACACAATCCAATGTAATTTGCATCTTTACATGTAACACTGATCAAACAAAGTAGAAAGGTCATTCCCTGTGTTTAAGCAAATTCTTGGCACTTTCTCCTCAATGAAAGCCAAACCAGATAGATCCTATCTAGAGCAACTGTGTGCCTTCTAAGGGAACCCATAAAGGAGCATCAGATGGCAACCAGAAATAGCTCACCCGGACTCTTCCACAGGCACAGGATTTTGTACCACTATGTAGACCTGGTTGCAGTAGGAGAGATTCCAGCAATCCCCCACATTTCCTGCACATCAGGTAAACCTTTCAGCGAGCACGTCTTTCTGCCCTTCTCCTCAGCAATCAGGTAACCTGGATTGTTTTTCCGTCCCTAAGACCTAGCAGCTATTGGTTGCACAGCTTATGCTTCAATTTCCAGAGCAAATGGACCACAGATGCTATGTCAATATAGACATGAGACAAATACAGCCGGTTGCCAGTTTGGGCTCTCGGCCAAGTGATGGAATCACCACTTGTGTTAACGTAAGCCCTCTGGCAATTCGTCACCCTGGCGCTATCCCAGATCCCTCCGACTTCACAGGCGGCTGCAGATTTTGACAGCGGTGCAGCAAATCTGGAGCCTGTCTCCTGGTCATGTCTCCTCATTCCACCACACAAAACCCAGAGCAGCAAAACTGTATTAATATTAGAAGGAGAATAGAACAGTGGTTAATTAAAGCCAGGAGCCTGGTTGCTTGCTGTTTGCTGCAGCACGGGTGAGTGGCTGTTCGCTCTCCTGGTGATTCCCAGCCTTCCAAACTGGGGCTCTGAATGACCAGACACCTGAAAATGTGACTGCCAAGCTTCAACCCTGTTGAACAAAAATTGCTTCTAATGTGTTAACTGTCTGGAAGAGACCCCAGAAGATGGGCAGACCAGAAAGCCTGCAGCAGCTCTCAAGCAGAAGCGATCAATGGCTAGCTCATATGCTCAGAGGACCACAATCAAATGTCATTATTTGTAAGGTTCTACTTGACTTCACATCCCCCTTGCAGAAAAGGCTTTATCGATCCCTTCACGTTGAGGAGAGGGGCAATCAGACAGGCTTCAGCAGGAATAACCCCTTTGGCATTTTACATTAAAATAATAGGGTCTTCTGGCAAGCACCCACACCAATCATTTAAAGACACAGGAGCTCTCTTGGAAAACCACTGAAGACTACTAACAAGATACTGAAGTGACAGCAGAAAGGTTGATGTTATCAGCTACTCTCCAATGAACCAAAGGGCCTTTTCCACATTTTTTTCCTAATTATTTTTTTCCCTTCTTGCATCACTGCTCTTGGAGGGCACAAGAACTATTCTCTGCTGGACGGCCTCTGTGGCAGGCAGAGAGAAGGAAATTTCCTTTCTCTTGTTAGCTCATACTGCTGGCTCTGCTACATAGCATTAAATTAGCAATTCCTGAAGGACTTGCTAGCACTCAGATAAATCCATAAAGAATACCCATTTCTCCCCCTTCAGACCTCTCCTTCCAAACAAGGAAGATGAAACATACCTCTCCCTTCAATCCTGTGGGCCAAATAACTACAGAACCACCAAGTTTGCATGCATTATTTGTCATGCACTTGGCAATGCAGTTCAAATTTGGTAACGAACAAGCATGACGTAAAGGCTGAAAGGATAGATGATGAGAGCACCAGAAAACAGCACTTTATTATAGGAGACTGCCAGTAAAAGTCCGGCGTGTTACGGTGTACAAGAGAGGGATCTCCCAGGTTTATCTTTAGTTCTCACTTCTGCTCCCACACAAAACACATGTGGCTATTTTTATCTCTGCTGATTTCTGGTACAAGAAGAAAAGTGGTCAGTGATGGTGGAAATGATTACAGACTGATATCCACCTGCCCTAGAGCAACAGGGAGTCAGCCCCTGTGCAGGGGGAAGATTTCTCTCCCTCTACCAAACTATTTTAAAATCTTTTCCTATTTAAAATTATAAATTTTTTTTTTTTTTTAAGTACAGTTTCCTTTCATTTACCTCTGTCCCATTTCATTTACCTCTGCTCCCTTTCATTTACCTCTTTAATGTCAGAGATGTCCAAATACGTAAACACGAGCCAGCTATATGAAAGGAGCTGGAAGCTAGCTAAACAGACCCAAATGAGCAACCTATGCAATCTATGGAAAAATGTCCCACAGAGAGCCTACTCTCACTGGCTTCTCTTGAGTGAGCCTTTCCCTTTTGCCTTGAAGAGAGCAACCAGTCAAGAATGCAAGTTACCCACATAATCAAGTTAAGCCAGCAGAAAAGACAGCATCAAGGTATCCTCGAGCACTGAGAAAGACAACAAGCAACAAGATTTTATTATGGGATTCAGACTAGAATAAGAATTGCCTGGGGGGTTAAAAAGAAACAAACAATAGGAAGAGCAGAACAGCACACTTCATCTTTGATGAATTTTAATCCCAGGCTGTAAGATAGAGGATGCAGACCAGTAAGGGCACGTTAATGTCATGGGAGCCTGAGATAACTGTTAAACCTGTTTACTGCTGGCATGGGATATTTCCAGATATTCCAAGTGCCATATGGAGAGAAGCATTCATATCCCTGCTCTGCTTTCCTAGGCTTTGCTTTCTGTAAGCTGCGTCTCTCTGGTACATTTTTATTTGTGTATACATATTTTATTACTTAACTAACTTATGCTGCCTTTAAACACATACATAGTATTCCAGTTTAGAGGCCAAAATTGCACCCATTCTTTCTAGCTAATTCTGAAAGACACCGGTAGTCTTAACCAGACCCAGGACAAGCACCAATTTCACATTTTCCAATATCAGCATGAAAATGTGGTCCTGTCTGCTTTAATGGTATAATTTCATCTAAAAGTCAAACAAAAATGCACAGAGTGCGGATTAAAAACACAGCAAGATTTCTTTATCAATGATTTCCCACACTGCCAATTAACAAGGGAATTTTGGAAGCGAAAGGAGTTTTGGCTAAAATGTGCCATGTATCTGTCAAAATAGTGAGATACTCAACTACCCATAAAACAAACCTCTTGAAAATTGGCAGGCAGCTGTTTTGACACCTCAGGCCAACTTCAGATCTCTTTCAAATGGATGCCATGCCAACCAGATACATTTGCTTATTCCAGGTCTGAGTTTGGGCCTTCAGGCATAGAGAATTTTATGTTTGAAAGTTTAATAAATCATCACATTGGATTCACAAGAAGGTGAGGACTCATGCTAAACATAATACAATTAACAAGGCCTCATTAGCTGAAGTTCTACTGGGACCAGAAATCAAAGTTATTGAAAAGCAAACCTGCCAACAATCAGAATTCCTAATGCCACAGACATGCATGCATTTAAATAAATATGTTATTCAAATGAAATTAGCAAACAAATTGGCCTTTCGGATTCTGGCAGGGTGACTGTAGTCCAATATCAATACAGCTGAGAACACCAGAGTCACTGAAAGAGGCGACTGTATTGTGAGATTACAAAACTCCTAAAACAGGACTCAGAACTGTGGAACTGTTCTGCATTCTGATTTATTTCTATTTTTAAACTTGCAAGCCTTGAAATTAATGGCTCGAGGACATGAGGAGAGTCGGAGCAAATTTTAGCCTCAGCTTCCTCTGCATGTTGTTAATGGCTAGTCTGTCCAGTAATGTGCTCCAATTTTACCCACATCAACCACATGCGATACAAGCTGCAGGAAAGCAAGTGAATTTTTAATCATCTCTCTAATGTACAGTATAATTGCTGACTTTTATCAGACAGTAGTTAAACAAAGACTTAGAAAGAAATAAATATTCCCTAATTGCACAACTGCCATTGCTCACAGTAGGAAAGCCTTTGAAATGAGTGGTCCCCATTCTGATTCTATTATCATGGTTACACACATATTCAGACATGTACAAATAAGTTTAGATCAGCATAGACATTTATTTATTTCTCAGCTAGGTATGTAAGCGTGTGTATGTGCTTGTATTTCAATGAAGAGCAGTTATTCATGTGTGACATTATCTCCCATGCACATGGGAAACGCAGCCCTCTGACCCCATCCATACACCTATACACACGTACACACAAGCTCCCAGTCTCTTGCACAGAGGGAAAATCCTCCATGCTGAGCCACATGTGATATATGGGTTTTACTCACATACTAACCTAGACAAATACATTATCTCATTTTAGCTGCGTAAAATTAGCACTGAGACAGAGTGTGTGATGCATTTCTAGAGCCAACTTTCCTTCTCACTCCATGTAAAACAGAAACTTTGACTCCTGGAGCATTTCAGTCTTAAAAAAACAAATGCACATATTTACAGCCCTGAATGTAAATGACTCCCTTAGAGCTGATGTTTCCTTCTACCCTCAGGACATCCCAGTGAAAGAAACCATGCACTTTTATATCCACAAATGTCATCAGCACTTACTTCTGCACCTGTGATGCCTTGAGGACCCACCACAAGTTAAAAAAAAAAAAAAAAAGACATAAAAAAATAAATCATACAAACAATCCCTCCTCAGTACCAGCCGGCTGTCAAAACTGCTGAGAGCTGTGCCATAATGCATTTAGTTCATGTCTAAAGGTATAATCAGCAAGGCACATGTGTGAACCTGCCATTCAAGGAATGCCCCAGAGTTCAGTACCCAAGTCTGAGGCAAGAAGGATACAAAAGAAGAAAAATAACAGTGCTTAGCATCCAATTGTGAGAATATCAGCCAGGAAATTACAAAAGCTGTGCCTATTCAGCAAATAAACTGTAAAACATCTTATAGTGTGATATGGGTTTGCAAAGGTGCTGATAACAGATTAAACACATGTATTCTACTGTTCTCAACAACTGCTGTTCTTTCCACTGTGTGGTTCCTACAGCTTTCCTTCTCCCTTTCAGGACAGAAAACCAGCAAACCCACTCCTATTCCATTTAAACAGTTCAGAGCACTAGGCCTTTTATACTAGAAATGGTGAGATACATGGTCAATTCAGCACTGGATTCAAAACTTTGTGAGGGCACATATGAAAGCTCGGGATTCAGCAGGGAAAGCTGCTTGATATTAAGGGGCATTAAGTGCTGATAAAAAGGACCACCTCTCTGAGCAACTCGAGCTTTGCTCATTCTCCTTTGCTTGTCTCTGATTTCAATAGGGGGGTGCTATGGCACCAGTCTCTTTAGATTTTGTAGCAGACCCAGTAGCTCTTAAGAGGCTGTGAATAAAAGGCTGTCTTGCAAGTGCACAGTGACATTCCCCAATTTAAAACTGTGCCTTAAAGGGTTATTTCTCCCCAGGAGAACCAACAAGATCAGGGTGCAGGTCTTTGTCCTGTTACCTTGCTATACTCCTCCCAAGAGTTGCTCCAGGTCCAGTAGTGAGCCTTGTAAAGCCCGACTCTCACTGCCATCATCTCGTTGCCACGATAATAGAATATAGGCCTGAAAAAATAGAATAAGGGCCTGAGAAAATAGAATACGGGCCTGAGAAGGAGAGCAGAGCTGCATGAGAAACACCAGTGCCGCAGCAGCCTCGGTGATAAGGGAGACAAACACTTTAATGGCGTCTGACTTCCGCTCCGGCTATCAGTCAGAAACAGGCTGCCTCCTAATAGTCTCCTCTGCAAGGTTTTCAATTAACATTTTTTAGAGTGTTCATCAAGTTGAGAGCTCACACAGTGCAAGAATGAAACATTATACAGCTTGGCTGCCAGTGATTGTTAATCCTTGAACTATCAGACCCTGTTATTTCCTATAGAGCGTGCCGATTTAAACACCAAATATCTCAGGAGCAGCGTGTGTGTGTGCCAGAGAGAAACAGGGATTCACAGACGCTGTGATGCTCAGTCTCCTCTTTACACAGCACCAAGCTATGTGCTGTTAGTGTCATGTGGAGAGGGTGGCCAGGGAGGACACCAGATGCTGGCCTGTTCTGGATGACATCTCAGAAAAAACTCCATATGGAAAAAGCTGGCAGCCAGACAAGCTTTATTTTTAACTCTTGTCCATTTCCATCCCCTGCCCAAACCTCCCTTTGCACATCTAAACATACCAGTCAAAACCCCAACTTTTCCACGGAGGTTTTCCTAATTAAAAATACATTTGAGAAATGCAACTCACTCCGAGCATTTGGTCTGCACCTGAATATGTGCACTACCCTTTCCCTGGGCATCCTATGCAATGTCCCTGTCTGCCTCCCCAGTAATGTGCTCTTGTCTTTTGGGGGGAACCGTATGAAGTTCTACTGAAAGGAGCTATCTGCAGGAGAAAGGTCTGATTTGCAGGTGAAGCTCATCACCAAAGTACATCAGACTTAGCATTTCTCTCCAGTTGTTTCAGGCTGCTGACAGGACGAGATGGTGAAGCTGTTTATCGCTGTCTGTAGGGTACATACACCTTTCTTTCATTCAGAGATGCCACTTAGCAAAAAGTACTCACTCTGGTGATACTATCTTGAAAAAAACAGTCCCTAAACACAAGATCAGATTAAAATATTCACATCTGAATGACAGGAGTAGCCTTAGATGTCTTCTGTTCTAAAACTGTAGCTTTCCGTGCAGGTTCCTTGCACAAACAATGAGCTTTTCTCCTTTGTCACCAGGAGCTGTCTGTGAACAAAGGGGAAAGTGCTCACTCCTGCATCCTTAATGCACCTGAAATCCCATGAAATAAAGGCAGCTTTCGAGATCTGCCAGAGTGCACAACCTGATCTAAAGCAGTCCCATTAACAAAAACCCAAACACATATGCCACAAAGCATGACAGCCTCCTTTTTCCTTGCCATAAAACCTCACTATTTGACAAGTGTTTTTGACTGAAGGTGTAAGGTTATGGTTTCAATCAAAAAGAACTATATCTTCCCATCTTTGAAAGAGGGTTATGGCTTGTACTCAAAGTTCTGCTATTACTGATTTCTTTTTCCCCCCATTCCATTTTCCCTTTTCAAGATGAAAAGAACACAACTGGAAAGTTGTTGGGGGCTGTAGGAACCGTGACCTGGTCCGGTCTTGGGAGGGTGGGGAATGAAAACCCCTGCTGTGCCCTGAGTGACAAAAACAGCACCAGTTCCAAGGGGTTGGTGACTGCAATGGATTTCTCTTTTAAAACAGAGAAGTTCAACAAACTTTCAGGAGTAAAGATGGGGTAAGCTGTGTTTGAGAAACCTGCAATGCCTCATGGCAGCCCCTGGGTAAGCTCTCAGGTAACGCTGTAGGCATGCTCCTTGCCTGACAGGCACAAAAGCAATTTTATGGAACAATGGCTCGCACCCAACAGAGGAAAGAACTCAAGTATGTTTTCCATGCATATGTTTCCTTGCTATGTCACAGGCAAAGAATATGATTGTATTCAGATTTCACAGGCTGCCAAATTCCTCCTCAAAATCACAACTACAAGACCTCTCTTGACCTCCGACCCTTCCAATAAGAGCACTGAGGATGTTTGCTGTCAGATCTCAGTGCCTGTACGCCACAGCTGACAGCGCTCCTCTGTGCTCATAAAGATCTCACATATTTAACCCAAATCTATGCTTGCAAAAGCATTCACAGAAACAGGACCCTGGGAGGAGGAGGGCTTCCACATCACCACAGCCTCTCTCAAGCAGGGACTACAAAGACGCAGCATACTCTTGCATGTTTTTCCAGTATAAATAATGTATTCTCCCCTACCCAGGCTACAGTTCTCAGGCTTTTATCTTCCCTATTGCCATATGTTGTGGCAGAGATCCCTGCTAACCCCCTGACGTTTTCACCTGTCCCCAGACTCCGCTGTATGGCAACATGCCACATGTCAGGAAATCCCACCTCTGCTCACTCCACCGGCACACAGCACAAAGCTTTGGTGCTCCCCCACCTCACGGAGCGGGAGCAAAGATGAATCAATTCTGTTTATAAAATAATTCTGTAGAAAACCCCACACAAACAAATGTGGCATCGCTTCAGTCAGGATGCAAGGGTCAGAGCTCATAACGAACCTGTCAATTAGCTTGCCCTGCAAGATGGCAGGTAAAAGGTCGATGCCGTCAATCTGTCTGTCACTGGGAGGCTGCAGTCCCGCCAGGGAGAGGCTGGTGGTGAACAGATCCATCACGTTGCCCAGCTGATGACTGACCTGAAAAAAACAACAGAGACACATTTGCAACAAGACCTTCAGGAAAAGCCAAAGCGAAAAAGGCTGGTTTCCACCAAAACACAAGGATTGCTTCCTGACCCTCCTTCTCTGCTGAGCATGTTTTGAGGATGTCTCCCTTTACAGTGCTGCAGTCACCAGCAACCCCCCTATTAAAATAATAAAGGAGATGATCCATATTCTTCCTCTAATAAGGGAGCATTTGCATTTCCAGTATTATTTTCCCTTTCTTTTCACTTTTTACAGGAGTATGTGTTAACAGAGTTCAACTTGAATGCAGCAAATTCCATCTCATTTGTAGATTGAAAAATCAGCACTTAAACCAAGAAAAAGAGTCCTTGATTTGTTCCCTCTTCAGGTCATCTCTGGAGTCCAGAATACCCTGAGAGAGTTCCCAGAAAGCACAGGGATAGATGGATAATAACAAAAAGAGCCCGATGACTTCATCTGCAAACCATTTCCAACAATTCAAGAACTGTAAAGTTGTGGTATTTTTAGAATATATTTTAATAAGGGAGAAAAACATCTGGGTTTGGCTCCAATGAAGATGTGCAAGCTTTTTTTCCTCCTCTTGTTTTTTCTTGTTTTGTTTTTTTTTTTTCCCCCTTAATTGGAAGCCATATTCATCTCTATGGTCTTAATTATTTATATTTTAAAAACCTAAAAAGTCTGTCCTGATTCTTTCTGAATCTTTGCTCCCACCCTTCTTGTGGCATGCTACGGTTATCTGTTGTAGAATGTTTAATTAGCTGGTGACACACCAAATTAAAGCAGACACATTCAAATCAAGAGCAAAGCTGTTTTGCACCAGGATGCACCAGCACAAGATGCAACACGAAAAGAGCCTTTTCAGCTTTAGCACTTGTTCAGAAACAAGAAGCCATCTGATACAAGCCCACATCTGTAAGTACAGAAGCACGTTCTGACTGAAATCCAAGTCGTAGCAGCAGCGTTGCGAATGTCAGTGTGAACATTACCATACTGGGACTATCAAAGACTTTTTATCTCTGAATCCTCTTTCTACTCACAAACAGACCCCCAGCCTGTCAGCTGACACTAATTATTTAAATACGACAACAAATGATAACATGATAAATTAATTTTTGTGAGATGCTAGCTCTAGAGAGAAAAAACTAAAGGGAAAATGCTATTTTTGCTGGGACATTAAGCCTTTTATTGAGAGGCTAGGCTGGAAAAAAGTGAACACAAAGGAGGAATTAACAAGTTGGTTTTTTTTTAAAAAAAAAAGAAACTGGAGAAAGCAATATGCAAGAGACTAATTACCAGTTTAACATTACAATATCCCATTCCTTGATTACAGTAATTTCAAATTTTAATGGCTCCCATTCATCAAAAGGTGTTGGCAGAAACACATAATACTAAGGCTGCATGCAAGAATACTTCCACAACTCTTAAGAAGAAATCGAAGTGCAAAGCTCTAAAAGCACAAGAGGAAACCTGACCATGAAAATCCTTGCTCAGGAAAGCAGTTGGATCAGTTGACCAAGATCAATAGGTGTTTCAGGAGGTCTCAGCCATTTCAGGTTAAACCTTATTTGTGAACACTGATGCAGCTGGCAGCCTGAAAGAGGTTGTGCTCAGCCTGTCCTTGGAGGCAGCGACAAGTAGAGATGAGCTCACAAATCTCCCCCAGAAGGGAGATTTATAGATGAATTTCTATCTCCACATCGAGAAGAGGATGGGAATCTTTTGATACACAGCTGTGAAGACAGAAACAGAACTAAGCTGTCCAAAGGGTAACCCTGCTTCTTACTGGGGCCATTCGGCAAATGTGGACCACTAGGAAGAAGCGTAGGTGGATATGTCACCTATGGGATTAGCTGTGGGACAGTGCTATGTTCTCCTTGGACCATTGCCTTGCACAGGCTCTTCTCTGTTCCTGGGTGTGCACTCAGAAAGGACACACTAAAAACCAGCATCCCATACCATCAGCTCATTCCTTACAGAGCAGGATAGCTTCATCAGCCATGGGCATGGGGAATGCTGCACTCCCTCTGAAGTCAGAGGGGATTACAAGTACTCAGCATCTCAGAAAAGATGCTCAGTCCCTCGTAGGCTCATCTGCCAGCTAATTCACCCAGAACATGCCTTAGGAGAGCTGTGGGGTCAGCAGAACACCATATGCAGAGCTGGAAATCTAATAAAGAGGAGATCTGGCACATGGCTGCTCCCTGACAACTGCTACGTCAGGAGCGGATGGGCAAACAGAGATTTTTTTGTAATTAGACCTCTCACATTTATAAGGCAAGTCCAAAAGGCACTTTTCTTGTTATCACTCCATTCCCTCGCCTCAATCTTTTGATAACAGGCAGCAAGAGGCAATCGCTGACCCGAGACTCGTGCCTCTAATATCACCCAATTTATACACTGCACTGTGACAATCCTGTGGGGCCACCATGGTCTTCTTGTACTGGCCCTTATTAACCATAACCAGATGTAGATGACTCTCTTTAATCATCCAATTACATTTCTGGTCTCAGACAACATTTTTCCATGAAGCAGAGAAAACTTCTTAAGGAAATTAAATGCCCATGCCACAGCCACTTGGATTTATCTGTGCTCTGCAGCACCATATTGAAGAAGGGGAGGGGAAAAAAAAAAAAAGGTTAATATTTATATAAAACTTTGAAGTGTTTTTCAGAGAAAAAGAAAAAAAAAATTACCATTTTCTCCTGTCAACAGTGCTCTTTCATTCTGGTTGCCTTTCCAGTTTTTTTTTAAGAAAAGAAAAAGAAAAATCCAGAGAGGGCAACAGCCCAGAGAAAATAAATAATATATAAAAAAGAGTGAGATCAGATATTGCTCGTATCAGTGAGAAACAGCTGGTATTACACACGGAAGAACGGATTTTCCCCCCCCTCCTTCCCTTCCCTCCTTTTTAATAAACTCTCAGTATACACATAACGTCTTTAAGAAAATGAAATCCTTTTGCTGTGGGCCACGCCGCTAGAAGAAATAGTCACCGCCGCTGTTATCAGTGCTTCCAAGCTTTAACTCTGAATCAAAGGCGACAATTAATAAAGTCGCCCCCGCCAGGAATGGAAAGGAGGAAAGCTAAATATTTGAAACTGGGTGAACAAATGTCAGGGTGTTTTTAAATAAAATCCTTTTACAGTTATCACAGCGAGCAGACCTGATATCCCTGTCTAATTCAATTTCAATTTGCGCCCCATGGGAGATAGTGAAGAAAAGGTTGCAATGCTGTCTTTGGGTTGATATGTTCTTTTCTCCTTCAGGAAGCAGGCACGAGAGAGGAAGGGGAGGAGGGTGAGGGAAGAGAGGAGGAGGATTCAAATACCAACAGAATACGATGGGCTTTTTTTCCAGCTGGATCCTTCCAGAAGGCAGATGTGATGCGGGGAGTTTTGAAATGCTGATTTGTTGTGAACTCACCTGGAAAACGTAGCTGAGGAGGAAACTGCAGAAAGGCTGTTTGTGTGTGAATAAATATTCCTGACAGGGGACCAGAATTTACTGAATGTTGATGCCAAGAGCAACACGCACTCCTGAGGCATCCCTCTCCTCCAAAAAACCTGCAAATCTGCCAACTGCACCAATTATCCCAACCTCTATCGATATCCTGTCAAGTGTTCACAATCCTGTCACCTAACTTCTTTGTCTAAATAAAAGCTACTCCCTTATTTAAGCAGACAAATGTACTCTTTTAATAGAAACAAAAAAACCCAACACTATATATCACTGAGATTATTAATAAACTGCCAGATCCCATCAGCAGAATAAGCCTCCCACCCAATAACTGGATTTCAGTGGCCAGAGACAGAAGCCTTCTTTTTCTGGCTGCAGCTGTGCCAGCTGAAATGGTCGCTGGCCCTCTGCCTGCTCTCAAAAGGTCCATGGCTGGAAAAGAACAACCACTGCACTGGGAGCAACCACAGCGCAGGAAGGAGGAGTTGACCCTTCAGCTTTGTGCTTGGCACTCCTGAGAAGCTTTTTGCTTCCACCCAGGTTCATGGCTCCCAAGCCTTTGTCTCCTTCAAGTCTTTTGAAAAGAAAGAGCATTGAGAGACTCTGAAGCAGGTTTACCCACATTTTACAGCTACTTGGGCTACTCAGGCCTTAGGCTGACTGGTTTAAGTTTGCAGTCTGGAAGATGCTGAAGCTACAGACTGTGTAAGACGCAGAAAAGAAAGCCAAAAATGAACTAGCAGACACATGTCTCTTCACTTACTATGTCAGTGAAAGAGGCAATTATGAAGCAGTAACTACAGACCAACACAGTGTGTGCTATATTACACAGAAGCGTTGCCAAACGTCTCACCTGTGGTCAGTGCTGCTGTATGTACCAGTGCTGGAGCCTCGATGGCAAGAATACAAAGCAGAAAAGACATATAAGTAGCTATCATGTATTTACTTATCAGTAGCACCATATGGGGTCTATCTCGGAGCCAAGCAGCACATCCCGTGGACAGAGGTCAGAACAGGCTTCTCAAGGTACCTCAGTGGAGCCCAAGAGGACATCTGGGAGCGTAACACCTGCACATGCAGACGTTTGGCAGGCAGTATTGTGAACTGGAGCCCAGGGTAGGATGGATTTAAAGTTTAGCATGTGCTTAAGTGCCAAGGATGATGATAGCAGTGGTGGAGTGGGGACTTTTGGGTGCATACCTGCCCTGATAAGCCTGAAGCGCACTCTCCAGCTCACTGAGCATGCATAGGCTCATGATAGCACAGCGTAGGTCAGTCCACCCACCTATGCAAACATGTTAACTCCACAGAAATGACTGCTCACAGGAATTCAAACAGCAGCTCCAACTGTGGCCTCAAGCAGGAAGCCAAGCATCACACCAGGCTACTGAGAACGTTTTGCAGCACGTAAAGCTTCACCGCTGTGCTACATGCTAAAAGACTACCTGGGAGAGGGGTACCAGCCAGTTACAGTTCGAAAATAGAAAATAAGAAAAATTATTTCTTTACACATGTTCTTCATTATCCTCAGAGTTACTACAATGGAAAGAATTTTTAAATTTGGTATTTACTTGTCCCCATTTATAAAGCATGTTTACTTTTAGCACATTATTTAGTTTGGACAAGGAAAACAAAACAGTCAGCTTCAGTTTCATGTTCTCATATGCTAGCCCAAGGCTGTTGTACTTGGCTTCTAAAGGCTTTATGGAAATGTTTAAATTTAAACAAAAAGATTGTTTTCATTTCAAATTAAAAAAAGAATAAAGCATCCCTGGTAGGTTTTGTGAACCCTTTAAAAATTATGAAACCAAACTACCCTCCTGCCCTCAGCTGTAGATCTAAGCTATCTGATGGCTTCCTCCTAAATGGAAGTGATAAATTATTATTATCCTGACTCAATTAAACCACTGAAAAGGAATGCAACTTAGGAAAATGTTTTATTTATTAATAGTTTGCAGTCTTAAGCACAGTGCCCAGCTAATGAAGTATCACTTTCTTCAGGGATGAGAGATGCTCACAAAGGGGAGGGAACCTGTATTATTTACTGTGAACCCTGCCTGCAGAAGAACTGATTGCATCCTTCTTTAATGAGAACTGGGACAAGAGAGGCTGGTAGTGCCACTGGAGGATTATCCTGAAGTGATCATATCTAAATTTGTGTATAGGCAGGCAAGAGCAGTAGTCTGGTATCTGGACCTCCATGAGTGGAACTTTTATCAAACACTAAAGCAAGAGCTGAGTATCAAAGCACTTGACACTTAAGGGCACAGAGAGTGGGTGCAGGCAACAAGCTCCTGCTCTACACTGGGACGCACATTAGCAACATGTCTTTATACAAGTTGTTCAAACACATAACTCACTAAAAATACTGTGGTTGAAAAGAGTAAAGGGTTTAAATAGATCAGGAACACAAAAAGACCAGACCACCTGGTGCTCATAGATGTTGATCATGGACACTCTAGCTGCAAAGCAGCAATAATGAACAAGAATGGCATAATTCTCGGTGTGGGGCATTCAGGTCCTTATTTAGACAAGTGTCTGGACTGACACATCGGGCGTGTTAAAAGCCTGAACCCAAGCCCACTGAACCCAGCAAGAACCACCCCATTCACTTCAGTTCACTTAAGACTGATCTGAGTTGTTAAAAGTGGATACTCACTCCTCCTGCAGGTATATGTCCAGGCCACCAAGCAATAGCTGGCTCTCTCATGCCGCCTTCAAAGGTGGTTTGTTTGCCACACAGAAAACGACCATTGCTTCCTCCTAAAGAGAGAAAAGAAGTCATAAACCCCACAATAAGCCAACATCATATTTCAGAGGGACCCTGTAAACCAGGAAACTTCTAGGCTAGTTTTAAATGAACTTTCATTTCTGCTTGAATGCTTCTTCAAATAACATGTCCAGAGTTGTTGTTTTGGTTTGGCTCTGTTTTTAAATATCAGTTTGTGATGAAATTCTAGGAGTGTCTTCAGCACAGGGACAAAGTGACAGTTAAACACAACTTGCTATCAACCAAACAAAGGTAAAAAACAAAAGCCAAAATAACAGAAAATAGTTCACTGGCATGTTCCTTCCCTTTAAGGATGTTAACTGCTGTTTGGAACTAAAGGAAATCTGACACTTTCAGGCAGAAACAGTATTTCTTTTTTCATAATCCATGTAAAGTACTAGAGCAGTATTAGATGCAGATACAAGAGAGAGAAAAATAATCGTGCATTCCCTGAATGCTCATTCTCAGTGATAGCAACTGCTTTGCAGGAATGTTTGGGTTTTTAACACAACCTTGTAGCTAAGCTTGCTGAGGAACAAACAGAAAGGGCTTGCGACTGACTCCAGGTCACACAAAGTCAAACACAGTGGTTCAGTTGAAATCGTAACTCAGGATACTCCCTGCTCTGTGGTCCAATAACCACAAGACAGCCTGCCTCCAAACAGAAGAGAGTGGGTCATAAAATCAATTTGCAATGACTCTGACAGAAACAGTCATTTAAACAAAGAAGACTTGTGAATAACAAAAATAGAACCATAGAATCATAGAATAGTTAGGGTTGGAAAGGACCTTAAGATTATCCAGTTCCAAACCCCCTGCCATGGGCCGGGACAACTCACACTAAACCATGTCACCCAAGGCTCTGTCCAACCTGGCCTTGAACACTGCCAGGGATGAAGCATTCATGACTTCCTTTGGCAACCCATTCCAGTGCCTCACCATCCTTACAGTAAAGAACTTCCTCCTTATATCCAATCTAAACTTCCTCTGTTTAAGTTTGAACCCGTTACCCCTTGTCCTATCACTGCAGTCCCTAATGAAGAGTCCCTCCCCAGCATCCTTATAGGCCCCTTATAGTTTTTCTTCTTGGTATTTTCCATGTGAGCTAAAGGAGAGACTCTAACTCTCTGTAATTACTCAGAAAACTGAAATAGGCGTTTGGCAGATGGAGAGTAAGAACCCTGCTAAGTTATTGTGCCTGGTTCTAAATAAATTGAAGAATATTCACCCCTGACAGAGGAACACAAAGTGGAAGTGCACATATGTGAACAGCCACACTGGGTTAGGCCAAAAGTACACTCAGCCAAGGTTACTTCCCCCAGCAGTGACCAGAAGTAATGAACATAAGCTAACCTTAAGCATAAACGTTTTGTTTTGAGACTTCTCCTAACTGCATAAAGGAAAACCCCAAGTACATGTCTGTTTTCCTGCAGACACAGAGACTTCAGCCTTGATTTCACAACCCCAGCCCAGGTTTGCTCATCTGAGACTCACCTTGTTTAGGAGCTGAAATGAGAGCAGCCCCATTATCAGAGGTGAAAAACACAAAAGTATTCTCACTGATACCCAGCTTCTGAAGATGTTTTAGGATTTTTCCAATGCTATCATCAATTTCTCGCACAGCATCCCCATATCTAAGGCAAAAACAGATGCAAAACATTACAGGCAGGAAAAGAGGAAAAGTGTCACACAGCATAGTACACTGCAATCAGCCACAATGCTTCTAGGGGATGTAATTTATGCCTGTGCTGCAGAAACAGTTCTCTTATGCAGCAGGTACTGTTAATAAAGTTTCCCACTGCAAACCCTGTGTCTCTTACCTGCAGAGAGCAGCCTTTCTTGGGTATTAACAGTCAGAATTTGTTCAGATGTGAGCCACTCTTGGACAGAGACCAATGACTGATACAGATTTAGCTATGAAGTTCTCAAATACAGGCAAAGTCACTTTGCCACAGACTTGAAGCTAATAACATACTTTTGCTTATGGATGCTGGTTTGTAACTGCACCCTCAGAAGCAGGGCCCCCAATATCTAGACAGCTCTTTGCCTCCTGTAAATTGCATTTTTCATGCCTGCTTTTCTACTTGCTGGCCTGATTTATAGGCTTTTAAAACAGGCACTAATCATACAAAAGCCTTCCAAAAATCATCTGTGCCACATACAGCACTTCATTACTCACACAACTGGCAAAGGAGCTTAGACTCCCCCTCCTCCCCCATTTTAGTCACATGATCTTCATTTCAGATGATAGCAAAATTATTAAAGAACAATCCAAGCACAGTCCTCACTGATCTACTTCAGCACACACATACACTTTAGAGAAAATATCTATGTACTTGGATCAACATTGCTTAGGTTTTCTGTTTCTGCAGCATGAGGTATTAATTTAGAAAAACCCAACAAAATCAAGACCCACAAACCCAAGACTTACAGTCCTCTCTGACTACTTCCCAGGAACTGTTTGGAGGCATAAACAGGAGCATGGGTAGCATCAATTGCCCAGTATAAAAAGAATGGCTGCTGGCTGGCCTGCTGCTTGCTAATAAAATCGAGAGCTTCCTGTAAACAGCAATAAAAATGAATTTAATGGAATCATCCTCTGCCATCTAAATCTCTCCAAAAAAAGCAGCATAAAGTCACTGTGGCTTAAAAACCAGGGTCAAAATAGACAGTACCTGCAGATAGATCTGAGTCAAGTTGGCTTCACCCGTCTTCAGATCAATTTTGAAATCTTCATAGTATCTTACAATAAAAAGAATCAGAGAGAAAAAATATCAATCCTAAGGAATATACAACATAAACAGGCTTTTCTTCATTTGCTACAAAAGTAGGTGACAAACAGATCACGTGATACTCAGCAAACTCTCTTCAGATATCAAAAAGAGTAGCACCATATTTTTTTCTTTTTGGGGAAAAGCAACGAAACAGCTGGATCTGAATTAAGGATCACTGCAAGTTTTGGACAAACTGGAGCTACCAAACTTTCACTCTTCAGCTGTTAGAATCGGGGTAGTTTGGTTACAGATCTCATGCTATTACTCCTTCAATAGAGAGCTGTTTGCAATGTGAGTAAGATTTTTAGAAGTACAGAACAACTTCCAGGGAGATGGAGCAATCCTAGACTCAGACCTTGGGCTGCTTGGAAAATGTTATGTTAGAAGTATCTTTAGGCATCAGTTAAGCAAAGAAGGGCAGGGAGCAGTCCTCAAGAGAACACCAAGGGAAATAAGACGATACAAGACTCAAATGGAATGGACAAGAACAGCACAACTGCAGACTTGGAGCACAGAATGGTGTTATGCAAACAGACAGAAGTTTATTACAAACACGAAGAGAAGGAATAAAGAGGTCTTTCAGTACAGACTGGAACCAGCTTCCAAGAGAAGCAGTGGAGTGACATCATCACAGGAAGCCATTAGGGTGCAATGGGATAAGCAAACATCGCTTGGAGGGAGGTATTCTAGAGCAGTCACATCCCTAGATGGTCCATGTGCATCTTGTAGGTTGGCCTTGTTACTCAGGGCTATTAAAGATCTGGATGAAACCTTCAGGTTAGGAAGGTGGATAATTATACAAGAGAACGACCATTCCACATATCCATTTTCTTATACCCTTTCTATACACATTCGCTACCAGTAGTCATCACAGAGTATAACGGATTAAATGGGTCTTGGCCCTGACCCAGAAGGGCTGTTCGTGTGTTTCATGTCTGCTTACAAGCACCTTTTCCGCACTGGTTTATTGCTGAACTGCAGGATATTCAGGGTACCCTGTTGTAAGTATGTCAGATCAGATACGAGGCAGGATATTTCCAATGCTTGACATGCTATAAAGTCCTCTGCATGGGGTGAAATACCTGTAGATCACTGCCCATCCAACTGAGTCTGTAAGTGATTCTGAAGCAGCTGCTGGTTTTACCAAACCCTTTTCACTGAAATGGGTTTGCTGCAGTAGCACTTATCTTCCAGCACTGTAATGTCAGCAGGGAAGCAAAGAAAATAACATTACCAGGCAAGTAGCTGAATTACCTGCCAATCATTTCCCAGTCTCTATACAAAGGGATATTGGGGAGAGCTCTGTTATCAAAAGGTCCAAAATGGCAATTTGGGGATCCAAACCATTCATCAAACCCATGCTTCAGGGGGTGGAACTGTGGCCGGTGACCCAGATGCCTAGGAACAAAAGAAACAGGTGAGTTAAATTCTGCAGCAAAAAAGCAAATAATCATCTCATCAGAATGGCATACAAGAAAACAATCTTTGCCTAATAAGAAAAAACCTAAGCATTTCAATTAAATAAATGCAGAGCATTTTCTTGATTATTCCGATACTTGTTGCAAGTGTGTCTGTGCAGACTCACTCCAGTGCTCACATTTATCCCATTTTAGCCTACTATCTGATCCTTGTTTTCCATTGTTTCCTTCCATTGGTGTCTTCTTTCATGCCGTGTTGATGAGTTGCACTGATGAACAACACCACCCAAAGCCATTGCAAAGACACACATAATGTTTTACTTAGGGATTCTGATCTGTGAGAAGTCACTTTCATACCACTAAGCTGTAAAAACACAACGCAAAGCTCATGACATGTATCATTATATCTGCATCCCCTTTATGGAGTATTCAGGCTGCCAAAATGGTACAAAGAGACCTGAATGTAAATGAGAACGAGTTCTTTATGTGCACATGTGAACATAAAACATGTTTAGCTACTGCTGATGACAGCTCTGTTGTACTATGCAGCTTGAAAATTCTCCATCCTTAACTTCAAGATGCAGCTCCTCTCTAATCTCCAACTTTTATGCTGCAAATTCTAAACTTCCTTCATTTATACCATCTTGAGGACAAAGAACACCCATCCTCCCTCAGTCTCTAAGGGAGATCTTTGTAGCTTTATGTTTATGTAATCATTCCAGCTTCCACTCACGAGCCTGCATTTGCAACCAGTCCATTTTATGCCATCGCTTTCTGCACACTTTCTGAACATAAGGGGCATAAAATTCATTACCTGAAGTAAAATGATCCATGGTGTTATTCTGAGCTATTCCAAAATAAGTTATAACAGAAAATAATCATAATTCCAGCCATGATCATTTGGTAATGTAACAAAACCTGCAAGTCTGACCTGCAGGATTCTATTCTTTCCTCATTTATGTACATGATAATACAAAACTATTCGTCACTGTTTCTACAACAGGGGACATGAAAAATATTTTATTCTAAGAAAGTCCTAAGAGAACTTACACAGGGAGAAACTTGAAAAAGGCATTAAATAATTTCTGAGATGCAGATTATTCTCTCCCTCTCACAACACAAAAAAAAAGAGATTCAATGAAATGCAACAAATTCAAAAACAGTCATGCGAAACACTTGACTTGCAAACATATAACTAAACTATGGAACTTGCTGCCACAGGACACCCTCACAAGTGTTTAGGAGGGATGTTGAAATGATATAGAAATCTAGTGCTGGAGAACTTAGATTTTTTTACAAGCCCTAAAATTCTGTGTTTGAGACCCTAATTTAACTACTGTACTTTGCCTTTTTTCTTTTTTAACCCCTTTCTAGGAAGCACAAGCAGAGATGGCTGCTGTACAGGATCACTCCCTAGTCCTGCCCAGGGTAACAGGTCTTGGGTGCACAATAGTGTACTGCAGGTTCATATTTAGACTGCTTATTCCTAACAGCTGCAGGTTCCTCCAGATTTGCTCTTTTCCAAATAACTGCCTAGAACCAATCTGTATTTGCATTGTTTATTTCTTTTCCCTGAGTGTATGAATTTACATTTATTAGCACTGAACTGCATCTTATTGCGTTCAGCCCACTGATCCGATTCTTCATGGCCACTCTGCTGTTCGGATTTGTGGTTAATAAATAATTCACTGTCTCAGGTTAGTTTGCTTGCTTTCCAATTTCAGCAGCACTGGTGAATCTGGCCACAATTCAAACTCTCTCTTCTCTAGCTAGTTAACAAAACTGTTAAGAGAAATTGTACCCTATTAGATGATCTTAAGGTCCTTTCCAACCCTAGTTATTCTATGATTCTATTACTTGCCTTAACAGTATCCCCCCCCAGTACTTCTCCTGTCTGAACTCTCTTCATTAACGATTACTCTTGTCAACTCCTCTGGTGTCTATGTACTTTGGAAGTTGCTACTTATGCATTTATGTATTACAGCACTCTTCCAAACTGTGAATCAACCGGTCAGAGATCCCCAGACCCCATGGGATTCCATTACAGCTCAAAAACTGAAATTCTGATCTTACAAATGCACCAATTTCAACTATTACATTGGGAATCCCACCGTGCTTGTTTGACATGAGTATCTTTCAGGCTTTTCCCTTCTGATTCTTTGCAGATATAGAATCACAGAATGGTTTGGGTAGGAAGGGACCTTAGAGATCACATAGCTCCAACTCCGTGCCATGGGCAGAGACATCCTCCATTAAACCAGGTTGCTCAAAGCCCTGACCAACCTGGCCATCACAAAACATTGATTTTTAGAAGTTCTGTATCTTCTACAGAGATTATACTGTACTTCCATGAAAGTCCATAAAGCCAAAGGACAATATTCACAGAGTATTGGATTAGACCTCCAGGTCTTTTAAAACATCTGGTATCAACTATGCCGATCAAGCTTACTCCTATTCACCCTCACCTTCTGTACTTGATAAACAATCTTAAATGTAGCCCTAGAGATGTCTGCATCTCTATTTCTACACTGCACACTTCTATCCCCTAAAAAGAAGCTTTCGCAATTTAGACTACTGTATTAACAAAAAATCCCAACATATAGCAAGGGCCAATGATAAAAAGCACTTAGGTGCTCAAGACAAGTTCCAGCAGAACATCTTGGTGGTTTTTGATTGAGTGGGATGATAAGTGGATGAAAGCACACAGGGTGAAGGGTTTATAAATGCACGCACACACAAAAACCCCTTCAAGTCTTTGTATGAAGCTACATGTACTTGTAATGACAGCAAGTCAGAAATTGATCACAGTAGGGGGGAAGATCCACCACAAATTTCAAAAGTCAGACATCTGAGCTTCTGGTTGTTCTGCTGCTCCTTCACAATACACACACACACAGACTGAGATCTCAAAGCAAGCTTACCATTTGCCAATGATCTTATTGATGTAGCCAGCTTTCTTCAGCAGCTCTGGAAGCAGTAATTCAGAATCTGGGATTCCTCCTACTATATCCTGTGGCGTGTATGCTGCATAAAACAAACAAAAATCTTTCCAACTCTCAATAATATTAGGGAAAACAGCTCATGGCTACCCATCATTAGAAGCACTGTTACTGGATCAGAAACAGCAACTAGCTTGAAGTCCCAGCAGTATAACTCCTTGGAAGTTCTCCCAGGTCATGAGATGAAGAAAATTAATTCAGAGAGATCAACAGATCTACACCCATTAGCACACCATGGCCAGCAATAAAGGGGGCTGCCATCACAGGATGAAGTTAAGACCCTTGAAAGGGGCAGGTCATAAAGAAAGCAAGTGCTGTAGGTGTGCACTGAAATTTCCTTTACTCTTGCAAATTTGCTTCCTGTTTTCTAAAACTACGGCTTTTTTCCCCTGAATCAAATGACCACTAAACTTGCTCAGATTGCAAGAGCTTAAAGAAATGATACCTCTCTCTCAGTCTACAGTTATCTGGCCCTTCAGAATTCAAGGTGTGACTTTGCTTAGGATGGACACAGCCAAGCGCGTTTGCTGATCCATAGTCTGAAACAGCATGTAGCTGCTGATTCCTGCCCAAGCACATGGCATGTGTCACGTCATTATGAACATTATGGGACATTATGAACTGGTAATCTTCCCTGGAAGCACCATGGGCACAACAATGCTGCCAAGGCTGAAATGGTTAGAGAAGTGGCTGCTCAATAAAACTGTAAGCAGCTTGTTCTTTACTCTGGGTGTTAACATACACCCCATGTGACTTTCTTTCACCAGACACCAATTAGAACACCCAGAGGAAACACTTCTCAGCCAGCAGAAGCAAATGGATCAACCAGCCTTTTTTATGTCTCTTAATTTGAGGAGGTTTTCTGCTTGATGAGGAGGAAGCAATAAATTTCACGCTCATTACCAGCAGTTAACATGGTAATCTTTTTGTGCCACTCTGGAAGATCCATAGGGAAGATCACCGAGCCAAGCCTTTGTTCAGAGCAATACTTCCTACAAAGCACAGAGGGAAATAAAGAGAGGAAGGCAAATCAGGAGTGAAGCCCATACCGTTTCTGGCATGTGCATTCGTGGTGTAAAATCCATTCCTGACAGGAAGACGGCCCGTCAACAGTGCTGCCCTGGCTGCAAATAACAAAAAAATGTTTTATTTTACATGCATTCTCTGCTTAATGTTAACATTACTACATTAAGGCTGAGGACAGCACACTGACTAAAGCATGTCAGCGTCTTTCTGCCACAGCCAGCTAACTAAGATCACTCACATTCAAACAGGCAGGAACTCCCCTCTCCAGTGAGCCATGGAGATAGCCACATTCTGATAAGACACCATTTAACTTATTCCAGGACAAACCCGACTGAAATTTGGCCCCTCTCTTAAATTACCCACTGCTGAAGAATCCTTACTTTCAATAGTCAATGTAGCAGCTCTTCTATCTCAGTAATTATAAAAGGAACATCTGACATTTATATTTAAGAGGAAATCATAACATGAACTGATTAGATGCTTAAGGCTAAGTTTTTAAGCTTGCCTGAACACAAGCCATGTAATAGTGAAGAAAGAGCTGTCCAGCTTTGACAACAGAAGTCAGGTCCTGACTGCAGGGAATGTTTAAACAGATGTTTTACTTTAAGCATATACAGTACCACTGCTGGACTTAGCAGGACTTCAGCATATTTTAAATGCCTTTTCTCAGCAAGGACGTCATCAGCACGCTAACAAATTATATCCTAAATGAAAGCCCAAACAGAAAGCTCCTGTTCCCCATCTTTGTTTCAGTTCTTAGCTGTCAATCAGGTTTGAAAAAAAAAAAAGACAGAGGGGAAAAAAAGAAAGAAAATAAACCCACATCAGAGAAAAAACAGTAATGATAAAAATATCTGTGACTCCCAGACCCAAACGTTTCTTTTATCTCTTGTCCCTTCCCCAAGAATCTTGCAAACCATGAGGGTCAAAACCAGGGCACAACCTGCTGCAAGAAAGTCTCACCAAAGCCAACGGAATCAAACTATGTACAATGTTCAGCAACAATATAGGTAGTGCTTTGTTTATCCCAAAATAAGAAAGATGAAAAAAAATGCAATGACTGCAGTTTTTAGAATACCGCACCATAATGTTGTAAATATTCCTTTAGCTAGACTGATTTGATCACTAAAACAGTGCTTTGTATGGACTGAAGATTGTCGGTTTTCCAATCAAAACATAAATAAAAAGGGAGCAAAACGCAAGATCAAAGCACCAAATCCAAACACTGTCCTGAGGGTAATCTCTGGTTTGGTTGCTAGTTTGTCAAACATCCCAAACTTCTCAGAAGGTGGCACACTTATACGTTAGTTTAAAACCCAAGTTTACTTACATGGAGAACAGAGGGGGTTGGCAGTATAAAAATCCAGGAAAAGCATCCCTTCTGAAGCCATCTGGTCTAAGTTAGGAGTCTCCTTAGAAGGCTCTCCGAAAACTCCCAAATCACCCCAACCCATCTGTAAAAGAACACATCAAAAGATGTAGAAGTACTTTTACTCTTCCACAACAATGCTTCTGGGCCCACATAACACTGTTATTGTATCCCTTCATTTCTAAATCTTTATAGTGCTCATCTCCCTACTTAGGGAGTACTTCACAAATGTGATAAAAATTATCTTCCCCAACCCTGTGAAGCAGGGAACTATTACACTTCTTACTGAGGAATGGGAAACCAAGGCACACATGAGATTAACCGACTTGCTAATAGCCATTAAAACACTTGTAGCAGAACTGGGTAAGCACCCTAATGCCTTCACTCTTCCTCAAGTGCTGGATGACTGGCAAGCACACGTGTGAAGAAGGACAAGGAAGTTACAAGTGATATAATCGGTGTTGCACAGCTGCAAAGTCTGACCCTTCAGCCTCTGGCTCTCTGCAGTGGATCCAAGGACTCCACCTCAGCCTGCTGGACCTGGCAATCCATCTGTGTATATGTAACTAGAAATGCAAAGCAAAGCTCTAAACCCCAAGGAAGTGCTGCAGGAAAAGGGAGGAAGCATTTATTTGAGAAGCAAGTTCTGGAGAGAAACCTGACAGAGGCATCACGTCTTGAAATGTGGAGAAACCAGTGTCTTGCTTATTTGTAAGACAGTGGGGTTTCACCCTGCATCTTCTCTGGGCATATGAGGGGTCATACCCCAGGAGAATCATAAAATTACTATCATGCTGTCTACATTCATTGCTGAAAACTATTACTGGTAATAATACAAATAAAACTGACTTAAAACAGAAGGTTCTAGAAGGGAACAATTTAATGAGCAATTAGGCACCATGGTTGCTAGAGATTATATTATGCTTTAAAAAAGGCAATAGCTTTCTTTAATATAGATGTGTATCAGGTGAGCAACTGATAGAGAGGGTGTAACGTACTGAGATTTTTAGAAAGCCATCTGTTTGGCCCCATCTGAGAGTCCAACATTTACACTGCAGTGGTGCAGTTTGGAAAAGAAAACTATTGGAGAGCTGCAGAGCCGTCTGCTGAGGTTGGAGCAAGGAGCAAATAAACATTACAGCCTACCACTAGGATGTG
This sequence comes from Pezoporus flaviventris, assembly GCF_033815535.1. Lineage (NCBI taxonomy): Eukaryota > Metazoa > Chordata > Aves > Psittaciformes > Psittacidae > Pezoporus > Pezoporus flaviventris. Next base: position 476,893 of record NW_026892653.1, on the reverse strand, counting down.
GAATTAAAATGAATTCAGTGGGATCACCACCCAATTCTCCATTCTTCAGTATCTCTATCATCAAGGAAGAAAGAAAAAAACAGTATCGTGTTGTTCCAGTTCACAATCACAGAAGTTACTGAAGGATTAAAGTAAAAAAGACCATGGAGATGCATTTTTAACTAACAAATTATTAAATAAATAGATAGTTCATAGAAGGTTCAGTCAGGATCTGTACCTTATCATGTCTCACACTGTAACACTTCTGGAGTGGGATAATCACTGTCCCAAGGAACTTTCATCTTGAATATTACAAATGCCAGCTAGGAAAGGAGGTGTGTGGGGGGCATATTCCTGAATGGGGAATTGAGATGGACTGCAGGCTCAGCTGGGCAGAAAAACTCGTCTTACAAGGTAATTATCTTGTATTGGAGTGTAGAAACACAATGAAAACCAGTCATGCTGAATCGGCAGAAGGAGCCAAACAGGCGATAAGAGCTTGCCCACCCTTCGAGGCACACACCCACCCTCATTTGCTTTTCGAGCAGCTTAAAACAGAACACAACACGTTCCTACCACAAACACACCTGACAGATGACACCACAGTATTCAGGACAGAAGCAAACCAGGAAGATGCCAGCAACAGGATTGTGTTGGAAAATAATATATTTCCTTGCCCAGGTGGCTAAGACCACCCCAGGTTGCAAAAGTGAAAAGACTTTTAATTGGAAATAAATCTGTGATTATTTCCATTTTTTAGTGACTTATTGCCTTTTTTTTTTTCCCCCTCCCCCTCAGTTCAGAAGGCAAAATTTAGCAGAATTAGTTTTCTTCTGGTTAAGGTTTTCAAGAGGTAAGTGTGGGTTTCTAAAACATTTCCTTAAACATCTTGGGAGTTTATTTCTCTACACTTGTAGACGCACCTTATTCAGTGCTACTACAGATACCTCCATTGCTGTTATTGGAAGATATTGTCACGATTATTTTTGTAGGCTACAAAACCAAGCCTTAACTTCAGGGTGATTCTACCAAGGCTTGAAAACCACCGAGACACCCTGTTTTTCAACATACACCAGCCAGTAGAATCCTTTGCCAAGGACTGCGGAGTTCATTTCTCATCATGCTCAGTCATTATAAATGGACTAATAGATGACATTATTAAACCTGTAAAGTATGTAGGTGTTGTATGCACCTGTTCCAAAAGGCTTGTGCATGGGCTTGACTTTACAGGTCTGAGAAGTCTCACTTGTTTTCAGCAGAGCATGAAGAATAACAAGGGGTTTGTGCGCAGTCTCCAGCACAAATCACCTCGGGAAGTTCTGTCCTGAAGGAGGGGCAGGGCAGGGGTACACCAGACCTACCACCATTTCTTCACCACTTTTTACAGAAAATTAGGAAAGGAAATGAGGAAGAAAGCGACTGAGCATGAGGAAGTACTTACACAAAGTCCTTACAGACTTATTCAGATATTCCTGCTTATTTCAATCAAACTTTTCCAGACCGCCACATCAACCCACACCTGAATCCCTGTGCTGGAGGCCTCTGACCATGAATCACGGCACAAACCCTGCTCACGTGCCATCACACAGGCTGAATATGAAGCCCTGGAAAGGATGATGTGTGAACCTGGGAACTGTAACCTAGGCTGGATCATGCCCACAAAGAACACCAGGGCCCCATGCCCTTGGGTGACATGGTTTAGTGTGAGGTGTCCCTGCCCATGGCAGGGGGGTTGGAACCAGATGATCTTAAGGTCCTTTCCAACCCTAACTATTCTATGGTTCTATGATTCCATGCACATCAGGGACAGCTCTGCAGGACTGAGATGGAGCTGATGAAGCAAACAAATGCTCAAGACGCACTCTCAAAAGAGAAGCCTCGCCAGGCCCAAAATCGCCCCTCGATGTGCACCTAGGACACCCAAACCCAGCGCAATTTGCAGGGTAAGGCTCACGGGGAACCAGCCTGATGAAACTGCACCAGCGCAGCTTTGGACCCCTGCCCATGCGCCTCAATACCCCAGTGAGCTCAGGGACCACCACCACGCACACACCACACACACTCCCCATACACCAGCGCAACGCGTTTGACAGCAGCCGTGCCCACAGGGTTCCGGTGCTCAAACCATAACCCCCATAGAACCCCACAGGCGCCCCTCCGCCAGCCCTGGGAGCCCCCCCCCTCATCACAAGGGCCCTGCTCCCACCCCAGTGACCCACCGCAGCCCACACCCCATAACACGCACTCTATGGAGCCGAGTCCCCACTTTACCTCAGCCACACCGGCCCCTTCCCATGGACCCAAATCCCCCTCAGCGTCACCCCTCACAAGCGACTTCCTCCCAGTGACACGGACCACCACAGGCCTCCCCCCCCCACCGGCCCCACTCACGTCGTCCATGAGGAGCAGGACGATGTTGGGGGGCGCGGAGGCCGCGGCGAGGCCTAGGGCCCAGCACAGGCCCAGCGGCACCAGCACCGCCTTCGCCATGGCAACCGCCGCCCCGCGCTGCTGCCGCGCCTCACGTGACAGACGGCCCGCCTGACGGGACGCGCGGTGGAGGCGGGGACAAGATGGCGGTGTGCATCGCCGTGATCGCCAAGGAGGTGGGGATGGACCTCGGGCTGTGGGGCCGGAGCAGGGGCGGATGGAGTGGGGATGGGCCTCGGGTTGTGGGGCACGGGAGCTGTGGGGCCTCAGGGGAGGTGAGGGGAGAGATCAGGTTGTGGGGCCTGAGGGTGGCAGGGGGTCAAGTGCAGCAGTGGGGCCTGAGGAAGGGTGAGGGGAGATCTCAGGTTGTGGGGCCTGAAGGTGGCGGGGGAGCTATGGGGCATGAGGAGAGGAGAGGTGAGTGGAGAGCGTGTGGGTCTGTGGTTGTGGGGCCTAGCAGAAGCAAGGAAGGGAGCAGGACTGGGGCCGTGGGGCTGGCTGTGGGGTAGGGGTGATGGGAAAGGGCCGGGTCCCAGGTTGTGGGGCATAAGTAGGGGTGAAGGGAGTGGGACAGAGCCTTGGTGGGTATGTGGGGGAGCAGGGCAGGCACTGGAGCTCGAAGTGAGCTGGCTGGGACCAGGGCAGTGAGTGCAGGGGCAGCGTGAGGGTGCCCTGTGGTGTTATGCTGCCAGGGGAAGAGATGGGTTTTCCTCAGAAAGAGGGGGAGAGAGGCTCTGCTGGGGCAGGTCAAGCAGTGGAGAGACCTGAGCCTTGTGCAGTGCCTCCCTTTTGCAGCTGATTCTCCTGGTGCTGGTATATGGAGATCTGCACAAGTGCTACAAGGTGTAAAGGGGAGCTGTGCATGTGAAATGCTTAAAATACCTTACTTCTGACAGCAGCAGTTCTTTGGGTAGGAGCACTGTCGTGGCATCACTTATACAGCGGAGCGGCCACTCCTACTCAGTGTAGTTTGTTCTGCTCCTCAGAACTATCCCCTGTACATCCGGAGCGTTCCAAGTGAGAATGAGCTGAAGTTCCACTACACCGTGCACACTTCACTCGATGTCGTGGATGAAAAGATCTCTGCAATGGGCAAGGCCCTCGTAGATCAGAGGGAACTGTACCTAGGGCTCCTCTACCCCACTGAGGACTACAAGGTGTATCTTTCTGATGCCTTTTCCCATGCCATTTTGTATTTATTTATATTTATATGTGTTTATTTTACATGTATTATTGTGCATTTATTTATGTATTTATAGAAGCCCCTTCTTTCTTGGAAGGGGCTCTGCATAGAAAGCCTCTCTTCCTACTTGGTGCTGTATTAAAGACATCAGCATAAAACACATGTCCTTGTTCACTGACCAGTTTGTCACATAGAGGCTCAGGTTTGGTGCCTTGGTCAGTTCAGAAGCTGCTTCATTGCCCACCGGGCAGTGGAAAACCCCTACTTTTACCCTACATGAGGGAGTGCAATGTATGATGAGTGCCTGGTCCAACTAGACTTCACCTTTCACTGACTGGGTGCTTTAGTCCCTGCTTAGCTAAAACACTTGACTGACTAGAATAAAGCTTAAACTCTTTAATACCACCAGTGAAAGTAGCAGGAGTGTGAAGGTCTCTGGCAAAGTACCTAAATCCCGTGTACCTAAATGTGGTCTGATTTCTTTATACTCCATGGCCATGTTTATAAGTCACAGAATTGATCTTTGAGCTTTCTTCATCTTTTCCTCTGAATCCCACAGATGGGAGTTATCTGCAGGCCTGATTTCTGGGTTTTTATAACCTGGTTGTTCATTTTTGAAGTTTAAGATCAGCCACACTGGCTGACATTGGAACATCTCCCAAAGAGGAATAAATAAGTTGGCTGTGTCATTAAAATGGTTTCCCCAAAATAGCTAGGGGGAGGCTGACTTTTGAAACTGCAAGGCATGCCTTACTGGCCAGTATAGGAGCAAGCTTGTCCTGGAGTTATGAAAGATGGAAGAAGTCAGATAGAAAAGGGATTCAGTTCCTGCCAAATAGCATCTTGCTTACCTCATCTAGTCCTAGCTACGTGCTGGGCATAGCAAGAATGTGTTGTTTCCTCTCAGCTTGTTTCTTTGAGTTTATGTCAGCCTGCATCAGTTGCTTTGCCAGGCTCTGGTGTGTCAGAAGCACTTGCCTTAACAGCTGCGCAGATACGGCTATGTGACAAATTCCAGGGTGAAGTTTGTTATGGTGGTGGATTCTTCAAACACAGCACTTCGAGACAACGAGATCCGCAGTGTAAGTGCAGGACGTGAGCATGACTTACCAATCAGTGTTTTTGCTACTTATTCATAAAGTGCTGAGAAGCAAAAAAAGTATTAATTAAACTACAATCTCTTTTCAGATGTTCCGAAAGCTGCACAATTCATATACAGATATAATGTGTAACCCCTTTTATAACCCTGGGGACCGTATCCATTCCAGGTAAGTTGAGCATACTAATATTTGTCATCTTTCTGGAACTTGCAGTATACCCACAATGTAACAGCAGCAAGAGCATGACCCCTGTGGCTGACCATTTCAGATGTTCATGCCTAAATGGAGAAGAGCTGTGTTGCCTTTAGGCCATTTCTGTGTAACAGAAAATTGATAGTCTCATGACTGCCTCACTCCTACCTCAGAACTGGTGGTAGAAACACTGATGCAAGAAAATTTGTTTCTTGGAGAGAAAAAAAAACATCACCTGTTTCGTAGGTGACAGAAATAAACATACTTGTAAGCAGAGCAGGTTAAAAAGTGAACAACTGCACTTGTTCAGGGCTTATCCTTGAGTAAGGACACGTGTAATTGGAAGGGCCAGTGCCTCCCATTTCTTACCTGTAATCTCACAGGGGATTCTAGTAATGTTTGGACCTTCTGTTGCCTGGGCAAAAACACCTTCTTACACTTTGCTGAGGTCTGCAGCCAGGGTGAAACCTATCCTTACTTTAGCTTAGTTAAAAGTTATTACTTACCCAACAAAGCATAGTTAAAAACAAGGCATTCAGCACAGGGAAAACCATCTTGTTAACCAGCAAAAGACATTGTTAGCCATTGCCTTTGTTACAATAGGTGTGCTGGGCAGAACTAGCTGCTTCCTCTAATATTCTGTGTTCATTCCCTTCTCTAGGGCTTTTGATAATATGGTGAACTCCATGATGATGCAGGTGTGCTGAAGCACTGCCCCTGATCCATGTGTTGAGGACGTCTCCCATGTGCAGCAGTGTGCATAAAGTGATGTATATATTGTCTTTGTTCTGTGCAATATCTTAAATTTATTCTATGTAAATAAACTGGACACCTGCAAGGTCTTCATGCATTTCATCTCCAGCAAACCTGAGTATAGCACAGACATCACTGTTCATCTTTATGCCTTCAGGCAACATGTGAGAGCCAGCTCTTCCTTCAGGAAGGTCAGCCTATGTCAGATAGGTTTGTTCCCTGCAGAAATGCATGCAGCTGTGCTTCTGTGCAAGTCAGATGTTTCTGTAGAAATTGAGCTTTGTGTAAAAACAGCAGTTCCTGCTGTGCTGATGATTAGAGCAAGAACAGCTGCACAAGAGGCAGCTAAGTGATTATTATTAGGTCAACCTAGATTTCAGTCAGCTGAGATGCAGAGTGACATTGATCCTCAGAAGCACTGGTGCTTCAGAGCAGTTCCTCTGAAGCAGGGGAAGCACATCAGCCACAGAAGTCCTTTTGCTCTTTTTCACCCCTCTTTGCTCAGGACTGTTCATTCTGACAGGAACATCACAAGCAATGCTCACTTCAAACATACTTGGGCTTTTGTCCTGGTTTTCCTGTTAGGAGCACTCAGATCTGTATGTACTTACTCCATTAGTTCTTGGAAAGAGAAAACTCTGCAAGTCAGCTGAAGGCTTCAGGTTTCTCTACACCCCCAGACACTGTTTACATACTTGAGAGAGCTCTGCCAATAGCAAATAGCTGGTCTCAAAACAGCACCTTGAACCCAATCAAACCTTGCACTTCCTGGGGGAAGGTCTTTGGGTGACTCACATTTGACAGCACCTCCTGATATTCACACTCACACCTCATTCAGGCTGGCCAAGCACACTTAACAGCTATTTCTAGCCCAGGTAGCACAGCTGGGATAAATCCACACAAAAAGATTAAGACAGGATTGCACAGCTGCCTGGCTCATCCCAAACTAATCTCTATTAGCATCTCCTCCCCCTGCAGCTCTCTGCTGTTGTAATTAAAGACTGCCAAATCAATACCAGGTATTTGTATAGGAAAACCCCACCAAGTAGGCTAGAAAAGCTTCTTAATTGCTTGTGCAGTACATTCATACTACACAAGGCTGTGCAGCTACAGCATGGTCAGCAGAAGTAACACAGGCAGGCATAGGCACTAGCCAGCTACTTGGTCACACACCTCTACTCCAAGTTTTTCCTGCCCCACATGCAGCAGTCTGTGCTTAAGCATCTAATAAGTTAAAAATCTATAAAACATAAGCTGAGAAAGATAATTAAGTAGTTGTACAGCTCCAAAGGATACAAGAAGCCTGGAGAAAGCCAGGTCAGTGTTGAGTCAACTCCAGTCTTACTGCAGACTATGTTCACACAGCAGGGTAATTTATTTTAAAGTGACATTTGCAATACCTTCTGAAACAGAGCTTCCATACATTTAAATTAACAACCTCTCAGATCATCAGAAAGTGCTGAAGCCTCTCCCACCATCTAACACACAGCTGCAGACTGCTATTCCAAAACATCTTCCTGTACATCTTCACTCTTTTCACTTCAGAGTGGGAATTCAGCACTTCAGAATCCAAACACCCGAAAGTAATTTTTGTTTAAAGTGAAAAAAAAAATTTACAGAGATACTAAAGTGAAAGTTTAAAGCCTAAGAAAAAAATACTTTTTCTAAGTCTAAACTTAAGGTGTAGCTCAGATAGAGGCCAGTCTTGGGAAAGGCACAAAACACAACATTGAGGGTTAAAGCCACCAGCTTTAAAACAAACAAACAGAAGTCTTTTAGGTTTCAAGGGGGGAAATCACTGGGCTCTTTATGCTGGCAATGCCTCCTGAGCTGTGAAAAGCTGCTTTAGGTATCAGTCACATTGGGGTTGGAGGAATCCTAACCAAAGATTAGTGTGAGAATTGCATAATAAAACAGATTTCAGTGCAGAACTTCACTCAGCTGAGCTTACACCATTCCCACCCAGGGACTCCTGAGGGGAGTAAAGAGGAAGATCAGACCAAATTTGCAACAGTGGAGATGGTTTTGTGAGAAATAAAGTAGAAAGACGAGTTGGCAGCACCCATTGATCCCTACAACTTTGGGGTACAAGCAGGAAGAGGGACAAAGGGGTTGTTGACTTCTTAAATAAGAGGGAAGGATTTTGTGACACCCAGGTTTTGTTTAGGCATCAGAGAGATACAGAGGCTTCCACAGAAACAGCAAGGGGTGGTTTTCTCCCCTTCCCTAGTTATTACATGTACAAGAGCAGTGAGCTAAAAAACAGACCCAAAACACACAATTGGCTCCATTCTCTTTCCAAGAGGAAGGTCAGAAATGCACAAGGCTGATGAAGCTCCCCAGCAGTCAGATGTAGAGCCACAACCCAGGACTTTCTCCACTGATCTGGAGAAGAGTCTTTGGAAGGGTCTTTCTTACAAGAAAGAGAAAGCAGCATCCAGCTTCTGTACAAAATGCTGGCAAAGCTGAAGGACCTTCACGGGTTGAGCATCCTCATAGCAGGTTTAAGGATATCTGGACAGCGAGAAGCTAAACCAAACCTTCTAGTGCAGCCTTTGTCTACGGGATGAGAATGAGCCTTGATGGTCTGGGGCATCTCTTCCCTCCTGAGGGTAGAGTGTTCTCTGGAATAAGACTGTACTTGATGGAAACCCCATAGCAAACCTAAGGCGAGTCCCTCTGGGATGCTGTCAGGATGTGCGGATGGAGAAGACCCAGTCTTCCACTGCCAGGCACATGGCTGCTTCACCAGTAATCCTCACAGCTAAGCAGATGGCATTGTTCAAATTAATCTTTTTTGGCTACGCATGTTTTTAAATCTCTCCAATCCCATTTCTTCATTTCAGCCCAGTCGGCATCACCAGGGTAGTCCAACGCTTTCTGGTATGTAGTAAGGCAGCATCTTTGCCCAACCCCTAAAGAACAACAAAAACAGCATCCTGAAGCACAGGTGCGTTGCTCAGCTGTCAACTGTGCCAAAACCAGCTCCTTCACCCCTCCAAGAGCTGGATTCACCCTTCTGCCCCAGATAACCAAGACTAAGCCTCCAAAGCCAGGCACAGCTTGCACTGGTCAGGCTGGGAGCCAGTGACCACTGAAGTCCCCGCAGGGACAAGGAGACAGCAGCAGATTTCCAGGTGCTTCTTTCACCCCCAGAGCTCTTCTCTGCTTCTTCCCACAGTGCCAAAGGCACTGGGGCATCAGTGAACCTAATCCACAGTGAGCTCACATGTATGAGCAGCAGCAGGAGGTGTGTTGGAGAATAGCTCCAGGCCTGCACTAGGAATGCAGGGACTGCAGCATGGATGGGTTTGCTGTGCCATCACTGGGGGCTCACTTTGGTCCTTCACCCCACACGCCACCCCCCCAAGTGCACAGGCACGGGGATGATGTTTACAGCACAGAATGGGCCTGAGCCCTTTTCCTTCCTCCCACCCATTCCAGCTGCAGAGCCAAGAAGCTGAGCATGACCAGAACAAGGGGCAGCTCCTCCAGGGGTCTTACCCAAATACACACGAACTCCCCCACCTGGCCACGCACCCATATTCCCTCCCTCATGCGCTTGTGTACTGCTTTCCATAGCAGGATTCCCACTCGGTCGTCCGTCTGCAGGCTCGGAAGTGGCCCTGGTAACCGCCACGGTTGGTGGTGCTGATGCCTGGCAAGTTGGTTCTTTTGGGGAGTACCTGGAAGGCAAAGTGTGGATCAGCCAGTGCCGATGGTCAGCACAGCCCCATGCACACAGAGATGGGAGAAATGCATGCAGCACCCCAGGGTGCTGCTTACCTTAATCACACGGCCTCTGAACAAGATCCTGTTCAGCGACATTGCAGTCTTCACAGAGCTCTGCTCTTCAAACTCGATGTAGGCATACCTGCAATGGGATGGGGTGAGCACAGCCCCAGGGACACCCCACTGCTCCCACAGGATGGGGAGCACCCTGGAGACCCCAGCAGCGCAGCACTGACCCTTTGGGGTACCCCGAGAACCTGTCGCAGATGATGGTCACTCTTTTGATCTTCCCGCAGCAAAGGAAGAAAGACTCCAGCTCTTCCGCCGTGGCCCCATAATCCAGCTGCAAAGACAGTCTCAACTCCTCCAGTGCCACCAGCCAGCCCCCCATAGCCTATGGGTCTACATTCACACACCATCACCGAGACTAAGGACCCAGCTGACCCTTCTCGCACCATCTCCTGAGGTTCAGAAGGTCCCTTCCAGCTGAAGGCTCCAGCCTGGAAACCCAAACCCAAGAGACAGCTCCCCTGGCTTTGGGGGCACAAGCAACAACACAAACCCCGCAGCTTCCAGCAGGACATTTTGGGGAGCTGACACAACAGATTATCTGCAAGTGGTTGGAAACCACAAGGAGATGCTGAGCCACAATCCCAGTCTGGGCTGGGCAGAGGAGAAGCATTTGGGATCGAACCAGCCAGCCTTCACTGCGGGGTGGATGTACCCTGTGTGAGGGATCTCAGGCATATGTCCAACTGGACCAGGAGCAGGGAAGATGGGGTCCGCTCCAGGCTTTCCCACTTACGTTGCCCACATAGATGGATTTCTGGTCAGACTCTGCCTTGTTATGGATTTCCTTTGAGAAGACACCTGCAGAAACAAGGGTTGCTTTGTCCTGCTGGTGGAGGTCTGCTACCACAACAACCACCACCACCAAGCTGACATACTGCAAAGCTCCCCAGGTCCCCTGTCACATCCAGGCATATCAAATCCCCACACTACTGCATCTGCCTCCTCCATCCCCTTCCCCTCTTTCTCTTCAGAATACAACCCAAACCACAGCACAACTGCTCTGTTGAGGCTGTTGGTGCTAAACTCAATTAATTAACTGAATTAAAAGTAATCAATTTACTGCAGCTTTGCCTGCACACATATGAGGTAAGAGTGGATATAACTTGCATTAGCACCATGCCACACCTGGGACCCTATCCTTCATTCACCTTCAATGTCCAGCCCCAGGCTGTCCAGAGAGGCACAGCCACATGCTCTGGCTCCAGCTCCCACCCTGTGCCCCAGCCATGTCCCTGGGTGTACAGCAGCACCCAGGAACAGCCCATACCTGGCTCCAAGTTCCCAGGAAGGCTGCTCTCAGCTTCCAGCTGCACCCTCTTCATCCACTCAGCCTTCTCCATCACTCTGGTTGTGACGGCCTGTAGCTCCTGAAACCCCAACCAAGACTTGGATGAGCAGTGCATGAACACGGATACCCTGATCCCTCTCCCCACTCTGTGCTGCACAACATGCACCTCCATCTGCAGCTGGGCACAAGGGTGGGCCGGAGACAACAAAAGGGAGTTTATCTCCCAGCTCCACTAGGGAGTAAACCCACAGGTATTTCCTTTCCCATGCTTGCAAAGCAGCAGGCACAAGGCCAGCAGGAAAGGGGAAAAGAAGGCAGGACTTGCGCCGCCATATTGCTCCCAGGCTGCACGGAGGGAGCCGTGCTTCACCCAAAGGCAAACCCACTCCCTTTCAGCCCTGTGCTCCTGGTTTGAGCTCACAGCGGCTTAAACTCCCCTGCCTGCAGCAGGAAGCTGCCCCCTGCTCCACCCCACAGAGCCCCACCGCCCGCCACAGACCTGCACCCCGAACACGCCGCGCTGCTTCCTGGGCGCGCCGCCACGTGTGGATCTCCCGCGCAGGGCGCCTTTCACACAGCAAAGACCAATCAGGGCAGGGCACGGCGCCAGGCTCCGCCCCCTGACGGCAGGGCGGAAGGAGCGGTCCTGCCCACCTGGGACCCGGTGGCCGCGGGTTCGAGTCCTGCGGGTGGGAGAAGACCGGCACGGGTCGTAGGGCCCGTTCTGGGGGCTCCCCCCATCCTCCTTGTCCACCCACCCCGCTGGGGGTGCTGGGGACCGCAGTCAGCTCCGTGGCACGGTGCGAGCAGCAGGGCACCCCAACAGGGTGCAGCATCTGCAGCAGGGCACCCCAACAGGGTGCATCATCGGCACCAGGGCACCCCAACAGGGTGCAGCATCTGCAGCAGGGCACCCCAACAGGGTGCATCATCGGCACCAGAGCACCCCAACAGGGTGCATCATTGGCAGCAGGGCACCCCAACAGGGTGCAGCATCTGCAGCAGGGCACCCCAACAGGGTGCATCATCGGCACCAGGGCACCCCAACAGCGTGCACATCTGCAGCAGGGCACCCCAACAGGGTGCAGCATCTGCAGCAGGGCACCCCAACAGGGTGCATCATTGGCAGCAGGGCACCCCAACAGCGTGCACATCTGCAGCAGGGCACCCCAACAGGGTGCAGCATCTGCAGCAGGGCACCCCAACGGCGTGCACATCTGCAGCAGGGCACCCGAACAGGGTGCAGCATCTGCAGCAGGGCACCCCAACAGGGTGCATCATTGGCAGCAGGGCACCCCAACAGCGTGCAGCATCTGCAGCAGGGCACCCCAACAGCGTGCAGCATCTGCAGCAGGACACCTGTCCTGGGTTCAGCAGTAGCAGTCATGTTTCTCCTCCTTGGTAGCTGGTGCAATGCAGTGTTTTGACTTTCGGCTTGGGAACAGAGCTGATAACAAGGATGTTTTGGTTTGGCCAAGGACTTTGTGAGCCTCATGCTCTGCCAGGGAGGAGGGGAAGCCAGGAGGAAGCAGAGACAGGACACCTGACCCAAACTGACCAAAGAGGTATCCCATACCACAGCACATCATGCCTAGGATGTAACGGGGAGTTAGCCGGAAGGGCTGGGAGACTGCAGGGTTGGAGGAGGTATCGGTCGGAGCTTGGTCGGGCTGGGGGGGCGAGTTATCGGTCAGCTGGTGCTGAGGTGTTGTATTCTCTTCCCTGGTTATTTCCTGTATCATTGTTATTATTGGTGGCAGCAGTAGTGATCTGTGTTATACCTTAGTTACTAAACTGTTCTTATCTCAACCCGTGGGAGTTGCATTCTTTTCGATTCTCCTCTCCGTCCCTCCGGGAGTAGGGGGAGGGAAAGAAGAGGGGGAGTGAGTGAACAAGTTACCTGGCTGGGTTTAAACCACGACAGCACCCCAACACAGTGCATCATCTGCAGCAGGGCACCCCAACAGGGTGCATCATCGGTACCAGGGCACCCCAACAGGGTGCATCATCTGCAGCTGGAAGAGAACATCCCTTTGCGTTCCCTGCGGACAACCCTGAATGCCCCTCACCATGGACACCCCTCTTCAGGGTTGGACACAGGTCAGTGACCGACCCGGTGGCTACATTGAACCCCCCCTGGGTTAGGCACACAAAGTGCTGCCAGGGTGAGGCACAGCACAAGTCCAGGCTCTGATTGATATTAAATTGTCTTTATTACACAGATACAGAGTTAAGAACAGACATAACCTGAATCATAAAGTTTACATCTTTCACAGGTCAAACATACAGTACACTTAAGAGAAAGCGGGAAACAGCAAAGGGGTGGGGGGGGGGGACAGCATGCCGAAGGAAAGTCCTACCACGTCATCTCTCTGGGCTGGCCCCCAAGCCCCCCAAAACCCTCCCAAACCCCCCAAAACCCATGTGTCGGGGCTGGTTTCCAGCCCCCTGTCACCCCCCATGCCCCGGTATCCCCATCCCCAGGGCTGGCAGGGTCACACAGGCAGGGCATGGGAGCAGGAAAGCCTTGAGTAAGGGGGGATGGTGGCACAGCACCTCCCTCCTGGGGCTATGGCATTCAGTGGCATCAGAGGATCCCCTGGGAATGCCACCAAGGCACCCAGGTCCTGGGACCTGGTCCGCAGTGCCTGGGACCTAGTAACAACGTGGCATCTTGTTCCCAACCTCAAACCCACCAGGAGCCAGAGTGTCACCCCGAGGAGAAGAGAGGACCCCGGTGGGCCCTAGAGGAGAAGGGCACGGAGAAGCTGCAGGGGGTTATAGGGGGCTCTGGGAGTGATGGAGCAGAGCCCAGGCAGGCGTGGGACCCTGCTCCAGGGTGCCCAGGCTCACCAGGATGCGGCACTTTGGTTTCAGTGGGACGTCAGGTTGGGAACGCGAGGAAGGAGCTGGAGAGACCCTCGCGTACTGGATCCACCTCCTCCAGCACAGTGCCGCACCCAGCATCCTGGGGTCTGCCTCCCCATGAGGACCAGGACCTCTATCCCCACACCACCAACACTGTCCCCAAGCTGCGATGGCGGGGAGGAAACCAAGAAGGGGATCTATGGGTGGCCATGCGTCCATGATCCAGCAGAGGACTATGCCCAGCCACCTCAACCCCCGTGTCCCCGAACTGCCCCACAGCCACCGGGGTGTCCCTATTCCCAGCTATGCTCATCCCTCTACCATCTCCCATAGCACATAAAACCACCAAAGAACATGGCTTGGGCATGGCACAGGGCACACATCCCCTGGCCCCCCACATGCCCCAACACCATTTTGGAGTAAAACCCCACAGAAGCTCTGGCCAGCACCTCCCCAGCTCACATCACTGCGAGGGATGTGGCTAAAAACTAACGTTTTTGGGAAATATTACACTTTAAAGCTGTCGCTCTGGTTTGGACATCTGCTAGCGCCGCCCGTCACTGCCCATCCCATCCCTCCCTCGGCTTTTGGTTTCAATGCAAGGTTCTGTTGGGTAATTTTGTCACTGAAAAAACAACAAAAGAAGGAAATAATAAGTAAGGAAAAGAAACGGAAGCAAACCAGAAGGGGGTGGAAACGAGAGCATTCCCATGGAAATTCCCTATGGAAATGCTCTCGTCCACGGTTTCCCGGTGAGGCGGAGGTAGAGAGGCAGAGCCCCGGCGCGGGGCTGGGGACACATGGGGATACGCAGGGGCACGTGTGGTGGGAAGGGCAGGGATGGGATGGACACCCGGGAGAGCAGGTGGCCTCGCAGCAGGCGCATCTGCAGAACTCTTATATATTACCTCTTCTCAGGAAACGTAAGAAAAATAGACAATATTACATATGTCACACCATAAATAAAGTGAACAGTCACTCGAGGGGGGGGCAACCCGGGAGAGCTCCCAGCCTTGGGGTGCACAGAATCCCCTCTGGAGGGATACGCCGAGACCTTGGTGTGCACAGAAACCCCCCGGGGGGATGCACCAAGGTCTTGGGGTGCACAGAAACCCCCTGAGGGGATGAACTGGGACCCTGGAGTACACAGAAATCACCCCAGGGGATGCACTGAGACCTTGGGGTGCACAGAAACCCCGTGGGGTATGCACCAAGGTCTCAGGGTGCACAGAAACCACCCCATAGGGAACGCACTGAAACCTTGGGGTGCACAGAAACCCACAGCAGGGCTCGGTGCTGGTTACACAGGTCCAAGAACATCACCTCGGTGGTGTCCCGTGCACCAAGCTCTGCGGCAGTGGCACGGCACGGGCCCCTGGGTGACTGATAACACAACAGACCCGGCCCCGAGCCCTTCCCTCCTCCTCCTCCCCTACAGAAAACACACAGGATGGTTTTGCAAATGCGGAACAATTACATCTCCTATGGAGCACACGACTGCTGCTCGCCTACATCCAGCCTCGCTCCCCCCCACCGCGGCCTCCAGCGCGTTCTCATCATCCTTCGTTTGGCAAATGTCTCTTATTATTATCGCTATCGTCATTATTATCGTTACTATCAGCATCTTTTTGGACCTCTGCAAAACACTATTTACATTCACATTAGCATACAGCACTCCTGCCCCGCGTGGGGCTTCCCTCCTCTCGGAGCCGGGCGACTTTCCGTATTGCACTCCCGTCCTCTGCGCTTTGTACAACGGTGCAAGAAGCACACAACAACCGGCATCGTCCTTGGCTGCCTCCTCGGCCGGGAAGGAGGTGATGCTTGCTTTCCTTTCCTTTCCTTCTTCCTCTTCCAAATCCACGTGAAACAAATCCAATGCGGGGTGTGGGAGCAGCCTGTCAGAATAGGGCTGGAGGGGGGGGTCCGGCTGCCGGCTTCGGGAAGGGAGAACACCAAAATCTGTCGTTTAATCTCTGTTTTTAACTCTCTTTTTCCATGGCGGCGGCGGGCAGAGGTAGAGATGTGCCAGCTCCGGCTGCGGTTCTCAGCCACCGTCTCCCCCTCCTGCAGCTCGGGGACTTCGATTTGCTTGGAAAACACCCATTTTTTGCTTTATTGGAATGGAAACCCAGGGGCGCATCCATCCGGCCTTGCGGGGAGGGAAGGGAGCGACGACAGAACGGAACGAACTTTGGCAGTGGAGAGACGTTTGGATCTTCCTTGGTTTTGGATTTCCTTTGGAGCAGAGGTGAGTCTGGTCTGTTCTTGGCTAGCTAGCAAGGTAGTTACAGGTGAGCGTCCGTCGCGCGGCTTGACTTGGCGTCGTCTGGTTTTTGGATTTTTCTCTTTTTTTTTTCTTTTTTTTTCTTTTTTTTATTCCTTTTTTACAATTTCTTACTTAAAGCCAAAGAGTTCGATGTTTTCTTTTTTATTTCTTTATTTTTTTTTTTACAAAAAAAAAAAAAAGGGGAAAAAATTAAGAGAGAGATGAAGAAAAGAAGTTTCTTTCCTTCTGCAAGCGAGCCCCTTGGCAGTGCCAGTATGGGCCAGAACCAAGCTGGCCTCTCCCCATGTCACTCCATGGCGAGGCTGCAGCCACATCCCTCATCCAGAAAGCAAAAAATAGGACAAACCCCCTCCCCAAAAAAACCCAAAAAATACCCAAACCACAATCCCTCAACTGATAGAAAACCAACCAAGAAAAAAAAGAAGCCAAAACTAAGACTGAAGAGAGAACAGAGAAGACCGGTATTTGCCTTAACTCCACTTAAAGCCCAGTTTGAGGATCCGTGAGGATTATTTGTGAAGAGCTAGAGAGGTCGTTTCGGAGGTCACACGAGTCAGGTAGCTGAGGAGATTGCATCGAGTGCAGTCCGTGTCTCTTGGAGAGCGGTGGCAGCAGCGTTGGTCCCAGCCTGGCTCAGCGGGACGCGCTCTCCACCGGAGCCGGGGTGGCCGGCGTGCCGGCGCGGGACGCGGACACCGAGCCCGTCTCGCTGGGGCTGCTGGCGATGGTGGCCACCCCGTCGGGCTGCCCCGGGCCCGGTGGCAGCCCCACACCGGCGCTGGGGGCAGCGGGGGCCGGCAGCCCCTGCAGAGTCTGCCCGCAGACGTGGTGGTGCTTCTCCCAATCCTTGTGCTGGCAGAAGGAGCCGCAGTAGCGGGCGGTGTTGCAGCCACTGCAGGTCTCGCTTGCTTTGCGCCCGCAGTTCCAGCAGCTCTGCGGGGATGCAGAGTTAAACCTCAGACCTGGATTGTGCACCCGCATCCCAGACCATGCACCCCATCATGGACCATGTGTATGCGTCCTGGACCATCACAGCATCCCCATCCTGGACCATGCACCCCATCATGGACCATGTATCCACATCCCAGACTATGCATCCCCATCCGCAACCATGTATCTGCATTCCAGACAATGCACATCACTGTGGCCTGCGCATCCCTGTCCGGGACTACACACTCCATCGTGGACCATGCACCCACATCCCAGACCGCGCATCCTCATCCTGGACCATATATATCATCCTGGACTATGCATCTACATCCCAGATCATACACATCATCCTGGACCGTGCACCTCCACCCCGGACCATAAATATCATCCCAGCCTGCGCATCCCCATGCTGGACCACACATCCCCATCCTCAACCATACACCTCATCCTGAGCCATGCATCTGCATCCCAGACAATGTATGTCATCCTGTCCTACGTATCCCCATCCTAGACCATGCATCTACATCCCAGACCCCACACATCATCCTGGACCGTGCATCCTCAGCCTGGACCATGCATCCCACCACGTGGTGTTGCTGAAGCCCCCCAGTACCCACGCTTGCATGCAGAGATGCTGCAGAACCTGACTGCAGAAGGACCACATCCTATACGCCCGTGCTGCCACCAACCCTGTCCCCCCCAGCTCTCCCCTGCCAGCCCCCACCTCGCTGGAGTCCTCCTGCTGATTGATGACAGTGAGGGCATCCTCGGAAGCCTGGCGCTTGGCCTCGGCCAGGGCTCGCTCCATCTTGGCTCGCTCCGTTGTGATCAGCTCGTGGGCTTTCCGCTCGGCGTCCGACACAGCCTTCTGCAGCTCCGACATGGCCTGGCGCTTCACCTCGTTCACGGCTTCTTCTGGAAGGAAGGGAGCTGAGCATGGCATGGGGTGTGCGGCCACCCCAGCCCCTGCTCTGCGGTCCTCCTCTGCGGCAGTGCCATGGGGGGGCTGCAAGCATCTGCTCCCCACTGCAAACCCACCTCAAACCCTTCCAGTACCACAGGCACCCAAGCAGAGCGCAGGGAGGGGATGGGGCAGAGACCCTACTGGCTTGGCACACTGATGGATGCTGCTGCCTGCCCTGCACTCACCAGCCTTCCTCCAGATCTCCTCCGGCATGTACCCAGAGAGGGGCCGAGGTGTGAACTCCCGGTGAGCATCTGCAAAAGAGAAGAGGCGATGCCATGAGGAGATGCTGTCCTCCGCAAACCCACCCTCCAGCAGCACCGGACCCCCAGAGGAACAGCACCGGCACCCCAGAGAGGGGCACAATCCCCCTGAACGCACCCCATGGCCCCGGGGGTCAATACCTAACTGGGGTGCCTCGGAGGCGGAGGAGCTGTTGTGGGGCCGGGCAGAGGGGGGGCTGCCCTTCTTCATGTCCTCGGCATCGCTGTAGCGCCGGATCCAGTGGTTGAGCTCCTCGCGGTCGGCCTCCTGGCACCGCCGCAGCACCGTCAGCGACCGGCGCGTCTTCTCCACCATGTCCATGATGCAGTTCAGCAGCTGGGGGGAGAAAGAAACGTCAAGGTGTGTGGGGGTTCTGCTGCATGCAGCTGGAGGGGCTGCGGTGCATAGCACAGGAGTGGGGGATTCAGGCTACGCCAGGCTGTGCCAGGGCTGGGTACCACTCTGGCTGCAGAGAGCAGAGGATGCACAGGAGCAAAGCCCAAGAGGGAACACGGTGGGGATGGAGGGCAAAGCAGGGGGAGGCAAAGCACACCCATGTGGGATGATATAGGATGTGGGGAAAGTGGGCATTACATACATTGTTGAGGTGTTTCCACTCCTCTGCCCATTCCCGGTCAGTTAGCCTGTGGTCGATCACCTCCTCCTGCCGTGCCCCATGCACTGCTGCAAGGCAAACAAGGTCAGACCCCGCAGCACCCATCTGTGCCTGGGGATCATGGGGGTCTCCAGCCCTTTGCCTGCTCCCTCAAGCCCTGGGGGATGCCAGCACTCACCGGCGGGCCGCTGGCGCTCGCGGGGGTCAGAGTGCCGGTAGACATCACGGTAGTGATGCGCCATGGCCATGTCCTCCAGGCGGTAGTGCTGGGGCAGCGGGGGAGCAGCCGGGGGGTGCCCCATTCCATTGGGAGGGTGGCTCAGCCCGTTGCTGGGGCTGTAGCGCTGCGCCGGGCTCATGGTGCACGGCCGCTTGCTGAGGTGCTCAGGGTGCAGAGGGTCTCGGTCCAAACCGTTCTCTTTGGTCCTGGGTGGAAAGGAGGAGGTTGGTCCCTGCCGGGCACCGGTGTCCCTGGGTAAACACCCAAAGCATCCCCCTGGCTGGTACCTGTCTGGCGTCCTCCTCTTGCCGCTCTCGCCCACCTCCAGGAGCAGCTCGGAGGAGTCGATGGGAGAGGAGGCATTGGCGTCCAGCAGCAGCTGCTCGTGCTGCGCCAGGTACTGGGCCGGGGTCTGCTTGGCCATGCGGGCGCAGTGCAGCAGCTCCCGCTGCAGCAGCGGCAGGTTGGCCTGCGAGGGGATGGAGAGTCTGGTCCATGGCACCGTAAATCCCCCCACAGCCCAGCACCCTGCTGCTCAGAGCCCCACGCTGCAGTGAATGGGGTCCTGAGCACCTTCCCCATTTGCTGCAGTGTGCCCGGACCAGCTGGGCTGCTGGGGGAACATATGTGGCACCCCAGAGGGTTCAGCCATGTGCTGACATGGGCACAGCTTCAACAGAACCCTCCTGCATCCTGGCAGGGCTGCAGAGCAGCATCTCCTACTCTATCCCCACAGCTTTCACCCTGGGGACCTGAGCACCCAGGCTGGGGAGCACCCAGCCCATCTGGCACCCATGGGACATGAGGACCAGCTATGAACTTGCATCCACCACGTCCCCCCCCAGCACTGCAGCCCCTGGGGGCAAGCAGAGCAGCAGGAATCCAGCAGCAGGGACCCTTTTTGCCTGGGCGCTCTGGCTGCCAGCTCCAGGTTTCTCTTTAGGCAGCTGATCCAGAGCCAAACCCCATCTGTGAGATCTGTTAGCGCCCAAGCCGGAGATGTTCGCTGCGGGAAGACCCTCCCCTTCCCTGGCCGGGGGAACAGCCCCACACAGAACCCAGCCAGCCCCAGTCTGGGAAGCACGCCGAGCCCGGCTGGTTGCAGTTAGGATAATGGGAAACATCTGGAGCCTGCGGTGGGAACAGCTGGGAGCAGGGTGCCAGGGCGGCCGCCGCGCGCTTGGCAGCGGGACAGCAGGAATGGATCCCAGCCTGCCCAGGGCTATGGGGCCACCAGTGCCCACAGGGACCCTGTGAGCCAGGGATGCACCATCCCCTGCTCCCGTAGACCCCTGCTCCCAGGCAGGAGGACAAAGGGAGTTCTGCTGCCCCCCGGCCACGTTTTGGCTCTGCTTTCCCTTGCCAGGAGCAAACGGCTCCGGCAGCACTGCAGGCAGATTCCTGCGGGATTCATGGACCTCTGCTATAGGGGGTGGTGGAAAAGGGGCTTTTTTTTTTGCTCTTTTTCATTATACTGAGGGACAGGACACTGGGGTTGAACATCTGCCAGCAGCGCCGGTGCTGCCAGGTGGCAGGGGCAGGGTGAGAGCACAGAGTCAGCATGGAATTAAAAGGCAAATACTAAAAAAGGGGATTTTTAATGAATTGCAAATGGTCACCAGCTGGGCTGAGCCCCTCGCTTCATTGCAAACAGCCCCGGCCTCGTGTAACTCCGCACGTGCAGAGAGATGGGTGTACAAGGGATGCCACACGTGTGCCCAGGGGGACATGGGCAGCCCCACAGCACCAGCCCGGGCCCCAAAGCCACCCACTGAACCCCCTTTACTGGTGATGCTAACCCCGGCATTCCCGCATCACCCAGACTTGGTCACCCACCTTGAGGAAGGGGATGACGAAGGGTCTCAGCGGGAAGTTGGTGGCCTCCTGGAGCTTGGCATGAAACTCCTCGATGGTGAGTGTGGAATTCTGCAGGGAGAGCCCAGGCTCAGCACCCCCTTGGAGCCCCCAGGGGGATGCTGTGCTATTTCTCCCTATTTATGCTCCTTTGCCATGCTTCAAGGGAAAACCACCCTCGAAGGAAAACCATTCTCCTGGCTTTCAGTGCCAGCAGCTGGGACCCAGCCCTGCCCCCTGCACTGTGCTGTGCAGATCCCAGGAGATGCTTTGCAGACAAACCCCATTTCTCCATGATTTAGGACCCTCTTTCCCCTTTAGCAGCATCCCCATCCCTAAAGGCAGCTGCAGGATCCCCTCACGGAGCATCACCCCAGTGCCGAACCCATGCGTGGGGGACGTACCACGAGCCCCAGGACGAGGGTGCGCACCCGCTCCCCGATCTCGGGGGAGATGTCGTTGCCAAACTGCTGCAGCGTGGTGAGGAAACGCTTGAGCTTGGAGAGCTGCCGGGCACCACAGGCTGGAGGGAGCTGGTGCGTGGACAGGGAGGCGGTGGAGGAGGTGGCCGGCCCGTTGCTGAACCCATTTGGGGTGGATGGGGCCCCGTTCATGGCAGTTGGTGAGTGGCTGCTCCCGTTCATCACTGTGGGAGAGAAGGGATGGGAGGTCAGAGAGGATGGCTATGCCTTGGCATCATGGGGATAAGGCTGGCATGGGGGGACCGGAGCATCCTGCTGGGTACCATGGGGGTGGCACACCCCTGGAGGCTCCGGGATGCTGCTGCATCCTTGAGGCCGCATCCTGGGCTGGTTCCTGGTGCTGTGAGGAGCTTTATAAAGGGATATATGCTGTAAGGATGCAGTGCATGCCCTAGCGCGGCGTGGGACTCATCCTACTCCTCAGTTCTCAAGGCAGCCAAGAGAAAGGGTGCTCAGCACCCTTCTGGAAGAAGCCACAAGCCATTTCCACAGACCCCAGCCTGGCTTGCAGCACGCTGGCACCTCCATCCCCACTGACCCAGCCGGGAGGACAGAAGCTGCCATCCCATGCCAGAGGCCGTCCCATTCCATGGCACGCTTCCCCATGCCAAGACACCCAGTGGGGCCACCTGGGGGTGCCCAGCGGCAGCGTGCCCGGCCCCTTGCTCTGTGCCAGCCCTCCATGCACACCCCACGAGCGCAGGGACCCCTTCCGCAGCCAGCACCGGCGCTGACACGCATCACCCCGCGTCCCGGCCACCTGAAGGCACCCAGGCATGCACCCCGCAGCTCCCGGGATCGCACTCACCTCGCGGTGCCGCGGTGCCCTGCCTGCCCCGGCGGGCTCCCGCGCGCTCTACGGCTCGGGCAGCGTCTGCCGCCCGCTAAAGAGGTGCCGAAAATAACCCCTTGGCCACAACTGCTTCTGTTCCCACGACAGGTGCGTTACTAAGTTAGACCCTGCACATGTCCGGGGTTCGCATCCCTGTGCCCTGCCAGGGGCTGCCGGGGGGGAGCACAGGCTGCCCAAGCCCCCCTGCAGCTCCCCGTGGTGGGGGGGGGCTGCGGCTGCGGCTCGGGTCTCTCATGAGAGCGGATGCTTCATTTTACTTACAAAGACAGACCATCGACCATTTCAAGCAACCATGAAAACGGCCGCGAGGCAGAAACGTCGGAGGGCCAGCGTCTCGATCTGCAAGCAAAATAAAACACGCTATGATGAGAGAGCAGAGGGGGCAGCTCTCGGACGGGGTCCCCGCAGGGAATACTCCTCGATGGTGGGTGAATGCATGCCATGGGATGGAGCCGGGTCCCTGCATCCCACCGCAGCCAGAGGGATGCTCTGCGCTTCGGGGGCAGCCCTGCACAGCCCCAGCACAGGGGGCTTCTCCCTGAGACGAAGAACAACCAAAACACCACTGAGCTTCGGGATGAGCTGCAGCGACGAGGCCGCGGGCATCTCTGTCCTTGCATCCTATGCCGAGCCGACCCCAGGATGCCACACCGGCCCCTGGGCTCGCATTAAACAGCAAAACCCCTCAGAGCACAAGCTGATTTCTAACTAGAGAGCATCAGGCTGGGATGGCAGCGGGGCCGTCACGGGGAGCACTGGGGTACGGCACTGGGGCTGCGCCTCTGGGGGTTGCTCTAAAGATGTTTTCTCCCTGCTGGGGTTTTAGGCTTGAAGCAGCTACAGCCTGATCTAGTGGGAGGTGTCCCTGTCCATGGCAGGGAATTGGAACCAGATGAGCTTTAAGGTCCTTTCCAACCCAAACCATTCCATGATCCTATGAGCAAAACCCTTGTGTGCGCATGCCCAGGATACGTCCCAGCAGAGCTGGAGGAACTGCTCACGATTGCCACCACCACTCCTGCCAAGGGACCAGCCTTGGTCCCTGCCAGCCTGGACCCTGCCCTGTGTGTGCCTTGTCCAGCCATGTGCCAGGACAGTGTCACCAGCACGGAGACCTTTCCTGATGCAAACGCTGTGGGCATCCAATCAGCCCACTTGCCACGGGTACAGCCAGCTTCTTGGGGCTCCCCCAGTTCGATGATGCTACAGAGACTGAGGAGTCAGGCTCTGTGTCCCCACTCAGGCCTTTGATGTCACCACGCCATTCCTGCCACTGCAGCTGGCCGGGACAGTGCCCTGCCATTGCTGGGTGCCACACGTGGACAGGACTCGCAACAGGACCAGCTCCAGCCCACAGCATCCTCCATCCATCTCTCTGCAGGAGAGAGCACCCAAGGCCACGCACTGCTCCGTGACAGGCAGGAGAGCAGGATGTCCCCACAGTGCCACTGTGCTCCCCACAGGCGCATGCATGAGCTGGGGTGTGCAGCCCAAAGACAGTCTCCAGTGCAAGGACGGGTCACGCCACCCCACAGCACAGCCAGCACCATGCAGATCCGAGGATGCTGCAGGCCCCGGATGCAGCGCATGACCTGGAGGCGAAGGGAGGCAAACCCCCCCTGCCTGGCATCACGTCCCCATCGCCATCCCGGGTACTCACTGGTGTTTGGTGTGAAGGACGGGTGCCGTGTGGCTCCCTGCGTGACGGCTGGCGGCGGCGGAGGCATGCTGGGCGGCGTGGACCTGGACTGCGTCTTCACATCGGCCGGCGAGTCGGGCATGGTGGCGGCCGGCGTCTCCGCGTTATCTGCAGGGACAGGACACAGGGGGGGTGAACGGGGGTCCCCGGCCGGCTTGGGGGCAGAAGGGACCCACGGGGACCGCAGGTTGGCCTGGGGGTCTCAGCTAAACAGTGCAGGATGGCAGCAATCCTTGCCCCGGGCACAGCTCGGGCAGTGGTGTCCTGTGTGCCTGCAGGCTGGTGGGGATGGTGATGGACCTCTGGTGCGTCCACACGACGGTGAGGATGGTGGCCTCTGCCCAGTGTGGATGCGCTGTGGTGGGGACAGGGCAAGACAGGGCTCTGCCGCTGCAGCACCGGCTCTGCCCCACTCGCAGGGCACAGAAGGAACGTGTGTGTCTGCAAAGCCATCACTGTCACACCCCGGCATGGTCCCGCCAGCGATTACCTGCCCACGTGTGGGGAATCCTCACTAACCCCTCACCATCCCGGGCAGCTGCACTCGGGGCTGCTGTAATCCCAGGCAGGGATTACGCACAGGCAGTAAATCATGGGCTCCCTATGGGAATGTGCCAACACCGTGCCCTCCGGATGGCCGGCGGCGGCACAAACCCAGTGCGGGGTCTCAGCCCAGGGTGATGGTGGTGGGATGGCCACAGGTGTGAGCACTTGTGGCACAGTGATCTGTGTGCCCAAAGCCATGCCACTGCTGACACCAGCCCCAGCCAAAGAAGGAAGAGGCCACCACGGCTGCCCCCTGGGTCCCCCCCGGTGCCCCGGCACGCTCCCCACCAGGCGAGGCTGATAAACACTAATCTAATATTCAGGCTTAATCCATTGCAACTGCTGTGAGATTAATTGAACCCTGTAAGAGCACATTGTCCTGGCTAAATAAAACCGGGGCCTCATCCCAGGCAAGATGCTATCAGGGCTTGTGCCGCAGCCAATGCCGCACACAGAGGAGTGGGAGATGGGAGAGCTGGGAGCAAGGGCCAAACTCTTGGGTGGTCAGCATTGTGGTCCCACAGTATCCTCCCAGTATGGGATCATCCCTCCCTGCCCACATCACACCAGAATCCTGCAGATGCTTGGATGTTCATGCTCCCGTTTCCCATTCCTTGCTCTCTTCTCCCACTCCAGCCACAGGAGAAACCCCAAGACCAAGCCGCATCCCTCCCTAACAGTTTCTTTACAAGGCCTGCCAAAATAAATGGTAAATTTTGAAAAAAACACCTTTTATTTCCCTTTTCATGGAAATGCCCATCTCTGGGCAAGGCTCTTCCAAGCCTTCCGGTTTTCCAGCCCTGACAGCAGAGGATGAGCCATGGTGCAGGGAGGCATTGCAAGATGCTCTCAACATCTACGAGGCTGCAGCCACCCCTGTGCTTAGCCTGAGGCTCTGGTTCTCCACACAAGAGCAGTGGGGCATGGGGACAAGCCGCAGCAGCTTGGGGACAGTGTGGCAGCTTGCCTAGGTGAGGGCACCTGAAGGAGCTCCAAGCACAGGTTTGACCCTGCTGCTGCTTGCAGGGAGGAGGAGGGTCCAGGCTGCAAGATGCTCACCCCTGCCTGCATCCTCATCTCTGCCCGCATCCCTGTTCCTATCTGCTTCCCTGGCATTGTCCCTGTCTGCATCCCTGTTCCCATCTGCATCCTTAGCAGCATCCCTGCCTGCATCTCCATTCTTGTCCCCCTTGCTGTCCTGATGCTGTACGCATGCCCACACTGAGAGGAAAACACAGATACACTCATTCTGGCATGCACATGGCTTTTCCACAGCTTCCTTCAGGAGGAAAGTTTCCACAAAGCCTGGCTGTGTTTTCTCTCCTATTTTCCTTAATTTTCCTCTGAATCCTAAATTTTCCCTGAGGTGTTCTCAGTCCAAACACCACCACGAAGGCATGGGGTGAGGAATGCCCCCAAATCTGATGGATTTTCCAAATGCCCAAAGCAAACAGAACCTGGGATACCCACAGGATCTGGCCACCAACCCAGAACCTTTGTAGGATGGGGCGAGCTCTGTGGTGGATGAGGGGGGGTTTAGGGGCACAGTGCAGCCTCCCAGCAGCACCTCCAAACAATAATTCCCCAACACGACTCAAACCTCACTGGAATTTCTTTTTCCTTCTCCTCTTTTTTTTTCCCCCTCTTTTTTTCTTCTCTTTCTTTGGGGTAATTTGTCCCAGCCGCTCGGGGCTGTGTCTGTTTTCCTCCATCTGGTTTCCATTAGGCCTGTGCAGCCCAGATGAATAAGTAATAATATAAGACTAAAAGGATTAGTATTCTCTCCTTGGCTGGTGGGAGTGGTGTCCCCCACCCTGCCTCCAGGGGCCAGCGGATGCTGGACTCCACACACCCCCGTGTGACCCTGAGCCCCCCATTTGTCACCCCGCAGGGTTTAACCCCACACACACTGGCCTGGGCATGGTCACTGCTGCGGTGGCTGATGGAGCCTTGGCTTGCCCATAGCACCCAACCCCATACTGCCCCAGCAGGGTTGCAGGGCTCAGGGTGTGCGACCCCACTGGGCACAGGCAACCCCTGAATCCCAGACTCACAGACTGGTTTGGGTTGGAAGGGACCTTAAAGCTCACCCATCTCCAGCCCCTGCCACGGGCAGGGACCCCTTCCACTAGACCAGGTTGCTCCAAGCCCCTGTGTCCAACCTGGCCTTGAACACTGCCAGGGATGGGGCAGCCACAGCTTCTCTGGGCACCCTGTGCCAGCGCCTCAGCACCCTCACAGGGAAGAGCTTCCTTATATCCAACCTGAACATCCCCTGTTTCAGTTTGAACCCATCACCCCTTGTCCTGTCACTACAGTCCCTGATGAAGAGTCCCTCTCCAGCATCCTTGTAGCCCCTTTCAGATACTGGAAGGCTGCTATAAGGGTGTCTGCTTGTCCGTGTGCTCCTCAGTGCTGGATGCTGAAAAGCACCAACACATGGCACTGTGCAGTTATGCACACCAGCAGGCACCAATGCACAGCATCACATGGCTGCAGGCTGTGCAACAGACCAGGACACCAACACACGACCAGGCTCCCTGTCCCACCCCAGGCAGCCTTGGGCAGGAGACAGGGATGTGCCAGCCCTAGGAGAAGTCTGATGACTGTGGAGCACCCGGGCTGGCTGCTCTTCTCTCCATCTCAATGATGGGGATGGAGAGGGCAAGGAACTGCCCTGACTGTGGCCATCGGAAAGCTCTAGCTTCCTGCAGCCCTCCCCTGCCAGGCCAGGTGAAGCTTCCTGGGTGAGGAGAGGGTTAAAAGGGAATTAAAAGACCAGCATCCTTCATGCTCTCCAAATGGCCACAAATGAAATCCAGATGCTGGAGGCGACGTCTCCTGAAGCCAGGCTGCCTCCGAAACAAAGGCAGGCAAGCATTCCTGCTCCTCAGCTGCTGCTGCCACGGGGGCCAAGAACAACTCCCTGATAAGATGGCGAGGGACCCAGCTATCCCAGCTGGAGCATGTTAGGGAAGCGTGCGGTGCTGGCGAACAGGCAGCAGCACCGGCCACGTGCATGAGCCCGGTAGAGGTGGTGGGAGCTGCAGGACACCGTCATCTCCCTCCTCATCCTGATCCACTCCCCAGGGATGCAGTGATGATAAGGGTAGGTGACAGCAGGCTCATCCCCGATTACTTGCAGAGGGACTGCGAGCAGGACAGCACTGTGGGATGCAGGAGGGACGTTCCCAATCTGGCAGCTACCAGGGACCCATCACCAGGGTGTCCCCTATACATATTCTGGGGAGCCAGGCTAGTAGAGAAAAGCCTCAGCACGTGTCAGCAAAAATGAAGCCTTTGAAAAGGAAATCCAATTAATTAAACCCTCTGCACAAGATGTAAATGAACTTGCGTTTGGCCAGCTCAAGGCACAGGGAGCTGTTGTTGCTGTGAGGGTGATGGGACATGGATGTGCCCAGCGGTGCCAGCGCCACGCTGGCAGCAGGACCACACTGTGCTCAGGTACCTCTGCACTCAGCCCTGCCAGGCTGCTGCCTGCACTCCTGCCTGCAGGCAGTGATGCTCAAAGGGATGCCCATGCCTCAGGTGGCATAGCTCTTGGGGTGCCCTGCTCCTCCAGCCAGGGGGATGGTGACAGCCTGGCCCAGCGCAGGTGACAGCACCAAGCCAACCGCCCCACAAGTTTGGGCATTGCCCCTCTGGTTTAGTCTGGCTGCTCAGCTGAACAGGACCTGCCCTGCCACTCCTGCACCACCACAGCAGCCCTCTGCAGTAGCTGGTGAACCAGCCTTTGTTTCTGCCATCCTCACCATGCTCAGGGGCATCCTGGAATGGGTCCCACGTCACTGGCCCAGGTTGGGATGCTCCCCACCCACAGTACTGGGAGGAAAGTGGGTTTCACCATAGAATCATATAGTCATGGAATACCAGGGTTCAAGGGACCTCAAGCACCATCTAGTCCAACCTTTCATCCTGATTCGCTTTGCTTTCCCTGCAGTCCCTCTGGGACAGCATCCCAGTACATCCAGCCCTGCTGGGGGAAGCACCATGGGCAACGCTCCTCACTCAACTCCAGGGCAGCAACAGCCAGCAGGGATCCTGCTGCCTGGTCCCCTTCCATCTCCCCCATTGTGGCAGTGACAGCACAGCTCCATGTGGGACACTGACACAGGACCAGGCTCCCTGATGTGCCCGGAGCCCAACAAACCCCATTTCTCAAGCCACAACAAGCCAGTCAAAGACCCAAACCTGCTGCCTTGCTCGGTGCTGGCAGTGCCAGCCAGCTCTCATCCCGTGCTGGCATGGCCAGGGTGGATAGGAATGGCTTTGATTTTCCTCGAAACAACAACAACAACAAAAGCCAAAAAGCCCTCTCTGTTTTACAAGCCTTCATTTGCTATTGTTTATGTAAACAGGTAAATTGTTTCGTATCTCAATTAAAAACATCTGCCACATAAATGAATACCAATTAACTCATCCTGTTTTTAATTACTCTGTTAATTACACACAGGCAGCAAAAAGGATGGCAGGGGAATAGGGAGAGCATGCTTACAACCCCCCCTTCCCACCTTGCTCTTGGCAAGGATCCGAAATGTGCCCAGATAATGATGGATTAAGGTGGGTGGTGGATACCGTGGCTTGTGGCCAGCTCTGGCGTGGCAGCTTCTTCCTGGCTGGCCCGGGTGCTGGCGGGGCGCCTTGCAGGGGTATTTCCCAGCACCCTCCCAAGAGATGCCCTGTTTCGGAAACCCCGGGTCCCATGGGACACCCCAACACCACCTGCATCATCCCCCGTGCTGGCAGCAACTGCCACACAACCTGGCTGTTTTTCCCAGCGTCAGACCCATGTCTGCTCTCAGAACGCGCCCCAGGGGAGAGAAACCTCGGGATGCTGCGTGGGGAGGGCGGGAGGATGGAGGAGGCTTCACACGAGCAGCATCCTCATGGACCAAGCGCATCCTTGAGGTGCCCCTGGGAGCCCTCCCGCTGCCGAGGGTCAGCAGCTCTGCATGGGCACAGCAGCACGGGGTGGATGACACCCTCGAGCGGGGCCAGCAGCAATCACCGAGGGACCCTGGGCGCCGCCAGCCCCTCGCCCCCCCCCCCAGCTGCGGGAAGCTTTCCAAGCGAGCAGATGGGGCAGGGAAGCGGCGGCAGCGAGGGGGAGAGCAGAAAAGGCTATTTTCTCACGCTACATATTTTACAAGTTGAACATTTTGTGCATTTCAGCCTTGCCTTTAAAAGCATCTCGGGCTCAGCACCGGCACTTGACGTTGGAGCCTGTGAGTCAACAGCGGCCGGCGGCAGCGTGGCCTGCCAGCACAGAGAGGGGACGGGAAGCGAGGTCCCCCCGCCATGGAAAGGGCCAGGCTCGGGGGCTTCCCCTAACCCACTGGTGCTGCAGGAGCTGCAGCATGGCCAATGCCCCCCACCAAGCCCGAAGTTGGAGCACAGCATCTGCTGCAAAATGCTGCCTGCAATGTCCTGCCCCAGTGCCGCCGTCTGAGCTGTCCCACCAGCAGCTCCCGGTGCTGCCCGCACACCCTCCCTGCTCCCCAGCAGCCTCATGATCCTGGATATTGAAGAAACACCATGAATAAGCAGTGCCAGGGCCAGCCTGGCACAACTGCAGGCATGCGGGCAGCTCAGGGGTGAGGCTGACCCCACCAGCAACTCCATCAGTTGCCCCTCTGCCTGGGAAACATCCGTGTCTCACTGCAAACCCCCTCCCTGGTGCAAGGGCTATGGATCCATCAATCCCTGCACAGCATGGCTGTGCTGGAACAGCAACTGGTCCAACAACACATTGCCAAAGGGGCACCCCAAACCAGACCCATGTCCCTTTGGGTGCTCTTTGAGGGCAGTGAGAGGGGCTAAAATGCCCCAGACTGCAAGTTCTGCAGCCACCCCACCACATGCACAGGGATGCTTGTGCCCAAAGGCCGTCCTAAGGGCTGGAGTGGGGACAAGTGGCACAAGCGGCCAAGGGACTCTGGAGGCAGAAAGTGGCTGGGGAAGGGAAAACATCCTCCTGCACATGCCAGTGTCCGCAGGGAGCTCCCTGCGATGTCCCTGCAGTGTGGGAATGCCGAGGCACCGCCGGCTCCCCAGGGACCCCCGGCTGGATCCTGCCCTGCAGCTGCCAGGATGGTAACAGCTCCGAGGGGCGCCGAATCCATCCGTGCATCCCCACAGCCTCCGGGCTGCTGCGTTGCTGACTCTTTGTCTGTTTGTTAACCACGGGCTCCATTTCAAGGCGATTTTTACCCATGTGAGATTGAATCAAACATCACAGGGGAAAAAAAAAAAAATATCAATGAGAATTTTGCAAAATAAACAGGAAATCCCTTGGATGTTTTCTGGAAACATTGGTCAGCATCTTCCGAAGGGAAGCTGTGTGCTCGTCAAGGTGGGGTTGCCCCTACGGAGCCTGAGCACGCTGGGAGGGAATGCGCAAAACAAGCTTCAGGATGTCTAAAAATAACCCCCAGACTGGGCAATGGCACCAACGCCAGCAGAGCCTGGGCAGGGGGGTTTCCTCTGTGCCACCGGCATGGTCTCACCCCATGCCAGCCATCAGGAAGCTTCCAGCTTGGGGACCCCCCTTGACCTCAGCCTGGAGGGGGAGTTTAACGCTGCCCATGGTCCAGCTTAGAGAGCACGGGTCAGGGCTACAGCACCCGACCTGCATCCCCTCGACCCCAGCGGCAGCACTGAAGCCCAGCACCCGTGGGCTGTCCCTGCTCCCTCCCAGGGCTCAGGAAGCCCCGCTTGGCAGGATCAGGCCCTGATTTGCCCAAATCCTTGTGCCCACCACGGCTGTGTTGATCTGCCCGGAGGCAGAAGCAGTGTGGGTGTTGGTGGCAGGGCTGCTGTGTGTCCCCGGGGGACACTGCCACCTCCTTGGCTTGGCTCGGGCAGCCCTGCAATCCCTGCCTGGCTCACCAGCAACCCCCTGACCCCTGCCAAAGGAGATAACAACAGACATTTAGGGGATGCCTCTCCTCCCCGGCGGTCCCACAGCACCCCACATCCTTCCCCTGGGTAGGCGCGGGGCAGGGGATGCTGATCTGCCTCCAGACTGTGCCGGGATTTAACCCGGCTGCCGGCAGCGAGCGGAGCCGAGAGCTCCTTTCCATTGCAAAGCCGGACACCGCGCAGCCCAGATCCTGCCCGGGGTTTTCCACACGTGCAAACGTGGCTCAGAAGCAGAAATCCAGGGAAGGGACACAGGGGGCATCACCAGCTCTGAACCCCCACCTCGCACACTGGCTGCTGGCAGCATCCCGCCCCCCCAGCCATACACCCAGGCAGAGGCTGGGGGGCTGCTCGACCCTCCTAACCCAAAGCGGGGCTGAGCACCAGTGTCCGTACATCCTGCACCCTGCAAGTTTCCAACGTAAGAGGCAAAACCTGCACCCACACGAGGCCTCAAAGCTGCCCCCCAAACCCAGTGCCCACCACCCCGCACCACGGGAGAACAATCTCTCCCCCCCCCCCCCCCCCCCATCCACCTTGTCTTTTCCTCTCTACAGCCCAACATCTGTAATCACACGTTTTCAATCGAAACACTACCAACATCTGGCTGTCCCCAGGTAAAACCTTACCTGCCAGCACAGACAGCAACCGGGAGGCAGCAGGCAGAGAAAAACCCCCTTCGCACAGCCAAGTTCACGTCCACTTGCCTCCCCAACCACAGCACAAGCAACGCTCGAGATTCCTGCCTGTGTGGAAACGCTCTGCGCAGGGACCTGCCCTACACACCTCCGGAGCCCTGAGCGCCTGCCCTGCGCGGCAGCTCAGCCCCGTGGGGCTCCCACTCAAGGACCACGGGCAGCGGGGCTGTCAGCATCGTCCCTGGCTGCTGCTCCACGTTCACTGTGGAGTTTTGGGTTTGCTGCCCCGTATCTCCGTGCCCTGTGGCATAGCAGAGCTCACCCCTCTGCGGCGCCGGGCAGACGGATGTTTGCAGAGAGTCTTCAAGTCTCTCGACAAAGGAGCGGAGAATTAATATTCCTTTTAATTAAAGGCACCAAAATGTCTTTGTTCCTGAACAGAGAGAAAACAACAGAGGGAAGAGCTCAAAAGCTCCTTTTAAGCTAGAGACGAGACCATCGCTAGATTCAAAGACACTGTCAACGTGCACGTGACCTCAAATTAAAACAACCCAAAATGAAACCCAGCGGCGGCGGCTCCTCTCCGAAAGAGAAGGGAAGTTGCGAAGTTTTCCTTGGCTAATAGGGGAAAAAGGGGAAAAAAATCCAACAAAAGGTGCGTTCAACCAGAGGAGCGCCCTGCAGAATCCGAAGGCACCATCCAGTGGCAAGGGGAGTGATGGGGATTGCTGGCTGTGCCCCGGCCCAGCATCACGGAGGAGCCCGGGCGGAGAGCGGTGCCAGCCTTGCTCCATCCCTACACAGACAGCATTCCCTCGGCAAAGCCAGGCTGGAGCGAGCGGCGCAGTGCCAGCCAGCGCTGCTTAATGCAATTCTGATGGGAAAGCGAGAGCCGGACGGCGATTAATGGCTGCGAGGATCGGAAGCAGAGAGCTGGATCCCTTCCTCCCCAAATCCGCGTCCAACAAGCTGTCCCCTGTCACACGAGAGGACACCGCGCGTGTCCCCTGCACAGACCCGTGTCCTCGCACGTAAGCACAGAATTACTCTGCCGTAGCTGTAACTTCACAAACCAGCCCCGGGTTTCCTCCCACAGACTCTCCCGAGTGGATCAGCTCCTCCTCGCCACGAAACGTGGCTCCATCTCTCCATCGCCGGCGGCAGGAGCGGGATATGGAGCCGGAGGGTTGGTGGTCCCAGGAGGAGGGATACAGGGATAAAAACCACATCTCCCGCCGGGCAGAAGCGGGGACCCACGGCCGGGGGAGGGTTTACTGCAGGGGGACACACGCACGCACAGACTCCCGTGGGTCCGGCCGTGCTGGGCCGCCCCGGCTCCGGGAAAGCTCCTGCCGGGTACGGGAAGGGGAACGGTGACCGCTGCACAGACAGCGGGCCCATGCCCGCCTCCTCCCTCCTTGCTCTGCCCGGCGTCCCGGGAGCGGCCGAGCGTGGGGATGGAGAGACCGCGGCGGTGGGGATCGCGCTGGCTCCGGCACCGGGAGCATCCCCGTGCCCGGCGCGCCGAGAGCACCCCTGACACTGTGAGAACCCCGCGGGCACCGGGAGCTTCCTCGACTCCTGCGCACCCGGCAGCCTCCCCCGGGAGCAGCCCCGACACCGCACCAGGAATCCCCCGGGCACCAGGAGCATTCTCAGCCCCTCTTCCCTGCGAGCATCCCCTCCCTGGCACCGGGAGCCTCCGACTCCCCTGCGCACCGCGAGCATTCCCAGCCCCTCTTCCCCGGGTGCGTTCCCGGGCACCGGGCGCCTCCCGGTCCCCGCTGCCGGCCGCGGACGGCACTTACCGTCCTGAGCTGTGGCGGAGGCGTGAGGTAAGTCCCAAGGCAGGAGCCGACAGGACCGGCCAGAGCCGGCAGCGGCCCCCCGCCGGCGGCGGCCCCGGCCCGCTTAAGGCCGGCGCGGGCGGAGCGCGGCCCCGCGGCGGCGGCTGCCCCCGGCACCTGCCCTCCGCCGCCGCTCGCCGCGCCCGGGGCCGCCGGGGGCCGCCAGCCCGGGGGTCGGGGCGCTTCCACCCTCCCCCGGAGGGGGGGCACCGGAGGGAGGAGCGGGCGGAGGAGCCGGTAAATCCGCGGGGCCGGTTCACCCCCTGCACGCTGCCCGGCGGCGCATCCTCCGGCGCCGCGTCGCGGCCATGGGGCGCCCGCGGCCGCGCTCCGTGCCGGGCCGGGCCCCCGCAGCGCCCGCCGCTGCCGCCGCGCCGCCCGCCCGCCCCGGAGTGAGCGCCGCCCGCCCGCGCCGATGCCTTAGACGGCGCCGACACCGAGCCCGGCAGGGGGCGCTCCGCCGCCGCCGCCACCGGAGAGGGGCCCCCCCGCCTACCCCGGGGGAGGGGGACAGGGATGAGAGGGGCTGAACGGAGAAATGAGGGGTGACCGGGGATATGGGGGTGCACGGGGATATGGGGGGTGCAGGGGGACATGGGGGTGCACGGGGATGCACGGGGATATGGGGGGTGCACGGGGATATGGGGGTGCACGGGGATATGGGGGGTGCAGGGGGACATGGGGGGTGCACGGGGATATGGGGGTGCACGGGGATATGGGAGGTGCAGGGGGACATGGGGGTGCACGGGGATGCACGGGGATATGGGGGGTGCACGGGGATATGGGGGTGCACGGGGATGCACGGGGATATGGGGGGTGCACGGGGATATGGGGGAGCTGCATGGCACCGGGGGGCTGAACGGAGAAATGAGGGGTGCACGGGGATATGGGAGGTGCACGGGGATATGGGGGGTGCACGGGGATATGGGGGGTGACCGGGGATATGGGGGGTGCAGGGGGACATGGGGGGTGCACGGGGATATGGGGACCTCAACGGAGACATGGGGGAGCTGCATGGCACCGAGGGGCTGAACGGAGAAATGGGGGGTGCACGGGGATATGGGGGTGTACAGGGATATGGGGGGTGCACGGGGATATGGGGGGGGTACGGGGATATGGGGGGTGCACGGGGATATGGAGGGTGCACAGAGACATGGGGGGTGCACGGGGATATGGGGGGTGCATGGGGATATGGGGGGTGCACGGGGATATGGGGACCTCAACGGAGACATGGGGGAGCTGCATGGCACCGGGGGGCTGAATGGAGAAATGGGGGGGTGCACGGGGATATGGGGGGTTCACAGGGATATGGGGGGTGCACGGGGATATGGGGACCTCAACGGAGACATGGGGGGCTGCTTGGCACCGGGGGGCTGAACGGAGAAATGGGGGGTTCACGGGGATATGGGGGGTGTACAGGGATAAGGGGACTTCAACGGAGACATGGGGGCTGCATGGCACCAGGGGCTAAATGGAGACACAGGGAGCTGTAGAGCACCGAAGGGCTGCACGGGGTTATGGGGTCCCAAACAGAGACATGGAGGGATGCACTGGGTTATGGGGGCCTGCACGAGGATATGGGGGAGCTGCACAGCACCGGGGAGGCTGTGCAGAACCGAGGTTCTACACAGAGAAATGGGGGGCTGCATGCCACAGCGGGTCTCCATAGGAACAATGAGGGGCTGCACAGCCCCAAGGACTCCATGGGCATACGGGGGGCTCCCCGGCACAGGAGGGGCTGCACGGGGCTTAGGGAGCGGCACAAGGACTGGGAGCAGCAGCCTGGGGACCAGAGGACGGTGCTGGGGGTGTATGGGGCTTGGGGGCTGCAGGAAGGTGGGAATTGCAGGGGGTTCAGCGTTCACAGGGGGTTGTGGGTGCTGAAGAATGGGGGTCAGAGGGCTGCAAGGGACCGGGTGTTGCTTGCATGGGATGAGGGGTTCTGCGAGGGAATGGGGCCAGGGCTTGTCTGGGGCCGTGGGAACAGTCAGGGGGATGGAGCTGGGACTGTCCCAGTCTGAAGTGAGGTGTGTGGGGGGCTGTGTGTGGGGGCTGCAGGCTGTGGCTGCTCTGCTTCTGTCAATGCAAGCAATAGCAGCAACCACATGCGCAGTCACAAACCCCACAGCCCTCAACAGCCACCATGCCCGTCCCTGCCAGGCCTCGGGGTGCCCTCCACCCTGCTTGGCCTCACTGGGGCTCCTTGGGGTGGCTGCGTGGCTCTGGCACCACAGGAATGCCAGCGGAGCCCTTCCTCTACAGCAGCGCAGGGCAATGGTGCAGGCACTCAGAGCACTGCTGCTTTCACCCGGTCGCAGCGTGCCCTTCCTGCGTGCCCCATACCCGATGGGGGGAACACCAAAAATCCCCCCCAAGCCCTACTACGGTGTTGTCGCTTTCTTGTGCGCCGGGTAACACAAGCCCTGCTAATTTCCCTGTGCTGAAGCCCTGCCTCTTTGCGTAATTACTCTGCTTGGCAGCTGCCTTCCCTCTGCGAGATGCTGCGCGGAGCCTTTGCCACCCGCATGGTTGGTTCTTGTATTGCTCATCCCTTCCTGCTTCCCAGGGCTGGGCGCTGGGGACCGCGGTGGCTCTGCCAGGCTGCAGCATGGCTGCGTGGTCATGCATTGGCACTGTGTGATCGCTGCATGGGCTCTGCACAGCCAATATCCCCCCGACTGCACCACCCTGACCCAGTGCTCCCGACCTCGCTCTGGACCATCCCAACCTCCAGCTCTCTTTCTGCATCCCTCATTCCCAGGGATATTTCCCTGCTGTTGCACTGCCTGTGCTGGGGGAGCATGAAGGTTTTGACAGCTCTTGTATCTACACCACTCAGCACTGCGTGTGTGTGCACTGGGCAGCATCACATACCCTGCACTTCTCACTGGGGCTCTCCCTGTTCCTGCTCTTCCCTTATTCCCTATGCCCTCATTCCTTATGGGACCCCTCTCAAGGAGCCTCTTGCAGGTGAGTTTCATTTGCAGAGGAAATCCACAAAAATTTGTGGAGGAAATTCCACAGTGGAGGAAAATCCACCCCATACACAGCTACACCAGCCCTGCTGTCCGCCCATAAAAATACCCCACAGGGCTCTGCTGGGATAAGCTGCAACATGCCCAGCTCCTGGTCAACTTGGGATGCAGTTGAAGGATGCTATCAAATACCTGCTGGCTTGGCACCATCTTGCCCCATGAGCAAAGGCAGATGTAGCCAGGCACGGCTGCCCATGCACCCTGCATTTGGGTGGCAGGGTCTGCTTCATTCCTATTCCACACACGCAGCCTGTAATTTTGGTCTATTGAAGTCATAATTCACTACTGTGAAAATAAACATTTGTGTTAGCTCGTTTTATTCAGCGGGCCTCGTCTGAATGTTAATAATTCCCTGTCGGCGTGCTTGCACGTGGGCACGGCCACTGGGACAAAGCCTGATCACCCGTGGCCATGTCCATGGCCACCTCCTTGCATGCTTTGGGTAGGAGCTCACCATCCTTTGCATGCTGAGCCGGGGGATTTCAGCAGAGAGATAGGGATAGAAATACCACCGAGAGCCAAGCTGGGGATAACAAGGGAGTAAGATAACTGTACTATAAAAATGATGTTTAGCGAAGCAGATCTGGACCATTCCCTGCCCATGCCTGTCCCTGGTTCTGTTTGCTTACATTGTTTTGTGGGTGCTCCAAACCTGCGCCAGAGCTGAGGTGGGGCAGGCAGGAGGACCCCTGGGTCACCTTCCAGCTGGCCCCATGGCAGTCCCCAGGGCTGTCCCCAGGGCTCACTCAGCCACCAGCCAGGGGGCCCAGGGCTCTCCGGGTTTCTCCCCGCTGGGTGCTGGTGCTTCCCCTCCGCATTTGCATCTTCCCAGCCTTTATCTTCCTCCCAGTCTCTGTATTGCTGCAATTACAGACACTTTAAAACACAATGATCTGGCTGTTAGCGTGATGGATGACAGAACCTTTCTGTCTGGTTTAAATCATTGCCGAGAGTGAGAGAACTTCCCCGGCTTAACCCCTTCCTGTCCCCACAGCCCAGGTCCCTGCCCAGCCCAGACTGGGGACTGCCAGTTGGGTGCTGCCATGCGCTCCCACAGCACGGTGGGTCCCTTCGATAGGGACAGAGGGGGGGCCCTGGCATCCCTGGGGTCAGTGTTGGCAGGGAAACATCCCCCATTCATCATGTCCCCGGGTGCATGGGGCAGACGTGGCGCAGTGGGGCAGGCAATGGGGCCAGCCTCACTTCTGCCCCGGGGTGGGAAAGCAACGGCCGCGCTGGGAGATAAGTGCCTGCCAGCGCCCGATAGCCTGCGGCTGGATCTGTCCCAGCCCAGGGACCTGGCAATCCTTCCCCCGGCAAATCTGGAGCGGGGCAGGATGGGGCCCCACCGGAGAGGGTGGAAACTCCTGTAACGACTCGGTGCCGGTCACGCCGGTGTGTGATTGATGGCGCGGGGTGCAGCGGGGATTAACTGTACACGTTACGGCAATTCACACCGCCTTTGTTTTGAGGAGCCAGCATCTCCTGACGCCTGCATCCTGCCCTGCTCCCACCACCATCCCCATGGGTGTCTCAGTCCCACGGGATGGTGTTGGTAGCATCATTCATCACTTCCGCTCACTGGTACTGGTTGACCAGCGGGGAGAAGGGGATGTCTTCCAACCCCACTGTGTGTGTGTGGGGAGAGGCTGCAGTGGGGCAGGCTGGGGAGATGCTGAGGACCTGCTCAAAGCAAAGGGCCTCCCCACAGCATGGCCTTTGTGCAAGAGGGAACCACCATGCCTGGCATAGCGTGTGCCAGAAGATAAGGTGCTCACTGAGGGCAGATGAGGGCAACTGGCACCAACCCTTGCAGGAAATGGTCACCACCACACACCATCTGGGCCCCATATCTGCCTGTGCACATGACCCCTTACCTGCTATCAGAGCCATGCACACAGGCTGGGGGGCAACACACTGGTGCCGTTGCTCACACTGCCCCCAGGGCAGCCCCAACCCCATGCTCCACTTGTGCCTTTGCAGTCACCACAGTGTTGAGGTCTCTTTTCACACCTCTTGGGTGCCCAGACATCAGTCCTGACCCATCACTTCTCTCCCTGTAGCTCTCAGCCCCTCAGCCTGCTTCTGGCCAGCACCAACATTATCCCCCTTCGCCTGGCTCTCCCTTAGGTCTCACAACCTGGGCTCCTTGCAGGAGCTGATTGCTACTCAGGCTGCATCCCTCCTTTGCAAGCCTCAGGCTTCTTAGGAAAGGCTTTATCCCACATTCCCCCCACTCGCTCTGCTTAGTCCTGGCATGCTGGGCAGCACCCATGGGCACCTGCACTGTGCTGGGGCTCCTGCCATGGCCTGGCTTTCACGGAGGCTTGTCTGGAGGCGAAGGCACTGAGCCGTGCTGCAGGTTTCCTGTGTCACCCCACCGGGTCTGGCTGTCCATCTGGGTTTCTCAATCTCCACCTCTTCCCTCTTGGGAGCAGAGCATCCCCGGGTGCCTCTTTGTGGTCCTTGCTGGATGTGTGAGGTCCCAGCATTTGGGGACAGTGTGGGGCTGGATGCTCACAAGCAGATGCAGCAATGCAAAACCTCACTTCACTCTAGGGTCCCCATTTCCCACAGGGACCTGTTTGCTCAGAGCATCCCTGTGGGAATGCCGTGCTTGGGCTGGCCTGGGCAGGGTCAGTGTGACCACGGATGTTCCCATTGCCCAGCTGCCTGCACAGATGCAGTGGCTGGAATCTCAGTGTCTGAATCCAGAGTGCCAGGAGCCAGGCTGCAGCCCCCGGTGTTCTTCCCTTGGCATTCCGCTTGCAGGAGCCCTGGCTGCGTTTCCCTGCACACTAGTGCATTGGGGAATGCGAGGGGGAGATAAGGGGCTGGTGGGGAGCCAGTGGCCGGGGAGACAGCTCGCCTGCCCGCTGGCTATCGCCCGCTGCAGCTGCATCCGCTGCGGTCACATCTGCTCGGCAGGAAGTGCTGCTCGCCAGGCTCTGATGAAAGGGGGATCCTTTGTGCCTGCCTTCCCTCTCTGCCCACTTGTGGGGCTCCCCGGAATCAGGGCCACCTCCCCTGCAGCAGCCCTGGACCCTCATTCCCTCAGCTGAAAGGAGCAGCCCCTTGGTTGTTGCCACCAGGAAGCAGATCCGGGGGCTTTGTGGCTTTCTCACAACTTCCATAAAGAAAAGAGAAAAAAAAAAGCATCTTCCATTAAAAGCAAAAAAACCCAAATCCTGTTTTCCTTGCTGACAGATTCGTTCCTGCTTCATGGCATTCAAAGGGAAACCAGCCCCTACTGCTTATCATCCCCGCTCGCCCTGTGCCACAGGCTCAGAAAAATCACTGGCTTGGCTTAAACACCAGAAGACTTTGGGAAACGACACCATTCCTATGGGTGTTCCTAAGGTTTTGAGGCTGCTGGGGGGCAAGTTTGCCTCTTTTCTTTGCCACAGAGAGTCTGGAAAGAGTTTTAATTGCAAAGCAGATGCGGCCATGTGCTGCCCTGCCTCTGGGAGCTGATGCTTTGAGGTGCACAGAGACGCTGCTGGTACCCCTGTGGCAGCACTGTCAGCTTCATCCTCAGGCAATGGGAATTCACTGTGACATGCTGAGCAAACCTCCCTGAGCAGCCTCAATGAGCGCAGTGTGATGGAGAGCCATGCACCTTGCTGCACTGCAAAGGTCCCTCCAGCTCCTTCTGTCCCTCCCCATGGTGCTTCTTCCCTTTGGAAGGCCAGGATCAGGCATGGTGCTGCCGAGCCTCCATGAGAGTCGTGGACCTGACTCCTAATACTGCCTGGTGCATGTGAGACCTCCATGCAATGCCAAGGGCTGAGGAGATGAGAGCATCTCTCAGACCTACCATTGCATCACGGCTGTCCTCCCTGCCCCTTGCCTCGTGGGCAGCCCTGATAGGGGTAACAGTGGGTTCACATTCCCCTTCTCCCCCACAAACACGGGGTACCTGCCAGCCCTCCCCATCCCACTGCTTGCAGAGGACTCGTTAGGGATGGGAATTTAATTAGCTTGCATTGCACTTCCAACACCTCGCATCCCTGCAAAAATCGATCGGAGCTAGTGGGAGGTGGTGCAGCACAGCCTGCCTTCGCTCCAGCACATGGCTTTGCCCCAGGGCTGATCTCAGAACTCCCCCCAGGGCTGAGATGCCCCATCATTGGTGTGTGACTGCACGGAGGTCAGCGCTGATCCACGCCAGGCCTTGGGGAGCCACAGCCTCACAGCAGAGAGGTCTGGGATCCGTTACCAGGTCCAGATGCACCGCAGCGGCAGGGGACGTTGCGGCTGTCTCTGGCCACCTGCATCGTTTCCAAGTTCCCAGGCTAAAAGCAGGGCTTGTTATCAAGAGCAAAAAACGTGCCACCTCTGCTGTATTTCATTTCCCTTTCTCCACCTCTTCCCTGCCCACTGTGCATCGAAGATAACAGCTCTCCGCGCCAAAGCCAGAGCATGGGGCAGGCAACGGCCCTGCCAGCCCTATCGCTGCCTCGCCGGCCGCAAGGAAATCAGGAAGTTTGCAGAGATATTTGGCCAACAAAATAAACATTTCTCTTGCCAACAGCCTAACGGGCAGCTCAGCGAGCCTGCAGCAATCTGCACGGCTCCCATCCCTGCAGCCCTGGGGACAACGGCGCCCATACTGCATCCGCATGGCTCCCAGTG
The DNA here is from genome assembly GCF_033815535.1 of Pezoporus flaviventris. Taxonomy (NCBI): domain Eukaryota; kingdom Metazoa; phylum Chordata; class Aves; order Psittaciformes; family Psittacidae; genus Pezoporus; species Pezoporus flaviventris. Next base: position 435,481 of record NW_026892653.1, on the reverse strand, counting down.
GGTGCCCATCACCGGGGATGCACCCGATATTGCTGCAGGAGGCAGATGGGGGGACAAGGACCCCAGAGCAGCTCCTACCTGCATGACATGGTACAATGGGGGCAGCACCCAGAGCGCACCCAAACCCCTGTCTATGCCATGTCCCCTGTCTGCGAGTGGTGGCAGGGCTGAGCAGTGGGGCAGGGGGCTGTGAGCAGAGCACGGCGCCGGTGGGGATAGGGTGTGAGAGGGGAAGCGAGGCAGAGGGCCAGTATTGTTCACTCAGGGCAGACAAATGTCGATGACTCAGCCGGCAGCCGCTTTCCTGCCCAGGCATGAGCCCAGTAGGAGCCCCCCCCCAGTGCTAATACAGCCCCTTGGCCAAGGCCAGGCTGCGGGGTGCCCATTGCCTTGTGTCTGGCCATGTTGGTGCCAGGGGGATGCTGCAGCACAGGGCAGCTGGATGCCCTGGCCCCATAGAGCTTCAACATTCCCATGCTGCAAGCGAGCAGCTCCTGAGCAGCATGTGAGCTGCTGGCTCAAGAATGCATGAAAACACCCAGTAAACAGAGGATTGAAACCTTGTAAATAAACTGATTACTCATTATGGAAAGGTTAATTGCAGAGCAGGATGCACATGGGTCCCTGTGGTGGCAAACCCGTGGTGCCATGGGGTCAGCCATGCCCCAGCTCACCACTCCTGCTGGTTGGTCCCCACTGGGGATGCATTGATGGGCACTGGCCATATGCTACCCTTGGGGAGCACGAGCCCACCCAGTGCAAATCCCAGGGTCCAATGTAAGGCTGCATCGGACACTGGGGAGAGTCACCTGCACCATGGCACATGGCATGGACACAGCCACCCACCGCCTTCCCCCCCATCACTGCCTTGGCCTTACCTTGTCCGGTCCTGCCCGCTGCCCTGGAGGGGTGGCTGTCCGGCCTGGGGAGTCCTGTGAGCATGGCAGGGGATGGGTGTCAGCACCCTGACACAGCCTGCTCCACGGTCAGTGCTGGGGCCGTGCCGGGCAGGGGGATGCTGAGCACCGGTGAGGAGCAAGGTCCTGCCCGCTCGGTGCCGCGAGGGCCGCTCATGTGCCGGCCGCGGCTGCGGTGACGGCGGAGCCGTGTCCCATGGCAAGGGGAAGGTGAACAGCTGCCGGGCAGTGATAATGCAGAGGGTGGGGGGGGCCGGGCAGCTGCGCCCGTGTCCTTCCCCAACAGGAACCATCTGCGACCAAGCCCAGCTCTGCCTTCCCTATCAGCCATTCCGGTCTGACTTTCCAACAACTTCCCCTTCGCGCCGGCTTCACTTCCTCACTGCGAGGCACCGGCGTGGGTTCAGATCAGCATGGGCAGCGCCGTGCAGCACGGCAAGACAGGAGCACCATGGTTGCATGGTGCACCTTGGCATGGGCAGCGTGGTGCAGCGTGGCATTGTATAAGCAGCATAATGTGGCATGGTGTGGCGTGGCACGGCACGGCACTGCATGGCTATCGAGTTGCAGCATGGCACAGCCAGCACGATGCAGCCCAGCATTGCATGGCTGGCATGATGCAGCACAGGATGGTGCAGGACGGAGTGGGAAGTGCAGTGCGGGATGGTACCACCAACACAGCACGGCACAGGGATAGGTGCAGCACAGTGTGGGGTAGCTCAGCACAAGATGGTACAGCATCATTGCTGCAGTGTATAGCACACCATGGCCACCTCAGTGTAGCCTGGCACAACCACCATGCTGCCACACCAAGGGCTCACCTCCCTGCCTCCCAGTGTCCCCTTTGCCTGCGGACACCCATGGGCATGAGGATGTCCCCTGGCTGCAGCACCAGCGCTGTGCAGGAGCCACACAGGCTCCGGGCACCAGCCTGGCTCCAGCATCACCTCGGCCTGCTCAGCACTTGGGATAACCCCCACATTGGGTACAGAGCCCCCCATTGCAGTCCATCCCTGCACCCCCAGACCAGACCCAGCATCACCAGGGCCTGGGCTCTGCAACAACCACCAGCGAGAGGAAAAACTTGTTAGAAACCCGAAAGGCAGCTCCGGGCTGCAGGTGGGAGGGAGGAAACGTGTCCTAAAAATACAGCAGCGCCGCACGGTCCCCGAAGGTGGCTGAGCAGATGGTGTGTCTCGGTGGCCACCTGCGCTCCCGCAGATGGCTCCTGGGGCTCCCCGCTTTGTGCTCCCAGTGCGGGGCTCTCAGGGGGTGGATGGGAAAGGGGCACTGGGGTGTAAGTGGGGTCCCAGAGCACGGGGGTGCTGTGCTGTGGGGCACAGGCTGCGGGGTAGAGACGGGTGAAGCAGGGTGTCATCAACAGGTTTGCTGCATCGCTGACCTCTGGGTGCACCCTGGGGCCCCAGGGGATGGTGAGCGCGGTCTGGGTGCTGCAGGGAGACAAGGGGAAGCCCCAGTATGGGGCCGATGTGCAGAGGGAAAGGGCAACACAGCTACAAACCACAGCCCCAACCCACTCAGGGCTGTGCTCTGAGGGAGATGTTGCAGCTGCCCACAGCAAGACTCTGCCCCAGACCTGCATCCCACATCCCAGTGATGCTGGGGGATCCCAGCTCCATCCTACCTGCGCTGGGAATGCCTGTGCCCCACCGGTGTGGGCAGAGCAGCCTGGCTGTGCAGACTGAGAACTGGCAGAGCTTTCAGCAGGGTTTCCAGTCGTGTTCCACGTTCTTGCCTCTTCTCCTTTTATTTCTTGTGGGTTGGGTGGCTGCAGGCCCAGGTGGGCTCAGCCCATGGTTTTGTTAAGCCACCTTGGATGGGGGCCAGGGTCACCTGCAATGGGAGATGGAAGGTGTATGGAGATTAAAGGTGGCAGCTGCTCCTGGGGATTGTCCCTGGGCAGCAAGTCAAAACCTGAGGTTTCAGGTCTGGCCAGGAAAATCCCCCCCCAGCTGCAGCCCCTTGTCCCCAGTGTCACCTGAGGCCCCATGTCCCCAATGTCACCTGCAGCTGGAGGGTTTGCTCTGCACACAAAGGGGAGAGCATCTGCCTGGGCAGCTGCAAGAGCCATGCATCAGTGGCACTAGGATGCTGGGGACCAGAGATCCCACCCTTTGGGGTCCTGGGGTCTGGGTTGGCATGGGGGGGGAGCCCCTGGGGTCCTGGGGTCCGGGTCAGCATGAAGGGAACCCTTGGGGTCTGCCCTGGCCTGGTGGGGAACCTCTGGTGTCTGTGTTGACATAGAGGGAACCCTTTGGGGGTCCCAGGTCTGGCTCAGACTGTGGAGAACTCCTGGGGCCACAAGGGGCTGTGGGGGGGGGAACCCCTGAGGTCCTGGCGTCTGGGTTGGTATAGAAGGACCCCAGTGTGTGGCTCAGCACGGGGGGAACCTGTGGGGTATGGGTGTGCATAGAGGGAACCCTTGGGGTCCCAGGTCTGGCTCAGCCTGTGGGGAACCCCTGGGGGCACAGGGTCCAGCCCGTGGCGGAGGGAACCCCTGGGGATGTGGGGTCTGCCCCGGCACGGCCGAGCCCCCCCGCCCGTCCCGGTCGGTTTCCCTCTGAGTCAGAGCCGCACGCACGCTGTGGGGCAGGAACTTCCCCGGGCAAAGGAGAAGCGGGACGGGCTCGCACCGCCCCTGCCCTCAGAGGGAGGCAGAAACCCCCGGGGGCAGCTCGGCCCCGCCGTGCCACTCGCTGCCCGCCCTCGCACCGCACCGGCCCCGCGATCGGCTCCGTACTCTTCCCTTGGGAATGCTCCAGCGGGCACCCGCTCGACCCCATGGCCAAGCACCCACTGCCTGCAGCACCCACAGCCTGCGGCACCCCTATGCCTGCAGTACCACTCCGCCTGCAGCACCCACTGCCTGCAGCACCCCTCTGCCTGCAGCACCCCACTGCCTGCAGCACCCCACCACCAGCAGCACCCACTGCCTGCAGCACCCACTTCCTACAGCACCCCCCTGCCTGCAGCACCCCCCTGCCTGCAGCACCCACTGCCTGCAGCACCCCTCTGCCTGCAGCACCCACTGCCTGCAGCACCCCCCCGCCTGCAGCACCCACTGCCTGCAGCACCCATCCGCCTGCAGCACCCACTGCCTGCAGCACCCCCCCGCCTGCAGCACCCACTCCCTTCAGCTCCCCACCGCCTTCCCCTTTCCATCGGAGAGCGATGCAGCGCGGGGAAACCCGAGGTGAAAGGAAGTGGCAGCAATAACCCGTGAGCAAAACAGCACCGGCAGCTGCCGAGCCAAGACCAGACCATTGCCTCCCAAAGCGGGGCTGCCTTTTGGGCTGCGGGGAGGGGGGACACGGCCCTGGGTGCTGCAAGTGTGAGGCTGGGATTGGGCTTTTCTATGGGGATGCCCAAGTCTGGCAGGGAATGTGGATGCGGGAGCAAAGGCAGGGGATGGGGATGGGAAGGAGAGCGGTGGCCAGGCTGTGGGGGGACGGGAACCGCCGAGAGTTCGTGAAACACAAAGGCAAATTCTGTAAGGGAAAAAAAAAAAGAGAAATCAAAGGGATGTGGAGAGGGAGATAACGGGGAAGACAGAGCAGGGAGACGGAGGGAAAGGAGAGGACGTGGGCAGAGGGAGGCAGGAGCGCGGGCCGGGAGCCGGGGGAGCTGTCTGGCGCGGTCCCTATCGGCTCTCTCCATCGCGGTAGCCTAACCTCAAGTAGTTTTTCACTGAGATTGGAGTGATCAGGTAGGGCTACCCTCGCAGGCAGCTGCAGGGCTGTGAATAAGCACCTGCTTATCTCTGCCCAACGGCTGTGCGAGGCTGCAGATTGAGGGGAAGACGGGGAGCTGCTTGCCGGCTGCGATTTCCATATCAGCGCCCTGCAGCCGCCTGCACCAAATAAACACAACAGCCCCATGGACAAAAGGTTAATTATCAATTTTCAGAAAGGCAGAGAGAGGGAAGGGGAGAGAGCAGCAGAACGGCCATTGCCAGCCGTGGGATGCACAGCCCTCTCTGAACGGGTGCTGGGCTCTGTGCCACGGGTGCAGTGCTCCTGAGCATCCCTGGGGATGTGCCGGCACCTCGGGGGGGGCAAGGGATGGGAAATGGGGACGGGTTGAGGATGGGGATGGGATGGGTATCAGGATGGAGATGGGGATGGGAACAGGAAGGGTATGGAGTGGAGATGGGCATAGGGATGGGGATTATGATGGGGATGGAGATGGACATAGGGATGGGCATTAGGATGGGAATGGAGATGGACATAGGGATGGGCATTAGGATGGGAATGGAGATGGATATAGGGATGGGCATTAGGATGGGAATGGAGACGGGGATAGGGATGAGGATGGGGATGTGGATGGAGATGCTGACAACAATGGGGATGGAGATGGGGATGGGGACGGCAATGGGGATGGGGATGGAAATGGAGGTGGAGATGGGGATAGGGATGGGGATGGAGGTGGAGATGGGGATAGGGATGAGGATGGGGATGCAGATGGAGGTGCTGACAGCAATGGGGACGGAGATGGGGATGGGGATGGACATGGGGACAGGATGGGGATGGGTCTGTGCATGCACAGTAACAGTGGGATTAGGGGTAAATGTAGGCAGAAAGGACCTTTCATAGTCCCCCAGCTGAGCCCCGTCTGGGCAAAGGAGGGGATGGAAGGAGCCACATCCTCCTCCTCATGGGCATGCAAGTCCCTGCCAGCTCTGCTTCCCGCAGCCACGTTTCTGCATTCAGCAGCTTCCTCCTCTTATCAGAACACTTACAGACTCCCAGCTCTGCCAGGCCACAGGGCTCATGGAGAGATGGGGAGGGAAGAGGTGCCCTGATCACCCCAGCCCTGTGGGAAGGGAGAGGTGGGCAGTGGCATCCCCCTGCTTGTAGGTTAGATGGGGTGAAGCCATTGGGAATCCTCATGGGCTTGTAATCCTGGTGCTTGGGGTCAGGGCTTGCCCCTCACTTCTGCCACTCAGAAGCAAGCTGTTAAATGGGGCAGGAGTCAGTGCCAAGGGGCTTGGGAAACTCCAATCCTACTGCAGCTATCCCTGAGCCGGGATGGTTTTCCCATCCAGCAGTGTGGTCCTACACTGAGTACACCCCATTCAAGAAGCACAGCAGTGCTCCCAGCGCACATGGGGAGACATGGAGCCCCAAAGTGCTGTACAGGGCAGCAGTCAACCTGCTGCCAGGAAGCCTTGAGCCCACATGGTGCCAGATTTAGCCACTGATATCCTAAAAATAGCTGGGAGCAAGGAGGCTGGTGAGCTGCGTCTGCTGCCACTGGAGTAGACAGGGCTTGGGTTCGTGGGACTTGGGATGCACAGGACTGGGGTGCACAAAGCTGGCCCCAGCATAGCTCAGCTGCAGGACTGTTTGGAGCCACCAACATGGAAGAATGCAGCCATCCCTGTACCAGCCCATTGTCAGGGATATTGGGATGGAGACGAGATGCTCTTGGGGTTGGGACAGTCCTAATCCACCAGTGAACTAGAGTGTGGCAATAACTAAAAATATTGGGGGTTGATGATATTTAGCCCTTAGGCAGGGCTTTTGTGCACTTAAGGCTTCGCAGCTCTGGCTTGATGGATGCTTGGAGGACCCTGGAAGGCAGAGAAGCTGTGGGCAGTGCTGGGGCTTGGAGAACCACAGTGCCTGTGAGGGATTGCTGTGGTCTCTGGTGTAGCCCCATACCCCAAGAGGGATCTGGCCTCCAGCTGGAAAAACACACTAAAAATATCAGGCTAAGTATATGGGGAGTGCAGGCGGGGTGTGAGCATCCCAGGCAGGAGCAGCCAGCCCTCCCCAGCTCCATCCCAGCCTCCCCCCCCCAGCCAACCCCAGCCCAAAACACTAACCCTGGTCCCATCTGGTGTCCAACTGATGAGCACAGATGTGTTTGGGATTTCCGAGCCGGCTGGCAGCCGTTCAGACCTGTCTCAAGCTGCACCTGCTCCAGGATATTTTCCCTTCTGGATTTAATCCCATCACCCCCCCCACACACACACACAGCAGCCCCAGGCACCCCCTGAGGGTGGACGGGCAGCAGGAGCCCCCCCCCCCCAGGTGACCACCCTCCTTCCTTGTTCCCATCCCTGCCATAAATATGGATGTGGAAGCAGGAGAGGGGAGAATTAAACACATAAAGGGGGTGGCTGGCATGGGGGAGAAGGGCTGTGAGGAGCCCAAATCTCAGCTTCCCACAAGGAAATGCCTGGGTACGTCTCAAAGAGCATCCTCAGCCACCACCACCACATAGACCCAAGCCTTCCATTGCATGTAACGACCCCAAACAATGCCTTAGAACCTCACCAGTGCTCTACCCAGCCCCTCAGCTCCCCCCCATTTCCCCAAATTAATGTGCCATTATGATATTTTAACAAGGCTCTCCCAGATCAGATGTTGACCCTGCAATGATCGCACAGCCCGCGGAGGGAATAAACAGCAAATCCCCTTTTAAATGAAGGCCTCGCAGAGGGATTAGGAGCAAAGAGGTGGCCTCTCCCCCCCATCCGGGGGCTGCCTGTGCAGATATGCAGGGCAGGAGGAGGCCTCGCCTGTCCGTCTGGCCCGTCTGAAGTGGTCCTGTGCGATAGGGAGTGATTAGGATTAGACACATCCAGGATGAGAGTTTTTTCACCAGATAGAGATGATAATGGGACCCATGGGGAGGATTATGGTCCCTGTCTCTCCAAGAGAGCTGCCATCTGCGTATCCATCTCTTGATGTGTCTGTTCCCCTGACGCGACCAGCCAGATTCTTCCTCATCCATATCTGGTCCTGAGATGGCAGCTCTGACCTGTGTGGGGCTGGACCTCATCCTCCATTCCCATGAGGGCCATGTAGGAGCAATGGTTTGTGGCCATCTGGGATGGGAAATGTGCTGTCCTGCATAGGAGCACAGCACCCAGCATATCTGCATGTTCCAGGGGTGCTTAGTCATCCCCCTGGATCCCTGGAGCACCCTGCACCCCCAAGGAATCCATCATTCCTGCATCCCTAGGGTGCTCAAGCATCCCTCTATATCTCCAGGGCATGCAGCATCCTCCTGCATATCCCTGTGGCATCCAACATCCCTGGGGTGCTCAGGCATCTCACGGATCACCCGGCATCCCTGCATCCCCCTGGGGCACTCAGCACCACCCTGCAGCTCAGGGAAAGTAGCTGGAAATAGCTCCTCAGGTTATTTCTAGCACTGAGCTGTGGCTATTGCCTCCACTGAGGATGAGGGAAAGGTTCCCAGCTCCGGCCCTAAGAGCATCCCAGGGTCCTGAGGTCTGCAAATCAAAGCTGGTGGCGTTACTGGGGGACTGGGGGAATGACATCTCACAGCCTCAGGGTTGCAAAGGGTGACATGTGGGAAAGCCAGGCCGGGAGCTGTGAAGAAGACAGGGTGAAAACATAGCCAGTGTTTTCTTGGGTCAATGGAAAGAGAAAAGAGGTCTGCAAAAGTTGTGGTTTGTGTGTATGTAAGCACTAAGCCACGGAGTCACTATTTTCCTTTCTAAAGTGAACATGTCTCTCTTGTTTCTGCTTGGAGGCATAAGGACTGGCTGTTCTGTGCAGTCAGGCGAGAGCAGCGCCAGGGGCTGTGCCTGGGAACACCATTGCTATGGCCATGGCAGTGCCGGTGGCACGGTGCTGGGCAGGGTGGCAGAGGTTTGCTGCCCACAGCATCCTCCCTTGGACACTGGGGCAAGCTCGGGGCGCTCATCCAACGCTGCCACCCTCCCTTAGTGTGACATCGGGGTCACCTCCTGGTCCTGGTGGGGGGTCCTGGTGGCGGGGACAGGGTGACATACCCCTGTGACAGCGCGGCGCGACGCTCGCCAGCCCCCTGGCCTTTCCCATCCATCCCAGCTGCACGGGATGGGGAGAGGGTGGTGAGAACTGGCCCGTTCCCATCGCTCGGCACCGCTGCTCCCCGCCAGCAGCATATTTCCCTGCTGAAGTCAGAGCAGCCCGGCAAAACACCCGGCTCCTGCCAAGCACCATTCCACAAACATTTCCTATTTGGGATGTACGAGCCCACCGCGCGCTGCATCCTCGGCTGTGATGCTGTCCCTGGGGTGGCACAGGCTGAGAGCACGCACATGTGCCTGGTTGGTGGTGTGGGTGAATCCACACGCGTGTGCATGGCCGGAGAAGCCCCCCATTGAAGGTGTTTCGGTGCCCCTTGTAATTGCAGAGAGAAAGAGCGGCATTTTGAAGTTCGGAGAAAACCTTAATTGAAGCCTTGGCTGCGTTAATTATATCAAAGGCAGAGTGAGCGATGGGCTTTTTATTAGTTAATGAGGATTTTCATTTTCCAGTGCAGGAGCCCTTTGATGTTCCCAGGACTAATGGCTGTTCAATTCAACTTGTTTGCTTTGCTGGTGATGGAGGGCGATGGGAGCAGGAGCCGCTCCAGCCGCAGTGCCCATGGTGGTCAGCAAATGATGCCCATGGAGTCACTGACCACCAGGGCGAGACAGCAGGGATGCACAGAGCAGGACCCGAAGCTTGTCCTGCTCCCGACATGGGTTTTTACGGACTATCTTTAAAACCTGTGGCAGGCTGCAACCCTCCTCCTGCAATTAGCATTTATTACAATTATTCCGCATTCATTACCGGCGGAGCCGAGCTCCAGCGCCTTGCCCCCATCTGAAAGCATTTGCAAATCTCTTTGCATCGCTTTTTCCCACTCTTGGAGGGGAAAGGGCTGCACAAACAGTTTGCTGTGAATATTCAGAGCCCGGGATCGGGGAGGCGATGCCATCCGTGCCGGTCCCGCGCCCCAGCCACGTGGCTGCGCGGCTGCTCCCCAGCTGGATGATTTGTAGCACTAATCAAGACAGAGCATACTTTGAATTTCAAATGCTGGCAGGGAAGAGCCGGGCTGGAATCTGGGCTTTGGGGAATATTCAGGAAGAAAATGGGTTTGTACTCAGCTCCCATCACAGACCGAGCATCCCGCGTTGGGTACCAGCGTGGGGCCCCTCTACCCTGTGGTACTCAAGTGGGGTCACCCCATGTGGCACAGCCCCAGGAAACACAGCCCCTATAGAAGCATTCTTAGGGTGCCGATGTGCCTGGTGCTGCCCCACAGCATGGCTGGGGCTGTGCCAATGGGAGGGGGGGGTTGGTTGTGGACTGCTTTGGACACCGATGGAAGCAGGGATGGGACCCTCTGCAGCAGCAGTGAGAGATGCTCATAGAGCTGTGGGGCAGCAGGTGCTGGGGGGGAAACCCCACAGCTCAGCTGGACCTTGGGGTTCCCCCAGCCCCCCACAAATGGCAGCTCATCCTTCCTGGGGGGCCACGCTGAGTGTGGCCACCATGGGGAGGCTGGGGGGGATGGACACTTCGCTGGTAATTACCCCTTGTCCTTCCCCATCACGCTGCATGGGGGGAGCCGAGGGGGGACAGCTTAAGCTATCAATGGTCCTGCCTTGATGGGAATAAAATATGCACTGAAAGACATGAAAATGGAGTAAATAAAAGAGATAAAAATGGAACGATCAAGCCAGCAACTTCTCCTCTGATTAAAAAGAGGGAGCGGGGGGAGAGGGGATGCGCTGAGCCCTTGAAGAGGCAGCTGCTGCCGCAGCCGCAGCCCTGATAAAGGGGCTGAGGCAGCCTGTTTGGGAGAGATAAAGTGAAGTCCCAGCGTTTACTGTCCTCAATCCAAGCCTTACCATCAATATTAATACAGCCTGACAAACTGGCGTTTAAGATAGAATAAATATAGACTGGTTCTGCTATTACCTAGACCTTATTAATCTGCTTGGAGGCATTTAAATGCCGTTAAAAATATGGAGTTTACTCGCCGGCACTTCAATAGCTTTACAATCCATCAGCGTTTTGTTTTCCACCCTCCGCCTCTCCTTACCAAGGAGCTGGCTGCAGGTACCCACTGTGCTGCTCCGGGCAGGGATCGGGAGCCAAGGGGAGAAGCAAGGAGGGAGCTTTGCTGCAGGATGATGCTGATGGCCGGGAGGAGATTGGGCAGGGGCATAAGGGCATGGAGGCACAAATCCCTCTGAGCTGGGGACTGGAGCATCCTGAGAGCCAGGATGATGGAAAATTCGGCTGCGTGCTCCTGACTAGGACAAACCCAGGGCTCCCACACCCAGAGTGATGCTGGTTTCCCACACAGAATCACAGCATCAACCAGGTTGGAAAAGATCTATAAGATCAAGTCCAACCACACGCATCAACCAAAGCCCCAAAACAGGGGAGCAGCCCTCCCCAAAGCCTTCATTAGGTGGTGCCTCATCAGTGATGTCTTGAGCAGTGCTTTGGCAGCTGAACCGCATCCTGCCTCCTCTGCTCCTGGTCCCATGGCACGGGTGCTGGCTGCCATAGCACCCATGTACTCCTCCCCTCCCAGCTCCATGAGAGAGGCACTGCCTGGTAACACCACAGCATCTTCAGGCAAGACATCTGGAGTGCTCGGGGGGTCCCTGGCATGCTCTCTATGTCACCTTGTTGCCTCAGTACCATAGGGTGGTAGGGGCAGCCCAGCACTGTGAGGATCTGTGAGTGCCAGGTGCATGGCACAGTATACTCTGGTATGGAGCAGGACCCCTGGGTGCCACGTGCATGGCAGGGGCGTCTTGGTATGGGGCAGGATCCATGGGCACCAGGCACATGGCTGAGTCATCATTGTATGGGGCAGGACACATGGGTTACAGACTCATGGCATGGTCATCATGATACGGGACAGAACCTGTGGGTGCCTGGCTCATGGCATAGTGTACTCTGGTATGGGGCAGGACCCATTGTGGACACCATGGCATTGGGATAGATCCATGGGTGCAAGATGCATGTCAAGGCACACCCTGCTATAGATCCAAGGGTGCCATGCACATGTGAGGGGCAGCATGGTGTGGTGCAGGACCCATGGGTGCCATGTGCATGACAACATCACCATGGTATGGGGCAGCATCCATGGGTGTCAGGCACATAGCAGAGTCATCCCGGTATGGGACAAGAGCCATGGGTGCCCTGTGCATGCTATGAACAGCCTGGCATGGGGCAGGATGCATGGGTGCCATGCACTTGGCACAGTTATCATTGTTTGGGGCAGCATCCCTGGGTGCCAGGCACTTGTCAGCATCACCACGGTATGGTGCAGGACCCATGGATGCCATACACATGACAGCATCATCATGACACGGGGCAGGACCCATGGGTGCCAGGCACATATCAGGGGCACGCTGGCACAGGGCTGGTGCGAGTGGCAGGCCATGTGGGGCGGGCAGCGTGGGGACCGGAGCTCATTACACGTGTATTATTCATCGGCAGCTTCTGTCGCCTGCCATCTGTTCCCGGCGGCGCGGCGGGCGGGCGGCAGCAGCACAACGGGGCTCACGCAGCCCCGCTCCTGCCGCCACACCTGGGCTGCCACCGCGCTGCGGCCGGACAGGGTGCTCGGTGTCCCCGCTGCACCCTAGGGTGATGCTCCGTAGGGTGGCGGGTGCCTCGGGCCGTGCCATAGCCCCCCCCCCCCCCCCGGGGCAGCAGGGAGGTGAGAAGAGAGTTTGCACCCCTTTGGTTGTGCCATAGGTGCCATGGCCCGTGGTGCGCAGCTCTGGGCAGGACTGGGGCTCTTCCCACCAGCTCACAGATGCTGCGTGGTGGTGGTGGGCCGCTCACCCATGCCTGGAGGCTTTTCCTCCTTGGAATGCAGCAGCCGAGCTCACCTTACACCCCAAGAAGCACCTTCATCCCCCCAGCTTTTAATTAAAACACTTGATGAACTATCTGATGAGAGCACAGCATCCCAATGGGGTCTCCAGTGAGCTGCCTGTGCAGAGGTGAGGCCCCAGCACGGGGGACACGCGTTGTGCTCCCATCCCCTCTCCAGTGCTTTACCTGTTTCTGCCCCTTGACTGCATCCTGCAGCTCACACAGGAGGAATGGAGCACTCATCCGGCCAGAAGCTTGCTGCTCTAAATTGATAATTGCCAGGTTTTAATTACTCGGCAGCCAAATGACCTTTTGCATCTGCCATTGAGGCCATGAAACATCTCCCTGAGTGGGAGCAAACACACAGCAGAGGACAGGAGGGGGCTGCCACGCTTCCAGCTTCATCAGAACCCATGGGTGATGAAGACAAGCCCAGGGGATGGTGCACTGGAAGCTGAGCATGGGGACCCCCAGGCCTCACACATTCCCAGCACTTCCCTCCAGTTGCAGGCAGGATACTGAGGAGCAAAGAGCTGTGCTCAGAGCCTGTTGTGCAGTGCAGGGGCGTGCAGCTGGAGATACCAGGATGAAAACAGGACCAGGGTCTCCACAGGCAGGGGGCTTTCACCATCCCCAAAGTGGGATGGGTACCTCTAGCCATGGGCTGGCCTTGGGGGAGAGATGGTACCCTGAGAGCTGGCATGGTGCAGCATCCCTGGGGCAGAGGTGGTACCCTGAGAGCTGGCATGGTGCAGCATCCCTGGAGCAGAGGTGTTACCCTGGGTCCTGGCATGGTGCAGCATCCCTGGAGCAGCAGAGGTGGTACCCTGAGCCCTGGCATGGTGCAGCATCCCTGGGGCAGAGGTGGTACCCTGAGCCCTGGCATGGTGCAGCATCCCTGGAGCAGAGGTGGTACCCTGAGTCCTGGCATGGTGCAGCATCCCTGGGGCAGAGGTGGTACCCTGAGTCCTGGCATGGTGCAGCATCCCTGGGGCAGAGGTGGTACCCTGAGTCCTGGCATGGTGCAGCATCCCTGGGGCAGAGGTGGTACCCTGAGTCCTGGCATGGTGCAGCATCCCTGGGGCAGAGGTGGTACCCTGAGTCCTGGCATGGTGCAGCATCCCTGGGGCAGAGGTGGTACCCTGAGTCCTGGCATGGTGCAGCATCCCTGGGGCAGAGGTGGTACCCTGAGCCCTGGCATGGTGCAGCATCCCTGGGGCAGAGGTGGTACCCTGAGCCCTGGAATGGTGCAGCATCCCTGGGGCAGAGGTGGTACCCTGAGCCCTGGAATGGTGCAGCGTCCCTGGGGCAGAGGTGGTACCCTGAGCCCTGGAATGGTGCAGCGTCCCTGGGGCAGAGCCATCCCTCTGAACTCCAGCCCAGACTGCAGTGGGTTGCCTTGCACATGTAGGGTCCCTGCTGCCTTTTTGCTCACCTGGAGCAGCCTCCTCCTTTCCCATTTCCCCTTTCTCCTGGAAACAAAACCAGCCTTTATTGTGGCAAGTCCTCTGTTGGGGCCTGCAGCTCCCCTGGAAGCACCCCATGAAGCAGGCACGGCCCTTGCCTACCCCACACTGCCTGCACCTCTCTCCACGTGCTGTCAGCCCTCGCCTCTCGCTCCTGTGGAAAGGAGCCCTTCTCCTGGCGATAATTACTGCAAAGTTCAGTGTCGAGAGACGGGGGGAGGGCTGTATTAAAATGCATGTGCACAGCTTGGGCCTCGCAGCAGATGTTGGCATAATTAGAGAGGAAAAAATTATGAAATTAATTTGTGGTTCAATGTAAATTTTGGCGTTGGGGGGAAAGCGCGGTCCCCCTCGCCCCCCGCGCGCTGCCGCCGGCACACGCTTCCTCACCGGCTGCCATTGGGACCCTGCTGTGGAGGGTCTGGGGGAGCACTGAGCCCGGTGAGGGCGACAAGGTGATGGGTGATACCCACCCTTAAAGGTGCTGGTGGTTAGCGGTGCTGCCTCCTGACTCCATCGCGTTGGGGCATAGAGATGTGGGCCAACAGCCCAGGGAGGTGGGACCCCAGAACAAGGAGATGGGACACCATTCCAGGCGGTGGAAAACAAGCCAAGGAAGATGAGCACCAGCCCAGAGAGATGGAAAACCAGCCCAGGGAGGTGGATCACCAGTTCCTGTAAATGAGGATGCTAAAAGAGGAGATTTGGGGAGAAAAGTCAAAAAGTGAAGTCCAGCAATGGACATGGGTTGGTATTTCTGTTGTATTCCCACAAATACACATGTGCTGATGTGCTGACACTGGTAAGCTCCGTGTTCCAACCAGCCTGGGGGGCCCTGCCCCTTAAGGGGGACAGAGTTCATCCATGCAAGGACTACCCTTGTACATGTGTTGGTGGCATTCCCAGGCTGCACTAGAGCAACACCTCAGGAGCAGCCAGACAAAGCTTTGCTTTCCCCCCTTGGCTTTTCCCACCTCCTGTTCTTTGGGAGCTGGAGAGGAATTAATATCTGCCAGCTCCCCCCTTCCAGCCCCAGCCCCTGGGGAGGGGGCACAGGCTCAGGTTAATGTTCCCATTGATCGGCAGCATCCTCCGGTTATGGTTGCTCTGTGCCGCGATGCACCATGGCCTATTTTGCCATTGCCAGCGTGTGATGGATGGCCTGTGTCTGGGTGAGCATGATCCCACCACCACCACAGGGAAATCAGGGTCAGCCCTGGGGTCTGTGCTCAGCTGGGGCAATGTGGGGAGATGGGGGCTTTGTGCTGGACCTTGCATCCCATCACTGGTTGTTTGCATCGGGGGTGTCCCTGAATTAGTGCTTTGGATGGAGCTGCAGGAGGCTGCTCCTCAAGGTGCAGATGAATTCAGGGGAGCTGCTGCCCAACCGAGAACCCCCAAAAGCTGAATGTGTCCCCAAAGCATGGCCCCAAATGCTGGAGCAGAGAGCAAGAGCAAGCCACAGCCCCAAGCATGAGCACTTGCACCCTCCTGCCCCCTCCAGCTCCATGGTGCTGGCTCTCCTGTGCAGCTGAAACCACTGTGGCCCTAGAGAGGGATGCAGGCAGTCTCTGTGGATGCTAGACCCTGACTGTGGCCACCATATCCCTTCCTATTCCTCATCTGCTTCGCTAGGGTTGGCCCTGTGTCCTGGGAATCATTCCCATGTCCCGGTTAATCAGTGTAATGAGTGGAGATGCATCACTGCAACTTAACCAAGCTACACTGCTGGTGTTGGCAGGCTGGGCACAGTGGGGATGAACAAAGGGGGGCTCTCCATGGCCCCCATACTGGGAGTACTGGGATCCTTTGGGCATCACTGGTGGGGAACGAGGGATGAGGAGAGCGCAGCAGCGACCCCCTGCATCCCCTCGTCCTTCTCCCCAGCACTGAGCAGAGCGGGCTCAACAACCAGGCACCGACACCACGGGCACAGGCTCATCCCGTCGCCCGTGTGCTCCTAGTGCGGCTCCATCTGGCTCCATCTGCTTCCACCCGGTCTCGGCTGGACCAAATGTGGGTCGAGGCGAGCGTGGGTGACACACCGTGGTGCGGCCGGAGAGCAGCTGATCCCCCCGGGCTGCGCCGGGATTAACAAGCTGCCGCCGAGCTGGCGCGGGGATCGTCTCCTGCGAAAGGTTCCCTTGCAGGGGATTACGGATAATGCATCTGGAGCCGCACTCGCTCATCCAGGTCTGTGATTTATCTCAAAATCAAATTCTGGTAATCTCCCCTGCCATCTGGCCTCCGCGGACACGGGGATATAGAGATCCATCCCCGCCGAGCATCGTCCCTGACCCACCATGGGGAGGGCAGAGTGGGCTGTGGGGCTCCCTGAGGGCAGAAGGTACCCCAAGGAGCCTTTTTGGGTGCATATGTGCCAGGATGCGAGCAGGACGCAGAGAGCTCAGCCCCTTGCAGGGATGCTCCGTGTCCCTGTGTCCCCACGCATCCATAGGTGCCAGGATGCAGGCAGGACCAGCGAGCTCAGCCCCTTAAGGAACACAGGCAGTAGGGAGGTGATGGGGAGGAGGAAGTGACCCCTGCGCTGCCCAGGGGACATGCCGGAGGCAGGGATGCCCCAGCCCCAGCGGGGAAGGCAGAAGGAGGCACGATGCATCCTTTCCCTTGGCAGGGAGGCTGGAGGGTGGCCCGGGGGGGCCGGGTCCCCCTGCGCTCCCCTCCCCGCCCTTCATTCCCAGCTCATTAAGGCTCTCCCATTATTCTGACATTTGTGCGCGTCACGTACCGGGAAGAAGTAATTTACTTAGAAGAAATTAAAAGTTCATTTTAATTGAGCGCACACTGCAGTATGCAAATGCGGGGCGCATTATGTACACTGATGCAGAGACAAAGGCTGTAATCAACTGTTAACCCTCTGCAAGCCAGCCCCACGCCTCGAGGCAGCACTCGCACAGCTCCGGCCATGCCAGAGACCCCATCCCCACATGTGGGGTGTCCCCCAGCCGTGTGGCTCCATGACCTGGTGGCATGTGTAGGTGCAGGATAAACCCCTTGTGCATCTCTGTATGCCAGCTCGGATGCAGGAGCCAGAACGGGATGCCAGCGATGGATGCTGTTCCCCAAATCGCTGTGATGGCTCCAAGCCAGTGAGACAGGGTGCATGGTTGGGGCAGGGACTCTCTAAGGATGACTAAGCCTTTTTGGGGAGCCCAGATGAGATGCGGATGGAGATTCAAAGCCCAAGTGAGTTGGGGATGTATGTCCAAAGGCCAAAATATGGCTTGTGGCTTTGGATTTGAGGGTGGTTGCAGATGTGATGAGCCCACAATATTTGCAGCATCCTGTTGCCCAGGAGTTCCTCAGTTGCTTTTTATTTTTCTTTTAGGCTTTTCTCCCTTTTATTTTTACTTTTTTTTTTTTTTACTACCTGTCAGACCTGAGATTTTTTAATAGCAGTGCAAATAGAACTGGTTCACAGATGTGAGATGACAGCCCGCTGCAGGAGACAGACAAATTACCTCCATCCTCGCCTCAAGATGCCCACAGACTCCCAAACAAAGAGAGATGGTGGGAAGGGTTCGATGTGTAGAGAGTTGTCAGTGCTCAGCAGGCTGCTCACATTACTCCATGGGTGCTTTGGGGGTGTGCATCATGTCTGTGGGCATCCCATCCACACCAATGCCATTGCAAAAGGCCTGTTGGGGGTGGCATATGTGAACATCCAACATTGTATTATGGGTGGGTGATGCCAAAAAGCAAGGGGGGGGGGGGGACACGGACACAGAGCTGTTCCCTTGGAGGTGGCACACTGAGGGGGTCCAGATGCTCTTGGCATGGACCCAGACACCCGTTTGCAGGAGGGGTGATGCTGTCGGGCATCCCTGCCCCTGGCACCCTTTGCCAAGGGTGTGAGGGACAGACCCAGGGTGGACCCTGACACCTTGGGGTATGGGTGATGATGGCACTTTTGACCCCAGAGCCGCATGGGAGGGCTGCACCTTGGACCTGGTACCTCCGCCTTGGCCACCCTTTGCCTACCTGGTGCTCCCAGCAGGAAAGGCAACCAGGGTGGTCTCGTTGGAGGGAGGATTTAATTGCTGCCGTTGTAACCTTTGCATCCCATCCCATGTGCCGGCTGAGCGCCCGGCTCCACAGCTCCAGATGGCACCCGGGAAAGAGTTAAGTCCGCTGTGATCAACAGCAAGAAGCAAGTGGTAAACAGTTTTTCTCTCCCTCTACTAAATTAATATGCAAATTCCCCCTCCCCAACTCTCTCCTCTCCCCCCCCCCCCCCCCCCTTGCTTCGAAATTAGCGAGGTAGAATGCTTGGGCTAATTATGCATTCAAACGAGCAGGCTTCGTTAATGTGGCACTAAGAGGAGCCTGAAAATGATTGTGAGACGATGAAATTGAAATTGGAGCACGGCACTTCTAATGCATCTGGAGTCACTCTTGCATGCCCCAGCAGATGTAACCTGGCAGTGACCGGCAGCACCGATCACCCTGTCTGTGCCCGGGCACCCACAGCACCCACAGCACCTTCCTCCTGCTTCTTGCCTCCTGCTCTGAAACCAACTGGTTATAAGGTTTCCCAGCCACATTCCCAACCCAAGGATGGAGCTGAGTACTGTGTACCCAGAGCTCCCAGCCTGGGGACCTCGGTGGGCTCATGCAGGTCCTGGCTGGAGATGCCACTGTAATCCTCCATCCTCCCTTGGTCTGTAGCATTCTCCTCCCCAGGTTGGATCCTGGCCCCTGAGGCAGCCATCCAGGCCTCAGTGTGTTTGGTAAAGCTCCATGTGTACTGGTGTTTGAATGGATAAACCTCCTCCTTTGCCTGGACATGCTCTTGGCAGTGTTGAAACCCAGTGGCTACAGAGGCGTTGTAGTGGGGTTCCCATCCTTGTCACCACATCCCAGCAGGTCGGCAGGTTGGGTGCATGGCAGTTGTTGGTGCATCGAGCAAGTACCAGACTGGTGGCACATCCACATCTACCGCGTTGCACAGCCCAAATCATGAACTCCCATCCTAGGACTGTCCCATGACAGGGCCGGTAGGCACAGCAGCACCAGGGACCAGGTAGGGGTGTCTCCATTCAGCATCCTTCTCCCATGGGGCTGGGGATCTGCAGAGGCAAAAGCAGGACACAAGTCTGAGGGTGACAAGACAAGTCAGGGAGATGTTTTGTGCTGGGGATAAGCAGCTGTGGGCTGCAACAAACACGTGGGATGATGAGGGATTTATGGGTATCACCAGCTCAGGATGCCACCATCCTCAATCTCCCCTGGGCTAACTGCTCACTGCTGTCTGCACAGGCTTGGGTTCAGCCACACTAAGCCCAGTTTCTCATGAGACCAAGCAGCAGCCTTGACCCAGCAGCTGCAGTGGGACCAGACCCCCCCCAGCAGGCAGCAGAGACGGATCTTGGTGTTAAATATTCATCAGAGGTGTGGATTTTACTGGAATCATGCATTAAGCACACTTTGCAGCGTGGTCCCAGTAGCTGTGGCATGCTATGGTGGGCGGAAGGTGGTGAGGAAGGAAGACGGATGCTCTGGAGGAGGCTGCAGAGCCATAAGCCAGCTGCACTGTTAGTAATCAGTGAGGATCTACAGACTTCAGGCACTCAACAACTAGGAATAAATAGAAGAAATAACTAGACAAGGAGATGAATAGTCCCCCACAAAGGAGGGGAAGGAAGCAGGGATGCAGACCCTGGATGAGATGGTCCCTTGGAGTGGGGTGGGTGTGCTATGGTACAGTTTGGTCCAGAAGGATGCTGAGCACCCTGGAGGGATGTTGAGCATCCCAAAGGGATGCTGGGCACCCTGTAGTGATGTCAAGCACCCCAGAGGGATGCTGAGCGCTCCCGAGGTCACACCTTCACAGAGGAGGCCATTAGGCTCAGAGCAAGCAGCCTTCCCCATGGTGTGCATGGGCAAGGGCTGGGTGAGAGCAGCCCATGGGCTCTGCTCCACAGCGTGCCCCAGGGCTGGGGCTGGCTTGTAGAGGGGGTTGTTTTCCCCCTCTCTCTGGTAATTTTTCCCTCTGACTATGATGCATAGCGGTGCTAATTCGGCACGTTGCCATTAATTCCAGCACAGCTGCTGCTCTCTCCCTCAAGGCATTTCGCTAATACTCAGCTTCAGAGCCTCTCAGCAAATTAACATCATTTGTTCTGCAGAACATGTTTTATTTCTACACTACATGCATAGCTTATTACTCCACCAGAAATTTGGGGTGTGCAGGAGGCAGTGCCAGCAGGCATGGCCCTCCAGAGCAAGCCCTGCTCCCCACCTTGCCATGCTTGTCCCCAGGCAGGAGCAGGGACATCGTGGCACAATCCCCCATGTGCCCCCTTGCACTGCCATGGCTGACCTGAGCTGGAGCTGCAGGTATTTCCTCCCAGTACCAGGATGCTCCAGTGCTGTCAGTGCAGCCCAGGCTGGTGATGTGATGTGGGATGGTGGCAATGTGCTGGATCAGTCGCTGGCTGGCATCTCCCGAATCCCCTTGGCTTGACACAACACCCTGGTGCAGAGGGATGTTCCCATGTTTATGGACAGTGGTGACAAGAGGTCCAAGGGGGGCAGCACTGCAGCATCAGGCACTCAGCACCTAGAGCAGGGAGCCCCAGAGGTGGCTGTGGCAGAGATGTGTTCCCCCATTCCCAGCCAGCACAGCAAACCTGTAGCCCAGCATCCTCCTTCCGCCCCCATGGCCACCCTGTGCCCACCCTTCCCTCCTTGGGTTATCAATCAGATCCTGGAGCTGTGGTGTCACAAGCTGTGCAGGGTGTCCTGAGCTGGGCAGGGTGTCCTGCCCACCACCAGACAAACCACACCACCCGCTGGTGATAATTTCAGGTCTTCCGCTTTGATTAAGGTTATTTAAGCTTTTTACCGAAACATAAAACCTGATTGTTTGCATAAACAACCTAATTGGATTATAGTGCACAGCATCGCTAATGCTGTGGGCTGGCTGGGTGCCGGCAGCAGCGCCAGGGCCGCACTGGCAAAGAGGGCCTCCACCTCTGCCCTTCCTGGTGTGGTTTTGGCAAGGGGGGGGTGAGACACCTCAGTGCCCCATGTTGGGGTGTGCGTCCACTCACCACCCCTCTCAGCCATCCACGGACCCTGCCTTGGGGTGGGTGATGGCCTTGAGGGCACACCAGCATCCCCAGCACATGGCTCTGCGTGTGCCCTTGGCAATGTAAGGAGAGAGGGGATGAAGCCCCTGCTCCGGCACTGCCTGCGGGAGGAGGAAGAGGAAGGAGGAGCAGCGGAAAGGTGCTGAGCGGGAAGCATGGGCCGGGACCCCGGCGGGGATGGCTTTGCAGGAATGCTGCCTGCACAGCGTTTCCATGGCTGGGAGCTGCAGAAGGCTTTCATGGCAAAAGGCGGAGAGGCTCCATGAATATTTCATTAGGAAAGCAATGTGGTGTGCTGCAGAGAACATCTGGCTGGAGTCCCTGGAGACCCCTGCCTTGTGCAGGAAGCAGGAACTGTGAAATACGGAGGAAAACGGGGGAGAGCGGGAGATGGGGGGAGCGTTCTGTAACACGGAGAGCATTCCTGCCCCAGCCCTGCAATGGGAAGTATGGGGCAGGCAAAGGGCTTTGTGGTCCCATGAATAGCGGCCCCAGGAGGTTTGAATGAGGTGGAGGGGCTGCGGTGGTGCCATTCAGCTGCTGGAGGCACCT
The DNA here is from genome assembly GCF_033815535.1 of Pezoporus flaviventris. Lineage (NCBI taxonomy): Eukaryota > Metazoa > Chordata > Aves > Psittaciformes > Psittacidae > Pezoporus > Pezoporus flaviventris. The sequence goes on along the minus strand of NW_026892653.1, from coordinate 413,768 downwards.
TTTCCAATCCTTCTCCATGGGATGCTTGTGGACCAGGCTGCAGCATGGTCTGTCCCTCACAAGCAGGGTGCTGTGTTTAATCCCAGTATCTGATGCAGGAATGGGAAGAGCTGCTCCTCCAGCTTGGATTCATGATGCATGGGCTGGCTGTGAGAGCCAGGCATGGACCAGTCTGTCTAGTGATGCTTGAGCATGGGACAGGATGTGATGGGACAGGCCAGCTCCTCTTGCCTTACTGCACACCACTCCCAGGAAGATGCTGATGCCCTCAAAGTTGGATGCTGGGACCCCTGCCATGGCAGGCAATGGGTGCTGGGGTCAGGTACCCTGAGGGAGGTTTGTCCTCATGGTGCTGGTGCAGCGAGGACATCCCTGGGCACAAGAGTGCTGCTTGGGAACAGGCCGGGTCCTTCAGTGGTGCAGAGCAGCAGGGAAGAGCTGGGTGATGCTGGGGCTCAGCATTGCCAACATCTCTCTTTCCCTGAGTTCAGTGCCAGCTCCTTCCCCCGGTGCCAGCCAGGTTTGATGTCTGGAGTCCTGGCCAGAGTCCCTTGCCTTCACATGGGTTCCAGCAGAGCTGTGAAGCCACAGTGCTCCCGGCACACTGGTGTCCACCGCTGGCTCCAGCGCTGCTCCTGCACTGACCTGGACCAGCACACGGCCGCACCAGTGCTGCTGGACTGAAGCTCTGCCCTGCACCCCTCATCCCCATCCCCAAGGCTCCCAACACGCACCCGCACCCCCAACAACCCGCTGCCATGTGCCCTGTATTGTGCGGCTCATGGCCACAGGACCATGAGCTTCCCGGTGCCCCGCACCTCCTCTTCCTCCCCACCATGGTGTTGGGTGCGGAGGGCTCTTTGTCCACCCTCCCTTTCTCCCTTCTCTCCCAGCCACCCCTTGCCCCAGGCTCGGCTCTGTGGCAGCCCTGGTGTGGGAGCAGGGGATGGATCCCATGTGCCAGCCCTGCCATCAGCAGGACTCTGGCTCACGCCGCCCCTGCCTGTGCCCGGCACAGCTCCCGGCACCGCCGCCGCCGGCAGACAAAGCCCAACCAGACAAAGCTGCGACCTCCCTCGCGGCCCCTGCGTGTGCGGCCAGGCGACGGCAAATCCCCCCTTGCAGCCGTTATCCGAGCCCAGCCGGCATCCAGAGCCCGTCCCTGCCCATGGCAGGCAGCGGGTGCAGGCAGCCGAGGGCAGGCCACAGGCAGGAGCGCGGTGGGACGGCCGCAGAGGCCGCAGGCAGCCTGCACCGGGCTGAGCCAGCCGGGATGCGCAGCCCCGGCAGCGGACACATGCACGCACACGCAGCCTTTAGAACGAAGGCAAATACCTCTCTCCGCTCTGGCTCCACCGTCTGCCACCCGTCCTGCCTTGGCCATGCCGTGCCGCTGCCACGCTGCCTGTCCTCCATGTGTCTCGCGCCAGGACGGGCTGCCAGACCCTCCTCTCTTCGCCGTAGCGGGTTTTGGCCCCTCGCTGCCTGCTGGCGCCTTGGCAGCGGCAGCCTCGCCGCTCCCGCGATGGCATGTGTCCATTAGTTGTTTTTTTTCCTCTCTCCCTCTCACAATCCGTCCTCCCCAGCCTTCTCCGCCGGTGCCTCCGGAGCCGCTCACGGTGCCAGCTCGCAGGGAAATTGGCAGCGAGCGCGGCGCAGGGATCCTCCCGCAGCTGACGGAGCCCCACCAGGCACAGGCAGCCCTTCTGCCAGCCACCAGCCTTGGCACGGGGGGCCGGGGGGCTGCTGGCGCTTGGCAGCCCTTCCCCGGCACTGCGCGCCCCAGCCACCACCGTGGCTCTGCTGCCAAAAGCCAAACAAGGGGGAGGAAAAGGGGAAAACGGCAGGGGAATGAGCTGGCTTCGCCGTGCCCGGTGGCGGGGAACCTGCCAGGGGCTCGCTGCGGGCAGCTGGGTGACGTCCTCGTCCCGCAGTGAGGGCTCGGGAGCCTGGACACTGTGCTGGCATCGCATGGAGAGGCTCAGCTCTGTCCGTGTCCGCTCGTGCCCCCATCCCAGACAGGAGAGCCCATGCCAGGGATGGCAAGCGCCGATGCAGATCGGCTCAGGGATGCTGCGTGGCAAGCACGGCTCTGGCAGACACACCTCTTACCCAGCATCCGTCTGATGCGTAGGGAGGCCCGGGAAATTGGGAAGGGGAGAGCGGAGGAGGGACTTCTGGCGATGGGTGGGTGGTTTTGGGGTGCCCCCCGGCCGTTTGTCACTGTACGGCCGTGCACTCAGCCTTGTGCGACACAGCGTGCCCACCCCATGCCAAAACCCTGGCCCCAGTGGTGCAGTCATGCCATGGCTCCATCCTGGCCAGCCATTGGCATTGCAGCCATTCCTGCCTTTCCTGCTTTTCTTCCCCAGATTCCTGGTCTTGGTGATTTTCTGAAGGAAGAAGCTGGAATGTGGCTTGAGCACCCATTGTAGTGCAGGGTCTCCCAGCACTGATGCCGTAGGAGGGTCCCCAAGGCCAAGGAACACTGGTGGGGACAGCCAGGCATGAGGCAGGAGCAGGCTGCCAACCCAGCACCCGGCTCAGCTTCACCCAAAGTAAGTCATATAGACCTACTGAGAGCTGCAGGGGTGCTGGGACTGCTCCACTGCCCTCTCCCCAGCCCCATGGCACATCCCCATGGCACGGCCTGGTGGGGCAGAGCACCGGGAGCACCAGTCAAGGAGCCATCGCGCAGAGACCTGCCTGCCATCACCGTTTAACAGGTTTACCCACTAATCAGGGATACCTTTAATGGGGTTGGCAGAAAACACCAGAAGCCTTGCATGGGGCAGGATGGGGCTGTGCATGGGTCACACTGGCCTCATCCTAGACTCCAGCCATGCTCTGGCTACGCAATGGAACTTCCCATCCTGAAAGCAGGGATGCAGCAGCTCCTGGGATGGTGCTGACAATCTGCACCATAGGAAGAGCCTGGAGTGCCCCTCTGCCCGTGCTCCCGTGGCCCGGCCTGCCTGTGTCACACGTGTGCCTGCCATTTCCTCAAATAAGCAGCTAATCTCCATCAATCATAATTTTGTGCAATTATCATAATAGGGCCATTTTGCACTTATCCTCGCCACGTGACGCAGGAGGCACTTACAGCTCTACTTCACGCCGAGTGTCTCCGAGCTGCTCCCATCCTCGGGGAGTCCCGAAGGCAATTGCATCCCCTGCAAGCCCCCAAGGACAGATTTGTCCCTTGCTACTGCAGTGTGGGCAGTGGCTCCAGCAGCAGATGCTCATGCGGGCAGGATGCAGGCATAGGGGGCAGTAGCAGGACCCTGTCCCCTTGATTGTGCCCTCTAACCACTGCAGCAGCAGCACAGGGGTTAAACCACGAAACGGGGACAGTTAATCCGGTTTCTCCCACCATATGGAACTAGCAATCTCCCAGTTGTGCTGATGCCATGCGTGTGGTGGGGGGCATGGCCAGCAGCCCCAGCTCTGACCCCCCAACAGCCAAGGGGGAGCAGATTAGGGGGGCTGGGAGGCCCAAGGGCTGTGGTTGAGAGATTAAGTACTGGCAGATGGATGGAGATCAAATGTTTCACTCCACCTTGTTTACTATTCCCTCTTTAGCAGCAGTCAGGGACCCTGGCACAGGATCTGGTTCTGTCCCCTCTTGGGTTGGGTCAGGACAAGGCTGGCGACATGGTACCCACGTCCATGGGGTGTCCCAGCGGGGATGGATGGGATCTTCTCTCGCTGCTCTCCATCCTCACCCCAAGCAGTGCCATGGAAGCAGCTCCTGGTATCCCCATCCCATCCTACCACAGAACAGGGACTTGTAGCAAACACCAGTCATGGTGCTCACCCCGAGCATCAAGCTCCCCATAACCCAGTGGTGTTTGTGGTGTTTACACCACAGTAGTAATTACTTTCTTCTTCTTTTTTTTCTTTTTAACAAACGCGGATGTTGCCAGAAGTAAACTGTAATGTAATAAAAGCTTTCTGCTGGATCCATAATTAATCAGTGAGCTGTGTAAGGCAGGGGGGAGCAAGCAGAAAACCCTCCTGCTGGCATCATCTGTGGGGCTCGTCCCTAGCTGGGAGGGAGGCAGGAAGCTGCGGTGGCAGCCTGGGGACAGCCCAGTGTCCTGGGGACCACTGTAGCATCCCCATGAGCCCAGCGGAGTCCATGGACAGGCAAGACTGCAGTGTACCCAGCTCTGTTTTTGTGGTGTCCAGCAGCCGCAGGCACTGTGTGTTTTGCTCCCAGCTGTGATGGCACATCTGGACTGACCCCTCTGTGATGCAGCGTCCCCACCACCCTGGTATGGAGAGCAGGGCTGGGCACTGAGCAGCCACAAACCTGCTGCATAAACCATAACCTGCTTCACCAGCACCTGGCCGTGCTTGGCACTGCCAGAGCAGCTCCCTCCCTTCCATCCCCCGGGATGGATGGCGGTGGCCGGGTGCTGCTTGCAGCCAGGGCTGAGCATCATCTCCGGGGACGTGGCTGACTCCAGATGGCCACTGGGCACCAGGTGCCGGCGCGGCAGAGGGTGGCTCGGGGTGGACATCTGCTGTTCACACAGCCAGCTGGCCTGGCAGCCTGCATGGCCAAGGGGGAGCAGGGCCCGTCACCCCCCCCTTCGGGCTGGGTCCCTGCACAGCCTGGAGGAGCTGTAGGCACAGAGGAGCATCCTGCTTGGTGCATGCACCGGTGGCTGTCACAGCCCTGTTGCCCCCATCCTGTGCACCCTGTCCCCACCAGCGCCTGGACCACGGCAGGGATGATGTCCCTGTATGCAGCATCCCCCAGATGGGGTTAATCCCTGCAGCCTGCAGGGACAGGGGATGCCGGTGGCAGGTGGTAAGAGCAAAAAGGAGAATGGAAAGAGGCGGTGGCAGGGCTGGGGCGGGTGGTGGTGGAGCCAGGCACATCTGCGCTGCAGCACATGGGCACAGAGTGAGCTGCGAGATGGGTGCTCGCTGATGTCAGGGGCTGGCCCAGAGCTCCTGGGTGTGCTGGGTCCCTCTTGCAGCAGCTCTGAATGGAGAAGCTGTGCAACGGGGAAGCACGGAAGAGGAGAGAGCCATGCAACAGGGAGGGAGATGAGCAGTGGGGAGCCATGCAATAGCCATACAATGGGGAGGGAGCTGTACAACAATCGTGCAATGGGGAACTGAGCAGTGGCTATGGTGCTGTGCAACACAGAATGAGCCACGCAGTGGGAAGCAGCGTCACGGGGATGGGGCTGTGCAACAGCAAAGTAGCCTTGGGCAGCCATGCAATGGGGAAGGTAGCTGTGCAACAGGGAGCCATGCATTGGGAAGAGGGAAATGGGGAGCTGTGCATTGGGAGGATGTGTGATGGGAGGGAGCTGAGGAATGGCGATGCAATGGAGAGCCAGGACAGAAAGCTGCTGCAGGGCCTATTCTCCACCCGGTGAGCTCTGCACCAGTGACACCGGCATTGCTCTCGCTCCTTGCTTTCCCACCTAGAAGAGCAATTGTGTGCAACCCCTGCAGCACCCGCTCCCAGTCATCCTGCAGCACAGCACACACAGCATGAGTGTACGGCTGAGCCGCATCCGAGCACAGCACGGGATGTCCCTGCAGCCAGGATGGGGGGACTGGGATGCAGCTGGGATGGGAACGGAACACGGTGCTACCGGGGAGGTCCAAATGAGCTGCAGTGTGACACCATGGTGAGCCCAGGATGTCTCTGTCCCACAATGTCTCTGTTCCACAATGTCCCTGTCTCACAATGTCCATGTCCCACAGTGTCTCTGTTCCAGTGTCTCTGTCCCACACTGTCTCTGTCCCACAATGTCTCAGTCCCACAGTGTCTCTGTCCCACACTGTCTCTGTCCCACAATGTCTCTGTCCCAGTGTCTCTGTCCCACACTGTCTCTGTCCCACAGTGTCTCTGTCCCACACTGTCTCTGTCCCACAACGTCTCTGTCCCACACTGTCTGTGTCCCAGAGTGTCTCTGTCCCACAGTGTCTCTGTCCCACAATGTCTCTGTCCCACAACGTCTCTGTCCCACAATGTCCGTGTCCCAGAACGTCTCTGTCCCACAACGTCTCTGTCCCACAACGTCTCTGTCCCACACTGTCTCTGTCCCGCAGTGTCTCTTTCCCACACTGTCTGTGTCCCAGAGTGTCTCTGTCCCACACTGTCTCTGTCCCACACTGTCTCTGTCCCGCAGTGTCTCTTTCCCACACTGTCTGTGTCCCAGAGTGTCTCTGTCCCACAGTGTCTCTGTCCCACAGTGTCTCTGTCCCACAATGTCTCCGTCCCACACTGTCTGTGTCCCAGAGTGTCTCTGTCCCACACTGTCTCTGTCCCACACTGTCTCTGTCCCGCAGTGTCTCTTTCCCACACTGTCTGTGTCCCAGAGTGTCTCTGTCCCACAATGTCTCTTTCCCACACTGTCTCTGTCCCACACTGTCTCTGTCCCACAATGTCTCTGTCCCACAATGTCCGCGTCCCACAATGTCGCTGTCCCACAACGTCTCTGTCCCACAGTGTCTCTGTCCCACACTGTCTCTGTCCCACACTGTCTCTGTCCCACAATGTCTCTGTCCCACAATGTCTCTGTCCCACAATGTCCGCGTCCCACAACGTCTCTGTCCCACAATGTCTCTTTCCCACACTGTCTCTGTCCCACACTGTCTCTGTCCCACAATGTCTCTGTCCCACAATGTCCGCGTCCCACAACGTCTCTGTCCCACAATGTCTCTGTCCCACAGTGTCTCTGTCCCACACTGTCTCTGTCCCACAATGTCTCTGTCCCACAATGTCTCTGTCCCACAGTGTCTCTGTCCCACAATGTCTCTGTCCCACAGTGTCTCTGTCCCACACTGTCTCTGTCCCACACTGTCTCTGTCCCACACTGTCTCTGTCCCACAGCGTCTCTGTCCCACACTGTCTCTGTTCCAGTGTCTCTGTCCCACACTGTCTCTGTCCCACACTGTCTCTGTTCCAGTGTCTCTGTCCCACACTGTCTCTGTCCCACACTGTCTCTGTCCCACACTGTCTGTGTCCCAGTGTCTCTGTCCCACACTGTCTCTGTCCCAGTGTCTCTGTCCCACACTGTCTGTGTCCCACACTGTCTCTGTCCCAGTGTCTCTGTCCCACACTGTCTGTGTCCCACACTGTCTCTGTCCCACACTGTCTGTGTCCCACACTGTCTCTGTCCCACACTGTCTCTGTCCCACAATGTCTCTTTCCCACACTGTCTCTGTCCCACACTGTCTCTGTCCCACAATGTCTCTGTCCCACAATGTCCGCGTCCCACAACGTCTCTGTCCCACAATGTCTCTGTCCCACAGTGTCTCTGTCCCACACTGTCTCTGTCCCACAATGTCTCTGTCCCACAATGTCTCTGTCCCACAGTGTCTCTGTCCCACAATGTCTCTGTCCCACAGTGTCTCTGTCCCACACTGTCTCTGTCCCACACTGTCTCTGTCCCACACTGTCTCTGTCCCACAGCGTCTCTGTCCCACACTGTCTCTGTTCCAGTGTCTCTGTCCCACACTGTCTCTGTCCCACACTGTCTCTGTTCCAGTGTCTCTGTCCCACACTGTCTCTGTCCCACACTGTCTCTGTCCCACACTGTCTGTGTCCCAGTGTCTCTGTCCCACACTGTCTCTGTCCCAGTGTCTCTGTCCCACACTGTCTGTGTCCCACACTGTCTCTGTCCCAGTGTCTCTGTCCCACACTGTCTGTGTCCCACACTGTCTCTGTCCCACACTGTCTGTGTCCCACACTGTCTCTGTCCCACACTGTCTCTGTCCCACAATGTCTCCGTCCCACAATGTCTCTGTCCCACAATGTCTCCGTCCCACAATGTCTCTGTCCCACAGTGTCTCTGTCCCAGTGTCTCTTTCCCACACTGTCTCTGTCCCACACTGTCTGTGTCCCACACTGTCTCTGTCCCACACTGTCTCTGTCCCACAATGTCTCCGTCCCACAATGTCTCTGTCCCACAATGTCTCCGTCCCACAATGTCTCTGTCCCACAGTGTCTCTGTCCCAGTGTCTCTGTCCCACACTGTCTGTGTCCCACACTGTCTCTGTCCCACAATGTCTCCGTCCCACAATGTCTCTGTCCCACACTGTCTCTGTCCCACACTGTCTCTGTCCCAGTGTCTCTGTCCCGCAATGTCTCTGTCCCACAGTGTCTCTGTCCCACAACGTGTCTGTCCCACACTGTCTCTGTCCCACAAAGTCTCTGTCCCAGTGTCTCTGTCCCACAATGTCCGTGTCCCACAATGTCTCCGTCCCACAACGTCCCTGTCCCGCAGTGCCTGTGTCCCACCATGTCTGCCCCCCAGGAGGTCCCACAGATCCAGGCCATGGGCGCACCTTTCCCTCCGCGGTACCAAACTCATCGATCGCTCCTCTCGACCAGCCCCCCCTCCCCCCCGCCCGCGGTGTTCGTTTTGGGTCCAAATCTCCTTAAAACGGGTGAGGGGCAGAGCTTGGAAACGTTATTGCGCGGAACGCTGCGGCTGCCGGGCTTCGTTTCCGCCGGAGCGCGTTCGCGGCCGGACCGGTCCCCCGGTGCGTGGGGCCGCTGCCGCCAGGTGAGGCCCCGGCGGGGCTGCGGGAGGCGGCCCCGGGCCGCGGTGTCCGGGAGGGCCCGGGGCAGGGCGGAGCCGAGCCGCGCCGCTGCCTTTGGGCCCGGGTTCCCTCCCTGCGGGCCGCGCTGTCCCGCGGGGCCTGCGACGGGGGCGCGGCCGGAGGTGGTGGGTACTGGGGGGGGGCGGGGGCGGATGTCGCCTCCCGGTGCCTTCATTAGGCTCGAAGTGAACGGGAATAAACGAGTCCTCCCGTCCGGGTGTGCAGGAGCGGGGCGTGGGGCGAGCAGCCGGGCTTGGTCTCGGTCTCTCCCTCCCGGTGTGTGCGGAGCCTGGTCTCCGGCACGGTGCTGCCGGTCTGTGCGGGTCAGGAATCACGGGAGAGGGGATTCCTCACGTCTGGAACTGTGAGGGGGGGGGAGCCGGAGGGGGGCAGCTCGGTCGGGGATGGAAGGAGGGTGGAGGGGGTCCTCGGTGAGGGATGAGGTGTGGGAGCCTCGCGGCTCCCATCTCCACTGCGCTTCCCGGTGGCGTTATGGTGCTGGGAGCTGGTGTGAGCGCCTCGGCTTGCTTCTTTAGCCGTGGGAGGGTGGGGGATTGAGCCTTCTCTTTGAAGACTTGTCTGTGCTGCCAGCACCTTCTGCCCAAGGGTCCTCTGACAAGCCTCGTACTCAGGGGTGCTCTGGCAGTTTGTGCTGACGGTTATCCCCGAGCAGCAGGCAGGGTCGTGCGAACAGCCCCTGGTGCTGCCCTTTTCTGGGTGTCTAATCTGCACACATGCAGTGCACAGTAGCTCCCTGAAGTCCATAAATGCGCAGGCCTGGCTGAAGGTGCCGCTGTTTATTGCTCCATTAAATCTGGACTGGTGCTGTGGGGAAAGGGGGATGATGTGATTTTTGGAAGGCGCTGTTCTGAAGCAGCAGCTAACACCTGCTCTGGAGCCATATGGGGAGCAGGGAGTACGCCAAGTGCACTTAGCCATGCTGGCCCGGAGCATGGCGTGATCCTGGCAAGCGATTGCTTCCAATTAATGCCCCTCTTAATGCTTGGGACATTAACATCTCACCAGTGGGCTGGCCTTGGGCAAGGGTTGGAGGAGGTGGTTCGGTTTAGGTTATGTATGGTGTTAGCTCTTCATGTTTTAGTCTCTACAGAGAAATGGAAAGATGTCATGTAAGCTTTGTCGTGACCTGCTTTGTTTTTTTCCATCCTGGTGGTGTATGTCATGAGTTCACATGGTTACCACGCTCCAGGTTTAAAACCTCTCTGTCCCCACAGATGTTTCCGCATGAAATAACAAGTTTTTCTTGCAGAAGCAGAAATTGAGGTCGATATGCAAAAGAAAATACATGCAAAGCCAGCGTCTGGCTGGAGAAATGCTCTGAATCATAGAATCAGACAGGTTGGAAAAGACCTTTAAGACCATCAAGTCCAACCATTACCCCAGGACAAGGTGGATGGGAGAGCCTGTGGGGCTTGCAACTACCTCTGTGCAGGAAAAAACAATTGCTGCTGTGTGTGGAGCCTGAGCTGGGTTAAGCCTTGTTCATCTCTTCCCTGCGTAGCTGCCAGTTGTCTATATCCTTTTGGTTCAGCTCCTCCCCATGGTGGGAAGCTGAGCTAGGAGGCTGTTGGAGTTGAGCTGCTCCACTGATAGGCGCTTATAAAAAGTTCTGTAAAAAGAAATATCAAGTCATTTGTGCCAGTGTCAAGGAAGCATCACATATGCTCTTGCGGTGTGAAGTTGTCATCCTTTGACTGTCTCCTCTTGTCATAGCATCTCTCTGGGGATACTTCGGTGTTTAATAGCAGCCATTAGATAGGCTGTGCAGTAAATCTCTTCCTCTCCTGCCTCAGTCCTGTGCTTTCCTCACTGCTTGCCTGTTGGTGTTGATGGCAGCCTCTGTATGCAGAGGGTGATTGTTCTTGCTGAGCTTCCAGCCAGAGCTCCACGCTCTATGCAGAGGGGGTTGGGATTTTTCTGGGGCATCTCCTCAGTTCTCTTAATTTATCAGTTCTTCCTCTCGTCTTTGGTATACCGGTGGTCTCCCCTGCAAAGTGTTCTTCTGAGGCTCCTATCTGCCTGTTACATTCTTATGGGTTTTGTGCTCTGAGTTAGCTTTTTCCCTGATGTTGCTGTGAGATGATCCAGGTGGTGTCCCAATATGATGACATGAAACTTTCCCTTTGAAAGGAGAGGGATAACGAAAAGACAGTTAAAGCACAAACGGCTGGTACTTCTCACCAATTATCACAAAAGCTTTTTGTCTAGCTTCTCCCATGAGCAGATGGGTTGATGTCATTGTGCTGTCTAAGCACACAGAATGGGTGACGTTTGTGCCAGTCGATGATCTTCCTGTAAAGGCTTTACTGGTGCTGGTACTCCTCAGCATTCCACTTTGGAGATTTAAATGCCCCTGTGCATCATGTCACTGGTCTCTCTCCATCCAGGTTGGGGTGATGGTTGGGCTGGGCTCAGACCAAGCTCTGGCTGCCCGAGTGGAGCCTGGTGCTGTGGCTGAACTTGTCCTCATGCTGTTCCCAGCTCCAGGCACTGTTGGTACTTACACAAGTGCTGTACCAAGCCCTGAAGTCAGCGTGTGTGTGGCTGTGCTTTCCTGCTGCTGTTTGCAGGGAAAACCAGCTGCTCCTTGTGGACAGGGCTCCTGCTGCCTGTGCCTGATCGGGAGCTGTTAACTACTTGGTCTGTCACATAAGAAAGCTTCTGAGCTGAAGCAGTGTTTATGATGGATGACCTGTCAGGTGTGAGGCTTTGCATGCTTTCCTGTACTTAGATGTGCTATTGCTGGAAGGAAAGCTTGTGCAGGAAACAATCCTCCACTGGGCTAAACCTCAGAGGCTTGGATTTTTGCTGCTTAACTCAAACCACAGAGCAAGGCTGCAGTTAACCAGAGTGGTGGAAAATGCAAGCTGAGAGCTAGGTACCATTGTAGTTATTTAATTTCTTTAAATGCTGGTCCCACTGTGTTAGAATGGCACCTCAGGTAACCCCTACTTAGTGTCCTAGTATTACTGATCGATGAAAATTGTTTTATAATTGAAGTAAGGCTGCTTTTTAGGGACACGGAGGCTTCTCAGGGAAGGGACCCTTGTCTCCTGTTCCATCTGGGTAGGGCCTAGTGCACTGGGAATGCAGCAGTCTGAAGCATAAACATTAATAATACAGTGGGTATTATTCAAATGAAGGCTGCCACTTTTCCTTTGTTGGAATAACACCCTGGGTAATTGCTGCACATACTTATCTGTTCCTATAATTGCTTTCTGCAGAATCACTTCAAAACAGGCAGTGCTGGCAGGATGCTGGTCTCCCTGCTCTTCCCCTTTCGCTGCCTCATCCGGGACTTGCCCCGTTGCAGATGGGGGCTGCATGGGCAGAAGAGGTCTGGCTGTCCCCACAGGGGTCTGCAAACTGCACGGGCATCCTGCGGCAGTGACGTTACCCCTGTCTTCACTAGGGCTTTGGCTTTTGGTGATAAAACTGCCATCATTGACCAAAATGGTGAGCACACTTACAGGGACCTTCTCAGCCAGAGTCTGCGCTTGTCCCAGGAGATCTGTAGAGCTCTGGAGTGCTCCAACAGGGACTTGAAGGAAGAGAGGATCTCATTTTTGTGTCCCAATGATGCCTCGTATGTGGTTGCCCAGTGGGCTTCCTGGATAAGTGGGGGCATAGCAGTGCCCCTTTACAAGAAGCACCCTGCACGGGAACTGGAGTATGTGATTCAGGACTCACAAAGCGCTCTAGTCATCGCAGCAGAGGAGTATGTGGGGAAAATAGCCTCTAGTGCTGAGAAGCTAGGAGTCCCTGTTCTGCCACTTCTTAAGTCTCATAGCGATGGATCAGCAACTCATGCACCAGTGGAGGAGGGTCCCTTGACAGCCTGCTCCTCGTGGAAAGACAGAGGAGCCATGATCATCTACACTAGTGGGACAACAGGAAGACCAAAAGGCGTCCTCAGCACCCATGAGAACGTGCAAGCTGTGGTGAGTGCTACTTTCCCTCTGCAGAGCTTGTGGTACATTACAGAGATCTTGGCCTTCAGAGGTGTTTTGTTGGTTGGAAACCCCAGAGAACAACACATTTTAGCACAGCTGTATTTCTACACAAGGCTGTGGGGCTGTGTCTTGAAAGCCCTCAGCATGTTTTAAGGCGAACACAGAAAAGCGAGGACCTAAATCTTGTCCTTCTGCTGTTGCTGATCTGCAGCTGTAGCCGGGGCAGAGGGGCTCTCTCACTGCTTTCCTGGAAAGCACAAGGAGTAAGACCTGTTTTAAAAAGACTGCTTTCTTTGCAGTTTGCTTTTCTTCACTGTGACTAGGAAAGAATCTTTGCCCCTGTTTGGAATATATTAGCCCAGTAGAGTACCGTGTGAAATCTGTGCATTATTCAGCTATATATCCCCAAGGCAAAAAATCCATTAGCTCTCTGAGCCGAAAGGAATTAAAAGTTTGAATGAGCCTGCTGACTACCTCACCAGTTGGTTATCATTGCCTGCAACGGATAGACTCATGCCATTAGGGAAAAAAGGGCAGGGAATACAGCATGCCTTACAGATACCTCCCAAGAGCTTACGTTGTTCTGGGTGCTCAGATACTGCAGTGTCGGGAGTGGAATGAAAGCTTTGATGGATAGAGCCAGGGCTTGGCTATATTGGGCAAAGAATCTCTTCCCTTACAAATATGCTGATCATTTGGGAGGTGGCCTGAGCAGTCACCATCTTTTGTGCTGTCTTGCAGAAAGCCTAAAACCTGCTCCCTGCATGTGAATGACATGACTAAATTCCACTATTCAAATGCTTTATTATTTTTAGATGCCTGGAAATAAGCTTTCCAGTTGCTAATGCTGGGCTCTGAAAGCCATTGTTTACCCAGAATCCTGAAGTTTAACACTTTAGATTATCATCCCTTCATAGCAGAGTATTTTAGAATATATACTCTATGTAGTTTTAGTATATTGATAGACCAATATTTTGTGTACAAATGTGAAGCCTGCTTTGTTTATCAGACAGTGATTTTCTGCTCCTGTTGACTATGCCTTACAGGTGCTGAAAGCCCAGTGTCATTGGTGTCCAAATTATGTCAACACAGGTCTGAGAAAATGGGGGGGTGTTATTATTATTTCTGCCAACCCTGTAAGTGCAGCAGCAAGCTAGTAATTCTGTAGGCCCTGCTTAAAATCACTGTTGACTATTTCTGATCAATGAGGAAGGACTTTGATATACATGAAGACACGTACTGACAAGATGCAGAAGGTGTTCCTCTTGTATTTTACTGTTATGGTGGGAATTTTGCTCGTGCTGACTCTAAAGGAAAGATCTTTGTGCCCAGGCATCATTCCAGGGGGTCTGGGATTCCTGCTGCCAGCTGTGCCCAGGGGATGTGGGGCCTGGATACCTCGGGTTTTTCAAAGCAGTGAGGGTCTTTCCTCCTGCCCTAACACTGGGTTGTATGTTTTTTTCTGCAGACCACAGGGCTGGTTGAGAAATGGGAGTGGAGGAAGGAGGATGTTATTCTGCACGTGCTGCCTTTACATCATGTCCACGGGGTGATCAATAAGCTCCTCTGTCCTCTCTGGGTGGGAGCGACATGCATCATGTTACCCGAATTCAATGCACAGATGGTAAGCCTGGAGGGATGGCATGTTGTCTTTGAAATTCAGCAGCAAGACCCCATGCATTGTAATTAGAGCAACTTTGGAAATAAGTTCTTAAAGAATTCCAGCTTCTTTAGCCACTGGCTGCATGTGGGCCACAAACTGCCTGTAAAAAAAGTGGTTTTAGTTGCACACAGTCTGGGATAAACACGCTCTTCTGGAGGCTGCAACTTGTTTAAGTGTGACATACGTAATGATAATGCTACATTGCCCTTTCTCTGATGCTGAGGGTCTCTGACTGAAGGTGGGCCCTTCTACATACATGCCAAGAGTATCTGCACCTAGAATAAGGGTTGTTAATTCTCTAGTACCAGGAAAGGTGGAAATAACTGGATTTTTTTCTTTCTTGTTAGTGGTGTGCTGCTTGAAGATGTGCTGCTTGTTGGCATCTTTAGTAGCTTGTGTTTTTCCCTTCCAATCATTTGTCCTTGGTGTTTTGTATTATGTTACATGACAGAACATAGACTTTGCAGTTTATTGCAGTCCAGGTGAGAGAAGTGCATTTACTCATCACTTGCATGGAAACGTTGCTCTTTCTCTGCAGAAAGCAAGTGTTAGCGGATCTGTTGTTTTAGATTCAGTGGTATGAGGGAGAGTTTGCAAATTGAGAGCTTCTTACAGCCTTACAGGAAAGGTGGCAGGAGGGAAGCCTTACTTGAATGCAATAGAGACACACTTATAATGGTGTTTTCAAGCTGAGCCAGTCCCAGTGCTCTGCTTCTCAGCTTGCTGGCTGTGGTGGCAGGGAGCTGACCTAAAGAGAAGAATAAAAGGGACTAGAATCAGGGAAACCAACAGTAAGGTAGAACAGTTTCAACAGTTACCAGTCCCTGTGGTCCAGTCCTGCTCATCTACATCTTCCAGTGTCATGTGTTGTGTGGGAGACATTGAAGTCTGCAGTGTCACTGTTAAGAGAGCAATTAGCATTTTGGGTGCTGCTGCCACCTCATAGTGGAAATGAAATGTATGCTGTTGGCACAGAACTCCCTGGGAAGGGGAAAAGAGTCTGTCAGGCCTGTGCTTTGTAACTAAACGGGCTGCTTTACCTGTTTATATTTACCCATGTGCTGAGTGGCCTTGTCACACTGAAAGGACAAAGTACAAAGGTGTGGGTTGCACCCTGACTGTGCTGCTGGCGGATGAGGTTGAGTTTGGGCTCCTATGTGAGTGACTGCAGGACTGTGTGATTCTTCATTGCTTATTTCTGTTGCTTAGAGAAGCAACCACAGAAAATGCATGCTTCCTTTCTTGTTTCAAGATGGCCCTGACACCTCAACACCCACTTGCTGGCTGAGCACTGATCCTTCAGGGGAGAACAGCCCCATAACCCTGGAGGGGCAGCTCTGCAGTTGCATTTCCAGAGTAGATAGATAGGATGCTGCAGTAGAAAGAAGGCAGGAATGTCCCGTGGCAGCTGTAGCCAGTGTTCTCTCCTTGATGGTCACTGCCAGATTGTCTTTCCCCATCTTTAGTGTGTCACCGCAAAAGCTCCAGGTGCAGCAAGGGATGTGTGCCCCACCAAATCTGGAGCTTGGTGATGCTGGTGATGGTGCTGGTAGCCTGGAAGCAAATCCAAGCCCTCTGGAGGGCGCGTTTCTCCACATCCTGTGCCACCGGTGATTGATTGTCCCTTACACCCTTGTGTTTTTCTCTGCTCTCTCCCCGACATCTGCAAATCAATGAGCTGATATTGAAGGATGGGTTCAGGTGCCAGGGAGCGGGACAGCCTGCCTGCCTCCTCTGATCAAAGCTCTCTCCCGGACTTGACAACCAAGGGCAGGCGGGGACAGTGCTGGAGGCGTCTAGTTGACCCTGGAGGTTGAACTTGGGCAGGGAGGTCAGCATGGCAAGTGTGCCTGCCGCGGCGAGTGCTGTGCTGAGGGCTCTCAGGTGCACATGGGCTCTGAAGGATGTCATTTGCCTTTCTATTCCGCCCCCCCCCCCCCCCCTTATTCCCTTTATTTTTCCAAGGGCCTCCCCTGGGAGCTGAAAGTGGTTTGATCGACACTACAAAGAAAGCACATGAGGGTAAATAAGGCTTTCTTGTGGAGTTTAATGCAAGCTGCCTTTCAGTTCCAGTCTATTTTCACCAGCTGTTTACAAAATGCCCTTTGCTACTGAAATCAGCTTTCAGAAAAGCAGCGGAGTTTCGGTGGAGGATTTTTGCAGAAGGAGCCCGAGTCTTGCTGCGTGCTGCTTTTCTTTTCCCTTCGCTGCACCTTGAGAAAGCAGCCAATTATAGTGTGATATAAAGAAACTCGAATGGCAGCTAAAACACTTGACAGGCTGATCAAAACAAGGCTAGGAACTTACTCTCAACCTGCTGCAGACATATTTAGCCTTGAGTGATACTGGCAAAGGTTCAAGAGAAACCGCAGCAGCATGCCCAATGTGTGTTTGGTTTCTAATCACTAACACTTCATTATACAAAATAAATACTTTATTATTACAGTGTTTATTAAATTACATAATTTGCAGCGTGCCTTATAGTCATGGATGCAGACGCCGGTCTGTTTTCAGTGGTAATAATGTTCATTTTTTCCTTAGTTAAAGACATTTCGAGCCCCGGACCAAGCTTTGCTTGTTGCTCCCTGCAGTGCAGTGTTAGGAGGTGGCATCTTTCAGGCCCTTCCATCTGCTTTTGGTAGCTGTCCAAGGAAAGGTTAAAAATCAAGTCTGTGGAGTAACCCCTGTGTCCTGACCAACATCCACTTTCTTACTAAAACAGCATCTGATGTCTGCAGCTGCATGCAAGCTACTGGTGAGGCCACAAGGGCTCATTAAAGTGTATTGGGATGCCTCAAGCATGAAAGTTGCTGCATAAAATCAGGCTCTTTTTATTAAATGAGGACATCCATTACTTTGCACTAGCTACTGTACATGTTATAATTCACTTTATAGCACCATCTGTTAAGACTGTCTTGCTTAAGCTTTTCGTAGCATCATTTTATTGTAAGTTATTAAAAAATATGGCTGCATCTATTAATCATTTATTAATAAAGGGTTTATAAATGGGCCTTAATTTCCAGTGTTACAGTCTACTCGCATGTGACATGTTAATTCCTCTGGTGTGTGTACTCCTCAGGGTGCAGTGTGTCTTCCCAGGGAGCCCTTCCTCTGCTGCTGCCTGCAATCCTGCCTGGAGACAATGGGAGCAGCACCCAGCATTCCTGCCTGTCCTTCTGGTGCTTCGAAATGCTTGGGAATGCCAGTGCTGATTGGGGGGGGGGACACGACGGACATTTCAGCACTGTTGTGGGCATGTGGACTTGAAACAGGCATGAGAACAGCAGTGAGCCTGAAAGTGTGTTCCTCCCGGCAGCTGTGTGGGGCAGGGGTGGCTCTGATGTTTGGTTTGGGTGTTTTTTCTTCAAGAGTGAGAACTGAGAGGGCAGAAACTTCCTTCAGAGCCAGAGCAGGCTCTGCAGCATAAGTGTCCTTAATCCTCCCGTCATTTCTTCCAAGCTGAGTTTTTACTTCTCCAGCTGCACTGTCCCTGTTTGCAGGCAGCCAGCATTTCCCAGCTGCTTCTGAACCTGTTTAAAATGCCTGGTTTTTTGCTTATGCAAGAACAGAAAATTTAAAGATGCTGCATTTGTACATTTTTGGTGCAAATTGGTGGCCAGAGGAGAAGACATTAATGCCTTTGCTTAAGGAAGGAGTGCAAGGTGAGCCGCCTCCTCCTGGCCTTTTGAAGGCCCCTGTGAGCATTGGGGTTTGCACTGAGCACGCACTACAGTATCCATTCCCTAGTGACTCCCTCTTTCCATCTCCCTTCCCTTCATCAGTTCACTGATGGCCACTAAGACTGAGCACACCCTGTGGTGTGACTGTTAGTCGATGGGAACGTCAGTGAGGTTCGAGAGATAGACCCAGGGGAAGCCAAGCATCCTCTGTGCCCATGCTCTTGCTGTGACAATCACACATTCATGGTCCCATTGCAGACGGACCCCCTGTGAACAGGACCCTTTCAGAGCGAGTCATGAGGTCAGTGTCTGCTTTGCAGGATCCTCTGCTGAAGGCTTTTGGCTGAAGTGGATCCACCCTGAGTGTGAACAGCGGGAGCAGCTTCTCTTTGCCTCGGACCACCTCTGATCTTGCCTCAAGATGTTCTAATAGCAAAAGGCTCCTTGTCAGCGTTTCATATTGATAAACATGAGATCAGATCCCAGGAGGTCTTTTAGTCTTAAGTGTGGAGTAGGAAATAGAAGTGTTCAGAAACATGAAGGAAAAAAGCTTGCTCTGATGAGTGTTGGGGGAAGCATATAGAAATCTCAGCTCTGTGTGACCTAGTTGTGGAGTGTTCTGCCTGCTTGGCTCTGCTGGGCAGGTTTTGAGCTGTGGTGAGCTGCCTGCAGAATGACAACACAGTCTGTGCCCTGCAACGGCTTCCATGATAAATATGCCAAGATGCAGATTTACTGCCCTGAAGTTCCAAAAGGAGCTGTTGTTTTGGTGCCAGCGTTACTGCATGTCTGATTTAAGGTGCCTCCGAGGATCAAGCCCTCTAAAATTCATACCCGGTTTTATAATGTCACACACAAAGCCATCAAAATTGTTAAGCTTATTTGGATCCTGCTTCTAGGGAGATGGGAATGATGGGTGCCCAAAGCTAGCATGTGATTCGGGACTATCTGTGAGTGTGCTGTCACCTGTGGCAGCTTTTCCCCATGGTGAGAGCGTGCCCCAGACGTGATGCTCGCCAAGGATGTGTATGAGGTGTTGCTCTAGGGTTGCTGCTGTGTCGTATACCCCTGACTTTCTTGTGAATACCAGCAGCTTGTGCTACATCTGGGAGCAAACTGTTTGTCCTTGCTGCTGCTGTTGTCTGTGTGAACCAGGCTGGGTGCTGATGCTTTATACCTTTGCTGGGCTGTGCAGGGAGATCTATGGCTCAGCAGTCACTGTTGCCTCCGGGAAGGAGAGGCGTGCAGCGCAGTGAGCCTGTCCTCTGTATCTGTCACTTATGCAAACATCACTCTGGGCAGCTCTTTTGGATTATTTTTAAAAGAAAAGCAAATGCAAGCAGAGGAATCTGATCTCCAATAACCAAGCACCGCTAAGATGCTGCTGGTAGCATGCTGGGGATTGTGTCTCCCATCCGGTTTCAGCTGGAGAAAGGCAATTGTCTTTTCATCCATTAATGGGAGGCTTCAGGGGAGTAATTTTATTTCAGACTCAAAGAGGAGTCGGTGGAGGGAGGAGTAGGTCACTGGTGAATGGATTATGTTTGATCACTTCTTGCAGACCTGGCTTTGAAAAGTTAGAGATTTTTCTTCCTGTCTCCCCAGATCTGCCGTCTGTCCTCAGCATCTGTTATGGAGTAATGTCTTTTGATGTGTGTGGGGAAATATAAAAAATGGAACCAGAGCTTGTCATATTTACTTATATTACCAGGTCCCAGGGAAAGCACTTGCTCCTTTCTGTATGCCTGCAGCATAGGAAGGGTTTAAAAGCTTCAGCCTGGAATGCAGAGGGGCCATCAAACTGCACTGATGAATAAATGATTAAAATCAGAGTCATGCAGAGCACAAACAGTTTGGGGTTATAACAGACATGAGACAAAGCCACCAAGGGCCCAGTTTCCCTTTGAAGAGAAGAATGATTCTCTGTGTATTGCTCACCAAATATCCGTGGCTCAATCCTTAGGAGAGAGCAGAGCTCTCCCCTTGATGCTCTCCCATCTCATGCCGTGCCCATCTGCCTTTGTTGGGGATAAACTGGCATCCCTTTGGTGCTCCTGTAGAGTTACAGGAGCTTTCTGACCTCAGTGTTAGGCACAGGGTCTCACCGAGCAAGGAGCTGGTTTGATTGCAGCTGTGTTACTGCCTGTTGCTCTCACAGACACTCTAAAAATTGCAGGCAGCCCTTTTCCTCACTTGTGGTGCCACCCACATGGCAGCGATCAATGTAAAACACAAACCCATCTCCTGATCAAAAGGGAAGTAAAGGGATGATTTAACCTTGCATTAGGGGTATTGTTAGTTTTGAAAAGGCTTTAAAAAATTCAATAACAAGTGAAAATGATACAATAATTTTATAGAAGAGAGGAGCTGTTGTAGCTGTCAATAGAGGCAGCAGCACGGGCTGTCTATTATCGGCTTGTGGTCTGATGGGAAAATCTATGCTGGACTTTCACTTCCTTTTCAGCTTTTGTCTGCATCTCTTCTGGCTGCTTCTGGGAGTCCTGTATCAGGCAAAGTCTTGCAGGTTTTAGTGTACAAATGGTTGTTGCCATCTTCTTTCTTTGCGTTAGAAGATGCACAGGTGTTGGTAGATTTGGTGTTTTTTGTCTAGTTCATAGCACTGTGCATCTCCCTTTTCTCCTCTGCACTCACATCTGTTGCTTCAGGCCACCTCAGCAGATCTGGAGGCTGATTGGGAAGGTTGCTGTATGGAGTGACCATGTTTTGGAGCAGCTGCCGTGTTCCTGCGTCCTTGTTCACCATCATGCTGTTTGTGCGCTGGAAGGAATACGTGGGAAAAATCCTAAGCTGTGTCTCACTGGGGTTGTTTTGTACCCACTGGTGTAATTTTCTCCTTTTTTTTCATTTACTGATGGCAAAAAACTCACTGGCCAGTCCTTGGAATTGCCCAGATACGCTTTTATGCAGTGGGAGGGGGAGAAAATCAGGAATGTTGGGATGATGGGAAGGCTCTTGGGAACAGAAAGTCTCCCACTTCTTTTGCTGGCTCAGGCAGCCCTGTCCTGTAAGCCTGCCCTGGCCTTTTGCTGCTGTTATTGCTGGTAGGAAGCTGTTCCTATTCTTGCTTTCTTCCAATTAGAAACTTTTTGTTCCTAACCCTTAAAAGGAATGTTGGTCCATCTCCTGAACATTCCATTGGAGTACTGGAGCTTCCCTTGTGTCCGGTGAGTGCTTGGTGCAAAGTCTGGCAGCCCTGGCATGCAATGCTGTGTTTGCTTCCAGAATCCATAGCTTTTTAAAAGCACTTGGAGCACTGAGGTATGAGGTGAGCAAAATAAAATGAAATGATGGGCTGCCAATACCACATGTAATTGATGTGGTGACGGTGACACATGGGATAACAGAAGGGGGAGATTGATTGTGCTGTTCTAAGCCTGACAGTGTCAGAGGATGCTGTGTGCTAGAAGGGCAAAGCTGGCCTCTTGCTATGAGCCTGTCCGAGCCCCAGGATTGATTGATTAGTCCCAGGTAACGAGACTTTCCCAGATCCTTCTCTGAAACCGTGAAGTTATAGTTATAAAACAGAAATAGCTGTCACAGCTGGCTAGGCAGTTACAAGCCCTCCGGACAGCTCAGGGGCTGCGGAGAGCCTGGGGCTGCCAGCTTTGTACCACAGCTCGGTGCTTAACACTGTTAAAACACATGGGTAAGATCCAGATTTGGCTGAGCAGGAGCGGAGCAGGTGGAGATGTTTGGCTGTCAGCACATCGCCCCGGCAGCTGGTGGCACAAATCCAAAGGCAGCTGCTTATCTTCAGGAAGGGGCTGTTGCTGGGGCGAGTCGGGCTGACACAGAAAAAGCTGCCCCTGTGTTTGGAGTGGTGGTAGTGAGGGTTTTATCTAGAGCAGGAGTTGAGCAGGCGTGTGAGGACGGGGCTCTGGGGTGCGAGAGACATCCGCTGTGTTTTGGAGTGATTGGTTTGGCATTTTTCAGATCCAAATCCATGTGAAAATAACTGCTGCATGGACAGACTGGAAGTCTGCCTCTGCTCCCAACAGCTGCTCTGGACTTGTGAAGGCCAAAACAAAAAGCACGCAGCCGGGGTCAAACAGCTCTGAGCATCTGTCTCCCTTCAATTCTTCCAGCACAATTCTGCTCCCTGCTTGCTGTCATACATCTCTGCATGCCCAAGGCAATGGCTCTCAGGAGCACCAGGCTGAGGAGAGTAGATCCATGTATATCACCACTGGCATTGGAAAAGGTCCTTGTCCGTTCTGCTGCCTCAAGTGGGAAAGATACTTGGGGACTGAAGAGAAAAGGATCTTTGGGGAACTGTGTCTGAAGAGTGATGGTCCCTATGTAGTCCCCTAGGAGTAGCTTCGCTTGAGCCTTAATCATGGATCACACATGGTTTAGTGGTGGAGTTGGCAGTGTGGGGTTAATGGGTGGACTTGATGATCTTAAAGGTCTTTTCCAGCCTAAAAGATTCTATGATTCTATAGAGGCTGGGAAAAGTATGGTAGGGTTAGATCCTTCTTAAATGCAGTTATGCCTGTTCCAGCTTGTTTTATCATGCTGGTAGGTGAGGTTTCTGCAAGGGAGTGTGATATTCTCTCTCTAGGCATCTCACCCATTGGTCCAGGCAAGTCATGTTCCTCCTCTGCTTTCCCTGATGCTAAGGGGATCTTGTAGCACTCATGTCCTAGCTCCCAGTGTCTCCGGGTGATTTCCACCTTGTGTATTTGTCTCACACCATTGAGGACCATCTCCGGGCTGGGTGGTAGCATCAACTCCCTTCTGTTTGGTGGGCTGGTGCCTTTGTTGGATGTGTCCTGCTCTATTAAGAATAACAACATGGTGGTGGTGGTGTTTTTTAGGAGTTGATTGTTCTGAAGCAGTGGAGTGAGAGACGCAGGAGGAGGCGGCACTGGCGCAACCAAGTAGAAAGTAATGAAATGGAGCCTGAGTGAGAAGGACGGAGGGAAAGGGGGCAGAATGACAGCATGAAGGAGAATCACTTGTTCACCTTCAATCAATTCCTGCCTTTTCTCGTGGTCACACATGCCTTTGTGCAGCTGAGCATGCACGGGCAGGGAGGGGAGAGGCGGCACATTGTCAGGAGCTGTTAGGAAATACATTTGTCAACAACGGGGCATGGGCCAGAGTGAAAGGAAGGAGGTGGCTGTCACTGTAGCCTTTTATTTATTGATGGTTTTGTTTTGTTCCTGTCTTGGGAAGAGCTCACCTAGGGAGCTGAGTGGGGAGGTGTGGAAGGAATGGGCCCAGTTGCAGTATTTATGTCTCTCACCCACTGCTAACTGCTCCCAGGTGGGGATGCTTGGCCAGGGCAGCAGCCAGGTTCACTTTGTCTTCACCCTTCCGCCAGCAGAGCTGGCTCCTGGAATTTGCCTCCATTTGTAGTTCCCACAGGTTAGCAGGAGTTACAGCTGGAAAACATCTGTCCCACAGGAGCCATTCCTCTTGGGAAGAGTGTGCTTGGTGTGGTGGCCCTCCTGGATAACTGCTGTCTCCTGCCTGTAGATGCTTTACCTGCAGTTTCTGATGGGTGATCTGAGCTTGCTGAGGGCATGCCTCTCTGCACCAACTCATCAGAAGATGACCATTTTCATTGCAGTGGAGTCTCACTCCCAGTTCCAGTGCATGATCTCTCTCTTCCCAGCCCTGCCATTTCTCTTAAAAGCATTTCTCCCTTAAAGGTTTGAGTCTGTGGGATCCTAACTCTCTTGTGTTCTTCAGATGTGGCTTAGTGTCTTCCCAAAGAATAGCTGCGTGCTTGGATAAGCTGGTGGCTTTGTGTAGCCTTTTGAAGAGCTGTGCATATTAAGGGAATTAACTAATTCTACCATAAGTTTAAGTCTTTGTGAGCAAATTCTTGGTTGTACAGAAAAATGCCATTTCCATCATCTAGTGCTCATTGTGCGTGAAAGCAGATGGGTGATCTGCTGGTGGGATGAGAGAGTTGAATATTGTGCTTTGGGCAGTAAGGGCATGATGAAGGTTGGGAGCCATTGTTTTGGGCATGGATCAGGTGCACACAACGGGCTTCCTGTTGTTTGTGCTTTCCAGAAGTCTCAGACAGCAGAGGTTTGACTGTTTGTGAGCAGCCTAGGGTGGCTTTGTTTTGGACAAGCCTCTTGTGTTCCTGTACCTCAGCATCCCCTTGCACCGTATGAAGGAGCAGTGGTGGAGCTCACTGCCCTGTGAAGCATTTGCAGAGTCCTCACTTATGAACCTCTTCAGAGGTGCTGAGGAGTCACTGACAGCGCTGACGGTCACTTCCCTCTAATCTCTACATTGAGGTGTATTTTTATACATGTATATTCCCTTCCTTTCTAGGTTTGGAAGAAGCTTCTAAGCTCTCAAGCTCCCCGAATCAGTGTCTTCATGGCAGTGCCCTCTATCTATGTCAAGCTGATAGAGTACTACGACAATCATTTCTCTCAGCCACAAGTGCAGGATTTTGTGCGTGCCTTTTGCCAAGAGAACATCAGGTAGGTGAGCAATGCCCCTGTGGGCAGGGGCTGCTGGTGGCTGGCTGTCTCCATGGTGGATCTGATGAGTTTGCTTTTCAGTATCACCTCTCTGCAGTGCTGGCTGTTGTGCTTTAGTGTCTCTTTGACAAGGACAAGGGTGACGTTATTTAATTATAAGCCACTCTTGCATGGTAAAGCCAGAAGGGGTCTGTGTGCTCATTATATGTGTCACCCTACATAACACAAGACTGAGGACTTTGTGCTGCAACCCAAGCTTGTACTGCAGTATCTCTTTTAGGAGTCTGTCCTATCTTAACATAAAACCAATATCAGACAGAGAATCTTCTTCTGAGGAACATCTTTGCTACTGGTTAAAAGGTTTCGAGGGCTTCTGTCTTAAGATTTTATGCAGGAGCAGACTATATGTAACCCTGTGTTAGACTGCAATCCCCCAGAGCACAGGTAATCTTGAATACTTTCTTACATGAGTTTCCTTGCTCAGGTTAATGGTTTCAGGCTCAGCAGCCCTGCCTGTGCCTGTCCTGGAGAAGTGGAAGAGCATCACTGGGCACACATTGCTGGAGAGGTATGGGATGACTGAAATTGGGATGGCGCTTTCTAACCCTTTGCATGGAGTCCGTGTCCCAGGTAGGAGTCTCTAGAGAGTGCACATTGTTTGGAGGCATTTGGCTGTGAAGTATTCTTGTCTTTTTTCATCACAGAGAATAAATACCTAATCACCATTTGTCATGTTTGAGGAGCAGGCTACAGTAGGAATGATGATGGTAGGGGAATTGGCCTTGGGAAGCCAGGTAGGGGATAGGGGTGCATGGGTAGTAGCTGATGGGTTTCCCTGGGATCACTGATCATGGTGGATTGGCAAAGCTGTGTGTGCAGAGCTTGCAGTGGTGTATGCTGACCTGAGCAGCCAGCCTGGTTCTATCCAGGAGGCAGAGGCCATATTGATGCTTTATTATTCCCAAAGTCTTAGCAAGCTCAAGCACTGTGATGGGACTGCATCATCGGCTCCTGCTCTTTGGGGTTGTATTTATGTGTGGTGTTGACACAGGGTTCTCCACAAAACAGTTCTTGTCCAACTGATCAGTACTGAATACTTAAAATAGGATGTCTGCTCACTCTTATTTTAGTGCATGTTTCTTGGCTCTTCAGGAATTAGAACTTGTCACACCTCGTTGTACACTGTGGTTCTGTTCTCTCCTTGTCTTCCCTCACTTCTCTTAGCTACACTTCATGCCTCCTCTCAATATCTGTACTTTATGTAACCTACCCAGAAATTGATCTGAAACATTCAAAATATGAAATGCCCCCACCCTCCCTTTGGTTAAAAACGTGGCCATCTGTCTGCCAAGCAACCCAGCCCACCACTATGCCACCTTCTCCCCACACACTGTCTGCATATGCATGGTACCATATGCATCATCTTGGTTTCCAGTGTCTTGGGGGATCAGTGCTACCCAGGGGGCTGTCCAGGGCATCGTGGCTCCCCACAGCACCCCATGGGATGCAGAGGCTGTGCCCCTGCAGAGATTGCACAGGATGAGAAGCTATAGCTGCCCCACACTGGCTCCTCATCTTGAGAACAGGTCAGGGCTAGTGTGAAATACAATCTCTAGTTTACTTTTGCAGAGTAACTGTCATTCCCCTATCCCAGCTCAGCCAGTCTTCCCTTCCTTCAGAAGCCCCAGTGCTGCAGGCAGGAGAGAGAAGCAGGCAGGGAAACAAAATTCTCACCTGCATGAGCTCGAGCTCTCCGTATGCCCCATGCACCATCTGATGGTGCAGAGATCATTTGAATGTCTGTATGCCATGGTTATATTTGCTTTTCATTCGCCTTCAGGAGGAGAAATGAGTGGAGGCTCTAGAAATTTCCCAGGAGACAAGAGGAGAAAAGAAGTAAGACTGAAAGTAACATAGTCAAGACAGATGCTGACACTCAGAAAGGCAGCTTCTGTTTCAGAGCTGGGTGGCAGAGCTGGGGCAGAATCCCTGAGGGCACCAGGGTCTGCAGAGGAGGTGGGAACAAATCCTCTCATGCAGCTACAAGCAGAGGGCCTGTGGGTAATGGCTGTCTGACTGTCATTCCAGCCACTGTCTAGGGGATGCTGCAGCCCTAAGGGGAGGGAGAGGAGCATCTCACAAAGGTGTGAATCAGTGAGAGACCTTCCAGAAAGAAGTCTATAATTGAATAGGCTTGATTAATTTATTTCAGAAAGTGTCAGCTGGGAAGCAGATGGGTGAAGCTGAGACATCATTTACTGGAGCCTTGAAAAAGCTTTTGATATACTACCCCATTAGAGGCTGGGATGTAAGGTCACCAGGTAGCACAGAGTGTCCAGTGCAAGAGAGTCAACTGAGAGTCAAATGCAATGATGGGCTGGGAGCAGAGAATGGGTAGGAGGAGGAGTTAAGTGTCTGGAGAAAAGGCCTCAGATGGCACTGATAGGTGCTAGGCAGAGGTGACCTCAGACCTGCAGCCTGGCCAGAGCAATTACTAGCTGTATTTTGAAAAAGGAGCACCACAGGCATGGCATTTTACCCTGCAGGTAACTCCAGGAATCCTCACACTTGCCAGGGGATTTCTCCTGCAATGGAAGCAGCACACATCCTTCTCTACTGCTTCATGAGCCTCTGAGGAGAGGTCCTGAGGCTTCCCTTGCCTTCTTCCACCCACTTGGTGTGGCTGGGGAAGAGTTGAGTCCTTGGAGCCTGCCCATGTCACCACTGGTGTCTGGCAGTGTGGCATCATTATCCACCCACAGCACAGGTCTGAAGGGTCGTGAGCTTTAATTTCCAGAAGAAGAAAAGATGAAAGATTTGAAAGATAAATGTTTGCTTGTATATGGTTAAAACCCTGTTTAAAATGCCTCTGTTTTCACCAGCTCTCATTCTAATCCCCCTGGTGCTGTTACTGTGAAGGGAGATGAATAATTCATGGATGGAGAATGCCTCACTGGGCCTAATCACCACTTTAATTGGAGGTTTAGATCAGAGGCAGCTAATAGCTCCTACAGCGGGGACTCCGTGTATTGTTGACAGTGAGATCGTTGAGTGCCTTATCGTTGGCCTGTTTCAATTCTCCCAGGACACCACTGCACATAACAGCATCGAGGTAACCAGATACCGAAGGACACAGACTGCAGGGCCAATTAAATTTATCTGGGAAGAGCTGACAACTTTTTTAAACAGAGGAGAACTGGTGAAAGAATAATAGTGTCACTCCTTCCTGACTGCAGCCTGGCTGGTGTCGGCTGAGCTGACACCACAGGCATGCTGCCAGCATTTCTTAACATTCAAATTGGAGATAGCTGGGAGGGAGAGAGAGGGGAAAGAGCAGGGATTTCTTCCCAGTTTCCCCTTGGGATCATGGCTGGGGACTAAAGGAAGTGAGTGCTGAGTGTAGACCCCCTCTGATCACCTGTAGACTGCAGTCTGGGTGAAGCTAAGACTTCCAGTGTTGTTCCTTAGGGAACAGGCTCAACCTTCTGGTGACTTGTTGAAGTCTGCATGGCATGTATCTTGATATCTGAGAAGCTCTAGTCATTGTTTTTGCATGACTTTTATTAACGCTCTTGGGTTCATGTAGCTGTAATCAATGTTGTGGGCATTTTCAGCCTTTGCAGATGTTGGTTTCCAGGTTTGTATTTTTCCTAAATATCAGAAAGCCTTTTCCAGACTGAATACAAGGAGGCAGCTCTCTATGAGGGACTTACTCTATGTGTTAGTTTTACATTAGCCAAGTAGAAAATAAGTTGATGGAGCTGTATTTGTAACTGTGATCTGAAACACTGTGAGGGGGACATGTTGCCTTCTCTGTGTCTTCAGCTTTGGCAGCACTCAGCTAATCTTTTATATTTCATTCTCAAAGACTGAGACTGGAAGTGGGCACTAGTCATTGAGTCCTATTGCCTGTGAATCAGTCACATTCCTTCATTGAGGTCAGTAGCTTCCATACAGGGAAGAAGCATCTTCCAGGAAAGCATCCATCCGATCTTGATTTGAAAGCTTGCAGAGATGGCAAGTCTGTGAGAGCCCATGGTGGTTCGTTGCACTGGTTACTGCTCACTCCATGAGCGTTATGAGACTGACTTTGCAGCATCTCCCTGCTGTCCCTTGCCACGTGTCCCAGGTAGGTTGGAGGCTGTTCACACAAGGCATTTTTCGCACTGGAGAAAATATTCCCATAGAAATCTAGAAGGTGGCTTCATAAGCTTGGCATGCAAACATTGAGGGTGTTTTCTGTGCATTGTTACATGCTTTGAATCATCCTGGAGCTTACCATGGCAGGTACCAGACTGTTTAAAATACATAAAGACCTTGGCAGGGTACCTCAAGGCATTTCTTCTGGCTCATGCTTCTTCCTCACCGTGCTGCAGTCCTCTGTCTCTGACTCCTGGCAGTGTCTGCCCATGGAATAAGAGCAGCCCAAGTGATGCTTGTCGTAAGAGAAGGACCTGGATGCATGTTGGGTGACCTGAATGCCGAAGGCAATTTCAAGCTGAACAGACACGCATCGCAGAACTGCCACGTCGCTTTCTGTTTATTTCTTGCCAGATTTGCTAATTGTTCGGGTAGTTTCACTGCAATAAAATCTCACTCCCTCATAGCCCATCTGCTCTTAGCTGATCCTGCAGGGATGCCATAAATCTGGGCTACGATGACATATCTATTTCCATGGCAACTGACCAATGTAGCAAACAAAATCATGATGTCACAGATACCACATCTCCAGGGCTTGAGCAGGAGAATGAGGCCAGGATAGGGAAAATGCCACTTGAACCCAAATGCCTCAGATACAGATGACAAGGGGAAGACAATACTGAGCTTCAGGTCCTGCACACCTTGGTCTAAGGACTTTGCAATGTCAAGCCTAGCTGACTTAGAAAGCATCATCAGCTTGAGGCTCTCCGGGGGGGGAATTGATCATCTCTTAAAATAGAGAGATCTCTTACTGATTTAAGCTCAGATTTATGCAGTCCTCTAGAGCCCTAGGTAGCTCTGTGCCCATGTCTCTCTCCCCAGTCACAGGGGATGAAAGTCATGGTTCTCATCTTGCACTGAGAGTGGTTTCATGCTGTTGAGATGCAGAGGGAAACCTGCTGAGCCAGCAGATGCCCTCAACTCCTGGTTGATGCTGGGCCTTGAGCCTCTCATGAGACAAAAGTCACAAGAACAAAACTGTCCTGTCCTCTGTGCTTTCAGATGCTCACCAAGAAAAGCATGCACTAAACCAAAGGGTGGGAATGCTGCAAACTGCAGGTTGGGGAGCTCTAGGTCAGCAGAACCAGCTTGGAGCTTAAAAGCAGTTGTTCATGACACTGTGTCAGATTCCCTGGCTTTGAAAATTGAAACCTGTGGAAGAATGATGTGGTTTTGATCTCTGCTTTTCTCCTGTGATGTTTTATATACAGTGTATTGATGTCTCATAAAACTGAGATAATCCCTTGCAATTCTCACACTGTTAAGCCTTTGCCTTTTCTGTCAAATCCAGGCTTTAGAGAAGCAGTGAGCCACTGTAGTAATCATTGTGCTCTTTCTTTTCACGTCTTTGTGTAGGTTTCATGGTGCCTTTTTTTTTTTTTCTTTACAAAAAGACAGCTTCATTATTGGGCTACGAAGCTGTGCTGATGTCTTCAAAGACCGGCCAAGAGAGACTGCTCAGGGCTGGAGACACATTTGTTTTCCTAGGCATTTCCAACACTGCCTGCTCAGCGAACAACGGCGTGTTGCACTGCAGTGACATTTGCATGCAGACATATGATGTGATCGAAGCCTTCCTGAAGGATAACCCCCTGCTAGGAAGTTCTTTAGTGCCAGCACAGTCTGCAGATGCCATTGATAGACGAGCAGCTGCTCTTTTGCATCCTTGATTTTGTTGTTTCCCAGAGGCTGTCCACTGTTTCACTGCTGTTTTCCTTCATAGGTTCTGTGGGCACCCCGCTGCCAGGGGTAGAAGTGCGCATTGTCACTGAGACCTTGAAGAGTGGTGCTCGTTCCTATGCCATCCATGCTCAGGGAGATGAAGACAGCACACAGGTAGTGCTCATCCATGTTCTCTACTGCTTCGCTTGTCTCATGAGTTCTCTCCTCCCCAGCTCTTTGAAGCCTCAAGGACTGAAGCTTGCACTGCTGTTACTCCCAGGAACTTGGTGATGCTTTTAGAATGTCTCTTTTTTTGTGTTCTTCTTTGTGTTACTATAGCCCTGTTAGTTTGCAGACTGCACAAGTGTGGTCCTTGCTGCATAGATGAACAACATCTGAGAGAATAACACCCTCTGCGTGGGAGTGGGAGGTGAAGGCTGTGGTACAAGGGCTATGGGATAAGATGATATTGTATCTGCTGAGGCTGTTGATGCCCTGGAGGAAGGTGATGAGTTAAGCAGTTTCTGGCCTTTGAAAGGCAGGACAAAAAGTTGAAATCTACTGCAGAAGGTAAAAACAAGGCATAGAAGGGAATTCAGGTGAACCCTACTCTGCTTCAAAGAGTCACTAAATATCTGCAGTCTGGAGGAGAGGATGAGTGATTTCTAACCCTGTGTTTATTTCACTGGGTTTGGTCAGGGGGTTAGCAGTGAGAGTTGGAAGGGCAGGACTGGTGGCCTTGGGGGTTGCATTCATTTCAAAACAGATGAGGGGGGAACTCATCAGGTTTCCATGAAGGTCCAGCTGCATACCGAGCTCCAACAGCCACGTGATATCTGCACCAGCAGTTCTGCTGTCCCAGATGTCCATGATGATGAAGCAGTTGAGCCCTTTTCCCTATGAACTGTCCCTGTGTTGGGGTGCTGTGTGTTCCCTGCTGCAGAAGCAGCCCCCAGCCCAACATCCAGGGTATCCTGCTGCCTCAGCCCCTTTCTCTCCCCACAGAAATGGCTGAGCAAGGTCTGCATTCCTGCCACATCTCCTTTGCACCCTCATTGCGGTGCAGGTCATGTTGCCTCTGGCAGATCAATAGCCAGGTGATGTACAGGCTCAGCTGAGTAGATGGATGTTGTATGCGTGAGAGAAATTGCTCCAGCAGTTGTGTGCACCGTGTGGGTGGGAGACAGACAGGCGTGAGATTCAACCTGAAATATGTGGCTTCACTCATTCCTCTGGGGAAATAGCTTCATCATCTAGCAACGGACATGCCAAGGGTTCAAAAGGAGCTTCCTGGTCTGCAGCAGGGAATACCAGAGATGCTGCTGATGTTAAGTACTGGTGAAAGGCTGAAGAAAGCCGTTTTTCCTCTAGGTTATCTGTGCTGGCAGCTGGAGGAGCTAGCGGGACCACAAGCAGCCCCATGTGCATTGTGGTCAGGCTGCAGCAGGTTGCCTTTTGTGTCCTGATGCCAAAACAGAGCACTGCATCCCACCCCAGACGTACAAAATGAGCCCAGGGGAGAGCTGAGAGGGACTGCTCTGGCCAGGGATTGTGGTGTAGCTGGACAGTGAGCAAAGCAGGAGACCTGGGGTGGCTGCCCTGGTGCAGCACTCAACACATAGGAAGCTGCTTCCTGTTTATATCACTTCAGTGGATGAGTGTTACGTCTCATGGTTTTGTCCCCTCATCCTGGAGTTAGCTTTTGGCCTTTTTTTTTTTTTTTCCACTTGTGTGGAACTGAGACATGAAATAGAATGTGTCCATTTTAATAATGATCCTGTAATGCTTTTTTTACCCTAAGGGATCCGTGAGCTCTTTACGAATTGGGTCTTAGACACAAGAATCCCCATAGTGCAGCTACTTCCAGGATGAAATGTGGATGTTTGTTATTATTCTGAATTATAAGAGGAAAAAAACCCTAATTTTTTTTTTTTTTTTTTGTCTGCTCAATACTCCTTCCCCTTCCTTCTGTTTGTATTGAGTGACCAGAGAAGAAGGGGAGCCCAGATGACCTGTGTCTGGTGCTGGAAGCCCACCACCCTCTGAGGTTTCTGACGGCTGAGACCTACGTAACTATTTCCTCTGGCTTCAGGCTGATTGAGTTCATATTTGGGATAGAGGAATTGCCCTTTTATCCCATCCATTTGTCACATACACTCCTCAGCCCCCAGTGCGGGCCGCTGAGTTCCATAGCAATGCCTCATGGTGCTCCCAGGGGCTCCCATCAGCACTGGTGTGTTGGCCCCGTGCCCCTGGCTGACGGCTGACTTTCCGTCAGGCTATCCCTTGGGGATTTTATGAATGTTCTGGTGAATTCTCAAGATATCACCCATGGAGGGTGTGGGAGGTGGTAGAGTTTGCCTCTGGTTGTTGGCTGAGGGGTTGGTCCCTCTCTGAGCCCATCTCGCCCCTTGTCCCAGCTTAACTGAGAGTTTCTGCAGGCTGAGGGAGAGAAACGGTCCCATCTGCTCTGAGTGACACTAGGTGACAGTGGCTCCTGTGTTGCTCCAGGACATCCAGGAGCAGAGTGGATCTGCTGCCTCTGTCCTTGGGACTGTCAAAAGGGCTGTGACAAAGTGGGAAAAACGGTCCCTGCTCTTAGTGTGTCTTGGCACAGATGGATGCATGGGGATGCCAGGAGTTTGGCTTCTGTCTGGTCTGTGTATGGAGTGTGACTTTCCATTGCATGGGCAGGTGGCATCCGTGGTGGCATACCTCTTGTCCCAGTGACAGTGTCATTTCACTGATTCACACCTGTGGTTGCAGGCAGAAAGCCTCACCTGCTGCCTGTTCCTGCCCTGAGATGCTGCTGCTGGCACACTCTGTGCATCATGCTTGGTTAATAATTTATGTCAGAAGAGAGTACGTCAGTGGAATTTATTTAAAACAAGGAGGATCTGACAGGCCCAATGCTCATCATGCTCCACCAGGCAAGGAAAGGTTTGGCTCTGTTTCAGATCAGCTCCTCCATGGTGAAGGGGCTGTCCCCAGGATGAGAATACCTTGTCGGTGTTCCCTGCCTTGGTCGTGCCACTGGACATGGCCTTTTCCATGCCTCTTATGAGGAGGGACACACGTATTTGGCCTCACCTCCCTTGCAGGAGGGCTCTGAGGCTTACAGCATCTAAGTAGGTCTCTGGTGTGGTCCTGGCAAAGGCAGCGGGGTCCGTGTGGAAGGACAGCAATGGTGAAGCCGGTGCAGAAAGCACACAGCCCACTCAGCGCCCGCTCTGCCTGTGTTTGATATGAGCATCTGCAGCCTCATCGCTGCTCTGGGCATTTCTCTCTGTTCTGGCATTGATACTGTGAAAAAGTCCCAAATGTCACGTAATGGATTGCTGGAAATAAACACCTCCCGGCAGCAGGGCCGGCACAGGCAGCGCCTGCCGTCTGCTTCAGTTACACAACTTTCAGGGCAGGGATCTCTCTCTGTACACAGAAAGCGCGGCGCACATCTGTGCCACTGCACAGATAATAATGAAACTGCCACCCCAGAGCTGGTCCTGGCCACGGTGGGGACGTGGGGCTGTGCCTGGCGGCATGTAGGACATGGTGTGGCAGATCTGGTGGGATGCTGAGCACCCCAGTAGGAGCTGGGCTGCAAGCCATCTCTTCTCACCAGGCTCTCAGCTCCTGCTTGCAGGTGATCTCGGTGCCGGCGGGTTAGGCGCATTGTCAGGGCAATCTGTGAGGCGTTCACACCTCAGCTCCACGGTGCAGAAACCCTGGCTGTGAGCAGAAAGAGCACCTGCCTTTGCCAAGGAAATCATTTGCTGTATGGAGCCTTGCAAGGTCACTGCCTTCCTGGCTCGCGTTGGGCTGAGGTTTCTGCCTTCTGCTCCATCCTGACAACAGCAGACAACAGACTTTGCCCGAGCTGTTTCTTCCCCACTAACACTGTCTCTCCCATTAGGTGCTGGGGCATTGCTCCGTTTCCTTTCACACTGTCACCCTTTAGACACATTTGCACGTCCTGCTGCAGTGAGATGCAAACAGGAGCTCGGCAGCATCGTGGTGGTGGCAGAGGAAGGCTGTGGGTGGTGGGAGCGGGGAGGTAGGAAGCGTTTCTGCTTTGCCATCCGGTAACTGCCTGAGCTTGCAGCAGGGGACTGCTGTAATTTGCAAAGCTGGTTTCTGGCACACCCTGAAGATCAATAATCTACTTAGCTGAAAGTTTGCTGGATCTCTGTTCTTCCCTTCATTTTCTCCCACCCCTTGATTAGAGTGCTGGATTCCTTTCATGCGTGTGCTCCAGCCCTTCGATCTTGCAGCTCTCATGAGCCTTGTGCTCCATTGCATCCAGTTTGCACAGATTTTCTAGCTGGCTCTTGTGCTGCTTCTGTAGTTATTGCTGCACCCTGGGCCGTGAGCTGGTTTCCTGAGCTGACACAGACCCATAAGCCATGAGGCTGTCAGCTGTGCCCTGCTTGAAGCTGCACCATCACTGCCAACACCAAAAGGTGCTCCAGCCTGATGAGATCCCCTCACTGCACGGTCTGTTCCCAGCCAAGGATGCTCTGCAACACGCTGTGGGACAGGGCCACCTTGGTGGGGCAGGAGGTGTCAATCCCCATTGGAGTTGCAGTGCTTGCACCCTGACACAGCATCCTCCACCTCTCCCTCTGCAGGAGTGTGGTGACACAGAACGTGGTCCTCTGAAGAGATGCTGTCCTCTGAGTGCTTGGAGAAGTGCTTCTCCTCCCATACATCCCTGGGGAGCAGAGTTGTGGAAGCGGATGTCAGGGGACAGCAGGAGCTTTGTCTGCTTTGAGTCTATTGCTCCTGTAGCCGCTCGCATCCAAAGCAGCCCCTAAACTTTTAACCTGCCTTAAGCAGCTGCCTGTTGAGTCCATCTGACCATACAGGCAGGCTCAGTAATCCTCACCCAGAGCCCTGGATGCTTTTTCTCCTGGTCTTTTTTCTCCTTAACTTTTTGGCAGCCCGGGATCTCACTCTCCCATGCCTGACTCCAGCGCACAGGAAAGGGTTACAGCTCTCCAGCGCTGAATGTTTCAGTTTGCTTTGTTCAGTGCAATGCATATTTCATACGCTTAGCTTCCCAGCTGGCAGAGGCCTGGAAACCCTGCAAGCTGTCGGGTATTGTCTCTCTCCTTCTTTATTTGTTTGTTTGTTGGTTGGTAGGGGTTTTTTTGGGTTGTCATTTTTGTTGGGTTTTATTTTTTTTCTTCTGTTTTTTTTCCAAATTGCTCACTCGCACGAAAGCCAAACCTCAGTCCTTGACAATAGGGGTCTATCAATAGATAAATGGTTTCACAGCTGTATCTAATGCAGTGCTCTAGCCAGGGCTTTTATGGTGAGTAATTTTCTCGTGCTGAGGCTGCAAAGGGAGCCGTGTGGGACGTATGGGTTGCAGGAGCTGGCAGCAGGAGGACGCTGCAGCCATGGGTTTTTCTCTCCCCCACCCTCCAAAGGTTGTAATTAGCTCGTTGTTTATCCATATGCAAGCTGTCGTCCTGGACGGGAACCGGCTCGGCTGCGGCCATCCCCTCCCAAAGCCACCAGCATCTCCTGGCCCCTCCTCCCCATGTCCCCTGTGTCCCTGCCATCTGCTAGCAGCTCGCTGCTGGTTGCCAGCACCTCCACAGGGCTGCGGCATTGGGGGCAGCTGCCACCATCACCCTTTGTTATGACCGGAGGCCTTGGCCATTGATGCCCCTGTGGAGGGGCCCAGAATGGCTCCACCTCACTCATGTTCATCCCAGATCCCCAGAGAACCCAGTGGGGAACTCATCACTGAGCTGCCAGGGTTGTCTTGGAGGCTTCCTGGGTGCTTCCTTGCTGCTGCCCGTGGGTGCTGTGGACTTGGGTCCACCTCTCTGGATAGATGCTGCATGGAGGTGCTGTTGCACGTGTACCCCTTATGCATGGTTGTCTCCTCCTCATCCATCCAGGTATTTTTAAACAATTGGTGTGAATGTACCATGATCCCATGTGTAGCTCCTGAGGCTAGAGATAGGTACGTGCCAGGCATTCCTGGAAATGGACAAGTATGGATGCTGGTAGGGATGTGAGCACCAGGGCCAGGGAGTCCTGTCTCTGGCTGTCTCAAGCAGCCACCCCGGGTTCTTCCTTTTCTATCCGGATCAGACCTCAACTGAAAGCAGTTTGTCCTTAATGCTTCTATACTTCTAGAACATCTCCTCCCAATGGTGCAATTTTTCATCTGTTTTCTTGTTTTTCATCCGTATTTTTGTCCCTGCTGCATCACAACCTCATGTACTGCTGCTTCCTGTGGGTCTCTGGATGGTGAACCTTACTCCAGTGTCTCAGTTCCATCTCCCATCAGCAGCTTGCTGCTGTAGGTGCAGGATGTGCTGTGTGGTACTTCCTCAGGACAGCAAGTCAGTGGTTCTGGGTCAGACTGTTACTTGGAACCTAGGGTGAAACTCGAGTGATGGAGAGTTGCTGGCTGGCTGACAAGGCTGGCTGGCTACCACAGGGGTTCATTGGGATGCTTTGGGCTTCATCACCTCTACCTGGATCTTTGCCCATCTCAGGAATCTTGCCCCTCAGCCACACAATCTCTCCCATCAGTAGCCACCTCCCAGGCAGGCAGTATAGGGATTATGTTGTTGAAGGGAGCCTGGATTATGTCTACTACTTTTCTTCTATCTGGGACATCAGTCTTCAGGTTTTCTGGCACAATCCATCTTTGGTAAATTCATGCTGCATTTTTTCCTATTTTCCATTTGCCTCAGCTTCTTCCAGAAACTCTTCCAAAGCACTCACAGTGCTGGACACTGCAGTCGTATATATTCCAGTTATGATTTCTGTTTCACTGTGTTCCTCTCATCTCCTCAGTGACCTGCCCAAATAATTCAAGTTTCTCCACTTTGTTGCCCAGGCTGCTTTCATTATTGTATAAACATTTTAACTGCTTCTCATTGATCACATCCAGTTCCTTAGTCAACTCAGTGTATCTCATTCTCATGTGTATTTATATCTCCTTCCTTCTTTCTGTCTGTTCTCTGATTTAGGGATTTTTTATGGGCCATAGTTGTATTTTATTTCTTCCTGGTAGAAAAGAGGAGGAGGAGATCATGGTAGCATCATGTCCCCTTGTTTCTCAGCTGAAAACTTTTCTTACCATGGGAGCAGCCTTGATCCCAGAAGACTGTTTCCTTGCACATTGAATTTGAATTTATCTGTCAAGAAGAACCTTCTATCCACAAGTGTTTCCTTTGTCATAGCACTCTCAAGATCTCTATTCATCTCTTTATTGTTTTATGCTTTAATTCCTCCTTGTAGCAGGGGGAAGATTTAGGATATGTGACCTTACTGTATCCTTCACCACACTGGCAGTCTTGGTTCTGTCAGCATGAGAGACAAGGGGTGAGTAGGTTCGTCCCTCTATGGTCCTATCAATCATGCTGCTCGTGGTCTTCAACCTTCTGTATCCTTGCTTGTGCCAAGAGGGCCTGGGAGACCGGGCTGTTTATGTTTGGTATTGTGAGACATGGGATGAAAGCAGCTTTCCTGACGGCCCAGTCGCTGGTTCTTGTTTCTACTTGATATTTGCACACCTGAGTCCTTCTGAGCTGTGGGTTCAACCAGATGTGCTTACAACCTCCCTCCTCCCATGATACGCTTGCTGGACCTCTGCTGGGTCGCAGAGGCTGTTCCTGCTGTAGCACATCTTGGGGATGTTTGCCAAAGAGGCCTGGACACACTGGGGAGATGATAAAGCACAGAGGCCAGAAGAAAAAGGTACAGTCTCTGCCCTAGAGTGCTTCCAGCCAAAGGGAGGAGGCGCTGGCCACCACGGGATGGCTTAGCACAAGGAAGCAATTAGAGCTTCTCGGGCAGTGTGTTCATCTGTAGTCACAGCACGTCACAGCCTTGCTGACCTGAACTTTTGAGTGAGGCTTATGAAAAACGAACTGAAGGTGGGCCACTAATTGAATCCTTGCCTGGTCCTCTGCCTGCCCCTGAGCACCAAATCAGAGCAGGCGTTGTGAGGGCACGTCAGGAGCCTTTCTCTAATGAAGAGAGCTGAGGGAGTGGGAAGATGTGCTGACATCTCGCCTTGTTTATTATCTTCTGAAGCCTGCAAACAAGAGGGATGAGAGCAGCAGCATAGAGAGTTGTTGGTGTTTCTGGAACAGTGTTACACATCTAATTTATGGTGTTAATATAGATCAAGAAGTTCTCTGTCTGTAGAACAATAGCAGAGAGGACTGACCTTTCCCAAACTTGGTATTTTGTTTCTGTGGTTCTTTTGAGATCATCTGGAGTTAATCAGTCTGTTAACTTTCAAAACTCAGTACTGCCTAAAAAGATATACACTCACTTTTGTTTTCAGTGGAGCAACATTTACTGTAAGTAGAGGGTTAGGTTTTTTGAAACTGAGTTTCAGTGTTCTAGCTCAACTGTGCGCCAGCCTTGCTTTTAAATTTATAACCCTCCAAAATGAAAAGTAAATTGATTGTGTTATTCCCAGCCCTTTTATAAAAGTTAACATTGCAAAAACAGATGTGAAATGTGGCCTCGTAGATTACAGCCTGGGCTTAGGGTTTGTTTGGTTGGGGTTTTTTTTTCACTCTCTCTATGCTGTGTCCCTGAGGAATAGAAATCTGCCTTTTTCCAGCAGGAGGAAAATTGTTCTGTGTCTAAATTGCCTCCTGCTACCCTTCTGCAGGATGCTGCAGGACATGGAGCTCAGAGGAATGATAATGCTTTTACAAAACCATGCAACTTAGCAGGGAATTTTTAATTATGAATGTGCGTGAGAGTTCAGATTGCCTGGGAATTTGGTAATGCTTTAGCAAGCCTCACACCTCTAGGACATCCACTCAAATACGGCCCAGGGAGACAGTGATTAAAAGGCACTGCCAAGTGGATTATTGGTCTCCAGCTTCCTTTTAGGAAGCAGGTGAGCATATCCTTACATCCCTCATCAACCCACCACACCAGTCCTGGATGCAGCATGATTGCCTGGTCTGGAAGCAGAGTCTGGGCTTCTCAAGCTCCCATGCTTTCTCCAGGCCAGGGGGGCTGAGCTTTTGGATGCTGTGTTGGAGCAAAGCCTTGGTGTATTGCAGCGCTCTCCTGGCCACCAAAATCCTGATGGGGTGAATGTGTTGTCTTTTGAGAGAGAAGGAGCATGTCTAGAAATGGCAGGTGAGCTTTAGCAGCAGTGGGGTCATGAGTGTGGCAGAGCATCCCGGCTCCGTAGCTTGACCCTGGGGTGCAGAGTGGGATGTGGAGCCGTTCTTCAGGCTTTGTTGTATAATGATATGTTTAAAGCCGACAGAAAAAAAGTTATTACTCTGTGAGAACTGCTAAGATGGTTCCATCACTTCCATAAACCTCACACATATAAATTATTGTCTTCTATTATTCACTTAAAAGGCTAGGTTGCTTAATTATTTTGATCACAGTAATCACTTATTTACAAGGTGGGGAAAAATGCCAAGCATTTCCAAGCTGTGGTAGAGGAGGCAGGGCTGCAGAAGCATTTCCTTCCTCCACACAGATGCTTTTGAGTTTGTTGGTTGCATCAGTGGTGGTGCCCACCCCATGTATACCCCAGGCTGTTCTCTCCTGCTCTGGCAGCAGTGGTGTGATGGAAGCTGGGCTGCTCGGAGCCCAGAGTGGTGGGAGCTGCAGGAGCAGGTTTGGCTGCAGGGAACAAGGCTTCATGGAGCAAGGACTGTGGAAGAGTCAGGCTGTGGCTGGGTAGGAGGGTGGAATGGGGAGTGGGGACCCAGGGACAGAAGTGTAAGTAGGGAAGAGTAGAAGGAAAGTGGTACACAAGATCTGCAGTGCCAGAAGATGCCCCTCACACTGTCCTGCCCCGCTTCACCCCATCCAGGCAAATTGCTCTTCTGTAGATGTGCTGCCTCACATTTCTGGGGTGCAGGAGTGGCAGGGTTCCTTTTATGGTCCCTCCTGATAGGAGGTGCTCTGATTCACAGCCTTCGCTCACCCATGAGAGAGGTTCAGATAATTATTTGGGGGGGGGGCAGGAGGAAGGAAAGGTCTGGTAGAAGTTAAATGTGTCTCTACAAAACCTGTTTGCCACCTGAGGAAGGTGTTTGTTTCTTTTCT
Organism: Pezoporus flaviventris; assembly: GCF_033815535.1. NCBI lineage: Eukaryota > Metazoa > Chordata > Aves > Psittaciformes > Psittacidae > Pezoporus > Pezoporus flaviventris. The sequence continues at coordinate 373,465 of NW_026892653.1, read as the reverse complement.
GAAGAGCTTGTCTGTCGTCCTCCCAATCCTATCAGCCCAGTAACAAGGTATTACCTCCCTTTACAGCCTCACCTTACAGCTTTCACCCTGTGTCTTCCACATGCTTAGGAATCCACCATGCCTCCCCTTCTTCCCAGCGAAAGACACGCCGCTGAGAGCCTACCTCCATAAAAGCCCCTAATTCCATTAAAGTCCATTACAAGTTCCTCTCCTGCTGTTCCTGAAGGCACGGGGCACCATCCATCAGAGACCACAAGAAAACAAATGGCCACTTTGAACAGATCCCAGGGCCGCTTGCCAAGCGGGGATTCCCAGCTATTTACAAACCACCCTCGCTTCCCCCTAATAGAGGTAAAATGGAAGCAGGGAAAATACACATTTTAGAATCACCCAGCTTTAGTCCTTCAAAGGATTTATTACAACCTTTTATTTTCATGCGTGGAAAATGGAATCTTATCTGGTATGCTGGCTGGTCCAGCAGAAAGCTATCAGGCAGCAACCTTCAGGAGCACACTATGCCTGGGTGTTAAAAGTTGCTCAAATGCATTAAAGCAGTTGAAAAGTGCATTAAAGTATGGAGCAAGGAGAGGAGATATCTGGGCAATTAACAATCTGATGCTTTCAGCAGCTGCTTGCGACGTCCATCCAGTGCATCAGCAATGGGTGCCACTGAGATTTGCTGCAGAAAGGAAGCACAGACATTGGCCGTGCTGCTGCCACCAAAATCGCGCTCTCAAAGCGGGTATCAGCCGCGTAGCTTGGTGTCTTTGGGAGTTTAACAGGGATCAGATGCAAGGGGTTGTAGGAGATAAATGCCTTGAACCCTGAATTTTAATTTATGTTGTCTGCAAGCAGCAGAAGCTGCTGGTGCCGGGGTGGTTTGTGTCCCCTCTGCTACACCGGGGAGCAGTGGCACTGACATTCGAAATGCAGCAAGCAAAATCCTATTAAGATAACGTCACGGCCTTTCTGTTTTACTGTTTGCAAGCCAGCCATAACATCATTAAATTACACAACAGGGAGGTGCCTGCTGCCAAGGAGCTCTGCTCGAGATAAGATGTGGGTTGAGCTGCTGCCAAAATTTGAGTTGATATGACAAGAAATTTGGAGCCGGTTCAAGGCTTGATTCACACAAAACGATGCTGCGTGCAGGTAAACACTGTGCAGGATTGGTCCCTGGGGCAGCTCAGCTGCTCTGAGCTGGGGCACGGTGTGGGTTGTGCAGGCTGGCACTGTGTGATGCCTGTGCAAGGCTGGGCTAGGGCTAGAGACATTCTAGTACCCAAATTTACACCCGTTCTTGGGTTCAGTGCTGACAACCAGAAGACAAAATCTGGCAGGATCTGTAGGTGAAGGTCAGGCAACTGTTCACAGGTCTTTGCCATCCTTACCTCCATCTCCCCTTTCGCAGCCCTTTTGGGGGAGTCAGAAGCAGCCTGACAACTAAAGGGACTGACTTTGGAGGCTTGCAGTAGTATAAAATGCCTGCAATTTGAGGGCAGTTTTGATAGTTGTTGCTAACTGAGATGGTTGGATGGGATCAGGTGGGTTTGGAGGGAGGTGAGGTGGACTTTCCCCTAAGAGGGGAGGTGTTGCTGGCTGGGTTACCCAATGGGCATAATTGGAACTGAGAGTACCTGGGGCACTGGGTTACTCAGGGAAGTTGCTTGTTTTGTGATGTTATGGCTGGGCCAGCAGGAAAAGGAGTGAGGAGAAAGAGCTTCATTGTTAAAAGTACGTACAGCCTCTGTAACAGCACTGCAGCCTTGTTTTGCCAGTCCTTCTGCATCACCCACCATGTCCCTGCCACACAGGCTTTGTGCCTCCTGCCCTTTGGCTGCAGCATATACTGAGGCTCTGGCTCTGCTGGAGCTCAGGTTTCTCTGTGCTGTCCTGCTTGTCTTCTGGTCTTCAGGCTCCCTCTTTCAGATCCCCTGGGGAGAGCTCCCCACCTTGCCATGGCTCAGCATTAATGACCTTTTTCTCCTGCAGCATCTTCCAGACAGTGGAGGTGATGCACAGCCAGGGCTCTGGGCGCTCAGCCCAGCCTGTGGCACGTGGAGTCATCCAGGCAATTCTGCAGAAGCACCTGGGCTCTAAGTGCAGGGATCCTTCTGTCACCCCATCCTCCAAGGCAGGATATCAGGAAGAAATCACCTTAAAAATTGTGCCTCAAAACAAGCTTTCTAAGCATTTTCCATTAGAGGAGTTTTGTTTCCATCAAAGGGTGCACAGACAAGTGAAGCCTGCTCTGCCCTGGGATTCTGCCCGGTGCTCCAGATCTGCTGTTACCACCTCCCCTCGTGCTGTGTTTCTGTACCCGTTACTGGGATGTTCTCTGCAGAGGGATGGAGCAGTGTATAAAACCACATCTTGGGGTGACCTCCCATCCCAGCACTGGCTTGGCACATCTTCCCTGCAAAAGGACTTTAGGTTAGCATAAGCAGTTTGTGCCTCTCTGGTGCCTCATCTCCTAGCCTGCCTGCCTCCTTACGATTACGAAGCTGTGTGTGCAGGGGAGATGAGATATCATGCCATGTCAGGCAAGTCTGTGACCTTCCTGCAATTCTCCAGTTTCCATAACAGCAGGATGTTTGTTTTGTTGCCATAGGAAACCTGCCTGTGCGGGTTTGCGGGGTCCCGTGTTGTCAATACAGCCATTACCTTCCAGTGGGCCTGAAAGGAGCCGAGTGTCCCCAAGAACAAATCCAGTGATGTTTGCTGCCACCTGAGGAAGAAAAGAATGATAGGTTGGCAGTTTTGGAAGGCAAACGGAGCAGGCAGCAGTATGGCAGAGTCACAGGAGTGTGTCATCCAGTGCCTCACAGTGGCTGCCCTCCTTGCTGCATCACCCAACTGTGGAGGGTAGGAGGATGGTCCTTATCCCTGAGGACACTGCATATCTCATATGTCCAGGGTGAGTGGTGCTGCTGCCTTCAGCACCAGACCAGGATCTGATCTCTCAGGTGTGGGACAGTGGGCTGTGCTTCCCTTACCTAGAATTATTTCCTGGGAGAGAATCCTGACAGAGGCAGGGTGCAGAGAAATCTTGTGAAGCTGGTCTGCATCAGGCCATCCAGGGGTCAGAAGGGACCATCCCTTTCCCCAAAGTATTTCTTGACCCTTTTCCAAGAGTATTTCCTGCATATTTGCATATGAGACCTCTCCTCTGACAGCAGCTGGAAGGCATCAGCCTGCGTGGACCATGGTTCCAGGATGGAAGTTGTTGTTTTTATACAACACAGATGTATGTTTCCAGTGCTTTTGGATGTCAAAGGCACTTTGGTGAGTCCTTCCATCTGAGGAAAGACATCGTGCAGGTGGGCAGGCTGCATTGGAGGTTGGGAAAGGCTGGAAAGACACGGTGCATGGGTCCTGCTTGTCCCCTACCACAAGGTGGGGGAGCCGATGCAAGGTGGTGGAGCCGATGTGGCTGCAGAACAACTCACTGCCACTCCCTGGGATGCATTCACTGTGTGCTTGTCCTAGGTGACACCAGGTCTGGAGGGACAAGAAGGGGAGCTGCTCGTGAAGGGACCCTCCGTCTTCCGCGAGTACTGGAACAGACCCAAAGAAACAGCAGATGCCTTCACGCCCGATGGCTGGTTCAAAACAGGTACCGCGATGGTTCCCTGCAGCGTACGGCAAAGGGCAGCGAGGGGAGGAGGAGGTAGCAGCTATGGGTCAGCCCCTGGGGTTCCCTGGCTGCTGGGGGGTTTGCAGATGGGGGATCACAGCCCAGCTGGGGGTGCAGGTTGGATGCGCTTCAGAACTCCAGGCTCAAGGAGGGGCTTTGCTGTAAGTAGCCTGTTGATGGGGTATGTTTGGGGTCGCTTGCTTGCGAGCATAATATACTGATGTTTAATGTTTTCTGGGGACTTAAACTTTGCAAAATGTGATTAAGTTTAACTTATACAAGGACTACATCAGTGGAAAACCCCCACTAAGCTCCAAGGAGGGGGGATCCATCCTGCTTCCCCTCTTGCCTCCATCATGGTGTCTGCAGGGGAGTTTGTCCTCCTGGTCATGGCTTAGTTAAAGGATTGAAGGCATGAGCATGGGCAGTGTGGCTGCGTGGGGTGGTCTGGGACCATGAGGGAGCCTTTCAAGGGACTGTCATTTGTCAGTCAGAAACTACTAATTGAAGGAATGCTGAGCTTTCTGAGGAAAAATCCCAGCAGGTGTCCTCAGGTTTAGGCTGAGGTTCTGAAATTGCCAGAACCATTTTTTTGCAATAGTGAAAAGCCTGAGTTATCCAAATAAAGAGACCTTTTAATTTGAAACCGAGGCTTGTTTTATTTTTATGTGATACGTTGTGGAAATGCAGAGGAAATGGTGCTTTTCCTGGGTTTTCTCATTTCCCTTCTGGGTTTTCCTTTCCCTTTCAAGAGAGGGAAGAGTTTCTGAAACATAGAATGTTTCCAGGGATGGGAAAACCTGTGGTGTTTGCTTCTTTCAAATAAAACTTGACCAGAAGAGAATACCTTAATAATAATACCTATTGCAGGTGGGGCCTGTGTGTGCCATGGTAGGTTTTATCAAATGTTTGCAGACAGAATAAAGATCCCATTATCCCACTACAGCAGCAGATGCCATTGGGACTGTCCATACCTGGAGCTGCTGTGGCTGGGACAGTAAGTTCTCAGAGGAGAACTCGTAATGGCTAATTGTGCCCATCATGCGGGGTAACAAATTCAGGAGCATACCAGGCTGAAGAGCTTTTTCAGTTGGCATAGATGTGACAGGCCATGAATAAGTTATGTGCTGCAAATTATGCCTCCCACCCTGCATGTGGTGAGCGGTCAGAGGCCCTCCTCATTCAGAGGTTCTCTGCAGTATGGATTAAACACTGAACCAGCCATGGGATGCGTTGGCAGGCTCTGTCCCTAGCTCCTGGGTGGTATCTCAGTGAGCAGCCTTCCTGCTGCCCCTGCCACTGGCTGGGAGCTGTTTGAGCAGTGGGGTGAAGCCAGGCTGTACCAAGCCCAGCCACCAATTAATCTTGCCAGTGCAGAAGGGGCTGATGGCTCATTTCTGCTGAACCTTAACACAGACACAGCTCTAACTTCCCCATTCCCCTCTCGCTGTGTGTTAGCAGTGCCATCGTGTCAGGAGTCAGGCTGGATTTCTAATGCCTTCTGTGTAATCTTATTTATTTATGGTTCCTGAAGAAGCTGTGATTTATTATCATTGTTATCCCGAAGCAGACATGGAGCTGCCCTGCCGGCAGTGTCACCACGGGTCCCCATCCCGGGTGCGTACCATGGGCTGGTACTGGAGCATCATCAGGCGATGCACAGGGTGTGCAGGGCAATCAGCTTTAAAAATTTTTTTAGTCACCACTCCTGATGATTATTTCAGATGCAAAGGAATAGCATGCATTAATTATTGCAAAGAGATGTCTTTAGGAGAAAATGATTTTGAAATTCAGTTTAATTTCATTGTAATGCGCTGCAAACAGGAAGGGAGTATGTGTGTTTAATTGGCTCTCGGGGGTAAGGCCGGGAAGATGGCATGCCTTTGTCACAGGCCATTAGTGATACAGACTGCATAATGAGAGAGTACAATCAGCTCACAGCTGCTGGCTCCTACGGGGAGAGAATGATATTAAATAGAAATCAGTATAAATTAAACTTAACCCTTTCACTAGCTGAGCAAAACTCAGAGCTAGATATAAGGGGGGAGAAGATACAGGCAGGGGGGCTTGGAGGGTGCTCCAGTGGCCAGGCTGCCTCCCCAGTGTCTCCCACAGCTGTCTAGGGGGGCCTTTAATTCTCTTCCCCTTCCTGTTCCTCCTCTCTTTGCCTTTCTCTCCTTTCCTTCCTCTCCTGACCACTTGCTCTGTCTCTCAAGGATGTCAGGTCAATGGGGCTATTTTTTTCCCCAAGCCTCATTTAGCCAGTGGTGCTGTGAGCAAGCCACATTGCCCCTCGCTTTTCACCACTGTGACAGCCTCTGGAGATCATTCAGAGCTGGCAAGTGTCCCTGTGGTGAGGGAAACGAGGAGGTTGTGTCCCATCATAGCAACTGGGATCCATAGCGTGAATTACCCCTGATAAGCAGAGGTGGGTAACTTCGGGACCATATGGTGACTTTAGGACCGTACTGGCAGAACCCAAAAGAGGCAAGGCCCAGCTGCTGCCAGGCTGTAATCTGCTTCATCTGCCATTTGCATATCATATAGGTCAGTGTTTTAAAGGTGAGGCTGAATGCACGCACATGGTGCTCTCAAAACCCAGGCGATGGTGTTCCTCTCACTGCCAGACCCCACCAAGTGACAGGCAGATCACCTGAAGAGGATGACAGTGTGATTGCAGGCAATGACCAGGTCCCCTATGTCTCTGAGGTCAGGGGGAATGTGCACTAAGCTGCAGCAGGGATGAGTTTTGGAGAGGGTAAACTGGGAATCAGTGTAGGAACTCCCCAGCTGTTATTGTTAATGGTGATCTGAAAACCCAGCGGGCCACAAATGAAGAGTAATCACTGCAGAGGGAATCCCAGCATATTGCTTGTGCTGCACCTCACTGGGAGCCTGTCCCTGGAAGGGCACTGCTCTAGGGTGGTACATGGAGATGGGGCATGTGGGGATGGGTGCCAAACACTGAATGTGGGCTCTGCACATACCCTCCAGCTACACACACAAAGCCAAGAGTCACCAGAGCTCATTCCCTCCTTTGGTTTTGTGATTGGAGTTAACCTGGAGCTGCTGCATGGGGCTCTGTGGTCTGAGTGCCAGTTCCCTTCCATACTTGTCCCCGTGGCGAGGGGTGAGGCTCAAACCTTGCAGGCTGCCTGTTAAAGTGCTCCATCAGGTATTTTTCTGGGGTGCTTCCTGCAATGCAAGGCTCACAAAGGAGTCTTGAGTTTTTAAGTCTTTTCTGGCTGCAGGTCATTTATTTCTCCAGTACCTTCTTCAGGCCAGTTCTTTTGTTTCTGGTTGCTGTTCCCATAAATTGAGTTATCATGGGGTTTAGTAAAGGAACACAAAAAAAATCCAGAGCAAACACTTCCATGGCAGCTGTCATTTTCCTTTCTGATTGACAGCTCCTTTATTAAAATCCCCCTTTCTCCTGTGAAACTGTGTCCTCTAGGTAAACAACCTCACATTGAGGATGGTCATTCCCTCCATGATAGGAGGAAAAAAGAGTGATGCAGACCCTGCTCTCTTTCTAGGAAACACCAAGTGCTCAGTGCAACAACTGCAAACCTGTGCTTCCTCCCTCCGGGATGAGAGGCAAACACCATGTGTGTGCCATGAGGAAGCCTCTGCAGACCTCCCTGTGCTTCGCCTTATCCCAAACATGTGTGTATGTATTGTAGGAAAAAAAAAGGAAGCAGACAAAAAGGCATGATGCTGCTGTGACTTTTTGATGAATTCAAGATTGTGGTTCTTCTGGGGAGCATCTGAACTCGTGGTGTTCCATAGGTGATTTACTGTTGCTCCCATCCTGTTTATTCCCTCTGATTTGCACCGTTGTCTGCCTATTCTCTCATTTCCATCCGAGTGAATCTGATTATTTTTATTGTATTAACGCTGTTGACAAAGCTGCTTAGATCAGTGTCCCCTCCAGCCATTTCCAGGGAGACTGCTGTGTATCCACCTGCTGTCATACATCCAAGCAGCTCCGAGCCCTCGGAGACTGAGACAGACCCAAAGGAAAAATGCCTACGGCTGTCTGTCTCCTGTCACTGCGATACCTTCCCAGCTGTCCTGTGCCCTGCGAGGTGAGAGGCAACCTCCCAGCACGCTCACGTGCTGCTGAGCAGAAGGGTGGAAGAAAGAAAGAAGGAAGAAATGTTATGTGATGAGGGTACTAGAATGCTGGCACAGGTTGCCCAGAGAGATGCTCCAGCCCTGGAAGCATTCAAGGCCAGGCTGGATGGGTTCTGGTAAGCTGGTACAGTTGAAGATGTCCCTGCTTATGGCAGTGGGGTTGCCCCTGTACTGTGCTCTCATGAGACCCCACTTGCAGCACTGTGTGCATTTCTGGTGTCCTCAACCTAAGAAGGATATGTAGCTCTTGGAGCAAGTCCAGAGGAGGCCACTAGGATGATCAGGAGCTGCAGCACTTCCTGTACAAAGACAGGCTGAGAACACTGGGGCTGTTCAGCCTGGAGAAGAGAGGCTGTGTGGAGACCTCAGAGCAGCCTTCCAGTATCTGAAGGGGGCCTATGGGGATGCTGGGGAGGAACTCTTCATTAGGAGCTTAGTGACAGGACAAGGGGTAACGGGTTCAGACTTAAACAGGGGAAGTTCAGGTTGGTTACAAGGCAGAAGCTCTTCCCTGTGAGGGTGCTGAGGCACTGGCACAGGGTGCTCAGAGAAGTGGTGAATCCTCCATCCCTGGCAGTGTTCAAGATCAGGTTGGAGCAAGCTGCTCTAGTGGAAGGTGTCCCTGCCCATGGCAGGGGGTTGGAGCTGGATGATCTTAAGGTCCCTTCCAACACAAACCATTCTGTGATTCTGTGATTAGGTGACATGATTCTGTGAGCAATCACTGAGCAAAGCAGCAGGGAAACACCAGCTTCTCTGGTCATCCCACTGCCTAATCATCCATCCCAGCATTGAGATGCTCGTGTCCTTCAGGCTCTGGTGCTCTCAGGTTGTGTTCTCTCTGCCTGGGAGACAGCTGCTGTTGGGCAGGCAGTGGTTTTGGATGTATTAGGAAGGGGACAGAGGGTTTGGGATCGTGATGGAGTTGCACAGAGCAGGGCTGGGTTGGGTGCTTTCTCCAGAGGAATCTGGCAATACAGTGCTGTGCACAGGGGGAGAGATAGGATCAGAAATCAGACTTCTCCCCAAGGGAAGGCCAGCTTCCATTCACATTTACTCATACATCCAGAAAATTAGAACCTGGTGTATTCAGGGAGATTTATTTTCAATTACAGGTTAAGGCTGAGACATGAAATAGCACCGGGTCTGAAAGTAGTGCATAAATCCTGCAACAAATCCATGTATCTCAGCTCCATATAATAAGATTTTATTGATTGCTATATTGTATCTGTCAGAATAAAACTCTCTTAATGCATGCATCAGGATGGGGAAGATAGAAAGCTTGTTGGTAGTAGAATCTGATTCAAGAATCAATGCACTTTGATTAATATGTCGTTAAGAAAGTAAGAGTTATTTAACTTGTTTGATGCACATTTCAGAATGATGACTCATATCTTCTAAGTTTCTTTCTTTAAGCTGCATTGGAAGAAACAGCCTTGTAGCTGTTTTTCACATGGCTAAGTGCTGGTTTATTGCTGAATATTTTCTAGATCATTTTTCACAGGTCACAAACCCCTCAGACTCCAATTAACAATAATTCCTGTGGCCCAAAAAACTTCCTGTGTGCTGTTGAAGACTTTAGATGGAGAATGAATGGGGTGGACTTGCTATCTCTTTATTTCTGGATGTTCCGCTGCAACAGGAGCTCCAGGCAATGAAAAAAAAAAAGGAAAAATAGGAGGAAAGTAAGGAGTTAATCTGGAATAAGACATCATCAGGAGAAACGAGAAGCACCCATCACTTCTGGCAGGCTTTCAGATGCTGCCAAGCTTGGGCAGTCGGCAGCACGCTGAGCATCTGTCTGTGCTTGCTGAACGTGCTGTTCTCTCAGCTCAGGCCTCTTCACTGTGATCCACAAACTTGGGCAGCAAGGACAACCCTTGGCTTGGTGGGGAGCATTGCACTGCACTTCCCAGCTGGATTCAGATATGCACCATGAAACCCCAGTTGAGGGGAGAAACCCAGTGACTCAGTCTGGTTTCAGGTACCTCCTGGTGTCCATCTGTCCTTTTACAGCCTGTATCCAGGTAGCTCTGCTGGCACCAGCACCTTGCCATTCCCAGCCCTGTTCTTTGGAGCTTTCTACCCCACTTGTGATGGAAAAGGCAAAATGCCTGCACTTTTCCAGCACAGAGGAATCTGGGTTTGTAGGAAACATCCTGTGCAGGCCATCCTTGCCCAGACACAGCCCATTCCTCCTATAGGGCTGGCCTCCAAGGGGAAGGGGAAGCAGAAGCAGCAATCAGTGCACACCCCATGCCTCCAACACAGGCTTTTTCCCTGGCACTTGCTTGTCCCCAGAGACAAGCAGGTGTTTCCCTGCCAGGGGAATTGCTTACATTCGTGGGTGTAGCACTGACACCTGAAACACAAAATACTTGAGCCTGATCAAGGCAGATTATAAATAGAAATGCATCCAATTAGCATCCTAATCTGCAGGTTTTCTGTTTGTTTGCAGCATCTTTCCTAGTCACAAACCCAGTTAATGCAAATTCTATTTTTAAATAAAGGATTCCTTAATTAAACATGGTGCAGACGATGTGAGTTACCGGTTTGATAAGCCCAGGGGATGAAGCATTGGCTCCCTCCAAAGCTGGGCTGAGGTTGCTTCTTTTTTGGGTCTGCCATAGCTGAAGCTTGTTGAGTCAGGCAGGAGGGCAGCACTCACCTCCTTCCTTTGCTGGTGGCTTTGAATTTAGACAAAGGACAAAGGAAAGGACACCCCAAAAAGTGCCACATGTATCCCAACCATAGCTTCATGTGCTGCTTTAGGATGGATATCCCACTGGATCTACAGCCCTCATTTAAGAGGTGTTTCTAGAAGTAAACAAGGAAGATGGCATGGTGTCCAGGGCATCAGCTGTGTGTAAAGATTCGTTTCTAATTTCAGAATGTTCCTTCTAACACCATGGAGAGAAAATGCACTTTTTCTGCTTCCTGCCTCGGTATTTATTCTTTCTCCTTGAGAAGACACTATTGCCAGGTTTGCCCAATGGCTGGAAATCTTAGGGTCATCAGGACACGGCAAAATGAAACCCTGTGTTTCCTTGGCTGCTCGTGAGACTGATGTTTTCAGCTGCTCAGAGAGTTTTTTGTAGCCATAAACAAGAGCAGCTTTTGGCACTGAATTTGTTTACTCTCTACAAAGCTCTGCTCTAGTTGTATCAAACATCTTAGATGCCAACTCTTCACTTGTCTGAGAACCTCTGTTACACACATGGTCCACTGTTCAGAGGCATGGGGCAATTGCACCTGAATCTGTGCTATCAGCAGCTACCCACATCCCCAAAATCCAGGCTGTTCATTCTCAGGTCTCTTATTTCCTTTTACCTTTCAAGCTGTGCTGTGGCAGCACTGCTGTTACAGCCTAAAGGGAGAGGGGCTCATGCAGGCTCTGGCTGCCAGGAGAGATGCTTCCCATCCCATCCCAGGGATTAACACAAGGTGTCCTGGCTGCAGCTCCAGCTGGGTTCTGTTGTAAGAGATGTCAAGCTGAGCTCTGCAAGCCTGTCAGAAGATCTAGTGGGACAACTGCAAGCCAGTAAGTGGGTTAAGAGGGGAAGTGCAGGATTGAGCTCAGGATGTGGTAAAGAAATGGGCTGAACAATCATCTTATGATACTTGGCAGAGCCCATTGGATCATTGGCAAGGCTTTCTTTCAAGTGGCTACTCATGGCTATATAAATAATGTGTCTCCTCCAGTCCAGAATTAAAATCCCACAGGGGAAGGGTCAGTATCAAATCAGCTAAGTTCCTGCAGCAGTTGTGCAGGGCACAGGACCGTGGTCCCATCACAGGCACTGTCAAAGCATGGCTGGAATAGGGCCCTGGGGGCTTTCACTGCTCCATGCCTGTGGTTCGGGAGCTGTGAAGACCGTTTTTGTGGTGTCTTTGCTGTCACTGGTTGCCCCATGACCATAGGGCTTTGGAAAGCCTCTCCAGCAGGATGGATACACGCTGCAGGGGTTGTCTGCAACAGTGACTGAGGGGTGGGTTCGTTGTACCCTGCAGAGAGCATCAGGGATGGAAGGTAACGAGTAGGATTGAATGTTAAAGTGATCACCCAAAATCCAGACAGCATTCAGCTTTGCAGATGTCAGGCTGGCAACTCGCTGCTCCAAGGGAGAGTTGTGATCTGTGGACAGACTGTCTGTGCTTTGCTCTTTAGTTCCTTGCCAAGCGCAGCCTGCTGCTGCCTGGCCTCATCCCATTCAATGTATGATGCCCAGCTCTTGGGATGGAGGTTTCACTCTGGCAACAATCTGTCAGGAGTTAAACCTGCCAGTTTGCTCACTCAGAGCTTTTGTAGGAGCTTCACCTCATAGAGGCTGCAGCCATCAGCGGGGATGCTCAAGCAGTTGCACTTTGCATGTTGGGTTTGATGGGTCTGTGTCCTAGCTTGTCGTGTACTGGTGGGCTTCTTTGCACCGGGAGCTTCCCCTAAAGCAGCATGCGGGTGGGAAAGGCTTCCTCATGTCTGTTCTTCAAGCTCGGGTGGTGATGGGTCCTGCCCCTTGCCTGTCACCAGAGATGCCCATCTCAAGAGGATATTTGTTGCAAACAGACTTTCCTTCCACCCTTGGCAATCTATCATTTTTCTGCCTCATTTTGTGTCCTCTGCTTTCCCTTCCTCCTCGTTTGCCGGGTTTCCCTTTGCTCGAGGCACTCTGCTGGTGCCCAGACAATCTGTTTAGCTTGCTGAACAGTTTTTGGTGTTTGATTTACATAACCCAGCACAGCCGTAAATGGAGCAGGGTCAGGGAATCGCACAAATTGATTACAGCTCGTAGGATGAGCCGGGAAACCAGTGGCCTGGTTTCCTTCCTTCCTCAGCGCAGGAAAGCAAGGGATCGCTTTTAGCAGGCATGATCCAAGACCTTGGTGAGGGTTTTGCTGGGTATTTTACTGGGCTGGTAACAGTGGTGAACATCTCTGGCTTTGAGAGGCTCTTTGCTTTCTAAAGGAGTCATCCCTCTGGGTTTCACTCAATTGAGATCACATTTACTTATGCCTAATGGTATTTTGCTGTAAGCAAAAGTAGAGGCTGCTGTATATTTAAGTAAACAATTTAAGGCAGATGATAGCGTTCCTCACATCCCACTACTGCCTCTCTTAGTCAACAGCCTCCCATTGTTATCTCTGCTTTATTCAGTAATTCATCTCACTGAAGACTGGGACAGGTCACTGCATGGAAAGGAAGAGGTAGTGCACTCTTTAGCTGTAATTGATCTCTCAGCTGTTCTGCAGAGGGCAGAAGCCAAAGTGAGGGGTTTAGCCTGATGCTTTTCTTATTACAATTATTATTTTTAGTTACCATGCTCATCAAAGTTTCACCAGGGGCTACCACACGTTGCAGCATTTACTTATTTATTAGTCTTTGTCTTCTTCATCTTGTTTTCTGCAGGGATTTCTATAAATATGTAAAAGCTAATGTGAAAAAAAAAAACAACAAAACCAAACCTCAGCGTTTTTCACTTTTACTTACCCATTTTCTTTTCTGGCTTGTCCTCTGGGCAAACCCATCTGCAGTAATTCTGGCTGCCGGCAGTGGTGGGGCTCCTCTGCCCAGCCTGCTTGTGTTTGTATCAGTCACCATGAGGTCCTGCTGATGTTGAGTGAACCTACAATGTCTCAGCCTCCTGACTTCACAAAGCTTGGCTGGTTTACCTGCTCTTTTCTCTTAGAGGTGTATGGCACCATGGAGCAGAGTGTGCAGCTTGGGATGGCTTCATCTGCTGCTTGTCCTTCAGGTCTGCGATGTGCTGAAGGGTTGGAGAGGCTCCTGGTCATGCTGAGCTACACGTGTAGAAGTGAGGTACAGCACCTCTGCCAAGGGCAGGCAGGACCCAGAATGCTGCCACACTTTGCCAAGGTCTGAGTTTTGTGTTCATCTGTTTGCTGTTCTCCTCTCCCAGCTAAAACCTGCTGCCCAGGACTTTGTCTGCTGGCATATGTCATATAAGGGGGGTCTGACCCCAACCCAAGCCAGGGCTGGAGCAGGGGCCATATGCAGCAATCTCCAATGCCCAGAAACAGCCATACAGAGATAAGCCTTTGTATTTGCTAGCCAGATCCTTCTGGCCATTTGGGCATGCTGGGAAGCCTGTTTCACAGAGGGTGGAAGAAGGCTTGACATTTGGAGGGGATGCAGTGGATGATGCTTTCCAAGCTCCCCTAATGTGTCTGCATATGAAGCTGAAGCTTCTAGCTCTGTTTGTCTGGGGGTTTTAGAGAGCTGCCACCACCAGTCTTAAACCAGCCCTTTGCACCCTTGGGGTGAATCCTTCATGAAGGCAGTGTGCAGCAGGACAGGTCCCCCAGGAGTAAACTGTTATTGTGAGCAGAGGCAGGTCTGTGTGAGGGTATGAGCCTACTCACAGTGGTTGGTTGGGTCAGGGTTGTAGAACAGAGCATGGCAGGGGGATTTGCACCCAACATGCTTCATGGTGGGGAAGGAAAGGGGATGTGCAAGCAAGTGGTGAGAGCAGCATGGGGTCAGTGGGAGGAATCCTGGCTTCTCACTGCTGTCCAAGAGGTGAAAGAAGCTCAAGGAACCTTCCAAAAATGTGGATGTAAGGGCAAGGTATCACTGATTTATTAGCTGAGACAAGGGGTAGCTGCACTCCCCATCTGCCCAGCAGCAGGTGCCTGACTCCCCCTGTCCCTTAGCTGGAAGTAGAGTGTGGGAGAGTGCCGCTCAGGATGACTGGGTTGAAATCAGACGTGTCTTATCTGCAGCTTCCACCTTCCAGGTAGCTGGAGATGCTGGCAGCGTTCCCTGCACCGCTCCATCTCCCACTCCAGTGGTACAGCCACCCAGCGAGGGGAGGATTGCCTTATTAGCACAGCTCTTTGTGAGATGCCCTTGAGTGATTAGGGCTTTTTTTTCCAGGTGTGAATGCCAGGGGAGGCTGTACCAGTGCTTCACATTCTTTCATCTCGGCAGGGTTTTGCCCTTTCTCCCAGCGTGGTTCTGACAGCAGGCTCAGCGCTGCTGCCTGTGGAATACAAACAAAGTTCCCCATTACAGAGCATGACAGGAATTCATTCCAGGCTTTTTGTTATTTTTTTTTTTTTCTTTCTGGTTTTTCGCTCTTGCTGGATGCTCCAGGGGTCTCTGGAGAAGTTTTGAGAGTGGGGAATCAGTTGCTTAAACCCCTTTCTCTTAGGAGCAGGCAGCTCTCGCAGATGGGGAGGATGGCAAAGCAGCTTGAAGCTGCAATGCAATTCCCATCCGCTGACCAAGTCAGGGGAGAGGAACCAACACAGCAAGCTGTCTGCATCCCTACATCTCGTAGTAACAGCCATTAGGGCAGTTGGAAGGGTCTGTTCCCCGCTTGCTGAGCTCACAGCGCCTGCCATTAGTGCTAATGGGAGTTAGGCGCGCGCACAGAGAGGCGAGGATGCCCCTGAGCTACAAATCTACTTGGCAATTTTATTATGTAAATAAATGGTGCTTGCACATACACCTGCTGCTGCTGCTGCTTGTGGTGATGTTCATGGCAAGATACGTAAACAAACAGCGATTCCGTTCTAATAGATTTATTTCCTTTCTCGTGAGCCATTAAATTACCTCCAGATTTCACGCAGGTAGAAATCTGTAGCAACGGTGGAATCTCGCTCTGCTTCAGTGGACAGTGGCCTGCAGAGCATGGCAGACACATATTACTGTCAGATGTTGTTTTGGGGGCAGGGGTAGGAGCAACTGGTATTATCCTTGTTATATGGGTGTCTTTGGATGCCCTCACTTGCCCGCAGGGCTCCCGTCATCTCTGAGCAGTTTGCAGTGAGGGAAGCAGCAAACATCCCCATGTCTGGAGGATATTTGGGCTGACCCAAATGCAGACCCTTGGGGCAGCTCCTCTGTCTGATCAGAGGCTGAAGGGCTCTTCCCTTCCAAGGGGTTGAAGCAGAGCTTGCTCTGGACCTTGAGGAGGCTCTGGGCTGGGGTTTCCTAGGAAACTGATCACCCCTCTGCAGAGCATCAGCATCGGGGCTCACCAGATTCCAGCACCACTCACCAATAGATAGGATCTGCAAGGAGAACAGCCAGCTCTGCTCTGAGCTGACCTGCTGGTCCCAACCACAGGAACCTGTCTCTGGGGTGCAGCTGAGTCAGTGCCAGGATTGCTGCTGGTTTGAGGACCACGGTGCTGGCTCTTGTCCTGGGGCAGAGCTGGTCCAGTGGCTCTATGGGGCAGAGCTGGGTTATTGGGAAGGGTTCTGCATTGCACCCAGGAGCCCTGCAACTTGCAGGGGAGGGGAGATGGCTTCCTCATGAATAATTGGTGCATTATTAATATGCATGTGTGTTTTGAAGAAGTTTCAAACTCTCCCCCTCAGGAGCCTTTGATGCTTTATTAATGATTGCGGTGCACACCAAACCCTCGGCATGCTGCATGCCACTGCAGAACCAGCCCGTTTATCTTTGGTCATTGTCTTTTGTGAACCCAGGGAAGGCATTTTGCTGGTCCAAGTGAGTCGTGGATGGACTGGAGATGCCCCAAAGAGCCACTGTGTGTGACAGGCTCTGGAGGAAGCATCAAGCTGGTCTGTGGGAGCTCGGCAAGTCTCCCTGTTGTGGCTGCACAGGGTGGAGAAGGGGTGCAAAGGCAGAGATTCAAGGTATCTTCAAGGTAACTTTGTGCCCTGAATCAGGATTAACAGGAGCTTTCTCAGGTTCCCTTGTAGCTCAAAAGAGGATCCGGGAACCTGCAGAAATAATGATGTCAGAGGTTGGCTTTGATTAACTTTGATGCAGGAAGGCTGCCAGAAAAGCCTAGGGGGTTCCTAATGCATTTCCCATCTGAAGGGGTCTGGAGGACAGAGGGGGAATGGAGCCTGGTTTCAGAGACTCTGTGTGCTGCAGTGCTGGGGTGGATGGGGGTGAGTGGGGAGAGATGTGTGAGCAGGGACACGTGCTGTGACACAAGCGGCCTCTGTGAAGGAGCCCAGATCCGGAATTCCAGAGGTGCTAATTACTGTTAATTAGCTACAATTTGTGCTCATAACCTCTGCTCTTCACCAAGATGGCTGACAGCAGTGACGAACATTATTCATTTCCATGCAATAAATCAAACTGAAGTTGCTTCTGTTATTTAGCCTATCATTTAGCATTTCATTAAATAGATATGTGCACATACATCATCGTTGCCAAGGCTTTGTCAATCCCTTTCAGGAGCAAGGCTGCCTCTAATCAATCCCAGCAGCGCTGTGGAGAGGCTCTGGATTACCGTGTGCCAGGTTAAAATCTCACTGAGCATCCATCAGGCATTGGTAACTCATCAGCTGGTTGCACACCCAGCGTTCAACCAGAATTACTAGCCCTATTGGTGGTGCTGTTGCTCCTAAAGCGAGATGTGGCTTGGAGAGACAAGGTCTCTCTTGGGTGGATGAGGTTGAATTCAGTTGGGGGCTGACCTGCAGCTGCCTCCAAGGTCTGTGTTGGAGGAAGCTTCTGCTGGGCTGGTGCTGGGCTTTCCATCACCTCCTGCATGGAAAGAGCAGCAGCCAAGGGGCTGAGAGCGCTGAGCTTGGGCTCAGAGCTGCTCTGCATCATCCTAGCTGAATCTCTTAATCCTTGCATTGCAGGCAGAGTGGAGATAGATAACAGTTTATGGGGGCATTGCTGCTGTGGACAATAGCAGTAACATTGTCAGGGTGAAGCACGGTGGCAGTGCCCCACACAATAGGACATGGTGGTGGTGGTGGAGGTCGAGCAGCAGTGCTGTGGTTGCACGCTGGAAAGGTCCCCTCTGTTCACTGCTGAGCTGGAGGACGCATTCACTTTCACGGTAGACAGAAATAAAGGAGAAAGTTTGGCATCAAAATGAGCCTGGAGCTACAAAGAGAAGCAATATCCTGGCACTGCAGTAAGTATTTCAGTGCTTGTAGCGCTGAAGAAGCTGAGCACCAATGCAGAACAGCAGCTACTGCTCTTGTGCAACCACAGCAGTGCTGAGCTCGGCTCCTTATGCTGAGGAGCATGGGGGTGCTGAGCAGGGCTGAGCTTTCTGCCAAAGCTTTACCAACCCATCCTTGCAGTCCAGCTTGGAGTGGGGTCTCCCTTTCCTTGCGCAGGACCCTGGGGTCCTGCATCTGAACCTGGGCACCTCGGGGTTCAGCCTGGGCCCTGCTTTGCCACAGCATCTTCTTACCATGGCAGCAGAACCATGGCACGCTCAGAGGAGGACTCTGCCTCTTGCTGCTCCAGGGCTGCCGGGTCCAAGCAGCTAACGGGAGCAGCTCCGTGTGGCACCACGCGTTGGATGCCCTTCTCCCGGTGCTCCATAAATAAATTCCCCTAGTCCATCCTAGCACACTGTATCAATCTTGTTTAATAGACTGGAAAGCTTATTGCATGGCGGCAGGTCGCAAAGAGTGTCGAGGTGATGGATTGCACCTTCCCGGAGTCGAGCGTCATTGATATATAATGAAATATTTATGATTTATTCCAGCTAATAAACTGGAGTGAAGTGTGTGATGTATGTGAGCAGATGGGGGATCTATTGATGCACTTTTCATTGTGTGGGGGGAAGGAGAGGTTTATGTCTGTGACGGAGACGTGTCGCACAGCCTCCCGTCCCTCTGCCCATCAAGGTGGGCACTTGGCTGCAGAGAGGACAGATGATCTAATTCCTATTGACGGCCTTTAGCACTAATCATTCGTCCACCCCACATGTCCTCCTCAGCTTTTCTCAGGCACGGGAGCCTCTGGCAGTGGGAAGAAACCATTTCTTTGGGCAATGGGCTTAGGCTGAGGTCTTGTGCCCAGAGGGATGGGAACACAGGCAGTGTCACTGCCATGCGACACTCTGCAGCTACCTGCTCCCATTGAGTTGGTGTTACCTACAAAGAAACCATTTACGTGGATTTAGAAGACTTGGAAAGAGCAGCAAAACTTGAAACCCATAAAAAGAAGTGCTTGTCCGTGTGAGGTGCGATGGGTACACGGAGCTCATTGCTGCAGGAGGCTTCCAAAGCTGAAAGCTTGGTGTTGGGATTGAGAAGGAGCATTTCTGTGGTCTGCTGCTGGGCTGTGTGTAACAGCCTGGGATGGAGCTACTCTGCAGGCTCAAGGGCAGGAGGACCTGCCTGCCAGCTGTGGCCCCACATCTGCCTGTGAGTGCCCATCACAAGCCTCATCTGTGCCCCCATTCAGCTTTGTGTGCTGGGGAGAGCTGGGGCTCACTCCTACAGAGCCCTGTGAAGGCAAAGGGGGTTTAAGGGAGTTTTGCTTTGCTCTCTAAGCCAGTGAAAGGATCAGGATCAGGGATCAAGGCTCCAGCTCTTCACCACCTGCCCAGACCAATCCTACCTGGAAAATCAATCATCTTAATCACTCATGTGTGTCTTCTTTGCCAGAGGATAAGCTCTGCCTCAGCCTGGGATGGAGCAGGAGTATCAAGAGCCACTGTAGGGGAGCAGGAGGCAGGTAAGAGTTAATCCCAGGGTAGAGCAGAGATGCACAACCTCCTGCCCACTGCTTTGGGTGTGAGCAGCCATCCAGGCAACCCACCCTATCCTACCAGCTGTTCCTGTTTCTGCCTAATTAGCCTCCAGATCAGCTTGCTTGGAGATCCTCTGCTGAAAGGCACCGGAGAAGGGCAAAGACTGATTATTCCAACTGCATCCCTGTGAGCTTCCCTGAGCTCTGCCAGCTGGGACCCTGGTGGTCCCCCCAACACGCTCCTTTGGCAAGAGCGGTTCCCCAGGTACAGGCAGTGCAGAGGAATGCTCCAGCCCTTCCCCTTGGAAATGAGGGATCATTGTGCCAGGAGAGCAGCTGACAGCAGGGCATTCCTTCTGGATATTGAGGGGGGGAAGCTTAAAGGTTCCTGAAAGAGCAGGTATTGAGCCTGGAAGGAGTGGGGCATCAGCAGCGTTACAGTAGGGCTGGGAACCATATGGGTCCCTTCTGTGTCCCCGCAGGTCGGTGTCTCCTGGAGAGGTGGCTGTGAGACATCCCCGCTCTCAGAGCAGCGCTGGGCTGTGCTCTGCATGAAGCGCTTGAAAGCCAAGCCTCCAATATCTGGCGTGATTCATTAACAGCAAAAGGTGTAATTAATATTAGAGAGCGCTCAAACCGCATTCTGCTGCTGGCAGGGGAGAGCCCACCAGCATCCCTCCTGCGCCGTGATGGCCCCAGAGACCCGGCCTGCTTCCCGCAGCTCTTCACCTCCCCGTTTTTCCACAGGCACTTCTGAAACCTGTAAAAGCTGCTCCAGCAGCCAGGAAACTGTTAAAGGAGCAGCTCCAGCCTGCTGGGTCAGCAAGCACTTTGCACCAACAGCAAATCACTTAGCTGGTACCATGGGGGAAGCCCAGCCTTGCCTGAGAGCACCATTTACCAGGGTGAGGGCTGTGCCCCGCGCAGGGGAGTGTTCTGCAGCATCTGATCAGGTCTCTCGAGCTCCCCATGAGAGCATTAGCTGCCACCATAGCAGGAGGGTAAAATGATCCACTTTTTGCTTCTCAACAGAATAGATTCTCTGTCAAAGAGGTGTTTTTCTCTGTATTTTCTGCTGCGCAGTGCTTGGTCTGCAAAAGCACCATGTAATTGTGGACATTTGCAGACCCTTCTGCCATTGGGTGCCCTGGGGACATGGAGTCATGGGTGTTCCAGCTCTCCTGTCCTTCTCAAGCTGGACCAGGTTTGATGGTATACAAAGGTAGGCTGAGTCTTTCTCCTCTGACACCGCAGCTGGGCACGATGCTGCTACTGGTGCCTCCTATGGCAAAGACCACAGTGTGCTTCTGTCTCCATTGCCAAGCCCTACCAGTGTGGGATCTGCCTAGCTTCAATCCTGCCCAGCATCTGCAGCTGCAGACATCAAAATCCACCTGGCTGGGTGCTCCCAGGTCAGTCAGTGTTTGTGGTGTTGGTTTGCAAACCTTGCAGCACACGTCCATGGGTCCCCGTCCCGTCCTGCCTCCCATCTGCTGCGACGGCACAGCTTGGGGAACGCCTGCCGCATCCCTTCTGGGGAGCTTCAAACACAAAGACATAGGTGTGTAAATAACGTGGGGCTGGTGACAAACCTCCCAGAAGCCAGGACAGGCCGTGTGACAGGCTGCAAGCCGGCGTGGTGCCGCGTTGCTCTCGTGTTGTAGCAGCTGAAGCTCGCACGTCGCAGCGCAGCCGACACTGTCACTGCCGCGAAGCTGGTGACACGTGTTACCAAACAAGCTCTCGTCTCCCCGTCCTTCCTGGCACCCCGGTGACATCTGTCCCCGGTGAGCAGCGATGTTGTGTCGAGGGTGGCAGCTCCCGTGTGTCAGCCTCCCCACAGCGCCCGTTTGCAGGGATCAGGTCTTTGTTTCACAAAGCCTGGTCAGCCAGAACCATTACAAGGGCGGCTGTCGCTATTCATTCCTTGGGCAGACCCAGCTCTGCATCGAGGTTGGGCTGAAGTCGCTGTTCCTTATGGTTTACCTGAAAAGTCTCATTTTTTCCCTGCACACTTCAGAGCTCTCCAAGCAGCTCAGCACTTCATTCCTCCAGCCCAAGAGCTCTCTTGGTCAATACTTGGTTCAAATGTTTGCTCATGATAACTTTGATGTAGCAGCGTTGCTGTGTTTGCCAGGAACAAACTGACCTGTGGGTGAGGAGCTGCAAGGAGGGTTTGCTCCTGTTGCTCTGCTCTTGGGAGCAAAGAGCCTCTTGTTCAGCACGTCCCAGGAGAGCAGCTCAGGCACCGTGTTAGTCACTGGAAGCTCTCGCTGCTCTCTGAAAGAGGTGCACAAAGTAAAGGCCATAGTGGCAGGATCACAAGGGCCCTTTCATCTTTGCAGTGAGTATTTCACAACTTGAAGAACCTCATTGCAGAAATCACTGTGGTTTCAGTTTGGAAATAGGGGCTCCATTGCAGCACATCTGCTTCTCAGAGTTCATTTGGGCAAGGCATGCAGCTATGGTATGGCCATTGACAAGGAACTATCATCTACAGACAACCCTTCCCATAAGGAGATCTTACCCAAAAGCCAGCCTGCTGCCCGTTATATTTATATATATACACATACATAGACACATATATAGGCTGCTGGAGAACTCTTCATCAGGGACTGTAGTGATGGGATAAGGGGGAATGGTTTCAAACTGCAACAGGGGAAGTTCAGGTTGGATATAAGGAGGAAGTTCTTTACTGTGAGGGTGGTGAGGCACTGGAATGGGTTGCCCAGGGAGGTTGTGAATGCTCCATCCCTGGCAGTGTTCAAGGCCAGGTTGGACAGAGCCTTGGGTGCCATGGTTTAGTGTGAGGTGTCCCTGCCCATGGCAGGGGGGTGGAACCGGATAATCTTAAGGTCCTTTCCAACTCAAACCATTCTGTGATTCTATGTATATATACGTGTGCATATATTTGCATGTATATATATGCATATATATATATACACATATATAAAAGAGGCCAAGGCATGTTGGATGGTGTTTTGAGCAACCTGCTCTAGTGGAAGGTGTTCCTGCTCCTGGCAGGGGGCTGGCACCGGATGAGCTTTAAGTCCCTTCCCACCCAGCCCATCTATAGTTCTGTGGTTACATATATGTATGTGCAGCCCCCCCAGCTGAGCCTGTTCAGTATGCAGCTCAGCAGAGCCTATAACATTTCGCAGAACAGATGCCCACTGAGCATCTTGAAACAAATCCAAAGGTAGCGGTGACGGCTGCTGTCAGGGAAACAATAATCCCATGGCCTCGCCAGCATCAGCTGCGCTGCAGCCCCGGAGCCGAGCCACGTGCGACGGAGGCTTCTGCTGCTGCCTGCTTTGTCTGATGAAAGGAGCCCTGTTGGAGGTGGCCTGGGCAAGCAGAGGTGGGGATGTGGTGTCAGAGACCGTAATCTTCTCATCAGCCAAAATCCCCTTCCCCACGCAGCTGGCTGCTCCTGCCTCTGTGTTGTGGGGAGCATCGGAGCACGGGCTCTGCTGTCCTCACCCTGCTTGTTGTGTGCTGCTCCTGGGCCAGAGGGCCCCCGGAACCAGAGCAGGATCAGGGCAGCTCCAGAGGCAGGACAGGAGGAGGACGAGCTGTACCTTTGGGCTGGTGGGGCTCCTCTGCCCACAGCAGCTCCAGAGCCCTGCTCTGAGGGATTTGAAAGCTTGAACAAGGAGGAGAAGTGGCAGTTGTCCCCATTTCACACAAGCAGAGGTGGTGGAGCAGGATCACACAGGTATTAAACCCTTCCACGGCATCCCTCCTGTCCCTGTGCTGATGCACTGGGTGCTCCCTGGGAGCACTTGTGAGCCACAGGCACGGCCAACTGGAAAAGAGGGTCAACAGAAATGTGGTTTAAAGCGGTGTCATCTCATGGGGGGAGAGATCCACAGACCCATTCCCCACCCAGAAATTCCCCCCATTGCCTCTGTTGCCCCTGCCTGCCCAGGAGGTACCCACATGGGCAAAGCCCTAAGAGGCCGCTGGGCAAGGTGCCCCATGGTCTGCAGCGCACTGGAGGTGTCAGAAGCAGCCGGGGCAGGCAGGATGGATGGAGCTCAATGCCTGTATGGGCTGCCTGCAGGGGCTGGGTGGACACCTGCACCAGCAGGCACAAGGACTCACGTTGGGAGCCCCGAGGTGACAAGCACAACCCTTGCCATTGACCCTCGGCGCAGTGCTAGGGTTGGAAATGATGCTCGCAGCTCCGTTCGCAGCAGCAAGTGGGGGTGAGTCGTTAAGCAAACAACAGCATCCTTTTAACTAGTCTCCCTGGCCCAGGAAATCCCCGCTGGCCTGGGAGGCAGCGAGCGCTGGATGTGCCGGCGCACATGCTGTCTTGATGTGCTCGGCTGGTAGCAGATGGCGCGGGGCAGAGGGTAATGTGGCTGTCCTCGGCGGACAGCGGTCCCCTGGAGCGAGCTCTGTCCTGTCAGCTCGGGAAGTGACAGCAAGACCCTGACAGGAGAGAGGAGGCAGAAAGAAAGAGATGGGGGGGGAAATTACAGAGCTCGTCCCCGAAGCTCACAATAGTCACAATAATAATGCTAACCACCCGTCACGCTGTGCTGCTGACGGGGCTTCAGGGATGCGTGTGAGATGCTGTGATGGTGTTTGTGGGGAGCATGGGGGTGGAGGCTGAGTGGTGAGGACGGGGTCTCCTCTCCATGCCCAGTCTGAAATGACTCTTTCTCCTGCCCCTTGCTGTGTGGGGGAACATAAAGAAGGGCAACACCTTGGGAAATGCTGGTGGTGGCCATGCAGGGATGGTGGTGGTGGCTATGCAGGAATGCTGGCGACAGCCATGCAGGGATGCTAGTAGTCATCATTCATACACTGACACTGGTGGTGGCTCTGTGGGAATGCTGGTGATGTCCATGCAGGGATGCTGGTGGTGGCCGCGCAGGGATGCTGGCAGTGGCCATGCAGGGATGCTGGTGGTGGCTATGTGGGGATGCTGGTGACGGTCATGCAGGGATGCTGGTGGTGATCATACAGTGATGCTGGTGGTGGCCATGCAAGGATGCTGGTGGTGGCTGTGCAGGGATGCTGGTGGTGGCCGTGCAGGGATGCTGGCAGTGGCCATGTAGGGATGCTTACACACGTACTGGATGCTCAGGCTGCTGCCAGCTCAGGTGTTTTATTATGGTACATGCGCCCTGGAATCCCAATGCCACAAGCAAAGCACAGAGACTTCCCTGACTGGAAACGGGCTCTGAGGCCAGGCAATGCCGGGGTTTGAGTGTCTCATTCTGCCTGGACCCCATGTACAGGGGGTGGGAGTGGGACAGAGACAAGACCGATGTGACAGGCTCTGCCCTATCAGTTCACTTTGCAAGCAAGCTCCAGAGAAATCATCTCGGGCTGACACGTCCCCAACAGACACAAGGACACAAAGGGATGTGAATTCAGTCCTTGCTCATTGTAGGGAGAGATAAGGGGAGTGACGACTCCGTGCAGGTAAAGGGCCCTTCAGCTTTCACATCACAAGACCTTGGTGCAAAGAAATCTCCTGCCCCCACATCCCAATCATCCCTTGGACCTGTCCCTGGGACCATTCTCCCCATCACGGAGAAGATGAAAATGCAAATGTGGCAGCTTTCATGTGCCTAAACCCTGAAGAGCTACATGGGAACTGTGTGTCATTGAACCAGGTCTTAATTCCCTCTCTTCTCCCTGTCTTCTCTGTATGAATAAGCAGCTCCTGATCTCCCTGCCAAAAGCTCATGGCTCTTGTTCCCCCATTGCCATGTTTTAATTAACGTTTGCTCTCCAGTCCTGTGTCAGTCACACATGCCACAGTGATACCGGACATGGAAGGTAGTTTATCACAGCAGTAATGAATTCCTTTCAACCCAAGCAGCCAAACACCCAGAAAGCCCCAGTTTAAAACTCTCTCACAAGTCCCAAATATTCCAGACAGCGTTCAGCATCCACAGGAGTGCCAAGAGGCAGGCAGGCAAATACAGCACCAATTAATCATTCCCTGGCTGAACTGAGCAGGATGAGCTGCTCGGGATTCTGGCATGTGCCAGCTGAGCAGGGACGCGGCTCTTCTGGGGAGCAGCCCAAATTTCACAACTGATTCTGGTATTTCACTGCTCTGACTCTGTAAATCCCTGAGCGCTCGCTCCTGTGCAGGCACCACATTGCGAGCTCTGCAGTGTGCCAGAGGTGAGCTGGAAACGGGGTTTTGTAAAACCATGGGGCTGGTGGTGTGTGCTGCGGTACCTGGCATGAGAAACGTGCTGGGAGCACGGCAAAGCAGCACTGATGGGGGATAAGGAGCAGAGGGAGAAAGGGGAGCGAGGTGGGGTTCAGTGATGTGAACACTGGGGGATGCTCACCTCCGCTGGGGTGACACTGAGCCCCCCAGAGAGCGGGGTCCCCATCCCTGAAGGGGAGGACTGGGGTCTGCGTAGTCTTTGGCCCCGGGGATGCTCTTCCCTTGGCCACCCAATGAAGTCCCCATCCCCGTGCCCTCAAAGTGCTCCTTCCACAGCCTCCCCTCAAACCAGAGGTCCAGCACATCCTCCTGGCTCAATGGGCTCCCAGCCACAGGGATGCTGCTGTCCAGGACCCCATCCTGTCCTCATTCACCATACTTTGAACATGTGCCTGGATGGAGGGCAAGGCAAACACGTGGAACTCCTGCAACCCCAGCAGTGCTGCTTCACCCTGCATTGTTGGGAGCTGCTTTTTCCTCACTGCCAATCTCTGTGTCACCTCCATGCCGGGGCTTTCCAGCAAGCAATGAGATGAGTCTGTGAGTGAAGCTGCTGCGGGGAGCGGGACGGGTGTGTGGACACAAAGGCAGCACATATCATTAAGGAGAGGATGGAGACTGATGTGCAGGGGAGAGCTAAGGGCCCCCCTGGTGCTACCATCAAGGCTCTGAAATGGAAATGCGAGGTCCCCAGACCCCCCCTCTTCACCCACCGGTTGGCAAAGGCTCTATTAGCAGGATGTGAGTAATCATCTTAAGTAGCTATCAAAGTGCACCAGCTTGTTAAGCATTTAGCCAGGTTGTGCTGACATGACCTCTCTCCTCAATCTTCCCAGCGTTGGCTCAAGCAGCTAATTACTGGATCACACCTGCCACACGCCTGCAGAAAGGACAGGTCAGATCCAACGTGTTGCTTAGGACACTCATCTTCCTAACATCACTCCCAACATTCTTCTATTAGGAGTCATGCAGGGGAGGAGGGAAGCGCCCTTGGCAAGCCGTGGGTGCTCCCAGCTGGCAGTGCCCAGGGCAAGGGCTGCTGCAGGGGATGGCAGGGGCTGGTGGCTGTGGTCAGAGCACCTACATGGTGCTTTTGCTGCTGGGAAAGACCCGCTGTGGGTTTCATGGGCTGCTGGAGGAGGGTGTTTCATTACTGGGAGGAAGAGGAGGCTGGGGATTGTGCGATGGAGGATGAGCAGCCCTGGTGATGCCAGGGATCCAGAAGGAATTATGTCCTGCTGGGACGGGACAACTGAGGTCCTTGTGACTGGTGATTGCCAGAAAGATGAGGAAGGGGCTGAGCTAGAGCCTGCTTGTCCTGTGGTCTGTGTTCAGAGTGTGCTGGGGAAACATCCACCTGCAGCAATGGCTCCCATTTCCATTGCTTCCATATTAAATGACTTCTGGCTTCAGAGCCTTATTCTTCCCTTTCCCTCCACAGAAAAGCAATGGCTGTCTGCTCTCTGCATGACCCTGGGAGCAGGCTGTTGTGTGAGGAAGTCTAATATCCCATCCATGGGGGTCTCTGCAGAGATGCTCTCAACTGTAGGGCTAAGTGTGGGCTCACAGGGAGCTGGGCTCGGTGCCTGCTGAGAGCATCACAGGCTGAGAACATTGGGGCTGTTCAGCCTAGAGAAGCTGCATGGAGACCTCATAGCAGCTTCCAGTGTCTGAAGGGGGCTATAGGGATGCTGGGGAGGGACTCTTCATTAGGGACTGTAGTGATAGGACAAGGGGTAACGGGTTAAAACTGAAACAGGGTTGGATCTAAGGCAGAAGCTCTTCCCTGTGAGGGTGCTGAGGTGCTGGCACAGGGTGCCCAGAGAAGCTGTGGCTGCCCCATCCCTGGCAGTGCTCAAGGCCAGGTTGGACACAGGGGCTTGGAGCAAGCTGCTCTAGTGGAAGGGGTCCCTGCCCGTGGCAGGGGTTGGAGCTGGAGGAGCTTTAAGGTCCTTTCCAATCCAAACCATTCTGTGATCACCTGAGCATCGCGTCCACGTGTCAGGAAAAGCAGAGAAGCGAGGGGATGTCCTCTGACAGATCCTGCTTTGCTTTTCAGGAGACACAGCAGCGTACAAGGACGGTGTTTACTGGATCAAGGGCCGCACCTCAGTAGACATCATCAAAAACGGGGGGTTCAAAATCAGCGCTCTGGAGGTGGAGCGTCATCTGCTCGCGCACCCGCACATCACAGGTACGCTCCCTGTGTGCTGAGGAGGAGCGGGGTGTGTGAGCCCAGCTGCAGGGTCAGCCCTGCCTCTGGGGGTGCACACAGGAGGCTGCCCGAGGGCTCACGCCTGGAGGCTCTTTCCCAACCACCCCATTAGTGAGACCGGCCCCGCTGTTAGCTGTCTCCTGGGGCTCAAGCCCCGTAGCCCGTGGCTGGGTGCTGAGTCAGCAGCAGCTCCCATCTGATTTTGGAAATGAGCCTATAATTAAATCTGTCCTGCCCCTGTGTGTGACCCTGCACGAGGGGATAGCAGCAGTGCCCCCGGCTCCACACCACGCTGTACATCATCCTCCTCCCTCTTGACTCTTAAATACCTCAAACCATCCAGCTTCCTGCCTTTCCCTTGGTGAAAAGCCCTGTTCTTGTGTCAGCACAAAGGCACGCAGTGTTTTCCCGTGCTAACACCCCATGGAATTTTCCCCCAAGCACTCCAGGGCTGAACCCCTCTTCTGCCCTACCCTGACCCCCAAATTCACTCGGGTTTCTCAGGCTCTCTCCAATCCCTCTGCAGACGTGGCTGTGATCGGGCCTCCGGACATGGTGTGGGGCCAGCGGGTCAGTGCTGTTGTGCAGCTGCGCAAGGGTGAGATGCTCTCTGTGAAGGACCTGAAGGACTGGGCCAGGTAAGATGCCACAGGGCAGTGCATGGTGAGCAGCATGGCATGGGGAGAGCAGGCCCAGA
This sequence comes from Pezoporus flaviventris, assembly GCF_033815535.1. Classification (NCBI taxonomy): domain Eukaryota; kingdom Metazoa; phylum Chordata; class Aves; order Psittaciformes; family Psittacidae; genus Pezoporus; species Pezoporus flaviventris. The sequence goes on along the minus strand of NW_026892653.1, from coordinate 345,122 downwards.
GCTTGCAGCATCCTCGTCAGAGACAGGTCAGCGGAGGGATGAAGGGACGGCCAGCAGTGACACAGTGCCTCAGGCTCTGGGGATGGAGAAGAGACCACAGTTCCAGCCGGGTCCCCAAGCACACTAGATAAGGGAAGGAAATGAGCCTCTTTCTTACCCCAAAAGTGCCTTGATAAACAACATGCACGGTGCAGCCAAGTGGCTCCTACCCTGCAGCCCTGAGCCCAGACACTGGCAGATGGCACGGAGCAACCACTGGCGCAGGGGAAGCTTCGTGTTTTCTCAGCAGCAAGAACATTTGCTCAGCTTTTCCCCAGTGCTGCTGTGACTGCTCCTTCCTGCTTCCTACCTGCTGGAAGCCAGCCCAGTCCCAGCAAACCCCAGAGACCTCTCCCGTAGAGTTTAGAGAGTGTGGGAGACACCAAAGCTCCTTGATCTCACTTGAAACCATCACAGTACCAATGAGCGTGGCACAGAGCAGCCACCTGCAAGGGTTCAGCGTGAAAACCTTCACCTCCTCATTCAAATCAGTCAGGGAGCAGCCAGTGCCAAAGTTTTGGGCATCACTCATGGGAGCGTAAGCAGGCGGGAGCCAGGAAGCAGAATCAGTGGGTTTATCGCTAATATTCCATTAGCAAAATATTTAATAGCAGATCCTTTTCCTGGCGGCTCCCTCCTTCAGGCTGCGGATATTTTTGGTGCTATTTTGCAAGCGGCAGGAGCACTTGTTTCATCAGGGGCTGCGCAGCAGCCAATTAAAGATTTCCCCTAGATTTGCAAAAATCACAGTTGGGGGACTGTGATTTAGCAAATGCAAGGAAGATGCTGGCTGGCCGCTGCTGCTCTGATTAAACAGTTACGTACTGGGGGAAGAGAAGCAAACAAAGAAACCAAAGCCATAGGGATGGCTGCTGGGGCAGGTGGGGGCAAGCCCCTGACAGGGTGTCCCTGCACTGTGCACACACCTTACCCCTCGGGTTGCTGGTTACCTGGGACTGCTGCTCCGTGAAGGGCAGCCCGTGGCTTATGCTGGATTTCAGTCATCCCAGACTGGTTTGGGTTGAAGGGACCTTAAAGCTTCACCCAGCTCCAGCCCTTGCCATGGGGGGGGACCCCTTCCACTAGAGCAGCTTGCTCCAAGCCCCTGTGTCCAACCTGGCCTTGAACACTGCCAGGGATGGGGCAGCCACAGCTTCTCTGGGCACCCTGTGCCAGCGCCTCGGCACCCTCATAGTGATGAAGCTGATGAATTCCCTAAACGTCCTGCCCCTTCTTAGACAGACTCAGCCTGTCCTGGTCCATACAGAGTCTGGTGCCCTGGGGTTCTCCATTCAGGACCCTCTTTAGCCTCAGGGCAGGAGTGATGGAGAGCAGGGAAGGGATGCTTCACTGTGCTGCATGGTGGTTACTCATTCCTAAGCTTCCTGGCAGGACCACTGGTGACCTGAGCAGATCCCTTCATCCATCACCCATGGCTGTGCTTAGTGGGTCACCCGGGTGTCCCTGGCACAGAGCAAGGGGCTGCACTCAGCCCCTCATGTGCTCCCCTTCCAGGGTGTTCCCCTTGTCCCTGCACGTCTCTTCCCATCACAGTCCCCAGCTCTATGGATAGACATGACCCTGTTTTCCCCATGCAGATCAAGGGCAGGTGCCCTTGAAATAACAGCCCCCGGAGGGCCGAGGGGTGTCTGCCTACCCGGCTGCTGCTCCCTGCCCAGCGCTGGCTCCAGGCACCGCTCCGGCTCCCCCCTCCTGCCTCTCCCTCTCGCCCTGTCTCTCCCCTTTATTTTTTATGTCACTTAACATTCGCCTAGCCCCTTTTCTCGCACTCCCTGGCAGGAGACACATGTCCCTCTTCAGAGTGATTCATTTTGCAGCTTTTGCCTCCAATCGTGCTTCCCGGCGACAGGCGCCATCCTGAGTTAGAGGCATCCATATGGCAGGGGGTGCTGGTGGCAGGGGGAGGAGGGCTGGGCGATGGTTGAAGGGCTCAGCAGACTTGGCATCTCGCATTAGAAACAGTGCCAGGATGCTGCCGGAGCTGGGCACAGCCCCAGGTTGGTGACACACAGGCAGCAGAAGGCAGGAGAGCCCCCCTCCGTGTTCTGCAAAGGGCACAGGGACGATGCTCGGTGCTCAGACTCCCTCCCAGTGCAGGAAGACCCCCACCATGGGCTGGAGCACACAACTGTGAGTCACTGGCAGGTCACCAGCGCATGTACCTGGGGACGTGACCCACCTGCAGTCTTGGTCCTCAGGGTCTGGCACCAGGAGGTGTCCAGCATCCATCTGCATGGAAAATATGCTGCACACACAGTTTTCCCACGCCTTGCCTTACTAGTGGGGCTGAGTGCAGCAGATAGAGCTTGGGTACCAGTAACAGGGCACATTGCCAGCCCAAAACACAGCAATCAGAATCATAGAATCAACCAGGTTGTAAAAACCTTTAAGATTACAAGTCCAACCCTTACCCCAGGACCACCAAGTCCATCCCTAGATGAGGCAGGTCCAGCTGTGGCTGGGGCAGCTCAGCTGTACACCGTGACAGGCTGCAGGACACAGGGTCCCAGATCAACTCCTCCACACGTCCAGTGGCATTTGTGGGGGCTCGGGAGGGGCTGGAAGTGCTCCTCCTTGGTTCCACACCGCACTTGTGCGTTGCAGGGAGATCATGGCACCGTACGCCATCCCGACCGAGCTGATCGTGGTGGAGGAGATCCCGCGCAACCAGATGGGAAAAGTCAACAAGAAGGAGCTTCTGCAGCGCTTTTACCCGGCCTAGTGCACAGCCTGGGGCCAGGACTGGGAGCCTGGGGAGGTTTGGTCCTCGGCCACGTCCATTCTCCCTCCACAAAGGCACTCACAAGGTGCCAGCAGTGATTTGCAGATGCAGGTCTGGGCTCACCGCAGTCTGGTCCGTGAATAAAGTTCAATGAAAGTAGGATTCATCCCATATAGTCCCTTTGGCTGAACTGAGCCAGAGCTGCAGGGCCACCTTCCTTATGGGTACTAGTCCCCATTGCCATTACAGCTCTTCCTCAGGCCACGTACGACTCATGCCCGGATAAAAGGACTCTTTAAATTAAACTCCTGCCTTCAGACAGCTACGGGGATGCCTGGTAATATTGCATCTTCTCTGCAACGTATTCTATAGAGAAGAAGAGCCCCAGAGAGTGAGCGGGTTATAAAATCACAGCATCATAGAATAGTTAGGGTTAGAAAGGACCTTAAGATCATCTAGTTCCAGCCCGCCTGTTACTGGTGGGATCCTGCTCTCCACAGGATGCCCCATCCTCTGCCACAGATGGGTACCATCCACCTCCCTCCTCCATCAAGCACTGTCTGCGTTTCCCTGCAGAAGTGAAGAATGAATACAAACCCACAAGTAACTACCAGCTGTGTGTAACATCCCAGTGCATCCCCCCACCCAGGGGGTCCCACATGGAGCAACAGCAGAGGTGCCAGCACCAAGGGGACATTGGTTGTTCCTCCACCTGCAACACACATCCTGTAACAGAGGGGGAAAGACTAGGGCAGGGATAGCTTCAAAGGGCTTGCAGTGACCCCCATGTGGTAAGAGAGCCTTAAAGCATCAAATCCTATGCAGAGAGCCCAGGAAGATGGGGAGGAAGACTGTGACCAGGCAGGCACTGGAGATGGGCTCGGTTTTGGGTACATGGTCCAGCACAGGGTGAGGTCAGAGCTGAGCAGTGTGTGGGAAGCACTGGGGAGCTGCTGCAGCATGAATGACACTGCATGTGCACTCACCCCTGTGTCTGTGTGTGTGCTGGCACCAGTGCCCACGTCTGAAGGTCACTGATGTCCTAGAGGACAGGCAGTGTGGATAAACCCTACCTTTATACACAGGATTTTGTCCCGTTTGACTCCATGCGTGAGCTGCTGGCCAGTGGGCAGTGAGGGTCAATAACATCAGCAGGGAGTGGTGGCCACGGGGACAGTGCACTGGGGAGGCAGCGTGTCAGGAGGATGCTGCTCCGGTCCTGTCGGTGCCAAGGGGCTGACAGGGAGCCCCAGATTCCCTCATCAGCTGACACGGCCCTGGAAGCACCGGGGAGGACAAGAGGAACAGGGAGCACAGGTGATTGCATCAAATCCCTTTGTGAGGGTCAGCGGAGCCCTGAACATCAGGGAGGACAGTTAGTGAGTGTGGAGAGGACGGCTGGGCAGTGGGAGCAGGGATGGGACAGGGATGGGGAAAAGGGGAAGAGGATGTGGATGGAGACTTCTCCACTGCCATCCCTCCACCCCAGCCAACATGCACAGACAGGTCCAGCCACGCACCCACTCTGTGCATCCCGGTACCCTGCCCACAGCAGCATCCACCAGCTCCTGGATTTTGGTACCTCAGGTTCAGAAGGGGTCAGGACAGGACCCCCGGGAGCACCAGGGACACACAGAGCTCACGCAGCCGTGCCTCACTGTCCCACGGCACCCAGCGTGTCCCTTCACCACAGTGCATGGAGCAGAGCACCAGCAGCGCTCACCGGTCTGTGGGAGGGACTGAGTGGATCCTTTGTTAAAACATCAACGATGCAGTAAATTTTTTAACTTACCGAATAGATCAATATCAAATTATCATGTCTCACATTCATAACTCTTAAGCAAGCAACAATGGAGAGAGACAAGGTCACTGGAGAATAAATAGCAGCAAAAGCTCTTAATGATCTATCATTCTCGACAACCCCAGGCACCCAGCACCAGCCCGGTGACAAGATCATTAATAAAACTCTGCAGGAACGCTATCGATTGCTTTGATGGATGATCACAGGTAGCAAATACTGTAAAACACCTGGCTGTCACACACTGAAAGCAGTAGCTTGACTCACACCTCAGCGCAGGGACCCGGCTGTGCCACGTTTTCTCCTTGGTGGCCAGGAGGGTGGTCCCCCCACTTTGGAGCTGCCATCCGTGCTGGACCCATGATCCCCACCTCCACTTCCCCAGCGCTGTTCGTCCCTATAGATAGGGCTGTTAATTAGAAGCCTCATTAAAGCACCTGGGTATGGTGCCCCGGAGCCCGCGCTGGCAGCTGAGGTGGACAGAGATGGGTTTTGGTGACCATTGGGTGAACCTGGAGACCTGCTCTATCCCTTCACCGCTGGATGCAGCCCCAGGACACCAACACAGCCAGGGCCTCAGGGACGGATGGGTGTCCTCAAGGCCATGGGCTCTGCTCTGAATCCATCAGGGACACAGGGGGTGCTGCGTGCATCCCCCCACAGCTCCAGGTGCTTCGCTTTCGAGCCACGTCCGCATTGACGGTCTGATCATATGTACACAACCATTCAATTACCCCGTAATGGCTACAGGCTATTAAGCCATCAATCTCCTTCATTAAGGCCTGCCAGGCCTGTCCCCACACCGTGCAATAAAACCATTAAAACAACAACAACAACCCAAAGTAGCATCTTTAATGGTTGGTTCTAACACCCTCCCCAGTGCTGATGCTGGCCATCTCCTGCTGCCTGCAGCCAGCCCTAGGGCACCCAGGGACCTGCTCGCTTCAAGTGAGGTATTGCCTTGCTGGGGGGGGGGGTCCCCAGGGACCCCCCCACACCTCCGTGATCCCTCAGCTTCTCCCAGCAGCTTCCCCTGCCCCAGGCTCAGCATGCTGGAACCTGCTCTTGCGCTTTATAGCTGACATTATCTTTTATTGCCATATAAAAAACAAAGCTCCAGTGGCTTTATGGCTGCTGCGCCGGCGTTTGGCACCTCGCTGCTCAGCTCTCTCTGCTCCTGGCTGCTCAGCACTCCCCATCACTGGGCCTAGTGGGGATAGGGCAGTGCCCAGATGCCCCAGGCGCTGCAACTGGTCCCACTGCATCCACAATGGGACCATGTCTGGTTCCGGCACCCACGGTGGAGGTCTCAACACCCGCAGCTCTTGCACTGACCCAGGCAGATCAGAGGGTGTCAGGTGGGAAGGGGGCACCTGGCCCCTCCAAAACAGGGTGACCCATTCTCTGACCCAGCATGGCAAGGGAGTCATAGGCCATGGCTGTCACTGTTTGCACCCAGCATCTGCGGGACCTCCAACCCCTGCACCCGAGTGGGAGCTCCATTTGTGCCAGAGGTTGGGGGGCTTGGTGCTGCAGCCAGAGCAGTGCCATGGGCACCAGGCAGCCCCGGTGTCCGGCAGCACCAGCACCACGAGCTGGGGCTGGCGCCTTGTCAGAGCCTGTCACGTCTGCCAGCGCCATGCCCCCACGCTGCGGTGCCGGTGGCAGGGAACATCTGCTCGGCCGCCCCGCTGCCACGGCGCGTTAGGGTCAGGGGCAGACACCAAGACCCCCGGCCAGCGCTGCCGGTGCAGATCCTCACCGTGACACTGATGCGAGGTGGCAGGGAGAGCAGGGCAGGCAGATGGGATCGGACAGACAGACAGACAGACAGACAGGCAAGCGAGTGCCACTGCCTGCGCCAGGGCCCAGCCACGCCGCGGGTCACTGGTGCCCCACGATCACCCGCTCATGGTGCGGGTCCACGCCGCTGGGGACACCGACAGCCCCACCGCTGCTCTTCAGCTTCTGGGGATGGGCAGGAGACGTCCTGCATCCCACGGCCTGCATCCCACGGCCAGCCTCCCTCGTCCCTTTCCCCACGCTTTGTACCCTACCCCTGTCTCGGGGGCCCACGCTGCCCACCGAGCTCCAAACGATGCCGCACAGGGGGGGACACCGGGGACACCTCTTTCCGATGAGAGGCGCGGTGCCGGGCGCCCACAGCAGCCGAGCGGGGACTTGGTGATGATGCCCCTCGTGTCCCCGCACGTCCCCGTGCCAGGCCCAGCGCTTGGTTCCGTCCCGAACCCCTCCACCGCTCCCGAGGGGTGCTGGCTCTCAGCCCTGCTGCAGCCCCAGGGGCCCGGCCCCGGCGAGCGGGGAGCGCTCCCCGCTGCGGCACCTCGGAAGCGGGGACCGCCGGTGCCGGTGGCCGGGAGGATGCTGCCACCTGGTGCCGTGGCCTCGCGGTGCCGCTGGGACCGGTCCCGGCGCTGGAGGTCGAGGGGGCAGCATCGGGACTGGCAATGGGGGTCAGGGACAGAACCGGGACCGGTCCCAGGGACCGGGGGTGCAGCGCCGGGACCGGCAGCGAGAGTCGGGACAGAACCGGAACGAGCACCGGGGGTCGGAGCCAGCACCGGGACTACCAGCGGGGTTCAGGGGCAGCACCGGGACCGGCCCCGAGGGTCGAGGACAGCGCTGGGAATAGCCCCGGAGCTCGGGGCCAGCCCCGGGATGTGCCCCAGGTGCGAGAAGCAGCACCGGGACCGGCCCCGGGGGGATCAGGGAGCAGCGGGGCCGGGTCCTCGCTGTGGCTCTGGAGCATCCCAGGCCCAGCTCCGTCCCGTGTGAACCCGCCGGGACCCGGAGATCGCGGGACGCTGCCGTTCCCCCCCTCACCGCGCCCGCACCGGCCCCAACCCCTCCGCCAGCGCGGGGGGACCCCTGCCCCGTGGGGGGCGAACGGGGGTGGCTGGAGCGAGCTCTCCTCGATGCGGAGCTCTGCGGAGCGGGGCGGGCAGAACCCCCCGTCCCCATCCCCATCCCGATCCCGATCCCGGTGCCGGTGCCGGTCCAGCCGTGGCGGGGACAGCGGGGCCGGGTCTCTCCCTCCCTCCCGCCCCGTCGCGGCATCCCCGGGGTGCGCCCTGCGACAGCTGCCGCGTTCCCTCCCGCCCTGCCCCGGGGGCCTCTTGTCCCCCCCACCGGCCCCCCGGCCCCAGCCCCGGGCTGCGGGTCCCCCCCGGGTCCCTCCCCGAGCCCCCCGCGCCCGCCCCGTCGGGCCCCTCGGCGGGTGCAGGCTGGCGGCCGGGGGCGGCGGGGCAGGTGCCGGTGCGGGGGGGGGCCCGGCCCGCCACAGCACATGTGCTGTCACTCAGCCAGCCCCGCCGTTATTTTAGCTCGGGGCTGGCGGCCGGACTGCGCCCCGCTCCGCCATGGGCCCCCCTCTCCTGCTCGCCTGCCTGCTCGCCCCGCTCTGCGCTCGGGTAAGGGGTGCGGGGATACGGGGTGGGGGGGGAGATGGGGATGGGGACCCCCAGCTCCATGGCTCGGGAGGGCCGGATGGGATGGGGAGACTGGACACGGTGCTGGGGGGCGGCGGGACAGCAGACCCCGTGGAGACACATCCTCTGGGGCAGTGGGGATGGAGATGGGGGTTATGGGGGCTTGGTGCCCCTCTTGAGGCATTTTCTACCCCACAGATGGCAGCGGCAGAGGGGGGCCTGCGGCTCCGGCACACTGCCCGCCTTTGTGAGCTGGGAGATGGGATTTGAGGCTGGGTTAGGCACTCAGAAACACCGCGCTCCCCTTTTTTCCCACCCCACCTATCGTCCCAGACCCCTCCGTGCCCCCTCGTCCATGCACGTGCCCCCAGAGCCCCTCACCGTGGTCTCAGGCCTGAGCCACATGGAGCTGTTGGGGTTCTGGCCTGGACCCCGTGGCCGGGTGCTCAGGGCAGGGGAAGGAAAAGGCACATACAGGACAGTCATCCCCCCTCCAGCAGCAGCCCCCTCATCGCCCCCCACAACCCTCCCCATCCGTGGCCTCCTGGGAAAGGGGGGGGGGTGTCTCTCCTGGGGAGGGCAGAGGGGGAGCTGGAAGCCATGGGGCAGCTCCCGCAGCAGCCTCGGAACAAGCCCTTTGTCCTGCCCAGCCCTGGCAGGCAGCCCCTGCCCTGCACCGGCCCCCTCTGCCACCAGGGACCCACAGCTCAGCCCCCCCTGCCCTACTCCCCCTGCCCTGGCACAGTGCACGTGGGGGAACCCGGGGCACCCAGTGCGCCCCAGCACCCAGCGGTGTAACCCGGTGCAGATGCAGGTGGGTGCAGATGTGGGGCAAGGCGTGATGCTGCCCAGATGTGCTCCCTCTCTGTGGAGGGGACGGTGTAGGTCCCGAGGGGCATGACAAGGATGCACCCTGATAATGATGCATGGAGCTGGGGGGGGGGGGGGGGGGGGGGGCAGAAGCTGCATGCCCAGCTCCCTTCTCCTCTTCCAGACCCCATCTCTGTGCCCCCACACCTGCTCCCCACAGCTCCGGACCCCCATTTCACCCCGCAATTCCCTGACCCCTTCAGGTCAGCTCCTTACAGCCCCTAAAACCCATGCGAGTCCTCACAATTTGCTGACCCCGATTTCGGCCTCTCGAACCCCGTAGCTCCTGCTCCCCACTCTCCATTCCTCATCTCCCCCACCTCACAGCCCCCAGCTCCACCCCAGCCCCACAGCTCCCTGTGCCCCACAGCACTCCTGATCTGTGGCCCAGCCAGGCGACCCCTGCAGCCTAAACTGATCCCTGACCCTTCCACCACATCCATGCAGTTACCATGACCTGGGCTGGGGTGCCACTTCCAGTCCCTATTGCAAGGGTCTCATGGGGCCCTGCCCAGCTGTGGCATGGGGTCATGCCCAGAGCACAACCGGGATCACTTGAGGAGCACCCTTTCCCTGTGGGACACCCCTCACCATCACATCAGGATGTCAGGGGCCCACTGACACAAAGCCCCCAGGGGACCTGGGTGACCTCTCTGCTCCCCAAGAACCAACCCCATCAGGGGGCCCATCACTATGCACTCCATCACTGTGCACCCCATCACTGCACACCCCATCACCGTTAACCACATCAACCTGCACCGCCACTGTACATTCCATCCCTATTCACCCCAGTACTGTGCACCTCAGAACCATGCAAGTCCCTGCTAACTCCCCCAGCACCGCACCCCACATGGGAGGTTTCAGGGTCACCGGCAGCACCGTGTCCCCCTGCAGGGTGCCAGCCCAGCCCAGCCGGGGCTCACAGTCCCAGGCAGCCCCCAGGCCTGGCAGCAGCACGAGGCTCCAAGGCGGGTGAAGAGGGCCTGGGTGATCCCTCCCATCAGCGTCTCGGAGAACCACAAGCGCATCCCACACCTCCTGGTGCAGGTAGGAGCCCCCCACCCTCTCTTCGAGGCGGCGGGGGACACCCTGGGCAGGAGGATTGCATTGGGGCACCCCAGGAAGGAGGATGTGGCATGGGGGGAGGCTCAGGGCAGAGGGGGACCCCAGGCAGGGGACAGAGCCCCCCCAGCCCCAGGACCATCAGCCTCGCTTCCCCCAGATCAAGTCGGACAAGCAACAGCCTGGGGGGGTGATCTACAGCATCAAGGGGCCTGGGGTGGATGAGGAGCCCCTGGGCATCTTCTCCATTGACAAGTTCAGCGGGAAGGTGTTCCTCAACGCCATGCTGGACCGGGAGGAGAACGACCGCTTCAGGGTAAGGATGCTGCCTGCCTGCCCACAGCTCCCTCCCCAGCCCCACAGCCAGCCCAAATCGACCTGTGCTATGCCCGCAGCTGAAAGCCTTCGCGCTGGACCTGGGTGGTGTGACACTGGAGGACCCCACTGACCTGGAGATCATCGTGGTGGACCAGAACGACAACCGGCCACTCTTCCGGCAGGATGTGTTCACAGGGCGCGTGGTGGAGGGTGCTGAGCCAGGTCAGACCAGCTGGGGGGGTGCTGGGGAAAGAGGAGGATGAATCAGTCCCGGTGCTGGCACCCACCATGGTGCTCCTGTGGCCACAGGGACCTGCGTGATGACGGTGGATGCCACTGATGCTGATGACCCCGACACGGATAACGCAGTGGTGCGGTACTCCATCCTGGAGCAGGGTGCTGGGGGCATGTTCAGCATCAATGCAACCACTGGCGAGATTTGCACCGCACGGCCTGGCCTTGACCGTGAGGTAGTGGGCACGTGTGGCACCAGGAGGGCACCGGGGTGGCACTGGCACTGTGGACTGGGAGATGGTAGAACCACAGCTCCAGCCATGGGCAGACCCAGGCACGGGGATGCAATGGGTGGCCTCTGGGAGACCTCTGGGCTGCTTGGGGTGCTGAAGGGGCTCAGCACCGGCCCCCTCCTTCCCTGCAGACCATGGGGGTGTACAACCTGACGGTGCAGGCAGCTGACATGTCCGGGGATGGGCTCACCACCACCGCCATGGCCATCATCTACCTGGAGGACATCAACGACAACCCTCCCGAGTTCACCAAGGAGGAGGTAGTGGCTGGGGCAGGGTGGGTTAACACGCAGGGTCAGCAGCACCCCAAGGGAGCAGACTCCATCCCCACATCGCTCCCCCCCCAAAGTTCTCCATGGAGGTGGAGGAGCAGGCGGTCGGCGTGGACGTGGGCAGGGTGTTCGTGCACGACAAGGACCTGGCCGGCTCACCCAACTGGCTGGCCAAATTCACCATCCTGGAGGGCGACCCCGAGGGCGCCTTCGCCATCCACACCGACCCCCACACCAACGACGGCGTGCTCTCCGTGGCCAAGGTGGGCGCAGGGCAACCGGCTGGGTCGGGATGTGGGGGGGTCCCGTGGGTCGGGTTGACCTTGGGCCCCTGTCTGCAGCCGCTGGACCACGAGGTGCGGGACCGCTTCGAGCTGACGGTGTCGGTGCAGAACGAGCAGCCTCTGGAGCCCACGGCTCCCACCAGCCCCCGGGCGCTGGCCACCGTGCGGGTGCGGGTGCGGGATGTCAATGAGGCACCCGTGTTCCGGGAGAACCCGCGGCGGATCAGCGTGCTGGAGGGGGCCCCCCCAGGCACCCCCGTCACCACCTACACTGCCAGCGACCCCGACACGCACCAGCTCCAGACCCTCACGTGAGCCCCAGAACATGGGTCCCGGCACCCTTTGGCCGTTCGTGGGTGTTTTGGAGGGTGCAGTCATTCCCCCTCCCTCTGCACCCACAGCTACACGCTGCTCTATGACCCGGCGGACTGGCTGCGGCTGGACCCCCACACCGGCACCGTCCGCACCAAGCGGGAGCTGCTGCACCCCTCCGCCTTCCTGCAGGGCGGCTGGTACATCGCGCTGGTCCTCGCCCGCGATGACGGTGAGCGGACCCCCCCCCACAAAGCCACGTCCCCCGACCCCGCTCCATCCATCCCGCCCTGACCTCCGCGCTCTCTGCCCCCAGCCGAGCCCCCGCTCTCGGCCACCGGCACCCTCTCCATCGAGATCCTGGAGGTGAACGACCACGCTCCGGTGCTGCAGCCGCCGGCGGCGCTGCTCTGCGGGCGGCCGGGACGCGGCGGGACCCTGCTCCTGGGGGCCACGGACGATGACCGCCCCCCCCACGGCGCCCCCTTCCACTTCCAGCTCAGCCCCCAGCACCCGCAGCTCGCCCGCAACTGGAGCATCTCCCGCTTCAACGGTAAAGGGACCGGACCGGGCTGCGGGTGCTGCTGCATCGGGGGCGCTGGGGGACCCTCGCTCAGCCCCGCTCCCTGCCCGCAGTGACCCACGCCGTGCTGGCCGTGCTGGCGGAGCTGCCCGAGGGGCTCTACTCGCTGCCGCTGCTGGTGCGGGACTCGGGGACCCCCCCGCGGGAGCAGCAGCAGCTCCTGAACGTCTCCGTGTGCCACTGCGGCCGGGAGGGAACCTGCGAGGACAGCGTCCTGGCTGCCGCCACTGCCGGCGCCGGCATCACCCTCGGGGCTCTCGTGATCATCCTCGGCAGCAGCATCCTGCTCCTTGGTGAGTGAGACCCCCCCCAGCCCTCCATCCTGCCCCCAGCCGGCACCCCAGCCCTGTGCTCTTCCGTGCAGTGCTGGTCCTGGCCACCCATCCTGAGCCCTACCAGCTCAATCCGTCACCTTGTCACCCCATCATGGTCCTGGCCTCCCCACACAGTCCCTGCCCATGTCCCAAATCACCCCATCCCGGTCCAGAGCACCCCAACCTCTCCCTGCCACATTCCCCATCACCCCATCCCGGTCCAGAGCACCCCAACCTCTCCCTCCCACATTCCCCATCACCCCATCCCGGTCCAGAGCACCCCAACCTCTCCCTCCCACATTCCCCATCACCCCATCCCGGTCCAGAGCACCCCAACCTCTCCCTCCCACATTCCCCATCACCCCATCCTGGTCCAGAGCACCCCAACCTCTCCCTCCCACATTCCCCATCACCCCATCCTGGTCCAGAGCACCCCAACCTCTCCCTCCCACATTCCCCATCACCCCATCCCGGTCCAGAGCACCCCAACCTCTCCCTCCCACATTCCCCATCACCCCATCCTGGTCTAGAACAACCCAACCTCTCCCTACCCGCATCCCTCACCACCCCATCCTATTCCAGAACACCCCATCCCACTCATGCCTCCCAACACTGCCCCCCAGCAACCCCTTCTGACCTATTCTAAGACACCCCCCAACCCTTTCCCTCTTCACCCATCCCACCCCATTGCTCCCAAATCCCTTCCTGCATCCCCACCCCACTCCCCCAGCCCCACCAGCACCCTCCTCACCCCCCGTCCCACTGGCTCTGGCTCCCCTGGCCTGGCACCCATGGGCGCTGTGCCCGCAGTGCTGGTGGGGCTGGGGGCCGCGCGGGTGCGTGGGCGCCGGCGGGCTCTGCGCAAGGGGCTGCTGCAGCGCTCGCGGGACGACCTCCGGGACAACATCCTCAACTACGACGAGCAGGGCGGGGGCGAGGAGGACCAGGTCAGCAGGACCCGGGGACACCCCCGGGTTGGGGGGGGGGGGGGGGGGGTCCATCCCGGCCCCACACCGCTGCTGACCCCATCCATGTCCGCAGGATGCCTACGACATCAACCAGCTCCGGCACCCCGAGCTCTTCTCGCCCCGGGTGAAGCCGCCGCTGCGCAGGGACGCCCCGCTCAGCTCCGCCACCCCCCTGGCACCCCGCAAGCTGCCCAGTGGCCCCTCTGACATCGAGGACTTCATCAACGAGGTGGGGACAGGGCTCAGTGCCCCATCCTGCCCCCAGCCCCCAGCCCCAGTGGGGTGACGGTGCCCCTCTGTCCCCGCAGGGGCTGGAGGCGGCTGATAGCGACCCCAGCGTGCCCCCCTACGACACGGCCCTCATCTATGACTACGAGGGCTCAGGCTCCGTCGCCAGCCCCCTCAGCTCCATCGTCTCCAGCCTGACGGATGAGGACCAGGACTACGACTACCTGACGGAGTGGGGGCCACGCTTCCGGCGCCTGGCCGACCTCTATGGGCAGTAGCAGGGATCGGGGGGGGGGGGGGGGCCGGGGAGGGGGTCACCCCACTGTCCATTGAGGGGCTGGGATGGGGAACCAGCAGTGGGGATCTTGCACACGTACGTGCACAGGATGCCCGGCTGCAGCAGCTTTGCATATGGACACGCACAAGATGCAGGGGCTTTGCACATGCGCGTGCACCGAGAGAGGCCTCAGTGCAGGGATTGGCACACCTGCACACACCATGGACCCCATGCCCAGCAAACCCCAGGAAGGCAGAATGTGGGGACATGGGCAGCCCTGTGGAGGGCAATGCCCCGGGGATAAGCCCCATAGAGCTGGGGACCCCCACTGCCCCCATAATAAAGATCCCAGAGAAGGGGCCGGTGGCAGGGGCACTCTGCGGGGCCCCGACCTCACCAGCCGCCCATAGAAACAAGGCACTTTTATTGGCAGCCCGCGAGCCTCTGGTGCAAGCACTCCGGGGGGGGCATCACCCCTGCCCCAGGATTCTCAGCAAAGCTCCTCGTGGGGCAGGATCCACCCCCACCGCGGGGTTGGCTTGCTGCTCCCCCCATCACGTGTGTTCCGGTGCACCCCGTCATCCCCGTGAGCACCCAAAGATGGGGGGGTCCCAGCACCGTGTTCAGCAGTGGGGAGACTCCAGTATGGGGTGGGGGGCACAGCTACATCTCACTGGGGGTGACCGTGGAGCCCGTCATGGATTTGGCGGAGGAGGTGAGGTTGGAGTAGTGTTGGCTGCCCGGGGTGGCGAGCAGGGGCACGTGGTCCTCGCGGGGTGGTTGGTGGAAGAGGGGGGACCGGCGCTGCTTCTCACCGTCCTCCAGGGACTGAGGCAGGCTGTGGCCCTGGCTCTCTGGCAGCAGCATGATGCTGAGGATGCTGAGGATGGTGAAGGAGGCGAAGACGATGTGGTGCAGAAAGAAGCCACGGCTGTTGGAGATGGCGGTGATGGGGGCTGCTGCCTTGCCCACGAAGCTGGCGCCCGCAATGAGGCCCAGCCCGGCACCTCTGTGGGGGAAATGCACTTAGAGGGGACCCAGGGGACCCTGTCCGGGTCACCCAGGGGTAGCATGAGGGACGTGGCAGCTCCCCCCCTTACCTGACCACAGTGGGGAGGACCTCGCTGGCGAAGAAGATGCTGAGCATGGTGACGGCGTGTGACGTGGTGATGCCAACCACAGACAGGGTCAGGACAATGAACTCCAGCAAGTCTGGGCGAGGGGGAAAAGCATCATCAGGGGTCAAATCCTGCACACAGCCCACCCGAAGCATCCTGTTCCCAAACCTGCCCAGGAGAGCAGGGGAGCCCTGCGCCCATCCTTACACTGGGTGAGGGCCAGCAGCAGGAGGGAGCAGATGCCGGTGAGGACGGTGCAGAGCAGGAGGATGGCGCGGCGCCCGAAGCGCTCGGCTGTCAGGAAGACGAAGAGGCAGGCGGTGGCCTCGGTGCCCACCAGTGTGAAGTAGGAGGAGAAGAAGTGGGGCAGGTGCGGGGCCAGGTTGCGGGTGAAGCAGTGGTGGATGCCGGCGCCGATGAACCTGCGGGACAGCGGGATCAGGGGGGCTGTGGCAGGACCCCCCTCGCCCCCCGGCACCTTTCCCCTGCTCACGCTGTGAAGCCGAGGATGACGCTGTTCTTCCATATGACCCGGGTGCCGAAGATCTCGCAGACAGCGTGGTACCGGGGCTTCGGGGAGCCCTCGGACAGGGACCGCAGCTCTGCAGGGACACGGGGACCCGGGTTAGGGCCAGCACCATGGCACCACCGCACCACTCTGCTCTGCGGAGGGCACGCACCGGCGCAGAGGCTCTGCTGGTGGCAGGAGCTGTGGTCGGAGCCGCTGCCCTTGCCCAGTGCCTGCAGGGTCTTCCTGGCCCTGTCCAGCTGCCGCGTGGCCAGCAGCCAGCGCGGGGACTCCAGCAGCAGCACCAGGCACCTGCGACAAGAGGGTTGGAGTCACGGGGCCCCCCAAGGGCCTGCCCCGACCCCTTCCCGGCCGCAGAGCGGCTCAGCACGGAAACCCTCCACTTGGAGCCTGAGCAAACATTTACCCGGGCAGGCTTTGATCGCCCGGGCAGGGTGCGCTGCGCTGGGCACGGCTCAGCGCCAGCCCCCGGGCTCAGCTCAGCCCCAGTGCAGGGGTAGCCCCCCCCCCCGCACACCACACCCCACCCTATGCCGCGGTCCTTACCACCAGAAGGCAGCCATCAGAGCCAGGATCGTGGTGACAGCGCCCTGCAGCACCCGCCAGTGCCGGCACAGCACGGCCAGCCCCGGCAGCAGCAGCTCCCCGGCGATCCAGAAGAAGCTGGCCACTACGGTCACCCCTAGGCGGTGTGGGGGGTCACACATCTCCAGCCCTGCAGGGGGGGCACCGTGGGTGCCATGGCCATGGGGTAGCCTGCACCCCGGAGCATCCTCGGTGCTCGGGCACCATGGACCCCATCGCCACACTCACGCGCAACATAGAGGGAGAGGAAGGCGCCCGCCAGAGCGGCCCCGAAGAGCAGCCGGGCCACAAGCACCACGGTGAAGTCCGAGGCCAGCGCCACACCGATTCCCAGCGGCACCGCCAGTACCAGGGACACCACAAAGGCCGTCCTGCGGCCGAACCTGCCGGGGGACGGGGCCGTGAGCGGGGCTGGGGCCGGGACCCCTGCTCTGCGTGGGGAGGGAACCCCCCGGGGACCCCCGGTACCTGTCGCAGGCCAGGCCAGCCGTGATGCTGCCCAGCGTCCAGCCCAGCAAGTGTGTGGTCTGCTCCAGGGGCACCTTCCAGCGCGAGTGGCACACGAGATCCCACTGCGGCGAGGGGGGACACGGGGGGGGGGGCGGCATCAGCACGGCGGTCCCGGCAGAAACACCCCCCCCCCCCCCTCCGCTGACCTTGCTGGAGCCAGTGAAGCCCCGCGGGGGGGGGCATAGGGGATGGTCCTTAGCTCCCTGTAGCCCCCAAAGCGCCTCCCCGTCCGTCCCGTCGAGCACCCTCATGGTCCCGTCCGTCCCCCTCCCATCCCAGGACCCCCCCCAGGGCTCCCCGCGCACACCCAGGGCTTCGCTGGGGTCCCCCCTACCCTCAAACCCCTTCACCCTCCCGTACCCCCCCCCCCCACCCCTCCATACCCCCCGCACCCCCCGGACCTGTGTGACGAGGTTGGAGCGGAGGCCGGCGGCGGGAAGGGCATAGTGCCAGCCTCGCGTGCAGGGCCCGGTGCCGTTGGGGCCGGCGGCGGCGGTGCCTCGGTACCGGTAGAGCTGACAGGGGCTCCAGCCGCCGCGGAGCCGAGGGACGGCTGCGCGCAGGAGCGCGACCCCCGCCAGGCGGCGGAGCGGCGGCGGCAGCAGAGCGGTGTCCGGGCGGCAGCGGTGCGGGGGAGCGGCTCCCAGCGCCCAGCCCAGCGCCCAGCCCAGCGCCAGGACCAGGCACGGAGCCCACCCCCCCGCCGCCAGCCGACCCCGCGGCCGCCAGCCCTCAGACGGCATCGCCCGTCGAGGCAGGCGCAGGGGCAGGCGGGCGGGCCGGCACCGGGCAGCGCTGCCGGGCGAGGCTGGCTCTGAGGCGGGCCGGACGCCGCGGGGACGGCCAGAACCAGCCGGGCACAGGCCCGCCCTCCTGGCGCTGACCCTGCCGCTCCCCGGCGTTCTGCCCTGGCAAGGGCAGCCCCGGAAGCTCCGGTTCCACCCTCCAGGACTGGTCCAGCCCACACCTGGGTCTCACGCTCGGACCGTCCCGTCTCGTCCCCCCCGTCCCTGTTTGCTCCCCCGGCCCGGTTCACACTCACGCCCCCTCCCTGCTCGATTCGATTCCCCGGACCCGGTTCACCGCCCTCCCACCTCGGGCCGGTACCCCCTGAACTCAGTTCGCCCCCCACAGCCTGATCTACCTCCTCACAAGCCAGCCCGGCTCACCCCCAAGGCCGGGCAGTGCCAACCCAAGCCCAGTTCACAACTACAACCCGGGTCTGCGCCCTCCAGCCCGATTCCCCCCCCCTTCCCCTTCAAGCTGGGTTCACTCCTCACCCTCTGTGATGCTCCAGGCCAAGGAGCGCCCTTGGCACCGGGGATGCCAGGACCCAGCCGTGCGCACCCACAGATGCGCCTGGGTGCACCTATGTATTAAAGGAGGCTGGTGGGGACTGGTCCCTCCCCTGGGAAGGTGGGGTCAGAGCTCCCCTTGCATCCACTATCGGCAAGGCAGCCAAGTCAACAAGCCTTTTGTTTTGCCCTCCTCACGATTTATTTAACAATCACCGTCTCTGAAGGCCAGCCGGGCTGGCCTGGAGCGCCACTGCTGCAAAATCCTATCTCTGCTTGCTTTTGGCCTCTCTCCGTGGGAAGCCGATAGCCGAAGGGGTGGTAGGGCTGCGGTGGCACAGGGTGAACTGAAACGGGAGATTTAGGTTGAGGATAAGGAAGCTCTTCCCTGTGAGGGTGATGAGGCGCTGGCACAGGGTGCCCAGAGAAGCTGTGGCTGCCCCATCCCTGGCAGTGTTCAAGGCCAAGACGGACACAGGGGCTTGGAGCAAGCTGCTCTAGTGGAAGGGGTCCCTGCCCGTGGCAGGGGTTGGAACTGGGTGAGCTCTAAGATCCCTACAACCCAATCAACCCAAAGCAGTTTGTGCTTCTGTACCAGAGGAGCAGGGCACGTGGGGGGGACAGCACCACACGGTGCTCCGGGCTGTGCTGCCCAACACCAGCCTCACACGGGAGAATTGAGCCAGCACTGGTCCCTCAACCTGTTTCTGAGGGTCAGTGTTAGAAAGAACAGGAGGTGGCAGGAGTGGGGTGGTGGCTGCAGCAGCACCCTGGGAGTCCAGCAGGCCTCATCCATGGGCACACAGGCAGCATCCCAGAGGAAACACTGCTGGCTGCAAGCCCTGCTGCAGGCTCCAGGGCTCCAGCTTGCTCTGGGTGCTGGGAAGCCACCTCCTTGCCTGGGGAGGGAGGACAATGCTGATGTGGTGTTAAAAGTGAGCATGCAGAGACCCCTACAGCATGGCCCCACGGGTCAAATCACCCCTCCGTACCTGAGCACATCAGATGGGCTTCCGAGGAGCATTGCACACCATCCTGGACCATATTTTCTCCTTGCAAGTGCTGCCTAGGGTGAACTATACATACAAAGATAATTTTAATTAATTTATTTATTTCTTTACACATAACTGAAAGTGATGTTACAGTACATAAGTTATTTACAACTGTGCAGTAATGTGTTGCAAAATAAATTATCTAGAAGGCAGCAAAAGTACATTGTTAATGTATATAAAAACTGTACAGCATTTATGGGATACAATTTTTCTTTATATGAGTATTGGCTCTGTAGTGTTTTCAAGTTATGTTCTCAGAAAGAGAAACGAAATGCCCAAGATTAAAGGAAAAAAAAATATATAAACCACATGGATTTTACTCCATTAAAAACACAGTTGGCAAAGTCCTTTCTCTGCATCACCACTCGCCTGCCCGGCCGCGCC
The DNA here is from genome assembly GCF_033815535.1 of Pezoporus flaviventris. Lineage (NCBI taxonomy): Eukaryota > Metazoa > Chordata > Aves > Psittaciformes > Psittacidae > Pezoporus > Pezoporus flaviventris. Next base: position 325,605 of record NW_026892653.1, on the reverse strand, counting down.
GCTCCGGTGGCTCCTGCGCTCTTCCCAAAGGCTGTCGAGCGGCTGCTGCGGGTGCCGGAGCTGTCCTCACCTCCAGAGCCGCGGCTGCCCAACCCGGACGCTGTCTGTTTGCTTCTACTTGTTTTTGTTTGGGTTTTTTTTTTTTTTCCTTTTTTTTTGTGGTTTGTTTTTTTTTTTAAGTTTTTGTCTTTTTTTTTTTTTTTTTTTTTTTAGATTTTATTTTTTTTTAGACATACCCAGGATGGAACGAGAAACTCAAAACACCCCCCCCCCACCCCCCCCCATGGTTTCCTACTGCAGCTTCTCCGAGCGGAGATCCGCCATCGGTGGAAAAACAGAGAGCTGGAAAATCACGGTGTTCACAAGTACATGAATCACGCTGGGTCGCTGGCCCCGCTCAGCAGCTTCTGCAACACACAGACGGTGTCCTTGGCCTCCCCCTCTGCGCCTCTGCCAGTCTCTTGGCCGGTGCGTGCCCGCTGCCCGTGCAGCCCGGCTGCCTCCCTGCAAAGGAGATGCGCCCTGGCCCACTGCCCGGCAGAGCTGCCTTCAGTCTGGAAGCGAGGGACACGTTGTGAAGAAAGTGCAATTATTTTTCTCATTGTTTTGTTTTCTGCCGATAGCTGCTTCCTCCTCCTCTGACCAGGGATTCATCAGCAAGCGGTAAGGGTGAATGTGAGCTCGACCGCCCGACCTTGGAGGGCTCCCGTCCGTGCCAGTGTTCAGTGATGTCTCCTGGTTTTGAACTGTCATGCCGGCAAGAGGACAAAGTCATCGTTCACGTCGACCATTGGCACGTAGAACGAGGGCACCTCGTTCACGCAGAGGGATTTGTGCCCCGCAGGGTCCAGCTCCTGCACCTTCAGCTGCCACTCCATCCTTTGCACTGCGTTCAAAGCAGCAGCTTCGTGTTGCTGGCGCATGAGCAGGCACGTCTGGATCCGGGGGGGGGGAGGAAGAAAGAACAAGCAGAAAACCATAATTTTAGTGCCTAAAATGTGTATCCTTGTTGGAATAAATGAAGGAATTTAGGTAGGAATCATAAACAGTCTCAAACACAAAGTGAATGTGCAACCTGGTCTAGTGGAAGGTGTCCCTGCCCATGGCAGGGGGGGTTGGAAATGGATGAGCTTTAAGGTCCTTTCCAACCCAACCCATTCTATGATTCTATGAGGGGTAAGTAGGAGAGGGCAGGAAAGGCTCCTGCTGCACGTTCCACTTGGCAAAGGCAAGAGGCATGCAGCAATCATGGTGGGCACAGCAGCAAAGGATGCCACAGGCACGTTTTTAGGAAGGCAACCTGGACTTGAGATGCCTGCTGAGCCTAAATCCAGCAGAAGCAGGGGTGAACCCAAAAGGGCCTTGTGGGATGGCTTTTAAAGGGTCATAAGCACTCGAGGGCACTGACCCTGCTGGCAGCAGACAGTCCCACTGACCCCAACAGTGGCCATTTGCTGCCCAAGAGCAGGGTCCTGCTCCCTTCATGGGAGCTGTCACCTCCCTCCATGTCACCACCTGGAAGCACAATCGTCCCCGCTCCCTCCCGTGCCACCAGAGCTTTGCAGACCACTCTGCAAATCACTGCACAGACTCCTTTCACCCTGAAGTTCACTACAGGCCTTGAGCTTGCTGCAGCACACACTGCTGGTGCAGAGCAGGCCCTGACTGACCCTAACTGACTTGAGAGGCTCCAGACCATACAGCATGAAGCAGAGTCCCAGACGGACAGACAACCCTTAGCAGAATATGTCTCCCACCCCCTTTTTGGAACCAGCAAGTGCTCCCCAAGTGCCCATAGAGGCTCCCAACTCTCCCCCATGCCATGCATCCCACCACAGAAGCATCCCACCTGCTCTAGCAGAAGGTGTCCCTGCCCGTGGCAGGGGTGTTGCAACTGGATGAACTTTAAGGCCCCTTCCAACACAAATCAGTCTGGGATTTTATGACCCTGCATCATCCAATGCTGCCCATACCACCTCAGGACTCCTGCTCCCACCAGGGTTTTGGAAACCACAATGGCAGTTCTCAAGCTATAGCAACAGCCAGGACCCCTCCTGAAGAACCCCTCCTGCCAGGAGGAAGAGGAGCACGACCTGGTACCAGCCATGTACTGGCTCTCCCAAGCCTCTCACCTTCATTCGATCATACTTGTCATCCACGTCTTGCAACCAGGAAATGAACTGTCGCGCATTGAAACGGTCTCTGACCGATTTGTTTTCATCTCCCTAAGCAAAAGACAGCACAAGGGAATTACTTTATGCAGCTACAGGTCTAACAGGCCATGTTCCAACTCCTCTTAGGGCATACACTCATCAGAAACAAGGAGGGAGGGAGAATAGAGCACACTGCTCCCAGCTGCTCTGGCAGCCCTCTGCCAAGGCTTCAGCCTCAGGCAGTGATGCACACACGTGTGCATGCATGCACTCCCCATGTCTGCTTGCTTTGCAGAGAATCTGTCTGTGCCAGCCCATCAGAGCACTCACATCTCTCTTGTCTGCTTCAACTCATGCCCACGACTGTAATGTCTTCACTGTAAAAGCACAGACACTTGGCTGGGAAATGCTGAGGGATAAATCAAGGCTCTGGGATCAATACTCCAGGTCACTAATGAATTCCAGGATTCTACTCCTGCACAGGATCCCTCCTGCAATGCAGTAGTGTGCTTCCCTGAGCAGCAAGGCTGGCAGCAGCTGCAGGGGATGCTGGCAGGATGGTGTGGGACCAACTGCAGCCACATGGCCACCAGCTGCAGAAACTGGACACGATTCGCCCTTCCCTCGCACAGAAGGAAGAAATGACTATTTCTTGTGGCTTGTGAGATAGAGCCTGGCTCTGTCAAAGCCCCTATTCAGACACAAATCAATTTAATGGTTCTCTTCCCTTCCTTCAACAGGAAGGTATCTCAGAGTGTAGTAAAAGAAACCTTTTAAGGATGCAGATGATACTGATCAAGAAAAAGGGCAGACAGTCCTGAGACTCACTGATAAACACAATCGTTTTTGCTTCTATCAGGACAACATGCTCCCTGTATCCCCACGTTCTGGATATATTTCCTTCCCTGGCACACATATGGGGTATCCCAGAACATGTGATACCAGAAACTGAGTCAGAGTAGGCATCCTGCAGGGTCAGACAGGAGCTGCAGGGCTCTTGCAGCATGTTCTGTATCTGTGTGCCATGGTAGGAGTAAGGCACCTGAGCAGGGAGAGCATTAGGAACTCCTCCCTCCCTCCATCCAGAAAAGCACATCTCCCTCAGGGTCTGGCACAGAACCTTCACCATCAAGACAGACACTGACCTGATTTTCTAGAGGCATGTTATAGACCTCGGAGTCCAGCAGCATGGTGCAGGCACTGAAGGGCACAGCCTGGTTGGCAATAGTCCTTGCTGCCCGACAATGAACTCTCAGGATCTCCTGCTCACAGGAAACGATGAGCTTCTCCTGAGGAAGAGCAAAGGAAGCAGTGAGCAGAGCAAATCCAGGACCTCCTCCCGAGCAGGAGTTTCCTGGGAGCACTCCCTTACCCGCTCTATGCTGTGCTGGAGCCGCAGCTTCCCTCGCACTGCTTCCTGCTGCTTGAAGAGCTCCTTCAGAGGCTCGGCGAGCGACGGTGGCGGTGCGATCTGTGGGCACACAGCAGCAGGGGGTTAGAGCCAACACTGCTGCTGGGTGCCCTGCCTGCACCCAGCACCCCCTGCCACGCAGCACATTGGCCAAGGGAGCTGGTGCCGCCCCGCAGGGTGATGTACTGAGCTTGCCACAGGAGAAACTCTGCCTGTGCCTCAGCAGGCAGGTGGCAAAGGACAACACCCTGACCATGCCTAGACCACAGCAAGGGGGGAGACAACAGGGCAAGAGGCGTCCAGTGCTGAGACATGAGGTCTGAGACACAGAACCAGAGCTTCCACCACCCCGTGTGCTGAAAAGGCAGTTTGTAAACGGGCCTGAACGTGTCTGATGAAGGGGATGACACTGCTGCAGAAATACTGCCAGGAGGCGCCCAATCTGCGCACTGGTGGGAAGGGTGCCTGGGTCCTGATGTGTCCTGCACCCTCCTGGGGAGCAAGGTGCTTCACAAGCACAGCCCAACTGCAGAACAGGGGAGCAGGGGGCTCTGGGTTAGGCTAGGAAGGGACAAGCGGATCTGAACACAGGCTGCAACCACTGTGGTGCTGGGGCAGACAAAGCAAGTATTAACTCATGAAAACAATACGGGCCACCTGCACAGAAATCCCCACAGACCAGGACATTCCAGCTGCCTGCAGCAGGCAAAGAAGCCTGACTTAGCTGGTCATGTTGACCTCCTCCTCCAGGCTGGATCCTGGACTTACTTCCTGCAACACTGTTTATTGATGCACCTGTATTAGCAAGCCCATTCATGCAGCGCAGCAGTGAAACTGAGATCCCACTGCCAAGGAGTGAGTGCTATTGGCAAGTCAAATATCAGAGCTTGGGAAAACAAAGGCAGGAGTTAAAAGCCATCTCTTTCCCACTAGTTCGTGATCTAGGTTCATGATCTGATTATTATACTGCTTGGAAAAGCAGTTTTGCCTTCCAGCCTCAAATCCAGTGGATTAGTACAAACCTGCTCTAAAGTCTGAACAAATCTCAAGTTCCTAAGCACAGCCCAAGGTCTCCTCTGCAAAAACACAGCATCTCAGAGGATGCATTTATCACGCAGCCGTCTACTTACCGAGGCTTTGATTTGTCATCATGGGCATGTTCTAAAAGTAGGCTAACACCATGGCCTGGTACTACTGGCACTGAAAGGGCGCTCATGGTGTGCAGGGGACAATCTGGCTTGTAGCAGGAAGGGAACAATCCCTGGTGGTGTGGTTTGAAGAGAGAAGGTGACTCACCACTGGAATATGGAGCTTGCTTAGAGGCTTGCCATCCAACAGGTAGGAGCCCGTGTAGGTGACATACTCGGCGTAGCATTGCGGAGCTTGGGGAGTAATATAGCAGAGGATTTTCCGCTTCTCTTCAATCTTTTTCCTGATCTGGAGGTACTCGAAGTAGGGGTTAGACCTGTCGCTGTGGTAAGGCTCGATGTCATCCAGTTTTATAGCATCTACAATAGCTGCCAGTGTTTGCTGTATCATCTCCCTTGTCTGCTGGGTGGACGTGTTGATCTGCTGCTGCAGCTGCTGGTTGGAGCGCTGGAAGCGGCGCTTGCGCGGGTGCTGAGCCTGGGAATCATCGTCCTCTGTAACGCGGCTCTTGGCACGTGTGACGGGCGCAGAAACAGGAGGAAATTCCTTCTCAGCAGCAGCGGCGTTCTGCTTGTTTTGGTTGGCGAGCATCTGAGCCCGGTTCCTGGTAATCCGCTGAGGAATCTCTTCTATTTTCGGTGGTTTGGGAGCTTCTGCTACTGGTTTCTGCACTGGTTCCACGGTTTCTGTTTTAGCATTGCTCGGAGGCGCTTCTGCCTGCGAGGAGGGGGCCTGGCTTGCACTGCGTGCCGCAGCACCCTCCTGTGGGACACTGCCCTCAGTGGTGGCCGCGGGCTGGGGACAGCTCTGGGAGCTGCTCTCTGCCACACCACCAGAAGATGACTTGTCTTCACGTGCAGCCTCCGCCTCTTTGCTCTCTGCCTTAGCAGATTCAGATGGGGTCTGCTTTGAAACCTGTGCTTCCGAGTTCTCAGCTCCCTTTTCCTGGGCTACATTCTGCGCTTCTGAGGTGGCTTCTTTTGCAGCTACTTCTGGTTTCTGATCCCCTGCTTTTGGCTCTGTCTCTGTGGGCAGGGCAGCAGTTGCCTGCCTGGCTGGTGCCTCCTCCGACTCACCGGATGCTACTGTGGATGCGCTCGCTTTGATGACCCCAGCGCTTGCTTCTGAACCTGCTGCTGCGCTTTCCTCTGCCGCTTCTGCCTTGGTCGCCTCTGTCTCTGCATCCTTAGGTTGGAGAGGCAGTTCTGGTAGCGAGAAGGGGCCGAGGTCCAAGTCATCTGTATTGGTGAAGGGATCAGGCCACGTTACTGCCCCCTCTGTGCTTGCAGGCGCAGCTTTATTGTTATCCAAATACTTGCTTTCTTGTGCGCTACCAACTTCTGCCTGAGGTTCTGCTGGCACACGAGGGGGCTCTGGAGGTATCTCAGGTGCTGCTTCTGGAATAGGCTTGCAGTTATTGAAGAACGTGTCTAACCTGGTAGGGGACATGTATGGAGCTTGCCCTTCAGCTTTCACTGTTTCTCCTGGAACTGCTTCCTCAGCATTCTGCTTGACTTCATCAAGCCTTGGTTCAGACACTGACAGAGGGTAAGATATGGGAGAAACGGGGTAGGAAGTATCTGTGGGAATGAAGGCTACTGGTGCAGGATGAATTGGCTCTAGGGAACAGAGTGGTGCTTTAGGGGACTCAGAGAACCTCTGGGGAGATTTCATCAGAAGCTCTGAGCCCATGGACCAGCTGACCGAGTGCTCTGCTGGGTTACCCATCAGGCTGGGAGGAATGCCAGGGTCAGTGCTCCTGGACTGAGGGTTATCCCAGTCTATGTTGTTCTGTTCCGGCATACCTGAACTAAAATGGTTTTCTTCGATTGATGGTAAGTAAGTAGATTCTGGTGGCATAATGGAAGCTGTAGCTTGCTGCTCTTCGGTGGTATCCAAGGGCATGCCGAGGTCGGGGGGAAGAGCACTTTCTACTGAAGGAGCCAGCAATTCATCTCTGTGGGAAGGGGAGGATTTTGCTTGTAAACCAGAAAAGACACTTTCAGGCGACTGGGAAACTCCGCTGACAGCTCCTGGTGCGCAGTGCAGAGCTTCCACTTTGGGTGATGAAACCCCATAATCTGGTGAGTAATACCCAGGAGATAAACACTGGAACTTCTCAGCAGGGACAGAAGGAAGGGGAACTTTCTCCTCCATTAAGTGTGGCACTGGAGAGTCATAATTTGACGTTGCTGGAACACTTTGCTGCCTGAAAAATTTATCTCCGACACTGAATTCTTCTTCAGGTGCCCTTCTGATATCAACTGAGATGGAACGATAAAGGTTTGTGGAGGGTATGGTCCGAGATGGGGTCTGACCGGCGTTCTCAGGGAGCACACTGGAAACGTTGGCGTATCTGTCGAAGAAGGATGGAGAACAGGCGTTCATGGACATGGTGGATATGGGTAGTGAGTGCTGGGAGTCTGCACATTCAAACATCAGGTCTGTGTAGTCTTCGTTGCTGCACGAAGGAGTCCTAGGTGTCTGCATCACCTCCTCGTAGCTTGGACACGAGACGACGGATGCTGGGGTTGGAACTCCCGTCGGCCGGTTCTGATCAGGCCTGGGAGATGCTGGGAGGATCTCCTTCAGCTGAGGACCCGTTATCCAGTCCTTAGAGTCTGTCCCAACAGCAGGCTGGGGTTTGTTTTCTGGTGACAGCATAGGTGTCAGTGGACCCAGCTCTTTCAGCTTCTTGTCCTTGAGTTGAGTATCCAGCGTTAACGGCTTCTTCGTTGCCAGATCCAGACTCCTCTTGCGTGCATCTTCTGAGCTTTTAAGTTTGTCCTTTAATTTGGGGTCTCCAGACCTGTGCCTCATTTTCTCCATCTGCTTCATTCTCTCTTTGTGCCTTTTGTGGCGCTCCTCGATTTCCAGGTCTTTCTGGCTCAGCATCCTTTCAAAGCTGGTCATCATCAAATCACCGTCTCCCAGAAGCTTCTCCCTTGGCCTGGCTTCTTTCTTTCCGGTGTCTTTGGAAAGGGTTATTTTTTCATTCCCGTTGCTTATTTTTATTGACTCCGATTTGTCTTTCTCTTGGTTGTCCTTGAGCTTTTCCTTCAGTTTGGTTTCGCCGAATTTGAGGTTGTCCTCCTTCGATTTATCTTTAAAGGCGGTAACTTGCGGACTGTCCTTAAGCGTTGACTTTGGATCCTCTTTGTGATGTTTGAAGAAACCATCTGCATGTTTGTCTCTATGTTTTTCCTTTTCCTCCTTCCATTTTTCCTTGTGTTTATCTCGCTTCTTCTTCTCTTTAGCTGTGCTGATGGTGCTGGAGCCGTAACTCTTGTCTTTTTCCGCCTTCTTTGACAGCTCTCTTTCAGAATCATTTTTATCTTTCTTTTCAGAAAATAAGTAATCAATGCTTTTCTCTGGTTCCTCATCAGCCTCTGTCTTCACATTGTAGGAAGTGCTAAAAGCCTCCCCATCCACAGAGAAATCTTTTTCATAATGAGTGGAATCCTTTCTGCTGATGGAGTCTTTGAATTCTTCTGTTTTTTCCTTTTTCTCTGTCTTCTTTGTTTTTTCTTTCTCATGACTCTTCTTTGACGAAGATGAGGAATGTCTGTGTCTCTCCTTCTCCTTGAGTTTGTCCTGCAAGCAGGTTAAAGGGAGAGAGTCCTTAAACTTTTCTTCAGTGGCATCGGTAAGAGAGAGGTTAGAAGACTCAAAGAGGCTGGTCAGTCCTGGATCCTGCCCTCTATCTGTGAAGCTGTCAGAAGAGATCTCACTGATTTTGTCATTGGAGTCATCTCTATAGTCGTTCAGAGCCTCCTCCTCCAATTTCTCCAGCAGGCTCTTCTCTGACTCCCCTCCTTTCGAAGATTTCTTCTCTTTGGAGTGCTCTTTATCTGGCTTCTCCTTATGCTTGCTTTTCACCTTGTCATCATTGGCATGTTTCTTTTCAACCTTTTCTGGGAGCTTTTGCTTGGTTTTCTTCTCTTGAGTGGAATCTATGGACGTTCTGTCTTTCCTGTCCTTGTACTTTTCGGTAGAGTCTTTATCTTTCTTCTCCTTGTGTTTTTCAGAGGAACTCTTCTCCTTCTTCTCTTTCCCCCCTTCTGATGTCCCTTTGTCCTTTTTCTTCTCCTTGGAGTCCTTATCCTTCTGCTTCTCTCCTGAGTGCTGCCTGTCGGAGGAGTACTTGCGGTGCTTCTCAGGGTACAGCTCCTTCTCAGCAGCTGCACTGTCCTCCTTCTCCTGCAGACTATCCAGACGATGCATGTCGCTCCCAGCAGAGTCGCCAGCTTTGAACCCACTCAAGCTGTACTCATCCCTCTCGTCTTCGCTTTCATCTGTGAAGATGTCTGCAATGCTGTACCAGCTTTTCTCCTTGCCTTTCTTCTCATCCTTTTTCTCGGAGAAGTCCTCTCGATCTGCGGAGAAGTTTTTATCTTTCTTGTCTTTAACCTGGTCAAAAGAACTCTTCCTTTCTTTGTCTTTGCTGTGCGGGTCTTTGTACTTCTCTTTAGTCTCTTTTTTCTCTTTGAAACTCTTGTCAAGTTCTTTGTCTTTCAGGACTTTCTCAGGAGCAACTTTTTCAATTTTCTCCTTGTCGCCTTCTTTGGACTTTTCCTTGTATTTTTCTGGCTTCGCCTTTTCTTTTTTTTCTTTATCAGGAGCATCTTTCTTCTCCTTTTCCTTCCCAGAATGGTGTCTCTCCCAGCTCTCCAGAGGCTTACCACTGAATTCAGGGTCAGGCTTATCCTTGAAAAATGTTTCACAGCCATATTCTTTAAAGTCATCTCGATAGGGCTCCTCCTGCTTCGTTTTGGTGTCTTTTCTATCTTTAGAGCCATCAGAGGAATCTTTTCTGTCTTTGGTGGTTTCACCTGCATCTTTTTCTTTCCTCTCCTTGACATTCTCCACAGAATCCTTCCTCTTTTTATCCTTTTCAGGCAAATAACTAGGAGGAACTTTGTGTCTGTCTGTTTGGTCCTTTTTCTTCTCGGAGCTTTTGTCCAAGTACTCCCTTTCTTTCTTCTTTAAGAAAGTGTCCTTTTCATTACGTTTCTCGTTGTATTCTTTCTTCTCTTTCATTTTATTTTCCTTTTTCTTGTCTTTAGTTTCCTCTTTTACAGGTTCTATGATTAGTTTTGCCACGGTGTCATTTTTAATCTCCCTGAAATCTGTTACTGGAGAATCCCAGCTATCTTCACCTTTGAAGTCGAAGGATGAGTCAGAAGACAAGTCTGAAAACCACCTCTCTTGCTGATCATCTGAAAGGCTGAACTTTGTGTCCTCGCTTTCAGGAAACTGGGTTTTGTTATTAAACTCATCAAACCCAGACTCATCCCTGTAAAGTTTGTCTTTTTTGCATTTCTCTTTCTCTTCCTTGAAAGCTTTTTCTTTCTCTAGTTTAGAAACCTTCTCTTCCTTCAGCTCATTCTTCTTTTCAGATTTTGACTGCTTGTCCTTTGATTTTTTCTTTCTCTCCTCTTTGTGTAGTCTTGGCTTCTCCTCCTTGGGAGACTTCTCTTTTACAGGTTTCTCTTTTTCTGATTTACTTAATCCTTCTCTGAAGGATTTGCTCATGTCTTTACTACCATCTTTGACTTTTCTTAATGATTTCTCCTCTTTCAAGGATTTTCCAGTCTCATCTTTAAACAACCATTCCTTCTCTTCGGCTTTACCTTTGGGGAGCTTTTCCTCCTTCTTACTGTGCTCTCGCTCATGCTTTAACACCTTTAGTTTGTTTTCGACTGGATTTTCTGTCTCCACTATCAAGCCTTTCTCAGGCTTTTGTTTAGAGTCCTCAAATTCAAAAGAAAAGGTTTTGATTATTTTAATGTCTTGGCTGATGGGACACTGCCCCTTCTCCTTGTTTTTATGTTTGTGTTTTGTTTTATGCTTTTTAACAACCTTCCCCTCTTTGTCCAGCTTTGGAATTGCTCCATCCACATTGCTATGGAATGAATTCTTTTTCTCAGAAACAGTGTTGTGTGTGGTGTTTTTCTTTCTGTGCTCTGTTTTCTTCCTGACTGGCTTTAGCGACTCTAAGCTCGAGTCCTCGGACGAGTAGTCTGACTCGCTCGTCAGTCTCGTCCTGGTGGAGTCCGATAAGGAACTGACATCTGACCAAGCTGGAGAAGATATGGTTTTCCAATTGTCCGTCCTCCAGTGCTTGGAGTGCTGTTCTGTAAGGTTAGCATTATGTTTCTGGGATGCTAAACTCCCATGAGAAGAGGTCGATGAGGCAGACAGAGAGTTAAACAAGGAGGATTCCTTTAGCACTAGCCTGGAGTCCTTTACACAGCTAGAGCTCTGAAGAGAGTCTCTATCATCCTCCTCACTCTCCACATTTTCACTCTCTGATTCAGAGGAACAAAACTTGTCATTTTTTTTGCCAAACCGAACCTCTTTGTTTTTTGTCTCTTTCTTCCGCTTCTTTTTTACTTTGCTTTTCTCCTTCTGCGGCTTTGTGCTGGCGGGCTCTCGAATCTTGCTGCTGGGCAGTATCGAGTGGCTCGAAAGTCGCAGCTTCTCCCCTGTCCCCACAGCAACACTGGTCTCCTCCTCATCCGAGCTGTCCGACAGGATGCGGTGGGCAGCTTTCTTTGGTGTAATTGTGTTATTTTTAGTATAAGTTTTCACTTCCATTTTGGGTATGGAAATGAAACTGTTTGCTTTAGTCTCTTTTCTGTAATCCTTTTTCAGCAGATGTTTGTCATCAACAGGCGGGACCCGGTCCTGCTCATCATCCTCATCAAATTCATACTCATCTTTCACTGGGGTGATGGTTTTGGGGGGCTCCTGGGCCTTGGGCTTGTGCTTCAAACCCTTCTCAAACTCTGAGTCTGTGTTATTGCCATCAACAGAGCTGGAGGGAGCGAAGGAAGGGGCATCCTCCTCTTCTGAGGTCTCTGCAGACAGAGAAGAACAATGTGTTAAGGGCTGCGAGGGGCTTTGGGGAGGCAACATGATCAGTCTGCTGTATATGTGACCCCTGTAAACACCCCTGCCACCCTTCTGCCTTACCCAGCCTTTGCTAAGTTTGCAGCTGATAGCTCGAAATGTTGGGTTGGGAGATCTTTTAGAAAGGGATAGCTATCCAGTCTTGAACCTGCACAGGCTGCTCCTCAAAACAACATCCTGGGTGTATCAAGAGAAGAACCTGTTAACAGGGTTATGACTGCACAAACCATAGGTCAAGACTTCCCATGAGACTGGAAACTTTAATTAGCATGGATTAAAACCTGCAGTGTTCTCCATTCGTGGGACAGGCTGTAGCAGGGGGCTCTGCTGAGGGGTAGCCTGGGAGCACTGGTATGGAGAGCTGTGCCCTCCAAACGGGGAGGGATGGGGACACACAACGAGCATGCAAACCTCCTCCTCTCTACACACAAGCTGGACTGCGGTCAACTGCTGAGCTGAGCAGCTCGAGAGAGGACGCCTTCAACACCTGAGCAGGGTGAAGCTCAGTGTCCAGAAGCCTCAACTCAGAGCGGCGAGAGCCTCGAGTCCTCAGCTGACGCAAGCATGGACTCAGAGGGGGCGATGACAGGAGGGACAGCACCAGCCCTGACTGAGTAAAAAACCACCCTGGGGAGTGGGAACGATCAGGAGTGGGGTATGGCAGTTTGTGCAGGCAGGTGAGCAGGATGGTGAGCACTCGCCGTATGAGCAGGGCCCGGTGTGGGAGCTCTGCTCTGGCTGCCCCGGTGGTGGCCAGCGTAGGCACCCAGACAGAGCCGATGAGAGGGGAGGCTGCAGTGCAGAGCTCAGGGTGCAGAGAGTGCCTGCACTGGTCTGGTGAGGGGAGGGTGCACAACGGGCAGGGCTGCTCTCGGTGCTCCCTGGTGGAGGTCCTCCTGCAGCAGGGGCTGAGCTGCGGGATGCTGTTAATGGGCTGAAAGATGTCAGGGAAGCTGAGAGGAAGCAGGAATGCTTGCTCCTGGCCCAACCTGTGCAGGGGCCTAAAGCATCCACTGCAGCTTATGCAGGAAAGTAGGAGGCTGTTAACCCAGGAAGCTGGGAATTAGTGACAAAAAAAAAACAACAAAAAAGGGAGGAAAAGGACAATTAAAAGCAAGGGGCTTCCTCCTAAATCTGTTGTCCCCACGCAGAACCGCTTTGCAAACACCCTCGCACCATGAACAGAACAGCCGGCTGGTGCACTGGTAAAGAAGATCTCTACTGGTGCTGCCAGGAAAAAGCGGCGGGTCGTAGTGGTAGGGGACTCTGCTTTGAAAGGCACAGAGGCACCCATCTGCCGGCCTGACCCAGTCTCAAGGGAGGTGTGTTGTCTACCAGGGGCACGGATCAGGGATGTGGCAGAGAGGCTGCCTGCTCTAGTAAGTCCCACGGACTATTACCCACTTCTGGTGATCCATGTGGGTGCTAGGGATACAGACAGCAGTAGCCCGGGGAACATGAAGAAGGACTACAGAGCCCTGGGAGAGGTGCTTAGGGGCTCTGGAACTCAGACTGTCTTTTCATCAATTCTCCAGGACACACGGGAGGACCTTAAAAAGGCCAGGAGGATTGGGCAGGTTAATAAATGGTTAGAAGGGTGTTGCCACAGTCAAGGGTTTGGGTATTTAGAACACGGGACTCAATCTGGGAGGCCAGGTCTACTGGGGGCTGGTGGAGGGTCACGCAGCAGTTTTGGTAGGAGTCTTGCCAGGCTGGTCAAGGATGCTTTAAACTAGGTGTGTTGGGGAGGGGGGCATCATTCCATCCCGGCACTCCCAGTCAGCTGCCAGCACCTATAATAAATGCTCGGGGCAATGTAGAGATATCCCAGCCGCTCCAGCCAATGAGCCGGCTTCAGTTGGAGCTCGGCTCAGATGCCTCCATACAAACACCCACAGCATGGGGAACAAACAAGAGGAATTAGAGATGAGTGCATGTCTACGGGGGTATGATATAATGGGCATCACAGAAACATGGTGGGATGGCTCCTATGACTAAAGTGTTGGAATGGAAGGTTACAGGCTCTTTAGGAAAGACAGGCCTGGCAGGTGGGGAGGGGGAGTTGCCCTTGATGTTGGGGACAGGCTGGAGAGTATGGAACTCTGTCTGGGGAGAGGTGAGCAGTCCACAGAGAGTTTGTGGGTCAGGGTTAAAGGGAGAACAGCGATGGGAGACATTACTGTGGGGATCTGTTACAGACTGCCTGACCAAGAGGAACCTGTGGACGAAGCACTTTATAGACAGACAGCAACAGCCTCACGCTCACAGGCTCTAGTTCTCACGGGGGACTTCAACCACCCTGACATCTGTTGGAGGGATGGTACGGCCTGGCACAAGCAATCCAGGAGGTTCCTCGATTGTGTGGAAGACAACTTCCTTCTGCAAGTAACAGAGGAGCCAACAAGGAGAGGTGCCATGCTTGACCTCGTGCTCACCAACAGGGAAGGGCTCGTTGGAAATGTGACTCTCCAGGGCAGCCTTGGATGCAGCGATCACGAGATGGTCCAATCTGAGATCCTCAGGACAGTGAGAAGAGTGTGCAGCAAGCTCACTGCCCTGGACTTCAAGAGAGCAGACTTTGGCCTTTTCAGGAACCTGCTCAGTAAGGTTCCATGGGATACAGCCCTAGAGGGCAGGGGGGCCCAAGACTGTTGGATGATACTCAAGGATCACCTGCTCCAAGCTCAGGAGTGTTGCGTCCCAACTAGAAGGAAGTGCAGCAGGAGGGCCAAGAGACCTCCTTGGATGGATAAGGACCTGCTGAGGAAGCTTAGGGGGAAAAAAGAGGCTTATAAAAGGTGGAAGCAGGAACAGGCAACCTGGGAAGAGTACAGGGGTGTTGTCCGGGAAGCTAGGGACCAGGTCAGGAAAGCTAAGGCCCAGTTAGAATTAAACCTGACTAGGGATATTAAGGATAACAGGAAGGGATTCTATAGGTACATTGTGAGTAAAGACAGACTAGGGACAACATAGGCTCCCTCTGGAAGCTATCGGGAGAACTGGCTGCCCTGGATTTGGAGAAGGCTGAGGCTCTGAATGACTTCTTTGCCTCGGTCTTCACTGGCAAAGGCTCTGACTGCACCCCCCAAGTCTTGGAAGGCAGACACAGGGACTGTGAGAACAAAGACCTTGTGCCCCCTGTAGGAGAGGATCTGGTTCGAGACCATCTTGAGAACCTGAACGTGTGCAAGTCCATGGGTCCTGATGAAATCCACCCGCGGGTCCTGAAGGAGCTGGCAAATGAATTTGCTGAGCCACTGTCCATTGTAGTTGAAAGATCATGGCAGTCAGGTGAAGTTCCCAATGACTGGAAGAAGGGAAATATAACCCCCATTTTCCAGAAGGGGAAAATGGATGACCCGGGGAATTACAGAGCAGTCAGTCTCACCTCTGTGCCTGGTAAAATCTTGGAGCAGATTCTCCTGGAAGGCATGCTAAGGCACAGGAAAATCAACAAGGTGCTTGGTGACAGCCAGCATGGCTTCACTAAGGGGAAATCCTGCCTGACCAATTTGGTGGCCTTCTATGATGGGGCTACGGAACTGATGGACAGGGTAGAGCAGTTGATGTCATCTACCTGGACTTGTGCAAAGCGTTCGACACTGTCCCACACGACATCCTTGTCTCTAAATTGGAGAGACATCAATTTGATGGATGGAGCACTCGGTGGATAAAGAACTGGCTGGATGGCCGCACACAAAGAGTTGTGGTCAATGGCTCAGTGTCCGGCTGGAGACCAGTAACGAGTGGGGTCCCTCAGGGATCGGGGCTGGGACCGGTCTTGTTCAACATCTTCATTGCTGACATGGACAGTGGGATTGAGTGTGCCCTCAGCAAGTTTGCCGATGACACCGAGCTGTGTGGTTGGGTTGATACGCTGGAGGGAAGGAATGCCATCCAGAGGGACCTTGACACGCTTGTGAGGTGGGCTGATGCCAACCTCATGAAGTTTAACCATGCCAAGTGCAAGGTCCTACACCTGGGTGGGAGCAATCCCAGGCACAGCTACAGGTTGGGCAGAGAAGAGATTCAGAGCAGCCCTGTGGAGAAGGACTTGGGGGTGTTGGGTCGATGAGAAAATGAACATGAGCCGGCTTCAGTGTGCACTTGCAGCCCAGAAAGCAACCGTATCCTGGGCTGCATCAAAAGGAGCGTGACCAGCAGGTCGAAGGAGGTGATCCTGCCCCTCTACTCTGCTCTCGTGAGACCTCACCTGGAGCATTGTGTGCAGTTCTGGTGTCCTCAACATAAAAAGGACATGGAACTGTTGGAACAAGTCCAGATGAGGCCACGAGGATGATCAGGGACTGGAGCACCTCCTGTATGAAGATAGGCTGAGAAAGTTGGGGCTGTTCAGCCTGGAGAAGAGGAGGCTGCGTGGAGACCTCATAGCAGCCTTCCAGTATCTGAAGGGGGCCTGTAGGGATGCTGGAGAGGGACTCTTCATTAGGGACTGTAGTGACAGGACAAGGGGTAACGGGTTAAAACTTAAACAGGGGAAGTTTAGATTGGATGTAAGGAGGAGGTTCTTTCCTGTTAGGGTGGTGAGGCACTGGAATGGGTTGCCCAGGGAGGTTGTGAATGCTCCATCCCTGGCAGTGTTCAAGGCCAGGTTGGACAGAGCCTTGGGTGCCATGGTTTAGTGTGAGGTGTCCCTGCCCATGGCAGAGGGGTTGGAACTGGATGATCTTAAGGTCCTTTCCAACCCTAACCATTCTATGAGTCTACGATTCTATGACTAGTTCCCATATTGTAAAGGTAAGACATCCATTTACCTGCAATTGGCTTCCAATCCTACATCTCGATTGTACCAGGCAAGTCATCTCAACGTAGGCTTCCAGGGCAAACAGCTAGAGCTCCCGGAGCTAAAGCGGGTGGTTATGTTGTCTGAATTTGGGTTACAGCTACAGATGGACTCCTGACCGTGGCAGCAGCGTGCAGGTATTCTGACATGAGTCTAACTTCACTGTCCTCTTAAGGTCTCTGTATTAACAGACAGCTGCAGGCCACAACCATCACTCCTATGTTCACATAAAAGTCAATCTCACCTGTCGAGCTCTCTTCGCTAGAGGGGTATGTGGTCTTTCCCAAGAGCAGATTCACCATGGTGGGAGAATTGGCTACTTTTAAAGGTGTCTCGCCCTTCCTGTTGCTTTGATGAGGATTCCCTCCATAATGTAACAACAATTTCACCACCTGAAAACAGAAATTGAGACTTGAAGTCACTCATGACATTTTGATTCCAGGCTTTTTGTACAACTTTCGTACAGAACTAAAAGGGGGATGTCCTCAAGCAGTCTGTTGTCAGAACATGCCTTAAGGTACAAACAGTCTTCAGTAATAAAGACAAAAAACAGCAACATGAACCAACTTGAGAGGAAAGAAGGGAAAAGAACATGACATTTTATCCCCTGAAATAGAGGAACAGCAAAAGTAAAACACAAAACCAGCACTAGGGCAGGGAAATTCCTGTCCACTACTATCAGCAGCAAATGATAATAAAATCACAGAATCCTAGAATATTTTAAGTTGGAAGGGACCTTAGAGATCACCTAGTTCCAACTCCCCTGCCACAGACAAGGACATCTCCCACTAGACCAGGTGGCTCAAAAAACTGTCCAACTGGCCTTGAACACTTAAAATAAACAGAATCTCTGATTTTGCACAGTCAGCTGCTTAAGGCATGAGTTAGAAAAAAAGTTATTAAAAACAGAGCTACGGAGTCCAGCAAAAACCAACCTTGAAGTGCCCGTTGTTGGCTGCATCGTGCAGTGGGGTGTCATCATCCAACCCCTTTGTGTTGACTTCAGCGCCCGCAGCAAGCAACTGCTTTGCAACATCATAATAACCCCGGTTGCAAGCCTCGTGCAATGCTGTCCAGCCTGCAAGCAAAGGGACACTCAGAACATGGACATCAGCTTCATGGAGAAAGTTAGGGGTGGTGAAAATCTCACGCTGCGGGTGTGAATGTGTCAAGGGGTCTGTTCCTCTGATGGCCAACGTGATGGGCTTGTTTGCCTGGCTCCCCATGGCACAGCACGAAGAAACCTGTAGCTCTGCCTTTGTTACTCCAGCCAGGTGGTAGCTGAATCAATCCTGCTTTTCCCTCTGGTCATGAAATGTGCTACACAAATCTAGATAGTTAGATAATCTATCAGAACGGACACAGCCCCGGGAAATGAAAAGGCAAAGGTTTATGTAGGAAATAAGGAGAATTACTGATGCTGGGTGAAAGCCATCACCAAGGCCTCAAATCCTTTCCTCTTCCAGCTCCTCCATAAGGGCAAAACACTGCTGCCCATATCAGGATGAGCCCTGAGATACAGACATGGCTTCCCTACACAGATCTCACAAATATTTTCTGTGTACTCTCCAAAGCAAGCAGCCATTGCAGCTGCAAAACAGGCCCCTGCCTCGGCGAGAAACCAAACAGCATGCCTCCACAGTAACAGTGGCTCAGGTTCTCAAACAAACCTCCAAGGAACACGGAATGAAATATTTTATCATGTTCAAACAGACTATTTTTAAGCAGAAATGGTTCTGAAGTTTCCCAGCAAATGTGCTTGGTTCCTTCGGTGTTTTGCTGATAGCATCGTGGGAGCTCGTTCCATTAACTTCACTTGGAGCATTAAGAAGGAGCACCTGTGACCAGAATTAATCACAACTGATACTTCAGCCTAGCACTGGTATTAATCATACAGGCAGAGGAACATGCAGATTTATTTATAGCTCCAAAATCGTGCAAAGAGAACAGCAAAGAGCAAAGTGAAGCTCTGGGATGTGCTGGAAGAAGGGCTAATTCAGCCCCATCACTGGCACGGGTGTGCACCAACAGCACTGCTCGCCACCTCATGGCTGCCTTCTCACCATAGGACTTGGGGCTGTTCCCATCCCAGACTCCCTTCCCCATTCCGAACACCAGAAGCAGGAGCTTGGTGGCCCCACTGAGGAGGAGAAGGAGGTGGTGAGGCTCCTGAGCGTCAGGATGGTCAATGTCTCCTCTAACTCAAGACACTGGGCTGGTGCAGCTGGGAGCCTGACCCCAATATTTGGTACTTAAAAACAACCCCAAAAAGCTGTAGGCATCAGCCACTCAACCCTGGAGCAATGACTTTACAAACCCACTCTTGTCAGTATTTTTGTGCACATGACTTCTTGTATTTTAAGTAAAAAAAGAGCTAAACCAGCCCACTTCCCTTTGTGAATTCCCCTCCAGACTTCCAAGAATACACCCTCTTGGAAGGACACAAGAAAATGGAGAAGAGGGTCCTTGTCACAGTATAACAGTGTGTAGCTGCAGCAGCCCCAGAGATGGCTATGGATCTAGCCCAGCACAGCATCACTGCCCTGAGCAGGACCATGTTCAGACCAATAGCATAGCCTGGGAATTCAGCTCCCAGACTACAACAAGGGAACTGATGCTTTTCAGGGATTTATTACTTTGACAGACTTGACGTAGGGTTTTGTTGTTTTGTTTTTAGACGACTGCAAGATTTTTTTCCTCCCCAAAGGACAAACAATTTTTGGTTAAGCCCCTATTTACAAGTCACAAACCCACATTATAAAGAAACTTCTTTCTCTAGTGGGAGACGTTCTTAGAGGTAGAACAGTCAACCAGGCTGGGAAAAGGTTCAGCTGCCAGTGCTGACAGGTTCCCTGCAGTGCTGCCAGCAGGCTGGTTACCTGCGAAGTCTTTCACATTGACATCTGCACCCTCGATTATGAGCTCCTTGATGCGCCGGGCATCTCCTCGGATGGCAGCTCGATGCAGCCGAGTCTCTCCTCGCTCGTTTCTCTTATTTACTTTATCTTTGGTTTTGGAGGCAGAGTTAGGAGTTCCCTTCTGACAAACTGTAGACTGAGAGGGATGCTTTGGTGTTGTGTCAACTGCACGGAGAAAAGAAACAAGAGTGAAGAACCACAACTCAAAGGAAGCCTAAAAATCCCTTAGAGGGAGCTCTTGCAACGCGTTTCACCTTGCCTCTCCCTAAAACGCTCACCATAAGGCATGAGAGGCAACTGCACCTCTGAAGTCGCTGTGAAGACAGAGGAAAGCCTGTGTATGCATAATGCAGATATTAATTGCAGGCTGCCAAAGTCCACTGGAGAGAACTGCAGTCCTTGCAAAGACTGTAGGCAATCCCAGGATTTGGAAGCAGATAATGCAGCTCCTTACCCTAAAACCTCATTTCCTAAGGGAAGCTGCCTGTAATACATGAGGTCTGACAGCTCTGGGAGGAGGCTGCACATTTCCTGAGAGAACATCTGAATGCTCTGAAGACTACGAAGCTTTTCTGCCTCCCCTTTTCCTCACCCCAAATAACAGCAACATAAGCAGCTAGATCCGTGTTAAGAAGAAACAAAATACGTGGCTAGAGCTGCAACATCTGTGTGTAGGGTGCAGATGTGCTCATACAGACAGCACAGTGCCTCTAAAAACCCCGGGGGGTCATGTATGAAGCAGATAAAAATGACTAAAATACAAAATCCATGGTAAACACGTTCCAGATGCTCCACATCTCACGTTACAGTTGCAGTGGTTACACATCCTATCCCTCTCCACAGGAAGAAACCTTAAAAAAACCCACAGAGGAAGATATTCTAACATTATTCACAATGTTCCTTTACTGAGTTAGCCCCAGAGCCAGTGGAAAACGTGAAGGTCTAGCACGAAGGAGCTGCCGCGGAACCGAAGCTGCAGTGAAGCAGCCAGGGCAGGCTCAGTGGTGGCCTGGATTTGGCCCACAGGACGTCTGCTACTGCCTTATGCTAGAAGGAGGAAGGGCAGCAGCAGCCACATGTGAGCCTACAGCAGTGCCTGCTGCCCCACTGCCGCATCTCACCTTTGGCACTGTGAGCAGGGAGACCTCATGGAGCATCCTCAGGGATGAGCTGCCAGGGGGTTACAGCTCATCCCTGCTGCCTTCAAGGAGCTCCCTTAACCACACTGAGCAAACCCACCCTCTGGACCTTACCTGGGCTGTTTGCAGACTCTTCTGCTGTCATCTGCATAAGGAGAGCAACTTGCTGGCGCTCGGACAGTGGATATCCTGCCCGTATCCCCGAAAGGCCCATTCCGAAGAGCAAGCCAGGCTTTCTGGTGGCGGGTTCCTTTTTAATCCTCTTCCGCTCGGGACCCTGCTTTTCTGTGGAGACACAGAAACACAAGCTGTGAATGCTGCTGGAACTCAAAGCCATGTTTGCTTCTGAGCGGTGCTAACAGCTCTTCAATCCAATTCTGTACCTCACAAATGGAAAAGCCTGTGGTGAAGTATGCATCCCTGCAGTGGGAGCACCAGCACCCAGGGCAGCTGGGACACACACTGCTCCTGCTGCCCACCAGCTCTTCTGACAGTGTCTCCCAGTATAGGCTTCTACTATTTCTCCCCCCACCATCAAAGAACAGTACAAGAGGGGGGAAGCAGGTCCTTTGTGGTCTGTACCTTCCATCTTGCTTCTAGGAGCCTCCATTTCATGCCATGGTGCTTTGAGGAGTGTATGCAGTCTTGCACCACCACAACGTGGACTGAACTGGAGGCACCTAAAAGCCTCAACAAAAAGTGCTAGCAAGACACAGGCTGACAGCTTGGAAATGTTACCATCTCATCCCTTCGTTATCATCAAACGGGTGCACTGCCCCTGGGAGCACCAGGCTGGTCCTCTCCTCCCCAGTGCAGAGCACACACCTGCAGGTCAGGCAGATGACTTCTTAGCCATATATATTCCTGCATGCCTCTTAAGAAAATGCCAAAAAGGAGGGCAGGAAGAAACTCCTGTGCCTGGCTTGTCATCCCCCAAATCCCAGCCTGACCCTCAGCCTCCTAAATCACCCAGCTACAAAGGCAGCTCCCACCGATGGGCTGTGCGTGGCCTCCTCTGGAGCTGGAATTTGCTGCTGGAATGCCATATGCACAGGGATGAGACAAACCCCAGCTTCACCCTGCACCTCCAGCTTTGCTCTCAGGAGCCACGCAGCAGCAGCCTGCTGCAAGCTGGTGAGAAGTGGACCCTGCACTGTGCAACTTGCTGCATCCCTCCCCATGCCCAGCTCAGGCATCCAACATCAGTGAGAAGTCTGGTACTAATACAGCCTTGTCTTGAGTATTTTCCTGTCTTTGTGCAAGTATTGATCCCTTTCCCATTCAAGGAGAGTCAGCAGCCCTTCCTCTGTGCTTCTGGTTTGTTTGTTTTCTTTGTTGATGCTGTCTGGTGAAAGCATAAGTTCTGCTTCATCCTCCTCTCCAGCAGGTCCACAGAGCCACAGCCATGCCACAGCCATAGAATCACAACCCTCACAGGGAAGAGCTTCTGCCTAAGAGCTCATCTCAGTCTCCCCTCGGGCAGGTTAAAGCCATTCCCCTTGGCCTGTCCCTACAGGCCCTTGTCCAAAGCCCCTCTCCAGGTTGTGAGTCCTGAGGAAGCGATGCATTCAGCAAAGTTTCAAGGTACCACTTCAAGAAAGAAAAGTTAAGTTTTCTTTCAAGAAGCCAGCCAAGCAAGAGACAGAATTATCTGCAGAGCAGCATGGCAATTCCTTGTCAGCAGCCAAGCTGCATCCCTCCTACTAGGCAACTGTCCTAAACCCACAAAGAAGCATAAGGAAGATACGGTGCATGTAAGTGGAAAATCCAACTTTGATCATGTCTATTTCTGAGCACTGATACGGTTTGTTTAGAGCCACCTGACTGCAGGGCTGGTACCAACATTCTGAGCAGCCACAGCTACAGCAGTTATCAAACCCAGGTGAATGGCAGCTTGTCCTCACATCACACGCTCAAACACCAGTTTGAGTCAAGGATGGCTTGATGCTGTTCAAGAAACCTGAGCAGTAAAACACCTCACTGCATCCTTGATGTAATGAAGACTGCAGAGACAAGCTGTTCAACCCTACTAAACAGGGAAATAAATAGAGACTCTGTCCTCCAACTGACCACCTGTGCTTTTCAACAGAACAAATCCTGCCTGTGACTTTGAAGCACGAAGTAAACATCTTTTTACTGAAAATGAGTTTTGCACAGCCACCAGCCACTGGCTCACAGAGTCACAGACTGGTTTGTGTTGGAAGGGACCCTAAAGCTCATCCAGTTCCAATCCCTGCCACAGGCAGGGACCCCTTCCACTGGAGCAGCTTGCTCCAAGCCCCTGGGTCCAACCTGGCCTTGAACACTGCCAGGGATGGGGCAGCCACAGCTTCTCTGGGCACCCTGTGCCAGTGCCTCAGCACCCTCACAGGGAAGGAACCTTTATTGTCAGCCCCAGCAGGGATGGGCACTCACCACGATGCTGCCAGGAGACAGAGGCATTGAGAGGTTATTATCACAGCAAGCCTGCAAGTACCTGCTCTCCTCAAAGAGGAACACTGTGACCTGGAGCACTTTCACATGGGCTGATTACACTGCTGATATGGTACACCGAGTCTTCTAGCGAGGCAGGATAGGCATGGGATCTCTTCTACTCAAATGTTAGACTCTAAACATGCTGATTATTTCAAGATATTCTGAAAACCCTAGAAAGCCTTAGAGGGATAATACACATAGGTCTGTCAACAAGCAAATGTCTGATAATGCTCCTCAAGAAACCGGGCTGTGACTCCCAGCAGCCAGGGAGAGGAAACCCCACCATGTAACCACCCAGCACCCTGAAACTGGTAGTCAAATGTGTGTGGGAAGATGCAGACCTCCAAGAGGATATGCAGTGGATCACACAGATGCAAGCTTTATGGATTAGCTGCATCCATTCTCTTCCCTACCACGAGCCCTGTGCCAAGGCAGGGTCTGGCAGCCTGGGAAAGTCAAATCCTGCACCCTCCAGCCCAGCTCTGCTTATCTGGTATTATCTGTTGTTTTGAGACATCCATTGTGTTCTCTGGCACATGGCCACTGGCAGGACAGAGCCTGCTTTGCCTCCACACAAAGTCCAGCAGGTCAGGAGAAACTGTGATAGATGGGTCTGAACTCACTCAGTGGACTTTGTACTGAAGCACAGGCTTCCTCATTCAAACTGCCAGTGGAGTAAAAGTCTCTGGCATTTGAGGGCAGCAAAGTGTGGGGCCATCTCCACTGCTCCAGCTCGACTCATGCCACTTGCATCTCCTGCACTCCCTTGGTCACCATTTAACAGGCAGATCCAAAACCCTTTACCCTGCCCCAGGCACCAAAGTGCCACCCTCTGCTGCCCTCTCCTGCTCTCCCACTGCAAAGATCTGGCCCAGAGCAGATGATTTCCATTGCCCCCTGCACCTGGGATCCTGTATGTTTAAGAAATGGTAACTCCATACCAGGCAATTTCTCTAACCAGACAGCACAGGTCACCCTTCTTCAAGCACAAGCCCTGGAAACACATCTGTGCATTGAATGAGAACCCTGGTCTGCTTCTCCAAAGCCACATTTCGGTCACCCTGGCAGCTATAACAGAGCTGTAAGATGAAATCAGATCACGGGAAAGTGGATAGTTTTTTAATGGTTTAAAATAAAATCAAACTCGATGTGCTTACGGTAAGAAAACAACTGAGCCCAGGCAGTTCCAGGAGCCCAGCAGCCAGTCCAGCCAGGCATACCCACCCGAGCACAGCGATACCTCATCTGCACAGGCTGCTCCTCGCTAGGCTCCAGAGCTCCTGCTTGTTAAATGCTGCTCAGCCAGGCCCAGCTTATCCACACACCTCTGCTCAGCTCAACACGCAGCTCCTGGTTGCATCCTGCCTTGTCACGGAACCCAAGGATGCTGAAGGGGGATCACACTTTGGCCAGTGCCAACAGGAAGGGGCTTTGAAGTAAGGGCAATGCACAAGGGTTGTATGTGGTAGAGAGAGGGCTGCCCTGCATGTGTGGAGGGAGCCACAGTTAGAACGGGAATGTTTTCATTTTACTATTACTGGGCTGCTGCAGGCTGTCAGCATGAGCCTGTGATTTGCAAGAATTGATTACTGAGTTCACTCGAAACCCCCTTAAACTTCTATTAATCCTGCAGTCACAGAACATCCTCCTCCAGAGAATATTTAACATTAAAAACCAGGTGATCAACAAGATATAAATAAATGGGAAGTGACCAGCTCCCCCTGGCTATGGTGAGGCAGCCAAGGACTCGGGATTGTGTGTGTTTCCCTGTGTGAAAGCGGCATCACCCGGTGCTGCACAGGATCACATCTAGTCCTGCGTGACCAAGGTGCTTCACACCTCAGTGTCTCCTCCTGCCCAGCAGGAGACGGATTCCTCCCTCTGGTTCTGGGGCCATGGGGCTGCAAACGTGTTTTATTTCAATTCAGAAGACTTTACTCAGAATCTGATTTTCAGCAGATTTTAAAGGGCACCTGCAGAAAGGTCTCTGCTCAATGCTTCAGGTGCCACTGGCTCCTGCGTGCTGCTCCTTCTCCTCTTAAATGTTTCTCTTAGAACACCTTGCAGCAACGTGGAACAAATTAACAGGAACACTCGCAATAGGTAAAAAAATGCCTCAGCAATCAGGAATAAAGGTTATTTTACACTAAAACCCCTCCAGCAAGCTGTATGCATGCCAGTCCCTGTGTGTAAGCACAAAAACCAGAGGCACAAGGGGGTGTGCAGACGAGGAATTATCTCACTGCCCATCTCCAGAGATGGTGGCTGGACTGGGCACACTGATCCCAATGGGAAGGAAGATGACAGCAGCCCAGCGATGCCCTGTGCATCTCCACTCAGCTGTTTTTAAAGTAGCTCTTCTGCTGCTTGCTTCAGCCCTCTGCAAACCTCCAGAGCAAAGCCTCAGCCTGGCACTGTGGTGGTTTAATTTGGGGATCCTGCTTGGCTCTTCCCTCACGCTGACGCTGGCAGGAACCGCATGCACAGGCTTAAAGGGGAAAAGCAGGATCTGAGCAGAGCTGTGGCTGCCCAGCACAGCCGGGAGCTGCTGCTCCTTCCTTTCATCACACTGAACCTGGGAGGCTTGTGAAAGGCAGGACAGCAGCAGGTTCACAGGACAAAGAGGTTTGGGCATTAGCCCCGCAGGTGGTTCTTGTGCCCAAATTAGAGTGCAGGTCATGCAACTCGTGCTGCTGCAATGGGCACTAAATCCAGAGCTGCTGGAAGCCCATCAGCAGCTCTGCAGAGGTCCCAGGGCACAGAGGCGTTCAGGGCTGTTGGGCTGGCTCTAGCAGGCCCAAGCCAAAATGGGAGAGAGGAGAGAGGCAGGGAAGGACAGAGGAAAGGGTGGTGACGGAAAATCTGCCTCGAACAGGCACTGTGAGATGCTGGCAGGTTGTGGGAATGGGAGCTCCAACCCTGAGCTGTGGCTGAGCCGCTCGGCTCCTCGCTCCCCACGAGCACATTGTACCCTGTAATGCAAAAAGCATCTGTTTAAGCTGTTCCAACATGACAACGCACGCATGTAAGGTGGTACCCCGAGGAAAAATACCGTTTCCAAACCAACCAGCTCACGCTGAACATCTCAGCGTTGCACAGAGAAGCTGGCTGTTGGCTTGCCGGTGAGTGGGGATTTAAAACAGTTTATTTGCCGAGCAAGCACACAAACAAAAGATCAATGAGAATAAATTAGACCGGCACAGACAGCAACAGAGACTGCATTGCACCCCCGAGAGACTGCACAAGCCTCTGTTTTCCCCATCCCCAGCCTAGCATGCGTAAGAGTGACTCATTTTTACTGCAGAAGTTGTAGGGCATAAAACATTTTGGAGCATGTCAGCTCAAACCAGGAGAAAAGCAGGTTTAACCTGAACACGGCAGCCTGGAGCTCGCAGGGCATCTGCAGACATGGACCAGCGCGTGCTGAACAAGGCTGATCATGAGCCAAAAGGTTTGTAGCATACGATACAACCACGTCAAGAGGCTTTTAAGGACAAGCGTACAGGATGGTGCTGAGTGGAAGGCTTCAGCGCTGCAGGAACATGGCAGTGGTGTGAAATGGGAGCAGTGGAAACAGCACAATGGCATGGGCAGATAAGAGAAGGGCAGTGGAGAGAACAGGATAAAAACAAGGCAGTGAGTAAGAGGGGGGAATGGGGATGGCATGGCTGCATGGAGACCACCGAAAAGCAGAGGAAGGCGGCACTGGGGCTGGAGAGCTGCACCCGAGGACCAGGGGAGGCTCTGCACCAGGAGGGCACGGACATGCTGCAGAGCCTGCAATACACACAGGCTGGGGGGCACAGATGGGAGATGATGTCTGGCTCATCAGCCAAGTGAAAGCAGTGCCAAAAAGGAAACCAAAGAGGAAAATGAGAGGAAAAGCTATAGCAGGGTCTGCTTCCACAGAATGGCAAGGAAGGCACCCGAGCCTCTCCTATACAGCAGTGAGCTGCTTTCTAATTTGACGGATGGAGAGGGACCAGAGCCAGAGCCTGATCCTGCACAGCTAAGCTGAAAGGAAGGTGAAGACATCGGCTCCAACACTCAGAAGCGGAGCAGAGGTGTCAGCAAGGGGAATGAGCCCATTTATAACCACATCAGGTCACTCTGTGTGGGACTGAGCCCCATCAGCCTGGGGACAGACAACCCACAGACTGGACCCCAGTGTTTGCAGTACCTTTAAAAGCATCATTCTGTTAGAGAGGTTCAATGCTGTGTGATCCAAATACAGGCATGCTCCCTCCATTTGCAGGATAGACAATACCATCTATGCATGTAAACGTGTCTTCTCACCAGAGCAGCCACTGGCTAACAAACTGCTGCAAGAGGAACCAAGGGGCTTATACCAGAAACAAATCTCCACGTTAAACATGAATAATTCCGAGACCCCAGTTTTCAGGCCCAAACCTTTTCATTCCCCACAAAACAGAGGGAGATGAAGGAGGGTGGATGGGGATGAAGGCTCCTGACATTCCTCCCCTCCTGGGAGCCGGGGGCAGGACATTCTGCAGACAGAGCTGATAAAAGCTCTTGTATGAAGCAAAAAGCCATCATTGATAGATTTTTGGTTCACAGAGACACAGCACACTGCAACCTCTCACTCTGCATGTTAAGGAGGTGACGAAGGGGGGAGGAGGGAGATTTATGGCAGCTCCCATCATAAAACGACCTGCTTTTTCCACACAGCACTTCCCAGATGGCTGATGCACACGGGGAGTTTCTAAGGGTGATCTGAAGGCTGGTGTTTGCCAGTCTATCCACACTGTACTGGCATTATGGAGCCCAGCTAGAAACGGAGAAGCTCTGACATTCACTCTCTCCCTGGTTGCTAGGTGAGAACAGTTTCTTGACTATTTTAGTAAAAGGACTGAAATTATACAACCAAAGAAAGACCCAATGCAGCAGAGCCCATTAGAGCCCTCCAGCTGCACACAGCCGAGCGCAGCCAGCGACGGAAAACGCGCACAAATAAGAGTTTCGGAGGCAGATGCATTTTTTAATAAGCCAGCAATTTGCTTCTCACGGATTCCCTCGCCAGCCTCCCAACTTGTGACTAACGAGCCCGTTCCCAGGCAGGGGCACTCAAGCCCCTCTCAGGCATCAGGCAACCCAAGAGCCAGCTCCGGGAGAGGAGCAGGGTTTGGGTCATCTGATTCATCAGGCGTTTTCTAACCTAGCAATTAGCGTCACGTAACACACTCAGGGGATTAGCATGAAGGAAGCATTAGCGAAGCAGTATGAGTTTTCAGCTTGCAGGCCAGCTTCTGTTGACCATCCTCACGCTAACCCTGGTTCCCCCGCAGTATACAAGCCCTTGGGATCAGCCCTGGACAGTCCCCTACAGCCAGGGAGAGGTGTGCATGCACTTACCAGCTCACAGGGCTGGCTGGGGTTTTGTCTCTCCCTTCTTCCCCCCAAAGCAAAACCATTCTGTGCCAAAGCGGGGCCTCAAGGCCAGTGCTCAGGTGTTCTGCAGAGGGACAAGGGCATCTCTGGGGTTTATGGCCGCTTGCTAAAGAAATATATCATTATATAGGGGGGAACTGCAACACAAACCTCACAAACCTGCTGTCTGGCTGGGAAGGGACCTCGGGGTGGGAGCAAGGAAGCTGCCAGGACATCTCATGTCAGAGGGAAGCTGGATGGACGGACATGACTGGGGTGTCACCAACACCCCCCAAAACACCAGCAGAGCATTATGGATAGCTGGGAGGAGTAGCAAGAGAGAGCAAGGGGTTGGGGGAGGCAGAAGGGCTGGGGACATGAAGTAGTTCCACCAGCTTCTTACTCTCAGCTTACACCTAACTTTACTATTCAAGAACTTAGAAGCACAGTATTTCTTTTATTTCTTTCATCAAAGCAAGAGGCAGAAACAGCTTAAGGACTTTTACGTTTCAGCTGCAGGCCTCTCAGGCCATGTTTTCCATTCCCCCTCAATCCAGTCTAGCCACCTCTCCCCGCCTCCCCAGGCTGAGATGACCATCAAATGCCACGAGACCACAACAGATGCAGATGACGCTGTTGTTATTTCGGTCGGCACGGGAAGCTGCCGCTCTCCATCTCCAGAGCAGGAGCCTCCTCCTGCTCTGTGCCCTGCACCACGGCGGGTCCCCCACCTCCGCCGGTCCCAGCACGGCATCAGCATCGCTGCCAGCACAGCCTGCGTGACATTTGGTTCAACTCAAACAATTAGGGCAACAACAACATCAAGTGATGCTGAGAAATCCCATGACCTGAAGCCACAATGCTGCTAAGCCACACACTGATCACCCTCCCTTCCTAGCCAGGGACTAAAGCAGCAACACTCGGGTGGCACAGGGAGAACCAGGCTCCTGCTTGGCCATGAGCTGCTGCTGGGCTGATGGAGGAAGAGGCAGCCCAACACTACTGCAGGACCTGAGGGCTCCAGCTTTCGGGTTATCACCCATGGGATTTAAAGGGCATCTAACCCACCATGGATCCCCATCTGCAGCACTTTCAGAGGCACTCAAACCCCTCCTGCCTCCCCCCTGTTCCCTCCTCAAGGGACTTCAGGTCTGCAAAACACTCAACTCAAGAGCTGCCAGAGACATTGAAGTCTCCATGACAAAACACTTCAAAATAAGGATTTCTCTTGTGTTTGGGAACTTCATACAAGTGAAGTGTTTTTGGTTGTGCACCAGG
This sequence comes from Pezoporus flaviventris, assembly GCF_033815535.1. Taxonomy (NCBI): domain Eukaryota; kingdom Metazoa; phylum Chordata; class Aves; order Psittaciformes; family Psittacidae; genus Pezoporus; species Pezoporus flaviventris. Next base: position 295,975 of record NW_026892653.1, on the reverse strand, counting down.
CGAGGGCTGGGTACCCCATCTGCTGCTCTCACTGACCAATAGCAGCAGACACTTCACTAGCTCTGCATGGCCACAGCTGTGAGAAGGAGCACAGGATGGCTACAGGGCCCCACTTTAAAGAGTACGTTTATTTAAGCCTGCGTGCTATTTGGCAATGGCAGGATTTGTACATGACCTGGACTAAACTAAGCTTCTCTTTTACATGCACTGATTTGTCACCAAGCCCACACAAAACCAATCCTCAAGATTTCACTCAAACCTGATGAGGAGCAGGAGTAGAACCTGAAGATTTGGAGGCACAAAAAAATACAGCAGCAACCCTGCAAGGGGAAAATAAACTCCAGTGTATTCCTTACTTCTCCCAAGCAAATCCTCAGACAAGACAGACCTTCTGCACCCAACGGGGTAACAGGCACCAAGCTGCTCCACTGCTGTGGACCTGCAGTTGTGACCGAGCCTTGCTCAGACCATTCCAGCTCCCAGGGAGAGCTCTCAGAGGCCAAAATTAACTCACAGTGCTCAGAGATTTGTATTAAGTCCTAACTCTCCCCGGTGATGATGATGATGACTAAAGGTCTGGGAACTAGAGCTCAACCTCGAGCCAAGGGACTCAGGTGACATCCAGCTAAAGAAACTGCAAGACGAGTGGGTATCATGGCTTTTACGCTCCAAGACTGTGCATTTCACAGCTGACCTTCGAGCAGCATTACCTGACCGGGTGTACATGACACGGACCAGTCAGAAACCTGCTCATGTGAAGCCATGGGGCTGCAGGGAGGTGGGGAGCACCCGGCCCCACGCTGCAGTCTGGTGCCGTTGAGTCAGCCCTGTGAGTCAGCCGTGGCTCAGCACTGCTGGCACCAGTGCCCCAGGAGCATACAGGAGGAGCATCTCTGTGCCAGCCACCCCAGCACACCTCTCCTGCACCTCCCTGCATGTGTATTCCCAGCAGCACGGTCCCCTTCTCCCTGCTGTGGCCTGCAGGATGCTTCTTAACACCACCACGAAATGCCTAACCTGCTTTCAGCCCAGGACACAAGCAAGGAGCTGCACCAAGCCTCAGAAGCTGCTGGGAAAGAAGCTGGATGTACTCATTTGGAAGCTGCCAGGCAGCACGTAGGCTCTCAGCAACGTCTGGAGATGTGGGGAGATGCCACACGAGTGAGAGGAGAAGGAAGGAGGAGAAGTCTCAGGCAGAGAGATGCTGCTCCCACAGTACTGGATCTGTAACACGCACGGTCTGCAGGCTCACAGCTTTGCGCCTATTTTTTCTCCTAAAGACAGTTTATTCCGTTAACTTTAAGGAACCCAAAAGCCAGAATTGTTGCTCTAGAAACCATTCTGAAAGGGACAACTTTAAAAGCTTTAGCACTGAACCTACTGCACCCAAACCACCCCCATCAGTGCTGGGCTCCCGGAGCCCATCTCCCATAAGGGAACAAACCCCGAGTGGCGCTGGGAGCTGGCTCAGCATCAGGGCGCAGTGAAGGCATGCTGGCTGGGGGCAGGCTGCTGCAAGCAACACCAGATCAAGAATGAAATCGCTTACTTGCTCGCTTTCTGAACACCTCAGCACTCTGCCAGCAGCACATGCTCCTCAGCTAGCTCTGTGAGTGGGCTGCAAGAGCAGCGCTGAAGGAAGGAGGGCAGGGTGAGCTGCCCCACTGCAGCATGAGTTTGGGACAAACCTCTGCCCTCAAACACACACTGCCCTCCAGCTGCCTGGGTGCTGCTGGAAAAGCCACCCCAGAGATGGAAGGCACCAGCGCTCAGGGTAAGTACTGAGCACACAGGAGATGGAGGTTAATGTTTGCAACCTGATGGCAAGGGGACAGTGCCACCTATGCACCAAGGTGGCAAACACAGGCCATGAGGCATGTGGGCTCATCCCAGCTATCCCAGCACAGGCTGTCACACCACACCGGGCCAGGGTGGGCTTTGCTGTCTTTCCACAGCAAGGCAAACCCAGGACAGATGCTTTCTTGCACCACACAGAGTGCACGCACGTCAAAGCTGAGCCAGAGCTATTCAGGGACAGAAAAACAGGCAACAGATAGGCTGTGCTAAGGAAAATGAGTCACCGCAACAAACCAGGATGAGGATTCACTATTGTTTAAACATTTGAAGAGGGGAAAAAATAGCCCACTACAGGCAAGAAGAGCACTCTCCTAGCTCTCAGCTCCCACATCCTCACAGCTGAGTTCCACTTGGCTGCGGAATACCCCAGCAAAACTACCCTTACACACACAAGAGCCTGTGTACAGCAGCTTAACTGTGTTACATAAATCATCTAAGGTCAACCCCCCAACTGGAATACCGATGTTGCAATCCTGCTTCTCCCAAGAGATGAAATCAAAGTTGAGGAAGAGACCAGGAAAAAGCAGCCTCCCCATCCATCCTCATGTTCTGCCCAGGGAAGGAGCAGGGCCTGCGGGGTGGGTTTGCTGCAGCCCCTTTGTCTGAGACAAAAGCCCATCCTCTGACAGCCACGCATGCTTGAGCAGGAGTGTGTGCAGCGTCAGACCCATGTTGTTAGATGAGCACACCGATCCCATAGGCATGGGGCAGCCTTCTGCACTGCAAACATGCTTCTACCTGCTCAACAAAAGCCATCCTTGAGCCAGGACAAGGAACATAGGGACCTGAAACACCCCATGGTTGCAGTGGGGTGGTGGAAGAGGAGAGCAAGGTGCCAGTAAGTCGTTTCCCATCTCAAGCATCTGATTCCTGGAGTAAAAGATCTCAGAGAAGAGGAAGAGGCTCCTACTAAGCTTCAGCCTGACTGCATGTTTATCTGCAGCTCCCTGCTGCTATCTCCTCCCCAGTGGCTGAGTCACTTCCTCTCCTGTCTCCACCAAACAGGTTGCTAGAGCCTCCCCTACACCTTCCCAGTGCCTGTGGAGCCCAGTTTGTGTTTAAATGTGTTTTTGAGCACCATGACCACCTCAGAATGTCCTGTGTGCAGGAGGGAGCTGCGCTCGGCTCGGCTCTGATGCTTGCATACCCGCTTCCCCAGGAAGGATTAGCTCTGAAGAGGAAGACAAGACCGAAGAGACGAAGTCCCACTGCTGCTGAAAGCAAGGTCCGACACGAACGGGTGTATCAGGGGCCGTGGGGATGCTCCTCTGCACCCTGCAGCAGCCACAGCCTGTCCCCAGTTTTCTCCTCTGCTCCCCTACCCTGCTGCTCTCCTTTTAATTCTGTTTCCTTCTCGCTGCTGCCAGCAGAAAGATTTCCAACATCTCTGCAGCCAGAGCCCAGAGCCCTCTTAACTGCTGGGAGTCATGGAAAGCATGCTGGTAGAGCCCTACCATGACATTTTAGCTGTCACAAGGGTCAGACAGCCCTCAAGCGAGCTTGGACAACCAACTACTGAACATGGCAGAAACAGCCTTGACAAAGCAAAAGCTATGGTTCCAGCTAATCAGTTTTGCCTTGCCCCAGCCGTCCTCCCTCCAAAGGTGAAACCCCTTGACATATTCAAGTGAGACACTAGAGCACGATGAATGTGCTTGGGAACACAGGGCTCCAAAGAGCACCACGATGCTTGGAGAGCAAGTAGGGATCACCCGTGTCAGGCTGTAACCTCCTCTGCTGCCCAAGGGCAGGGGCCACCCTTCCTCCCACCACTGCAAACCCAAATTGATTCATTCTCCAATGCGCTCCCATCCACACACCCTAAATGCAAACCCAACACTTCATCCCTGCCAAGGCCCATCGGTACGAACTGTCCCCTAACGAAATGAATTCATGTTTTGAGACTTTCTCTCCCACAGGGAGCTCAGCAACTGTGGAAATTATCATTTGGCACATGGAAACCCACAGAAAAGCCGGGCCAGCCTCAGGAAACTGGGCTCTGTTGTGGTGGCTCTGACCTGTTAAGATCTGCCCTCCTGACTTCTGAACCAGAGGAGACTGGTCAACAGCTCCAGCAGGCTGACACAGCACAGACCACCTCACATGCTCATAGCCCATTTTATATCATTGCACAGTTACTGAGTCTTACCTGACCAGAAGTATTTCCAAATGTAGATTTCCTAGAAACTTCCAGAGAGAACCTATGCCAACCTCTGCCCACAGAACTACAGTTAAGCCCCTTACAACCAAACAGCGTTATCTGCTTCATGTCTAAGCTTTGCTACAGCTCTTTCCAACTGCTTACCAATCACACAGCCCAGTCAACATCTCTGTAAATACATGGGGCTGTGGTGGGCAAGAGCCATGTGTACCCAGCCACTTTTCTTCCCCGACATGCCACCTGCCTGACCATGACACAGCCGGCTTAAACACCCATAGCAGCACCAGTGCTTCCCAGAAACAAGGCATGTGTTGAGGATGCAGTCATGCTGCATCCCCCAAAGCAGCCTTGGCAGTAGGTTGAACAGGGGCAGACAGGTAACCTTAATGACCTCAGGGTCACGAGGACCACTTGCACCAACCCCAAAGAGCCGATCTAACCACGCCAACAGGCCCAGAAGGCCACATCACTGAAGTCACACCTACAGCTCACCACTACAGCCTCCAGACAGATTTACACACGTTTGACAATGCCTGTGCACACACCAACTGGAAATAATTGTTGTTTAAAGCCCCAAAACAACAAAACATGTCTGGAGAGGATAGAGATGTATTTACACAGACATACACACATACCTCAGGTTTATTTGAGGCAAATGCATGCAAGTTCATGTTTTTACTACCTGTTTTTCTTTTAAAGAGTACTCATGTTTAGCCTCTGATTTATCCTCTACATTCTTACTAGCAGGCCCAGCACTGTTCATTACCTTGTCTAAGCTACAGTTCATGAACTAGACTACTTAGAAATAGAATGGACCCCTAGCCAAAAGAAGTGCCTCCTCACAAACCAATCTCTTGCTCCAGTTAAAACACTGGATGCTGTGTGTTCCCCCCAGCCCAAACATCCACATTTTGAGGGTGGACTATGTAATTTCTGTACCTGTGTCTGAGTCTTTTTGATCTCCATTTGTTCCAACAGTGAAAGGCAACTTCCGTTTGGTCGTTCGCTCCTTCACCTCTTTGCCGCCATCGCTCCGGTCCAACTTCGGAGTCTTGGTTAGAGAAACTTTATCTTTATCCTACAAAAAGAAGGGACCGGATTAGCAAGAGCCTTCCCCAGACTGTGTTCACCTAAACCCCCCGATGTCCTACACCAGCCTCATGCAGCACTTGTCCTTCCCTTTTCACCTTGGGTTTCCAACATCTGGGTTTAGCGTCCTGCTAAAAGCAGCATCCACCAAGCTAAGAGCCCCACCAGAGAAGAGCAAAGCCGAACAAGGTTGCTTGCATGGTGCCAAAACTGCAACCAATTTATGTGAAAACAGAGCAGATGCTTGTGTGTGAAGCTGTGAGCACAGGGGGAAGGCAGGCTGGGGTGTGGGAACCCAAGCATTCCCAACACAACCACCCCCATCACTTGGGAAGGGTTTCCTGATCCCCAGCACACAGAGCACCTCTGTGGGATGCACAAAAAACCAACACTAAAGCCCTTGGTTCCAAGTGGAGAGCTGATGGCTTCTCCTTGGGACCTGAAGTATTGCTAGCACAAAAATATGCCATTACTACTTGAGCTTACATGGTAACATGCTATTCCAGAGAATATTCTGGCAGATGGTAACTCTGCGAACATCACTGACTGTCACAGGACCAGCACTGCAGCCAAATGCACTGCACAGACAGGGTAATGATTTCATATCGGTATAGAACCCCAGACTGGTTTGGGTTGGAAAGGACCTAAAAGCTCCTCCAGCTCCAAGCCCTGCCATGGGCAGGGACCCCTTCCACTGGAGCAGCTTGCTCCAAGCCCCTGTGTCCAACCTGGCCTTGAACACTGCCAGGGATGGGGCAGCCACAGCTTCTCTGGGCACCCTGTGCCAGCGCCTCAGCACCCTCACAGGGAAGAGTTTCTGCCTAAGAGCTCAGCTCAGTCTCCCCTCGGGCAGGTTAAAGCCATTCCCCTTGGCCTGTCCCTACAGGCCCTTGTCCAAAGCCCCTCTCCAGGTTTCCTGCAGCCCCTTTAGGCACCGGAGCTGTTCTAAGGTCTCCCCAGAGCCTTCATACGAGAAGTGGTATTATTTTAAGCAAGTGCTTCTGGACCAAACACTGTGCCACTGCTCTAACAACAAGGCCAGAACAAGCAGCTTTGTTTGTCTGATTTCAATAACCCAGCAAAACCTGGACCCTGAGCTCTAGCTATGAAGTTAAACTGAAGACTCTCGAGTCAGTAAATCACACGAGACCATCGCTGGAAACTCAGACGAGCAAATCTAACAGAAATTCCCTTGCTGAGAGCAGCCCGGTCACGCTGTCTGCATCAGGCTCAGCACCCTGGCAGGTGCCTCCTGTGCCAGCAGTCACAAGACTGCGGCGTCACAGTGTGTGTTGCTCCTTCCTCTTCCCAAGTTTCTGTCTGGCAACCAGACATCATCCCCAGATTAGAGAGAAACACTCTACTGGGATAGAGAGGTTCTGTCTGCTCCCTCCTCGCGATGGGCAGTGTGACAGCCCCATGTCTGCACACCCAGCACTCGGCCCCTCGCACCAGGCAGGGCTAAGAAAATGGGCTGGGGAATCCCTTTTTTGGTAAAGCAAGCGAAACAAACCTGTCTGACAGGGGCTGGAGGGAGCCAAGGCACGTTTAGAGCCCAAGAAGGGCAGCCCTGCTCCAGAGCAGCCCTTCCTCGGCACAGGAGGCAGCAGAGCAACGGGAGAGTCAGCACAGCCAAAATAAACACTCCAGCATTTCACTTAAACACTCTGGATTTAAATGCTTTTGTCTTATTTTTTTTTTTTTTCTGATGTGAACAGAAATAGTTTGCCATAGCAAATAATGCTGTTTGTATTGCCAGCTGCAGTCTGGAGCAGCTAAGAGGTGGGAGGCGGGCCAGGGACCACGGATCACCTCCCAGGTCCATCTGGTTGCAAGCAGGGATGTGGGCCTGTCCTTTCCCTCCCCAGTTTAATGCAAGCTCCAACAGCAACACTACACTTGAACCCCACTAACACTGCATCAGTGCTGAGGCCACGCTGATGCAGGGTAAAGCATCATCGACTGCTGAGATGTGGCCCCATCACAAAACTCAACAGCACTTCAAGACAACAACCAGCCCTACAATTTTTACCCTTAAAAATCAGAGCCTCAGACACGAGCATGAAACTAGAGACTACCATGTGTGTACCTCTTCCTCTGCTGCCTGTGCCTAAGGGTACACCTGCATCCAAGCTGCTCCACTATCACAGAGCCATGGGATCAAGAGGGACTTCATCCTGCCCTGGAAGTGCATTTGCACCTTTCAAAGCCATGTCCTGCAGCTCAGGTTCACCAGCACTGAGTGGTGGCAATCCTTGGTAAGAGACAATCCCAAAAGACTCCCAGTCAGAGCTGATGCTTCAAAAGTGACACGTCCCCGCACTCATGGGCTGTACTGCAGTCTCCTCACCCACACCCTTGGAGCAGGCTGCTCCACACAGTATTTCAGTAGCAGGATACTCCTTGCCCGCTCTCGCAGCAGTCGGGCAGGACGTGGCTGAGCCCCTGCACCCTGCAGTGGGATTTCCTATACTCCCACCACTTCTTCCAGACACCAGTTTCACGTTGAGAGCTTCAACAAGAGGTTCATTGTGCCCCATGCAAAAATAAAAACCAACATGATTTTTTCAGCGTTTGTTACCTTAAAATACGTTTCAACTGGAGCAAACCCATCGTATCATGTCCTGAGCCTTTTTTGCTGCCCAAAAAGCCCCACAAGCATCCCAGCTCCGGGCATCAGTTGGCAAGGCTCCTGCTCCTGCACCCCACTTCAAAGCAAAGATGATGGGTGACAGTTTATTTCAAACATATCTTCTCTAAAATTCCCTTAATCTTAGGATTTGGCTGCGTGGTGTGAAACTCTGAACCTGCAGGCACAAGGGGCTGTATGTACAAGCCAGGTTAGTCTCCTGCTGCATTAATGCCAGGTGGGATCTCAGCACTCCGGAATAAAGAAAAGAGCAGGACAGGTAAAAATGCAACTTATTGTACAAAATCACTGCAGTGTTACCAAAAGGTCTGAGTTGGAGGAGAGAAAAAGTAGAGGAATTAGGCAAAACCCCTTCCCAGACCAGACACTGATCCCAGCATGGAAGTGGGAATGGCTGCCTGGATCCCAGCGTCGGGCACGCTCAGGCAATGCTCTGTTTGCATTCACCCTAACGCTTGGAGCTGCTAATCCAGTAAGTTAAGCACAATTAAATACCAAGGAACGAAGGAAGCGGCAGCAGCCCCAGCACCGCTTTGAAGATTAATTTGTATAGTAGCAGAAGGATAACCTTTTATACTAATTGGAGCAAGGAAGATCCAAACTTTGCTCCTCCATGGAAAGCAGCGACCTGCTGAAGATGCCTGGAGCTGTTGGTGAAACCACCACAGAGAAATTAAGGCAGCTTGGAGAGTCATATTCTTGACAGTAACATGTGTTTGCGTTGTCTTCATTTAAGTTTTACTTCCCTAATTATTTCCAACTTTGTAATGAAGACTGTCATCCTTTTCTCGAGTAAAAGCTGGTTTCAGTTTTAGGTCTCCTCATGTTTGAAGTAAGCTCAAACTCATCTGAATCAGATTTCACAAAAGGAACAAATCCAAATTAAACGACACTGCAGAGAAACTTGGATCAGCATCTGTGTGTGAGACAGGCTTGGGTCTTTCAAAGGCTGGGACAGCTCTTGCCGAGGGTAAGAGGGACTTTGGTGAATGAGGGTGCTGTTGAGAGCTCAGCAACAGAACCAAGTTTCTGTTTGTGGGTGTTAATAAAAGCTGCTTTGGGAAAGGAGACAGCAAACCATGACTTCAGGAAAAAGTCCCCCCTGCTGTCACATTATGTTCTTAGTAAGGTTTACTATGGGAAGAACTCAAACCAGTAACAAACTGGACCCCACCAGCTACCTGATGCAAGGTGCTGTGGTGACACTGACTTCTCTTTACAACAAAGATCTCTAATCAGCAAGAGAGAGACCTTGATACCAGTCTTCTTGGGTCATTTATGACACACATGAATAAAACCCACTTTTCAGCCTCACAAAGAACTCCATCTAGATCAGCTTACTGCCCCAGTGCTGGTCTGCAGGGCAAACCCAAACATGTTCTTTCTCATGCAAAACTGTACGCTTAAACCCATGCAAAGAAATCTGTACTTCCAGTGGGAAGCTGAGCGAGTCCCTAGCTTGCTTTACAGGACAGACCATGCATCTGCAGCCTGCTCCTCCCCTCCATCCATCCGTGCCCACACACAAGCCATGAACCCCCTGCCTATGACCGAGGGCTGTGCCAGAGCAGTGCCTACACTTCAACACTGAAAAAACCTGACTCACATCCCAGCTGCTTATGCAAAGACTTGTATCACCAGCGCTGGAAATCCCCAAAGCCCTTTGTTCTCCAAAATGAGCTGAAAGTATTTCAGCTTGCAGTGCCAGTAAAAAGCAAGCAGCAATGAACAAAACTAGCACCGGGAGCCTGGGAGGAGAAGCCCAGGACCATGGGCTCCAATGCCTGTACCCCTGGGTGATGCGCCATGCCAAGCTGGCACACCAAACTCTTGCTGTGAGCAAAACAACCCACAACCCTGCTGCAAAAGGCACATGCAAGAGTGAGAGTTTCCATGTACTAATACAGGCAGTAGTGCATCATTCCATGACTAGGCTCTGCCATGGGGGCAGAGAAGGGGCAGGTCCTCAGCCTCCAGTACGAAAGGGGTTGGGCACTGTTTTATCCAGAGAGCATGGTGGACATGACAGGAACCAAACCCCAGCATTGCCTAAATCTGGGTCCTTTCCAGCCTTTCCAAAACCAGAGTACAACACACAGATATGCACACAAAGTTTCAAGGAGGCTGAATCCATGTCATTATCAATGCTGCAATAAAACACTTGAAGCTGAGAGACAGCTGGAGTCGAAGCCCGATTCCTGCATGCCTCAGGTGCTAAGGTTGGTAAGAAATGCAACTCAAAAGGACTATGGGCTGCTTATCATTATGGAAAGGTTGGCTCTGAAGTCACCGAGGGCTTTGCATGTTCTGTGCCCTGGGGGGTGGCTCTGTGCTGGACACACAGCCCAGCACTCATCTGGACAGTACAGGAAGGCCTTACCAGCCAGACAAGTTTCAAGAAGAACAGAGAAATAACAACTGTGTTCCCATTTCCAAAACTGGGAGAAGAGGGAGGAGAAAGCACAAAAGCTGTTTTTTAACCTCTGCAAGCTCCTACAAGCAAAACGCAGGGTCAAGCACCATTCTGCTCAGCGTTCAGTTCAACCACTGCAGCAAAAACGCAATTCAGATGATGCAAGCGGGAGCATCTCCCCATAAAGAGATAAATCCTCCACCACAGCCCCTGCACACGCCGTGTAACCACGCAGCGAGCAGTCCCAGGCACATCAGGAAATGGTTTTGACAACTGATATAATTCTTGCTGCTGTGCTCTGCTCTGCCTAACTCATGAGTAATCTGCTCCTGGTATGGGGATCTGTGGATCTACACCAGAAAGGAGAATTATGCATATATGGCATGCACATTTCTACAAAACCCTTCAGTCTGAACTCAACCCGAGTGGAGCGCCCGCCCCGGGCAGGCTCTGTGCAGCCATATAAGGCTGGCAAGGGCCCGGCCAGCCACCCCGCTGCCGCTGCTAACCCCAGGAGAAACAGCTCCTCGCTCAATAGCAGCAAAGCAGACACAGCTTCTAACACTGTCACCATGGAGGGGAACAGAGACATGGTCTTCAAACCGCTTTGCTTTCATGGGCGCGTTGGCACAAGCAACATCGCACTAGTTAATGCATCCCTCCTACAGAAGGGCAGAAGTAGAGAGGAAGGAGGAGTTCTCTCTTGTGATTAGCTCTACAACCGAAAAGCAACAGCTCACATCCTCGCCCACAAACCCTCCCGGAGAGCCTGGCTTTAGTGCATTCAGGAGCAGAACTCTCATGTTTCCTGCAGCACTCAGCGCACCGCAGCACCTGGACCGCCGAGCATCCTGCACTGCTGCTCGCCTTCAGTGCTGAGCCCCAGAGCTCAAACATATGAAGCCTGTGTGATGCTAAAACGACTTCTGGTATTAAGGTCGCACTGAAAGGAAACCACACAAGTGGCACTGCAGCTACTGCTGTGCCATGCTCTACCTGTGCACCATGAGTCCCTCCGTGCGGCACGGCTCCAGCTCTGCCGCAGCCATTCTGCCTTCCCTAGCGAGCCTCCACCAGCAAGAGTATGCCAAGTCCCAGGCTCAGGCCTTTGGAAGTGTTGACAGAGGCAAGATAGATTAAAAGCAGCGGCTGGCCTGACAGGCAGGTACAACAGCTCTGGAAGGAGGAGATCTAATGACCACGAGCTTTTACCCTGAGTCACTGCTCCAGCTCACACTTCAGAGTCAACCAGAAACAGGGTGATCTGCTGCACTACGTCCCTCGGCCGCTCAGGCTGGATCTCAGCTCAGTCCCCAAAGGACAAGTGTGTGAGTTTCTCCTCCATTGAGAAGACCAGAATGAAGAGAGCAGAAAGGCTCTTCCCTGTCCTTAATACCACTGGGTGCAGGTCTGCACTGATGCCTCTGAGTGGGAAGCATAAAATTATTTGTGTCCTACTTATTTAGCCAGCGGGAGACAACTCCAGCTCCCGGCGTCCCCAGCGCCTCTCAACAAACCTGCTCTGTAAATAACATGCAGCCTTTAAGCTGCTGCGAGTGGATGAAATAAAATGGGAGCTGATTCACATTATAACTCAACCTCTCCCTGCCGAAGCACCTGCACCAACATAAAGCTTCTTACCCAGCGCAGTTAAAACCCTTGTATTTACATATCCTGCGCTGCTGGGCTGGCCTCATTTGCCAGGGTAAATGCTGGTATCTCCCGACACAACAGGGCAGCTGCTTCATCTCCAACATCCCTGTTCCCAGTTTCTGCCCAGCTCCCGGAAGCCCAACGCTGTGCCACAGCAAAGTGCATGTGCCGAGAGCAGGAGCGCTGCCTCCCAAACTGGACCTGTGCATGCACCATGATGCAGAAAGGGGAATAGATGCTACCAGCGTGCTCAATAACCAAATTTCTGCCTGGGATTTTCCCTCTGGTTGTTTGTCATCTTCCTCATGTTGTCAGTAAGATGACCTCAATCAATAGGAGTTACTACCAACAACATGGGTGGGATTGCAGGGAACATCACAGAGCAAGAGACACAGCACCACTGGTGCTTGCAACCCTCATATTCAGCTCCCAGGGCTGGGAAGAAACTCCTGAGGGAATGCTGAGGAACTGGAGCAAGATGAAGGGAAGTGGATGATGATTGCTTCCTGAGCAGAATACAGTGCATGTAGGGTTTAATTTTTATTTAAAGGTACCATTTGTACACAGCAACTATTTACTGGAAACTACCTATACTGAGAAGGATGAAAAAAAGCTGAATGAGAGGAGGCAGAGTTAAAGCCTGGAGCAAAGCAAGAATCTGGGAATGAAGAGAAGCATGAACTTACGTATCCTTAAACTCAGACTTCACCTCAGTAACCTCACCTCAAGCCCTGTCAAAACCTGAACACCTCAAAGAAAACTCCAGAAGCAGTAATTTTGTCAGAGCAGCTAACACTGAGTCTCTGGTCAGGCCACGCTCAGAGCCCAGACTCTGGGTGAGGCAAGATCAACAGAGTCTGACACAGACCTGGCACTTACAGCCAGAGGAGGAGAAGGAGAAACTCCTCCCTTGCACACACACACCTGAGCCATCACTGCACTGCTTGGTCCTTCCACAGGTCCTTCAGTGTAAAGAGCCTTAAAAATGCACAGTGCTTGCAGAAAAGGCTCTTCCAAAGCATCTCCCCACCGCTAGTCCGAGTCAGGTCTATGCGGCCACAGCACTTCCCAGGAAGTGTGGCAGAAACCAAGAAACAAAGTGGATCCCATCAGCTGGCCCAATACCAGACACAGATCTGATTAATGATAATAGCCCACAGCAGCCTCCTGCCACATGAAATACTGTGACGGATTGAAGGCATCAGAGACAGCATCCATAAAGGAAGGTGAGTGAACCAAACACGGTACCTTTTTCCCCGTTTGTTTCTCCACCATGTCGTTGCTGAGAGAGAAGTCTTCTGGCTGTGGTGTTTTAGAACACCCACCCTTGGGCATCGTTCTGCCTTCCTTACTTGATCTTCATTTATGCTGCCATTGCTTCATCATCAACCGTCTGTTTGGAGAGAGGAAAAGAAAAGTTAGGCAATCAAAAGGATCTTTACACTGGGGGAAAAAAAGGCAAGACACTTCCCATGGGGATACCCAGTACTCCCCAACTCTTCAATGGCAATACTGGGAGGGCTGAGTACCTCCAAGTGCCAGGCACCACAGATCAGCTGGCTTCTGAATGAGAAGCAAGCCGGGACCTGCAGCAGCAAACACGACTTGTTTCACGAGCAAGGGACAGCCTAAAATGGATCGTGCCCAAACAGAGAGCAACATCCCTCCTGTTCTTCACCTCCAGCATCACTCCAAGCCCACATAAAGCTCCTTGCAGCTACAGCTCCATCCAGAGTGTAGCAATGCAGGGATGGATCCCCAGGGATGCGCCTGGGGCAGGAACAGCTCTGCTGCCCCAGCCAGTCACACTGAATTCCCAGACACTCACAGGACCAGCACACATATCCCTAAATTACAAAACCCACATATAAAACACACTTTTTGAACATGTCACCATCATGAGATGAGACTAGAAAGCACCCAGGGGTCCCAGTGTTCCCGGAGCGGTTTGTCCTGGGCTTCTCACCCCAATACCTTGGGCTAGGTAGAGACAATTTGGAGAATAACAAAGCGCTCCCTGCTCCTGCCATGTGTTGCCTGGTTACAGAGCTGAAAAGACAACTGATATCTGAAATACAGCAAAGCACAAGCTGCAACAGGGATCAGAAATACCGGCTAAAACCAAGGTAGGTCTCTTTGGATGAACAAAAATATCTCCTCTCTTGAGACCAGAGGCTAGAAAGCATCTGTGCAACAGAACATCTCCGAGAAGTGACCCACATCAATCACTACAGCAAAGGTCTCCTTGTACTTACGCTGGAACGGCATAAACAGGCACCATTTGAAAACTCTGTCCCCAGCTAATTGCCACCTGACAACACTACACATTGCACCCATTAACTTCTTATAATAGTGGCTGGGTTTCTGCAGAGCCACAATAGCAGGAAATCGTCCAGGAACAAAGTCATGCAGCGCTCCATCACAAGATGGGAATTCTGTGGGCGGGGAGAGAGAAAGAAAACAGGCGAGGAGAGGAGCCAAAGCCTCCTGCCTGCTCAGGGCCGGGGGGATGAGGCAGTGTGGAGCTGGGTCCGTGTCCCAAGCAGCACTGGAGAGCCCAGCATCACCTCACCTGCAGCAGCCAGGGCAGGACAGGGGTTTAAGGCTGGAGAACACCAACATGGTGCTTCCATCAGCCTTCTGTTTTAGAAGTTCCCTGGAAATCCCTTCATAACTTGCCTCATTTATTCTTGAGAGGCTTTAGGGCCTTTTGGGTTGGTTTGTGTTGGTTTTTTCTTTAAAACACAGCGCTGCAGCAGCACTAATGCCCATATTAAACCACAGTGCTAAGACATCCCAGAGGTGACATTTTCAGCAGGAGACTGCGCTTTCCAAGGTGGCTTATCTTTTGTTCTAACTCCCTTGCCTCGGCAATGGGATGGTTACCGACGTTTAGGAATGAAAGCTTTGGGGTTTGAAGCCTCTTCCTGTCACCCTGCTCAACACAGGGATGGTGGTGCTGGCTTTTGGGATCCCCAACCCTTTGATTTTAGCTGCAAGAGCAGGAAAGGACATGAGCTGGCAAAGACCCAAGCAGGCTGATCAGCCCTCCTCATTACTGCAGCTGGGAAGCAAAAAGGAGGTGGTGGTGGGGGGAGAGTACAGAAAATTCAGGATACCAACCCAGCACATCTACACAGAGCAAATGGGGAAAGGAAAGCTGTTAAGAGTGAGGGATGACCACAGAAATCCGCTCTTCATCACGTGAAGTACCTGCAGCAAGGGCCAAAGTTAAGCCCCACAAGGGCTGACTGAAAACAGCACCTTACAAAGGCAGCATGTCCACTCTCAGCATGCTGGGGGCTGGAGCTGCACATCCAGGCAGGGGCTTACTGCCTATGAGATGTCACATTCTACAGCACCATGGCTCTCCTGGCACTGGAGATGCTCCACCATCCACAGATCCGGAGCCCAGGGTGTCCCCTCCATGCTGCACATTGTTGGGGTCCCAGGAGCTGCAGTTACTTCCCTCTAGAAGCAGCTTCAACCACTAACAGCCTCAAGAACCTCACTCTGTCAGCCGCCAAGAACCAATTTGTGAATCTTAAGGATTCTTCCCCCCTCGGTTTCATCTACTGGTGCTCATTAAGGTGCAGATGAAGGAGAGATGAGCCAGCGCCTGTGCCGGGGAGGAGGCAGGAGCACTGGGTCAGCAGGGAGGACATGGAGCCGGCCACCTGAACAGATTCACTTCAACATTCGCTGCAAATCTAAGGAGTGGAAATTCAGACGTGCCAGGCCACGGAGATTTATTTGCACTTGGCAAATTAGAAACAAGCAGCTTCACTTATGAACACAGGGACCAGCACGGCTGGTACCAGGACAAGCTCTGCTCCCGACCATGAACAGCCCCAAATGAAACCCATAGTTTCCAGTGCCTCTTGGCCTGCACGCTGCCAATTTATTCCCAATCAAACTGCCCATTCCCATGCCTTTGTGGCTGTTTGTAACCAGGGTAGGCACCTATTCACGTGGAGCTTTGAAAACCTGTTTAACTGAGAAAAGGCCAGACGGATGCCAGATTAATTCTGCAGCCCTTCTGTTCCTCTAGCTGACTCATTACACTTGGAAAGCTGGCTGCCTCGCCGTGTAAACAGAGCACTGGCCTGGTTAACAGCTTGGAGGGAGTAGTGCATTTGCACAACAATTACCAACAACTCGCAGCCTTCAGTTCATTTTTAAGCACGTTTAATAAGACTCAGAGGGGAGGCACAAATTCCCGGTTTGGAGGAGCTATTCCCCAGCTCAAAGCATTTAGAAGGGCTGCAGGATTACAATTTGCCTTCTATCCTTCGTAATGTTGGAGCCGATCAAGACACCCCCTTGCAGAACACCCTTCTCAAGCCCAGCTCCCCACCAGGAGACGATCATCACCCTTCCTATTTTGTAAACAATTAACTAAGCTCCTTGAACGAGATGATTACACGTCTGCCGCACAATGAGAAGTGGGAGACCGAGTGAGCTCAACGGAATATAATCCCCCGTACTTCTCCAGGAAAACAAAGGAGCCATTTACCTCTGGCCAGTGGCCAGCCCTGGCTGCGTGCGTTCCCTTCCCGGTCCATGCCAGCCCCTCGGCCGGCCCGGCAGCAGCCCCCCGCACCGGCACGGCACAGGTCCCACGCCTTTCCCCTGGGAAAGCAGCCATGAGGAGAGGGAAGTCTGCCCGGGGATGCGGCCAGCCTGGATGTGGCAGCTCCGGCCGGTTCGGGATGGCCGGCTCCAGACACGGCCGGTGGGAAGGCCGCGGTGGGTCCAGGCTCTGCACTTGCGCTCACATGGCTTTCCGTGGAGAAGTGGACACGACACCCAGCCCTGTGGGTATGGGGGCACCCATGCTCCCCCCCCGAGCACCCACAGCAGCCTCCAGGAGGGCGGAGAAACGGGACCAGCGGGAGCACAACCCGGAGAGGGGCTGGAGCCGTGCCTAGCGAAGCCGGATGGGAACGGCGACGGCTCTGCAGAGCCAGCCCCAGCCATGCACACCCACAGGATCCGATCCTGTCCCCTCGCTGGGGTGAGGAACTGGTTGGAAATGGGCTTTATTTCGCCCAGGGCATGCCAAGCCAGAGCCACACACTGAGACCAAACACTTCTGGGGAGGACCTCAAAAGGCAGCGGGCACAGAAGGGATGGGAAGGGAAAGGGGGGTCTCATCTGTTCCTCTGAGATGCAGGATGAGGAGGAGAGCACTGCTGGCTCCATGCTCAGCCTGTCTGGCCATCCAGACAGCTACGAGGCAGCAAGGGACCAGTAGCACCGTTAGCCTGGATCAGGCCCCCTGTGAAGCCGATGGGCAAACTGGGCACAGATGTAGATGGACAGAGCCCACCCTCAACCCAGCCAGCACCGAGGAGAGGAGACTTCATCACCGAAGCAAACAGACCCAGTGTACATTTAACCTCCCATCCCTACCCCTCCCTGCCTTCACCAGCACAAGCAGCAACATCCCCATCTGTGACAAGAGAAAATGCAAACACAGAGGTCCTCAAATGCTTTCAGCTGCACAGTGTTCCAAGGCACAGTGACAGCTCTCCCTGCGCTGCCTGTCCCATCCCATCCCTCCAACCCTGCCCTCCCGCAGGTCCCTGCACCGGCTCTGCTCAGCCTCTCGCATCCTGCTGTGAGCAGAGCAGCCAGGCTGCTGCCATCTCTATCTAAAGCCACAACAAATTAGCTCATGCCCAAGATCTGTGCATTGGAGCCTGCCCATACCCTGCCAGCTTGGAGTAAAAAAGATTGTGCAGACTTCTTTAAATGCCAGACAATAAGAAGAAAGCTGGCTGGAGGCTGTAACCGTTACACAGAACTCCAGTGCAGGGATGGCAATTAGAGGCGCAGACGTTATTTGCACAAACCCAACACATTTGTTTGGTCTGAGAAGGTTGGAATACGAACAAGCCCCACCGAAACATGAAGATTTTAAAACCTTAGGCTCCTTTTGAGGACTCTGTCCCAGAAAAACAGGTGTCTTCAAATCTCTGAAAACTGCCTTAAAATAACAACTCACACAGATCACGTCCAAAATTGGACTCCACCGCACCCCCCACACACATACACTCTGCAAAGCATGGGGAAAAGGACAGAAGTCAAGGTCTTTCAACGTGCTGAGCTGTGCCCTTCTGCATCCCTGTCTGACACCTTCACCGAGATGGCTGTCACCCAGCGAAGACTGTGCCGTACAGCAGCACCAGCTGAGCCTGCCCTAAATTCACACTGTGTGTCCCTAACCGGTACATACGTCCAACAAAGCCACCACCACACCTCCAACCTGCACTGTCCATGAGCACCCTCTGCCTGGCGCTGGTTCACTGACACGCTCCCAGCATCAAAGACCTGCTCCTCACCAGATTACCTGACAAAGCCTGCACAGCCCAAACTTGCTCACAAGCACTGGTGGGTCATGCACTTTGGGAAACCAGGAACAATTGTTCTTTGTGCTCCAGCTTGGCTCTGGAGGACTAAAGTCCATCTTTTGCCACCATGGGTACATAAGCCCAAGAGCAGCAGGAGGCCTGCAAGCCAGCAGTGCAAACACAGGTGTTTCATTCAGCAGCCTTACAATGGCTAATCACAAAGATTAGCTCTTAATGAGACAGTGCAGAATTAGCACGAGGTGCTAATTCCTACGGCCCTCACCCAAAACAAGGGGCACTGAGATCTCTGCATTTCCCCGCTCTGAACACAGCTGGCTGGAAAGCACACTTGCCTGTTGGCACATCTGGGGTTCACAGTGGCACATCTAGCACAGCTCTGTCATACCCTCACCTTCAGCTCAACATCCTTTATCCATTTTCTTTTTGGGGAACTTGGTATATTTCCGTTCCTGGCTTTTGACGCGGGATGTCGCTCCTTATCAATTCTTATAGATAGCACGTCTTTCTTCACCTCTTTGCATGGCTTCTCCTCCACCTGTTCTCACAGTCAGTACGTGGTACCCACAATAACTATCCTTTCTTCTGCCTTTCTCAAATACTTATTTTGCCTTAACCCACAGTGTTTCCTGACCTCCTGATGAGTCTGTAACTACTCATGTCTAGATGCACTTGCACATGGCTCGGGCAAGGCTTGCTTGCCTTCTCAGACACAAGCCAGCCAAGCAGACCATGTTACTAAAATTAAACTGAATTAAACAATATTACTGAATTAAAGCAGTTCTTACTATTTCCGCCATTTGTGAAACAGATGTCCTTTCCCAGTATTTCTTAGTGCACCCATGTCTTCAAGGGCCGCAGTCAAGATGATGCTAAAGACCTCGCCACGCACCAACTCCTCAACAGTTCCCCAGCAGTGACTCACTACATTAAACCAGCCCCAGCATCAGAAGACCCAGCAATGGTCTCAAATGGTGGTGACAACTCCATGTTTTAATATTACACTTTAACAAGATTATATTCTAGCCAACTACCCTCTGACTCAGAATACTCCAGCTGGTCCAAACTAAAGGCGAGCCCTGACAGCACCCTGCAGCCACGAACAAACCACTCTGCCTGTGTGGTTCCTCCGGGAGCAGTTTTTCCCACAAACCCTTCCCTCAATTACCTATACGCAGCTGCCTCTCGATATTGCCACATTTCTGGATGCTGCTGATCACCTGGGCTCTGGCCAAGGTTGCAAAACTGTTGTCTCAGTCATTCCTGCGAGCTGTGGTCTGGGAGTGGGATCAGCTGTGATGAAACCTTTGGAGCGGCCGGCGCGTTACAGGAAGGCTGGAGCAACGTACAGCCCTGCCCCACCACCATTAGTCAGACTGGAAGAGCTGATTACAACACTGTTTTCCACTCGGCATGAGAGTGGGATGGCTCCAGATCACCGGCTCAGACCAAAACCTGCCAGGGAGGGAGGACTCCGCACAGAAACCCATCAGGCTTCAACCAGGGAAGAGCTGTAACCACATCTGCCAGCACAATCATCTACCAGACTTCTTGTACATCAACCTCTTTACAACAGTGATGAACTCCACTCGGATATTGCCACAGCTGCTGCATATGGGAGGAAAATTACTTCCCTAATGAAGTACATCCTAAGGACTTAGAGCAGTACCGAGTGCACCTACAGAGTGATTTGCAACGCTAACTCTAAGCACCATGTATTGCACGTCGCACGCACTGAAGAGGAAAACATGCAGCCCCAAACAGGAACAAAGTGCAACCCTGATGAGCTGAGAGGTGCCAGGAGTGCAAAGCCTCTACCTGCAGCTCAACACGGATTAAGCCTGCCCATTCAACATGCCAAGAGCCTGTACCGAAGGTCCTGCCAGCAGGGAAAGATGGGGATTCCCTGGGGCTGCTTGATTCTGGGAACATTTAAACAACACAGCTCTGCACAATCCACTCCATTCCCAGGACAGTTTGCTGCTGCTCGCTGTGGTTTGCTCTGCACCTCAAGGGGTTCATGAGCATCAGCCAAGCCCCGAAATGAGCTGAGCCTGACTTTCAAGACAGAGAAACACGTTAGCAAAGACAATTCCTGACCATTGCTGCTCTTGATTTGATGCCAGCTGAATCACAGTGACCCAAAGGGCAGCAGATGAAGCAGCAGAGACTGACGGTGCACCAGCAGCGAGCTGCGTCACCTGCCCCACTGTGCCAATGGCAGCACGGGGACCTGGGCACGAGAGGCTGGCAGGGTCTGCTGGCACGTTCTGCTCTGTCCGAGGCTCCTCTGTGCTCCCCACCTGCCCATCTTCCATGTTCCCATCCCTGGCACAAGAAGCCTGTCCCAAGGGGAGGCTGTGGGGTGAACCCCATTCCTACAGAAAGCTCATGCCGGTTCCTGCAAGCCCCATCTGCTGCTTAGCTGCAGAAAGGGAAGGCTTGGGAAGCTAAAGGAGAGAAGAATGCATTTGTGTTTATTTTCAGCCATCTACATTAGCACAGGTGTCTCCATCAGGTCGCTAAATCACCAATAACTTTGTATCGTGCTTGCCTCTGAGAATCAAAGAATCAGAATGGTTTGGGTTTGAAGGAACCCTTAAAGCTCCTCCAGTCCCAACCCCTGCCATGGGCAGGGACCCCTTCCACTAGAGCAGCTTGCTCCAAGCCCCTGTGTCCAACCTGGCCTTGATGGGGCAGCCACAGCTTCTCTGGGCACCCTGTGCCAGCGCCTCAGCACCCTCACAGGGAAGAGCTTCTGCCTAAGAGCTCCTCTCAATCTCCCCTCGGGCAGGTTAAAGCCATTCCCCTTGGCCTGTCCCTACAGGCCCTTGTCCAAAGCCCCTCTCCAGGTTTTCTGCAGCCCCTTTAGGCACTGGAGTTGCTCTAAGGTGTCCCTGGGGAGCACCTGCAACCAGGCAAGGGCACAGCAGGCAGATTTTACCAGCAAAGTAAGACCTGTTACGGTGAGTTTGGGCTGCTTTAATTACACAAATACTAGGAATGCTACATATTCCTAGTGTCTGTCTCTGCATATACATATGTACATGCACACACATGCACAGACAAGCACACACACATATACAGTATACATACACACTGCGGTAAAACCCCGAACAAGACTTTTGCTCCAGTCCCATCTGATTTTCTGTGTTACATGCTTCATTAGATCAAAGTCTAAGACAAAGCCCAGCTTTTACCACAAAGAAACATACATGACTTGAGTAAGGCCTCAAACCCAAGAGGAGACAATGACCAAGCACATTAATTACAGGAGAAAGGAAGAAACCAAAACTGTTTTGTAAGAGGTGCCACGGCCACTGCAACAGGATCATTCAAGTTAAGGAGACCCTCAGCTTGGAGCTCTGCTGCGACCAGCCTCACACAGCAGAGGCTCAAGCCGTGGAAGATTTGAACACATCCTTTGGGATGTCTCTGTTTAAACTTGTGCTCAGTCCACAAAGTAACATCTTATCCCAGCTGCAAACACGACAGACCATGGTAATCTCAGCAAAACATTTCTCTTCCTCCCCGTTCTTGCACAATTCCTCCCAGGTTCCCTCTCTCCATCTCAGCATCCTCGTGCCCACCGCAAACACGCGAAGCTGCCTCCAAGCGTGGGAACCGCGGGAATAGTTTGGTGAATTGAGAAGCAGGGATTAGGCAACAGAACAGATCTCACACATCACCACTTTCCAGGCAGGGCCCCCGAAGGCATCAGGCTTTGGGGAAAAAGCAAACACAGAACTTCACTGCTTTACTCTTACTTGGGGTCTGCAAACCCAGGAGTCTTGTTCTGGCCGCCTGCCTCTTTTGCCTTTTCAACTGAGGCCAGTGGGTTTGAGCCTAATGTTTTATCCATATCCAAACATACACTGCAGCAAAACTGGTATTTGTTTGCCGTAATACTCACAGCTTTTAAGTGACAGCAAGAACTGAACAGGCATGGACATTAAAAAAGTACACGCACAGAACCAGAAAAACCCAGAACCTTTGAGTATCATTCCAGTAGAGAAGGGAAAACAGCAAGAACTTGGCTGCTCTGATTTTCCAGACTAACAAAATGACTTTAGTTATACACTTACAGAGCAGAAGTGCCATACTGGCTTCACAAACCTTCTATTAACATAGTGCTCACAGTTTATTCACCCACCAATACTGGAAACATGCAGCAAGGATGATACCCTGACCTCGTACTGGCAAGAACCTGCCTTGAGCACAGAGGTCCTCTCCATCTGACACTGCCCACACAGGCTTCTGTCAAGAAACTTCAGGCATGGGCTTTCTTCCCTGTGAGGGTGCTGAGGCGCTGGCACAGGGTGCCCAGAGAAGCTGTGGCTGCCCCATCCCTGGCAGTGTTCAAGGCCAGGTTGTTCACAGGGGCTTGGAGCAAGCTGCTCCAGTGGAAGGGGTCCCTGCCCATGGCAGGGGTTGGAGCTGGGTGAGCTTTAAGCTCTCTTCAACCCAAACCAGTCTGGGATTCTATGATTTGGAAAACCTAAAACTCCTAAACCCTCAAACACCCTGGAGGAGATTTGCACCCTGAGAACATCCACAGCACCTCAGCCTCTGCTCTGGAGGAGGATCCCTTCTCCAGTAACAGAGCCAGGGCTGTGGCAGACAGACCTCCAACCACTGGCATTTGTAGGCGTCACTGTCCACCACGAGATGAGGCAGCCAAACCCACCACTACCACCAAACCCCAGCACAGGGCAACGCATCAAAGCTGCAAACCCATTGTACTCCCAGCAACACACCGAACTCGTGTGCCATTTTCCCTCAAGTTATGGAAAACACTGATTCATTGCTCACATTAAACTGGGAAGTCTGCAAGCATGAAAGGAACTTGAGGAGGGGAGGAAGTCCAGGCCATGTGAAGCTCCGGTTCTGCCAGGGCAGCGCTCCGGCAGGGAAGCCTTTCTCACAAACACAGCATGGAGCAAGCACAGCACAAAGGCAGCATGGGGCAAGCACTGTGCTAGGAGTGGGACCTGGGTTTGCAGCACAGGCAGGGAGGGAAGAGGAGCACTGCGGAAGGTCTGTGGCGCACACTGCTGGGCTGCAGGGCAGCCACACACCCGGTGCTGCTCCTGGAGCTGGCTCCACGCGGTCGGAATGGCTGATGCTTCCTGCCAGACACCACCATTCCCCCTCCCCGTAACACTGTCACCACGCTCCTCCATGCTGCGGCTCCCCAAGCCCCACCACGCTGATAGGAACAGTGGATTTCCCAGATTCTTTCAGCCCGAGCTGGAAGCAGAGCTCCATCTGTAGCTGTGCATCTGCTGACGACAGGCCACTGCCGCGCTGCTATTTAACAAGCTGCATGACAGGGAAATAGAAGCTTGCTGTGGCTTCTGTGGAGCTGTGTGCACTGCAGCCAGCGTGGCAAAACAGCAAGCAGGAGTTTCTCTAAGACAACCTCATGCCCCTGCTGCTGCTGCCAGGCACGTGGGGAGAAGCACCTTGCCCATCACCTTCATCACTTCTGCTCATCTTGGCTCAGAAGCCAAATTCCCCATGCGGTTTTTCCGTTCCTGGTCCAGCAAGTGGTGCCGTGTCCTGGCAGGAGCTCACGCCTGGCCCAGCACACTGCCAAGGACCCTGGGTTTAAGCTCATAAGGACAAAGTGGCCGTGCCGTTCCAGGGGATGGAAGGACAGGTTTGAACACAATGCAACGCTGCTGCTGGTTTGTAAGGAATCAAATTAAGATTAATTTGTCACAAATCCATAGCTCTCCTCTCTCCTTTCTCCACCTCCATCTCTCAAATTGCAGTGCTTTTGAAGGTGATCTATTGTAGATAAAAGACATAGGAAGGCATTTACTGAAAAGAGTATGTTCTTGTATAAGGGAAAGCTATTGCTGAATGTGTCATCAGAGGAGGAATGATGGAAAGCTGTAGAAATGGGCCTGCTCTAACAGATTGTTTCCTTAAGGACATGGGCCCTCAACCTTCAGAAGCAGCTGAGAGCCTCTCCTGACTTCGATCCTGATGAAGTTAGACGTACATGAGGCCTCTTGTAAGACAATTTGGTACAAAGCTGCTGCTTATACACTTGCCTAAACAGAGCCAAGTTAAGCATATCTGGAGCAGACCTGACACGTGCCGCGTTGGGAACCATGAGGCTTTGCAGATGTCCCTGGCACTGTGGCTCACCGGGGAGCATAAGCATCTTCAGCAAGGCACTGATCAGACAAAACAGACGCGTGGCAAGTTGGGGTATAAAAAACTGTAAAGATTCCCTGCCGCCTCCTTGTCTTCCTTAAAAAAGAAAGGTCTGTCTCCCAGCTGCGTGCTGGATTCGCCTCCCCCAGCCTGAGGAACCCAATGTGACAACACGGAGCTGAGGAGCAACACTTGGAGAAGGGAGGAATCAAAATCAGTCTTATTGACCCCAAGGAAGAAGAACAGAAGCTGCAAGCAAAAGGCAGTGTCTGCCCCGAGATCAGCCCAAAGCCAGTCTGCAGACAGATCAAAATAACACATGAAGTGCCCTGCAGAGCCAAGCCTTGGAGCGTAAATCATGAGGATGTAGTGGGGAATGGTACAACCGGAGGAGTGCTATTTATACCTGGTCCCCCAGGCCTGCACCAGGCACACACGTGCTCTCATCAGGATCACAGCAGGCACAGAAGATGTTCTTGGTCCTTCCGGTAACGCTGCACCAAGCACCACATCAGCAAATGGCTCATCCAGACCTGAAAACTGTTCTTTCCGTGCCCCAGCAAAGAAAACCTCAGTAGCTGCAGGTCCCTCTGGAGGGTGAAGCCCTGCCACCTCCCCAGCGCTTCCTGCAGCCACACAGCCCTACCACGACACTCCTAACAAAACCAGTCCTCAGCATAAGAAGCACATGGAGCTGTTGGAGCAAGTCCAGAGGAGGCCACAAGGATGCTCAGGGGCTGGAGCACCTCCTGTATGGAGACAGGCTGAGAACATTGGGGCTGTTCAGCCTGGAGAAGAGAAGCTGCATGGAGACCTCAGAGCAGCTGAAGGGGCTACAAGGATGCTGGAGAGGGACTCTTCATCAGGGACTCCAGTGACAGGACAAGGGGTAACGGGTTAAAACTGAAACAGGGAAGTTAAGGTTGGATATAAAGAAGAAGCTCTTCCCTGTGAGGGTGCTGAGGCGCTGGCACAGGGTGGCTGGTGCCAGGGTGGCTGCCCCATCCCTGGCAGTGTTCGAGGCCAGGTTGGACACAGGGGCTTGGAGCAAGCTGCTCTAGTGCAAGGGTCCCTGCCTGTGGCAGGGGATGGAGCTGGGTGATGTTAAGGCCCCTTCCAACCCAAACCATTCCATGATTCTGTGATCTGAATCCACCAGCTCCTCAGCTGCCGGAGTGGCAGCACCGTCAGCTCCACACCCTGCAGGAGCAACACTGGAATTTCAGGGCTTCTTTTGCCTGTTTACCTTCTGCTCTGCATGGGAAAGAGGTGTTAGACCCTGCAGAGCTCCACGCCTGCTTTGGAGAGAGCATTTCTGATGCCTGGGTCCATCCCAGCTCTCCTCGGAGCTCTGTTTACTCAGGAGAGAAGCGCACTGCCCCTGCTGTGCAAACAGGAGCTGCCGGCACCACACAGTATCGTGGCAACGTGGCCGAAGCCAGCCCTGCAAACTCACAACGTGGGCAAATTAATTTCATTACCCGCTCTTGCACATCGTGAGGAGGGAAAACAAATAACCTGCCTCAAAGTACATCCTGGTAATCATTAACACGGGTTAAGTTAACCTCAGGGGAGAGGGAGGGACGCTGGCCAGTGCCTGGCACTTCCCTGTTCACCAGAGCACAGCAGCACTTCTCTAACATAAAGCCCAGCCTTATGCTGCATTTTATTCCCTGCTTAGCCCAAAGATTCTGCATTTTCTTCGCTGAACCTAGCCATTCTGCCAAATGTTTACCAAGTAAAACTGACCATTCAAATACTTCACCGGCAACGCTCTTCGCCTCCATTCGTTCATGCTTTGATGTCTCTGTTCCCCCCTGAGCTGCTCCAGAGGCACCCACCCCTGCAGTGGAGCTGCCAGGATTGTGCACGAAACCTTCTTTGGGGATGACTAAAGCCCAGGTATGCATAGAGCACTGTGGTTGCTATTTTACTTGAGATTAAAAACATCCTTCAGTTTAGCAGCGATGCTGGGCTGCACCAGTAATCCCTGTCCCTTGCACGCACACAGGAGAGCAAAAACTGAGATTTAAAACCCTGCAGCACGCAGTGATTTAATCCAGTGCCGTATGCCTGGATTACATATCCCCTTCCCCAGAGCGAGAGGCACAAAATCTGCATTGTAGCAAAATATGTGTTTATGGAGCTGGAATTTTGACTTCTGGAATTCATTCAATTACCTGAATTCTTGGAAATCCTGGTAGCTCCCATGTCACTCATGGCTACAGATGAGAATGAACCCATGGTTCTCCAACAGAAAGTGCTGAACCACGAGCAGATCCTTTGCCAGGAGTTGAGATCCCTCCCTTCCTGCTCCAGCTGCCTCTTCATTTGGAGGCATTTGCAAAACACCTCCCAAGATGCCCAGTTTCTGGGGATTTAGCTTCATTATGGAAAACTGAGGGCATCTCAGCTTGGAGGAGAGCGCAGTAGACCACTACAAACTACAGCAGGGCTATGGCAGAGCTCCATCAAACCTTAAAGCATTATTAGTAAGCCATTAACAGGCACTGTCAAGACAGATAGCCTTTAAGACTGCTTTACAAGGCAGTTGTCAGGGATTTCTGGATGCAGCAGTTTAATTTTCACTTTAAAAAGACCACTGCATGAGCATTGTTTTATACGGAAACCCACAGCAATAAGCAGAGATGTTTCTAAACACGTTTCTAATGCAGCCCCGTTTTAAAACACAGACTGGCATCAGCACAAAGAGCCTGCACACATCCACTGGGGTCCGGAGCTAGTCAGAGCCCAGTTTGGACATGGCTCCTATACAAACCTGCTCCTATGGGAACACTCAGCTCACCATGACACGGCCTTGGGATGGAGCAGCCCGACCCCAAATGTGCAGATACACAGAGTCCAAAGCGCAAGACAGGCTCTTCAGTCCTGATCCCAAAGTCCATGTCAGCCCATATGCTCCGATCCTCCCTTCCCCGGCTTTATTTTTGGAAGGCAAGAGCGGTCTGCATATCTGCAATACTTGAAATGAACTCCCCAGCGGTTCCAAGGCTTTCTACTTGCTCTGTTTTCGAGAATATCAATATAAATAGATCTGCACAGAAATTCTTTCATGTTCTTCTAATGGCTAACAGGCTTGGCGCAGTGCTCCACAAGTCAGATTACCCCAAAGAGCTCAGGAGCACAGTGACCTTCAGTCACTGTGACCTTCAGTCACTGTGCTGGTCTTCCCTCTCCCCAGTCTTCCTTCTCCCCCCCCACCCCATCAAAGACCCTAAAGGAGGGAGGTGAAGCAGTGGCTCAACATGAGACCTAGACGCTCCATTCCTATCACATCACCGTATCTCACTGCCCGCCTGTGTAAGCAGAGGTCTCCACTGACCACATCCAAAGGTATTTTCATGTTCCTCTCTATTTCCAAGCTGTTTCTGCAGTATGACCTTTACACTGTCACAACCTATTTTCACTAAGTTATGGAAAAGTGTAAGGATTTGAATGCAAATCACCCATTCCTTCAGCACTCGCTTTCTGGGTCTGTGGCTT
Organism: Pezoporus flaviventris; assembly: GCF_033815535.1. Lineage (NCBI taxonomy): Eukaryota > Metazoa > Chordata > Aves > Psittaciformes > Psittacidae > Pezoporus > Pezoporus flaviventris. The sequence goes on along the minus strand of NW_026892653.1, from coordinate 268,106 downwards.
AATTTCGCCAGCAGTACAGTTTTCCATAGCATAAGTCAATGTGGAATCAAGGATTATCTACAACACCATTTCACTTCCATTTTAAAGCTATACTAAACATCTTAAAGAGCACAGAGCCCTCATGCCATGAAGAGGGCAATTTTCAGACTTTCTTATGTCAGAAAACACCTATTTCTAGTTCTGATGGGCCATAATATATTGCCTGTGTTTGTGCAGGGAGTGCTGCCAGCCTGGAGAGGGAAGCAGGCTCTCTGACCTCCCAGCCGAGTTGCCACAGCCACGCTGGATGGATGGGAGCCCTTCACCCCGCCAGTTTTCTCTCCCATCCTTCTTCTCTTGCACCTTTAACATGTGATCAAGTCTTAGGCTGAGTTTTGTCCTCATTTTAGTGCAACCTAAAGCTGCTGCCATCAGCCTGAGGGTGTGAGTTACAACCAAGCCTGCATATGAAGCAATGTACTTAAAACTCAAGGGAAAATGTTAATGCCTTGGTACTGCATGGGTACAATCTATCCCTGCCCCATCCCACCGAACCACTGCGCTGCAGCGGCTGTTCCCTGAGGTAGGTGTGCGTAGACCAAGAGCAGCCTGAGGAGAAGGACCCGGGGTGCTGGTTGATGAAGAAGCGCACCATGACCTGGCAATGTGTGCTTGAAGCCACAAAGAATCCATGTCCTGGGCTGCATCAAATCTCCTTACACTGCACCAGCCTCCTCCAGCCTCCTGTCCCCTGTTCCCAGAGTCCCTGCCCAGGGATTAAATTCCTACAGGAATGCTGCAAGTTTTTGACATGCTTTTCAGCCTTTCTAATCACTTGTAGTGGGCTGCAATGAAGGGCTAACATCCAGGAAGCCACAGCTAAGATCCAGCAGCAGATCCCTAAACTACATCCAGTATTAACACCGGATCAGCAGGCACCTGGGTGACCGAAATCACCACTGTTGGTCTCTGCAGTTATGGCCTGGCTTGCTGAGAGCTGCCTCTGTCAGGACCACTGCCTGAAGCTCAGTGTGGTGGGACTCGAGGGCAAGGTCTCCAACACACTGCCCGGCTAATGTGTTACTTGACAGAGGTCAAACCAGCCTTCAGAGAGAACAGCACGAATGACAGGACTCCTTAAGACCACACAGCAACTACAACTGGCTTAAATGCCACTCGCTAACGAACCCATCCAGTGGTATTCCTGTACCCGGCACATGGGATCACACGGTCTGGCTATTCCAGGACTGCATCACTTGGTGGCCGCCTCCACCTCCCAGGCCTGATTCATTTCAGTCTCTATAAACCCTTTCACCTTAGAGCCTCATGACTGAGATTGAGAGAGATTAAAGACAGCTTTTGCCACACAAATCATGCTTGTTAGCTTAGGTACCAACCAAAGAGTGCAAGGACCAACCGTGTTTCCAGACGCAAGCCACGGTACATCTCAGCCACCCTGGTACATCCTGCATCCCTGGCCTTCTCCATCTGATGCTTGGGCATCACTGGGTCATTCCCACAACTCCATGCTCTTCTGGGACCAGAGATTCGTTAATGCCAGCACAGCTGATGGGAACACTGGCAGGTCCCACAGCACCAGGACATCATGCCTATGCCATGGCCCCAGTGCATCCCATGGTATTAGGATACATGGGATATTCTAGCACCAGAGTTACAGCAAAACATGGCTAAAATGAACATCAATGAATTAATCTGGAATACTCCCCAGGATTGCAATTTAACCTTTGGATGAACAAACCAATCTGCCTGGCTAGAGCCGTGTGGAAGATGCTCCCCATTAGCCTTTTTTTCACCTATTTCTGCCAGGATTTATCCAAGTCTCTGTTCCCCATTTTGTGATAGATTAATTCACTCCAGCATTAAATCGAAAGGTGTTATGAGAGGAAAATATGGAGAGCCATACACTGCTTTCAGAAAAGATACATCCCAGCACATCAGAGGTTTGTTCCAGGCTTTCAACGATAACTCTTTGCAAAGGTTGCTATAAATTCTGGAATTTTATGTTTACTTCATGCACAGCCTCTGCCCAAGGCTCCTCTGGTACAAGCTGCTCAAACTCCTCTTAACATGCCACGTTGTCCTGCTACAGCAATGCAGAAACACCAGCACAGACACTCTCAAGACCCACTCAGTGAATGTTGAAGGATCCTGACCTTCCTGCTTATCCCTGAGCTGCCTCAGTTTGGACTTTAGGATGATTCCCTGTCCTCAAACATCGCTGCCAAACAGCTGCAGATCCTCTTCCAGACTCGCTCTGTTGGTTATAAAGTTTATGTTGCAGCATGCTTGGATTTGTGTAGGACAGTAGATACACTGTCCCTGGAGACATTCAAGGCCGGGCTCAATGTGGTTCTGAGCAACGTGATCTAGTTCAAGATGTCCTTGCTCATTGCAGATGACCCTTGAAGGTCTCTTCCAACCCAAACTATTCTCTGATTCCATTATTCTTACATTTTACATAACAAAACTCGATGATCAGAAGTGCATTTAGAAGCCATTTTAATCTACAGGCTGGGACAAAATAGCGCCGCTACTCCTCCTTTAAACAAAACATCTGGTAGCTGCTAAGGTGGTTGCAATGGTCAGTAACAAGTGCCAACTTGCATGGACTAAAAGAACATATGAAAGGTTCACAAAAATCACTTGCTTAAGGTTAATGCTCACCTGCAGCTCTTTGGAAGATGAACAATACTGCACATAAAGCCACCAGCACCGCGCAGTGCCAGCGCTCAGATGGGCTTTTTGCTCAGCAGTTCCACAAAGATAACAGAATCATAGAATGGTCTGGGCTGGGAAGGACCTTAAGAACATGTAGTTCCAACCCTCTGCCACAGGCAGGATGGAGGAAGCAAGGACCAAGTGTTATCTGTAGTGAGTTTTACCTTGAAAAGGACAGGCAGAAATACCCGTGCACATCACATAGAGCTCATCTCCATCTACCACGATTTCTCCAGATGATCCACTCTTGCTAAGATGTGAATTCAGAGGGTTTTTTTCTTGCTTTCTAAAAACTGACTCAGGACAGTGCTTGTTTTAGCACTGAAACCTGCAGGTCAGTCCAGAAGGAACAACTCAGCTCTCCATAGGAGCAGACACCCAAACTGCATTGATTAGGACGGGGCTTTGCATGCTAATTTCCATTAGAACTGTTCCACCCCCATTGTATCAGACCAGTGAATGGTGGCATTGTCTCAGGGCAGAGCATTCTTCATACGGAGCCCCTGCACATGGGAGCCCTGGTGCTATGTAATAACAAAAACAAAATCTCAGCAGAAGTCCATTAGCATCCAAAGGGCAGGAGCCTGAATGCATCAGAAGGATTCTTTGAAAAGTAAGAGTGAAACGAATGTAATAAAGCGTTACTATTAAGTGATATTCATTGTCCAAATTAAACCATCAGAAGCAGAGACCTTGACTCCCCAGATGTATTTAGCACAGCACATGCTGCAGAGCCAGGGAGCAAGGCTATTAAGAATTCTAAGCCCTGGACTTGCCCCAAGTATGGATTACTTGATTTCTTCGTGAGCACTTGATCACATGGAACTATATTTGGACTCCCAGAATAAAACCTCTGATCTTCAGGAGGGTGTACATTGCTGCGCACCCCACATACATGCAAATCCCCACTCACACCCACCCCATGGAAGATGCACACCAGGATCCACGGGAGCTGCTTGATGCCCAGCACAGGAGCAGGTTTAAGACAGAGGAGAGCACAGCACTCTTTAAAGCAGCTAGAGCTGAAAGCAAGAGGTAGAAGGTTTTTCTGGACATGGGGCCACATACACTTCTTTCTGCAGATGCAGGAACAGCAGCACTGGGAAGGGTGGACCCCTCCGGTAAGAAACGCCTGTGTTCCTCCAGAGCAGGGCAGAAGCCGGATTGCTTTAGGATGCAAAACACACAGTGCCATTCCTGAGCTACGAGTTGGTCTGCTGGTTTGTTATTTACAATTCCTAAACCTCTTACACACTAAGATAAACCTTCAGCTATTTGCTGCTGCTGTAGCTCTTCCATGGCCACTGCAGACCAACAGCCTCCAGATGTGTCCATATAGCAGCCAAGACGAGCGAGGAGTGACCCTGGGAGCTATGCTCATAGCTCTGCCGCAGCCAGCTGCCCTCTCTGCGATCCCAAACCAGAGGGACAGGACAGAGCTTCCTATGCCCAGGCTCCTCACTCCCCAGTCCAGCCCACAAAACTCACCCCCAGGTTCCTAAACCTACTCCGCTCCGTATCTACCACCCAGCGGCCAGCTCCCTTTCCCAGAGGATTCGGTGGTTAATTCCCACACCACATGTACCTGGGGCTCTTCCCCATCCACCTTGCTGCTTCAACCCTCTTTTTACCCCTTAGCTCATCACTGAGCCCAGGAGTGCTGCAGTGACAAAGCACAACGCACTCCCATGTACCTGCACAAACACCACCACGAGGAGCAGCAGGCAGGTCAGCAACTCACACTGTAGTAACAGGTCTTAATGCACCATCTAGAAGATAAAACAAGCTCTTTTCTAATTTTACTAAGCCTTTAAGCTCTGGCCTTCAGAGTCAGCCATGGCTGGCAGCCAGCGTCGGCAGCACCCGTCCACAGGCATGCAGCTCAAAGAGCAGCTTGGGTGCAAGGCACGCACGCTGTGCTGCTCGTCCTGCAAGCTGAAAGGCTTCTCAAGCACTCTGGTAGCAGGGGCTCATTGTACCAGGAAACAAGAACAGGAAAGTAACAAACTCCAAGTGAGTAACTCACTGAGAGCAAACACCACAGCCCAACCAAGCCCACAAACTTGACTTATAGCTTAGAGCATTTTGTCCCCTGGAGAGTATGAGATGGGCTCCAGCTCCTGCAGCCCAAGCCAAGCTTCAGTCTAGAAGGTGTCCTCCTGCGCTGTACTACCCACACACTGCCATTCCTACATCACAACAAAGTAAAGGGCTCACCTCTACGTTTCCCAGTGGTGGCTCACAAGCTCATGCAGGCTGATTAACACCAGCAGCTCCTCAGGAAGCTACTTGCTCTGCGAGAAGCTGAGGTGTGCAGGAGGAGCCAGACGCACTCAAACAGAGCTGTGCTTCGAGAGAGAGGGCAAAGCACAAGCATCGCGTTTAAAAGGCGTCAGATAATGGCCAATCATAGGACAGTTTGGGTTAGAAGGGACCTTCAGAGCTTATCTATCTAGTCCAACCCCCTGCAATCACAGCAGGGACATCTTCAACTAGATCAAGTTGCCCAGAACACATCCAGCCTGGCCTTCCTCTCGTGGCTTCTGTGCACGTTAACCCTGGCCCTGAGACAGCACAACAGTCACTCAAACACCACTTTCAGATTTTGAATGTCCTTCCTGCAAAAGAAGAGCCTGGCCAAAAAAATAAACAACATCCACTTGAAACGAACCCACGGAAATTAGAAGGTTGGGAAGGAGTGAACGCGTGATAGGAGCAGTGTGATTTACTAGCCAAGGCCTCCTGGAAATACGTCTGCATTAGAAAATTGCTTCATCACCGCAGTGCTTCCTGCACCACGCTCCAGCACTGAGCATTTCACTCAGTTTCTTTTCTGTGTCGCTTCAGGGACCCTACATGTGGACATCTCAACACAAAGCCGCTGCGGTGCGCGACACACAGCATCTGCATATCAATGTCCCCCCCCCCCCGGCCCCTTCAACTCCACAGAGAAAGGCCCTAATCTGGGTTTTGTTCCCGGCCCCATGGCGAGGGAGCCGGGTTACACAACCCCTATTCACCCTCCCCAGCCCTGGGAACATCTTTGTAGCCCCGGACAGGAAAGCTGGGGGAGGAGGAGGAACAGGGACAGGGCTGGAGACACTTCGGGAGGCAGGCTCGGTGGAAGGATGATGTGCTACATCAACCTCTGAGCTCTGCTCCAAGGGGATCACTATGGACCCTGCTTGTGGAGATCCAGCCAGGGAGACCTGCAAACATGCATCCCCACCCAACTCATACAAACAAGCTACTTCTTGAGGGAAAAGAACCAGACATCGGAGGAAGAGGTGCACTGAAGCCACGGGGACATTCAGCAATGCTGGGCTGTGCATGGACCAGGGCATGGGAACGGGGGGACACCCTCTGGGGAAGGTCGCAGCACTGCCCTGGACATGCACATGTGAGCATCACAGAGCGGGTGAGTGGGTGCCAGGCTGGGCCAGAGTAAGGGGGTGCAGCAAGCCCAGTTCACCCTGTAAATGGACAAAGGCATCCTGGATGATGCAAGTGCCTTTGTACACCCCTGAACCAAGAGTTTCTCCCACAGCCAACACAGCTTTTATGTTAAAATCAGCCACCCAGCGATGTGCTTCCCGCAGCAGTGCTGACACACCTGTCCCATCAGCCAAACATCCTCATTTCACTGGGGAACAGGAGCTCTAAATGAGGTTTTACTTCTGCACACTAACACCTCCCTTCCCACTGACCAAGTCCAACCTTTGCCTGCACCCAGAGAGAGTCCCTGGTACAGAGACTGGGGAAGGGAATGAGCAAATCCATCTTTCCAGGCCTGGTCCTTGCAGAACCACACAGTGCACTGCTATTCACACACAGCTGATAGCTCTGAGAGGCCACTTTTTGCACAGCATATAGAACAGAAATATCAGGTAGCTACGTTAGGTGAAGGTTTGCACTGTTTTAGGGTGTGATGACAGCCAAACTGAGCTGAGCCCTAGCCAGTATCCTTTAAAAAAGGAGAAATGAGGAAAAAAATTATCAGTGGGAGAACAGTGAGCTCCCAGGAAGAAAATGTGTGTTACCATCTAAGGGACTTGTGCTGTGCACTACATGGGAAGAAAAACACATCCTCATCTTTTCACAGTTTAAAAGGTAGGGTTTTGGTTTAATTATTGCTTTTAAAGGACACCGAAGTCCTGGAAAGAAGATATTTCATACACATTTCATGCACTGACTAAAACCGAAAAGGAGTTTTCACTTATAATGCTCTTAAAATGTAATCTGTAGCCTGCTCATAGTGCAGGCTGTAGGCAACTTGATTGTATTTCATGGCCTCTCCGCCATGAATAAAAGCTATTCTGGAGCTGCACCGAACACAGGAGCCCTGCAGGTAAGAGGATCCCAGCCCTGCCCGTGAGGGCAACCTGATGCTGTTCTCTAAGGGAAATTACTTTCATTTCTATTAAAGAGCACAGACACCCACCAGAGACTGGGTCACCTCCAGAGGCAACAGGCAGAGGAAACCCTGACACTGCACAAGCTCATGCAAGTGAAGAACCAGGATACTTTAAATGCTTTCCTGGTGAAAAAGCCCAGCCTGGTTTGGCTTGAAGGGACCTCAAAGCTCCTCCAGCTCCAACCCCTGCCACAGGCAGGGACCCCTTCCACTAGAGCAGCTTGCTCAAAGCCCCTGTGTCCAACCTGGCCTTGAGCACTGCCAGGGATGGGGCTGCCACAGCTTCTCTGGGCACCCTGTGCCAGCGCCTCAGCACCCTCACAGGGAAGAGCTTCTGCCTAAGAGCTCATCTCAGTCTCCCCTCTGGCAGGTTCAAGCCATTCTCCTTGGCCTGTCCCTACAGGCCCTTGTCCAAAGCCCCTCTCCAGGTTTCTTGTAGCCCCTTTAGGCACTGGAAGGCTGAAGAACATTCCCAGGCTTAAACATACCAAATAAAGCCTCTGTTCCTGTAAACCCTGATGCCTGATTATCAGTCAAGGCCAGCGTATTTAGCCTAAAATTGGGTAATATTGTCTTGTGGTTGTTAATAGCCGAAGCCGACAATGCCCCGCTCTGAGCAGCCGAGCAGTTCTCAGCCTTTCATCAGGACAGCGTAGGCGTTGAATTCTGAAGCTAATCACCTTAGCAACGGCTCTAAACATATGTGCAGTGACATCAGCTGATTCCTGAAAGCTGTAAATAGAGGATAATAGCACGAAAAAATTCTGGGTGGGAGCCAAGACCTAAAAACCATACTATTAAAACACTGCCTGTAATTCAATGTATGCAAACTTGTTTGCGTCCCTGCTCCCCAAAACCTGTGTAATTACACACCTACCAGCACAACTGGTGATTGTTCCACTGCAGGCTTCTCTCAGATTCAGAGATTTCCCAGAAACCAGGGTTTAACAGAAATCCTGCTTCAAATCTAATTTGAAAAAGCCTGGAGGAAAAAAAACCTAACACCCTGGCAAGAGAACCCACACACAGTGTGAGGGAAGGCTCAAGGACACCTGCTCCAACCCAACGGGTAACGTCGACTTAGGAGAGTTATCTGTAAATAAGAAAATAAACAGTGTGCTGATGGGCTTTATCACTGACTCATGCAGAAACTGGGAACAGGAACAGGGGCAAACTCTGCTCCAAGGTCGTGCTGCCCAGCCTGTGCCCTTGCTGAAGAAGAGTTACAGCAGGGAGAGACCATGCTGGTGAGCAGGCAGAGTGAAAGGGGCATATTCTGAGTTGCCTCATGTTGGTACCTCATTAAGATCTTAAACTGTCTGTTTAGGGAGTCCCTCAATCAGCCATCAGTGTAAGACACGAGAACAATACACTTTTTGTTTTCCTCCACTGGTTGTGACCCATATTCCTGAAGTCTGTTGTGCAGGATGTGACCTGGCCGGCTAAAGAAACCTTTGCAGTGCCCTCCACGTCAAGCTGGCGTGCTGGGAGGCAGAGAAGGAAAGTGGAGAAATGGGCTTAATAGGATTTTCAAATGTCCAAAAATATCTTTAGCAGGCCCATTTACACAGAGCCTCAGCACTCGCTGAACTTGAAAGCAGAATTTGCTGTGTAAAGAACACAGCTTGCATGTTAAGCGGGCCCGAGGAACACTGCTCCCTCCTGCAGCACAAAGACACCGGCTGCTTTGCCCTCTCCTCTGGATAAACGAATGGAAGAGAAAGGCCGAGTGCCACCTTCATCAGGGCAAGGAAGGTGCCAGGGGGGTTATAACGCTGGTGAGGTCCCTTGGGTGCAGCAGTGGCACGCTCGCCTGCAAAGGGACCAGCAACTCAAGTTCATTCTATTTGTGAAGTGCTCTGCATTATAAATAAAATAATACTAAGGCTAGGGAAAGAAAATGCAGACTTGAGAGCAGCCTCTTGAAGAAGGATGCAGCATGGAACCAGAAGCAAGAAATTCCCCCTCCTCTCTCCTGTGTAGGTTGGGTTTTTTTTTCTTCTGTCAATTAAGAGTTGCAAGGAAATCCAGTGAATTGAGATCAGCGGTGTTAATCGTTATTGCATTTGAATTTAATTAGCATTATTTTTTAACTACAGGTAATTTACAGTGCCTCACCTCAACGTGGAAGTGGGGTAGTGCCTCTGCGCACGAGAAAACCACCGCGCCACGGATAATCCTGCCGCTTGCTTGCTGCCTTTAATTTCTGTAATCCCTGGTTACCAGTTCCAGCAGGACTGCCATGGTTACTCCCTGCTCCTCTGATCAAAGCTCCTGCGTACTGGAGGGGCAGCGCTTCTGCCGAGATGCCAAGAATAGAGAAGTCCCTTATCCCGAGTGCTCGCTCAGGTGGGATGCAGGGAAGGAAGGATGGATTCCTCAGAACCACGGGGGAGAGAGAAGGGGATGGTGCAGGAGGACGCTGCCCAGCGCTGGACCTGCTGATGAACGTCCCATGCAAGGAGATGCAGCAGCATCTCCTCCTTTGCTGCCTTTCTTCCCCTTGTACAAGCTTAGGCTATCAGCCTGCCCTCCACAGATCTCTACAAGGCCTGTTTGGCATCTTTACCATCTATCTTGCTTTTCTGGAAGTCTCCCTCGGTAGCCTGTATCACAGTCTGTGAATCTCAGAGCTCTGGGAGTCAAATCTTCACAGAGACCCTACAGCTCTGGATTGCTGCTTCATCATGAGAACTGCTGTCACGCCGGTACAGCCACCTCATCCACAGAGCTGGCTCCTGTCTGCCTATGGAGTTGACCTGTCACTGTCACCCAAGGAACTGATCGATTCAGAGGGTCACACTGCAGTGAAGAGACACTCTGAACACTACCTTGTGTGGGCTGAGCTGGCTTTCCGTAGGGGCCTCACGTCTCCAATCAGCCAGCTCTCCAAACTGGAGATGGCCAAAACCTTCCAGCATTGTGAATGCATTTCCTAAGCACCAGGCCTGGCAGCAGCGAGGCACAGGATGGATGGACCAGCCAACCACAGAGGTGCAGGTGAGACTGCCTGGCAGGACCCATGAACAGTTTGAGGTATTTTACATGCTACAGCCCTATAAAAGCTTCCCTGTGTCCAGAGTGTTTGGGAATCTACACCAGCAACACCCCGAACCTCTGCAGGGATGTACACACCCTACAGCTGGAGAGAACAGGCATCACCTCATCACCTGAAGACTTCTGCAAGGTCCTCTCAGCAGCAAGTGCCATGCTGAGATGTCGATGCACCCCTGGAAAACACCTTCCTCTGCTACAGCCCTTCCTACCTCCATTAGGTCCCACTGCAGGGTGGCTTGTGGTGCTGCACTGACTCAAATGGTAACAAGAAGGCAAAAGAATGGGGGCCTCCCCTTGCCGAGAAGGGCACAAAAAGGCTGGTGTGAGTGTCACCACAGCTAAGAAACACAAGGAAACTGCAGGAAAAGCTCTTGCATTCACCCTCTTTTCTTTAGGGGAAAGGGACCAACACCTTTAAAAGCAAACGCTCCAACACCCTCTGGAAGCTGGTGCACACGTGCCTGGAGATAAAAAACATCACGGCACAGGTAAGCTGTTTACTCATGACTTATCACACCATCTCCCATCTAATTGCATAGCTAAACGGTCAGTCATTTTAATCCACATAAGCAGCTTATGCTTTCTTATGTAGCTCTGCAGCGTTGCTCACTTCCTGATTCGGAAAGGGTAATTCTTTAGGTCTTTCTCTAGAAGGTACAAACCCCACCATTTTCACAGAAACCCTGCACAGAAGAGGTGGACACAGGACAGATGTCTCCTGGAAAGGGGCCCCAAACACCTCCTTCACACTCAGTGCCAAGCAATGCAGAGGATTTTCTGTTAGAGATCACAGCAATTTCACATCCAGATGCAAGCCTTTGGTACCAGGGCTTGCATCTGGCTGTGAATGACCAAGTGTGTTTCTAATCTTACCTTGAATCATACACTTAGCCAAAATCTGGTCATTATCTTCTTGAAGGGACCTTAAAGCTCATCCAGTTCCAACCCCTGCCACAGGCAGGGACACCTTCCACTAGAGCACCTTGCTCCAAGCCCCTGTGTCCACCCTGGCCTTGAACACTGCCAGGGATGGGGCATATTTGATTTTTTAGATTACATTTTCAAGATCCTTGGAGACCCACACAAATGAGCATGAAAATCTGCAAGGCTCCACCAAAAAGTGTGTCCCCATGTGCGCAGAGACCCCCCCTGCCTCCAAAGCCTGGAGCCGCCAAAGCACATTTTAGCTTTCCCACACAAACGTGAATAAACAGAGGTAACAGAACATATCTAAAGATGAAGGAAACCAGGGTCTGGGTTACATCAAGCTCTTTTCAGTGCTGCATAACTACAGTGTTGAAAGTGAAAGCTGCCACATGAGAGACCGGAGCTCTGCACGCTGCTCGCACGCCTTCCGCTCACAGCCACAGCCAACGGGAGATTCCTGGCTTGCAACACCGGAGAACTTTACCCCCAAAAACCACCATGAACTTAGGCCGGTGACCCCAAGCCAAGCTTCAAAATCATTCCAGATACCCAGCCAGATCAAAAGTCCCGAGCTGGAACCGCCTGCCTTTGATACTCTAAACCCTGTTACCGACACCGGGTGAGACCATGGGGCTGAACTCTGCCTGCGAGAATTCTTTAGGTTGATACAAAATTTATTCCACCATATGTAAAATTCATCTGTGTAGTCGCACACCCTTGTAGGCTTGAATGGGGTGAAGGAGTCTTTCGACTCCCAGTGCAATTTATTATTTAAGAGCAGTAAAATGACAGTGCTGATAGGGGAGCTGCAGTGATGTAATGGGTAATGCAGCTCCGCTCGCTGCAGGAACCGCGCTGTACATTAGCGTGCTGGCGAGGGTGGTTGCTCCTATCAATTATTTATAGTGTTCTGGCGCGCAGCCTGGAGAGGGTCACATCGCTGAAAGCTAACTTTATCTGCATTGTTCCCAGCCTCCTGCCCAGCTGTCACTCTGTCCCTAATTTAATACACCCAGCGTGATGAGGAAGGATGCAGGAGTGCTGGGTTGGGCCCAACCGAGCCGGAGGAGAAGGCAGGCTCTGCCTGTGGGCTGGTGAGGTCTCAGTGATCTCTGTTATGGTGCTGGTTGGGCTGTTTAAAATCTGTGTTTGAGACTCACCTCATTCCTGAGATGGAACCCAAAGGGTTTCGGGGCACGTGTGTTCAAGAGGGGTGACAGGTGGGACATCCATAGTGCGATGGGATTCTCCAACTCAGTAACTGTGCCACACAAAGGGCAGGCTGCACTATGTGTTTTCACAGAATCCCAGACTGGTTTGGGCTGAAGGGACCTCAAAGCTCCTCCAGCTCCAGCCCCTGCCACGGGCAGGGACCCCTTCCACTGGAGCAGCTTGCTCCAAGCCCCTGTGTCCAACCTGGCCTTGAACACTGCCAGGGATGGGGCAGCCACAGCTTCTCTGGGCACCCTGTGCCAGCGCCTCAGCACCCTCACAGGGAAGAGCTTCTGCCTAAGAGCTCATCTCAGTCTCCCCTCTGGCAGGTTAAAGCCATTCCCCTTGGCCTGTCCCTGCAGGCCCTTGTCCAAAGCCCCTCTCCAGGTTTCCTGCAGCCCCTTTAGGCACTGGAAGCTACTCTGAGGTCTCCCCAGAGCCTTCTTTGTGTAATACAGCAAGAGCTATTCAACCATGTATGTAGATACTGGGGGGGGGGGAAGAGAAAGCACTTGTCAGCCCCCCAGAAAATATATTAAAAATCACAATACATAAAAGGAAAAATATCACCATTTTTTTGTTCCAGCTATAAACTGGAAATGCACAGCCAAGGGCTGATTATCCTCTATTTTTCCACCAAGGGACTCCCCAGGCCTTTGTCCCTACAACTCACCAGCAAACCTCTTCCACTGTTCACCCCAAAACCAAATCAACCATGGCCACTTTTCAGACCTTTGAAACATGCTCTTAAACACACTGTTCATTTGGCCCCATATCTGTATAAAAGCTATCACATTTTTATCTTTAGCTGCTTCAGGGTTTTTGTTACTGCAAGAGATGCTTCCACAGGGAATCACTCTAGCAAGTATCAGGTACAGGAAGGTGAGCTGTTGCTTCTGCAGCTCCCACACCCGGTCCTTTCCCACTGACCAACGGGATTCACATATCCTATATGCTGCATCAAATACCTCTCCCATGCCTCAAACTAATGCCGAATCCTGCTTCAATAAGAGGCATTTTTCAAGCCTTGTGAAGCCAGGAAAACAACCTGGGTTTTCCTGCAATTGGGACTGGATGCCTTGTTTCAAGCAACAAGCACCACCCAGGTTTGGTTCAGAGGCACAAAACAATTCCGGCGATCAGGACTGAAAACAGCACCTGGCACCACCATGAAAAACACAACATTTGCACCAAAGGGAAGTTGCTGGAAAGGCACACACAGGCCCAGAGGAAGCAGGTTTGTTCTGCGGCACAAACCGGGGCCCAGGAGAGCCTCCTGCTGCAGCACCATTGGGACCGGCACCTCCAGCAGCACCCAGCACATCAGGAACAGAGAGGGGGCAGCACAGACTCCACCCAGAAGCTCGGGTAAGGCAAAGGCGACAGCTAAATCCATGTGTGTTCATATGGTTCAGCCCAGCACAAGACAGAAAACCATAACCAACCCTCTCACTGTGAAAACCAGCATTTTCGGTACCGTAAAAACCTGACCCAAACGCCAAAAGGGGGGAACCGGGACAGCCACGGAAGGAACAAGCGAGTGTCAGAGACGGCATCACCAATGAAAACCAGATTTTGACCAGGAGCTGAGCATGGAACTCGCAGACCACGCTCTGCTGTCACTGAACCGGAGTCTTCGGGGCCTTTACATCCTATCCGAATACAGGATTATTTCCATGGCAACTATCTGGAGAACTTATTAAGTAAAAAAAACCAAGAACAGTTTGAACACACAGAACCTACATTCATAACATGCTGACTAAATTAGCGGCGCTAAGGTTTTCAGTAATCAAAATAAATCAACTTCTAGCAACTCAGATCTTCTCTTTGTCCCAGCTAAGAAGAAAAGCCTGATAGTAACATCAGTGTGGCGGGAGGAGGAGGAATTACAGGTTTTCTAAGACCTATACAAGCCCTATATAATGGAAGTCTTATCCCATTCAAGTGGTTCAAGAGACATTATTTTAATATCTGACAGTTCAAGGGCTGTTAAATAAGGCTGAGTTTCCACGAGATGATAAAACTTCATTGCAAGGCAGATACTAGAGAACCAAAAAGATAACAATCATGTGGCACCGATCGGTTATCTAGTAGAAATCTCCACTGAATCACCTCAAATTTGTATATAAAAAAGCATAATCTGCAACTCTGCCCTGCCAAGCTTTGTGTAGTGCTGGGTATCGCTGGCCTGCCCAAAGCAGGCTTGGACCAACGCTGTCCCATATGCACTGGGTGATGCAATACATGTGGCAATTGCCTGCTCCTGCCTGATCCCAACCCGGCTCCTAGTGTGTAATCATCTTCCTCACTTCACACAAGCATTAGCTGGAACAGGACAGGAAAATTCAGTGGTCCTTTACCATATCTGTGCTGAGGCACTGGCACAGGGTGCCCAGAGAAGCTGTGGCTGCCCCATCTCTGGCAGTGTTCAAGGCCAGGTTGGACACAGGGGCTCGGAGCAAGCTGCTCCAGTGGAAGGGGTCCCTGCCCGTGGCAGGGGTTGGAGCTGGAGGAGTTTTAAGGTCCCTTCCAACTCAAACCAGTCTGGGATTCTTTGATTCTATATTTAGCTTAAAAGATTCATGAGTATGGAATATTTGCTTGGAGAACGGACAATTTGCTTATTAGAGCTAATTTCAAATAGATTAAAAAATAGCAGAATCTGATATTAAAACACTGAAAACAATTAATCTTTCCTAATTCAATTATTCTGCAACCAAATTCCCGTTTCCTTCCAGGATCTCTCTGCAAAACAGCAGAGGAGGCGCGACAGAGCAGTGGGGAACGGCCGTGACCGAAGGAATATGCTTGTGCCCCCCAGCAAGGAGCACACCCCCCGTGCCACAGGGACTGGAAGGTGGCAATGAGAGGGGACAGGGACATGCCACACATCAGGCTAGGACAGCACCACGCAAGGGTGCAGGCCCTGGTCACAGGCTTTGTGCATTCCTTTCTCAAACTCACAGCCCTGCAGTAATGTAGTGGCTGCCTCGGCACCGAGGCTTGTCTGGGCACTGCAATAGCAACCACGGTTCCTCCTAAGCACGGGGGTGATGAGGACATCACAAAGTTCTGGCAGAACGCGAAAAAAATGCTGCCCAAAAAATTTCGTAACAGCAGATTCAGAGTGAGAAAATAAGTCTTAACAGGAATGATTTTGAAAGTGCTGTTAAAGAAGTGGTTAAATGAACCGTTGGCTCCGTCGTTAAGTTCAGCTCGGGATACTATAGGCATTATCGATTTACCTTACATCAACCTGGAAACTCATTTCCAATGGTTTCTAATGGAACCTGGATTTTCTCAGGCCTAATATGCCTCGTGAGGTTGAGCCTCCTGCAAGGAAATACAATACCACAGGATTAAAATGGCAGCTGTCAGACAGACAACAGCCCCATTCATTTAATGAAGATAGCCCAACGGTGATAGGGATTTCTAAAGGCTACTCCAAAAGGGTGCTCTGCAATTAAATAGAGTGGTAAGACCATCGTGGTGAGCATGGCCTTATGAGTACCTATAGATAATGGTGTGCACCTGCGACTCGGGATTTACAGAAACCAAAGGGAGGTTATTTAAAGTTTATTTCTGCAATATCAGCTTGCACGCACTATCAATAGGCCTTTGAGAGGCAATGCTGATTAGTGATTGGAGCGGAGAGGGGCAGTTTTGGACCCCAGCTCCATTGCCTGCTCAGCCACGAACATACAAAGCATTTTGGCAAATGAGTTTTTCAGCAGCCGCAGCTGTACGGCGCGCAGAGCAACACTCCGGGTTCTATTCTTAGCCAAGCAGGGATGGAGACAGCAGAGCAGATGCACAACCAGTAAACAACTCTTCCCTACAAGCAAAGCCATTTTAAAGGAGTAAATTCCCTCCCAAACAGATGAAGATCTCTGTGAGGGTGCATGAGCATCAACCCCCGTCTGCAGGCACTCAAGAGTGCCCAAGAAAAGGAAGTTTTGTGGCCACCTGAGCACAGGAACGGGCGACCCTGAAAACAACCAGACTGCAAAGCCTTCCTCCCCATCACACACCGAGCTGGAACGGCCAGTGTCCCAAGCACCATCCCGCCTGCCTCCAGAGCAGGACCGTTCCCCGCTCCCAAGCATCACACACTGAGGAATGCGGGATGGAAGCAGGGAGCAGGGGAATGAGGTTTTGACCAGGACAACAAACCACCAACCCTCCATCTCTGCTTTGGCAGCAAGAGCTTCACCACTCAGGGAAACACAGTCTCCTCAGTAAAATGCCCTGTAGCAGGCTCAGCCTACTGAAATACTGGTCTGGTTTTCAGCCAGTAAAAAGAGTATTATTCCTTTATGGACCTGCAGGGAAAAGGTTTTTCTCAAGCCTCAGAGAAAAAGACTCCTTGAATACAAAACCAAGCAGGGAATTGGGTAGCCTGAAAGGAGGCTTCCAGAAAGGTGTAAGCATAGAAAACAGAAGCTCAGAGCAGGAAGGAAATTGTAACATTAGCTACAGACTTTGAACGCACATGCAGATCTGCATCACCAAACACCAACAGTGAGCAAAATACTCTGCCAAAGAACATACCACACTTGATCCTCAGCTATTTCCAAACTTCATCTGCAAACGCATCCTGTCTCAAGACAAATGAAAATCCAGACATGACAGATACATGGCAATTAACCACAACCCTTACGGTTTGTAGTGCCTCACGAGCAGACTAGCAGTGCCCTCAGCCCCAAGACATCCTGCGGAAGCAACCGGCCGCTTGCAGAAATCACCCAGCACTATGTTCTGCCCCTTCTCCAGTTCTGCCCGTCTTACCCCGCAGCTCCAGGAGCTCCTGCCTCTGCCGTTGCCCCTTCCCTTCTCTTCCCATTCTCCTCCCGCTCCTTCCCTTGAAGTCACCAGTCCCACTGCCCTCCCTCCTGGCAGCGGTGCCAGATGTCAGCCTGACCCGCAGCCGCCCGTTCGGGTCAGTTATCAGGGTTATGGTGCAAGGGGAGCGAGCGATGGGCTCCAGAACTGCTGGCAAATAGAGCACCAGGCTATTTCTCCTGGTAGCAAACCGCCTACAGCAGACCTGTAAGTCTGAAAGGCTGCTCATGCACACCGCAATGAAAGCCTAAGGCACCGAGAGCTAAGTAAGGTGACCCCTGACTATGTTAAGCATCAGTCATTCGTAGAAGTGTCACTTACTGCACGAGGGGGATGGATGACTTGAATGCCTCCTGCAAGAATAACTGCACACTGAAGGCAAAGGCTAAAGTTTCTGGAGAAGGGATGCTGCTGTTTGCTGGGAAGGCGATGCTGCAGCACTCCAAGGAGATCTACTCAAAGACTCTGGGCCGCTGCAAGGAGATATCAGAGGCACTCATCGGGGAACATCATGTGTATTTAAACCAAAACCAGACCTGTATTCTTGACCAAAGTCCACTCCTTGAAGGATGTGCCCTGATGAAGGAACCGCTCCAAGTCAATGGTATGCACTTTGCTGGAAGGAGGAGAGGAAAGCTTCAAGCCTGACAGAAACCAGGGCTCAGATTCCTCTATCATCCCGAGACTGCACCACAGATAAGGATGCGTCAACTTTTCCATTTGAGCACTCTCCCCTTGAAGGTTTATAGTCAGAGTGAAAATGTTTTGGCCAGGTGGAAACTTAACATACAGGCTCCCAAAGCAGGGAGCAGCCCAAGTACATAAAACATCACAGTGTCACCCACCCAGACTTGGTTTCCCCCTCATTGGAAAAAGAGAAAAGCTCATTTTCCTCCCCACTGAATTCTCCAGATTCCTCTATAGCAGATAAGCAATACCCCTCATAGGGGCTGGGGCTGCTCATCTACAGTCCGGAGCCCCCACAGGGGCTGGGGCTGCTCGTCTACAGTCCAGTGCCCTCACATGAGCTGGGGCTCCTCATCTGCAGTCCAGATCTGTACAAAGTGCCCCGCAACATCAAACAACCCAAGGGACTGAAACACAAACAGATTAAACATTAACCCGGGAGCTAAGCACAGGGCATTGCGACCTCAGCGCTGCAATCCTGCTCCAGCCCAGTGCTGCTGGCCATGCCCCAACCTCTCCCACTGTGCTGTGCTTTTGGAGAGGCAAAACTATGAAGATGGTCCATGGAAAGCAGTCCCCAGGCCAGGGGCGGTAGGCACCAGTCCCTGCTCCTGCTGGGGTGCAGCACCCAGCACCCAACTCCACATGCTGGGGACATGGAGGGTGATGGGGAAGTATCTGGGTACCAACGAGCAGTACAGTGAGTCCCCCTTTGCTTCACTGCAGTTATCCCTGAAGACGGAAATATTTGTGCTTGTTTTCCTGCTGCTGCCGAGCAGCTATGAAATGTCTCCCACTACAGAGGACCGGAATAAATCCCAGCTCCTGAAGCAGCATCTGAAATCAGCTTCTCTCCGATCTCCATCGCAATTTCAAACCTTTAATTTACTCCAGTGAAGGCAATGTTTGTGTTTGTTTACCGGCCACAGAGGAGCTTCTGAGCACTGGTGGTTTATCACATTCACCCAACAGATACATTCTGGGGAGCCTCTTGGACTGGCCATGACTTGTCACAAATGACTGGTCACGAACTTTTCCTCCCTGTCCCCATGATGGCAGGCACACACAGTGCCTCCAGCAGCCTTTTGGGATCTCCTGAAAGGAGCCTGGCTTTCTCCTTTCCAAAGTTCAAATAGAAAAGGAAACAGAAAGGAGGAAAACAGCCTGATTTTCTTCTCCTTCCCCTGTTAAACCTTGGAATGCTGGCCTGAACCGCAGCATTCCTTGCCCAGGGAAGCACCCCGGCAGGCTCTATGGAAGGGTGAAGGCCATGTGGAACCCGGAACACTTTCCCCCAGTACCTTCCATGAATTTAGGATTCACTGGTGTACGTCAGTGAAGGAACTTTGCTCTTTCTAGAGGAAAGGGACAGATTGCAGGAGAAAACTCTATCCTAACTGCTGCCAAATTCCACAGATTTAGTTATTAGTAGGCAATTAGGAACCTTTATTAACACTTCCTACTATGTTAAGCTCCATTTGCACCGCATCCCTGCGCCAGCCTGGACGTTTCCGATGGAGCGGCACCCTGGCTCCAACGCACACGTGGCATCACGTACCAAAAACTGTGTCTTCCTGCGCGCTGCCTCCCAGGCCCCTTCCCTGCAGATGTATTTAATGTGGTTGTCTTATAAAATAAATCTCAATGAAAAAAAAAACAGATATTAAAAACGAGGGAGTAGGGGGAGGTAAATAAAAAGCGCGGCTGCACAAAGGGAAAAACAGTTTTGCTCTTGTTTTTTAACTCACAATCAACATCTGAGCTATTCAGGAAACTGGTGCACTGCCCTCCAACCAACTTCAATTAGGGAATTCAAAAGCAGTCAGACAAAAGAATGCCTGGGAGTTACTGCACCGCACAGAGATATTTTTAGCAAGAGCTGGGAGGCTGTTTGTGGGACACTGCTTTGCTTCCACTGCATTTCAGCTTTTGTATTTACATTCACAGGACAGTAAGATTTACTAGGTCAGAGGGAGAAAAAGAGGAGAAATGACATAAATGATGCAAATCATTTTGCTTTCTGATACTCTAGGAAGGTATCTGAGCAGAAGCTGATGGAGACCAGAGTGAAACACAACATTTGCCTCCATCTGCTTCAGAAAACCATCTTTCAGCTGAAATCTCAAGTCACTCCCTCTGAAGGGGTGATGTAAAAGAGCACACACAGCCCCAGGAAGGTCTGGGTGCCCTCTGCTCAGCATGGAGCAAGCTGCCTTAACCACAGCAGAGCTGCAGCCAGATCCGGCCACTGACCTCTCCCCACCCTCTGGTCACCAGATGGCTTCACAAGTGTCACGGCAGAGACGCTGCCACACGAAGACACCCACCCCAAGCCCACGGCCACAGATGCTGTTTGGCTCTTCAGTCCGGCGCAGCCGTGCACGACCCAGCCCCAGCGCTTCTGCTTCCGAGAAGCCATTTCCTTACAACGAGAGGCTGCAGCCACGCTCACGCCGTGGGGCTCGGGAAGAGCGGGGCGAGCCGATGCCCAAAGGCAGGGCTGGTGCTGGGGAGGCAGCGGGCACCCACCGCCTGCGCCATCGCACCGCTCCTCCAGCGCAGCCCCCTCTTCCGCTCCCTCCCACCACTGCGGCAGCGCAGATGGCAGCAGTGTGACCTCGCTGTTCCTGCCTCCTTGTTTTGATCCTGCAGTCTTGATTGTTCAGGCTAATCCCACACTCCCAGCCTTGGCTGCCAGCCAGGACTGTTATTAATGGCACAAAAGCTTCTCATTCCAGCTACTTCTACATCCGCTAATGCTGT
The DNA here is from genome assembly GCF_033815535.1 of Pezoporus flaviventris. Taxonomy (NCBI): domain Eukaryota; kingdom Metazoa; phylum Chordata; class Aves; order Psittaciformes; family Psittacidae; genus Pezoporus; species Pezoporus flaviventris. The sequence continues at coordinate 247,486 of NW_026892653.1, read as the reverse complement.
TGTTCCCTTCTCTCGCTCCCCCTCTCACCACATTACGAACTGGAGCCGGAATATATTTTACAAGGGGAGGGGGGGAACCTTTCTCTGATCATCCTTGCACGCCGAAGGCTCCACCAGAACCATACAGGAAAGGGTCGTCTGCTCCAGCAATCATTAGCAATGCCAAAGCAGTAAGACCACCCCACTCATCCAGCGATCGGCTCCAAAGCAATAAACAGCACACGGATGTGGGGAGTTTCCAGCAATCCCTGCAGGAAACACAGGATCCCAGGCAGAAGTAGGCACAGCTGCCCTGAGAGCCCTAGGGATGGGCTCTGCTGCCCAGGGCAGGAGGAACACCGATGCTGACCAGGGGGACAGGGACAGGCAGCACTGTGGCCACAGGGGCACGGCACCCATCTGCTTTCCTGCCCCTGCTCTATGCAACTGCATTTAAACAACTGTGAAGCCCTCATTAAAAGCCCACACTGAAAGGCTTCAAACTGTTGGCAGTTTAGCCCCTCACACACCAGTCTTTCATGGCAAGTCGTCTCTCCCTCCGCAAGGAACCCAAAGTCCCCTGTGCAGAGCCAAAGAGCTGTACTCGGGTACATGCCCCATGTCTGGTGAAGCCCACCACACCGAGTGCCTGGCCTTCCCCATCTTCCTTGGCTTTAAACTCCCTCCCAGTGAGAGGTCTGCAGGGCAGAAGCCCTGTGGGGCGATGCTCCACTGGCCTCACAGACCAGGGGGCTGCTGGCACTGTACTGGGGTGCACGTCTCACATCAGCTCAACCCGCTCGGACCCAGCGCTGGTTTGGAAGGGGACGGGATGAGGATATTCGTATCAATGCTTTCTGATGTACCAGGGACCAGCCAGCCGTGCCCACTATGCACAAACCAGCCCCGGGGCACAGCTCACAGCGGCTGCAGCTGCGACTGATCGCCCATAAAGTCTGGTCCTGAGTCAGCTGAGCAGAGCAGGGCCTCAGCACACACTGGAGGCCCCCGGGCTGACAGTTAATGAGGTTTAGAGCTGCTCTGAACTGCAAACCCAGCAAGAGGCAGTGTCCTAGGACCCCCCCGGGGGGGAGCAACCCCCCGATCCCATGGCTGGGGATGTGCTGCATGCGGAGCATCACGTTGGAGCCGTGTCTGAAGAAACCTGCCTGGTTTTCAGCCCCAGCCGTCGCCCTGGTGAGATGATTCACCATCCTGCCCTCAATACTTGTCAAAACGCGGGGAAGGAGAAAAGCAGCTACGGGCAAGTTTCTTCTGATGAGGAAGGTCAGTACATTTTTAATAAAGGGCTCTTTAAAGATAATGTCATTTCAGTATTTACACATATTAAAGAGGTTTCAGAGACCCAGGCATAATGAAGTCAAAGAAGGAGAGGACAATAAAAGCATGGCTGGGATACCACAGTGTATCTCTATTGCTGTTGGAAGGTTGGAGCAGCAGAGGAGGGGATATTCCGCACAGGAGGGGATTTAGGCACCGGGAACCACAGCCTATTGCTCACTCACGAAACATCAGTAGCAGTATCTCTTTCCTTAGATCCAACAGCTTGGTCTCTTTTCCCTTAAACCCAATGGCATGTGTTTCCCTGCCCGCTGCTCCACTGGCACGCTCAGCCCAACAGGCTGGTGCAAGCCCCTTGCTCTCCCCATCCGACACAAGCACTGCAGCAGTAGCTCTTACTTTACGTGTAGCCCATGTATACCAGTGCACAGGCCTGATTTAAACTCCTGAAGACACCTCCAGCCTTTCGCTATAGCAACCCCAGCAGATCTTCCCACTTTGGGAGCAGCTTCGCACTGGAGCTCTGTATCGGTAGAGGTTAAAACGGACACAAGAACTTAAATACGAGCCAGCAGCTCGCGGTGTCAGCAGGGGTGCTTTGTAAAAGCCCTGCTCCAAAGGCAGAGCTCCAGGGTGGCTCCCTCATGTTCCACAGTTAACCCTCAGGATCGAAAGTTCTCCCGACATGCTCAGCTCCCAGGAGCTGCTCTCATTCGCCTCGGCTCTGTGAGCACTGGGTTTCTGTGACATGCACCACACACCATTTACTTCAGGACAATTGAGGGTGATGGTTTGGGGATGGAGGGTACACACCAACTAAGCGTACAGTACACGAGGGCACCAGGAACAGAACGTTTATGTCAAGCTTGGAATTACTCCTCTACTGTGCTTGGGAAAGATCTGGCGCCTGTTCCAAGTCGCTGCGCTTCGGTGCAGACGGTGCAAGAGGCAAAAAAAAAAGAATCTTTATTTAAAACTACTTAATAGTCGCAAGATCAAGCAGAACAAATGGAAAAGCATGTTCTGAGCGAAATGTTACTTCTAGAGCTCAAATGGCACTTAAGTCCACATCAAAGAACGTTCAGCTGAGGTTGCAGAGAGCCAGGAGAAGGAAGCAGGGAAACCGGCCTGGATTACTGGATGCTGGGCAGGTGGAACCGCAGGTATTTAGCACAGCAGCACCACTAACACATACATTGGAGTGGCCTCGTGAAGCAACTGGGTGTTAAGAAGTAATTAGAGCAGCAGGCAAGAGAGTCACAGACATAAGGGAGAGAAGTGAAGAAAGACCAACAAAAATAGTTCAAATTAACAAAATCGCTTCCAAAGCCAAAAGGCCTCATTGCACCCATCTCAGCTAACAGCCCCACAGGCACAGACAGAACTTCCCAGGGTTCATCCCTGCACTTTCTGCAGATACGGACCAGCAGCTACAGCAGATATTTAAAAACCAAGGCAGTATTTAAAGCAGAGCCTAATACCCTAATATTTAAAGGATGCGAGGTCTGCTGCAGCCCTTTGATAGGCTGTTCTCATGCTAGCAACATGCCTAAGAAACCCAGTGCTTTCAGTCCCATTTCTTTAGCTTCATCTTCCAGCCAGCAGGGACCTTCCTCTATTTCAACACACAGCCTGGAACAAAGCGAGCGGGATGGGTGTCAGACAAGGTCGGCCCGAATCCGGAGGGCAGCAGATGTTTAGAAGGCGACTGCGCTCCCAGCACCCTGCCCAGGCTCTGGCAGTCATTAACAGACAGGCTTCCAACCCACCAGATGCTCTGAACTTTCTCCTTGCTAAGCTAAATAGCTTGTGTTTCCAAGTCCTAGCACATGAAATGAGTCTTCTGAGCCCCATTCAGCCAACCAGCCTCTTCTTTTCTCTTTTCTTAAGTGAACACTATGTTAATCTCATTAGCTATGCTATAGCAAAGCCTGTCTGTGAGTTGGTCGCACCTACTACCCAAATAATCTTCAGCAGCTCCCGTAACACAGGGAGTGCTCTAACCCCAGGGGTACTGGGGAATAAGAAACAGTACTGGGTTTAGGATAAACCCAACCTTATGGTGCCAGGCCAATGGAAACAGCAGCAACCCAGAGCATCCCTTCTACTCTATCCCAGTGGTGAGCAGTGCCTGCTGCTAGCCTTACCCAGCCTTTGGCTCCAGCACACCCACACCTCAAGAATGTCCCTGCACCACACCTACACCTACTCACAAACATACAGCCCAGCCTCAGCACCTCCAGCCCCACACGAGTCTCCCCTGCACATTAGCAGCAGCACGTAACGGCTGATGGATGCTTCTGCTGAGCTCTCCCATTTCTGTACAACAAAATACTGAGGGTTTCAAGTGTGGATGGACATCATTTGGAGAGCACGGCCTTGACCCTTGCTCATGGCATCACCAGTGCTTAGGACATCCCTTGGGGAGAACCCAAACTAGAAATCCCAACCAGTGTAGTCTTTAGTTCAGACCCACCTCATGTTCATGATCGGGAACAACAGAAACACTCACATTCTGTGACCCCAAACAAGCTCACATGGGAAAGCACTGTGTTTAAAAGACAAATGTCACCTGAGAGCAACACACCTACATGGAACGCTCAGGCCTGCACCTGGGGAAACAATTTAATCACCAGTTTCTGCTTCCCCATGGGAGTCAAAGCACCTCCTATGTCCAAAGCACCGGGTCGCCTCTTCTCCAAGAAGTCACTTCTGACCTCGCACATGAGGAGATGAAGAGATGCCTTTGGCACCAGTGCTGCATCAGGAACACGGGAACAAGGTGGGTGAGGATGGTGAGGGTGGCAAAGCCCTCTCTAAGGGCAAGAGCACTGATATCTGCACACACACAGCCTCTTCTGAAGAGAGGCAGCGGCATCAGGGAAGGCACAGCGGCCAGGAGGGATGTCAAGATGGGTGGGTGCAAGGAGCCTCACAGTGAAGGTCTCCCCCCACGAGCCAGGGCCCCACAGGAAGCAGCACCTTCACTGATGTCTGTATCACTGGCATTAATTCCTGTGAGCTTGTCTGGTAGACTGGAGCTGACAAAACACACTGGGCAAGAACAAGTGAGATTCCTGCTTCCTGGTGTGTATGATCGAAGGGCACAAACAGCAGAGGGAAAATCCACATGCTGCCCTTCACAAGGAGCACTGACCAGATGGGTCTGTAAATGGGATTAAGAGGAAGACAGCTCTACTGCATCCAGCCCTCTCCTCCAGGGCTGGAAACTCACCCTTCTGACAGCCAGGTCTCCACAACAGGGAACCAGCCTTTTGCTTTTACCCTCTCTGTTCTTCCAAGCCACTTTGTCCCTGGTGCTTACCTCACAGACCTGCCATCTCCCCCAGCTCACAATTCCTCCTTCTCTGGAAAGGCTCTGAGATGCACATTATACAAGATACACAGAAATAAATTGTTTTTAATCCTCCAGATTCTAGTGCTCCCAAACAAGGATCTTAAAGAGCTTTGCAAACAATGGATTAAGCTTTAAGACTCACTGAGAGGTCAGAAAGTGCCTCTCTCTCAGAAGCAGAGGAAGGTGAGCAAGGCTGTAATGCAACTTTATCATCACTGCAGAAGTGACTTGTTTCTATAGGCATGAACACAATCCATCACTGGTCTAACGACACCTTTGCCATTTTGCTCCAGACTCTGAAGCAGTTTCAATCCCACCATAAGCTTTCAAATGCCAAACTCTTGTTTTCTTTCCCACCTTAAAGCATCAGGGTTAGGGTTATCCTAACCACCACCAGGTCCTGAAGTTGGGGACGGACACGAGGCTTCACTAGTAAGGTTTGGTGTCAACGTGGCTTTCCTCCACAGGCACACAGGAAGCTTTCTCAGCGTGTATTTCCAGCAGCTCACTGGATGCAGTCCTACAGAGAAAGGCACCTTCTTGGTTAGCTCCTCAGTGTTACGACGACTTTGGGTCACTGGCTACAACCCATATTAACGTGACGTCACGTATTCTTAGCGCAGCCTGGTCTGTAAAGCCCTTATTTTTCTTCCCAACTATATTTTGCATACATCTTGTAAACAAGCTTTACATCCTTTTGATCAGTGCTCTGCACGGAGCCCGGGGAGGGGGAGGAGACTTCCTGTTCCACTATTGCAATCGCTCTCAGCAACGTGCTGTGCTCAGCTCTTGCCGCCCCGTGAGCAGTGATGAAATGTTCTATTTTGGTGGTTTTTTCTTCATCTCTGTAGCAAGCGGGCTGTGTTCTAGTCCAGCACCGCTGCTGAGCTGAATGTGGGTTTTGACATTCATTTTAAAGCGGCAGAGCGATTTGTTGCAGCATCTCCTTTTGAGGCCATGATGGCCAACTGAGAACCCGGTTCTCCAGCCAAAATGCCTTCACACTACCTGGCTTCTCTGTTTCCTTGCCAGCTGTCTGAAAGCAGACATTTTTGCTGAAGAACTTGTTTACAGAGAACCCAGGCTCCTGTACACGGTGGAGCACAACCACCGTGTTTTCTTGCTATTTCTTATCTGCTGCAGATAAGTCCAGTTTCTGCTTGCCCACAGGCAAGCAGCCAAACACTGATACCTCCTCATACTTCATGGTGACTTCACACGCCCCAGCCCTTGCTTCTCCTACGCCTGTGGCCTTCGGGAGGTACAGCCTGACCAGACCATGCACACACACGGCGCTGATAGGAAATACCCTGTCCTTGTTCCAGAAACACATCAGCTGGAGCTGCAGGAGGCTGTTATCATCCTCCTTTTGGAAAGGCCAAATTCCTCCCCAGACTCTGGTGGGTGCTGGAGGCCTCCAGAAGTGTAAATAGTTAAAGGCAATCTCTGGTGCTCTCTTGTGACTCCAGCTCACCGCTTCCACGTCCTCCCTTTGCCAGCTCATGTGAGGAGCTTATAAAATCAGCACGCTGTAGGCAGCAACGCAGGAATGTTATGGAGTCAGTTACTAATACAGTGTTTTGCATATTGTGTTTCAAACACTACATGCTCCTACATGTTCAGTGTCAACAGGGGGAAAAAATTGTCAGACCAAAATGAAATCTTCCTGAAGTGAGTTATTCGCTATCCAGCAGGCTACCAGGTGCACTGCGAGGACCCCGCAGGGATAGCCCAGCATTCGTTCCAACCCTTTCCTTTAGGGAGCAATCTCAGTTCATTTCCTAGTGATTTCCCTACTCTGCCTGCAGTCAGTGTGCCTCCCAGATCTGCCCACTGTGGTCCAGCACAGGCTTCCACACAGTCTGCCACCAGCACAGGTATCACTCGGTCAGAAACACCTTGTGCTCATCAACGCAATGAGCAGTGAGGACCTGACAGGTTTAGGATACAAAACAGGGAGGGAAAATACATGCAGCACACACTCTTCTGGGTGAAACCACTTCCAAACTCAAAGGAAGGCATTTTGTTTCCAACAAACAGAACACACTAGATGAAGCTGTGGGTGTGCTACTCTTACAGATGCTCTATGTGAACCGAAATTTGATGAAATTATTACAGAAACACTCCACCGCCTCCCAAAATAAGCATCTCTGTGTGCCTCTGCCTGGCTAGATCATGAAAAAAGCCCTGCATAGTGGAGCTCAGTTTCCATTTCCTCACACACTCCTACCAGGGCTGAGCTTGCAGGCAAACGCACCGACCTTTCCTCAAAGAAATCAGTGTTTGCTGTTCCTTATAAATTTGCAGGATTTTGGCTGGCTTCCACTTCACCCACTTTTGAATACGACGCTCCCCACCCCCACACAACTGTTCTGTTCTGAGGGATGACAGGCTACCCGAAAAAACAGAGGAGCGTTCCAGCATCCTGCCTGGATGGCACCGCTCCGGCAGCAAAGGAGCACCGGGAATGTCGGACCAACCTGTTGCAGGAGCACCTCGCTGTGGTTCAGTGCACCCATTCTTCCTGACCTCCCTTTGAAATGACATTCTTCCAGAACTCCCTGTGCTCCCGATTTTCAAACAATCATTTGAGGCACATTTTAACTCTTTATTATTTTCCTACGGAAAACATCGGACCCAGGATCCCTTGTGAAGGGCCCCCATGGGTACCAGAAGGATCACGCCGCAACCTTGCTCTGCTTTTCCGCCACTGCTGATGTGGTACACAAAGAATGAGATTTTTCAATTTGTTTTGTCCACGAGCCAAAAAATTCCTGTTAATAGGCTGAATATGGTGCCTGTGCTAGGCTCCCACCGCTCCCGCTCAACTCCTGCTCACAACAGGCACTACCTACAACACAGAGCTGGCCTCCTTTTGCAGGAAAATAAGGCCAAACCGGCTAGAAAGCATGTTTGGAATCTGGAGATTAATTCCATGTAAACTAATGCATTCAAACCTCTTTGTACAGCTTCAGAAAGGGCTGTCTGAGCCCGGCGAGAAGTAGGGCAGCACATACCCATGCCGTAGGATGGGGAGAGCTGCCTCCATTTTGGAACTCTTTCCTAAAGCTCACCACCGTGAATGCAGAAGCCGCGTCCCGCTGCGGCCACCCGCCCATGCCACGGACCATCACCGCAGCCCATCGCAGGCACTGCCCGCTGCTCACAGGCAGGGAGCACGGGGCCAGAGGCAGCCTGCAGGGAGACAAAGAGGGGCCAAGAGGGCAGGGCAGCGGGTCAGGAGGCAGGAGGGCTCCCACGGGAGCCTCTGCCCTGGACCCGCAGCTTTTGTTCGTCGGAGAATGCCGGGAGCAACAAAGCGCTGCGAGGCCATGGGGGGACCCACGCTGCTGCCTGCTCCTGCCCTGCCACAGCACTGCCCTCACCAATGGCTCCCGCTCCTCTTCACGGCTTCGCTTTCTCTCTCTGGGAGATGAATTATTCAGAATGAAACCATTTTGAACTCTGTGGGGATGCTGAGCAAAGCTAAGATGGGTGGTGCTGCAGAGGAAGCTGTCAGGGACAGGACCAGGCCTTCCTCACACAGAAGCCTGCAAGTGCAATTACAGCCAACCCCACCTCGAACCCAATGTCACATAACACAGAAACAACTGAAACGAAGCTCTAGGAGTTCCCATCACACCCAGAGACACCACCTGAGTGGAAGGCCCAGGAACTGCTATGCCAGTCCCATTCACGGAGGCTGCCACAAAGCCACCCCACCAGCGATGCCTGAGCACTCTCCCTGTACTTTCTTCCTGCTGTCATGCTGTAAGGCAGCAGAAGTAAGGACAGCTGAGCAGGGCATGGTTTGCATGGGATCTTCACGTGCCAGGGCAGCTCCGCACACTGCATGCTATTGCCATGCTTAGGTAGGAGGTGACAGCTCCCATCAGAGACACGCAGGGCTGAGGCCATGCAGGTGCCCCACAGCCAAGACCCTGCCACACTGCTGGGAGGACTGGGATACCCTGCAAAAAGCAATGGGCATCACAGGAGTGCTGTGGAGGACAGGAGCTCTCTTGACATGGGATGGATCCAGCACTGAGCTGCTTTCCACCAAGACTGCACCAGTGGGACTCTGTGTACTGGGCTGCCTGATGTGCAGCACGCAGCCACTGTGGTTTGCACCATGTATGCTCCTTAGACACAAGCACCAGTACGGTATTTGGCATGGGGCCCCACCATACAGCTGTATTCAGGTCCATCAACAAAAAGGTAGCTCAGAAGAAGCAGGGTTTTGTGTTGTTTTGCTTTTAAACAAGGAGGCAAAATAATGAAATGGCCTGGAAACTATTCTACATTAAAAGTCACTATAGCACTAAAACCCTAGCTCTGACAGTTCTGGGTGAAGCCCTTTGGAAGTTACCATGGTAGTCGATGCAGCTATTCGCCCACTCCTTCAATAATGCTGGATTATTGTTTTTAATGCGATTCAACCACAAACAAGCAAATGTTGCTGAAGGAAGAAAGTACTTTCTCACACCATAATCCCCCCTCGAAGCCTTTATCCGTGCCACAAGCGCACAGCCAAGGAGGAGGCAGCAGGTAACGGGGAGCCAAGCCAAACACACAACGCTGAACTTTGCTCCCTCCCTCTCCAGGGAGAGAGGAAATTTAAGAAGCAGATTCAGGATTTCAGCATCCATTTCACTTTCCCTGCCCCCTCCTGAACTATCGCTCCCTGGGCCCCAAACGGCTATTCAGATGCTATGTCAGCTGAATGCTCCGCTTGCTTCCTCTCTCAAACACCAGCTCAGCAAGCCTCGCAACACGCTCCGTGTCAGACGAGAAAGCCAAGTATTTTTGGAATACATCTCTCCTCCTTTTAATTAAGGGCCCAGGTAGAGAGCAGCTCACACAGAAGCGCTCGCTCGGCAAAGCCGCATCCAGCAAGGCTGACAGAGGCAAGTTGGAGCAAGACGAGCCCCAGACAAAGGAAAGCAAACACGGGCTGTAAGGGAGGAGCAGGATACAACTGCATTGACCTGCCCGGCTGTTATTTTCGCAATCCAACTGAGGTCTAGAAACTCCTGTGGCCAAAGGGAAGGCTTCTCCTGGCTGACAACGCCTGGCAGCAGCCTCCCCAGCAGCACAGCCCTCAGCCCCCAAGTGAAAACCTCTCGAAGCCCAGTTGCTGCAGGTAACCGGCGGAGGCTGCGCAGTCACCTCCCCAAGTGCTACATAAACTCCATTCCTTCCCCAGGGAGCCCCCCCAGCCCAGGGGCAACCCAGGAACAAGGGCTGCTGTAGCTCTGCCCCCCCAAAATGTGCAGCTCTGAGCGGGGTGAGGCAGATGTATGAGGGAATAAGCAGCTTCCACCACTAAGCCAGGGAAGGCAAGACTGAGCCTGCACGTCGCGCGTGCCAGGGGCTCCGGGTGCCATGCCATGGACCTGGTGCTGGCCTAAGCAACCCATAGTGCTGGCTCTACAGAAATAATATTCCTCATTCTTAATCCCGTATAAATTATTTGTCACAATAAAGACTCGCGCTGAAAGCCTTGAGGCTTTGCTAACAAAGCTGGGCTTGCACGCAAGCTGCCAGCGTTTGAGAACTGGTTTAATCAGCTGGAGAAGCTGTGAGCGCGCTGGGGGAGCACGTTCAGGCTTCGTAAGACACAGTTTGAGTGACTCTTTAAGCAGCAATTCCTTCCCACACTCCCCTCGACTCCGACTCGCATCGACGGGGAACAACTCAAGCTGGGAAACGCTTTCCCACAGTATGAAGTGGGAGCACACCACCACCATCACGAATGGGTCCATCCACGGAGGGATTCGTACTCTTGGCAAGGGGCAGCTTCTGTGCCCAAGTGCGTTTCCAGCCAGTGCCCCAGCAAGCAGCAAGATGAATTAAGGCCACAGCTTCCGTGGAGTTACGCTGGTGGAAGGCAGCTTTGTCAAACCGAAATGAAAGCTAAACCCATGCTAGGTTCACCCCATTGTTCTTTGCCTTTTCTAATAGCTGTTTTCTCTCCTCCATCACTCCCCGGCTTCGCACGCTCAGCTGTGACTCTTTGCGCCTCCCTTTCGCTGCCTTCTGCTTCTGTTTGTCCTTTTGATCTCCACTTCTCAGCTTGTTTTCTGCTGCGGCCCCATCCCCCACGCCCCATTTCCACTTTTATTAGGGTGCGAGGCAGAACGGCTCAAAGGATGAACAATGCGTTTCAGCTGAAAAGGCTTTGAAGCTGAATTGGGTTGTTTACTGACAGATTCCCGCTCTCCTGAAATCAGTATTTTACCTCTACCCAAGAAATTGCTGTTTATTTTCAGATGGAAGCAATTATAAAAAGCTGATGCCACTTAAATGCATAAAACCAGGATCAGGAGTACCAGATTATGAGCACTTTAACAAGAAAAAGCAGACGAACAACAACACGCCACAACTGCACCTCCCCAAAGCTCACAGTTTCTAGAAGTTATTCTGGAGTGCAATTGTAAAGCTTCTGCTGCTGAAAGGACACGTTAAAGCTTCAACCAGCTCCTGAATGTGAGCCAGCACACGGGTCTGTGTTTGAGACAAGCGTGCTGTCCTTACACCCAGACTAGGAACGTGTACCACAAAGCTGCCTTCCCATCTAAGAGCAACTCCAAAGCATTACTTCAATTAATGTGTGCTCTTTCAAGTTTAAATACTGAAACTGTTTAAGCAACTCAGAGCAAGTGACAAAGCACGACCATACCGCTTCTGCTCCCATTGTCACTTCCCAGCCAAAAGCTGGATCCTTCTTACAGAACCGTCATCTCCCCAAGATGATCCCCGTGCTGGGTAACACTGGCCATAAATTAAGACGCAGGAGAGGAGATGAAAAAGCAGAACACCATGAGCTGTGAAGAGAAGATTTTAGTGCTTTGGTCTGGTTGGTGCAGCCGCCTCCATTAGCCAGCATGGCCAACACTAACCAGGCAGAACACATTAAACCAGCAGGAAGGAAAAGGCCAGGACAAGCCTGTAAGTTCTGCATCTCAGAACAGCCACAATCACGGGGCTGCAGCAGAAATACAAAGACTAAGAAGAGCAGCACCTTAGAGCCCACAGAGCACCCCAGGAATCCAGCAACCACAAGAGCTGGGCAACCCCTGCCAGCTCCCCAGTGCAAGAACCAACCTCTGCATGCTCAACAGTGAATTAAAGTAAATTAAACCCCAGCTCATGCAAGGTGCACAACTGTTTTTTTTTCATCACAGACAGGTAAATTTTCAAGCTGACTGACCAAAGAAAGAAAACATAAAGCACTTCAGGCTAAATTACGCCCCTCTGACTATAAGCTATAAATTCTGTTATTCAAAATTCAAGATTCACAGGCTGTAGAGGAGGTTTGGGAGCTGCTAATCAATGACTGAAATGAAAGATAATGCTCTACATGCTGCACAGAGCTTCGTCAAAGCGAAGAGAGATTAACTCTCTAGATCACAGCCCTCAACCATACAAGTTTATTTCCTTACCATGACTATACCTTAAATAATTTAAGACAATATTAAACCAGCAGCAGAAAACAATTTTAAGCAAAGAGATTTTATTTCTATGGAATAAAATTTCATTTCTTAAAATAAAACCAACTACCTGCAAACACTGCAGCTGGAGTAGCCTCCTTTAAGGAACACGGGCACTGGGAAAGGACAGTACCTAGACACTCCCTAGGCAGGAGCCTGACTAGGCTTGGTTACTTAAGACTCGCTTAGTTAAGGGGCAGGGAGAAATTCAAGCAAGAAGTATATTAAGTGCTTAAAAAAGACTTGCAGAACCTATCATGAAGTACCTCTGTAGATCTGGTATTTGCCAAGGTGTCTCAGTTCTGGAAAAGCAGTCCCAAAAGCCTGAAAAGCACCCACCAACACGCCACCAACAGACTGGCTGCTGGCTTTCCTACCCTTGTTCTTGTGCTCAGGAGTTCAGACCCAGGATGAGATGACATCCGACTAACGACCAGTTTGGGCTTTGCTCACATAACAGCTATATTTGATCTAAATTCTGCAAGATAAGGTGGAAGGTTGTCCTGTCCCTCCTCCAACACCAGCCATTTTCGCGCACAAGTGCACCAGAACAATGCCTGGAGGGGCACAGAAACCCTCCCTTACCCTCAACTCCTGGCGTGACCAGTGCTTAGAAACAATAACTCCACATTATGGGATCATGGCAGCACTCAATTATGAGGAGCATTGAAGTGAAAAGCACTAAAGGATCAAATCTGAAATCTACAGTGCCCTAAACAGTGCGTCCTAAGGAGAAATAACCTCCTTACTCCTCCTTGAGCCCACCCGCACCTCTGAAGACCCCCAAGCTACACATTCACTGGACAGGCTCATTTAAGCTCTACTGAGTAAATGCTTCAAACAGTTTTTATGATAGAAGTATAACTGTGGCACTTGAAGATTTCAGAAACAACAGACTAGCATTTCCAGATTAAAGCACATGAGCATACACTGTGCACAGATAAACATAGAATAGGTTTGTTGGAAAGGACCTTAAAACTCACCCAGCTCCAACCCCTGCCACGGGCAGGGACCCCTTCCACTAGGGCAGCTTGCTCCAAGCCCCTGTGTCCAGGCTGCCCTTGAACACTGCCAGGGATGGGGCAGCCACAGCTTCTCTGGGCACCCTCACAGGGAACAACTTCTGCCTAAGAGCTCATCTCAGTCTCCCCTCTGGCAGGTTAAAGCCATTCCCACCCTTGTATATGTTAAATCCACAGAATCTCCAGCAGAGCAGTAATTACAGAAGGGATGTTGCTAACTGTTTTGAATTCCTCAGAAAAAGAAAAAAAATACACACTTCAAAACAAGTAATTTGAAAACAAAACTGTCAGTTATTTGAAAATATTTTTCCTGTTACTACAACAAAAAAAAGCTTCAATGTACCTTCTACTTTAATCGAAGTGAGGAAAATCCCCAGGTTACAGCAGCGACGTTTGCTGCCAGGTTTCTAGGTCTGTTGGTGTCTCCTCTGAAAGCATGCACTGGCCTAAAACAGGCAGAGCTGCACCCGGGTGCCCAGGATGGTTCTGCTCCCTCCTCCTTATGCACACACAAACCTCCTCAGGGTTAATTTTGGAAGCAGGGTAGGTTTGTAACACCCTCGGCCCAGTTTCAACGTTGAAGCAACATCAGCATTACTGCAAAACCTCACACATCTCCTAAGCTAGTTCTTAGTTCCCAAAACTGCTCATCAGCTCAGACTTGACGCAGTGAGATGTAAAGAGAGCCAAGGCCATTGAATGAAGGATTCAGACTCTGAAGGGGGCTACAAGGATGCCAGAGAGGGACTATTCATCAGGGGCTGTAATGACAGGATAAGAGGTGATGGGTTCAATTAAATAGGTTGGATGTAAAGTTGTTCTCTGTGAGGGTGCTGAGGCGCTGGCACAGGGTGCCCAGAGAAGCTGTGGCTGCCCCATCCCTGGCAGTGTTCAAGGCCAGGTTGGACACAGGGGCTTGGAGCAAGCTGCTCCAGTGGAAGGGGTCCCTGCCCGTGGCAGGGGTTGGAGCTGGAGGAGCTTTAAGGTCGCTTCCAACACAAACCATTCTTTGATTCTGTGATTCTCAGTCTCCCTACAGCACTGACACATCACATGGCACTGGATCAGCTCTCCTGCTCACCTTCCACTGGGAAGGAAGACAGGATCCTCCAGAGCTTTGGGGACAGCGTGATTCAGAGTCACAGAATCTACGAAGATCTGTGAAGAGGAGCTTGCCTGGGCTCACCGGATCCTGAAGCCCCATTATGTTTCTCATGAGAAGGATTAGGAATTATGAGCTGCAAATGGAAGAAACATCTGCTGGGTAGCAGGCAGCCATCAGGCTCATCAGTGGCACAGGAAGAGAAATCCTCTGCAGGTTTTCAATGGAGCGCAGAGCAAGCTCCTACCAGTAAGCCAGCACTGATCACAGCCTGCCATCAAAGCAGAAAACATCCACAGTGGGTTTTTGTGTGAATTATTACTCCTGGCACATGTGAGACTGGCTGAATCCCTGATCCAATGGGGAAGGCAGTCTGGGTTTGGGGCAGGGAGCAGCGATGGCCACTGGGAACAGACCCAGGGATGGAGCTCAGGCCATCCCACACCACGAGCCCACCTGATTGAGCAGGTTTGCAACACCCCGTGGAGCCCTGGTAATGTAATCTCTTATAAAGGGATGTAACACGTTCAGCGTCCACTCTGTCACACAGGTGAGCAGACACAAGCACACCATGCAATCTGCAAGGCAGCTTTGTCAGGCTGCATCGCTTTCCTTCTGTGTCTACCAAGAGAGCATCCCTGCCGTCGTTAGGTACCTCTCTGTTTTCAGTAGCTTCAGCGCTGAAAAAGGCAAGGCTAAAAAAAGAAATCACGATGCTGGAAACAGCCGTCTTCATAAAAACTGTTTTTAAACACCTACTCAGTCAAAACTGCGCCACAGGAGAGCAGGACACGCTCCACACGCTCATTCAGGTGCTCAAACCTTCTTCCTAACTACACAAAATGCTCCAAACCAAACCTCCTGCTGTGGGGCACAGAGACACCTTCGGCTCAGCTCAAAGATCCCTTCCCAGTTCATTAAGATGGGGTTACCAAGCAGGAGCAGTGATTCCTCCATTAGAGGAATCGCAGAGAGCCCCCAGCACAAAGGTGTTTCCCGGAGCCGGGCGGGCTGTGAGGGTGCTGGGGGAAGGAAGGCACCATGTGTCCTCCAGCAGACCCTGTCTGGGCTGCGTGGGGAAGCCAGATGCGAGGCCTGGCACTGACGCCAGCAGCTGAGCTATTTTTACTCACCAATGGGTTGCGGTGCTGGAGCAGGAGCTGCTTCTCCTCTCCCAGCCCTACTCACCGCGCTGTAGTGGGAGACAGGGATCTGTGCGGCTCCCAGGGCCGAGGTGGGAGCAGGAGGGAGTTCAAGCACGTCTGGGGCCGTTCTGCCCACATGGAGAGGCACCAGCTCCAAAAATGACATTTTTCTTGTGGCAGGGGGAGTTCCCCATCAGAATCCACAGTAAAATACATTAAATTGTTCAGCCCAGAGAAACCAAAATAGGTGATTTCTCCCAGCCTCACTGACACCCTAAGCCCTCCCTGAGGTCAGCTCCCTTCTCCCTCCAACAGCACACACCAAATCCCATTTGGAACAAAACCCCAAACAAATGTTAAGATAATTAAAGTTTACCTCAAAAAAAAAAAAAAAACATATTCAAATCATATAATGCATGTCACCAGCTTTCAAACTGGGTTTCACACATTCTGGGAGCTGAATGCCAGGAATACCTGCTGGAATTATCAGAGCAACCCCAGACTTCTTAGTGCTCTCTCCATTTTCTCAGGCTTCCTTCCTGGCTTCCTTCCAGTATTCCCATCTCTTACAGAAGATCCTGTTTTCCTTCATCGTCTGGGTTGTCTCCTCCTCTTCCTTCTCATGGCCACCCACTCCTTTTCTCATCTTTCCCAACATTGTATTTGCCACATCCTCTCCCTGCAGCCCTCTCCCTGTGCTCAGCCCCGCACTGCTCGCTCCAGAGCTGGCACCAGGATAACTCCTGGGTCAGAAGGGCTTTCTGAACCCACTCCCTGCCGTCACTGAGCATAAGGACATGTGGCTTCCCCCTTTTGCAGTTTAATACCTGAGAAACCCCCTAGTACAGCCTCAGCAGTGCCCCTGCAGACCCACCTCTGCCTGGATACCCAGGAACTGGAGTCTGCCGGGAAGAGCAAAGCAAGCAGCAAGATGTGCATTTTCTTTCCCTCCCTCCCTTCCTCTACTCCGGATCAAGAAAGCCACATAGAGCTGAGAGCTCCTGCCAGCCTCCTCCACACTGGTACTGCTGCAGAGCAGATCCATATCCCCCTCAGCCTAACCCCATCTTCTCTAAAGACGTACCCTCCGTGCCAGGCACTGCAATGAGCGCAATAACCCAACTCTATGAAGTACCAAATACATTACTAACAGAACAGCAATGTAGCCAGCCCAGAACTCCCCTTGATGAGAAGAGGGGGCCTGAATTCCACACCAGGAGTGGCCTGGCAGGTTCTTGGCTACATCTCGAAGCAGCCGGTCCCTCAAAGCTAGGCTCTGTGGAGCCCTGAGCAAGGGGCTTTTTGATCACCAGACCATGTAGGCAGGCACTTGACAAAACACATTCAGCTTAATCCACCACGGCCACCACCAGGAGCGGCTCCACACCCTCCATTGCTCCTGTGCAGCAAACTGAGACAGAACTTGGCACACAGAACACGACCATCCTCACCCCTCTCGGGCAGGTGGGGAGCTTTCCCCTTTTGCTTGGCCTCTTGACACTGTTCGACAGTCTGTGCTAGTGCTGTTGCACACTCAGACAAGCTGTAGAGCTGTTTTAACCCTGTGTGAAGAGATGATGCCCAAGACATCAGCACAACAGAACCAGCTCAGCACCACCTCATCACTACCCACCCCCATGTTCACTCAGTACCACCAAGGCTGAAGAGTCCCCAAGCTCTTCAGAGGGACACCAAGCATTTGGGTTGTTATCCGCACATCCACACCTTTGTAGCATCCCAGCACTTGGCTCAGAGGGCACCACTCCCCTCCGTACAGACACACAGCTTCTGTCAAAGCTTTGTTCACAACTTAACACCACTCATGCAGAGGAAATCCCAAAGTGACCGGAGCAACGTGCACTTTTCAGCCTTCCGACATGAAATCCGGCATCATCTGTGGTCAGCACTCTTTGCAGAACCTCACCAGGGAAGAGGAAAACAGGGCTTCACACAGGGGTTCCTGCAAGCCACCTACAGCCACTTGCCTTCACCCACGATGTGCAGAGTTGATTCATGTTGGGTGGAATCTGCTGAGCGATGTTTTCACTAAAGCCTCAGCACACACTGAAGACAGGCAAGAAGGCATTTAGGCAGGGAAGCCTTTTTGGTAGAAGTTGGAAAGCTGTAAAGCACTTGGGCAGCCTGGGCAGCGGCATGGTGCGAGGATGGGAGGAGGAGGGAAATGTGAGAGTAGGGGGCATGAAGGAGAATCACAGAATTGATCAGATTGGGAGAGCCCTTTAAGCTCACCCAGTCCAACCGCTCCCCAGCACTGCCAAGGCCACCACCAACCCAGGGCACTGAGGCCTCGTCTCCACGGTGTGTGAACACTGCAGGGACGGTGACTGCAGCCCTGCCCTGGGCAGCCTGTTCCAATGCCTGAGCACCCTCTGGAGAAGGAATTGTTCCTCAGCTCCATCTAATGAGGCCGTTTCCTCTTTGTCCTATCCCTTGTTCCTTGGGAGCAGAGACCGCCCCACCTCACTACAACCTCCTCTCAGGCAGTTGTAAGGAGCGATCAGGTACCCCCTGAGCATTCTCTTCTCCAGACTGAACCCCCCAGTTCTCTCAGCTGTTCCCCATCACACTTGTGCACCAGGCTCTGCACCAGCTCTGGTGCCCTTCTCTGGCCCTGCTCCAGCACCTCAATGTCTCTCCTGCAGTGAGGGGCCCAGAACTGAACACAGTGCTTTATGAGGTCCTCTTGGAGACCCCAGCCCAGCGACCACGGCCAGGGGAGCACAGTGACCTCTGTACCGAGCAGACACCGGACCGAAGCAGGAGGGTTTTCACCTGAGGCTTCCTGAGAACCAGCACGGAGGCACTGACAGGACCCTGCAGCCCCGTGCAGCCGGCACGGTGCACAGCAGGACTCAGCCGGGTGCTGGGCTGTCAGTCACTGGCTGGCAGCTTGCAGCACAGCAAAGCACCAGGCTGGCAACCACAGACCCCTGTTCTCAGCAACAACCTACACCAGGGACTTGATGGCACAGCTATTGTCACAGAGCCCTGGCACAAACCCGCCTGTGTCCTAACGGGGCAAAGCTGTCTCAGACTCGCCCCTTTCAACTCAAGAGTCAAGAGCCCAACCTTGAGCTCAGCACAAAGCCCATCATGGGCAACCCTCAACCAGAACACCAGCTCAGCCTGCAGGAACCATGCAGGGGACTCTCCCGTCTCCCAGTTAACAACACAAGAAGACTCAGAGTAAACACAGATGATAAGAAAGTAACACTTTGCTAACGACATTACCCTCACCGGTTTGGGCTTCCAGCACCAGCGTCATCCAGTGGGCTGCAGGAGGACCAAGGTATTAGCTCTCTGCATGGAAATGCACTGCAGAACCTCTACAGCCTTGCACCCCATCACCACCCCCTGTAGTCCCTCTCTCTGCTGCCCATCATTTGCTCTGCTGGCAACTCAACCTCTGCTTGTCCTGGGTTCACATCCCCTCACTCACCTCCTGCCGCCACCCAGGCAGGGATGAGGACATGAATGGAGATTCCAAGCCTGCTGCTCCCACACTGTGCTTCCAGGGGCTGCCAGCCACAAACAGGATCATAGAGTCATAGAATCAACAAAGTTGGAAAGGACCTTTAAGCTCATCAAGTCCAACCGTTCCCCAGCACTGCCAAGGCCACCATTAGCCCATGTCACTGAGGGCCTCGTCTACATGGTTTATGAACGCTATCATCTACTCTGCTGATGCTGCAGTTGCCGCTGCTGAAATATTGTAATATTAAAGCAACGCAGTACTGAACATGCTGCAAGCCTGGGAATTAGAGCACAACCAAGGAAATGGAAATACTTCTCTCCCCACTCCTTCCCAACAGGCAGCCAAGCTGAGTTCTGTTCCTTTACCTAGGACAAGTCAGAAATGGCTAACAGACTCATGAGTCATTCTAAAATTCCACTCACATTTTAACTGCTGGGTCTGCAACATTTGCAGACACACGACAAGAAGTGAAGATCAGGTCCCTCTCTCTGAGCACAATAAAGTGAATCCAAAGAGCAAGTGTCACAAACCAGTAGAATATAGTAGCAAAATCACCATTTTCCGAAATACAACATTATCCATCATCATGTTGAAACTACCCAAAACCTGCAAGTTTGTGCTACGTAACATTAAGCTTTTTATCTTATCAGCTTTGAAACAGCATATGGGAGTACCAGTGCTTTACAAAGGTACAGACAATTCAGGTGAGGCTGTACTTTACCCTTTTATATTACCACAGCTGAACTTTAATTCCCATATTCGTTTAAAATTTTGAATTGTATTTCTGTTTAATTATCATCAGAAGAAAGTTGTTGTGTGTTGCTGTGTCTTCTTCAAGATATACCCACCCAACATGGGAAAAAGACCGGATTCTTCTACAGTCAAATGTTTCCCAGGCACACTCACAACACAAAGCTATTCTTACAAAACCAGTCACATGCAAGGTTTCATGGCATTCACAAGCATAAGAGGTCCTTGCAAGAAGGACACTATGCAGGAAGTTTTGCCAGACAAGAAACCTTGAACAAGAACCAAGTTATTTTTCTGCTAACGTGACCAGAAAGCTCCTGTGTGCTCGCAGGGATCTTTATGCACCCTCTGTGTTGGATCTGCTCAACGCCTGTTTTGTGAGCACCACCAAAACCAGCAGCTGATCTCCAGGAGGCAGCATGCCAACAGAGCCTTAGGAGGTCTTCAAAAGCTCTTTTCCTCACCCATGTTTTCTTCACCTACATTTATATCCTTTTTATATTTAACCTAGATAAGGAAAACGTGAATGACAACCAGGCTGCTAACACAGCTCCGGCAGGATCGCAGCTCCTGCCTGTGTGAAATGAGGGTCTGGAAGCAATTTGTTTTCCCATCTCATTTCACATGGGAAGCCCATCCGCCAGCAGGGCCGTGCCCCCTCCCTGCTGGGAGCCCAGCGCACAAGGGGACATTGTCCCCCCTGAATGACAAACAGTTTAGTGAGGCCGAGGCTGTAAAGTGCATCAGGCAGGTGCAAGGAAGCTTACCAAATCAGTGCGTGCACGGCGCCGCGGCTCGGGGACGAGTTAATGCCCACGGAGAATACACACGAAGAGCCTGCAACAGTCGGAGAAGGAAGCGAGCAGGGCTGGGAGAGGAGGGGGTACGCTGTGCTCGGCCCCTTCTCCCGCAGGTCCCGTTTCCCAGCCTTCCCATCACACACACACGGGCTCCATCTCCACCGGGACACGCTGCTCTTCCCCTGAGCTGTAACACTACCCCGGCTTGTCTGAGGAGCAGTAAAACACAGACATGCCTTCAAAACCCAGGGCTCATCTCAAGAAATAATCCCCACTGCCCAAATAGGATTAAATTTGAGAAGTATTTGTACGCAGGGGAGGGGGAAAAAACATCCCTTTAAACTGAAGGCAGAGCTGTCTCGCGCTTGCCAGCGAGCTCACAATAAAAACGTTTGCTATTTCTGTCACTGCATCTCCAGAAGCTCAGACTCAATTTGATTCATTTTCCCTATAAGGTGTTTTTAAGTATAGAAGAAAAAGCCCAGCTAATTGCCAGAGCATGTCCCTGCAGATCGCAGGCAGCAGCCATGCATGCAGAAAGCATCACGCAGCCGCAAGCAGACAGCCCCGGCAGCACACAGGTCACCCCACCAGGGGCAAGGCACAAACTGGGACCCACCGGTGACTGCCCGGGCTTTCACATCCAGGCACCAATCTTAAGGTGTGGAGCTTTGGTCTCAAATGAGCACGAAGTGGGTTATTCAACAGCACACGGCCAAGGCCTTGGCAAACCACAGCCGGTGTTTAATGACTGCACCAGCTTTCAAGACCCCTTTTAATCAACTCTTAGCTTTTAACTCCTCCTTGCACAGTGCCAGCACGCCCCAGCACACCCAAGGTTTTGCTCAAAACCATTACCACGTCAGGTTATTCCACCCTTTTCACTAACCTGCCATGCTTGCAAATCAGATTCAGGAACTCCTTCAGCTGGACACAAACACAGCCAGACACAAAAAGTTCCTGTTTTTCTTAGAATAAAAATAAAATTTCCTATCTCTAATCCAACTCTGACGAGCCCACAAGCGGCTGTGCCAGCACAGCTCATGAGAAGTGTTTAAGCCAGCACTGTAGCAGAAGGAGCCCACGTGGAATATGATATTTAATATATTTAGAGAAGACTAAGACCAGTAACAGAAATTACAATATGCAAAGATCTTCACTACCTCCACCCCAATAAATCTATTTCCATACTCAATGTTTAAGCAGATCAAAACCTGAATTAAACAAGCATTCCTCAAAGCCCAAAGGCATCGCCACCATTCACTCCCAGCACCAGCCCCAGGGAAGAGCTGCTGCCCAGGACCAGAAACTTGTTGGAACAGATGAAATGAGTCAGGAAGCAGAGATAGGCATGGAGGAGGGGAGGGGAGAGCCGGGTGGTGAGGGCAGGGCTGCATCCACCCAGCGCGGTTAGTCAGGCCCTCGGCACATCACGCGACGCTGGGGTAGGTAGGACTGAGTCTGCTCCTCTCGGATTAAGATCACCGAGAGGCTGTTCTGCCTTGAAAAGACATAAATAAAATAAATTAAAAAAAAAAAAAAAAAAGCATCGCTGCTGCCAGATGTGAAAAATTCCTCCCGTCTGGTTTCCTGGAGGGAGCAGGAAGGGAAGGCTGTGACCACCTCGCCCCATACGCGCCTGGTCGGTCCTGCTCTGCGAGGGGAGGCGAGACAGGCTTCAGCTCCAACACGAGCTGCCCGCAAACACACGTCTCCCGCAGCCCGGCGGAGGAGCAGCAAAGCCCGAAGGTAAAGGGCACCGCAGACACACCAAGGACAGACCCCATCTCCCCGCGCCCACCAGGCCCGGCTGACGTGCTCCAGCGCAGAGGCGCGAGCTGGCCGGCTGCCCCGCTCATGTGCCTTTCCTGGAGCCTCTTCCAGCTCCTCCTCGAGGGAGCCTGCCGGGATCGCGCCTTCCAACGAGGAGAGGCTCGGCGAGCATCGGCTGAGACGAGCCCCAGATCTGGGGGCTAAGCCAGTAAGTGCCTCGCTGCAGCCAGAGGGTAGTAGAGCAAGAAAGGTGCTTCAGGACAGGACCAACCACATGTACCAGTTCCCATGGGCCTGGAAAGCTGACTCAAATCACGTCCGCACTAAGTTGCGGGGAAGTTCATCACACACAGAACTGCTCCACTGTGTTTTAGCACTCTAAAGCTATAGATAGATGACTGTAATTCTTCTACAGTACGTGACTGTATTCCCCAGGCAGTTTTTCTAAACGCCATAACTGTACCTCCCTGACAAGGAGTTTTTCTACAGTCTCTAAGATCTGACCACTTTGCCTTCTTTTTTTTGGTGACCATTTTGGATTTTTACCCAATTTTCCCGAGTATAATAACCCAACATTTATAAACAGCTCTTTAGGAAGTTATCTTAAAAGCTGGTCCCTTTGCAGCTGTCAGCTCCAGCAGTCTCACACTTTCAATGCAATCTGAGGAACCAAGTGGTTTGGGGAAGTTTCTGTAATTGCTCATATGTTTGGACCCAGCTACTGAAAGCTAAAGTAATACAGAGCCACAGCAGACCAAACACGATGCTCATCAGGTCCAGCCTCTGTAAACAAGGGAATGGCATACAGTGTTCCAAGATCCACCACATCAAGGCTATAAAACAGCATAGCTTTGACGAATAAATAGAAGGAAAAAGCCATACACTAATTTGGTGCCTTTTCAACTGCAACTTTGAAACCAAGCTTTACATGAAAGGTCTGGGGCTTTTAACAACATCTGTTCCTGCAAATAGGACAGAGGGTGGGAGCACAGGACAGAGAGCCCTGCTCCCTACTCCCTTGTAGCTGTGATCCAGGTGCCTCCCTTCAGCTGACGCCGACACAACTCCATGACCCTCCAGTTGCTGCTGGGATTAACATGCTCTGGAAGCAAACAGAAGGGTCTCCACTAAGAACAAACCAACTCTGACCAGACGCTGCCCATTCTCACCATGTCTTCCAATCCCTCCTCCCAGCAGCCTCAATTCACCACCCACAGCTGCCTGTGGACCGTGGGAAGTGGAAACCATCACCCTGCTTTTAGAGTCCTTCAACTCTCCCCTTTAAGACAGAGGGGATGCCTCTCGGAATAAAAGCACCTGCTGCTGAAGTGCAAGCATGTAACACTCCCCATCCATAAGAGAATGTACAGCATTTTTTTTTTCCTAGCATCACTCCCAAAGACCAAACAGTTCAGAAAGAAGCCGTCAGAAAAATTAACTCTCTGTCCAAAGAAACAGCCTGTTTGTGAACAATTCTCTGACAGGTCTTGAAGCTGCCCTCCTTGCTGGGTGTGGATCCTTGAGTATCTTTTGGTTAAAAAGCAAGCTTTCATGTGTAAAATGTCAGCCACATTTACACCTTAAAATCATCTAGATCAACAAGCTCCTTAGCAATTCCTCCCAGGGAGGTGGGACAACTGAACTGGTTGGTCTGGTTACTATATAAAGCCTGTATGTTGTATGCTGTTTTCTGCATTTTCATTAAAGATTAAGTCGGCGAAGTTCCGCTGAGGCCTAGGAAAACCACTGAAAGTCACCAGCCCTCACGAATACTCAGGCTGCATTTTTTTCTGTTGCAGGACTAGTACACACAGAAATTCCCAGTGCGACACATTCCTGTGGGACACGGGGCAGTCTGCACAGGGAGCACACCTCCTGCTGCCTTCGCAATGGTGCTCCAGCAGCCACATCAGGAATCAGGACCTCTGCAAAGTGCTGAGCAGCACCTCCAAAGGCAGCTCCTTCTCCTGCCCACAACCCTGGCAGAACCCGACATCGAGGGTAGATGTGAGCTTTGTCTGTGGTGGGACACCAGCCTGATGAGCTGTGTGATGATCACACATCCTATACTGACAGACGTAGTCAGCCGTGGGTCTGGAGAGAGCACAGTTAGGGGTACAGACCAAGGCTCGTAGTATGCTGGCCTTTCTGGCAGCACCACATCCCCTAACGTGGTGGTAGCACACATTCCACCAAGGACTTTTCCTAGAAATTGTATTTTTAAAAAAATAAAGCTGAACTTCTGGGAAGTTTTCTGTGCTTCTCATGTTATGACCCCGTGTAGCACGGGCTGGTTTAACCACAGAGACACTGCATCAAGGAAGACAGCAAATAATCCTCGTAATTACAAGACATTTATTGTGTAAGAAAGCTTTTTAAAACCCAAGGACATAAGTTGGGCCACTCTTTAGCAGCTGGGAACTGGAAATAGGGAAGGAGGGGAAGACAGAAGGGAGAAGAGGCTCCCAAACAGCATCAGGAATGGGGACTGCTCTGTTGTAAGGGTGCCAAGATGAGCCCAGTGTTCCTGTGCCTGCTATGCAAACACAATGGGCTCTACATCAGCCCTTTCATTCATCCATTATTTCTGGATCATCCTGAAGTCTCACTTGCCGTGCACCAGTACTTCCACAGAGGCTTTGAAGTTGTTCATGTCTATGAAACAGAAGCAGCAACATGCTATGGACACACTGAGACCAATGAATTCTGGCCTTGCCCTCTTCAAATAGCAAACAAACCAAAGAAAGGTTCAGGTAAGTCCAACACACCAACGATGTTTCTGTTCAATAAAACCTCAGAGGGAAACATAGTCAGGTTTGCAGTCAGAGCTCCAAAAGAGATTAAATTAATATTCAACTCCCTCCCTACCACATGGCCCACGGAGCAGCTTTGAAGACAAATGCTGGTCCAACAAGAGTGGCCTCTTCTTCAGAGAAAGCTGACGATGATAGCAAAAACATTTTAAGTTTGCTTGCTGAATTAACTGAACATTGTATTTGTTTCCCATAAGAACATTTACTGCACCACCCGATAACAGAACTGGCACCCAGGTGATTTCACACTGCACTGGGCCCATCTCAAGAGCGGGGATACACGCCATCCACATTTCAGTACTGACATAGCTGGACACTTACACAGACCACACCACGCATTAGAAAGCCGGGGGCAGCATTTTCACAAGGCTGGCTTCCTATTTTCAGACGGAAACTGGAATTACTGAAAATGCTAATGTTTTCATAAATCATCCTGAATTGTCAGCATTGAGCACAGTGCTATGTTGGATGGCTGCAAGTGCTCTGAGATACCTCCTGCCTGCCCGCTTTGGGGTCTGTGCCGGTGTCTCATACAGGAGGACGACTCTTGCACACACACATCCACCTTCGAGAGCTCGTTTTCACACTCCCTGGCTACATCCTCTCCTACTACCTCTGTTCTGAGGTGGGCAGAAGGAAGAACTCTTCTTGTCAACTCCCACGAGGTCTCCCACCTTTGAACACATGAGGGTACCCAGTGGAACAGCAACATGCACCTACTGCCTGAGATGAAACTAGGAGTGCTCAAGGCAGTATTATTTTGTGCAGAAACAGTTGACATTTGGGAAAGTTTAAATATCAAAATTTACTCCTCTGTAAAACTGAAAATAATACACGCTTAACACATGACATATCACTGGCATTTATGCAGCTTGAATCAATCTCCACTTAGGAGAAACTCTCTTCAAAACCCTCTGCAACTTAAAAAGATGCATCTAGACTCAGAAAAATCTGAGAATGCTCACTGCTCCAACATTTGAGGTGCATTAATACAGCCTATGCTGAGACCCACAGCCTATCCTCCTTTTCAAGCCACGCTAAGCTTAAATACATTTAAAAATAATTTAAATTTTTAAATTGTGTATTTAATATCATAGAATCATAGAACAGTTAGGGTTGGAAAGGACCTTAAGATCATCCAGTTCCAACCCCCCTGCCATGGGCAGGGACACCTCACACTAAACCATGGCACCCAAGGCTCTGTCCAACCTGGCCTTGAGCACTGCCAGGGATGTAGCATTCACAGCCTCCCTGGGCAACCCATTCCAGTGCCTCACCACCCTCACAGTAAAGAACTTCCTCCTTACATCCAATCTAAACTTCCCCTGTTTAACTTTGAACCCATCATCCCCTGTCCTATCACTACAGTCCCTAATGAAGAGTCCCTCCCCAGCATCCCTATAGGTCCCCTTCAGATACTGGAAGCTGCTATGAGGTCTCCACGCAGCTTCTCTTCTCCAGACTGAGCAGCCCCAACTCTCTCACCCTGTCTTCATACAGGAGGTGCTCCAGCCCCTGATCATCCTCGTGGCCTCCTCTGGACTTGTTCCAACAGTTCCATGTCCTTTTTATGTTGAGGACACCAGAACTGCACACAATGCTCCAGGTGAGGTCTCACGAGAGCAGAGTAGAGGGGCAGGATCACCTCCTTCGACCTGCTGGTCACGCTCCTTTTGATGCAGCCCAGCATACTGCTGGCTTTCTGGGCTGCGAGCGCACACTGAAGCCGGCTCATGTTCACTTTCTCATCCACCAACACCCCCAAGTCCTTCTCTGCAGGGCTGCTCTGAATCTCTTCTCTAAATACGTATCAGTAATGACAGTTTTACTTCCTGTACAAAAAAAAACAAGGGTGCTTAATTCACAAACTAATTTAAGGCTTATATTAAGGTTCTCTGATCAGACTAGGAGTTAAAGATCCTAAAGCAACATAGCCTGTATTTAAAAAAAAAAAAAAAAAAAGGGAAAAAAATTGGAAAAAAAATGTTTTTTCCAAAAATTTTAAATCTCACATTCGTTTTCTTTTCTGATTCTGATTTAGAATACATACCATAGCAAATATTAAATAAAAGCATCCAAGCATCCAAAACAGAGGAGTTGATTATGCCAGTGAAGTCAAATATTTGCTTTTGAAAGGAACATCCGTAAATACGATCACCGGTTTAGAGTTAGAATTTATTGTACTATGCCATTGTATCGCTTTAACACGCATCTGCTATGGAAGAAACATTCTGCTTCTAATTACCAAAGTCTTTAAAAATAATATATTATTTTTCAAGTTGAATATTTGATTTATTTGAAAAGAAATATTTCTAGAGGTGCCTCAAGTAAAAAATTGTTTAACATGTGTTTTACAGCCTTTCCAAGCTCTTTTTATGGTCCTGGAGCCCATCCACATTTGTGGAAAAAAATGCAATGTTTCAGCTTCAATTTGGCTATTATTTCAGTGTGATATTTTAAAGCTCTTTAGAAGGGAACACATCCATATTTCAAGTAATTTTTTTCAATTAGTATCTTGAAGAAATAAATATATTTTTAAACGGAAGCTTTTCTAACAGCCACAGAAGTCAACTTTCTTCATGCAAATCTGGCTGAGACCAGTTTCCACTGACCCATTTCTTTTTGCACCTTTACATGATCCCAGTTTAGGTTTCTAGTCCCACGGCACAGGAGCACTCCTTCCCCAACACTGACGTCCCAAAGTGACGATGGACAAGGCAGGGACGAGCAGACAGCGACACCCAAGGCTGTGTCCTATTTAAGACCCCAACTTCTTGACTGCATACAACCACTTCAGGTTATTTGTATTTTTAAATAAAATACACCTAAAGCCTTGGACTCTTTCCCTGGTTATGCTGAGCCACTGGAAGAGACAAAACAAAGCACTGGAATGCAGATTCTGCCAGATGGGCTACTGTTTCCCCCCCACATGAAGGGCCCCCAGCATCCCACCCACAGGCAGCCACTGCAGAGCTATCACGAAACCTCTGCCCAGCACAGGAACACCACAGCAGCATACCAGCAACCCAAGGGCTATTTAACCCAATTTGATTTAAATGGACTATTTTAAGAATTTAAGTGCCTGTAAATGTGATTGTCAGACACTAGACAGACTTGAAATCCTTCATTTCATTCCATGCATCTTCAGGCACCAGAGTGAAGCACCAGGGACAAGGAGGAGGAGATGCTCCCACACGGATGCTCAGCATCATTCTCCTCCTCACATTCAGCTCCATGAGCATGGCTGGAGTTTCTCACATTATCAAACACCACAGAGGTGAAATGCTCTAAGCACAACTGATAACACACCTACAGCCTCGTGCAGCTCTGTGTCTACAAAACGGACTGATGAATATTAAGCACTGTACCCTCTCATGCAGGCAATGTGTGGCAGAGCCCAGCTGCACCCCAGTCATTTCCTCCCTGTGATGCTCAAATTGAAGAACAAAATCCCTTCCAACCTGGTATTCGATGAATATTCTACTGCCTGCAAGCCATGAGAAAAAGTGCATCACTTTCATTAAAAGATAAGCTGTTAATGGCCTCTATATTCACTCTTCTGACTCCAATTGCAGCTTTATTTTCTCCATAGAAAGCTCCTGTTGATTTGGATGTTCTCTTATCACCAAAAAGGAAACCAAATTTTGGTGTAAAGGTTTGGAGGGGGTTGTTTTTTAAGAGACAGACTTCTAAAAGGTACATTTACAGTGAAAGGAACATAGAGAATGAGAAACACCCAGCAAGTGCCTGCACTGAATACAAGCCTCGGAGGATGTACGTAAGTAACTCGGGGAGAAGCTGAACAGAGGCTGCTTAGGACCGACGATGTGCAACGTTTCCATCACATTTCTCGTGTATTTTTAGCCTGGTTTCCTGAGGAAACAAGACCCAGAGCTGCTGCGTGCCCCAGCACACCTGAGGAAGAGAGGGGCTCCAGTAGCCAGGTGGGAGGTGAGACCCCGGCACTACCTGTGTCCCCCAGCACATCCTGGTGCTGCCTCAGGGCTGCCAAACGTGGGAGAGGGAAGAAGAAGTACTGCGTGGGGGACTTCGCTTGTACAATGAGGAATACTCTGAAACCAAACTGCACAACTCACTGTGGGCTACACTGTCATAAGTGCTCCACCAAAGGCATGCTCCCTATGGTAAGATCATTCCTCCATCTTCTTGCTCTCCCCTGTCCAAAAGCCTCCATGTACTCACAACCTCCAGACATCTGTATGGGCTCTGGGTGACAAGACACCCACCCTGGAACCGCATTTACCCAGGCATGGCATTAACAAGGTGTACAGACGAGGGTGGCTGTGGGCAGCCGGGCCAGGGCTCACCGAGCTCTTCTGCATAACTGCCATCAACAGCATCACAACCATCACACCACCTCCAGCTGTGGTGTTCCAGGGTAACAAGTAATTTACTGTCGCTTTAAAGCTTACTGCAATCACAAGCCAGGTCTAAACTGTGGTATGTCAGTGTTTTCTTTTTAGTAACGGCACATCACTTCCTTGGGGAACTGTAAAAACTGAAGTGCTCTCAACACAAAACCCTAAAAGCAAGAAATCACAACACGCAGCAAGATCCGGACTAACTTGTCACTCCCTGCCCTATAAAAGAACAAATGGAATAAAAATGAGAGAAAGTTAGAAAAATTCCAGGAACAAAAAATGGACAAAGAACAGATGAGGAGAGTCCCCGAGCCAGAAAACTTCCTGCTGCGCGCACCCAAGGGGTTACCTTCGCTGGAACTCAGACTGTGTGGTTATGCTCAAAAGAAGTGAAATACTATTTAAAAACAATAAAACACACACTAGGTCTTTCCAGATAAACTTCCACCTCAAACTGACTGTTACAGTGAAATTCTCCATCTTCCTCCTCCATCTCCCTCTTCTGCCATCCCCTTCCATGCCCAACCAGTCCTCACATGTGCCACATCCCAGGCTTCTGAGCACTACGAGAGCTTGTTTATAATCCCCAAAATGAAACACAGATGGGACTTTCCCCACTTTTGAGGTTTTGCTGCTACTGCAGCCCTGCTCACAGGAAAACTTCGATGCAAAAATAAGTATACACATATATATATAATTTTTAAAATGCCAAATCAGATGCAGAATTACATGGACAAAGCCACAAGGAACAGAAACCAACCATCTAAAAATACAGAAACCCCTGGAAAACAGTTAGTATCACTGCTGTACTTCAAAAAAATTCCAAAGCTTTCTGTGGGAAGGAGGAATTGCCATTATGAGCCCAAGAAAGAGATGAGAAACTCTTCTCAGCCTGGGAGAGGAAGGAGGACAGCATCTGAACATGACCTCAGAGAGCACTCCTGATTAGGAACTGGCAGACTTGGCCTTTGCAAGGAGAAAATCCGTTGAGCAGGAAGAGGGGAGGGCTGGGGAGCCTGCCTTGGTCAAACAAAACCCCAGAGTCGTTAACCCAACCTATCAGTCACCCAAGTGCCATTCCCTGTCCTGCCAGCACTGAGCTCGAACACTGCCCAGCAGGAGGCTGGGCTTTCTATTCTAGCAACCCCGAAGAATACTTGGAAAGTGAATCCAAAATATAAGGCAGGGCACACATCCTGTTTTTCTGCAGCTATACAGTTCCTCAAGTGTTATAAAAATGGTTTGCCAGTGAGTGAGCCAAACGTATTGGAAAGATACAGGCAGTACCTGGGGTGGAAAGAAGGTGTTTTTAGCACACTCAGGCC
Source organism: Pezoporus flaviventris (assembly GCF_033815535.1). Lineage (NCBI taxonomy): Eukaryota > Metazoa > Chordata > Aves > Psittaciformes > Psittacidae > Pezoporus > Pezoporus flaviventris. The sequence continues at coordinate 216,746 of NW_026892653.1, read as the reverse complement.
AATTAAGACTTCGAAGGTTTCCAAGCACGCCACTCCTCTTAACCCAACAGAAGGAAACTGAGTTTAGCAACTTATTTAGGGTTTCATTTGCTAATTTGCAAAAACAAGGAGAAATCTCCCTCTGCTCTCCAGCATCGCACTGGGAAGGCTCCTGCCAACACGCGGGTGCCGCTGCCAACAGCTCAACCCAGCGTGACCCAAAGTTCTCCCTCCCGGTGCCAGCGTGCTACTGCGGCAGCGAGACAGCAGAGAAGGGCTCGATTATAACCCTGACAGCACATCTGCTGTTCCAATGAACCCAGTCAAAACCTGCAACACACTAAACCAAGGTTAAAACATTCCTAAGGGGTGAGCTAAGTTTAAAGCAGTCTAGGTCCAGGTAACAGAGGAGCTACCCCTTGATTCCAGTCCGAAAGAAGGACGCTGCACATGTGCCACAGAGCTACAGAAGATGAAACGTTTATGGAGGAAGGTAGCCTATTTTCCTCCTTCCCCTCAACACAACTGAAAATGCTACTTTAGGATGACTGTTCTCAGTTTTAGCACTGATGATAGCTAGGTCAGAAGCCAGCCTTGGAAAGTTTTGCTCAGCAGCAGCTTTAGAAACCATAAATTATCTTTAGACTGAGTTTACACACTCCCCCTGCTACAGCATGTGACTGCCAGCTCCCTGTCTCAATGCTTCTCCTCAGACACCACAGACATTCCCTAAACCCCAGGCAGATCCTCACCTAGGCATGGCACGGCCAAGGCAGACAGTTTGGGGATTACTTATAAGACAAGAAGCAGACTAGATCCGAGTCAAAGGCTGAGGTCTAGTACTGTGGACACAAGGCAGAGCTCACAGGTAGGGCAGAACAAGCATCTGGAGCTGTATCAGCAGCAGTGACACCTCCACTGTGATGGAACAAAATCAAGCACAGATCAAGCAAAGCTGGGTCTCTCTGCAGATTAAGCCTGGAAAGTTTAAAACAAAGGCAACTCCTTTTGAAAAGTTTGTTTTGACACGTTTTTACAGACCTAAACCCCCCCCAAAAGGTAATAAAAAATTGTTTTATTACCTAAAGGGTTTCTTCCCCCTCCCTCCCCTTAGCTCCATAGCAGACACTTGGCTGCAACTTTAGCTCCTGAGAATTTAAATTGCAAAACCTGAGAATAAAACCAGCAGACTCATTCAGACTGACTGAGTCCACACTGGGATGCATTTGCAGTCTGCAGTACAGAGAGCTCTAGTCTCGGCCTACAGCTTCACATCCTTGTAGTCAGAGAATGGACTTGTGTTGGTCAAAAGGGTAAACAGCAGGGGAAACACTATGATTTAAAAGGTTAAAGTCTGTCATTCTTTCTTTTCCCCTAACATTTTCATGCATTTACACAGAGGGAAGAGGAACACTACTTTGAGACAATCCTCACCAACACATCATGACAGTGATTTTTCATGTAAATGGGGACAAACCTACCAAACCCCAGCACATGTCCAGAGGCAGCAGTCACAACACTTCTGGTCTAGGTCTAACACCGAGGTATCCACACCAGTCGGCTACAATGCCACGAACCAGCCACTTCCCATGGGAAGCAGAGGTGTCCTCACCCAATGCCATTTGGGTGCCCAGCAGAGGATGGAGTCATGCTGGTGGGTCCCTGGCCACCTCAACTGAAGAGCCATGCTGATGGCAGCTGCCCCCTATTCCAGCCTGCACCAAACACAGGCTGATCTGGCTCCAAGTTTCCGACAGGCTTTCAAGCATGGTGGCATCTGGGGACAATTCCAGCGTAAAGGCAGATGTTTGATGCCGTGGCTGTCACTTACAGGCTAAAGGAGAACATCTGCTGCTTTCCCCTCAAAGCACGCTACTCGCAGGAAGAAAATCCTGCATCTGAAACCAGGTATCTCAAATGATTTCTGCAGGGGCATGAGGGAATAACACTGACACAGCTCACTGCATGAAGCTTCTGGGGACAGCTGGAAGAGGTGAACAGCACACATGAGTGCTCCGGGAACACTTACAGGAACTTCATCATCACTTCCCTGATGGTTTAACCCAAGGCCTGTGACTCGCTTTAAGCCAAACACAAACCCTCCAACGCTGTCAGGCCATGGGGAGTATCAGAAATTAATGTAAGATAAGGCAGAATCTTCCAGATGGGGATTAGGTGAGAAACCCTGCTGGGAACTAGAGAGTGCCAAATTGTGACAACAGAGATGAACACTTTCAGAGGTCTTACCACTGCAAAATATGTAAAGAAAGAATGTTTGTCTAGAATTCCTCCTCCTTCAGAGTTCACTGTAGTTTCCTGTCACATGCACACGCAGGAAGATGCAACAGCACCCAACAGCAGTGAGACTTCCACCCAAGTATTCCTAATATAGACCCGAGCAAAGGGCAACAAAATCCTCCTGTGCCATATATTATTGCTAAGCAAAAATTAAGATATCCTAGAGATCATTTTACTGGTGTTTCTTACAAGCACCCCTTAAATACAAGGATAAATTTCCAGAATATTCCAGAAACCTCTAACTGGTTTTCTCTGTACACTGATAATGCCATTAGTGCACCAGAGGTACTGCTCGTTTTACAAGCTCCAACAAATCCCCTTCAGGCAAGGGTTCCAACAAACACTAAGTAGGAACCATACACATTAATATCAAAGGAAAAGGCCTGGGAAAAAAAAAACAAAGAAAAAAAAAAACAACCAAAACTTAAAACATTCTTTTTTGCCCATTGTCAGAAAATTCGAGCCCTTGGCCACATACTGCGTCTTCATTTCTTGCACACTCTTTCAAATCTGGTTTTGGCACTGCCCCTAAGAGGGCTTTGACTTGGGATCTGTCCACGCATTCCAGCAATAAATGACACTGACTGGAGTCATTCTTTAAAATATCTGTCAAACATAATTCTTCCAGTGTCTCGATTCTCACTGACTTGCCCCCACAGTGCTGGGATGAAGTCATAAATTATATGTTCCGCCACTCAATTTTCTCTGATTGTTTGGTAGAACCTCTCCACTAATAACCAGCGATCAGCAACCACCTCGTGGCTTAAGTGGTTTCCAATCATGAAAGATTTATCCACTGCGACTTCCAGTCAATCACAGAGACACTGAAATGGCTATCAGAAGCTCTCATCTCGAGACCACAAGATGAGCAGACAGACTCCAGAGACAAGGGAAAGGGGATCAGAGTGCTGACTCCAGGCACCCGAAAATTAGGGAGAGGCTGCACGATTGCATATAAAACCCCATGTCTCTCTTTGCAAGGAAGTCAGAACCCCAGGACCAGAGCACAGAGTCAGCTCCACAAACCTCACCTTGGTCACAGCACATGCAGGAAGCCCTCCAAAAGATAAGGTGTGTTCAGGGAAGAACTGTTTGTCGGGACAACGTGCAGAGAAGCACATTCCCTACCTAAGGCAAGACAGCACATCCATGAGCCAAGACAGTGCCCTGCAGCAACCTTCAAATTCCCTGCTGGAGATCTATACTGCATGTTAAATGCCAGCTTCCACTGCATGTCACCAGGACTCCCAGCCATCAGGGGAAGAGAAGTGGAGCTGTCTCATGGACCGTCCTCCCACAGATCAGGCCGCTCAAAGACCAGCTCTCAAGGAATGGTATTTATCCTCCAAAGAAAGGGAAGGATCTGACCTGCACAGCTGGTACCACACGAAAAACAGAGCTGAGAAGAAAGAAAAGGGAGGTAGCAAGTGCTAACTACAAGGATACTCAGATCCAAGCTGCAGATACACCCAGGAGCATGACTTAAAACCAACTGCACTTTTGTTGGGCTCTTTTCTTCCCACATCCAGATGATAGTTCCAAGAGTGCAACATACACATCCCCAAATCACACACTGCAGCCTCCAGAAGTAAGCTTGGAGGATCTCTGTGGTGCCCTCTACGTAACTGGCACACTGGAAGGGACCCGTTATCCTGGAAAACTTGGGTGCAGAAAAGGCCATTTTAAAGAGAGGAATAACATTTTCACTGTGCTTTGTCTCTTGCTCAGGTATAGTTTAAGATGTCGCTGCTCACTGCAAGGGGGTTGGATCAGATAATCTTTGAAGGTCCCTTCCAACCCAAACTATTTTGTGAATCCATGATATTAAAAAGATTTAAATTCACTAAAACTAAGCAGCTACTATTACAAGAAAAGATGATGGAATAGGTTATTGACACCAGATAGCAACTGCAGTCCGAGTGCCCAAGCAGGGACTCCAGCGCCAGCTGGGCAAGCCGGGGCAGTGCCCTTGCACTTACACAACACTCTCTCCTTCACACAGCTAGTGAAAAGCAGCGTGACAGAGCAGCTTCCCAGGGACAACGAGCGTTCCTGAATCACAGGAGAGCACAATAGGGAATTAATTGCTCCAGAATGAAAACTAGAAGAGTAAGCACAATTTATTTTGCCACATTCTTAAAATGAAACAAGAAAACATTTAAACACTACATCTTATTTAGATAATACACACTGGAAGACATCTTTTACTGCTGGCAGCTTGAAAGAAAAGAACATAATTACAATTCCAAGCATGAAATGAGCTCTCCTCCACACATGCCTGAACCAAGTCTAACTGTTTCACCAGCTGTAGTGAATCAAAGCAGGCAGAATTCAACAGAAAGGACCTAGAAGCAGCAGCTCTCAATGCCTTTAACCTAGTAATTGCATGACACCTGGATCCGGAAGCACTGCGGAGGATTCAGCAGTTGCAGATGTGCAGCTGATGTGGTGCATAGAGCATTTGATCTCCCTGGAATGCAGGACCCCAAACAATGCATCTGTGTGCTGGCCCACCACACACCCGGGTATGGGCCTGGGGAATATATAAAAGCTAACATTATACTGCAATTGAAAAGAAAAAAGCCACAGCATGAGCTTGACTGCTTAACTAAGAGAAAAACAATAGCAGCTTTGGTCTTAAGTATCTGCCAGAATGACCACTGGCCACTTCCAGATACATTCTTTGTTCAAGTACTTCAATACTGCTTCATCCGCTGCCTGAAATCAAAGGTACAAAGGGAGCTGCTGAGTGTAAATCCATGGCAACATCTGCATCTCCAACTTGACAGAGAAACTGTTAGGACAGCTCTAACTGGACCTACGATCATTATGTCCCATAGTGAAACCACGTGCCAAGTCTTCCCACTTTTGGATTTCCAGCGTGACGCACAAGTTCACTCATCTCACTTCACAGCGGTTTCACATCTGCTTTCTTCAAAGCAAGTCACAATGCACCATTAAAAAAAGTAATCCCAGCTAAGATCCTTCTCCTGAAAACCCAAGCAGAGCTTCAAACATGGACCATGGGAAAGCCCCGGACTCATCCTTCCTGGGAGTAGAGAGCAGCCAGGAACTCTGGCTTGGCCCCAGGCACCATGGTACACCGCGACACAGACACCGCTTCAACCTCAGCATCACCCGCATGATGAAACAAAGCTGAATGAAAGAATAAACCACACAGGAGTTAACATTGTTAGACTAAGAGTAACTCTAAGCTGGATCCTGCATTTGAATAGAGATTTCCATAAGAACTTCATTCTTCGGAGATGAGTAGCCAGGAAAACTGCTGTCCTTGTCTCTGACAGCAAACAAGGGGAAGAAGCCAAGCCTGAAAGGTTTATGAGTTTATTCTGACCTCCAGAATCACCAAGGCAATTATCTCACAAGTACAGTTCTGCTGTTGGAGAAGTATTCTTAATGTGCCCAGGAAAAAGAGAAGATGACAACTCTCCCAGGTGAGAGAAGTGGATACCTCCCCTTTCAGTCTGTACGCATACACACATATATTCCCCTAAGCTTACTTGGTTTTGAAACAAAAGCAGAAGTCCCAGCCCAGCCACCTACAGCAGTGCCACAGAACATCTTCTGCTCCTGCACAGCCCTATTTGCACCTTCACGGATCTTCCTGGCTGGTGCTAACAGACCAGCCTGAGAGGGATGGGTGTCATCTTCTGCTATGCACTCAGAAGGCAAACGAAATGCAGTTCATATTAAAAGGATAGCTTAATGTCACTTTTGCACCATCTTAGCTGAATTAAAACCTAATACTTTAATTTCAGTGATTTCAATTACTGCAGTATTAACTAGAACATTAAACTTCACCTAAAAAGTTTTATAAACAGGTTTGGCTACAATAAATTCAAAATAAGCAAACCTGACACAACAAAAATGAGGAACATTCTATACAAATCACACAAACTTCAGTGTACACACGTATATATATATATACACGTATATTTGCATGCTTATTGACTTACTCTGCTTTAAATCATCTGCTACAGCAATCTTTCCGTCCCCAGTTTTCAACCCCAAAAGAATTACCATTTCTTTCCAGACAAGAACTTCTGCCAACATTCTGGAGGGCTGAAGTCCAAACCACATATAGTTCAACAACAGCAGAGTTGAACAAAAAGGAAAACTATAGCTTCTTCTTAATTATAGCTTGGGAAAGTGTGGCTAAGCAGGGGAAAAAAAGAAGTCAAAGTCATTGATTAATTCCATGGGTTATATTTCAAGGCTTATAGCACACTGGAATAGATACTCTACTAAGTTTATCAGATTTATCACCATCCTTCAGCGTCTAAACTCAAGGTAGACCTACAGAAAAGAATATGCTACTTCGCAATTCTAACACTAAAATGGCTTAGAATCCATAAAAAAAAAATAATAATACTTTCACAGGCAAGGGTTTCATAACTAGGTCAAAGCAGAAGGGGAAGTTTAAATTCCTAGTCACCCAGCAGAAAAAAAGGCAGGATCAACCTCCTTTCCTAGGGATCCCCAAGGTTTTAATAAGGAAAAAAATTCCAGCTTTGCAAAACTGCAAAACACAGCCTTCTTCCAGCACCTTTTAATTGAAGCCTCTCCAGGATCACATCTTGAATTACAACCAAACGTTCTAATAAGCTACAGAGCACGGCTCTTCACTGTTACCATCAGAAACGCAAGGTTGTCAGTAATGAAAAACACACCTAAATCTGTATCAAGAGGTAAAGCTACAAAGAATCACAGCAGAAAGGAACTGGAAAAGTGCAAGGAACTAGAATTACCCTAAGGTATCTTTCTCTGCCAGTTTTACCTTCAAATGTTAAAGCCATGAACACTTATGGTTTGAACAAAAAATGCCTTGCTGCTTTGCCCAGTACACTCTGTCCTCCTTGTTTGTATCCGAGAGTTGTTCCAAAGAAATGTAATAATGACTCAAAAAAAAAAAACCAAAGCCCAGTACTTCATTCCTCTGAGCTACTGTAAATTAAATATGAATATAGAAACTACTTCTGTGAGGAAAGGAAAGCTCTGCATGGGGAAGGCTTTTTTTTTACTGAAGTTTCACTAACAAAAGCAGCACTTTAAAGTTAACACCTAACCTTAAAGCAATGCCTAACCTCAGAGCCAGCACCTTCTCTGGGGGCAGGAGTGTTAGTGGCAGTCCAGTATCCTGGAAGAAGCTAGACTTGCCTGCAGCCGTTGTTGAGTATACAATTTGTATAGGGATTGGCTGGACTGCTACCATACTTACAATCTAATTTGAATCCCCCCACCCTTTTTCATCTTCATTTAGCATTACAAACACATAAATCCAAGCCTACAACAGCATCTTGGAGGTATCCAAACTGCAGGTTGTCAACCCGAAGTAGCAGGAAGCCACCATCGACTGGTGATCAAACTAGCATCGTTTCACTGACAGTTTTGGTGTGTGCAAAGCCATCAAAGTTGAGCTTTTTTTGTTCATCTAATTTGCTTACTAAATTTTGCTACAACGCCCCAAGGCGTTTGAGTATGCAACGCTGAGAAATAACGATGCTCCAGCCAAGGCATGCACGCTGCACAGCACTCTGAGAACACGTCACTGGAATTCCAGGCTACTATTATGCCCAACTCATTGCTCTAGTTATCTGTCTTGAAGATCTAATTAATCCCCTTGCTCATCATCGCCTAAGCTTACACAGGAGTGTCTCAAAGCTTGGTGCCATTTCGCAAGCATGGAAGGAAATAGGTGAAGCAGCTCTGAGAACTCCTGTGGGAAGAGAGACTGTCAATCCGCAGGCTTCTCATCCAGGCAGGTACAAAGCTCCACGTGGGACTCGGATGAAAGCTTCTCCTTTGGTCCCCATCCCACACTCCTTTCAGACCATGGGAATTAGCCCCAGTAACAGGCGCGTTGCCACAGGAAATCCAACCTGCCCTTCAGCTTTAATTGTGGATGACCTTGACATAGGGGACGTTTAAAAATACACATGCATGTACACATGCAGCCGCATACATACACCCAGAGCTGTGGGTATTTTAAATGCTCTCCTACCATCTACAAGATTGAGGTCAAGGAAACGAGGAGGCTTTCTGCATCTTCAACCAAACATTTAATGTAATTCATATACTCAGGTAGTCCTTTTATTAAAGCACTAAATAACCAATAAACTGCAGGGAGAAAGTAAGGAGAATTCAGCTGTGTGACACCTCCCTGGACACAGAACCCAGAGGAACTGCTGCATCCCCTGACACCGTTGCATCCAGACAGAGATCTCCTTTCAGATGGTTGCAAAAGCATCATTAAAACTGGAGGAAAAAAAAGAGAATTCAGAAGTGGCCAGCTGCTGCATCCAGATGCAGCCCTAACTGTTGACAGGAAAAGAATACTTTTTTCTTCCCCTAATTTGTTTTCATGTTTTTGTCAAATTATTTACTACCTGTTCTCGTTTGATTTTGACTCCACGTAACTTCTGCATGGCATCAAATCTGTGTCATTACATTAATTAGCATCATTTACAATACAATAAAAATAGACTATCAGTCTGAGGTTAGTTGCTCAAGATCATGCAGGAGCAGTAGAGTGGGTTTATTCCTTTATTATTACCCAAGAGCAAAGAAAGCATTCATTAAACTTCTCCAAAGTTGTAGTTCCAAAGCAAAGCTCTGTTTTTCCACTAACTTAAAATAAATTTCTGAGAATATTTATTTCCTACATTATCTTCAACAAAAATGTGCATTTCTAGTACAACGGTTAATTCCAATTAAGAAAACATTGAAAGGCTTCCTGAAAAAAAACAAACACAGGATACTGGCAAGACTACAAGAATGAGGTAAAAACTACTGAAGACAACAACATAATTTTCTTCTGACTGTGTAACATAAAAAGGAAATATATTTCTTACATGAAACCCACAGTAAGTCCAGGTCCAGCAGAGAATAACCAGAACTATTCAATGTTGACCTTTGAATCCCTCTACCGTTAACGGATAAAACAACGTATAAAGGAACAAAAATTATCAAAATCAAGGATCTCCTCCTGCCATTCACTCCCACAGCACCACGCCAACCAGCTCCTCTCCTTTTTGCAGCTCTCCAAGGGTCTCTCCCTGTGTTAGTTTCCCATCAAGCTCAGTTCCACCAGCCTTGGGGAGAAGCCCGAGGTGCCCAAGCACATGCAGATGCATCCAGCCCTCATGCTGCCATCCTGCCTTTCACCAACTTGGAAACAAACCCATTCCAGGAAATTCCAAATGAAGGTTAAATGTTACCATCTGAAGCCAAGGAAAGTCAGGGATCGTGTACATTTAACAACACCTGGGCTCTGATCCATGAGTCCAGCATCACTGCAAGACGCATGGCAACCTTTAGACTAACACCTACCCCAGAAAACCTCTAATACCTGGAAGCATTAAGATTTTGGAAGGGTACAGAGGGAATCAATAGTTGTGTGCCAGGTCCTTCTTAATGGCAACCACAGCCATCAAGAACAAGAGATGCGTGTTCTGGGCTTCCTTGTCAATCCTCAGAATCCCAGACTGGTTTGGGTTGGAAGGGACCTTAAAACTCATCCAGCTCCAACCCCTGCCATGGACAAGGACCCCTTCCACTGGAGCAGCTTGCTCCAAGCCCCTGTATCCAACCTGGCCTTGAACACTGCCAGGGATGGGGCAGCCACAGCTTCTCTGGGCACCCTATGGCAGTGCCTCAGCACCCTCACAGGGAAGAGCTTCTTCCCAATGTCTAATATAAATCTATGCTCTTTCAGAGACCACTCTTATCCTGCAAATGCTCCAAACCAATAATTACAGCCAGGATTAAGTTATCCAAGAGCTTCCCTGTTTCTCCATCACACCAGTGTTGTTTCCTGCTGTGCCAGCAAGACATGGGACCTGCTCTCACCACAGCACTGCTCCCAGCCTTTCCCAGCCACACACAGTGCCTGGGTGCTGCCAAAGCAAAAGGCAGGAGCTGGTCAGTCACTGCTGCCCGATTATTACTGCAAGATAGCAAGGTATTTTTACATCATTGACTCACAGGAGGAGTCCAGACACACATCACAGAAACCCCATCGAAATCCAACAGTTGCTCTTTTGGATCAAGACCAAACCCAGTTTTTGACACCAGTGGCAAGCATGACAATGGTACAAAGCAGGGAGATCTGGACATCACCTGGACAGAACCCCCAGGCATTCACTCTGTAGTTTAGATAACCACCAAAATAAACATTTGCAAAGCTGCATCCAGTGATGTGGTAAAGAATAAAAACTCTGAAGAACACCTGGCCTCAGGCTGAAAAGTCCTTCTGCATTAAGCAAGCGCCATCACTACCCCCACACAACAGCACTGAAGATGACCCCAGGAACTGGGATCTCACATCCTAAACCACTAACATCAGTGCTTGATGTCAATCCGTTTGGATTCAGTGGTTTAAATGTAGGAAAGAAATCCCAGCCCCGGATAACTCAGGGTACAATACACAGTAGTCTCTCTGTATGTCCTTCGATTGATGGTTTTCAACACTCCTGTGACTCTCAGATGACAACCACTTCTCCCTCTGTGACCCCAACTTACCCCCACCAGCAACTGAACATCACAACTGCCAAAGCTGGACCACTTGGATTAGTAATTCACATGGACAAAAATAAGTAAGTCAAAAAGAAGAACCCATAACAAGTTTTACTTGCAAAAGCAAACACAGCATCCACTGACAGTGGCGATTTCCTAAAATAAACCATACACATGCCTACCACCTCCTGTCCTCTTAGGAGTAATTAACCCAGAAGGTGAAGTTACACAAGCACAATCCTGTGTGATAAGGGAGATCCGCGCACCCACATCACCAGAAATAGCTATTGTGCTCCAAAGTAACCCCCAATATTGGTAACTACTTGAATTTAAACTTCAAATAAATTTAGATCAAAGATTAAAGAATGTCGTTCTGCCTTCCCAGCACAGTGGAGATGCTTGTCTTTCATAATGAGGGAGCCCATAAAAATAACAAGGGAGAAGATCTACACCCAAGCTCCTCAAAAAAATAAAGAATTACTGATTTTTGCAGCTACTTAGTGGTAGGAACAGATGGTTACAGGCAATAGTATTGACAACTCAACAAGCTACCACCCCCAAAGGTGAGCTTCTAAGTCTGCTCCAAATTCAAGAGTTGAACACACTACAGCCAAGACCACTGGGGAAGCAGTGAGTTTTCACCAGTCCCATGGTGCTCCAGAACGTGCTTCGCTTGCTGTTCTGTGGAACACCAAAGGGCTGTGACTTCCTAAAACACCCAGACACAGATCCCTGCAGCCCTCTGCCCATGCCCAGATGAGCGTGGGGAGTGGTGAAGGCAGGCAACACACATGGAACAGCTCCCAGTAAAACCTGAGCTTTCAGGATTTGCCTACCAAACCAAAGCCAGTGCTGAGGACAGAAAGCCCAGCTTCCCTAATTGCCCATCACAGAGAGAGGATCTGGGAATTCAGGTCCCTGGGATGCTCTGCCATGGTGAGCGCAGACAGAATGAGCGCCCTCAATTCACTTGGATGCTCACAGCAAGATGCAAGTTCCCACACAACTCCCAAGAAATCTCTTTCCTCAGCTCCCATCCATTTCCAGCAACTGGAAACAATCAGCCCATCCAGTGTCAACCCAAGATCAAAACACTAATTAAAACATGAACTTGTTAAATACAAATCAACAAAGTTATCTCTGAATTTCTGGACAAGGCCAGCAAAGCACTATAGACCAGGGACAACATGTGGCGTTGTAAAAGCTGTCAGAATACCCGAGTTCTCAAGCATCTCATTAAGCTAGTAATGAATTAGACTGAGCCTGCAAATCTCAGCCCTTGTTGTCATGTTCTCCTAAAATTAAAGCTCTGCCAAGAACTTTACCAAGGGAACAGAAATAATGATAGCGCCTGGTCTCCATCTTCACACTCAATATTTATGACTTACTTTTCAGAAGATTTTCCTGGTTTTATCAGAAGCCCCCTTCCTAGGGACATCAGGAAAACATATCCATCAATTTTGCACTTGCTTGCAATAATAACAATTTCCTCCTTTTTACACGTTCATATTATATATTACACATTAGGCAGAAGCTCTTCCCTGTGAAGGTGTCCAGAGAAGCTGTGGCTGCCCCATCCCTGGCAGTGTTCAAGGCCAGGTTGGACACAGGGGCTTGGAGCAAGCTGCTCTAGTGGAAGGGGTCCCTGCCTGTGGCAGGGTGTGGAACTGGATGAGCTTTAACAAACCTATTCTATGATACTACAGCAACAGGCTGCACAAATTTGTGACAGCATCAGACACTCCAGTGATTCAACCAAACCACCTTTCTTGCAAGGTTTCCATAAAGCACCATACACCCATTCCCAACAGGAGGGGTGTCAGGCAGCTGACTTGTACCTGTTGGACTACAACTGTCTTAGCTCCACTGAAGATGCTTAAGTCACTGATCCATCTCCCTCAGAATTCACGTGACAGAAATTCATACACCGAAACACAAAGAAACTACTTCCCACCCTCAAGTCCTTAAATCCTCACGGATTTGAATGTCAAAATCAGCAGGTTCACAATTATCTACACTATTATTTAAAAGAGCAATAGATAATAAACAAGAACATCCTAAATTTCAATTATTCACTGAAGAAGTACAACAGAGTCTGGTCTTATCAGCAGGCCTTTGGTCTGCAGGCTCCTTAGGGTAACAACAGATTGCGCACCTCTTGCTGCCAAATGCATCATCTGCACTTAATCATAGCATGATGAATTATCTTCTGAAAACAAGCGATTCCAGCCATATTCAGTGTAATCCTGCCATTCCACTCCACAGCCTGTCATCTCTCATCCAGCGTGTCACCACTTCAGGGTGGAGACCATAACTTCAGTCCCTTTCAGGAACCCTTTGGAGCTACACATTGCATTGAGAAATAAATAAAACCATCACTTCAAACACTGCACGGCATTCATCACACTCAGAACCTGTCTGAAAACACTTCTACTTTTGAAGAAAATCATCGAATCCCAGGCTGGAATATACCTCAAGGATCATCTGGTTCAGTGCTCCTAGGCAAAGCATGACCCAGACTAGATGTCCCAGCACCTCATCCAGCCAAATCTTAAGTGTGTCCAACGTTAGGGAAATCCACAGCTTCCTGGTGGGCGTGATTATCCCAAGGTCGCACCTAGGAATGCTGTTATACAATGATGGAAGTGGTAACTGGCTGCTCATGCACCAAATAACCTACAGATTCCCTTGTCTCCATGCGTCACCCAGGGCATGTGTCTCACAGGAATCTTCTTCCCTGCAAAATAACAGACTATCTGTCACTGGAGATGGTGATCCCATGTACCATCCACATTCCAACCTTCTTTAAATGAATCTGTTTCTAGATGCAGCTGTGATTTTTAAGTGTAGAGTATGTCAGCTGACATCAATCTACAAAATCCTAACTCAAAAGTATACTTGGTTTAAAAATGAGGATTTTTGAAGGCATAATGTAGCCCCTTTGGAGAATAAGATTATTCAGGAACTACAGTTGGGGGGGCCAACACAACCAACGATTTTCCTTCTTTTTAGGCAATTACTGCCATAGCTTTGTCTAGTTCCAAACAGAAAAAGAGGAAGGATAAGTGTTCTATTTGCTTCTGGATTGCTCTTACCAAGAACTCCCTTCTGTGTCATGGTGAACACACATACTGGAATCACACCCAAAGAAGGAGGCAAGCAAGAGATTCTTCAAACAACTTTCTGCTTAGCTCAGATCTGTTCATTAAAGGTGCTGCATTGTGCGCATGGGCCAGGTTAGCTTATTAGCATTGGAAAGGTTACTGAAAGTGAATTAATGGAAGTGCTCCACTCTCTTAACATCTGATGAGCAGAAAAGGAGCCTCCCTACCTACACTTCGCCTGAAAGGTATGTTCAAATTGAGGGCATGTAGGTGGCACCTGCCAAAAGTGGCATGTGAATAACATTGGCAATTTAACACATTCTTACAAAAATACAGAGAACTGCAAAAGCAGCAATTCAAACATTCAAATCAAATGCTTATGCTGAGATTAGATCTAAGAACCCAGCCTTTTCATTGGGACGGGGGAGGATTTTAAAGCTCTTTTTTTGTAGGTCTCAGCAGGGTTTTACGTCCAAAAACTCAAGCCCTGTTTGACCCACAAAGAAACCTAGGCTCACAATAGAGCCACCTCTTAGCTTACAGTGAAGATATGCCTTTAAAAAATTAAACTTTGATTATGGAACTCTGGTGCTGTCCATTGAAGAGCACAAAACAGGTAAATGGAAAAGCTGATCCCTCCTAAGGGACATGGAAACCCACCTCACACACATGCAGGTACAGCACCAACCCATCTCCCCTCCACCCTCACTGATGCCTTCCCCGGGCTGAGTGACGCACCGGCACAAACCCAAACTGTCTGGTCTGAAACACTCCGGATGAACCTGCACTTAAGAGCCACCCAGATGCTTTATGGCACTTCCAAAACCTGATTCTTTCCCCAGAAAAGGGGCTTCACCCTTTCAGGTGTGGTGTGAGGACCACAGCAGAAGTCAGCCAAACCCACAAAGGACACAGCTCCACTTTAATGTTACATGAGACTATTAACGCCACTTGCACATGGCTTCCCCTCTCCAGGCCCTGCTTTCTAACACATCCGTTTCTCCCCCTAAAAGCCAATGCTTCCGTACCCCAGCACCACTGGGAAACCTCTGGTCGGCTGTGAGTGACATGTAAAGAAAAAACATACACTGCTCTTCTTGTGTTACCTTCCAACACCCCTAATTCAGAAGGGGTGAGAGCTGAAATGCATGGAAAAAAGCCAGAAAGCTCACATGAACACCTCTGTGCAAAGAAATATCTCCCCTGTGGAATACTAAGCTCGATTTCCCCCAAAGCAGTAAAAATTGAAACCCATATATGAACACATTTAAGAACATTAATAGAAAAACACCAAGCAGTTAAGTGAAGTCACGTTCCACCTAAACAACGACACCATTATTGCAGCATCTGACTTTCAGATGACAATTCAATCCTGGAAGCATGTATTGTAATTGCTTTTCCACAACGGGCTTCAGCTTTACAATTGCATCCTTCTCAGGAGGTCAGAACAAGGCATGGCTGAGGCTCTGAAAAGCAATTCTGTTTAGCTGTACTACCTTATTCATTCTTTTAATCTTACACCTGAATATTCATTACAAACTCTGTAAAACGCAAGTGCCAAAACCACCATCAAAAGCTGCTGCAATCTCTCTGTTGCTCAGAGAAAGCCTTGACCCCTCTGCTTCCCTAATGAAGAAGTGGGGAAAGCACACATCACACCAGATGTCAGCTCCGGTGCTGCAAAGCAGTCACCAAACCCCTGAACAAGATCAGTGCAATGCAGCCATTTCTTGCTGACAGCACACGAAAAGGAGCCACGATGATGAACACAGCTTGTTTCCAGCAAACCATCTGAGCAGTTTAGTGAGGAAATACCTGTCCTAACCGTTGCAGCGTGAGAGCTGCCACGATGCAGCCAGTGCATTACGTGAAGACGGCATCTCAACTGAACTCCCTTTTCTTCCATCCATTTAGATAGGACCTCTGCCGTTATTACTACAGAAAGCTGGGGGGCAGGAACCCAAAACAACACAAGTCTCTTTTAGAGAATTGAGAGTAGCAATGTTCGTAGCAACTCCCATAATTCACAATAAAGGAGCCACCTACCAAAATGGAGAAGTCTCAGACTTTTGTAACCCTTCCTACAGTGGAACAGCCCCTCTGCTCCCTGCCCACGACCTACCACAGCATTTCTGGTCTTCTGGCTGCACCAGGGCAGCTACTTCTGGGTCAGCAGATCATGCCACAGGCAATCCATGCAAGTATCTAAATATCTGCATTTATCACAGAATATCTTGGTGATCAGGTTATCAGCAGACCACCACAAACAACAGTATGGCGTACGTGATGGGAACAAACCACCTGTCAGGGACAGAAACACCCTGCATCAGGTTTGCAGCCAAAGGGAACGGCACAGCAGATGCCCTCCGAGTCCATTTCCACCACCAAGGCTTTATTTCCTTTAGCCAACCTATGAAGTGCAGAACAGCACCATCAAAACAGAGCAAACGCTGCAGGATCTTACTACAAAGGTAAGCCTCATCCAGTAGATCAGGCTCCCCAGCCTCTTTTAATGGGGAATCCCTGCAGCATCCTTTACAGCAAGTTACATGCTGGTATGAGTAAGCTGCTTGGATGAGGAAGAAGAAACACAAAACAACCAGGCTTGTGCCCCAGTGCATTTTCACTCACAGGTTTACAGCAAAGGCAACCTCATTTTCATGGTCATAAACAGATGAGTGACAGAAGCCAGCATTTTCATGATATACCACCTCCTCCTCAGACAAGACAAAGGTGGCACATCATCCCTCTGCTAGTTTGGCACACGAATACCAAGGACCCCAGGGCTTTAGCCAGGCACAGAATAAGGAATGAACACAGACAACAATGACCTGCTTTCATAATGTCTGTGGTTTTAGGATGAGAGCTTTTTACTCAAGCTTGGCCAGACAATAACCCTGTTCCAGCCTTGGGCTACTCATAGGAGGGCACAACCTGCACGTGCACCTGTGGGAAACTGCAGGGGCCACGGATGCCAGAGCCTCCAGAGCCTCCACACCAACACAAAGCCTTGGAATTCACCTCTACAGCTTCAGAACATGCCAGATTTGGGTATTGTTTTCAGCCAACACTAGAGGATTCTGATATTCTCCCCTTCTTCACCTCTCCCCAACATCTCCATACTGCAGTAGGCCAAGAATGGAGCTGAGCTGGGTGGGAGCGTTGATGTGGTTGAAGGCAGGAAGGCTCCACAGAGGGATGAGGACTTGATGAGCCCAAAGGTCTTTTCCAACCTAACCAGCTCCTTGAGACTCCTAGACCAAGATGCATTTTAAGCAATACAGTAGTCTGTCTCTGCACAGAAGCAGATAAAAGCTTATTTTACTGGAAAAGGTTACTCAACTTATCATCTCCCAGGGCTCACAAAACCCACAGAGCAAAATCACTTTTTGTTTCAGAAGTCAGAGAAACATCTGACTTCATAGCAATTATTTCTTTCTACAGTGTGAATGTTTTGTCACATCATACATCCTCATCCTTCATCTGTCAAAGTTTTTCCATCCACTGTTTCAGCCAGACCCATCATCAGTGTGGTGTGGCTTTATGCAAAGTACAAAATGTCCAGAGGGAAAAGGGCTAAAGATGGACAAAAGCATGTGGAAACTCTTCTAAAGGCAGCTACCGCAGCAATGTAGGCATGATTTAAATTCTCAGTAATAATCCTAAAAGATCTTAGCAGCCAAAAGGCACATGATGTAGACAAAAGCCCTGGGAGATGCAGTCTGCCATCATGCTCTGTCCAGAAGCACATGTTTTTACCCAGCAGGTACCAATATTTAGCAAATACACTGTTGTGTTTATTAAGTTTTCATTTAGGTGAAAGGTCCTGCAATTAACACTGTCTTGTTTTTAAAACTGTAAGTCTGCATTCAAAAAAACATAATTTACTTCAAAACTCAAGAGTGAAAAACCTTCATCCCAGACTATGAAATGTAATAGGTAGTGACCAACCTGGGTTATAACTTATGCTTGGATTCAGCTGGGTTTTCCAGGGGACTGCAGAGCAGCCATTAAGGAAAGAGTTACTGCACACTACAGCAAAAGGTCTCACACTTGATACACTTTAATTACTTAGCTGCAGCAGGGGAGAGTTACTGATGCCTAGCCTGGTTTGTTTCACTGTGAAAGGCTTCTACTGCTATTAATATTCACTGAGGGAAACTGAAATAACATCTTGTCTCCATGTGAATACCTTGGAATTATTATGGACAAACTAAATACAATAATTTTTATTTTCTTCCCCTCAAAATCCAGGACAAAAGAAACCTACCAGCTTGCAAAGCCACCTGATAGAACAGACCTCTATTTCTACACAGAGTAGCTCTCCTTCAATGATGGCCTTTATCATAATGACAACTTCAACACAAATAAACCCACTACAGCATAACCCAAGAGGTCAGCCAAGGACCCTGAGCCCCACAGCAGAAGCAACACACTGTAGGTCATCCACCAAGAGCCTTTACCCTAGAATTCCTCAGCATGCTGAGGATGACCTTGAACTCTGCAGCACACAGCTTCCCATCCATACCACTGCCATGACACACACTGCAAAGCTGAGCTCATGGAGAGCAGCAAACAACAGCTTTTATCCGGCCTGTACACACCAAACCACCAGGACTGCAGAGAAAACCAGCAAGGACAAATGCCTTCCTACCAGCTACACCGGCATCACTGCTCTTCTCAGAGGACAGCACTGACCTCTCTCAAGATACTGAGTCAGAAATCTCTTCTTTCCCCCATAAATTCCACTCTAAGGTAGCCTATTATTATTTTCACATCTGCTAATGCTACCAAAAAGTTGAATCCTAACACTGACTCAAACTGTAGTCTCAGCATATTGGGAAGTTTCTCTGCCCAAAATGAAACGTAGGGGCCATCTGTTTCAATTACACTAATCACAAGGAGACATAACATTGTGAAACTGGCACTTTTTAATAGACTTCTTTTTTTTTTA
Organism: Pezoporus flaviventris; assembly: GCF_033815535.1. NCBI lineage: Eukaryota > Metazoa > Chordata > Aves > Psittaciformes > Psittacidae > Pezoporus > Pezoporus flaviventris. Next base: position 197,876 of record NW_026892653.1, on the reverse strand, counting down.
AGACATTTCAAAAGCAAAGAGAAAGAGGGCTGTGACATACTAGAGGTAGGACGTACTTAATATTCAGCAGTCAACAGCACCAACAAGCTGCGCAGTCCACCGGACAAACCAGTGCTGGAACTGCAGGAAAAGTAAGTTTTGTTTTCACTGAAGTCAGGGCAAAGCTTGGTACATTTGAAGTGATATAAAGTGAAAAGGCGTTTCCCAAGATATTCTGGGTTAGTACCTTCAAGTTACTCCACAGAAGTTTGTGATTTTTACCATCAGATTTCAGAAAATAAAGAGAAATTCAAACCACCACACCCAACACACCAACACAGACACAAGCACTTGTTAGGTAATAAAACTGAAAACTGGAACAGAAGCCAGGTAAATATTTACCGATTCCATAGTTGAAAGCTGTTGTTAGCAGGACATATATTAAAATCCAACAGAGATGTGTCCCAAAAACGCTGTGCAATCTGAAAAACACAGGAAACAGTTCATTAGAAATTAAAACACACTGTTTCACTTGCAATAAGCATGCTATATTCGAGTACACAAAGGCTACTAAATCCAAATCCTTGCCTAATCCAGAAACAAATTTCCTCATAACAAGTCTGCACAAATAGAACAACAGCTCTTGCTGCACCTTTCAAGATGTTTTTCCAACTACAGATCCCCAAAGTGAAATTTCCAGCACCAGGCAGGAACCAGCAGGAGCTCTCGGCACCTAAGGCAAAGGGGAATTACATCCATTAACTGGTACATGAAACGGTTGGCAATTCCGAGCCAAAAACCTGGGGTTTCCCTGAACTTTTCACCATGGTTGTGCAGGGCTGAGCAGTCAGAGGGGTACAAGCTTTGGACAGCACAGCTCAGTCGGAGAGGGGTACAAGCTTTGGACAGCACAGCTCAGTCGGAGCCTGTACAAGTCATATGAGCAAGGGCAAGCCTGAACTTTGCAGTTCAGACCGTTCTTTGAGGGTTTGCAAGGTGGAAGACCAGAGCTTGGGCAGAGCCACCTGTAAAACAGTCTTATTCCAGATTTTTTTATGCCCACGATCACAGAACCATAAAGTCATAGAATGGTTGGGGCTGGAAAGGACCTTAAAGATCATCTGCTTCCCAATGGGAGCTACCTCATGGCTTTTTCCAATGCAAGTGAACGTGTCCGGGGGCACTGACAGATCCCCTGATGGGGACCTGCAGCCCTGCAGAGTATGACAACGATACCTGCACAGCACCTTTTCCAGCATGATTCCCCTATTCTTTTTACCTCCTTCTCCATTATAAGACTCACAACTCTAACTTGACCTATCCACTTCAAATGCACCAAAAGACAGACTGGGGGGGGCGGAGGGGGAAGCTGAACTTCCAACTCCATTATCTGGAAAATCATTAGTGCTGCCTGCTGACAGTAGTGACTGAGACCAACTGTGCACAGAATTATCAAAGAGTCCACAGAAATCCTGTCCCGTGACATACTGACACACAGTTCTGAAGATTCCTATCTGCTTCCTGGCCTACACATAGCAATTGTATTCACTACTTAGCTCACGTATAAGACAAACATTAAGTACTGTAGCAATGCAGTAGTGATCGCATATGAGTTAAGGACTTTCTACAAACAACAGTGTACCATTTTTTTATGAAACTTATGAAATTACTTATGAATTGCAGCAAATACTTCACTGAAAGATGCCCAATGCAGAGATCATTGGCAAAAGCTGCCCTGTTGTGTGCATTCCATCACTCACACAATGTTCCTGCCATGTAGATTCTAACATTTTAATTTAAAACTACCTCTGCTTCCAAAAGCCTAAGTTATAATTAGTAATGTCAAGACACATTTATGCACCCAATTTTCTTAGCTTTAAGTCTGTTGAGAATATCACTTCACAAACCAACATTTCTATCCTCATTTTCCCTTCTGTGAGCTTACAAGACCAACTGCTGGTCAAGGCTCGGTATGTTGGACAAGGCTCCCATATGTGCCAAGCTAACTGCAGCTACACAGAAAGCCATTTGCAATGCAAACCACCAGACGTTCAGTCTTCCTTTGTGTTGAAACAGTAGCATAAATACTAAATAATTAAGTTGTTCAAGGTGACCAGATTCTGGTTTAAAACAGGGTCAGTCTTTCAAGACCTGTGACACTTTATTTTACTTTAACATGAAGTCATTTGGAAACCCTGGGTACACAGACACTTCCATTAAAATAAGTCTTTCAACTTCTAAGCTCTCCCACCAGCTTCTTTCTGTTCTTTCACACTGACCACGTCATCCTCAGCAGTTCCCCACTGCTGAGTTACCGGTTCCTCTTGCTTCACTCCCACACATCAGTAAACTGCAGATTGAGAGCACACAGAGCAACTTTTTCAGCATCCATTGAAAAAAAAAAAAAAAACCCAAAAAAAAAAACCTGGGAATTAAGTAATTCAAACTTCTTTAATAAAAGGGTATCTTGTGACTTCACAGAAATCCATATTTGGAGATGGAAATTGCTTTACAATCACAAATGTGACCTGAAAGAAACCAGTATGCTTGCATGAAGATTAACTACAGACTATTTCCATCAAAGCAGCTGGGGCAGGCAGCTGCGCTCTGGCAGGGGAATGCTGACTGGGAAACACTGACTGGTTCCAGTAGCAAGGCAGGAGCTGGCTTCAGAGGCTGGTGTCAGCCATGAAAGAACAAAACCAGAGCAGCTCTGATGCAGAGTCACTCAGAAGGGTCTCTGTGAAAAATGTGTCCAAGATTCAACAATTTTACACATCTTGGTATTTCCCCATTTGATAAGTGGACACAGAAAGGGTTCTACTTCAATCCCCATTATACTGGGAGCAGGAAAGAAGCTGTCTGCTGAAGTCTCATTTCAAGCCATGAGAAGGCCAATACTCCCACAAGTAAGCATGGTTTTCTTATTAGTGCTTTTTTGACGCAAAAAGTCGTGTTTTGATTTAATGACAGGCTTGCATTAATTGAGGTTCTGTGGTGCCCCAGAACCAAGAAGTGTAATGGGATGTCAGTATGAGATTTAGATTCTGGTTTAGACCAATTTCTGAATGGAAAAAAAGAGAAACCTCTCGGGAGTAGGACAGCCTTTTCCAAGGCAGTCATCTGCTTCCCTCTAAATAACTTAGGGAAGAGACAGAATTTCAATGAGGCATCTCTCTGAGGGCTTCTGTGAAAACATACACTGGGGAAAACAGACACCAATGAGCTTAAGCTTTCAGATGAGCTCCATTAGCTCAGATACAGAACTCAGGGAGGTACGAGTACAACATATGTGGAGGGAGGGGAAACCTAGGAATGTTTTCCAATGCATTCCATAGGCATGTTCAGGACAACATGGTGAGATTGCCTTTACAGCCTTACACAGCACCCAGAATACAAACACTAATCATTCACCCTGCTGAAAGGTGAGAAATACTTATTCTCAGAAACAGTAAAATCACATTACAATTCCAAAATCTGAGAAAACTGAGGTTGTAGGGAGAATCCATAAGCAGACAGCACTACAAACGCCACATACTTACTATCAGCTATATGTTTTCCAGGAATACCTGTAGGTAGCTTCTTCAACAACAGGGATTCTATTCCTGCCTGGTTACCGCACCCAAGCTGAATCCAAACAAGTGCTGGAGTTTGGGGAATCATAGAAACACACTGGCTTGTGTTGGAAGGGACCTTAGAGCTCACGCAGCTCCAACCCCTGCCACAGGCAGGGACCCCTTCCACTGGAGCAGCTTGCTCCAAGCCCCTGTGTCCAACCTGGCCTTGAACACTGCCAGGGATGGGGCAGCCACAGCTTCTCTGGGCACCCTGTGCCAGCGCCTCAGCACCCTCACAGGGAAGAGCTTCTGCCTAAGAGCTCATCTCAGTCTCCCCTCTGGCAGGTTAAAGCCATTCCCCTTGGCCTGTCCCTACATCCCTTGTCCAAAGCCCCTCTCCAGCTTTCCTGCAGCCCCTTTAGGCACTGGAGCTGCTCTCAGGTCTCCCCTTCAGGAGCCTTCTCTTCTCCAGGCTGCCCCAGCCCAGCTCTCTCAGCCTGGCTCCAGAGCAGAGCTGCTCCAGCCCTCACAGCATCTCTGTGGCCAACTCCAGCCTTGCTCCAGGAGCTCCACATCCCTCTTGTGCTGCTGCCCCAGAGCTGGACACAGGACTATAGGGGCGGGTCTTGAAGAAGAAACCAAAGTGCCACAGAAACAGTGGAGAACTGACCCACTCTGCTCCTTCCCGTGCATTTTGCTCACACACCCCCAAAAGCCAAGGGCAGCGCAGCAGCAGAAGTTTTCCCTTTTCCTCTCAAGGGAAATAAGGATTATCAGATTTGTGACAGCACACCCAGACTACTCTACGCAGCTCAGGACTATTTAGAAAGAGGAGGAAGGAGAGGTGTTGAACTGGAGATCTGAAGGGGGGGGGGGGGGGGGAGAAAGATGTTTCCAAGAAATACACAGAAATGAGAGACAGATAACATGCCTTTAACTGAAATGCCCTGCATCATATCAGTACCTTACAGACCAACCATCTCCCAACACACACGCTGAGCAAACTGGTCTGTTCAGTGGGACTGGACTCACACTCACTCACGCGTGCAGCTGCTCCTACACTCCAGGAACAAATTTCCAGTAGTGGTGTGAGCCACAGAAATTACCTCTCACTGGGACTCAAAAGCAGCAAATACTTCTGCAGCAATACGGCAGCCAACTATGCTCATCCAGTAGTGATTACTGCAGTAAAACACCAAAGTGCAGAGACAATTCCACTAGTGTTAAAAAAAATGGAGGAAAAAACCTTTCAATGTGTTTCATTGTGCCAAAATTGCAGCATCAGGTAAAATTTAACTTGACAGCATTCAGAAACTAAGTAGGTAACGTATCTGTGGTCGCAAGGTTCCTTTATTTTGCCCTGCAGATATGTATGCAGAGAACTACATTTTCTTAAAGCTCCTGTCATCTTTGCTGATTAATAAAAATATAAAATAGCCTGATACTGTCCTCAAAAAAACAGATCAAGATACCTATGTGTGGGCTGAAGAGCCTCAGGCTCATTTTATCCCACTGAAACAAGCATGAAGGAAGGGAAAGATGTGATTCCTGTGGAACCAAATCATCCTTGAAGTGTTTTAACTGGAAGTCTGACGTGGAGAACACAGTCCACAAGAAACTGGGGGTTGCAGTTGTTTAAATTCAGGACTAAGCTGCTTAGAGACCTTCATGGAATGAAAAGAATCCAGAATCTCTAATGTCAAATAAGTAGTTTCAATGTGTTCCAGGTATTTCTCAAGATCTGTGCTTGTTTCAATCCATATGACACCAGTTACAGCATTTACACACTAATACAACGGTCGGACTCAGCTTCCATCACCCATTCACCTGGGCTGACCCTGAAGGATCACCACACACTGTTGTTGTCTACTTTACCAATACTCCACATATGCCTTTGTGAGGGAATGGCACTTCTGTACAGTGGGTTTTCTATGCCTTTTTTGGTAGAAATGAGGCTTGAGAGCTCAAATGGAATTTCAGTAGCTCAAAACAAGTAAACACTTCTACACCATCTATGCTTCAATTGCATTGAACTAAAAAATCTAATTATCAGAAGCCTAATATTTCACCGGGTTTAACCCCTGCAAACAAACAGCAAGCAGCTGAGCAATACACCCTGAAATTACCAGACATGCCAACTTTATTACTGATTATCTGGTTCCTTTCATACCAGACATTTAATGTTCTCTGCTCGCAAGAATATCTCAAAATTGCTATCCTCTAAAATCACCCAGCATTTCTCCTGAAAAGAGCCATGAGAGCAGCCTGAAAAGGTGCTTAACGAGGTAAAAAACTACGGCTGTCAGAAGAGTCCCTGCTTCAGTACAACCTGAGAGCTTAAATCACTGCAGTAACACTTTTTCTGGGAGTGAGGTGGAAGAAGAGCAAAGCAAGCCTGAACAGTTTCCACTGAGCCACTTTTTTTTTTATTCTATGCAGACAATTAACAGTTCCAGAAATATTCAAGTATGTTCCCTCATCTCTCCTCCTTCACCCTCTACTACCCTTCTGTGGCTTCTCTGATGAATGGAAAGCATCAACGCAAAATACAGCTCCTTAACCAACCCTGGGCTAAAGCTCAAGGCTACAGCTTGCCCTTCTGTACTAGCACGCAAAGACAAGCCTTGCTCCGCCACTGTTTTGCAGGCTTTAATTTAATATGTGTAAGTTATTACCTCCCCTAGTTTTAGAAAAATGTTAAATACCTTAAAGATAATGCACTCTTATCAGCAAATGGAAAAAGAAGTCTTACCTACACGAGCAACACTTGGCTTATAACAGCATTAACTTCTATCAAGTGGCCATCTTTATGATGGACAGCAATAAGAAAACTGCTCGTCATCCAAAAATAGTTATGCACTCTCACTTCAGCAGCCTAGAAAGGTACAGGCATCCTTGTTTGTCAGACCCAATGCCTGCAAACAATCCTCCAGACCCTTACCATTTTTCTTTTTTAGGGCTCCAATATAAAATGTAATTACTCAAGACTGCTGGGTCCTTCCAGCATGGTTGAATCTCTTCCAAAAATATGCATAATCAGGCTCATTTCTTTATTAAACAATCTGCACGCGCAAAGCAAAGATCCACTGCCTGGCTTTGGAAGAACACATCATTATTACTGGTACACAGCAAAAATTAATATACACGTTAAGCCCATGAGAACGTGTTTCTGAGAAAACCATTAGCTCAGAACAGCAGCATCTTATTTGCTTTCATATCACCTGAACTGGTTAGCTAGCCAGCCATAAAATTCAACAGCAAGATGTACAGAACCCTCAAGCTGTTTATTTTAGCGTATGGTAAGCTGTTAATTCCTAAACCATTTGGAAGAGACACGGGATGCACAATGGCATGGATATTCAAAGCAGAACTGTTCCAGGAATATTTTTAGTTCACATGAAAATGAGAAGAGATTGTAACCGCCGTATCCTAACCATTTTCTGAACCCCATCTGAAAAGGAGTCCACTTCCAACCCAATTATTCCACAGGCAGACAACATGAAGGCAGTAGGGACAGCACTGATTTTAAAGCTCAAGTATAGCAGCACGCATGTAGACATATAAAAGGAAGTGTGTAACACGGCTGAAAAATCAAACAGTTTTGAAAACAGTATCCAAGAAAAGACTTCCAGGTCAACACAGGAACGAACACACTGAAAGTTCAAGGAAAAGGCTGGAGGCAAAGACAATAAATGCTTTTCCTGGGTGCACAAACAAGAAGTACTAAAGGAAAACAAGCCCCACTGCAGTCAACTGCATGAGCAGTAATACCCTCAGATGTTGGCAATTAGAAAGGTTTATGGGAAAACTAAAAAGAAATAATCAGGTATTAGAAAACTTAGTGTATATTCAAAAGGCACAGAATTCATGTTTTTAACAAATAAGGAAAATATTATTTTAAAAAAAGAAATAAATAAAAAACCTACAGCCAGAAGATGCCTCAATTCCTGTCCACAGGAACCTGTAAAAGAATCACAACAGATTCATCTGGCAAAGAAACCGAGATGCCAGATTTCCAGCTTACATTTGGCAGAGCCATCCTAGACACCTAAAACCAAAAATCACGTCCAGTGACCCGGGAGGATTTCTACCATGCAAAATCTCAAAGATGCATTATAACAGAAGGGACACTGAAAGGTGAATTTTGGAGACAGACAACTGTGCTGCTCACCTTTGAGAGCTCAAAAACCCACCATGCTGAGCAGAACAAAGACAAGCTAAAAAATGTTGAAGCTTCAACTTGTCCTAATTAAGCTCCAAGATGCTGGCCTTCAACAACCCAGTGAAGACAAGAAGAATGTTCCCTGGAATTAAACCAGTAATTTAAAGTTAGATCATAGCTGCTGTCATATTTCAAGTATCTTCTCCTTTTCATTCCTCCTAAATACAAGTCTGAAGTGGGACAAAGACATACTTCCCGTCATCAGACTTAATATCTTTCCTGTAACTTTACTAAGAGCTCTTTACTAATCCGTTCCACTCCAATTCCCTTTGTAGGTTCTTCTGAGGGAAGGAAGGCAGGCTAACAATGCTACTAGACTAGAAGAGCACCACTCAAAAATAAAGTCCACAATTTCTTACTCCATGCTCAATTTTAAGACATTTAGAAAATACAGACCATTCTTGGAATTTAAAAAAAGTGACAGACACATTTGTCACCTTTACAGTCTGAGACATTTGCAACCGTGCAAATTGGATCCAGGTTACTATTAATAGCTGAACTGTTTCCTTTCCTTTCTGAAAGCTGATTTGTGAAAAGGATGCAAGCATCCCATTTTAAAACACGCTAATTAGCCAAGAAGGAGTCAAGGAAGTCAGCGTTCAGCCTCCAAGAACATATACAGTCTCTCTCCCAGTGGAAAAAAACCATAGCAAACTTACCCAAAGAGTGCACCATCACCCACTGGTATACAACCTCCTCCACCAAGAAAACTCTGTCATCACACAAACGTTACAACCAGACACTTCAACAACTCTCATACGGGTTTCTATTCTTAATATGCAGCTCTCACTCAAAGGCTCACAACCAGATATGTGCAGCATTACAAGGAGGAGATGACACCATTACCTGCCACAGCAGCAGACCTGGACTGATGACCCAGGAGGTCCCCAGAAAGCAACATGAAAAAGGCAATTGTTAGAACGTGCTCAAGACTTCAGTTTCCAGAGTTATGATGCTTGCTTTACAATAACCTCAAATTGCATAGGAGAGACCCTAAAGAAAGCACCTTCTCGATTTACACAGGGCATCTCCTCCCTGTTATCTAGGTCCTGGCAAGTGAAGGTCAGAATAAAAAAGTTCTTTAAAAATACTACATAAATTGAAAGCACCTACAGCTTCCAAGATTTTTTTCTATTATAAACCCTGAGCATGTTTAAGTAGCAGTTGCCATCATTAAAGAAGTTGCTCCCCTCCCATTTTCCATTCTTCTGAAGAATGGACATCCTGTCAGCACTGGGTACCGGTGCTGAAGCAGAAGGCTGCTGCTGTCTCACAGCTATAGAAAGCAGGGCTGGAGAGTAGTATGAGGAGGGCACGAGGCCACCTCAACCACACAGATATGCCAAAGAGCATTGTTAAATAACAGAACAAGGAAGTCGAATGTCTGCCTGTGTCCGTCAGTGGTGCCCCAGCTCCTACAGAGGGGCTCAGTAACCACGGAGGGGAGCAGGGAGACCCCTGTGCCTGCTCAGCTGCTAGATCCCCAGCTTCTCCTTTGGGCAGCTTCTGGAGCTCGTTCATCGATCGGCTTCACCTGCCAGCCCAGCAGAAAACCCACTCACCTCCCTCTGCCTGCTGGCCTCCTGCTTCAGAAGGGGCTGAACGGCTCCTGCGCCACAGGAAGGGTCGGGGAGCCTCAGCCCCTTGCCGCCCCAGTGAACCGGCACTGGTCACACTGTGAAACCGCACCCCAGGAAAGCCTACAAACACCTAGGGAAAGGGCACATCCCTCCCTTCAAACACACTGCCGTGCAAACAAACAGCACAGAGGGTGGCAAGGAAAACGGTCAGAGGACAAAAGGACAGAGGGTCAGGATTAAACCCCTTGATCCCCAGCCAAACAGCCTACCCGTAAGTCCACACAACCTCCAGAGCCATTTAAAACCCTGAGTGTGCTAAACTTTAGGTTATAAAATCATACTTAGGCACCTATTTGAAGCGCTCTTTGCTCTGCTGGTGGCTAAAAACAATTCCTTTGTCATCAAATCTTGCTTCAGTAAGCTGACATAACATTTTTAACTCAGGAAATAAGATAATTATGGTTCAAGGTAAACAACTACAACTGTGCATCATAAACAGTTTCTAATTTTAAGCCTGAATCCCTCTAATGCCATCCATATTTCAAAGGTTTCCTTACAAATGGTTTAGGTTGTCTAAGTAGCTTGTGACCAAGCTCTGCTGCCGATGAGCATCAGCAGCAGGCCTTAGGGAAGCCACGGGCAGGCGCAGCAGTTAAAAGTCCAGCAGATGCAGCAGATGAGCTCCTGTATCAAAATGAGTCAAGGTAAGCCAAACATGAAAGAAGGAAAACACACTTGGAATCTTAAATAGCTTGAGAGGTAAAAACTGCGTTAGGAACACACAGAAAACAGCGAGAGCTGAGACCAAAGCTCCTAGTACTTACGCAATGTTCACTGCAAGTTGTTTTCTATGCCAGCCCTCAGATGCCCCGCTCAGCTTCCCCAGTGGCACAAACAGCAAGAATTCAAGTTGCAACTTGCTGCGAGGGTATCAGCTACCACGGCGCTCAGCACAGGGCAGTAAACTCACCTACAGCCAGCCGTGCTGTGTCTAAACTAGCCCTTGTGCTACTGCTGCCATAAAACAGTCTCCACAGTTACTCACAAACAAAGCCTTGCAACAAACAGAGGAATCTCAAGCCAGCAAAGCTGAAGCACATCATCTGAACTTGTTTGGAACTACAATGAGGTATTGAGGGCAGCAAGCTGTCTGCCTCCAGGATGAATCATTACACACAGAGGTAGCAATAACTGCAAGTACTGCTTATAGGTGTACTTGCCTGATAGGCTTTCATTCCTCCTCACCCGAAGAAACAGAAGTGCTAAATTACAACCAAAAGGAGGACAGCTGAATAAGAGAATGGAGCACAGACCGAATGGAGTAGAGAAAATGAGACCTGACACAGACAAAGCATTCCAGAATAGCTGAGCTCAGAAGGGACAGAAGTGGTCAAAGCCATCCAGCCAGGCAGTTGTGAGAATGCTGTTTAGTCCCCTGCAGGAGAAGCAGGGAGGAAGAATCACATGGTGAAGCCTGGGCAGCTTGGGAGAGCCTGCTCCTCCAAAACTTCTCACCATTAAGCTTTTCCAAACCACCCCACCCCACTGCTGCTATTGTTGTCACAGAGGGAATTTCAACCAGAACAATTATTCCCACCACATTTTTTTTCTGCTGGGAGAAGAAAAATGGCAATTCTGCACAGAAAACACTATGATTTGCACAGTAGTTCATACAGCAACACGAGTCCCCTTCTGAAAGGAAAAACATGAACGTGCCTCGAATCCGGTGTGCAGCAGCAGGAATGTATTTTTAGATACAACCATTTGAAGGCAGCAATATGGTGGAAGTCTCCCAGGTTGAATTTCGCCGTGGGAGGTTAATCTCTGTGCACCCTGGAGAGGGCAGTTCATTAAGAGGCTGTTCAGAGCAGAATGAAACAATTCACCAACTCCCTGAAGAAATCCCTCTCCCTGTGACTGCACACAGGCAGCTTCTCTGAACTCTCCAGCATCCCACATCCCATCCCGATTTGTACCATTTTCCTGGTACTACCAACATGTCCAGGCTGTGCTAGAAAGCACTCCTCCCCTCCACAGCTCCAGCACAATTAAGGCAGCTGAATTCAAGGCCGTCTTCAAAGCACAACACGGGGTGCAAAGCGGCTCAAAGTCAACCCAAGCGCCCAAGAGAAGGAGGGAGCAGAACAACAGTTTGGCTTTATAATGTTTTATCTGCAATTAACACTTCTTCATGACTTCTGATAAGGTAACGTATTAGCTGTCAGACCAAACCCAAGTGCAAATAAGTGAACCTTCAAACATTCTCAAAGCAAAGCTTCAGAAAGAGTCAAATAACTCTTTCTGCCACCAAAGCCACCCAGGCTCTCTCTCATGCTAAGGAATGTTTAACCTAATTATCAGGTAAAGGACTCTATTCAAAAGGTAACTTAGTCACCACTGCACTAGTTTGTACCCACACTGAGCAATCATGGAGCAGCCCTTCAGAACCACACCTTTGGGAAAACAACACCTCAAAGGCTCTGTGACAGACCTGCCCCACACCTGGGAGGGACTCATAACACAAATGAGCCATACCGTGCACCCATTTACAGACAGACTACAGGGTCGTTGGGGGTCAGGGATGTTTGCTTGTTTTCAACAAGTCAAAGTGCCCAGCTACACTCTATCGAGACAGTGACATCCTCTTGACTTGAACCATGGGCTAAAGAGCCATTGTACACCTCTGCCTTCAGCCCATATGAGGCTGTTCCTAAAGACCAAGTAAAAAAATTGCTTCTGCATACTTTTTTTACACCATTACATATTTTAGTACTCAAGTCTCACATAAAATACTTACATTGGTGTGGAACAATTTTGGGGTAGCTGGAGTTAAGCACAAACAGAATAAAATCCACATAAACCTATGAATTAGAGAGTGTTCATTATTTCATAGGTTGCCAGGAAGTCTGACTGTACCATCTGACACCTTAGAGGTGCCGGCAATGTCAGGATGCAGAGCACATTACCCACCCCCTTTGAAGGGGGTACCTCTGAGTATCACAAAGGTGTCAGCGAAGGACATGAACTAATGGTCAACTGTGAGCATTTATGTGACAACAGGGAGGAAAAAACAGTGAGAAAATGTAAAAAGTCTACATGAGAACCAAAAGTCCTGACTACAGCCAAGCCATTTTTCAGAATTTGATTAAAATTAGACTGGCCTTTGACTATGAATCATATCTGCCTCTTGTACACAGCAGAAGAGCACCAACATCATACAGTGGAAGACAGAAACACGCAAAGGGGGACAGAGGTAGCAAGGCTAGACCATCCCCACAGAAGACACACCGCACTGCTTATACACCTCAACAGTGAGCATTTCTCACAGCTCATTTATTTAATATTGCTCACAGCTCTCATGGAAGGAAGCAATACTGTGCTAAAATATGGTGTGTACGTATAAGAAAAATAAAGGCTGATTCAGCCCTGCCTCCCCTCCTGAGCCTGACCTCCTCCAAGCGCTTTAAATAGGATGTTATCACTACTTGTTTATACGCCATTACGGGAAAAAAAATGCTCAGTTTCCTAATACTGCATTACAGAACAAGATGTTACTCAATTCTTTTTGTGAAGTACTGAGAAATAACTGGGAGACCATATGCAGCTGAAAGCATCCACGTGCTGGAGTAATCCGGACTTACGTAACTGATAATTGGCATCTCACCACACAGAGCAGGAAAGGAAAGGCCAACACACACAAATCATCTTTGAGACATAAAACCCAACTGTAAATTCGGTTTGAGGAGCCTGGTTCAGGAGGTGACTGAAATTCACTTCTCTAAGTTACAGTTTAAGGTTTCTGCCATGGCAGTACACAGAAGAGAATCCCAAGGGGTGGATTTTCCCTCCTTCACCTCATCCTGTCAAGCAAATATGAATCATTTGCTAATTGAAGAGTTCAGTTTAAACCAATGTCACGATGACTCTGATCTCAGTAGATGGAAGGCAAGTCTTTCCAGGTTTCAAGAAGCCTGGAGAAAGGCGGACATCAGCAACCTTCTATTTTCTCAGTGCACCATAAAACATCAGTTGTCTGAGCACAGATGCTCCTGGAGATCACACTGTACCTTACCCTTGAAGCCACAACAAAGACAGAGCACCCACTTCTCCATGCCCATGGTAATCACCACAGTCCCCTTTCCCTCCAGATGAGGGCAAAGCCGATCACCACACTAGGGCTTGTACAGAGGGGTAACATCTAAAGCCCTGAACCACCCCTGCCTTGGGACGGCACCACTACCTTCTGCTGTAAAATCTCCTTCCTACCACCAGCTGCAAAGGACGCCTCTAACACTCACACGCACAGATCAGAAGAACAACAGCTATGGTGCCGGGAAGATATGGACAGGGCAGCCAAAAACCAGAGGTGCAAAATAAACCCAAAATCCACAGACAGGCCACCAACGCAACTAAGGACCTCTTAGCCAACAGGAAAGTTGTTTTTTTTTAGAAGCATGAAGAAGTGCTTTGGTATCACTCCATCAGACAGAACTTACTGCTGTTAGGTGCCAGACCTGGGGTAGAAGGGAAGGTGTTTGCCCAGCTGCAAGCACCACTATGAAGACACAGGCAAGTTATTATGAAAAGCAAGTCAACTTTTTACACACAGACAAAGGATAACAAATGTTTCAAGGCTGCGCTTCAGATGTTTAAGACCTTAAACTGAACCACAGGAAAGCGTGTTACTAGTCAGGCTATTACAGCAAATGAAATGAAAATTGAAAATGAAGTCTAACGGACATTAAATTTAACTAAATATACATTAATTCCAAAATCATCATAATACATGGTTCTTATGACAAAACTTCTGTGGAACGTAAAAGCACCCCTGATAACTCTGAATATTAAGCTGAGGTACCACAGGCATCTTACAGTTTATATAAATAAAGTGCCCCCTGCAAATAATCATGGTTCCTTGGGCGAGAACTGCCGCATGATTAACAGAGGTCCATTATAAAGGCAATACATAACCCAGCTCCTGCTAGTAGTCACTGCCACATCAGACTGAGTTTCTATGGCAACCAGGGAGGAAAATATAAAGCAAATTACAGTTAAATGAAAATTATTCTCCATGACAATATATGTTAATGCAGGAACATTTGCAAGGCCATTCTGGATAAAATGTTTACATTCACACATGTGTTTACTAAAATAAATAAAAGGCGGGCTGGAACTGCTAATGGATCATCCATCTATAAAGATCAGAGTCTCCCTTCTCTCCCTCCCAAGTTTTAATGTATGCAGAATAAAATTATTCAAGCTGATAGAATGGAAAACAAACCACCTCAACAAAGGTATCTGCACATTTAGATAGAGCATATAGTCTTTAAAAAACAGGTTTTACGAAGTTCTAACATGTACAGGTTTGGATGTTGTGATCCTTCTATTTTCCTGGCTGTAAACAAAGAGCACATTCATACCTCCCCATCCCAGCAGAAAACGCTTTCGAGAGGCAAAGTCACTCGGAGTATTTATAGAGATTTGACTGGAACAGGAATAGTGACTTATCTTAAATCAGCTGTAAATTACTTACTGAAAACTGAGCAGTGTTTCGTATCTCAGAATTGGCGGCACTGACTATAGCAGTGTCCTATGCCTTACTGGGGTTTAAAAGCAGCACAGGTCAATGAGAACCTGTTGTCAGATACTTTTATAAAAGCCTACATTTAAGTCTTGAAAAGGTTTGCCTACTCTCCCACCATGATCACTCAGCCTAAGCAGTCCTTTTTATAGAGGATATATCTCCGGTTTTAAATATCTCCTGAAGCACAGGTGAAGTTAATTGGAATGAGGCTCATTCACGAGGCAGCCACTTGGTTTATTTTAACTCACTTTGCTCATGCCCCAAAAGAAAAGCCCACAGAAAGAAAGTAGGTTATAAACTGACTTACAGTCTCTTTTCCACTGTGAAGCACCACATTTTAAGAACAGTTTAAAATGCTGCACTGGAAAAAAGCACCCTTCTCAGCCGCTTTTCACGGTTCCCCCTGCCAAGTTCCTTTCCCATGGAAATGGTCTGCCTGTTCCACGAGTAACACAGGTGCAGGTTTCTTAGGAAGACCCAGAAAGAGCACAAGGCACTTTTTGAACCCGTTTCAGTGAGCTGGGAACACAGAGGACAGCATTCACTCCGCTGGCGCATCTGAACTCACTCTGAACACGCTCCCACTGACCTCTGCATCTGCCTCTTGCCTCCACCTACAGAACAATACTTGAATCATAAGGATCATAACTTTTTATGACAGTGGGAAAACTGCAATATTCTCCGCAAGTTCACTCCACCCTGCACATAAAACTGCTCATAGGTTCAACCATAAAGCAAACTACCTTCTTTGAAGTTGAAGTTAAAGCCGACCTGAAAAAAAACTGCATTAACATTTTACATAACCACCCTCGAGGACAGCATCGCTCCTTAGTCATTTGGTGTGAGTGTTGACAAAAGCAAGTTAGGTCAGAAAGGATCTCGGTAACAAAGCTCTTTACAGGTGAGCTCAGGTTACCCACACACACCAAACACACACACCACCGAATACATTCCAGTCATGCTCCACTTTCCCGGAGGATCACTTGCCGTAGAGCCCACAGAAGCATTACCATTACCATTTCAACTAATGTTGCCCCTGATCCACGACTCCCTCTATCTTCCTCTCTACAGCCATATGCAGACTATCTCTGTGCAATGCAAACAGCTACAACCCTTAAGACTAAAAAACTAAATAATAAATCTGCAAATCAAACCACAGTAGCAGTTACCGGGTTCCTTTCAAAACCTTCCCAAATTGGTAGGATCAGGTTTCTACTGAATGTCCTTGCTGCACGTTGAGCTGGAGGGGCTGAATGTTGTTTTCACAAAAGAACTTCTAAAACCACAGGCTGCATGTCTGCACCAGCAAGTATTTATATTCTGTGCACACATCAGATTATGCGTACACACACCATCCTCACTAGGCTTCAAGCAGATGAATCCTACCAGGCCCAGCTACCTTCCCTGTGCCAGAGCTATCGGGTCATGTACCCCGCTTCCTGCTGATGTGCTCCCACATCCTTTTGTGAAGAACTGGCTTGCTGTGCCAAAATGCATCCACATCAGAACAGTCATCTCTGTAAACACAAGCAAATGCATGCTTACATGAAGTCGAATTCTAGAGCAAGCCAGGCAGCTCACAGCTCTCATGCCCCAGCAAGCAGCAGGAGGTTCAGGGGGAAGCCAGGCTGCTAGGCAATACTAAGCATGCAACACTGCCAGCAGACCTCCCATGCACCCTTCTCTACTGCAAGCTGCATCGAGTGAATTAGCACCAGATGGACGAGATAACAGCTCTGAAGAGACTCTCTGAAGGATTCTTGTGGATTTCAATTACCTGCACTGCTCAGTAAGAGTAAATTCTGCCTACAACTATTACTGGTAATGTCATAGAAAAGAGTCCCATCGTTCATATCCAGGATGAATCCATAAAAGAGAAAGATTCAAAGAGCTGATCTAACCAGAGACAGCAGCTGGTCACAGGGATGCAGCAGAAGTAATAAGCCATTACTGGTACACACAACAGCAGTCCCAGTGCTAACAGCACCCCCAACTCTTATCCCTGGCAGAAGTCTCCATGCCCCCAAATCCTTCACCTCTTGATGCTGCCACAGCTTCACTCAATTTTCAAGCACTTTCCTCCCAGCGTGCGAAAACAAGGCCCAGATCTCAGGAGGGGTATGAAGATGCAGGATGATCTCAGAGAGAGGGAGAAGGGCCGTAACAAATGGGAAGGAACATCAAAAGCCAGACGAGCTAAAATTAGAGACAACGATCCTGGATGAGAAGGACTAAGGCAGTAACAGAGCACCAAGCATAACCTCCATCAGATGAGGCTTCTGGGAAGGGGGGGCACCAACAGAAGGGAGAAGAAATATTATGGTGGCTGAAGTAGAGGAAGCTAGCAGACAGAACAGACTGCAGGAGTAAATTCAGGCATTTCAAGACTATAACCTGTAGCCTTCTAACTAAGAAGCACTACTCAACACACCAGGAAAAGGCCACAAAGTTGACTTCCTGTCTCATCTCTTCTCCCCTGGATGAGAGCTAACTCAAAGACAACTCCACTCTCACCACAGAATGAGTTTAACACCCTGGTACCAGCCCTAATCACAGAGGAAGCAGATTAATTTGCCACAATCATGCACAGCAGAGAGCAGCTGAGTAAAGCAGGCCACTTCAAATCCCAGTCAGAAAGCCAGAAGCCTTCTGGGCTGCTGGCAAAATGGAGGGTGTCAAACAGATCAGAGTCCAGGACAGTGACAATGCAGAGCCCAACATGTACCCAGAGACAGGCCACAGCAAGGAAGGAAGCTAGAGAAGATACAGCAGTTATCAGCTATCTTCACTTCCAAAACTAGCATATTCTCACATGTCCTTTCTTGAGTGGTAGGACAAGAAACCACATGAGTTGGAATAAAAAGGTCAACATTCAAGGAGAACAGGCTTTCATCTCCAAACCTGGCTAATGTATTCAATGCTTGGACGGTGAAAGGTAAAGTTTTACACACAAAAATAAAACAGGCTTGCTCCTTACACACCCACAATCCAGCTTGGGTAAATGTATTTGCCTGTGCCTCACTGCAAGATGAAACCAAGGAGACAGCTAGCTATGGGAAGCAGCCAAACACTGTAACTAGAGCACCAGCTCACCCAGTGGTATTTAAACAACCGTAGCCCAGCCATGAGCAGGATGTTTGTTTCCCCCACGCAGCCCCCCCCCCCCCCTTTCCTGCATCCACCTATAGTTCTTCCCAGCATCAGCATGGCTAATCTCATCCATCTATCTAAAGATATAATGATAGCAGTACGTTATAAATAGGCTTACATCTCCAGTCCATGCAAGGCCTGACGCAACGGTCGGTGCAGCAAGCAGTGTGTGTTGTTACGACAACGGTGACATTTCACAATCCCTAACAGCCTGCAGAACATGGAAAACACCAGACCGAAAGTGTAAAGTCTACCCCAAAGATTACTGCTTTTCACGGGATACGGTCACTGCCACAGTCAGTAGGATACCAGATCCGTTGTCTCCTCCCGGCCGAAGGCAGCTATCAGGAGACCATTCCCAATGGAAAACTTCTTGGAACTTTATCTTGGCTCCTCCTAGACCTAACTGGCCTGCAGAACACCCAGCTACTTACTAGTAATTTGGAGCTCCTGGTACAACTTGTTTACACAGAGCAGGTCATAGGATAGGCTGGAAGGTGTAAGCAGGATATAGTTTTATGGCTCTGAACTTCTGCCCAGATAAGCTGATAAGGCTCCATGTTTAGGGGGAGGGGAAGCTTTCATGTGTACTGTATTTAAAATGAAGATGCACAATAAACTGCAGTTAAACATTTTATACTTAATAATGAAATTTCCATTCACATTATTTTCCTTTAAAGCTATTCAGTGGGTTTTTTTAGGAGTTCCTAATTACACATCCTTTCATTTCCTATCAAGATACTTGGAGTAGCACAGCATTACAAACCCTAGCTCCCCAGCCTCCTGCTGCACAGGATGTCGAGCCTTCAGGGACAGGCTGTCTCTAGATTGTGGTGAATTTTTCAGAGGGTAACGTCTCCCCTCCTTGCCGTGCCCATGACGCAGTTATGGCAGCTTTATGCTGCTCTGAAGGTAAATCTTTTTGACCTTTTCTACACCAAAAAGCTGATAGGCTTAAAAAAAAATGAATTACAGCTTGTTCAGTGTTTGCTCCCCCCCCCCCCCCACTACCCACAGCCATTTAGCCACCCCTCTGTGACACCCAGCAGATGCTGCATCCCAGCTGAGGACCTGAAGCCGACCGCTCAAACGAGCATCATCATTTTCTCAAAGCAAATCCAACACAACACAAGAGGAAAGCAGATGCTTTCTCGCTGTTTGTAGGTGAGAAGAAACACCAGTTTCCTCAGTACATAGTTCAGACAAAGCTTCTTTTACACATACTGAAAAAGTTTCCTACCCCTTCCAGTTTCAAAGCCTGTAAGTTTTGTTGCTAAAGAAACAGGCACACATTTTAGTCACATATGAACCCAGCACAAACACCTTGCACCTACCAGCAGAATTAATATTTCAGTGTTTCCACAAAATATTGAAAGATGTAACCTTTGGTTTGCTAATACAAACACAAGATACACAATCAATATCTTGCTCCTGCCAATGCAGGAAATACTCATCGGATAAGTTTGGTTTTCTTAGAGACAGGGGAAGAAAGGCTGCCTACAGATTTTGAGAGGATAAATAATTCAATGCATGAGTGCCAAGGGCAGTGCTGCACACATCCATATGGCAGGGACAATGCAGACAGTAATATATGCTTCACATCACCACCCTGACAGTGCCTTCAACCCTGACCTAGAAAAAAAACATCACTTTCTCTTGGCTACAACAGCTAATTCACTCTCCATCACCACTACTCCGCAATGCTAAGGACTACCACATGCTTCTCATTTACATTGGGGCTGCATCTCTCAGCTGTTCGGCCTTCACAGACTCACTGCTCGCAACAGCTATGCTGCAGCGAGTGGAACATCTCACATGATGAACTCGAAAATGAACCAGAAGAGATGCAGGTTTCAGAAACCCTCTGTAGGAGCTCAGGCCTTTTTCACTACCAAAACTGAAAGGGGCAGGGAAACCCAGGATGCTTTCTCATACGTGAGGCCTGGCAAGAGAGCAGGCACAGGGGGAGAGGGGAGGGCTGCTCCTGCTGACAGCCGTTCCCAATGGACCACGCACATCATGTCGAAGGCAGGGATAGCAGAGAGGAAAGAGGCTGCTTGCTGGGGAAGCCTCCCCACAACCCTCACAGCCAGAGACCCTGCAGCTGCACTTGCTTCACACTCCCAAAATAACTGTGGAGACACTCCCTGCCCCACTGTCCTGTTTTGGTGGCAATCTGGTCATTTCTCTACATCCTTCAGCGTGGGGAAAACATTAAAGAATCGAGAGGAAGAATTCTGGAACCCAAAATGCCTGATATAATTAACTGCACCTTCTAACAGGATTATTTCCTTTCCCGACCCCAATTACTCCTTCAGTTTATTAAAAAGAACTTGTATACACAGAAATGTTAACACCCTGAAGAATCACATAAACACAAAAAAGTCTGAGGGCACCACTATAAACAGAGTTAATGCAGCTCAGTGATTGGAAATGGATCTTGAAAGCTGTCAGATCAAAGCAAGATCTTTCTCGTGTAAGGACTGCATTACCCTTGGAGCCACAGAGCTAATACCATCTATAAAAATATTTTGCTCAAGTAAGTTAAGAACAGCAGCGTTTCATCTGTCAAAAGGTGCGAGGCTTTTATGGGATTAGCCATTCCACATACAGCATAAAAATTATAACAGCTTTTTAAAAGCCCTCAGCTCATCTGACAGAGACTACACAGACCAACGTGTGTGCCTGCTTTCTTCACACACGCTACACGCCGAACAGATTTTTCACTGCTATTAGCATTTAAGCTGCTTTTTATATATATATTTTTTTATACGCACTTGTAAAAGATTACAAATTGGCATCACCTATAACCAGCCACAGATGAAGCCTGCACCACCACCCAGGCTCAGACAAATTAAATACCAAGCAATAGCACGACAAAATAGATCAGAAAGCACCAGTTCTCACACAGGAAGGCTTGGAAATTCCAGGTACAGCTGAATACCCTCCAGAGCAGCCTCCAGACTGCCGGCACTGACAGCTTCCCCCCCTCCTCACAGCAGGATACTGAAGACAGCATTTTGCCCAAGCATATTAAGGCTCTGGCTGCACAAGCCCACACGGTTTAGGATGCCTGTGATTTCAGATAATTGGCTACACCAGCTTTGCCTTCAACATTCCTGAGAGTATTTTTATGACCATGCATCAGTGACATACAAATTACATAAGACTTGGCGGAGAATCCCATCGCTCTGCACCCTCGGAAAAAGCAGCTCCCTCCGTGCCGCTGATCTCTCGCAGGAAAAAGAATATATTTCAAAGCCGCAAACAAATCACTCCTGCGAAGTGCCATGCAGACTGGTTTAAATTAGACGGGGTAAAAATACATGTGGGCTAATCACAAAACACTGAAATCTTTGCTATGGAGACACCAGTTTCTCTCCACAGCCGTTTACAACTGGAATACCTACAGTTCTGACTCGTCACGGGGGGGGGGGAGCAGACAAGCCACCTTTACTAGAGGCCCATAAAGGAAATACGATTAGAATAACAACCACCATGTAAATATTTCCGAGTATTATTTGCTTTGCTGTACTGGAAAGCAGCAGTACCTGTCACTACTTGCTATGCATCTACCAACGTTAAATCTTAATGCCGAGGAAGAATTTCAATCCACGAGGCAGACGGTCAAGCCTGAAATTCAGGTGCTGCTCAGGAGGCAGGAAGAGGAAGAGGGGCTAACCCTCGGGAGGGAGCCTCGCTCAGTCGCTTCACAAAATGTAATTAACCAGCTCCTGTGCATTTCCTTCCCTCGGAGAAGGATTTCTTCACCGAGTAATTAGACTGTCCCAGTTAAGACTCAAGTCACCACACAGTGTATTTCCCCCCACAAACAAAGCTTGGAGAAGATTCAAGTACTACTTAAAAAATACTGCAATTTCTTCACATTGACTTAAAGCTCTTCCTAGTTTTTGCCTTAGTCACTGCATGGATCTAGAACTAACTGAAACCCACAACTAACTGAACTAACTGAAACTGAGACCCCCCCACAATCCTGGTTTTACTCCTGTATTCAAGACACTCCATTATTACAGAGCATTGCCTTCTTTTAACATGCAGAAAAACAGAAGGTAAAAAAAAAAGCCCACACAAAAACAATTGTCCTACTTCAAACACACATCCAAAGGCCACACCATAAAGACACAGAGTACAGATTAAATGCTGTAAAGATATACTTGTCAGGAACCTTCCTTTGAAGTATCTGCAGGAAACACTGTCATCACGCAGCCATGTTACAATTACACAGTTAAAATAATCACCACCAGTCGTGAGCAGTCCATCTGGTTTACTGAAAGGGAGCACTGCTGGTACAGTATTGATTAACACGACTAGTCTTCACTGACCCTAGAGAAATACATTTGTCTGCTCTGCTGAACAGCAGAAGAACACTGCATGACACTGTGAGATGCTTCAGTTTGTTTAGAAGTGGTTTTGGGGACTCAGTTGATGGAAACACAAGCAGAAAATAAAATCATTTTAACAGGTTGTCGGCCACACACGAAGGAAGAAATCAAACCCACTGCTCTGATGAAGGGCTTTTTGTTTTCAAGGTATTTTTTGAGTTTTCTTCCCCCGCTCAAAACAGACATTCATAATGGCCAATCTGCATGTTTAAGTCTGAGAAAATGCTATTACAATACCCTAAAAACAAAAAGCAGCACATTTAAAAAATCATTTCACCCTGAGCCTTTTTTTAATTAAATGGGGATAGGGACAAGAGTTCATTTTCTAAAAGCAGAAGCAGAACCAAACAGTAAAACCAATTGTGAAACACTAAATGTAACATCTCCAGCTCTCAGCCTGTCAAAGCAGCAAACGCTTCCATGACCAGGGCTCCTGTCATCACTGCTGTGAACAGGAACAAGGCAAAACCAGTCGGGAGATGGTCACGAGGGCAGAAATCAAAAGGCTTACACACACTCCAGCTCCAGCACATCGCTGGCTATAAGGGCAACTCCATCTGCTGTGATTTTTGCAAACCAAACCCTCAGCACTTACTCAGACAAGTCTGGAGGTGATGCAAGTCTCTGCTAGCCCAACAATACAGGTTCACAGCAAACCTCACGGAGGCCCATCGCCCTTTCACAGGGAGGACACAGATGAGATGTGCCCTGGCAAGTTCTAACCTTTTCTGTGCTACCTCCTTTAGGACTGACGAGTTCTCCCAGAAGCAGAGACCTGGAGCATCTCTGCATCAAAAGCACTGAGCTCCACAAACCCCCACACACCGTGGCAAGAGCAGACACAGGGACCCACACGGCAGCACAGACACAGCAGCACAGCACAGCTCTGCCTTGGGAACGAGCATGGGTAGGCCGTGAGGGTAACTGTGCTTCAGGAGCAGCTCAAGCAGAGCCCCGAGAGCACACCCTTGGGCTCAGACGACGACCCCTCAGACCGAGATCCTCCACAAAGGGAGCTTCCCACAGCAGAAAACAGGTCACACAGCTTCAGGGTGATGCTCTGCAGGCGTAAGGGAAGGAGGTGCCTGAGAGTTTCCCTGCTGAGACACAGAAGCCGGCGCAGGTCTGGCTCCATGCAGCATTTTAAGCCCTTTCACTGCACGCCACCACAACCACTTAAAAGTGCTCCAACACGCACCTTCAGCTGCCAGTAAATCAGTAAATCCACTTGGTGAAAAGCCAGCTTTTTTCTTTTTAAGTTAATCAAGGCAAATATTTAGTTCCTGGTAAAGCACACACAAAAGAATGTATCGATGCCATCTGAAAACAGGCAGAAGTTAATCTGCTTTTGCGTCTCCATGACTCCATGGAGTGTTTCCCCCCACCCAGAAAAAAGAGAAATAATTGGAGTGATTATACAAAAATGTTTCATTTTATGAACAAGAAAAAAAAATATAAATACATTTAATTCCAAGTTCCTTAAATTTATATAATCTCAGGGAAGCACACAGCCACTATAAAGTATTACATTAACAAGATGTTTTCAGCTAAATATCTTTGCCTGCACAGGAAAGGGGAAAAAAACAATACAAAATGAATTGGTCTATACCCAGTTTCAAAAGCCATCTCAAGGGGAATTTTGCTTCAAGAGCAGCCTGGAATTTGTTCTCTGCCTATAGGGCCATGTCCCCAGTGGTAAGAGAGTACTTTGTGTACAAAACCAGGAGGGGGGAGGAACCCTTTTCCTGCAACTGGATATCAAAACACATCTCTGAGCCTGGAGTAGAGGCCAACCCATAAACACACCGACTCCTGTGCCTCAATGAAGAGGCCAGTTCTGAACCCGCACGCACACCCCTCGCAGGACAGCTGCTCTCCCTGGGAAAGGGCAGAGGGCACCGAGGGCTCAGCTCGTCCAGGCTGCTGTTCGAGGAGAGGGCTGGGGGTAGAGCAGCGATTTGCCTTTCTAAACATGCAGTCCATGAACCGGGCGGGGGGGAGGTTAATTCTGGGCTGCAGAAGTGCAGCTGTTTTAGGTTCGCATTCTTTCTTTTTTTTTCTGTCTTTTTTTCCCCCTTCTCTTTGCTAAAGGGCAAAGGTGTCGAGCAGCCCCTCCGCGGCATACAAAGGCTTCTCCGAGGAGAAAAATACCAAGCAATTTAAAGATTAAACTAGGAAATAAATAAATAAACGCGGATCAGCCGGGCTTGGCTGGCTGCAGCTCGGTTCAGCTCCATCCTCTGCGCATACACACGCAGGGCTAACGCCTACCCAGGGATGATGAAATGGGAAACGGAAATTACCATTTCAGACAACTTTTGGTATTGTTCCTCCCTGCACAGCGCTCACCCCGAAAGGCAAGCTCCCCCCCTGCCGCCCCCCACAAAACAGGGTGGATGTGGGGAGGGACACAGGGCCCACGCTGCGGCCTCGACCCGGAGCCTCACGTTCCTCCCGCCCCGTCATGTGCCCCACGGCTCTCCACACCCCTCAACGCTCACCAGCGCCCGAGCTTTCCCTGTAGTCCTCTCAAGACCCACACACACCAGCCCCCCAATACCGAAACGCACACACCAGCCCCCCCAAAACCCTCCTCACCCCAGCGAGGCCCCCTCAGGCTCTCTCCCCTTCTAGCGCTCTCCCCTCTCCCCACACAGCCCTTCCTGATCCCAATCTCCCTCTCCACTTCCCCCGCTAACCCCACATCCTTTCCTCACCCTCGGTGCGTCGTTCTCCCCCCGCCCCTCCCCACAACCCCCTTCTCCCCATCGCCCCCCCCCAAGCCCCTCGCACCGCTCTCAGTGCCCCCTCACCGGGCCCCTTTGCCCTCACGCCCTCGGCTCCCCCTGTCCCCCAGCTCCCATCTAGGCCCCTCTCCTCCCACACCAGGCCGCGGCCGCCCGCGGGCACCGTCCCCGCCGCCCCTTACCAGCGCTCCAGGCTCAGCAGGCCGAGGTCAGCCTCGCGGGGGAGCGCGGCCTGCGGCTCCGCCGGCCCCGCCGCATAGAGGTAGGCGGCGGGGTTGGGGGGGGGAAGACGAAGGGGCTGCGGCGGCGCGGGGTGGCGGCGGCGCGCGGGGACTAGCGGCGGGCGCGCGGGCAGTGGCGGCGGCGCTTCCCGGCCGCGCGCTCCATGGCCCCGCCGCGCTCGGCCTCGGCTCGCAGCGCTGCCGCCCCACCGACCGACCGACCGACCGGCTACCGATTAGACGCCGCCGCTCATTGGCCCGCCGCGTCGGAGCTCCCCATTGGCGGAGCGCGATGGGTTGGGGGGAGGTGGGGGGGGGGGAGGTGAAACGCGGCGGCGCAAGGCCCCGCCTCCCGCCGCGCGCGGGGGACGCCGGGAGTGGGGACGCCGACGTGTCCCGGGAGCCTATTGGTGGGCTCCGCTGACGTCATGAGCGTGGCGGCGCTTCCGGGAGGAAGGGGTGTCCGCTCGGAGGCTCCGCGCAGGACGGTCCAGGTCCCGGTCCCTCCTTTGGCAGAGCCCTCGGAGCCCCCGCGCACCCACCCCGAGCGTCTCCGCACCGGGCGCCCTCACCCGCCCTCCCGCCCGTCCCGGCGCAGCCGAGCCGCTGCCTGCGCCTCAGGTGTAGGCCCGGTGCGTGGGGACGCTGCTAACGGGGCTCCCCCGTGTTAAGAGCGCAGTGGCCGGTAGCGTTTGGCCACTGACGTGGCCGAAAATGTACAACTGCCTGACAGGGGGCTGTAGGGAGGGGGGTGCGGTCTCTGCTCCCAAGGAACAAGGGATGGGACAAGAGGAAACGGCCCCAAGCTGCGCCAGGGCAGGTTTAGATGGAGCTGAGGAACAATTCCTGCCCCAGAGGGTGCTCAGGCATTGGAACAGGCTGCCCAGGGCAGGGCTGCAGTCACCGTCCCTGCAGTGTTCACACAGCGTGGAGTCGAGGCCTCAGTGCCGTGGGTCGGTGGTGGCCTTGGCAGTGCTGGGGAACGGTTGGACTGGGTGAGCTTGAAGAGCTTTCCCAACCTGGTTGGTTCTATGAATTGGGGTAACACACTGGGCTGTGAAACAGCAGTGGCGGGGATCGGGTGTGGGTCTGCTCCCGCTCCCCTGTCACCACTGTCTTAGGCTGGGGTGGGCCCAGGGGGATGGTGAGTGCCTTGTTACCATGCCGCTCACCATGAGACACCAGGCACAGGTGCAGTGCAGTGGACTCATCCCATCTTTCCCTGCCAAGGCTCCACTGCTGGCAACAGACACAGTGCTGCAAATCACTTGGTGATTTGGGGCCGAATTCCTTAACTACATTCTTATTAAAAGGTGTTAATGCTGAATGTTCACTTTTGCCTTCAGAAGAGGCAATTCTCTTGAGAATTACTGTCATGAAACATTCCTGCACCATGGCTGCAGGAGAAAAGTGAGAGAGTCATACAGGTTGGGGTCTGTGCTGGTTCGACCAGCAGGGGTTGGCACAGTGCACACATCATCTCTTAGCCCCCTGAGAAGCCTGTGAGCATGGCTCCTCCACTGTGCCCAGGCAGTCACCACTAGACAGGGAAGGCACAGCAACGCAGGCCATGCCCCCTTGCAGCCCTGGGATGGGTCTCCTGCTCCTGCCCAGCTGCAGTGGTTGTGCCTGGGGTTTATTTTCCTCATCAAAGTGCTAATTTCATAATACCAAGAGGTTTTTGTGCTAGTTTTATTTCCAGGGTCTCTCCTAAACAACCAGACCCATGGTTCTCCAGATGAGGATAGTGGACAAGCCTCCTGCCTTTGTCCTGCTGGGACTGGGGCAGTGACACAGTGGCTCAGCTCCTGCACTGGAGAAAACCCCACCAGTGCCTGTCCTCCCTAGCTGTGGCCATGTGGTGAGGTTGCCATATCTCCTCCCAAGAGTTGCTCTGTTCCCACCCGTTGTGTTTGTGCTCTCCAGTGCTAAGGTAACACCAGAATTCCTGGTGGATCCTGTTACTTGCATACAGCTGCTCATGCCTGAGCTCAGCATAACCCTTCTACGAAGTAGGAACACCAGCTGTACATAGGCATTTCGTACAGTGCATCTCATGCCAGAGCCCCTTGTATCACTGAGGTAATAAACCACTTGCTGTGGTATTCCTTCTCAGAGAATTTACAGGGTAGATCTTCACATCAAGTACAAAATGGGAGCACATGTGTGGCCTTTGTTTTGGTGGCTGAGGTTGGGGAACCAGGGTGACCTCATCTGGGTCATTGTGGGGGTTTGTCCCACTCTTTCCAGGAGGGTGGCTCATAACTGCAATTGCTTTTCTGGCGTTGACAGTTCTGCTTTGAGTCACAGATTTGGCAGCCTAAAGGATTGTTCTCATGTATGGGGGATGCCAGTAGTCCCCCAGGAAGGAAGATCTCTTTGCTGGACTCAGTGGTGATGAAGGAGTGGCTTGCGAACACGTGTCCGACTTTGCTGTTAAATAACAGAGAGAGATTTATCCTGAGCCTGTTAAGCTGGTCCTGTGTTCTACTTAGGCTTAGTCTTTTTATCTCTGCCCATCTTCCTCCTCCTCTGTCAGATCTCCTAAACCAGTCAAAAGAAAGGTTGTTGAGGCTTTTTTGTTCTCCTTCCATTAATCTTCTTGTCACACTACTCTGAAAACATTGCAAGTAAGCGTCTGCATCTCTGGGGCCTCTGAGTGACTGGATGAAAGGAGAAGTATGTTTTTTCATTTCCTAAATATAGTTGGCTGTAACTGCCTCCTTGACAGCCTTGAATGTCATCCTGGTCAAAGATCCAGTGCTGGAGAGGAAGTTAAATCCTTTCTGCATCACCCTGACCCTTTTCTACTTGAAGGCAACAGTGTGGACAATCAACTGATTTAAGGGAAGGACAGTAAAAGCACTCGGTGAAGAAAGCTAACAGTGGGAGCAGGGCAGGATGGTTCCAGTTGGGGGTGTTTTCTAGGTGAGAATGCTATGACGAGGGTGTTCAGCCTGCTTGGGTTCATTACCCTGGGGTGGCTTTTGCTCCTTGCAATGTAATTACCATACTTATGAGGAAAAAAGCTCTACAACCTATAATTGTTGAGCACCTTTATCCTGCAGTAGAGGTTGTGAGCTCTCAAATACTAAAACAAAACAAGTATGCTGTGCTGAGGAAAGAGAACGTTGCATGGGGGCAGAGGAATTAGGCCACTGGGGAATGTGCTCAGGCCTATTCCCGTTTGTTACAGCAAACTGAAGGGACGCTGATTTGGGGAAGGAGCTCAGTGACCCTTTGATCCTTGCTCTTTTTCTCTTGCCCTGTCCCATTCTGGAGATGGCATCTGCGTCTGGTGCTCACCTCCGTTTTCAACCTCGGGGTGGACCTGTCCATCTCTGCTTTAGCCAAGCTCCCGTGAAGCTCTACAGCAACACTCTTGTGGTGGAAGGAATCATTATGATAACCATAAGGTCAAAACTACCCATCTGTGCTCATGTGGGTGCACTTCTCTGCTGATTCAGCTCCTCTTAAGATGTAAAGAAGGGAATCTATTTTTAATAGATGAGACAATGTGTGATTTATGACTGCTACAGTCACACACCAGGGTAAATCCTGTGTGACCAGTCAGGTGCCAACAACAGAGGCCAAGTGAATAAAACTTTAGAAGAACTTTTACTTTAAGCTTGGATCATGTTTTAATTCGTGTCATCTATTAACATTTTGAAGAGAGATGGTTTTGGCAAACAAAGCAGCCATTTGGAAAGCCAGCAAGGAGTACAGCTGATGCTCTTGGTAGTGCAGCAGAAGTCTCTCCAACTCTGCACACAATCTCATTTTTCTTAAATAAAACTACTTTCAAGTCATCCTTGTTGGGTTTTTTGTTTGTTTTTTTTTTTTGGTGGTGGTGTTTTTTTTTCTTTTGTCGCTGTTAAAGGACAACTCCAACTTAGAACAAGCCCTTCTGCCTGTGATGCCATTAAGAAATAAAAGGCTGGGCTTCCACCCGCTTTATAATGAGGCGCTTGCTCACAGCTCCATGAGATGTGGTTCAATAATAAGGCTAAACTAAAGCAACAGCTCACTCCTACCAGATCAGCTGCCTTTTGAAGGTTTAACTCCTCACTGCAGCCCACGGTGTGATCAGTGGTGGCCCAGCAGACCCCACACAGGGCCCTGGATTAGGACCTGGACTAGCTCTGGTGCTCCCCCACACCCTCAGCCTGATCAGGCAGCAGTGGTTTTGGACCCCTCAAAGCTCAAGTGCTGCTCTTGTAATATGTATTTGCATGGTTCTTTGCAGGACCCTATGCCCTTGTGAATAGTAAGTCCAGGGAGCTTTGGGCCTTCTGCATCCCTAGAGAAGGATGTTTTCTGAGGGTAGTGGTCCCCTGCTGCTGGATAAATGCCTCATATTGATGTTCTAGGTGTGACCTCATGACAGTCCTGTTATAATTACTGCTTTTATGATTCCTAATGACAGGCTTTAGGTTTCTTAGCCTGCTTATGGATTTCAGGGGTGTGGAGTGACAGTTGCTCACTTGAAGCTTACTGACCTCCTCCAGCCTGCAAGGTTTGGAGATGACTTCAGCACACAGATTCCTGGGCTTCTCCTGTGCTCTGCACGCTCCAGGAGCCCTCCAGGGAGTGTGCTCCTGTGGAGCAATCTGCTCATTCATGGCCTTTGAATCACAAACAAGCAGTTTCCCTCCTCCTGCTCTACCACTGCAAGCCAAGCTGAGAAGTACCCATCTCACTTCTCTCAGTGTTGCTCCTTCTTGTGTTGACTTTGCTTTTCTAGCGATTCGTAAGCCATGGCTGGCAGACGGTTCGGTCACTGCTGCTCTACGGCTGATTCCCTCTGATCCCCTGCCTATGGCCATCTGTCACCTTCCTATGTTAAACTCCCCGGTCTTTAGAGGTGACTCGAAGATAAGTTTGTATCCCAGCACTGCTTCCCAGTTATGCCTTATGCCTGCCAGCTGCCTCACCATGGGGTTGGGGTGTCCTCCTTGCCCCGAGGGAGGAGCAGGGTTAAGTGCCATGCTGTCCTCTGCATGCAAGATCAGCATGTTGGGATGTGGGTGTGCCAGTGGCAGTGATCCCAAGCTGTTCCTGGAGGAATAGGTGTGATGGTTTTGGAGTGGCTCATATGAAGAGGCTACTTGCTGAACAGATCTTTACATGGTGAGGGGTTTCACTGTGCTTGAGGGACAAGAAGTATGGCCTTTTAAGCATGGCTTTTATTTCTGAGCCTGAGGCTTTCCTGGATGCTTGGCCTTGCTTTGCAGAAGGGGAGCATCTATCCCATGACCTTGACATGTCATCTGCAAAGAAGACATCTAAAGAAAATATATCTGGTACATGAGAGGTGCAAGCTGCTGAAGGGTGCTGGAACCACTGGGGCTGTGTTTTTTTGTCCTGCCGCAGAGGCAGCCTGGCTTCTGCTGCTGGGGAGGGTAACAGCATTTTTTCATTCTGAATGTCTGAATTTACTTTCTAGCACCTTCAGCTCTACATTTAACCCATTGATTCATTATGGATGTGAAGTCTGTGGATGGTGCAGTGGCTGCCTGACACCATGTATCCTTTCTTTCAGTTTGCAGAGTGCTGTGTTGAAATGAGCTGGAGCCAAGATGGAGGGATTTATGGCATTCTACAAAGAGCTTCCTGAGACTCTGGGGCAGGAAAAAGGGCAGGAAGACTGTCTTACAGGGACATGGAAGTAAGAGATGTGGGTTCTCCAATGTAGCAGAGCTGAGAGCTGTGCTGGCTCAGGAAATGGGTATCTCTTGGCCTGAAAAACACAGGATGGGGTTGCTAATGCTGCTTCCTGTCCCTAACCTGCTCAGGAGATAAACCAGGGATTTCAGACTCCAATCCAGCACCCTTCCCCAGTAGTAAGTAAATACACGTGGTATTACTGAGTGATGTCACAGCTGGAGTACATCCCAGTGAGGCCAAGCCTGGATCAGGTTATATCTCTCTTCTCAGAGCACTGGCTTACTCCCAAAGGAGCATATTGCCAGTCCAAGGGCAGTGACTGAAGCCACCTTCCCCAAGGTCATCTCTCGCACACACAGAGAGGACAGTGCTCACTTCCGCATACACAGCCTGAGCTGCCCATGCAGAAGTCACAGTGTGGCCACGGCAGGTGCTGTCTGCACACAGGGCAAAACCTCCTGACACTTCTGGTGACCCTTTGTTTTGGCACCAGCAAGGTGAAGAATGCCAGGTTCCCTTCAAGGCACAGCACGAAAGGAGGAATAGGAGTCATGTCAACTCCAGCTACATGGTGGGTCTGTAAATAGCCGTATTTCATTTGTTCCTGTGGTTATATGAACATACATAACCTCAGTATGTACGGTTTTGTCACATCAAGGCAGCAGCTTCTGCTAGGAGCATCACAACAACAGCCCAGCTGCCCTGTAGCCCTGAAATGCAGCGTGTTCCAGTCAGCGAGCCCACCCAGATGCAGCTGGGGGTTGCCTGTGCTAGGCATTGGACCCTTTCAGCTTTCCTTGCCTTCCATCATTAAATGGGTCCAATTTTGTCTTCACTGAGGCAAAGCTGTAAGGCAGGCATCACGAAACCCATTTGGCTCAATCTTGGGTCAGAATGGTAGAAGTCAGGGAAGCCCTGTCTAAGCAAACTGTACTTTCACCTTCTAATCAGGCTGTAATTCCCTTTAAAAGATGCAACTCTTTAAAAATAGATTAAGCCTCATTAGCAATAGGTCTGCTCAGAAAATGGATGGAAGCAAGGTGTGACATGCCTTGAGTGAAGCAGAGCTAGGGGTGTGCATACTGCTGGGCCCCACAGCCGCTTGGTCCCTTATGTGCTTCTCCAAGGTTGCTCTATGCCCAGTGGAGAGCCTGCACCTCTGTGCCTGTGCTAGAGGGCACAGCATTTCCAAACGAGCCCTTTCCTCCTGCAGACATAGCTGAGGCACAAATACCCCCACACGGATCCTTCTGCAAGGTGGGTGCAGACATGACACTCGTCTCGGTAGCAGCCACCCAGCGAAGCAGGCTGTTGTGCATGGGTGGTATAGAACAAAGACCTTGTGCTGTGCCCATGTCTGCTCTCAGCCAGAGCTGCTTCTCCTGTCCTTCCCCGACCTACTCACTTATGGTCACTGCAGCACCAGCTCGGTCTGTCCAGCCATGCCGGGTGGGATCTGTATCTCTATTGTCACCTCCTCACTGATGACACTATGACCAGCCAGTATGGATTAATTGCAACCAGTTTAATTCTGTGTCTGTAAATTAAGCTGTTTGACGATTAAGCCAATGATACAAAGAGACTTCCAGGAGTGAGGAGGACATTAACATGCTATTAGATCTTGCTGGTAGAAGGTTTACTTAGACACATCCCAGGGGGCAGATGACAATTAACATCCTAAGAGACTCTTCTAGAAAGAGGATGCTAATTCAGACCCGCTGGGAAGGGACATAATTATTTATTATTATTATATGTAGCCCTGCAACCTCCCATTCAAGAATGCCTGAGATACTTGAGGACAGGTAAGTTAGGAGAACTAACAACAGCGAGGAACCCAAAAGTTGTCCCTGAGGCGTGTGAGGGGAGAAACATGGAGAGGAATGAGGGAGAAAAAGCTGCAGAAACCATCCTGTTCAGCGAGGCAGAAGGAACTATTCTATGATTCTATGATTTCATGAAGCGCATCAAAGGACTTGGGCAGGAGAGATCAGACCTGCTAGCCTTACAAACAGAATATTCATTTCAGTAGAGCAAGAAGGGTGTAACTGTGGTAGGAGGGAGGTGATGGCTCTGAAATGCCTTCCTGCCCCAAAGAAACACTCAGCAGAGCACATTGAGGCCACCCACTCAGCGGTGCACAACTAGTGCAAAACAGGAAGAGATTACACAAGATTTAGGATCAGGGACTTAAAATACAATGACCTTTATGGTCTCTGTACACAGGGAACTTAACACAACTCATAACCTTGACACACTCTGGTGTAATGCTTGAGGGGAGGTGAGCGGTCCACCCCTGTTACAACCACACACCTGCACCAAAACAATTTCAAACACAGGGTAATGGGTGCATTGTAGCTTCGCCACGCTGATTTGTCAAACACATTGTAATGGCTTTTCCACGGAAGAGAGATCACAGGAGCCAGCTAACCTGCCTGGCAAAGAGCAAACACATTGTTGTACATGTATATTTGTTCTCTCATTTCACTTCTGAGAGTACTTGATAATCCATCATGCTCAGCTGCAGATTATTAAATGCTGTTTTCTATCAGAGCTAATTTATACCTTGAGTTCAGAAGGGGAGTTTTCCTCAGCAACAGCTGCACAGGGAGGCAGCGGGCCTCTTTCCTCTGTCATGAATCTAGGATTGCAGAGGTCATTTCTTTGTTCTCTTTCCAGCCGTTACAATTATGTGGGACATGATGTTAAGAGTGATAAAAAACCCAGAACGGGGCTCGCTGCGTACTCCCTGCTGCTTTAATGCAGTGCCAGGTCTCCCTCCCCGCCTGCCACAACCCCGCTCTCCCGTGCCTGCAGGAGCCTGCTTACTCCTCCTAGCTGTTGGTCCTCCTCCATGCCTAAATCTGCGGGAGCGGCCTGGGGACCTGCCTGCGCTGCGGGAACCAGACTGCTCCAGGGGGACTGGCCAGGCAGACCTTGGCCTGGGGCTCACCTGCAGAGGGCAGCCCGCCTTGGGACGCGCCTGGCCAAGCCCGGGCAGCCGAGACCGGGACTGCGGCCGCTCCGCGGGGCCCCCGCCCGGGGCCGGGCCTCTCGCAAGGGGCCGCAGCCACCGGGACTCCCCGTTGCTGTGGTAACGGCTCGGGCCGTCCCGGCAGACCCCGCGCGGCGGCGGCCGGGGGCGGGGCCAGCGCTCAGACCGCCATCTTAAGGCATGGCACTGCTCTCGCCATCGGCCCCTTTCCAAGATGGCCGCCCGCTTATCAGCGGTCACTTCCGTGCCCAGTGAGGCCTCCGGTTCCCGGTGCGGCGGCGAGCGCAGCGGCCCGCGGCTCCTCGGTGCCCGTTAGCTGCTGCCGCTCCTCGGAGGTCTGCAAGGCAGAGTGGGACAGCCGGCGAGTCATGGTGTTGCGGCTGCTCCTGCTCCGGGGGCGCTGCTGGCGGCGGCCTGCCCCGCCGCCCGCCCCGGCCTGGGCCTGGGCTCGCCCGCGGCCCGGTGGCTCTGCCCTCGGCGCAGGTCGAGGCCTGCAGGTAACGGGCGGCGGAGCGGGGTGGGCTGGCCGCGGGGCGGAGCTTGCGGAAGCGGCGGAGGGTGCAGCGCCGGTTACCGGGGAGGGTCGTGCTGGAGCAGCCCGGGGCCGCCGCCCCCCTCCCTTGGGCAGTGTCCCTCTGAGGTGGGACTGGGAGCACCGGAGGAGGAGGCGAACGGGCAGGGGGGAGCTGGCTTAGCCCACCGGCTCCATGTGTGAACGGACTCTTGCTCCAAGCAGGGCTTTCCCTAATGGGTGTCTCGGGCTGGACCCTCCCGAAGGTCCGTTGTGGCAGTGCATTGTAACAGTAACACGGGGGAAAACTGGTATGGGGATAGCATGTAGGCTGTTGTATGCAATAAAACGTTGATTAAAAGGTTTTTTTTTCTCCAATTTTAATCGTGCCGACTCTTTGCATCACTCATGCACACCGCATTGGTGTGCCCCACGATGTGTTTTCCCCATTTTGCTGTGCTCTTGGTATCACAGGTCCCTCTAGCTTAGCCCTTAAAACAGAAGGCAAGGCTCTCGTTTAAACAAGGCCTCCAACACAGAATCATAGAATAGTTAGGGTTGGAAGGGGCCTTGAGATCATCTAGTTCTAGCCCCCCTGCCATGGGCAGGGACACCTCACATGGAAACATGTCACTCAAGGCTCTGTCCCACCTGGCCCTGAACACGAGTGAGAACTTACTTGTGAGTTTTTCTGCAGTGCAGTGAAAAAGTACTGGCCATCTAAGCAGGCAGTGGAGGAAGAACAATTGAAGGACTGTTTTTGAATCATGCCAGGGTTTTTCTGTTGTCAAAATTAGTCTTAGCTGTTCTATTCTAAAAGGTATCCATACCAAGAGGTCACCATCTTAAGCCAGCAAAAGCTGTGTTGTTGCTTTCCAGCAAGTCGGGGAAAAAGGGTGAGGGATTTTGGCCTAGTTAGTGCTTCTCTCTGTTTTGCTGCACAGAAACTTGTGCCTGTGCAATAGAGGGGTGGTGGGACAGGGAATCACACATCAGAGAACGTGATAGGCTTGTGTACAGTGAGAGCATTAGTAAATGTTAGTTCAGATGTTGAGAAGTTGCCCTTAAGCGTGAGTATCGACTACAGGATTACTGCCGAATTACTGTGGGGAAATGGCTGTGTTGTCCTTCCTGCTGTGGAGCAGGGTAAAAAGTACTGGTGCTTAAGATTTCCGCTTTGTGGGAGGGTATCTCTGCATTTTAAGAACTGACTTTCAACATATCATTACAATGAAGAACAGAGCCACAGGAAGGAGAAGATAAAATTTTAAAGTGTTTTGAGTGTATGTTCCTAGTTACACATGTGCTTTTCTTTTAAACTGGGTTATAAACAACATCTTCACAGTCACATGGCAAGCGTACAGCACAGCTAGATGTAATATTAAGGTCTCCTAGCTGATGGTCCTGCAACTTACCCACAGTATTTTCATGTTTAGGAGTGTTAGTCTTGAAGAGTATATAAAGGTTAAGCAGTCACACTGCTTTTCCAATAGTTTGCTTTTTGTTTTTCTTCTTTCTCAGAGCCTTCTGTCACCAACACGCTTCCCCATGTGTCAGGGTCTTGGTGGAGTCCTGGTGAAGCAACACATAATTCGTGATCCAGTCCGGCTTCGGAATTTCTTAGGTGAGTCCCAAAAAGCAACTGTACAGGTGGAGGAGGTGAAAAGGTCATACTCCGTGAGAGTATTGACTTTTCCTTACCTTCACTGCCTGTGTTACTGAAATAAAGCTGTTCTGTTCTTGGCTTTGGGAGCTGTGTGAATTTTACAGAGGTTCTAGGTTTTTGTTTGGTGACAGGGACGAACAATGGCACTTTTCCACAAGGAGCTCTGTGATTAAGGAAGCACTTGAGTCAGTAGACCTAAAAGCTAATTTAAAAACTGCAGATTTTAAAGTAGAGAATCTTTCTTTGCCTCATTAGCAAAGCCTAAGACGAAAATGTCATTCACCTTTTTCAGAAGTCATATTGTAGGACCTTGCTTGAAAGCCTTTCACAGGAGCAAGTTGAAAGTGTATGTTAGAAAAAGTTACCTGAATTCTTAGAGCAAAAGCACAGTAAGGTGGAACAAAGGCAATTACTCTTCTTCCTGCCCTCTTCAGATTGCAAAGATGAGTTTGCTACTGCCTTTGAGATTTGAACAAAACTGGTCACAGCTGTGCTGGCCAGTGTGGGCCCACTGAGCTTGGGCTGCTCCACCTTTGAGAGGGCTAGAGGTTTTAAGTTAAAATATATGCATAATCTTTCAAATGACAGTGAATCCCTCTAGTAGAAGTAGCAGTGGACAAGCAGTTCCAATTTCTGGGCCTACTCCTTTTTCTGGAGTCTTCATGAAAGGACCATGGGAAGTGGAAACTACTGTCGTCAAGTCAGTTGTCTGGCTTCTCAACTTCTTGTATTTCTGGTGAAAAAGCCTTAGCTGGGCTTAAACCACAGTGGCAGCAACTGTGAGTGTTACTGTTTGAAGCATTACCTTTTTTGCTTTTATTAGAGTATCCTATCAGCATTTACTGAGAAACCTGCATTTAAGTCCAGTATATATATTTCCTGTAATAGGTATCTACAGTTCATAGCGTGAGGCTGTTCTTGACTCATACCAATGTTAACTATGGTTTGGGAATTGTGTACAAGTTCCAGCTCAGAAGAAATTTCTCCAAATTATTATCTTTGCTCCATTAAAATAATCTCTGAACAAAGCAATTTCTTACTGGATTGTCAAGAAATATATATGAGGAAAGTGACAGTCTGTCCTTGTAGTGACTATTTCTGATGAGCATGTCTTGTTTCCTTGGCACAGGAGCAAAACTGTGTTATTGGGTGGACACGGAGCTCGGCTTTCTCTGCACTTGGAGCTCATGTGTTTCTGCTATCCTCAGACCCCCTCACTGTCTCCTGAGGTCTGCTGGTAGTAACAACTTAACTCTGCTTTCCTGTAGGTAGCACTTACTGGTTTACTACTTCAAGCTGTCGGGGAAGTAACCAGAAGAATGGAGGATTCAAAAAGAAATCTCCACAGGAGGATGATGGTATGTATGTGCCAAAAAGATATTTAATGAAACAAGTAGTATGTATCAGGGTAAGGGTAGACAGCACGGAAGGCCTTAATGCCTCAGTCTCTGGGTACTAGAAGCCTGTAACTTACCATTTCTAACCAAGTTTGAAGGGGTGTTTTTTCTTAGGGGTTGGAATACTAAGATTTAAATACAGAGCATGAAACTGCATCTGTGCTGCTTTGCATCCTATGCAAATAACTTCATTTATGTGTGCCTTACTTGTGCTGCTTTGCAGAGGGGAAAAGGAGCATTAACTGAGTTTTGGTTTGGAGGTTTTGTTATGCAGCATTTTGACTTAAACTTATTTTAACTAAATAAAGTTCTTTAAGTTGGATCCTGGCTTGGCATTGTTTATTTGTTTTTTTAATAATTTCATTTATCTTCATTGTGGATATGTCTCTAGTGGTTTACAGAGGTTAAAGTTAAAATTAAATACCTTAAAGATTTCTTAGCTGTGATAATGGCACTTGCTGAGAATTTTTCTTTCTTGTTTTTCAAATCAGCCTTTCTAGATACTGTTTTTTGTGCATCTCATACTGCCTAAGCCCCAGGCATTCCACTGTACAGGACTTCTTGAAAATGAGGTTTACCTCACTAAATGTGTCTTGGAGCCTAGACATCTATGTGGTGTGCCAGATTATGTTGAGAAGTAGAGGGGTGCTCTCTCTGTACCTTAAGGAAGTAAAGACTTTAACAGTGCTAATGGTGAGGGTGCAGGGGAATAAATTCAGTGTACCAGGCAAAAACCTTGTGTAACTTCTGACAGGCAGTGTTTTGATCCTTTTAGCAGGCACCATTACCTTCTGCCAGTAGATTTTCACTAAACATCTTTTTCAAATACAAGTGGGTTTGTGGGTGTCCCTTCAGGTCTTGGTGGTGTTTTCAGCTTTCTGCTATTTGTAGATTTACAACAGCTGCATTCTGTTTAAAAAGTGTAATTTGACTCTTCACTGCTATAAAGAAAATTCTTTGCTTTTTTGTGAGTACATGCCTCCCAAGAGCTGCAGTGCAAAGACTCTCTAGCCTCTGGATTAGGCATGTTTTCAGACTCTGGGGTGTAGGTCTTTAGCAGTGAAGATCTCATTCTTCTTTCTTACCAGTAATGCTTGCAGAAGCACAGAGGATCTGAGCGTTTTCCATTTCATTACATTAGTTGATGCTTGCAGGGGCTGGGGATGTCTTGAGTGAGTTTATGGGTGTTTGCTGTGCTGCTTGCTTCCTGGACCTTGAGTGGGGGGTAAACCTGTAGATGGAGGGCTCTAGACCTTAGTACTCTAAGTCGGAAGGCATTAACGTCATGCTTAAGTCACACAGATTGTAGTATAATTTTATAAATTTCATTATAAACTTCCGTCTGAGTATCAGTAAATAATAGAATAGCTTGGCTTTACGTTTGTTGTGCTTAAACATAATGGGTGAATCCTCTTGGCCTGACTAACTTTTGAAATAAAAGCAGCCAGGTGCTGGTGACTTTTAGCCTGACTCATGCCACTGCAGTCTCTTTAAGCCAAGAGTGGCTTTACTCCATGTGATCCATTTCACTGGGCTGAAGCCTTGGATGAGGTGCGAGTGCAGGTGTCGCAGAGTCCTCGTTGAGGAAGTCAGAGCTTAGAGGTTGAGGCCCTTAGTGCTTGCAAGACCACACAGGGTGACTGCGAGCACAGTGCCCTGAAGAACTGTAGCTGTTAAAATTAGCAAACAGTAACATGCCATGTTCAGTGGCCTCTCTTCTCCTGTGATTAATGGATAGCTTGGCTTTGGGAGGTGGAATGCTACCCCATGTCTCCAGGGGAATGCTTGTCTTTGCAGTAATTATTAAAAAGAACTCTTCAAACTGCCACTGCAGCTCTTGCAAGATTTTAATCAGAGAGTTCAGATTTGGGGTTAATGGCAAATCATTGCTTCATGGAGGCTTTTTGAGGCTAAAAAGCTGGAAGTATTCCCACAGCTGTTGCTCGCAAGTGTCACATACAGTTACTGGTTCTCATTTACTGAACATTGTGGGGTAGTTATGGTACAATATGAATGTTGTACTATAAAGATAGTCAGACTTCACATAAGCTTAGAAATAGATTGATTTTATTCTTAATTAAGTGCAGAGTAGAGGAAAGCTTTGCATTGCCTTCTAGTTTTCTAAAAATGATGTCTTTTCCTGACATAATTCAGCTGTAGATTAAAAGTCCTGGACAAGTCCAGTTCCTAGGAACTAGAGAAGTTGTTTGTGCCAAGGTATCTGATGGCCAGCTTTTACCCTGTGGTGATCCTTTTGTGATTGTATCCTTAGTCATGTGTGCTTTAGGACATATTCTATGCCTCCTCACT
Organism: Pezoporus flaviventris; assembly: GCF_033815535.1. Lineage (NCBI taxonomy): Eukaryota > Metazoa > Chordata > Aves > Psittaciformes > Psittacidae > Pezoporus > Pezoporus flaviventris. The sequence continues at coordinate 157,890 of NW_026892653.1, read as the reverse complement.
TTGTCTGAAATTTTAATGCAGAAAATGCTTTAGCAAAAGTTGACTGTGGCATCTCCAAGGAGCTCGCATATTCAGTACTCACTTTCTAAAGTAGCTTCTTTTCTCTGTAGAATCTTTTTATTTAGAACTTGCTCAGTTTTTCAGGATATTGTCCAGACTAAGGCTTCTCACATACTATGTTTTAATTTTCATTAATAAGACTGTAGTGGATGTCATCCTGCGGCTTTGATGAATTGCTTTGTTTTAATAAAGCTGGATCTAGCAGATAAGACAAAAGTGAAGAGATAACATGAAAGAACATCTGAAAAGCTGCATTGTTTCTATTTAAGAACAAGCCTTTCCTGTTAAATGTGGAGCAGGGCTAGGAAACGAGTGAAAAATGATGCTGCGTGTCTGAAGGACAGAGTACTTTTTTTAGCATCTGACTGGGTCATATGTTTGTCCCTTGGTTTTGTTGCAGTGTGTGTAGGGACTAATTGGTGGCTAGTGATAAATGCTAGTGTCAGAGCATTTGTTATGAATTTGTAAATAAATTGAATCTGGGCTGCAGCAGTCAGATGCATTAGCAGTCTAGTGACACAGAATTAATTCATTGCTGGGTGTAGAGCATTATTTATGTATGCCACGTTGCTGGTGATGTTAAATTGTGTATCAAGAGCAAGTGCTAAATTATATATCAAGAACATCCACATCGGGCTGGAAAGAGGAGGAGATATTTGTTGTCATCACAACTCAAATACTAGCTGGCAGTTGACATTGAACTGTGCTGTGGCAGCCCTTTGCAGACCACAGGATTTGAAATTTGCCGATGCAGTGAAAAAAATGTTGGGAGTCTGAATAAAAAAGGTTTGGTGGCAAACGCTTGGAGTAAACCATCCCTTTTTCTCATGTCAGCACTTCAGTATATCACTGGTACAGTAAAGGCTGGGGAATGCACACCTAGCATATGAATCCTTCTGATACAGATCCTTAATGTGGAAAAGTTATCAAAACTTTTTAAACATGGGGTTAGATGTATAGCATGGGAGAAAACCTGTGCAATTTTAAGGCAGTGAGCTTGATTTGTAGTGTATTTATTTCCACAGGTAAGCTGCATATCACGTCTCATGTGCTATTCCAGATTTACTGCAAATGCAGATATATTTTTAGGTACTAGAGACGTCGTTGGTCTTATGATAGAGGGTGACAGCAGATCAGGAGCTCACCAGGAAGCAATTATCTCTTATAATACTGTGCTATGTGATTTACCAGTGACGCTATGAACAGGTTTTACTCCTAATATTTCCCAGTAGATATGTTAGCAACAGCCTGAGGACTGGGCAGAGTAGGAGCATGTTGTATAAAAGTGGGCTGTAGTAGTTCTTGAGTTTGATTTTTAGCAATAAGGGTCCAGCAGCTTTGTTTGGCCTATATCTATGTTAGGCCAGGCAAATGAGGAAGTCTCTCATTTTGAAATAGAATGACATTTGGTGGAATGGTGATGAGACTAGCAGACCGTGACATCTAAAGTCTGCTGACCAGGATTAGACTGCCTTAAAACAGGACACACTGATCAGAACTCTCAAAACATGTCTGAGATTGCTGTCTTTGTATACAATAACTTCTGGGGTTGAGGTTCTCTCTTTGGCTCCCTGAAGCTTCAAATCCTTCTCTTACCTAAGCAACAGTTAAAGCACAAGAGGTGAGGTGATCCTCCATCATCTTCTCTATAATCACACAGTGCCTCACTGCAGCCAGGGGCATTGGGGAATGGCTGAATATAGCCACAGCAATGTGACTCAAGCAGATTTTTTGCTGGTTAGCAGGATGCAGAATTTGTCTCCTTCCAGGCAGTTGTTGAAGTTCACATCTGAGTGCTTCTGCTTTCATAACTTTTGACTTGGTGCTGTTTCATGTGTACAGCTGAGGCCCTGTGGTCTGATGGTCTAGATGCCAGAAGCGTCTGGGAATGCCACATAATCCAAAAAACTGACTCACTTGCATAACCTTGGGCAAGTCAAACAACCTTCATTGTGAGCCAAGCCAGAAACTTGCCTGTGCAATGCAAGTTGGGTGCTGCTTCGAGTCCAGCCCTTCAGGAGAAACCAAACATGCAACAACAACAAAAAAAAACAAAACAAAAAACAAAAACCAAACCAAACAAAAAAAAAATGTGTCAGTCTTTGTTATTTAATTGTTTCTTCTTTGGACCAGAAAGCTCTACAAGTACATGCTCATATCTTTTTTCCTTTTTTCCCTTCTGGTATCTTTTATTTCTAGAGGATGAGAAACGCAGGAAGAAGGAAAATCAAATGCATATTGAACGTTTACGGGCACTCCTCATCCTAACTGTCATAGTGCTGTTGTTTCGATTCATGCTCAGTGAGAACAGAGAAGGGACCAACATTTCCTGGAACTACTTTGTGAATGAGATGCTGGCAAAGGGGGAGGTCCAGAGAATCGAGGTGGTGCCAGAGAGCGATATTGTGGAGGTTTATCTGCACCCAGGAGGAACCCCACATGGACAAGTTGTAAGTCACTTTCTGCAACAGGAATGAGTGATCATAGCTCATACTGTTGAAAGGAATTGAATTAATGAATATATATGTTCTGTAAAACTCTAGCTGGTAAATTTGCACTTCATTATTTTTTCTGTTTTGTTTATTTGAAGTTCAGGGGACTTCTGTTATATCAACCTGGAAATAAGACTTTTAGTTTAAATTGTAAAATTAATTAATAATGATCTGGAAGAAAATCTTACATATGCCTAAAAAGCTGGAAAAAAAACACCAGTTTTTTTCTACTGGCTCAGTCTCGTACATGAGAAAGTGTCTAGAACACTGTAAGATCTAGTTTCAAAAATGTTCTCCTACTTGGATTTTAGTTTCAAGTGTTCTGTCAAACTCCATCAGAATTCCTTCCTGAATCTTTTAAAATAAAGAGAAAGCAGAGTTTGATCTGCTTACTTCCAGAAGTTACCACTAAGAATAATTACAAACTGGCTTGAGAGATTAAAATACTGTTCTGGGATACATCCCATTTTGTTGGGTGATTTATGATCTATTTGCAAACTGCTAGATGAAATTCATTTCTGGTAGACACAGGAAAAAGGTCCAAGAAGTCCAAGTGGAGCACAAGGCTCCTCCTTTCCAGTATGTAGTTTTCTGTTTATTTCTGTATATAGTGTAACATTTTGTCTGAGCCCATGTCAGTATAACTGAGTTTATAATACTAACTCCATCCAGCTTTCTATAAAGTTGTTGCATCTCGTTGTTTCTGGAGAGCTTAGTTCTTGCCTTTTATGCTTTCATGACGTGCTGAAAGTACTTGGTGTTCCCAAGGTCATTTGGAGGCCTAGAGTCAGTTAGCTGCTCATGAGTTCATTGATTCAGTCTCAAAAGGTGTAACATAAGGCTAAATTTTATCTGACTTGTCCATGTTGTGCTTTTCTTCTGCTCACTGCTGTATCCTTATGCTACAACACTGACATGCTGCTTTTATTGCACATCCCCAGAATGTTACCCTGTTGTACACAATGCGGGTGGCAAACATTGACAAATTTGAAGAGAAGCTGAGAGCTGTGGAGGATGAGCTGAATATTGATGAGAGAGAGAGAATCCCCATTTCCTACAAACATCCTGGCTTTTATGGAAAGTATGATACAAATTTGTGCTTACTGTCAATCATAGATTGGTGGCAACGTCCCTCACTTGGAGAGGAAACTCGCGTTCAACTTAATGTTTTTATATAAACATAGAACTAAAAAGTGGTCTCCATTCGAAGCACTTAGGCAGCCTTTCAGAAATAGGCATGTTCTTAGATGTACCTTAATATTTCAGAAATGAAGGTCCCAAGAAGGTGTCTGGAAGTGCAGCATGCAGCAGACCAAAATGTTTCAGGTCAGCATCAGCAAGTCTGAGTAAAGTCTGTGTTCTTGCACAGCTGAGCACATCTTGTCCTCACAATCAGTTTTTCAAGTGCAGAGTGTGGTAGCCACCATGACTCAACAAGTGATGTTACACCCTGGTCGGTGGAGAATGGTGGTGGTGCGGCAAGCCTTCCCCCTATTCAAATTCTTCAAGGGAGGCCTGTGGTGGCTCTTCAGTCTGTAAAAATAAACACCTAGTTTTGGCCTGCTTCTGCAGCAGCTGTAGATCAGAGGATGGCCTGCACTGTGCTCGCTCCAGCTGTGAGCCACATACTGAGCAGAGCAGCTTTGATGCATATGAAATCTCAATGAGGGGAGTTCTTCTGTTAAACTTACAGCCCGTTTCTGTTACCTGAAACTTGGCTTAAAATAAAAAAGAGCTCAAAGCTTCTAATTTTGAAAAACCTATAATGAGAAGAGGAGGGAAGATAGAATAGGAAAGGAAGAAAGAATAGGGAAGGAAGAAAGAAGAACAGAGACTGGAGCACCTCTTCTGCAAGCCTGAGAGAGCCACAGTTCTTCAGCCTGGAGAAGAGAAGGCTCCTGAAGGGGAGACCTTAGAGCAGCTCCAGTGCCTGAAGGGGCTGCAGGAAAGCTGGAGAGGGGCTTGGGACAAGGGCCTGTAGGGACAGGCCAAGGGGAATGGCTTTAACCTGCCCAAGGGGAGATTGAGAGGAGCTCTTAGGCAGAAGCTCTTCCCTGTGAGGGTGCTGAGGCGCTGGCACAGGGTGCCCAGAGGAGCTGTTGCTGCCCCATCCCTGACAGTGTTCAAGGCCAGGTTGGACACAGGGGCTTGGAGCCACCTGGTCCAATGGAAGGTGTCCCTGTCCATGGCATGGGATTGGAACTGGATGAGCTTTAAGGGTCCCTTCCAACCCAGCCAGCCTGTGATTCTATAAACATCTGTCAAAATATTATACATAACTGGCTAGCCTTTATTCTGTGCTTTTATATGATGTACTAATGTTGTATTATACAGAAGTTTGAAAAAATAGGCAAGTTCTGAATTTCGACTAAAGGTCTCGTACTGCACAATCAATTTAAGGTTTATCTTCATATAAACCTTGTCTTATAAATGTGCAAATGCTGTTCAGAGGGCAAGTAACTAGACAAAATTCAGTCCAGGTATCCATTCATACACAAACAAGAAGTTTCAGATTTTGGGAAGGTGTCTGGGAGGAATAATTACACACACTGACCATCCCATCTACAGTGGGAAAGCCACTGTCTCCAAACCCTGTAAGATGACACCCTCTGCATGGTGCACCAGGAGGTGACCCGGCCATCTCTCAGGTGTGGCAACACAGCTGTAAGCAGTAGTTGCCAGTGTCCTCTGCTTAACTTTTTAGGCTAATTGTTTGGGGTTTGGGTTTATATACACACACACACATATATAAAAAAAACTGTAAAGGTTCCATTTTCTTAGTTAGGTCTGTGCATTGCTGCATTGCCTAAATGTCAGGACCTTTAAAATACTGCAAATAGCTATGTTGAGTAATACTTAGCAAGTTGTGGGCAAACACTTCAATTTGTACCTGTCTTGCTTTTGTCCTTTTAGTGATGTCATTTCCCTGATAGTGACACTTGTAGCTGTGTCCATGCTGTGGAGCATCTTCCGCCTCATTAGGGTTGCCGGACGGGTAGGAGGATTCAACGCCTTTGTGAGTATCCTAGATCTTGATGTTGTTTTGTAGCCTGTGGATACTCTTCTCTTCCCCTTCCCCAGCAAAGTCAATGCAGAATGAGGATTAACTGGTGCCAAGGACTCTCCATTCTTGACACATCTTGCTGACCCGATCATCTGACTAGCTTGTATGGTAACTGGCCGTAGCTGAGGCCCTTTCTTTCCCCAGTGGCAGGAAGGGCTGAGCTCAGTAAATTTGCAGTCCAGTTTGCTCTGCTGTTTTCAAAGCTTGCTAATGAGTTGCAGCTGCAGATGGTGTTTTTCACTGGGTCCTGCCAATATGCCTCCCATACAGCCAGAAGTAGGAATTGCTGCTTTCTGCAAAATGAGTTCTCAATTTATAAAATATGTTCAGATTCTGGATTTCATTATGTGTTGGCCTGTTCTGCTCATGCCACATGCCTCACTTGCAACATCAGTCAAATCCTCCTCCTCCCCTCTTCCACCCTTGGCTGGATCAGCTGATAAAACTCTGTAGAAGTCAGCCTGGGGTGCACCGTCTTTGACCACAGGGATTTGGGGATGAAAATACAGTGAATTTAATCCCTTGTTAGATTTCCCACTCAGCCTCCTCGGCAGTTCTCTTCTGGCTGTGGGATTCTCTTTACACAAAGGGATACAGCTGCTCAGAGAATATTTTAAAGAAGTGTTGAGTAATTAGGGCCTTGAGGGTTAGATTCTATCATTGCATACATGGGGACATCTAGGCCCCTGCATGTTTAACTCTTCTTTTGAATAAGCTGATATTTCTGAAGCCTGAGAAACTATGAACTTTCTTCACAAAGAAAAAAAATCCAAAGTAGCATTTTTCAGTGGAACATACTGAGCAGTTACTAGTAGAGTGTTGAACTAAATTCTTGTTTTGACTCTGTGGTGTGACACGCACCAGGAGGCTGAAATGTGGTGTCTAATGTTAAATTTGAGAACCTACAGTTCTGTCCTGGGTTGTGTTTCAGGAACAACTAGTGGCAGCATTGGACAAGGGTGCAAAGTGTTTATATGTGTTTACAAGACAGTATTGGTAATTATTTACCACTGACAGCTGTTTACCATCAATACATACTCCTCAAAACTGTACCACTCCCATGTGTGTTAAGTATCAGAGCGTTTAGAAACTGGGGAGAATATACCAGATAAGGTTTTTGGACATTCTGCATGTTTGTAAGAATTATCCCTGCCTGATCTATCTAGAGTTTGAGCTGGATTGTGTTGGGACTATTACTGCAGGTTTATTCTCGTAACAACAACTTGGATAAATAAAGTTTGAGTCAGCAGTCTGGCTGTGAAGTGTTTCCAGAGCAAAAGTGGGTAAACTAGCAACATGTTGGTGGGCATTTTAGTGTTTTGTTGTAGGGGCAGCTTATACCTGTGCTGTCTCCCAAAGCAGAGCAGACAGCCTTTCCAGACTGTTGCCTTATCCAAAGTCGGAGTAAATCCTCAGTAGTTGTTTTGCCTTCCACAGAACCAGTTGAAAATGGCTCGTTTCACCATTGTGGATGGAAAGTCAGGAAAAGGGATTGGCTTCAAGGATGTGGCAGGAATGCATGAGGCAAAAATGGAAGTCAAGGAATTTGTGGACTACTTAAAGGTAGGTACAAGTAGAACAATGTAAGTGCTTACTACCCGTCTTCTGGGGTAGATGGCTCTATATTCCTCTTTCCTCTCTTCATCCTTCATGATACAGTTTAAATAAGCCTGTGTTTCAATAATCTGACGGCTTTTTGTGTTGTGATCAGCATGACTCAAATCTCTGTATTTCCACTTCCGTAACAGGAATGCAGATGTAGCTGCTCTCATTAGCAGCTCAGAGTTGTTCAGGCCAAAAACAGTATCAGGAAGCTCTGGGAGGGTGTATTCTTGTGCAAATGTTCCATGTGAGCTGTGAATCTGACAGAGCTGTGTTGTTCTTGCAGAACCCTGAGCGTTACCTGCAGCTTGGGGCTAAAGTGCCCAAGGGAGCCTTGTTACTTGGACCGCCAGGCTGTGGAAAGACATTGCTGGCAAAGGCAGTGGCTACAGAAGCACAGGTGCCATTTTTGGCTATGGCAGGCTCTGAGTTTGTGGAGGTGATAGGAGGTAAGCTTCTTGGGAGGAAGGGTGTGGAGGTTACTTGGTCTGTTAGGCAGTTGGAGGGTGCTGGAAGGGCCTGTTGCACAGGACAGAGTTTTAGCCTATCTTTGCATGTGGAGGATAGGTTTGATACCTTTCCTGAAAATACAAAAGGTGTTCAGTGACAGAGCATATTTAATTCTGCATTATCTAAAATGCATGCCCTCTGAATTGCTAGAGCCTTTTTTCTGACAGTGTGAAGCCATGGTTCTTCACCTGAAAGCATTATCTCTGACTTCCCTGTAACTATTATTAAAGCTATTGACTGAGGCTTCCTTCCTTGTATGAGAACGCTAATGGATTTTCTGCTTCTCCCTCCTGTTGGGGAAAGTACAGTGTTTTTGTGCCATGGGATTTCTATCTTTCTCCTTTTCTTCCTTCCTCCCAGATCTCTTGAGACCTGACAAGGGTCAGTGTGCAGGAAAATGCTGAATATTTCTGGTTCTGACCTGTGGAAGAAACAGGAGTTCATCTTAGGAGCTGGCAGTGGTGTTCTTACAGCAGCTATAGGAGTCCCTGCAGTTCTAGGAGTTCTAGGAGGAGCTGTGCGGAAGGACTAAGCAAATGAGTTCTGTGGCTATTTCTTTGTGCCAGGAGTGTTGAGAGAGGGACTGTCATACCGAGGGCTTGCCCAGTGCCAAATGTCTCACTGGGGGCCAGGAATGCTGCTCTCTAGCTTTGCTAACAATTTTAGCTACAAGGATTATTTCTTCTTCTCTTTCCTTATAGGTCTTGGAGCTGCCAGAGTCAGGAGCCTCTTCAGAGAAGCCCAGGCTCGAGCACCCTGCATTGTGTACATTGATGAAATTGATGCTGTGGGCAAGAAGCGTTCAACCAATATATCTGGTTTTGCCAATGCTGAGGAGGAGCAGACCTTAAACCAGCTGCTGGTGGAAATGGATGGTCAGTATTTCTGTCTGCCTCTCAGCTGGGCCTTCATCACCTTAGAAATCCAAGCTGTTGGCCCGTACATCATCATCCTGCTTCTACTTGCCATGCCTCTTTAGCGTTCTTCTGCTGAAGTCATGACCATTGCATTAAAACAAACTCATTCCCCTTTTCCCTGGGACAAGGCTAACTTGTACTTCGCAGCCAGTTCAGGGCTAAGCCCAGAACTGCAGCTTGATCATATCCTTGCTAAAAAGCTATCTGTATAATAAGTGATAACTGGTTTGGACTGCTGCTAGAGAAGAGGTTGTGGCCCTGAAAGTCAGAAGGTTTTTTCCAATTTGGACGCCAGGGATGCCTTGGCTGGCCTTGCTCTTGTGTCAGAGGTTATCGTATCACTCGCTTGAAGTGGGTCTTTTATCTGTTCTTTCTCCCAGCTGGTTTGCTGAGTACAGATGGAAAGCAGCAGTAAGTGCTGTTCAGCACAGGGTTGGTGGGTGCTGTGTACCCAGTACTTGGTGTATGCAGACCCAGGCTTTCCTGCAGAACCCTTGGTAATCTTAAACACCAGTCTGAACCATGTACCCCACCTTGGGTCCCTTTTCTGAAGACACTGTAGCATATCTCTCTTCATCTGTCCCTTAGGCAGGACTACTCCAGAGCTGATGGTTACTACAAAATTAATTTGCCTCAGGACAGATCTCTTGAGTATGTGCTGTGGCTAAGTTACGGAGATAACCCTCTTGAAATCTAGACATTTATATAGGGTTTTAAGGGTGTGGGGTTAAATACACTAGATTTTAAAACCCAGGAGCCAACTGTTTTTGTGACTGTGCTGAAGACTCTGAGTCAGAACAGAGTGTAGTGTCACGGGCAGAGTGAATTTGCACCAACAGTCGCATATAATATCAACAGCAAATGTGCGTGCAAGATATGGCTGGCAGAGGGCAGCAACCCCAAAGACTCTTACTGCAGTAAATGGCTTCACCTTGAAGAATTACTTAGAGTACTTGGGAAACAAAAGAAAATTAATTGGCAGCAAGGGCACTGCTGTCTGTAGAGTAACATTTAGGTCCAGCTGCCCATTAAATGTTGTTAGATACTTGATGTATTCCATCTAAGACAGGTAGTGGTTTAAAGCCTGTTAGGGTTTAAAGTTCAGTTGTCCCAGAGGGCCATAAGCAATGTAATACACAATTCTCACGTCCTTTGACTTATTCTCATGCGGTCTGCCTGACTACAGGATCCCTAATCTAAACTGGGAGAGAGAAGCTTTGCAAACAAATCCTGGTTTGATGCCACAGTTCTGTATGGCTTCTGGCTGCACTGGAATCAGCCGTTTTCTCAGATACTTTCACATGAGTGCCAAAAGGAGTGATCCTTTTGCTGTTCTTAGTCATAACTCTGTCAGAGCCTGCAGCACTGACCCAACTTGCAGTGTTTCTGTTGCTAAATCTTATTATTGCAGAGCAGGGCCAGAAACAACTACCTACCTGCCCATAAGGGAGTGTTTTTTGTCAGTCTGCTGTTTGGTGGAACAGAGCCACCTTTTCCCTTGGCTGTAACTGTGACACTTGTTGTGTCATCACACCCTTTATATGAAAAATCAAAGGTTCTTCTGCACTAAAAGCATCCCACATTCTCCAGACTTTGTTAAAGAAGTTGAAACTGCTTGCTTTTTCACTGAGCATTTGCAGTATAATGGGGGTGTGCCCTACTGAAGAGCATGTCCCGCAGTTCAGCAGCAAGGCTGCCTTCTGGAGAGTGCTCAGGAGTCAACCCTCCCTTTTCAAGGAGAGAAGATGGGACTTGTAAAATGCTTTCAGGAAATGGTAGATGTTCCTCCATACTGTACACAAGATGATCTGTAATTCTGGATCTCTGCCCTTGCTGCAGAAGGAGGAGAAATTGTAAGCAGGAGCACAGCATGGTACAGACAGGGTAGAGCGGTCCTGCTGTAGAGAGACTCTTCAGGCCTCTCTCTGCTTCAGCACAGGTGCCAAGAAGTTTTTGAAGGAGGAATCAGCTTTAAGTAGATCCTAAACAGCCAGACAGAAGTTTGGTTATCAGAGGAATGTGCTTGAAACACACAATGCTGCATAAGTACCAGGAATCACCTTAAATACGTATGTGCACTTCCCTGGAACTTTGCACTTGCACGATCTTAGGCAACTTGGCCAAGCATGCAGATATGCTTGGAGTGAATATAACTGTTTACAGCTGTATCTGTACAGTGGATGTTCTCAACAGAAAAGTCCAGTTAGTAACACACTGAACAGCAATCCTGGCGTGGTGGGTTTTTCTTTTCTCCTGACAGTTGTAGGGTGAGCTGGCAGCAGCTTAACACTGAATTAAATGGAAGCCCATGTGTCTGTTCAGGAATCTGTAGTCAGTACAATCCACGTCTCTGTACTAAAAATAAAGTGTCTGATTTCCTCTAGTCTGTAAAAATTGGGCATGGTTTGTAGTGTGTTTTCTTGGTGAGTCTCAATTCAGAAATTAGGGTACAGCACTATGGGAAAGTGATTTTAGAAGGTAAATGTTATCCTTGATACCTACTTTAATAGTCCCCTGTTTGCTCTGTGATGCCTGGTTTATTTTAAAATTTATATTGTCTCATTATTTATTCGTGTTTCATACAGATACTAAGTCCCTCATTTTGCTAAGTGCTTTGCAAACACACTAAAAAAACAGCCCAAGGAGTTTACAGTGTCAAATGGGAGACAGCTGGCAAGGACTGGCAGGCTGGTACAAGAAACATGGACTTACTGTTGGTTTGTACTCATCAGCAGTGATCTTAGCACATGTTGCTGCGATGTTACCTAACAGAGTGTGCTGCCTGAATGAAGGGTGAAGTGCTATGTGCATCATGGCAAAACAGTTTTCAAGGTAATACTGAACAAGGTTTTTTAGGGGCACTATCCAAGCGCAAGCAGAGGCATGGCGTGTGCTTGTAAAGAGGAAGCCCTGAAATGGAATGTTGAGAGCTCTGTTTTGGCTGTGTTTAGCTGAAATTGATGGTTGAAGTTCTGAAAAGCAGTACTGTAGAACCGAGGGAGCTATTAATTTGGAAAAAAAAAAAAACCTGTGCACAAAAGTAGATCTGAGTCATCAGTAGTGATTGTTGAATTAATGTGTTCTTCTGAGATTACTCATAGGTAAGGCAGAGGAAGAAAAGGAGGGTCAGAGCTCTATGGAACCTGCTCTGCAGGCTGGAGGAAGGATGAGGACACCCAGAGAAAAGCCATTCTGCTCAGCTGCATGGAATGAATGTGCAATTTGATACTTGGTAATTCTGGTACACAAATTTTTGAGTAATTGTGCTCTTCCTACAAGCGACCTTGGTTTCCTCCACTCTGACAGCTTTCGTTGTGTTCTGGAAGCACCAAGAATCTGCTGGGAGAAGGGGAGGGACTGGAGGGAGCCTGTATGTACAAAAGCTGTTTCTAAAAACCAGAGTGACGCATGTATTCCCATCTTTGTCAAAACAGGTGCCTGGTTGAATAGTGAATCTTCCCTCACAAACCGCAAACAAGCGGAAGAGGAATGCGACCCAAATATCTCCTCTGTTCTGAATGCATTTGAGAGAAGCCTGACAGTCTGGGCTGATATGTGTTTTGTAAGTGAAAGTGCAGGAGGTTTTTTTGGTAGCAGCTCTTCACCTAAGTCTTGAGACAAAACCTCTCTGCTGTTCTTGCTGTATGCAAACTTCTCCCTCCAGGGCCTCCCTCACAAAGGTGGCTGTCTTTTAGTAATACTGTTCACAGATGATGTCCAGAAGGCTTTTGAAAACATAGCTAGAGAATTACACAGTGTAAAACTGAAGGTGAGATGCCCATCAAAGTCTTGTTCTGTGTCAGTGGTGAGCAGAACACTTGCCAGCTCAAGTAGACCCTTTTTTTTTTCTCTCTTCAAGTGGCTTCATTTGTAGGCACTGTAGATACAAAGGCTCTCTTTAGGCTGAATTTACAGAGCTGTTTTTCGTTTGTTGATGTGACCCATGTGGTGGATTTTAGCCAAAGGAACAGTCTGCATCTTTGCCTGTGAAAGCCAAGTCCTGTGATGTGCCAGGTGATGTTGCATTGGGAACAGTAATGTGAATTGGAGGCTGCAGTACTAGAGTTCTTGGAACACTGTTTCACACCACTGGGATACAGGCTTGAGAGCAAGTGGGGCAGAAGATAATGTGAGAAGGATGCTCTCAGTATATCTGGGTTTTTCTTTCATTTGTTCTAATAGTCAGACCTATTTTAAGAGAGTCTTCCCAGCTGCAAAGCAGATAATGTACTGTACCATCTAATCCTGCCCTGTGAATGAAGCTTGCTATCCCCCAAGTGCCTGCCAGTCTCCCTGCTTATTTATCACACTCCAAAGTGCAGTGTAATTCATGCTTGAAGGATGGCTGGCTTTATCCTCTCCAGGAGCTTATTTAGACAGCATCCTGCAGGGAGGAAGAACTGAGGTTTGCTGTAGCACAAGCTGACAGAGCCAGTCCTCTGACTTACCTGTAACCTTAATCTCTCTGCTGAGCTCTTGCACGCTGACACATTTGGCAGCACTTGCGGTGGAGCTGGAGAGAACTGAAACCCGCCCAGCTTATGTGTATAAAGCTGCCTCTGCAGCATGTGACTTGGCAGCCCGGGAAGCGCATGGGACTAAGGTGTCCTTTCCCTAGGAAGGCTGCTGTGTGCCAGGGCTTTTGAATCTGCTGTAAGCAGGTGACTCATACCCAGGGGCCTGTGAGCACCTGGTGGAGTGTCATAAATAAGCAGCGTGGTTCAGTGATTCAGTGTGATCTCTGGCTCCCCACCCAAGCAGCACAGCCGCCTGCCCCTTCCTGCCCTCCTCCAGATGCAAGTGCTCTGGCTTCCCCGGGAAGCCCTGTCTGCCTTTGATGCCTCTGTACTCCAGGCTGCTCTCATGCAGCTGCTAAATCCTGGTGTTTCCTTCATCTTTAAGACCTGGAGACAAAACCTTCTCTGACTGTGGTTTGAGCTAGTGTATGCTAATCATCACTGCAGAACTATTAGGTTGTATTTTGTATCTGTCTACGTGTCTGTGGTTTAAGTTCTGCAGGGTTGGTCTTTGCAGTGGTCTGCAGTATGCCCAGGTGTCTTTTGAGTGATAAAAGATGAGTGAGAAGGCAAAGAATAAATCATGCTATAACATGCTCCTTGCAGGGTGGCAGGGCTGTGTCCTCTTTCTGTATTAACCTGAGTTGATGATCCTGGTGGGCTGCCTGTGACTGAAGGCTAAAAGTAAACAAAATCTGGAAGGGCTTTGCACAGAAATGCTTGTGAGGGAAAGGCTGTTTCATCATTGTTTGCACAACCTGGAGCTAAAAGAGCAGCAATTGACATAAGCCTGTGGATAAGAAGGCATCTCCTAACTTACCAGAATAGAAAGGTTCTGTTCTGGTTTCTAGTTGGAGCAATTTTCAAATGTGGCAAAATTAAATGGGGGGAAAAGTTTTAAGCCATGATTTCCTAAGTAAATGAAAAGGGAATTTCAGGATATCTGTGATGACCAGACTGGCCTGTGTCACTCGTGAGGTTCCTTCCTGTCTTGTGCTCCCAGCTGGAGAGAAGGACACTTTGTCAGCCTCAGCTGCCCCAAAGGATGCTGTAAACACCCTCTGTCTTTTTATGATAAAGATTTATGAAATACTCCCTGTATCCTGCTGTGCCTCATCCCTTCGTACGCCTGAAAAGCAGCATGTGCCATGGTGAAAACCCGTCACTTTTGATTTTTGGTTGTTTTTTCTACAGGAATGGGGACCACAGATCATGTCATAGTGCTGGCTTCCACCAACCGTGCTGATGTCTTGGATAATGCTTTGATGAGACCTGGGAGGCTGGACAGGCATATCTTCATTGATCTTCCAACACTCCAGGTACATTCCGTCTACTGCCCTGTCCTTACCATGATGCTGATGACTAAGGTTTCCCAGTCCTCAGTGGTGATCCATTCATTGGTAGGTCAAAAGCTGAGTTTGGAGAAAGTTGAGCTGGTAAGCTTCTGTTTGCCTTTATTTATGTGCTGTAGATAAAGGACTTGACACTCTTAATACAATTGCTTGTTTCCCTGAAGTACCACTTGCTGGTTGTAAGTGTCTCTGCTCTGGTACCAGCTTTGTTGGTGAATTCTTCCATGAGACTTGCTTTGCCATGCAGATGCAGAACTATGTTTGTGTCTTCTGTCCAGGAAACTGGGAGCCACATAGTTGGCAAGTTGGCTTATGTGAGAATGAGAGCTTAAATTGTCATGTGCCTTGAGCACCATTTGTTCTGTAGGTTTATTGTCCTCACTATCCTTGTAAGGCTCCTCTTTTTCCTTTAAGCAGCCTGTTAAGTGACTTGTTCCTTCTGAATGCTTTAAATCCATTTCCTAGGAGCCTTCCATGTCTGCTGTGTTGACATTTGTAATAGAGTTTTGGGAGTAGGCTCAGCTGCAGTAAAGATCTGTCTGCTTTGCCAGCACAGGCTCTTCTTCTCCCATCTGTGCTTTACTGCTGTCCTCAAGAGTTTTCAGTTAAAATACCTTAAATGCCTGATAGAATCTGGCACCGGAAGCATGAACTGTGCAGCTGCCCTGAAGGAGGAAGGGGAAAAACCCTGGCAACTGAGACCATTGTTTTAATCAGGATCTCCTGGACCAGCTGCATGAGTCACTCCTTGACTACTTGCCAGCTGTCATCTCACCCCCACTTTTGTCTGGGAAGTGGTCTCTGGTGAAGGAGCTAGTAGACGGGGTTTGCAGTTCGAGTGTGTGAGGAAACAGGTAGAGGCAGTCAGAGCTCCTTCCTGCAAGTGCTTTCATGGTAAGAGAAAAGTTAAGACAGATCAGAGTGAAAGTTAGGAGGGGTGAGTGGCCAGAGAGAGAAAGCAGTGACTCACGGTAAGCCTCTGTACATCTGTTCTGTATTTGGGCCGGGTGTTTACCAGGGCTCCTGGAGCACCACCACACTGTAAGGACAGCCCTGCCATCTGGTGGCAATGTCACCGTGTCCCCACTGCCAGAGGTCTGTTCCTCCCCTGCTCTCTCCGGAGGGACAGCACTGACGCTGTCATGTCGAAAAGACTTGGTTGGGCTCAGGTATTCTGTGCTCTTTACAGGAGAGAAAAGAGATCTTCGAGCAGCACCTGAAGGGCCTCAAACTGATCCAAGATGCCAGCTTCTACTCACAGCACCTTGCGGAACTGACTCCAGGCTTCAGTGGTATGACATGCTTTGTCCCAGTGGGGCTGCTCTGTCTGCTTCTGCACTAGTTCTGCAGTTCAGGCTGGAGCTTCGTGGTTGCTTAGTTTTAACTATTTGGGTCTAAAGGGTTTTTTCTTCAAGCCGCCTCTGTCGCTATGGAAATAGTGGGAACCTAACCAGCTCCCTGATGAGCTCTGATGAGCAATTGTTCATGGCTATTTCCAATCTGTTGAAACTTCTGGGAGTAGCAGGGTGTGGGGATAGGAAAATACTTTTTTATAATGCCTGGGTTCTCAGTTCCTAAGGGGAGGAACCACTGCTCATGCTCCGAATCCAAGCTGTTGTCGAGGCTGAGATGTTGCAAATCAGTGGGAAAAGTCTCAAAGCTGATATGTATTACCAGGAAAGTGATAGGAGGAATACATAGAATTACTTTGTCAGTCAGACAGAGTAAGCCTGTTTCCAGGGTAGGTCCCTGGGAGTTTGAAACAGCGCTGTGCAAGGGGCTCCGGAGTTCCTGTTGATTTGGAGTTCCTGGAATATTCTTTCTGGGTTTCCCCTCTAACAGGCCCCAGCACACTGCCTCTTCGTGACTTCTTTCAGCAGCCCCCCGCCACCATCACCCACACACACAAACTCAGAACAGATGTTCTTTCTCTTCCACACAGAGGTTGTGCGGTCACTGCGTGAACAGCAGCCCATGCCAGCCCGGACTGCCTACTCCCCTGTCACTGAGAGCCAGCCTTGGCTTTAGCCTCTTTATTGATCACTGAACTCTGTCCTCTGTGTGGCAACGCAGCCTTGATTGCCAAGCAGTTGCATTGTTCAAACCCCACATAAACACCGTGAGCTAGGTTTGCTGCCAGGGAGCAAAAAAGTGCAAGCTAGTTGACTTGCTTAGGTCCTTCTCCAGATTTGTTCTTGCTTCTTCTGTCCTCTGCAATCTCTGTCATGTAACAAATCCAATGTAATTCTTGTAAACTCTTGTATATAGGAGCTGACATAGCGAATATATGTAATGAAGCTGCTCTTCATGCTGCTAGAGAAGGTCACAAATCCATCGATACTTTCAACTTTGAATATGCTGTGGAAAGAGTCATTGCAGGTAAGTGATCCAGGCATTTAATTTCCCTCTAGTCTTATTGGTCTGTGCCATACTTCTTGAGAGAAGGCTCAAGTGAGTGGGTTGTAGTCAAGGAAGACACATGGGTCCTAACTGTGCTTTGTCCTGTAGTGCTGACCTGAAGGTTTTAGGATTTTACAGTCACAGATAATTCTCCAGACAAGACCCCGTATGGATTTGTCTTCTGAATTTTTAGGCAACCTCAACCAGTAGCTCAGAGGAGATGGCCAGTAGTAAAACAGTAAAGAGAGGAATTACAATCTGTATAGCTTTTTTGGTTTCAAAAGAGTTGGGGTTTGGTTTGTTTTTTGAAGAAAAAGAGTGAAGTGTCCCAGGGTTTTTCTTGCTGCTCTGGACACCTGCTACATAAACATGAATAGCAAATAGGCTACGCATCCTCAACAGCAAGAAATCAGAGATTTTTCTGTTCGGTCTCAAAGCCCAGACTTTGATGAATTGGCAGAATAAACTGAAAGACAGTAGACTACTGTTCTCTCTCTGAGAACATCCTGTCGGCCTTTCCCTGTTGAGTGTGCTATTGCCAGCAGAGGAACCTCTGGAGATTACCCTGTAGTAGTATATTATAGGGAAGGGAAAAAGAGTTCCCAGAGCACTTGACTTCACCTGAGGGATTTGAATCTGGTGAGTTTCAGTGTGAGCAGCCCTATAGCCAAGCTGTGGCTTTCATAATCAGACGCTTGAGTGCTTCCAAGCTGCAGTGTCATTACCAGGGGGTGAGCCTGGGCAAACAGACGGGCATTCTGTGCTTTGTTTAGAGCGTGTGGAACAGGATGTTTGCACTGGGTCAGTTATTTCCTGATCCTGGAATTCAGTCCTTAGTGTTTGCTTTATCAGAAAACGCCTAAACAATTCCTCACTTAAGAGATTTTTGAGAAAACTCGACAGTTTCACTTGCCTCTTCAAAGCACTCCAAGGGATTTGGTTTGGTAACTGTGGTCACACACAAATCCCAGACTGTATCCAGCAGCTCCCAGGAGTCAACAATGAGATGACTCTAGTAACACAGAAGTCCTCATAAGCTGGGGAAAGAGGTGCTTTATTTCTTGTCTGCAGAAGAGAAAGCACCAAACTTCTAGGGGGTTCACCTGTATTTTCTTTCTGACCTCCATCCTTGCCTTAGTTCCCCAGACTTGGAAGGTGAGACAAAGAGCAAGTAAGGCCACAGAGGGTTAATGTGGTGGGGCATTGCAGGGCATGGGCTTCAGCAATTTCACTGCTGAGAAGCTGACATGCTTCCCCAAGGCTCTGTGGTGCGTAGGAGGCCTTACAGTCTTTTTGTTGCAGAACTGGATTCTTTCATGTTATTGGGACCTGGCTATTTTCTGTACACTACGTCTAAAAGACCTCAAACAACCCTTCAGGCTTGTAAATTGAATGTACCCTTGCCATGTAATAGGAATGCTTCTGGGTTTCACAATCCGGAGGGCATTTCAGTTGCTGTAAAAGCTTTTCTTGAAAGAACGAAAATATTACTGTGCTTTTCATTATAAGCTTCTGGTTTTAATAAATGGTGTGGAATCAAAAGAAAACTTTGCAAGTCCAGAGGCTCTCTCAGCCTTAAAGCTTTGTATTGCTGTAAGGGAGGAGTAAGAACTTTTCTCTGTGGTAGTCCCCATTGTGTTTTTAGTTTGGGAACAGAAAGCAGTCAGTAAGTTGTCAGGTCTCCTGGGAGTGAGGGAGGAAACCTGCTGAGTGCACAGAGGCTTTCAGGGGTTGTCTTTAGAAGATGTAGAAGAGCCTGGTTTCTTGGTGGAGTTTGTGTCCTCTGTGTAAGGGCAGCAGAGATGCACCAGAGTTGTTTCCTGAGTTGTCTCCTAAATGCAGTAAGTACAGGCCTATAGAAAACTTTCATGCCTGAAGATGAACTTTACGTAGGAGAAGAAATAATCTCTGTAAGCATGCTGTGTGTGCTGTTGAGAAGAGTACAGTCCCTCCTTCCTTGGTGGGCTGAAAGAGGAATGATTACAGAATTCAAGTGTCTGTATGTATATATATGTATGTATATACATGCAGTGTGTATATATATATATATATATATATACACATCTTTCTGCAGAAGATGACATACAGGCACATGCACACACACTGCTGAAGGCATGGTAAGGGACTGACTGATAAAAATCAAGGCTGTTGCAGTTATAGAATAGTTAGGGTTGGAAAGAACCTTAAGATCATCCAGTTCTAACCCCCCTGCTGTGGGCAGGGACACCTCGCACACCCAAGGCTCTGTCCAGCCTGGTCTTGAACACCTCGAGGGATGGAGCATTAATAACCTCCCTGGGAAAATTAATCTGCTCTTCCATCACCATCATGCCTTGTGGAGCACAGTGGTTTCCAGGGTCCCTGAGCAGTAATTTTACAAGATCTGCCGCACTAATTTTGCTGTTTCCTTGTTTAATAAAGCTCTTAACTTTGTTTAAAAATTAATGTTAATAGAATGTTGTTTTCCGAGACATGAAGCAAGCTTGGTGTAATGCTGCTCTTGAGTCTGCCTGTGCTACCCCCTGCTGCTCCTGGCACTGTTGGAGACATTGGCTTTAAAGTACTGGTACCTTTTTGCATTCAACATGCAGCAGTGTAATAACTGCCTGATACGCAGGGTATTCTGTAGTTAACATATTTTCTATATGCTAGAAATTTTACTTCCATTCGGCATTTATGTTTTAATCCTTATTGGACTTACTCTGTGTTGCAGATTACTGGGTTGGAAAATAAATGCATTCGAAAATCACCTTTTTGGAGGAAGTATTAAATGAGAGTTATGGCTTAATTTGCTAGTCCTCAGGAGCCTGGGAATAAGCTCATGCGGAGCATGCCATGTGTAATCAGAGATGTTTCCAGGGTCTGGAGAAAGATTATTTTTTTTATATATATACTTTTGGTCTTCTGCTGATTTGAACACTGCTCATGCACAAGAATCTCAACTAGAACCTTATATGTAATGCAACATCTTGTTTCTCTCATGTTCTGCCTAAGGGACAGAAAGACCATACGGCCAAATCAGTATGATACTATAGCTAGTCTCTGTTTTGGGTTTTGTTGGTTTGTTTTTTGTTTTGTTTTTCCAAATGGTAGGGTGACTTGTTGCAGATCTGTCCCTGGGCAGAGATACACTGTGACATGCTTTTGGCAGAGCTGGGAGCAGAGCAGAGCTTTGTGTTCTAGAGCTGTGATCTAATCAGATGTTAAATTATTTGTCAAATTATTAAGTCTGTTGTAAGGAGGAAAGGGGGAAAAAGTTTCTGCCAGTATTTTCAAGCAGTCTAGGCCTGGGTTGCTTTCTGCTGCAGGGGAAGAGAGCACCTCTTCCACAGCATGTAACTGAAGCACTTTTTACTGCCTCTTCTTATGCAAGAGTGCAGTGTGATTTTTGCTGGTAGTTAGCCCCAGACTGCGCTAGCTGGAGCACAAGATTATGCCCTGCTGGTTGCACCTATTGCTGGCAGTCTCATTAAATTCTTGTCTGTGTTCCTATAGGCACTGCCAAAAGAAGTCAGATCCTGTCACCAGAAGAGAGGAAGGTTGTGGCGTTCCACGAATCAGGCCATGCACTGGTTGGCTGGCTGCTGGAGCACACTGAAGCTGTGATGAAGGTAACTACACTACCAGCTCATGTGTAAAGAAGCCTGTCACTGGGTGTGAAGATAAGTCCTTTGGGCTTCTCCTCTCTGAGATCTGCTGGTTGTTGTCTAGTGTTTCTGTTGAATTCTGCTGCTGGCCTCCTTGAGCTTTGAGCTGTGAATACTGCAGCAAAATAAAGGGTTAATACAGAGTAATCTTGGTTGAAAAAGACCTTCTCTGCAGGGAAAGGCCTGTCTTTGGCACCCCAGGGTGTATTCTTTCCCATGCACATCTCCTCCTCAAAAAGCCTTGACACTGAGGACATAGGGAGTGGAAACGACAAGGGAGACAGCTCCTTGGCTCCTCACCAGCAGCAAATTAATTCTGAATGATCTATTGTATGAGCTGAACTGTTGTTAATTACCCTCTTTTAATGCATATGGGAAAGGGCTCTTACTTTTCTGAAGGCATCCTGTCTTTCGTCAGGTAGTCTCAGTGATTCTGGAACTGTGAAGTGAATTCTTTGGCTTATACTCTCCAAAGCAACTCCTAAATCTCAGGATTTCACTGGCTTGCTATTGAGGATGATTTCCTTTCCATTTCTTAAGCAGAAAGTGGCAGAAAGCTTATGTCTGAAGCTATGAGGCAGAGCCTTCAGTACAGGAATGGTAACCTACTGCAGTCCTTGGGGTATCTCTGTAGGCCAGCCTGCCTCGTAGCTTTCCACAGATTTCACTGGGAATGCAGACCTCTTCCTGTTCGTTTTCTGCTGCTGCAATTGGGAACTCTTTTGCTCTCTGAACAGAGTTGCTCTGCGTTGCAGGTTTCCATAGCCCCTCGAACAAACGCCGCTCTGGGATTTGCTCAGATCCTTCCAAGAGAGCAGTACCTCTTCACAAAGGAACAGCTGATGGAGAGGATGTGTATGGCACTGGGAGGGAGAGTGTCCGAGGCCATCACCTTTAACAAAGTCACTACAGGTGAGGAGCCAGACCTGGCACAGACCCTGGAGATTGTGCTAAGACATCCTGAACTTGTGCTTGCTCTGTCCAAGGGTGTGTTGAGCAAGAGAGGAAGGTTTCCCACACCAAGAAGAAATGTCAGACTGCATGATTTGATCTTGGGCCTGAATTTGTGAGCATGGATGTCTCTTGTTGGTTGCCACTGTGTTGTCTTAAACTTGTTCCAAAGCCTAAGGCTAGGGAGACCGTCCACTCATGGGAGGGCCTAGAGCTTTCTGTGCCATGTTTCCAGCTAGTTACATCCAAATGGGGTAGCAGCAACAGGTAAGCACTCCACATAAGCTAGTTTCCAGTAGATTCACTCAGTCACACATGGGTCCTGCAGTACATGTAGAAAGGTCCATCAGCAGGTGGGGTGTTCACATCCATGGTCTCCTGTGGGACCTCTGGTCTCTTGACTAGCAGAATGTGTGTTTGTGGGGGATGTGATTCGCTTGCACTCAGTTCAGAGCTGGTAGGCACTGTGTCTGGTCTCTCTTGCCCAGGAGCACAGGATGATCTGAAGAAAGTGACCAAGATAGCCTACTCCATGGTGAAGCAGTATGGAATGGTACCCAGCATTGGGCAGGTCTCCTTCCCAGACCTGGATAGTGCACCTGGAATTGGTCGGCGCCCTTTCAGCCAGGGACTTCAGCAGATGATGGACCATGTAAGGCCACCCTTGTTTACACATTCCTGGTTTTGTTCTTCACTTCTGCAGCTCGGTGAAAAAAAACTTGCACCCAAACAGTTCATGTTTTTCTGTTAGCCATTGGGGAGTGAATTTCTAGTGAGTTTGTTTCCCTGGGATTTGTGCTGAGCTGCATCTTTTGCTACCAGACAGCCTCCTTAATTACACTGCGTTTCCCACCATCTGGGACTCTACTGGGGAGTTGTGCTAGTGCAGGAGTTCGCTGTTCCTTATCCTGAATATTCCTCTGTCTGCTTTTCACATGGTTTGTCTGTATTTTCTGTTGATGGGAACCACTTTCTGCGTGTCTCAGTCTGCAGATTCTGTCCCTCAGTTATCTACGTTGTGTTTGTTGCACTCCAAATGTCTCTTTCCTTTTTACTGTCTTTTAGGAAGCAAAAGTCCTGGTGGCTCAGGCTTACAGGCGCACAGAAAAGCTCTTACTGGAGAACAGGGACAAGCTACAAATAGTAAGTTGGAGGGGAGGGAGGGGAAGGGTGGTTTTGGTTTTTTCACCTGTTACTTCTTTGCCTTGCTACTTTCTGTGCTCTCAAGCTCAGCTGTTGCAGTGTCTCTGTGGTCCTACAAAGTCTTGTAGAGGGAATGCTGGGGCTCATGGTGTGAACAAGCAAGTACTGCAGACGCCCCAGATCAGGAGCAGGTGCAGGGAGGAATGTGTGCTCTTCCAACAGCAAGTAGTCTGCCTCCAGACACCAGCTGGTATTTGCAGGATAGAGGAGTAGGAGTGCTCTGTGGAAGTGATCACTGCTGGAATCTGTCCCCCTCACCTGCACTTCTCTGCTAGCCTCTTTGCAGTGTAATTTCCTGTAGAGCAGACTGACTGTTCTTGTGAAGCCCGCAAATGCAGGAACAGCTCATCCTTCCAGGTCCTGTAGGTGCACAGGAACCGAGTGGGCTGTTTCTGGCTTTGATGAAAAGAATATAGGACCTGTCACCTTGGATGACTGGTGTTGGTTCGTGCTTTCTGGGGACTCCAAGCAGTTTTCACCTGCCACCTCCTTGATACCTGGTATAACAAGGAATCCTTATTGCAGAGGTAGAGCTTTGCCTCCTCCCCTCTGTCCTGACAGTCCCCTCACCAGTCACACTGGCATGTCCCCACCACCTCAGCAGGAGCTCTGTACCCATTGCTCTGGGCTGAGCCACACTTGGGTCACAGCACCCTGTGTATCTACTTGATGTTTCCTTCAGAAGTCTGGCCCATAACATCCAAAATAACCAGCAGTCAACTCAGTGTTGCATGTTTTGCAAATAAAGCAATTATTTTATTTAAATCTTCTTTTTAAACAAACAAGAACAATGACAACAGCAAAAACCCCTTCAGCTACACAACTCCAGACCTTCTGTGTGTAGTAAGGTAGCCAGAGCAGTCTTGCTTAGGCACCCTGCTGTTGGCCATATCTCAGCCCTGTCCACAGGACAGTGCCCAGGGAGAACTCTGAAGGCAAGCCTTGTTAGAGGGGTCTCTTCTCTGCAGGCTTCTTCTCTTCTGTTGCTTTCATTTAACAGCAGTCAGATGTTTGCTACAGGCTCATCACAATAAAACTTTTAAGTTAAGCCAAAGTATCTACAGGGTGAACATTTCAGTTGCCAGGCCAGTGTATCACATCTTGTCAGCAGAGTTTAGCAGTTCCACGTTTGACAACCACCTGCTGCTCAAGTGCAGCCCTTCTGCTGGCAGAGGGGCCAGAGCATTCAGCTTTGCTGGAGAGGAACTTATGATGACCTTCAGCCCACGCCTGCAGGAACAGACAGCTCTTTGTTGTCACTGTGTGTACATTGGAGGGAAGCGGGTCTGACCACAGTCTCATGCGCTGCTACTTTGCATCTTAGGCAGGTCCATAGGTGCAGTAACAGTGGCAGGAAGGGCTTGTCTTCAGTTATTCCTGGAGTTCTGACTTGAGAAATCATTCCCTAGAACTTGTTTTATTGCCTTCAGTCATGCTCTGTATTCCTGGACAAATATGCTTTTGTGAAAGGTGGAGAACTAAGGTGGCTTCTGCAGGCTCTGGGGTCCCACCGTCTGTGCTGTGGTAGTCAGGGTTCAGATACTAAGATCTTTGTTGAGCTGGCAGGGAGAGTTCAGATCAGTTCAGAGACTGTTTTTCAAACCCCTGTGCCTCATTATATCTTGTTTACTCTTTCTAGCTGTCTAATGCCCTCCTGGAGAAAGAAGTGATAAATTATGATGACATTGAAGCCTTAATTGGGCCTCCACCCTACGGCCCAAAGAAAATGATAGCTCCTCAGAGCTGGCTTCAAGCAGAGAGAGACAAGCAAGAGACAAGAGATGAAGAAATGCCCCAGCAGCCACCCAACCATGAGGAGGAGGAGGAACCACGTCTGAGACCAGTATGAAGCCCACTCCTGATGTGGAATGGGAGGACTTGAGAGGCTTATTTTGGACACAGACCTTTTCCCTTTTCCAGAATTAAAGATACTGAATAGGGAATCTCTGTGCTGCTGTTAACCAAAAAAATTGGCTATGTTGGCTCTTTTAATGAGCTTTTACTGCAGGAAGGAGAGCTCCTTAGAACTTTGAAATTGATTCTCAGCAGGGTAGTAGTGATTAGGAGTCGGGTAAGTCTAATCCACTGGAAAGATTTCTTGTACACAGCAGTGATGTACATGGTCTTAAGGGTGAAAAAGATCCCGTGGAGTCTTTATAAGCCACCTCTAGCTGTGCTGTGATGCATGGCAGGAGTGCAGGGCTGTCCCTTCAGCGTGAGGACAGTCATATAGTGAAACCCCAACATAGCTGAGGGGGTGTAGTTGCTGTGTGACTCTGCTGTCACCTTTGATCACTGTTGCTGCTGAACATTAAAATAGAAGCTGAAAAACAGACTTCACTAGAATAAACTATCTATAATGTGCTGATGTGCTTGTAGAGTATGTCAAGATGATAACATGTTTTGGCACATAGAAAGCTTATTACAGCTGCAGAGTTGCACAGGACAGGGGGTTTCTTCTCCCTGGCCAGTAGCTCGTATTCAGTTTTCATAGCATGTGTCTTGCAAGCAGAGATTGAGGAAAACCTATGTGCAGAGCCCAGTGTTAGCCTACAGTGTGATGTTAGAAGCTAGCGTGGCAGAGAGTGGCTCTGAGTTACACATGCTGGCTCAGAGCAGGAGAGGTGCTCTCAGGAACACAAACAAAACCATGGCTGTTTGTTGGGAAGCTGCAGTGAAAGGCTGGCAGTTCCCCTGGCTCTATTCTCGTGGCTCTTGCAAGGCAGGCTCTGGTGACACAGCTGTCTGCCCTTCATCAGCAGGAGCATTAAAACTGTTCTTGCTGCTTAGTGGGCTCTGCATGGGTTAATTTTTTAGGAAGGATTGTTGTCTTGAGGATTTTCTGTGACCTGAAAGACTGCAGCGCAGTCTAACAGCTTTCAGCCCTCAGTTGACTGAGTGTCTGGAAGCAGAGCCTCTTATTTCCCTGGATGACAGGAGGGTGTTCTTCAAGGTGTCCTCTTCCCTGCCCCATCATGGAGCCACCTGCCACCACCAACCCTTGAGCCCACCCCCTGGACCCCCTGCTGGTGGGGGTCATTTCCTTTGCCTTCCTACACTTGGGATATTGCTGCCTGTATGTTTTAATTCCAAACCTGTTTGTTTCTTCACAAGTTCATCCTTGAATTTGCTTTTTCATCAGCAGATGAAACGTCAATTGGTGTTTGATATTTTTGTGAGGACTAAAGTCTTTGCCAAGGGGATTCACTTGCGTGGAGCTGAGGGGTGACGGCTCTAGTGGTGGGACATGGGGATGTTTCGGGGGACAGCGCAGGATGCTCGGTGGCTGCCACTGTGCAGCCGCTGTGGCCACGCTCTATGGCGGCTGCCCCCGCTCCTCGGCTGCTGCAGGACACGGTGCGTGGTGGCCCCCGACCCTTCCTCGTGTCCCCCCCCTTCCCCAGCCTGCTCACGGTGTCCGAGCCCTGCTGGGGCGCGGGCCCTTTAAGCCGCCGCCACGTTTACTACGGGCGCGGTGAAGCCGCCGCCAGGCGCTTCCGCTTCCGCCCTTCTCGGCACTTCCGGCGTGCGCGGCTTCCTGCCTTCCTTTTCCGGTCGGCCATTAACGGCAGCGGGAGGTGAGTGGGGAGCTGCGGCCTTCGGGAACTGCATCCGCCGCCATCCGCCGCCATCCGCGGCTCAGGGCCGGGCCGCGATGTGCACCGGAGCCCTGCGCGGTTCTGCGGGATGCTGCGCCTGGGCCCGGAGGAGGCTCCGGTCCTGGACATGGGGCCTTGCCCCGGGCGGGGTGGTGGGGGCTTGGGGCGCTCCGGACTTGTCCCGGGGGGGGGGCGGGGTGCTCCGCTTTTAGACGTGCCCGTGTCCGCAGGCCGCAGCAGCCATGGCGCCCAGCCGCAATGGCATGATCCTGAAGCCCCACTTCCACAAGGACTGGCAGCGGCGAGTGGCCACATGGTTCAACCAGCCCGCCCGCAAGATCCGCAGGTGAGGGACGGCGGGGCCGGGGGGGGCTGTGCCTCGTGTGGGGCTGCTTGGGAGGCTGGAGAGCTGCGTGGCTCTTTCCGGGTGTTGCCCCCAGGTTACGTGTTGGAGAGCTGGGGTTGCCGCTTTGGTGCGGGGTGGCTTTGGTCAGGGTCAGGCCGTTCCGGCTGCAGTCAAGTGATGAGACATCTCCGGAATCGCTGTACGACATTGATGATTCCCTTGAACCCTTTTGTGTCTGATGACTGCAGCTGTTCTATAGAAGCATCCAGGAGCCAGAGTAGCAATGCATTTGTGTCTGAGAGATTCCTGTATGGCAGGAGCCTTACCTGCAGGGCTTATCAGCTGGCAGCGCTGGAGTGGTGTCAGAGAAGGCCATAAAGATGAGCCAAGGGGTGGAGCAGCTCTCTTGTGAAGGCACGTTGAGGAAGCTGGGGTGGTTCAACCTGCAGAAGATTCTAGAGAGACTTTAGAGCAGCTTTCAGTGCCTGAATGGGCTGATAAGAAAGCTGGGAAGGGGCTTTTGACAAGGGCAGGTGGACATGGGTAAGGGGGAATGGCTTTAACCTGCCAGAGGGGAGACTGAGATGAGCTCTTAGGCAGAAGCTCTTCCCTGTGAGGGTGCTGAGGCGCTGGCACAGGGTGCCCAGAGAAGCTGTGGCTGCCCCATCCCTGGCAGTGTTCAAGGCCAGGTTGGACACAGGGGCTTGGAGCAAGCTGCTCTAGTGGAAGGGGTCCCTGCCCGTGGCAGGGGTTGGAGCTGGAGGAGCTTTAAGCTCCCTTCCAACACAAACCAGTCTGTGATACCTTGATTTGTGTTTCTCATCCCCGTCCTGTTTCACATCCCAGGAGGAAGGCCCGCCAGGCAAGGGCTCGGCGCATCGCTCCCCGTCCTGTGGCTGGGCCCATTCGGCCTATAGTGAGGTGCCCTACGATCAGGTACCACAAAAAAGTCCGCGCTGGCAGAGGCTTCAGCCTGGAAGAGCTTAAGGTAAGTATAGCACGCTGATCCCAACCCAGTCAAATTCACTCCATGCTGAAGCTTCTTGTCTTGGCCTGTTCTTCCATATATAGACCATGTGCCAGGCTGTCAGTATTTGGTGGCACTGGCTCAGCTATAGGAGACGTGGAGAGTTGCTGCTCTACAGGGGCACAGAAAACACTGGTCTTGCCTTTCCTTTAACCAGCGGGTGGCGTTGCAGTGTATGTCAGAGTGAAATGTCCTTTTTGCCTGGTCACACTGTTAAAGTCCTTTTCTGAAGGCTCTGGAAGAGCCTTCATTGAGTCTCCTCAGCTTCTTTCAGGGAGTGAAAAGCTAAAAGCCTCTTCATTAATTTCTTTTGTTATTTTGAAACATGTTTCTGCTTATCCCAAAAATGTTAACCCAACATGAACCTGTTCCTGTTGCGGACAGAATAAACCATGTTCAACTTACTTCAAGAAGGTAGTGTTGCCAGGACAGGGACCTGTGCACCATAGTTTCACATGCATGAGACCATTTTTCATGCAGTAGCTATGAGTTGGTTTAGGAACACTGTAAATCCTGTGGGATTCAGGAACTTTTCCTGTGACATTCCCAGATGCGCTGAGCCGATGAGCAGTTAAAGCTGGATTGTGGAACTCCCACCCATGTATCTCCTCGCAGTGGGCAGAAATAATCACCAGGGCTTGCTGGCAGCCCGCAGCTGCCTCTTGTGTGTTATTTAGCATTTAATTAAAACATTTTTGACAGTGAAATTAGTGCATTGAAACAGTAAAGTTTTTCTGGATGTCAGATGCTTCATTACTTTTTCTTTAATTTTTGGATAGTGGTGGAATACAAAATGATATGCAGATGTTTGTCTTTAAACAGAAGATGAAGTTATTTCCTGCTTAAGAGGGTTACAAAAAAATACTTATTTACTGGAGATTACTGTATGAGGTGAACCAGAACTATCTGGGCAGTGACTTGATAAATATCTGTCTTGTGTGTATCAGAGTTTAAACGTCCCCCTTGTGATTACTTGGGGTTGTGCTTTGCTCTCATGAGGAAATCCCACTGCAAAAACCACTGTAAATTCAGTGTAAATTCACTGTAAATTCAGCACTAAAACACAGACACCCTGTTGCCCGTGACACGTGGGTCCCTGTTCCTCACCCTCACACTGCCAGTAGGATGCTTGGTTAGATGTGGTTCTCCACGCTCTGCAGCCCTGATGACCGCACCTGGATGATTCCCTGGTTAATGACCAGAGCGGCTCCCGGCAGTGGCACTGGGGCTTGTCAGATGCTGACACCACACACTCTACTCTCTCTTCAGCTCGCTGGCATCAACAAAAAGTTCGCCCGGACTATTGGAATCTCTGTGGATCCCCGGCGACGTAACAAGTCCACGGAGTCCCTGCAAGCCAACGTGCAGAGGCTGAAGGAGTACCACTCCAAGCTTATCCTCTTCCCAAGGAAGCCGGCTATGCCGAAGAAGGGAGACAGCTCTGTAAGTAGTTGGCTGCTACAGATGTTTAGAATCACAGAACAGTTTTGGTTGGAAGGAGCCTTCAAAGGTCATCTGGTCCACAGTTTCCCAGGGTCTGTTCCTGATTGTCAGTCTGCCCATCCCAGTGCTGTGTGGTCAAGCAGTGTTTGTTGAACTAGGGACTGCCAGGGTGCTGAAGGAAGCCCTCAGACGTGGGGCCTGACCACTTGAGTAATCTTTTCAGAGTATGATGCTAAATAGAGTAGCTGAAAAGTCTGCATGAAGTTCTGGTCTGCCTTGGAAAGGGAGAGGAAAGCAAGGGCAAACTCTTCAGTAGAGTAGTTCAGCGAAGGCCATGTGCAGGAAAGTGTTTAGGAGGTTGTTGCTGTTGACTCACAAAAGTGCTTTTCATTAAAATCCCACCAAGATGCAGAATATGATTGGTCCCTTGGCTTTGCCCATGGTATGTGTTTGCCATGGGAAACGGTGGCGTGCTCAGCCTGTCCTCAATCTTCTGGAGAGTCAGTTTTGAGCCAGTCGCCCACAGCAGAGCCCACCACGCTCAGGAGGCTTTTTGAAACGGGAGGAAGGGCATGAAGCTACTTTGCCAGTAGGTAGATGCTGAAATACTGTTCCAAGTGTCTTTACTTAAAATCAGCTATCTAAAACAAAACTTGAATCATTTTTGTTTCACGGCACACTCTTACAAGTAGCTGGACTTATCCTTAGGAGGAATTGCTGCAGAACATACTGGGTATCAAACTAAAACGGGCACGCTGGATGTCAATGTTTTTCCAGCTGGCAGGACATCAGAAGGCCACTGCCCCTTTGGTCAGATCCGGGCTGATGGATAGCCAGGCAGAGCAGGGATTGTCGATGCGGCACGGCTGTGCCTGAAATGCTGAAGTTGTTATGAGTCAGTGTTAAATCTCCGGTCAGAGTTGTTAACAGTGCATTGAGCTGGGTACTGGTGCTCAGTGCACGCTTCTAACCCAGCTGCCAGCCCAAGGAGTTTTAAATGCTGCTTTTTCCGTGATGGGTTTTGTCCTCTTGTTCCACAGGCTGAGGAACTCAAGATGGCAACTCAGCTGACTGGACCGGTTATGCCGATCAAGAATGTAAGTGTGGCTAAATTGTGTTTTCTGTGTGATAATTGAGACTCTATGGAGAGGATTCTCCTGCTGTTCTGCAGCTCAGTGTTGCTGTCTCCAGACACTTCCCGTCTTGGGGCAGAGAAAAGAAGCAACAGGTCAACCTCATCCTTTTGCCACAAGTACTTCGGTCTGTTTATTTCCTCCCTGTTGCAAAGCAGACTGCGAAGGACTAATTAGTTGGAGCTCTGCTAAACTTAATCAGATGAGAAGGTCCTTAAATCGTGTTCTGGAGAAGAGCTTCAGTGTCAGGGGTTCAGATGCGTTGGTTGGAAATAATCACGTGTAGTCAGCACTTGTCTCAAACCCCTGCTGCTTCCAAAAGGCGCTGTTGGTGTGTGTTAGCACCACACACCTGACTCAGATCCCATGTTGGGCTTGTTTGGTGGGGTTTTTTTCCCTGGTATGTTCTGGCAAATCAGGAATGGGTTGAAATGGGGTGCCTGACTGAGTGATGCTGAGGGCAGGGCCTGTAGATGGCACAAGTGCTCTGTTCACAGCACCACGGAGCGAGTGATGGAAACGGAGCGAGATTAATTGTGTTGAGCTTTGAACGTGGTCCCTGGGAGGCTCTGGTGTGCAGCCTGACTGTCTGTGCTCTCTCCACCAGGTTTTCAAGCGGGAGAAGGCTCGTGTTATCTCGGAAGATGAAAAGAACTTCAAGGCTTTCGCCAGCCTGCGCATGGCTCGAGCCAATGCCCGGCTCTTCGGCATCCGCGCAAAACGCGCCAAAGAGGCGGCTGAGCAGGATGTGGAGAAGAAGAAATGAGCTGTCAATAAAAAATGTGGAAACACGAGTGTGCTGTCTTTTCAGAGCAAACGTATGGAACAGAGCCACCCCGCTCTGCAGCGGGTGTGTGTGCCTGGTGCGGATTGTGGTGGTGAGACTCCCAACTTCCCTGGAAGGGAGTGGAACCAGCACCCTGCAGGGAGGGCTCTGCTGTGTCTGCAGGGCTGCAGCCTGCCCTCCCTCCCTCCCAGTGGGGACGTCCCAGACCTCAGTGGGTCTGCCCCCATGGAGCACTGTGAGAGGGGGGATTTTTGGGGGAACCCACCTCCCTGGTGAGATGTCTGCTGCCCATTAAATCACCTCAGATCTGATGGTGTCCGCAGCTCTGTGTGCAGTTGTGTGTGAGGCAGAGCAGTTGGTGGGTGTCACCCCTGAGGGCTCAACAGTCACTTGCCCCACAAGCCTCACCCCAGTCTTACAGTGCTTGAGGAGGGTAGAGATGTGCTGCATCCATAGCCAGCCTAACCCTACCTCTAGCCTTGCCCTGGCTTCTCTTTATCTGAATCTAAGCCAGTTCTTTAGGGAAATACCTTGATGGCATTGAAGAGGAGCCCAGCCCTGCCATGTAGAAAGGTCTGGGGCTTCTGGCCTGTCCTCATGGGTGTTGTGGGGCTCCTGGGCACTGCGTGCTGCAGAGCAGGGGGTGGTTGGGTCACGGGCAGGGTTGTGGGGTCGGTCTTGCTCCAGGGAGCTCCTGTTTGCTGACTGACCAGTTCTGGGGCTGTTCCACAGCCTGGCTGCGCTGCGAGTGCTGAGGTAATGGAATCATTCATTCTCATCAGCAGGTCGGTGACAGAAACTTGAGGCTCTGAAGCGATGAAGTGCTCCAGTGCAGGGACCCCAGCAGAGCTGGATGAACCTGAGGGTGCTCCAACACCCTGGCAAGGTCTGCCCAGCATGAGCCTCTCTTTGCCCAGTCCCTTCCTGGCTGCGCCATGGGGCTGCAGGGAAGCAGGGTGGCCTATTTCTGCCATGCAGGCTGGGGATTAGCTCCCAAAGCCCAGGGCCCTCATGCTCATTAGCCCTATCTGCATTTTAATCCCTCCAAATATGGGCTAATTATATCATATTTCATAAAGCCAAGCTGGCAGCACCACGGCTCTGGGGTGCTGGGAGGGGTGCCGGGGCATGGGGTGTGGGTCTGGATGCTCCAGCACGTGGGGAGCGCACCCAGTGGTTTGGGGCTCCCCATCCTTGCACTGGGCTGTTTGTGTGTGGGGCTGCACCCAGGATGGGCCCTGGGCACCCCGCGGGGAGCAGCTGTGGAGGGCGAGGGGCTGTGGGGTGCTGGAAGTGTGGGCTGTGTATCGGGGGCTCGTCTGGAGCGGGAGCATCTGTCCTGGCACGGCCTCTTGTGCCGGGGTACCCCTCTGAGCCACAGTGCCTGCTGGTGGGCTCTGCGCCGGAGCCGGCAGCGAGGCAGTTAACGGAGCTTGTCATCTCCCTCTTAGGGCTTCGCTCCCGAGCTGCAGCTTGAGTCAGTTGTGTGGAGGTGGCAGCGGCGGCAGCTCCGGCTGGCACACCGGCTCCGGCTGGCACACCGACCCCAGAGCCGTGCAGAGCCCAAGGCACCAGCACCCAGGTGAGGGGGTTCGGCCGGGCAGGGTGGGATCTGGTGCCCTCTCCACTGGGGGTAGCCAAGGGGTGCCTGTGGTCCTGGGGAAGAGGACAGTACCCTCCGGAGCTGGGGCACCAGAGCCATGTGCTGGGTTGCCTGTGCCGTGCATGGCTTCACTGGGAAGCTTTGGGTGAGCTGGGCGTGCTAGGGCATGGCAGGAGGGCAGCTCTGCCCCAGACCCTGCCCAAGCCAGGCAGCCCCAGGGCGCTGGGGCTGGCAGAGCCCCTTGACGACCCCTCACGGCAGCATCACTTGGCTGAGCATCACCAGCATCGATGTGCAGGGTGGCCCCCGTCCCCAGCACGGGGGAAGTCCCCCCATAACCCAAGTGCCAAGAGCCCTGTCTGGTGCAGCAGGACGTGGCCAGCACTGCCAGCGTCGCCCAGCAGCATGGACAAGGATCCGGTGTCACCACTGCCTGCAGGGACCGGAGGGGGTTTTGTGCTCCCCAGTACTGGGATGGTCACCCCCAGTCCTGCACAGCCTCACAGCCCCACTTGGATGCTCATCCTGCCCCTCAGTGGGGCTGGAGCAGAGCTAGGCATGGCTCCACAGGACTCCTCCTCAGCCCAGGGTGCTGTTGGGTGACCGGGGGCACAGCAGCACCCATGGGGCAGGCTGATGCTTGGGGGTACAGGGCAGCATCACGAAGGGTGACCCAGCTCCAGCTCACCTCGTTGTGCTTTCATGTCTTGCAGGGTTCCGTGGAGCCACTGGGACTGGAACCAGCACCCCACTTCAAACACGGTCCCCTCCACACGCCAGAACATCCCACCAACGCGCCAGGGACCTGCCAGACCCCACACACCTGGCACTGTGGGGCAGCGTGCCCCGGGCATGACGGGTGCCTGCACGGCTCCCTGAGAGCAGCAAAGGCAGCAGCCGCCCCATTGCCCCCCACATGCCCTTCTCCCACGGAGCCGCCTGCCCCCCATCTCGCCCGGCCCCCCAGCGCCCCATGGGCACCGTGGGTGAGGCGCACGAGCCGTCCCCACAGGCCTCGCTGGCCGTGCTCTCCAAGGTGGAGCTGCGGGTGAGCTGTAAGCACCTCCTGGACCGCGACACGCTCAACAAGTCCGACCCCTGCGTCCTGCTGCTGATGCAGTCCCAGGGACAGTGGACAGAGGTAGGAGGGTAGGGGGCTCAGCCAGCACCCGCTGCAGCGGGGCAGGGGCTGGCTGTCACTGGGGACTTGCAAGGGTGCTGGATGCAGGGTTTGTGTCACTGGGATGGGAACAGATGTGGTGGTGCTGTCCCTGGAGCAGCTCCAGAGTGGCTGCGATGCCCATAGGGCTGCAGGTGGGGCAGGAGCTGGTGTGGTGGGTTCAGGAGATGATGGAGAGCAGGGTTCAGGGTACAGAGCAGGATTCAGGGTACAGAGCAGGATGCAAGGGGCAGGAGCTGGTGGAGAACAGGGTGCAGGGTGCAGGAGACGGTGGAGAACGGTGCAGGGCAGGATGCAAGAAATGGTGAACAGGGCGCAGAGCAAGGTGCAGGAGATTGTACAGAACGGGGCAAGGTGCAAGGTGCAGGAGATGGAGAGCAGGGTGCAGGGTTTGGAGCAGGGTGCAGGGTTTGAAGCAGGGTGCAGGGTTTGAAGCAGGGTGCAGGAGATGGTGGGGAGCAGGGTGCACACAGCGGATGCTGGATGCAAGGTGCAAAGCTCACAGTGCCGGGTGCAGGCAGCAGGGTGCAAGGTGCAGGGAGGCTCACGGGGCAGGGCAGGGCACTGTGGGACCATCACAGTGCATGGGGACAGTGCAGGCATCTCGGTCAGAGTAAAGCTCTGGGATACCTTGGCCACCCCTGAGCTGGTCTCACCGTGCTCGGGACCAGGACAGGGAGCTCGGAGTGGGGTCAGGGCTGGCCCTACAGCCGTGTGCCCCTCACTGCACTGCACTGTGGGGTCCTGGCAGTGGGGCTGGTGTTGGCGCTGGGGCCGGGATGGCTCCTTCCCATCGCTCCCCACGGATTAGCTCCATGCTGGCACTGACAGCTCCACGCTTGCTAATCGCCGCTGCTCAGCCGGCAGATTGAGCGCTAAATCCCTCTGCGTGTAATTGACTCTGCTCGACGGAGCCAGAGCTGAAGCCAGGGTGGGCTGCAAGGGGCCCCGTGCCAGGCTGTGCCGTGCCGAGCCAGCTGCGCCCTATGCACCACGCTGTGTGTGCCATGCCATGTTCCACACATGCACGCAGCCCTGGACACGCTAGAGGGGCTGGCACCGGAGGGGCTGAGGTGACCCAAAGCCCCGTGATGGGGCTGTAGGCACAGTGCTGCACGGATTGGACCTGCTGTACCTTGGCCACCCCACCTCGGAGGGTGCCCATGGGGTCCGGATGGTGTGGGTTCAGCAGATGCTGCTGTTCCAGGCAGGTGGTGGGCAGGGGACAGAGGCTGGCGAGGTGCCCTGGCCAGGATGTGTCCCGTTGAGTCAGCGCTGCAGGGATGGGATGTGCGGGAGGCTCCTGGAAGGCGCTCAGTGCTTGGTGCCAGCGCAGCCAGAGATGCTGAGCACCCCCCGCCTGCCACGGCCATGGTGACCGGTGACTGGTACCCCTGCCCTTGGCCAGCCCAGGGTAGGAGCACAGGGGCTTGTCCTGGGCACCAACTCATTGCTCCCACTTGGCTGGAGCTCTGGCAGACTGCGGTCCCGAGGCAGAGCATCCCCTTGAGCTGACCACGGGGTTTGCCCTGGTTCCTGAAGGGAGCAGTGCTTCAGAACCTGAGACCTGGCAGGGCGCTCGCATCCCTGCCTGAGCCAAAAACAGGGCTGCCTCCGAATGCCGTTTGTATGGAAACCGGTGGATGCGCAAGGCTGGTCCTTCCCGGCAGCTGGCCGGCTTCCCCTGTGTCTGCATCCCTGAGCTAACCCTGGCCCTGGATGCGCTCTGACATCCCAAGGCCTCGGGCAGCTCCTGCGGCCCCAGATCCATCCCTGAGCCGGGCTGTGTCCCCGCTGCCCCCCATCCGAGCTCCCTGCGTGCAGGTGGACCGCAGCGAGGTCATCAAAAGCAACCTGAACCCCGTGTTCGCCAAGATCTTCACGGTGGATTACTACTTCGAGGAGGTGCAGAAGCTGCGGTTTGAGGTGTACGACAGCCACGGCCACGCCGGCGTGGGCACGCATGACGATGACTTCCTGGGGGGCATGGAGTGCACCGTGGGGCAGGTGAGCTGGCGGCCCCCACCCCAGGGACACGCATTGGTGGTGTCCCCAACCCGATCCCTCGGCTTTTGCAGATCGTGGCGCAGAAGAGGGTGACGAAGCCGCTGTTCCTCAAGTACGGCAAGTTCGCGGGCAAGTCCACCATCACGGTGAGCGGCACCATGGGATGCATGGGTGGCACCAAGCTGGCACCCTGGGGTGGCACGAGAACGGGGAGCATGGGTGGCACTGGACAAGGGTGCTGGGATGGCACTGAGCTGGGTCAGTGGGGTGATACTGAGTTAGAGAGGGTGACCCCAAGCTGGGGCATATGGGAGGTCCCCAGTGTCCCTCCTCCTTTTCCAGCTGCCATCCAGCCCCACAGCCCACCAGGCTCTCAGGGATGGGGAGGGCTCAGGGTCCCACTGATGTTTGTTTGTCACCCTGGGGGTGCCCACCGTGCCAGGGCATGCAGATGGCACCGTGTCCCCTGCTGGGTAGCACCCTGGCCCTGCAGGCAGGGAGGGCAGGGGGACAAAGGCCCTGAGCATCCTGTGGCTGCCTCTCCTCGCAGGTGATCTCGGAGGAGATCTCGGGGAACAACGGGTACGTGGAGCTCGCCTTCCGGGCCAAGAAGCTGGATGACAAGGTGAGCCGGGTCCCGCAGCAGGGAGCAGGGTGGGCAGGGCACAGCACGGGCTCTACCCCATGCTCCCTCCTCCAGGACCTCTTCAGCAAGTCGGATCCCTTCCTGGAGATCTACCGCATCGACGACGACCGCAGCGAGCAGCTCGTGTATCGCACGGAGGTGAGGCTGGGCAGCACCCAGCCCATGGTCGGCCTACAGCCACTGCCCAGCCCCACTGAGCCCCTTGCCTCACAGGTGGTGAAGAACAACCTGAGCCCCATATGGGAACCCTTCAAGGTCTCTCTTAACTCGCTCTGCAGCTGTGAGGAGAAGAGGAAGCTGAGGGTGAGGAAGGGCAATGGGGACCCCCATTCCTGGGGCACATGTACCCAGTGGCTGGGCACCCCAAACCACTTGGAATGGTTGGGGGGTCAGTGCCAGGGCTGGGTACAGTGTGGGGTGCTTGGTCCACCCCAGCCCAGCACTGCCCAGCCATGGCTGAGCTGTGTCCCGGCGCAGTGCGTGGTGTGGGACTACGACTCACGCGGCAAACACGACTTCATTGGCGAGTTCTTCACCACCTTTGAGGAGATGCAGAAGGCGATGGGGGAGAACAAGGTAGGCACAGAGATGAGGGGACAGCTTGTGGGGTCTTCCCTCTGTGCGAGCAGCCGATCCCATTCCAGGAGGCACCTCCCCTGGTTTGGGATTGTTCTCTTGCTGGCCCTCTTTTTGAGGAATGGATGGTGGGTTTGTTCTCCTCCGGGAAAACTGGATCCCCCCACGGAGCTGGCTGAGAGTGAAGGAAGGCAGCCGTGCCCTGGGGCTGCAGGGTTATGGGGCTGTGGGTGCATGTTCGTGGGTCTGCGGGGCCACAGGCAGCACGGGTGCAATGTGCTGCAGGTGCAGTGGGACTGCATGAACCCCAAGTACAAGATCAAGAAGCGCAACTACAAGAACTCGGGAGTCGTGGTGCTGCTGGACCTGAAGGTGAGTGCCGGTGTGCAGGCTGTGCCGTGCCGAGTTGTGCCATACCCAGCTGCCGTGGGGCAGCACCGGGCAGGCCCGGCTGACGCTGGTCCCTATGGAAGATCCACAGGGTCTACTCCTTCCTGGACTACATCATGGGCGGCTGCCAGATCCACTTCACGGTGAGCAGCATCCCTCGTCCTGCAGCACCAGGGGGCAGGCTGCGGTGCCGGAGGGCCGGGCTGGCAGAGCCACCCGACCTTGCGGGGACCCTCTCCTCCATCCGCTCTGCAGGTGGCCATCGACTTCACCGCCTCCAACGGGGATCCCCGCAACAGCTGCTCCCTGCACTACATCAACCCCTACCAGCCCAACGAGTACCTCAAGGCGCTGGTCGCGGTGGGAGAGATCTGCCAGGACTATGACAGGTCGGTTGCTCCAGCAGGTCCCTGGTGCTGGTCACCCTGGTGCTGACATTGCCGGGGCTCCTTACACCCCTTCCCTTGCAGTGATAAGAAATTCTCAGCTCTGGGCTTTGGTGCAAGGATCCCCCCCAAGTACGAGGTAAGGGGGTGGTTGTGTGGTGGGACCCCAGGGATGTGCTTATCCCTCCTTGCACCCTTGGCCGTGGCTCCCGTGGGGCCATGCAGGAGCCGGGGTGGGCACTGGCTGCCCCCTCCCCTCTCCCCCTCCAGGTCTCCCATGATTTCGCCATCAACTTCAACCCCGATAACGATGAGTGTGAGGGTGAGTCCAGCTCTGGACAGGCCGGTCCCATGGCCCTGCTGTGCTGGAGCCCCGTGCTGCCGGCACATCCCCTCTCATCCCTCGCTTCCCCCGCAGGCATCCAGGGCGTTGTGGAGTCCTATCAGAGCTGCCTGCCCAAAATCCAGCTCTACGGCCCCACAAACGTGGCCCCCATTATCTCCAAGGTGGCTCGTGTGGCGGCCAACGAGGAGAGGACCAAGGAGGCTTCAGTACGTACCCAGTGTCCCCAGCCGCTGGCTCTGTGCTTGTGGCTGCTCCAACGTCAGAGCCAAGCCCTTGTCCTGCTCCCCTGCATGGGGCTGCCAGTGGGGCTGAGCACCCCCCTCCAGAGCTTCCCTTTCCCCGCAGCAATACTTCATCCTGCTGATCCTGACGGACGGAGTGGTGACGGACATGGCGGACACGCGGGAGGCCATCGTCCGCGCCTCCTACCTGCCCATGTCCATCATCATCGTTGGGGTGGGCAACGCCGACTTCACTGACATGCAGATCCTGGATGGGGATGACGGCATCCTGCGCTCCCCAAAGGGAGAGCCCGTCCTGCGGGACATCGTCCAGTTCGTCCCTTTCCGGGAGTTCAAGAACGTGAGTGGGGCGCTGGGGTTCCTCCTGCCTCTTCCATCCCCTCCCATCCCCACCCATCCCCATGGCAGCACCAAGCATCACGGCACAGCGAGCCGTGGATGCTGCTCTGCACACCGGGGCGAGTGGGAGCTGTGGTGCCCCTGGCTCACCCATGTCCCTGGTGTCCCCTGTCTCACAGGCATCTCCAACAGCCTTGGCCAAGTGCGTGCTGGCGGAGGTGCCCAAGCAGGTTGTGGAATACTACAGCTACAAGGCCTTCCCCCCCCGTTGCCCCCGCTCAGAGACCCCTGACTCCAACCTCAGCTCACCTCAGTGAGCCCCCCCCAGCGTGGCGTGGGGTCTGACGGGGTCCCCACCATGCCCCAGACCTGCTTTAGCCCCCTCCTCGCCGGGCCAGGGGGCACACTGGGAGCCAGCAGCGTGTCCCCACTGGCTATGGGGATATGGGGACAGCCCCGGTGCCCTGGTGCAGGACTCCCTGGCCGGCATTGCCCACTCCCGGTGCTCAGCACCACCCTGCCTGTTTCCGCTTGGTCCCTGTTGTCCCTGTGGTCCTCTCAGTCCCTGCTTGTCTGTTGCTGTGACATTACTTGGAGGCTGCATGACACCCCCCCCCCGGTGTGTGGGGCCCCCCCAATAAAGCGACCAGCCTTGTGTTCGTGCTATGTGCTCTCTGGGTGCTGACACCAAACCTCTCTCCAGGCGATCTGTGTGGTTCGAGCAAAGGGACAGGCAGCAGTTGTGGTGCTGTCCGTGTCCTCTTGTGCCCCTCACTGCTGCCCAGCGTCAGGCAAGAGCTGAACGTGGCCCCGTCCCCGCCTGCACCTATATTTAGGGGGATTCGTGACTGACAGCTTACAGGGCAGCGCCGGCGCTTTCGAGCCGAGGCGCCTTTGAGCAGCCGCTGCTTTCAAGTTGTGTGGAGCCACCGTCCATCCCGCTGTGCCGCGGCCCCGAAATCCAGGCCACGGCAGCGGAGGCAGCGCTGGCGCTTTGCTCCTGCCCCTGCCCAGCACATTGCCTCTGCCGAGAGCCGCGTGCCGCGTGCCGTGTGATGCGCACCCCGTGCCACGTGCTGTGTGCCACACGCCATGTGCCACATGCCAGGGGCTATGTGCCCATGCGCTGTGCTGTGTGCCATGGCCCATGCCACATGTTATGTCATGTGCTGCGTGCTCCCTGTCGTACATGCATGCCTTGTGCTCTGTGCCATGTGCTATGTACTCTGCCATGTGCTGCCTACCATTGTCACGCGCCACATGCCGTGTGCTGCATGCTGCATGCCGTGTGCCAGTGTGCCGTACCACGACCTGTGTGCTGTGAGCCACATGCCATGTGCTGTGTGCCGTGTGCCACGTACCTCGAGCCTTGTGCCGCCTGCTGTGCACTTCAAGCTATGTGCTCCATGCTGCACCATGTGCCACGTGCCCTGTGCTGCATGTCATGTGCTACATGCTCTATGTGCTGCATACCGCATGCCACAAGCCACACACCGTGTGCTGCATGCTGCATGCCATGCACTGCGCTGCATGCCCTGTGCCAGCGTGGTGTACCGTGTGCTGTGCGCCATGTGTCATGCTCCATGTGCCACATGCCCTCTTCCATGTGCCATGTACCGCATGCCATGTGTCACCTGCTGCATGATTCATCGTACGTGCTCCATGTTACACTATGTGCCACCCCACGTACCGTGTGCCCTGTGCCGTGTGTCATGTGCTGCGTTGCATGTGCTGCATGCCGTGTGCCACACTGTGCCACGTGCAGCGCACCAAGCGCTGTGCCCCGTCCGCTGCACCAAAAGCCGGGTGCATTCACTGTGTGCCATTCACCTCCTGGCACGTGTTGTGTGCGCCGTGCCGCGTGCCGTGTGCCCTTCACCCCGTGCCACGCGCTGCGTGTCGCTGTCCCGGTGCCAGCAGATGCTCCTGGGCAGGTGACATCGTCTGGGGTGGGGTGTGACCCATGGCCACCACAGCAACTGAAACTGGGGCCTGGGGCAGTGGCCACCCAAGAGCCACACGAGTGTCACTGAGCTGGGCTCGGGCCGGGGATGCTGCTGTCACTGGGGATGCTGCTGCCACCAGAGGTACCAGCCTGCCCCCATCCAGGCAGCCACTCACCCATCCACCCGCGCAGCCACGCTGACCCACCATGCCGGCCACTGGCTCCCCGGCGCAGAGCACGCTGCCCGCACCTCCCCGTCCACCCGTGTATTTATAGATCCTGATTCATCTCCTATAAAGCAGGATAATACACGTCGCCATAGAAACCCAGCGCCTGATGAGCTGCGCTGCCTGCGGCTCAGTGTGGGCAGGGGGATGACCTGGTACCTCAATCCATGGGTGCCCCACCGGTGGGTGCAGGAGGACCCCATGGGCATGGGGGTGCTCAATGTCGCCGCAGCTGCACCCACCAGCGTGGGGAGCAGCGGCCAGGTTAGCAGGGAAGATGGTGCAACCAGGCTGCAGTGACAGAGCCCCACTGAGGGTCTCATTGCCTGCACGCAACCCGGTGCAGCCCTGTTGGGGGGTCTGCTCATGCTGGGGCCAAGCCCTCAGCCCCCCTCCCTGACACAGTGCCACATGGACCCAGTGGATGATGGTCAATTAAGCCAGGGGTTAATTATTGACAGTGCCAGCGCTTCCCAAGTGCCTTGATAACGGCAGCTCCTTGGAGCACGGCAGGACATGGGCTGGGGGTGCTCAGGGTGCTGGGGTGGTGTGGTCACAATCTCTGGGTGCAAACACACCAGGAGGGAGAGGAGGGCCCAAAGGCAGGGCGCACCAGGGCAGGGATGGGGGGCAGAGGGTGCACCCTGGCAGCCCTGGGTGCTGCTGAAGCAGCCAGCCCCGTGCCATGGGCTCCACCAGCGCTATAGATCCATGCTGTGCTGCCCCCGCACTGCCCACCCTGCCACTGCCCCCTGCACCGAGCAGATCCCTCGGGATGGGTCCCCCACCCTGGTGGCGCCGGTGGCTCCTGCCCCTCGCCGCTGCCCGCCCCACACCCCGGGAACGCCGGGCTGGGAACAGCAATAAATATTTATTTCCATGGGGTGGAAGCAGGTCATAGTCATCCCCAGCCCCATCGCCCCCCAGGGCAGGAGCCCAGGGGGTAGCCAGCAGTGCCCCCATCCCCAGGGAGGTGCCATGCAGACAGCCCCCCTCAACACCAGACCCCCAGCTCCAGTCCCTGGGGTGGTGCATGGGGCTTGGGGTGGTCCCCACGCAGGCTGCATCCCCTTCAGCAGGGCTCAGGGAGCCAGTCTCATTGTGCAGTGCCCCCCCCCCCGGCTCCCCAAAGCCCATCAGGCCATGGGCCAGTGCACGGGCAGCTCCAGGTCACCCATCTCCTCCTGGTAGAGGCGGTTGAAGAGCGCGTTTTGCCACGGGGAGAAGTGGTCCCGCCAGTCCCCCACAACGCCTGTGGGATGGAGGGGATGTGGTGACAGGGATGCTGCAGCCAGGATCAGCCGTGTCCCCACCATGCCCCCTGCACCCCGTCCCCCTCACCTTTCCTCATGAAGCATCCCTGGCTGTGGTCCATGATCTCGATGGGGATGAGGGAGTAGTTGGCCATGGCGTTGTCACGCATGGTGGCGAAGCTGCAGTGCTGCTCCAGGGCTGCCAGTGTCTCCGGTTCCAGTGGGCACCCCAGGAAGGCGCTGAGCCGCTGTGCGGTGCCACGCAGGTCCTGCAGCGAGGGGGACAGTCAGACCATGGCAGCCATGGGGACAGGGATGGGGACAGGGACGAGCCGGGGCTCACCTGGTGCAGCTCCTCGTAGGTGACGTAGAAGATGTCCAGGAGCTGCCGCTGACCCAGCCAGCCCTTGACGTGGTCGAACCAGGAGCCGTAGTGCACTGGGGGAGGCGGGAGGTGATGGGGAGCCCTCGTGGCTGAGCCCCAGCACCCCAGGGGCTCCCCAGCCCTTACCTGTGCCCTCGAGGAACTGCGTGAGGAAGCTGTCGAAGGATCCAGGATCAGGCAGGAACTTGGCCAGGCGATGGAAGTGGTAGAAGGAGACAACGACGTCCTTGGGGTTCCTGGCCACGTAGATCACCTACGGGGACACACACACACACGGTGTCAGCCCCATGGTGGGGGGATTCCACTCAGGCAACCCCTGGCGATCACCCAGCTGTGGGAAGCCCCATGGGCACGGCATGCCCCGGTGGGGACTCCACAGCCCGTCGCAGCCCCTCACCTTGGCCTTGCTCTGCTGCAGGGCAGGGGCCAGGATGCGGGCGGGCAGATGGGTGGTGATGAGCCGGCAGGCGGCCGTGTCCTGCACGTCCTGCAGGGCCTCCCTGAAGTAGACCTGCTCCAGCCACGGCGCCCGCTCCCAGTTGGGGATGGTCTTG
Source organism: Pezoporus flaviventris (assembly GCF_033815535.1). Classification (NCBI taxonomy): domain Eukaryota; kingdom Metazoa; phylum Chordata; class Aves; order Psittaciformes; family Psittacidae; genus Pezoporus; species Pezoporus flaviventris. Next base: position 114,761 of record NW_026892653.1, on the reverse strand, counting down.
GCGGGGAGGACGTCCCCGTGGCTGAACAGCAGCGTCAGGATCTCCTGCATCCAGGTGGTGCCTGCAGACACGGGAGTCAGAGCCCTGTGAGGGGCACCGTGCGGCACAGCGCAGTGTGGCACAGCGCAGCGTGGCACAGCATCGTATGGCACAGCCTGGCGTGGCACAGGGCCCAGCTCAGTGGCTCAGCACAGCGTGGCACAGGGAAGTTCTCTATGGGACCCTCTGCCAACCAAGCAGTGGGGACGGGACGGGGCTGAGGCAGGGCAGGCAGTGGCTGCCTCCCCCCGCAGAGCAGTGTTTTGGGGTAACGGAGCTCATGGCTGGGGCCGGGGGTCCCTGCGCTGTGCCCACAGGCACCAGGGAGCCGCAGGGTCCTGCCTGGCCAGGGGCTGGCCCCGGGCCCGGCCCCCTCCCCTCCCCACAAGCGACTCCCGGTGCTGCGGGGAGCCGAGGCTGTGCAGCAGAGCCTGCCCCTGGTCCCCAGCGCAGCCTGGGGGTCCCAGCCCTGCCCCACTGCCCCGCACACCCAGCAGGGTCCCCTCCGTGTGCCCCATCGCTACTGGCCCCCTCCGAGCCCCCCCACCCCTCCGAGCCTCACCTGATTTGGGGTAGGTGGCGATGACCACGTCGGTGGGGCGGAATGGGAAGGTGACGGCGAAGCTGAGAGACTCCTGCGTGTGGAGGTGCCCCGGCAGGGAGATGCCGGAGAAGGTCTCGGTCACATCCATGCGCTCCATGTCCCGGCTGCTGCCAGGTTCGCGGCAGGAACCAGCCTTAAATAGTTGCAAAAGAGGAAGCTGTCCCGGCGGGCGGGAGGCGCATTCCTGCCGGGGGGCCGCGGATCCGGCCACGTTGGGGCCATCGCCGGGAGAGCGCTGCCGGCCGGGTGGCCCCGGCACCGGTTTACCCCCGGGATGGGATGGGGTCCCGCATGGGCAGACCCAGCACTGCAGGCAGAAGGGCCGGGGGGACCGGGTACCGCACTCACCTGGAGGTGGGAAGAGTGACGGGAGCCTCCCTGGTCAGAGCATCCCACGGTGCCAGCCCCACACTGTGCCCCACGCATTGAGCTCCCTGTGGCTGGCACTGTGCTGGAGGAAGGGATTCCCATCCCAGCACACTGTGGGACAAGGAGCGGGGCTGTTTCCATGTGGCTCCACGCCATTCCCAGCAGCTCCGCAGTGCCTCTTGCCACACATGACACAGCAGCATCAGTGTCCCCACAATGGAGCCCCCACCGTGGGCGCTGTGCTGTGGGTCCCAGGGATGCCTCCGTATTCTCCCCACGATGCTGCAGCAGGCCCACGGGGCGGGGGGAGCCTGGCGCACATCCGGCACCATTGGCACCCCCAGGGCAGGGCCGTGCTGCTGCTCCCCAGCCCCTCCATGGCGGGGAGGTCTCAGCACATTGCCACGGGGTGCACCAGACACTTGGCCGCTCCCCGGCACCACGTCGGGGGGTGGCTCTGGGGTGGCCGGAGCCCATCCCAGCCTCGCCGCCAGCACGCAAGCGGAAAACATATTTCATAGCCCTAACAAGCAGCATCCGCACGAGCGTCCCGGGGACAGGGTGAGTGGGGGACAGGGGTGCTGGGGCTTGCCCCTCAGTAGTCGGGGTGCTGGTGATGCCTGCACTCGGCTGGGATGCTGCCGGGTACCAGCACTGGGCTGGGGGTGCCAGCACTGGGGAGGCCGAGGCGGGGATGAGAGCGGCACTTCCCCAGCAAGAAGAATCCGGGCTGCATTAGAGGGGTCGGGAGCATTCCCAGAGCTATGCGAGAGGCCCTGCCACCCAGGAGGGCTGCGGCAGCCACCGCCACAGCTCCCCGGTGCCCGCTGGCAGGGCTGGGAGCAGCGTATGGCTGCGGCTCCTGGTTACTCATTGACGGCGGGAGGGGACGGCCGGTGCATGCAGCAGCGGTGGCAGGTCACCACGGCTCGTCCCCAGCTGCACCGAGCAGGCGAGGATGCCGGGCAGGAGCACGGTGGGGCTGGTGCTGGTGCTGGCACTGCCCCTGATCCTGCCCATCGCCGGGCAGCAGCACCGGGAGGAGGCCGAGCGCATCATGACGACCACGCCGGTCATCGACGGGTGAGCGAAGGTTGCCCGGCCCCGCGGTGTGTCTGCCCCATGAGAAAACCCCAGCCGGAAAACCCACCGGGGATGGCCCTGGGGGGATCCCCGTGCCGGGCACCCCGGGCCCGTGATGCTGAGGGGATCCCCAGGAGGTGCAGCCCAGCAGGAGCAGGCAGAGAGTCGGGAAGCCAGGGGCTGTCCCAGGGGAGTCCCTGCTCAGATCCCACGGGGTTGTGTCCTCGGGGATGTCGCTGGTGTCTTGCCAGGACCATCACAGGCTCCCATCCTCCATAGGGTTCCCCCGCGGCACCAGCCCCGGGTATAGGGTGCAGGAGAGGAGGAGCCAGAGGATGTGGGGACAGTGAGGGCAGAAGTGGGAGGCTGCGTCCCCAGCACTTCCCCAGAGACACTGCTGGGAGCGGGACACCGCGCGGCGGTGACGTCCTGTGGTGGTGACATTCCCACGGTGGTGACAGTGATTTCCTGCCGGCAGGATCCCGGCTGGCTCTCCGGGCACGAGTGGGGTTGGAGGGATGCGTGAAGGGTCCCTGGCCTCCCTCTGGCTCCCTGCTGGCCAAAGGGGGGGACACCTGGCTCTGGTTTTGGTAGGGGGCACAGATGGGTGGGGAGGTCAATGATGGAGGGATGGATGGAATGGTGGAATGGTGGTATGAAGGAATGATGGAATGGTGAATAAGGAACGGATGGATGCATGGATGGACAGGCAGCCAGACAGCCCCTCACTCCTCTGCCCCCTTCCCAGGCACAACGATCTGCCCTGGCAGCTCCTCAAGAGGTTCAACAACCAGCTTGGGCTGCCAGAGGCCAACCTGCGGCTGCTGAACGGCACCCACACCAACATCCCCAAGCTGCGCAGAGGGCACGTCGGGGGGCAGGTGGGATGGCAAGGGGACCGGGGACACCGGGGTGGGACTGGGGACACCATGGGGTGGCAGGGTCCTGAGTCTGGGGTCCTGGTGCTCACCGCGTGCCGTTGGGGGCAGTTCTGGTCTGCGTACGTGCCCTGTGACACGCAGAACAAGGACGCGGTGAAGCGCACGCTGGAGCAGATCGACGTGGTGCACCGCATGTGCGAGCGCTACCCCGACACCTTCGCCTGTGTCACCGACAGCGACGGTGAGCGGGCACAGGGCTGGAATGGGGGTACCCCGAGGGACCCCAGGCTGATGTCTCCCCCCTCCATCCCGCAGGCATCCGCCAGGCCTTCCAGAGCAACAGGGTGGCCAGCCTCATCGGGGTGGAGGGCGGCCACTCCATCGACAGCAGCCTGGGCGTCCTGCGCACCTTCTACCGCCTCGGTGTCCGCTACATGACCCTCACCCACAGCTGCAACACCCCCTGGTAGCAGCCCCAGGGAGGCAGGGACTGGGGGGACAGAGCCAATGCAGGGGTACAGCGTGTGGCCGAGCAGGGGCACGTGCCCCGGGGTCTGCCCTGATGCTGTCCCCGCTCCGCAGGGCTGATAACTGGCTGGTGGACACTGGGGATGATCCAGCCCTGCACCACGGCCTGTCGTCCTTCGGGAAGGTGAGCGGAGACAGCATCGGCAGCGGTACCTGTGAGCAGCGGCACGGTGCCACGGCAGTGGTACCCACCAGCCCGCTGCTGCAGCATTAAGCCAAGCAGCAGTGCCCTGGGTGCACAGTGACCCTCACGCATCCCTCACCCGCCCCATCCCCGCAGACGGTGCTGGAGGAGATGAACCGCCTGGGCATGATCGTGGACCTGGCCCACGTCTCAGTGGAGACGATGAAGGTTGTGCTGAACCTCTCCAAAGCCCCCGTCATCTTCAGCCACTCATCCGCGTACAGCCTTTGCCAGCACCGCCGCAACGTGCCCGACGAGGTGCTGAGGATGGTGGTGAGCGCTGGGGCACGGCCATGGGCAGGGACGGGGACAGCATGGGGGAAGCCAGGCTCAGGGCCACCTCTCCCCCAGGCCTCCACAGGCAGCCTGGTGATGGTCAACTTCTACAGCGCGTACGTGACATGCGCGGACACGGCCACGCTGGGAGATGTGGCAGGTGAGGAGGGTGCCCTGGTTGGGGGTGTCAGTGTCCCCCCTCTCCCTGCTCACCCTGTCCCCTCGGCACCCGCAGACCACATGGACCACGTGAAGAAGGTGGCCGGTGCCCAGTCCGTCGGCTTCGGTGGTGACTACGATGGGGTCTCGGGGTAAGGCGGGTGATGGATGCAGGATGGGCTGTGCCAGTGGGACGGGGCAGCGCATCCCCAGCGCGGGGACGTGGCAAGGGGGGGGTCTCCCCGTGCCCTGCTTTGGGGTGCGGGAGGCGGCTGCCCCGGCACAGCTGCGGGTGGCGCAGGCTCCCCACCGGCTTGGAGGACGTGTCCACGTACCCTGCACTGGTGGCCGAGCTGCTGGCGAGGAACTGGACGGAGGAGGAGCTGAAGGCGGCCCTGGCCGAGAACCTGCTCCGTGTATTCAAGAAGGTGGAAGAGGTGAGCAGGGCGCGGGGATGTACAGGACATGGGGGCACATGGGGCAGCAGAGACAAGTAGGACACGAGGATGTACAGCACCGTGGGCTGTATGGTGACACAGGGTGGCACTGGGACACAGGGCAGTGGATGAATAGGAGCACGGGGACACTCATGGCTTAGGATGTGCAAGGTGACAGGGACTGTGTGGGGCACAGGGACTGCCCCTCGCTGCGGGAGCCCACCCTGTCCCCATTGCAGGTGAAGACAAACCTGCAGAGCATGGCTGCCCACGAGACACCCATCGCCTTCGAGGAGCTGGAGGGGACGTGCAGGACCCGCTATGGCTACGCCAACAGCGCAGGCACAGCCCTGCTCCCGCTGGCAGCCCTGGTGCTGGCGCTGGCACTGCTGCACTCCATGCTCTCCTAGCGCTGGCTCCCACCGCAGCTCCAGCACCCTGCCCAGCAGGATGCCGGTACCTGCCCAGTGGCTGCTGGCCTGGGTACATTCCTGTGCCCCTTCCCTCCTGTGCCAGCACCACAAGTGAAATAAAGACATGTTTCAAGCACCGCTGGCAGCGTGTGCCTGTGCCAGGAGCCACCAGCCCCATAGCCCTGCAGTGCTGGCTCCAGGCTGGAGGTGATGAGCCAGCCAGCACACCGCTGACCACCCTAGGATGTCACCAGCCACCCTGGCTGCATGGCCCGGCCCCATGGGCACACGCCGAGAAGCTGTAACCACACCGGGAGTGACACATCGGTGCAACACACGGTCAGAGTGGCTGTAGGGCTGCCTCCGCAGGACGCTTACATTCATCATTAGCTAATTAATTGGCTACTCAATTATCTTCTTAGCAATTTCCTGTCACATTTGGGAACAGCCTGTCTGTGGTGCGGAGGCGGCTTTGGGCACCGGGAAAACAGGCAGGGGAAGGAGAGCCATCTTCCTGTGCCATTCGCAGATTGGCTGCGGCACAGAGCCCCGTCTGCCAGCCCGGCACCGGGATGGGATGTGCCCAGGGCAGCCACGGCAGTGGGACACGGCCACCAGCACGGGGGTGAAGCTGCTGTCGGTGGGTGCCGGAGGCAGCACCAGGGTGTAAGGCACTGGGCTCCCACAGTGGGGATACGAGATGAGGATCTGCCCCTCATGGAGCTCGGCCTTCAACCAAGGACTGGGAAAGGTGAGGAGAAAGGCACAGGGCATCACAGCAGCTGATGTGATGGTGATGGTGGCAATGGGGCTGCAGTAACTCCTGCTCACCCTGATTCCCCCCCCAGTTCAGGGAACTGGTCTTGGTCAGCAGGGGACCCACGGCTCTGTGGTGACTGATGCCCTTTCCCTGGGGAAGAGGAGGCAGGAAGCTGCAAGAGCAGGACCAGATCCCTCCGTCTCACCCCAGCTCCACAGCAGCCCCTTGGCCTCTATCCCAGGCAGGGGACAGGTCACAGCCGTCACCCTGTGCCACAGAGGGGACCACGGACACACTGTTCACATCTGAACACCCAGACACAGCACGACGGATGGTCAGGGGTTGTTTATTTGAGATAGCAGAAGGGAATCAACAGGGGTTTGGAGAAGAAGGCAACAAATGAGACAAGCTTAAAAAAACAAAACCAACAAAACACGCAAAGGAAAGCACAAACAAACATCACCCTGACAGAGGGAGCTCCTCAGGGCAGTGGCTCCCTGGGCCCACGGGTGTTCCCTGTGCAGGGGGACAACTCTGCCTGCTGCCCGGCTCACTGGGAGGTGACACAAGAGCCAACACTTCACCACGCACAAGTGACTTGGGAGTCCAAAGCCACCTCCAGGGTTACCTCCCCTCGCCCCACCACAGCACGGGGTGGGGAGGAAGGCTCTGTCGGTAACCAGACCCACGCTGCTAAGGCCGTTGAATTCAGAGGAAATAAGCAAAACGGTGAGAAGTGTTTGTGTTGAAGGGCTGGGACACAGCCCCTGTCCGCAGCCAGTCCTGCACCACGCTTGCACACACAGCACAGGTGCCTGGGAACGTCAGCGGCACTGGGAGCTGCTCCCCTCACTTCCCTCACAGCACACCTTAAATTTCCCTTTGGAAGTGATGCATTGGAGCCACCCCACTGCCTGCCCCACACCACACAGGACCCAGCCACTGCACAGCCTCCATTTACAGCCTGCAGCAAGTTAAAGTTCCTCCTCCCAAGAGCCAAAGGAAACTGCATTTCCTTCCCGGCATCAACCCAGCACCTCATGGTGCCTGGGAGTCGCAGAGAAGCAGCACAGAACACTTCAGTGTGGGAAGAAGGCTCTGAGGGATGAGCAGCCACGTTTGCCATGAGATGGAGGAGAGGGGCCAGGGGAGGCAGCCCCCTCTCCCCCAGCTCAGTGCTGTTCTACAGGCAGCAGCAGCAGCAGCAAGGAGGGGACAGCAGAGGAGGAATGGCAGCAGACACTCAGGGGACGAGCTGCAGCCAGCGCAGGCAGACACGCTCTGGGGATGGTTTAGCGTTTATCGTCACACCCATCTGGCTGGGGGACATGTGGGGACAGGGCTGCGGCCACCAGCACTGCGAGCATGGGGCTGGGAGCTGCTGCAATCCACTCCCAACTGCTGAGCATGGAGCAGGGATTGCTCCACATGGGAGGCAAGGGCCTGGATAACCATTTCCAGACCAGAGCGGGTGGAGATGGGGGAGCTGCGGATGCACACACACGCATACTTGTGCAGGGCAGGACAAGCATTTCAAAGGTCACTTTGTGGTAAGGAGCTGCAGGGAGGATTGGCCTGGGAGGACAAGCAGCTAGTGATTGGCAAGGTGAAGCCTGCAACACAGGGCACGCAGCTATGGCTCGGGAAGGTTACTGTAAGGGAAGAGATGCCACAGCGAAACCTCCCTTTCCCGCAAGGCACTGACCTTCCCAGAAACCCCACAGCTGGGAGAAACACCCTTCCCAAACCACTGCGGTGCAGTGGGATCCCCCTACTCCTTGTAAACAGCTCCTTGCTGCGGGCCCCAAGGAGAACAACACAAGTGTGCTGCACACACACAGAGGCGAGTTAGGCAAGCAGCACCCCACAACACACTGTGACCCGCCTCCAGAAGGATTCTTTAGTGTTAAATCAGGAGCGTGACACTGCACCGTGAGACACTGCCAGAAACCAGCAGCAGCCCTCCAATGGAAAACACGCTGAAATCAGACCCAGGGAAGCATTCCTTCAGCCTGGAGAGGCCACCTCTGCTCAAGAACCCCTGCCAAGATCGCTGCTGGTTCTGGGAAAAGCCATCACCACCACAGCCCCAAAGCAGTGTCCAAGCGCAGGCAGGGCTGGGGATGTGCTGCTGGAGCAGGGGATGGCAGCGGCTGTGGGGAAGGAGTCCCGGGCCCATCGGCCCCACACCATCCCAGCAGGGGCAGCAGTCCAGAGGGGCGACAGGAGACCTTAATTCCGCAAGGCAGCCAACCTGGAAGGAGAGCATGAGAGGGAAGGAACGTGAGAGCAGCTGTGACTCAGGAAAACCCTCCATCCGTGACTTCAGGAGACATCTCTGCCCAGAAACCTCCTGCTCTGTGGCAGAGGTGTGAGGAATTCTGCCCTGGATCAACCTGGAGTGTTTGGATCACACAGCCACGGCTGCCTGGGGTTAACCTGGAGTGTATCACCAACGCAGGCAAGGCCCTGAGGAAAAGGGGCTCCTGCTTTCTGTTGAGCACCTCGCTGCTGGCCCAGTGCCTCTCCCAGAGCTGTTCTCGGCTCCCAGGGGAGCACAGCCTCTGGGCTGTCCCCAGATGGACCCAGTGGGGGCTGCGTGGGGAGAGGAAGCTCATCAGCATCTCCTGGGGCAGTTCCAGGGAGACAGCTTGTTCCTGGAGCTGTTTGAAGGTCAGAGCCAAGTGTTTCAGAGCAGCGGCAGCTGCGTGAGGGTGAGCACAGAGCAGGGGGAGACTGTTCTGCACCCCATGAGGAGGGCCTGCTGCCGAGTGCCAAAAGACACCATGTCCAGGCACACAAAGTGGCCCCACGGACCCAAATACCCACCTCGCCTCCCTGCACAGGGTATCATGGGGACTGCCCAAGCACCAGAGCAGGGGGCTCAGTGTCCCTCCAGCATGCCACAGTGGGCTACCTCATCGCCTTCCCACTGCTGAGTGGTCCCTGGGAGAACTCAGACTGCTCGAATAAGACAGAGAGCTGGGAAGCACAAACCTCCGTGACAGTTGGTCTTCCTGGGAGCGCACTGAGCTCTCCCCCACCGCAGAAGCACCCTCGGGGAGCTGGTTGAGCTGGTCCATGATCTCCAGCCCGTTCTCCTCCGCAATCTGGACAATGAGGCTGTCTACCTGCTCCTGTGGCGTGGTCAGCGTGGTGGCTGAGCTCATGGAGTCCTCCATGACCTGCGACAGACACAGCTTGTCACCCTGACTCAAAGCAAGAGCTGCCTGGCCCAACCTAGCTGCTTCTGCCAAAGATCCTGCTGCAGATCCTCTATTGCAACCAGTCCCCTCAGCCAGAACGGCCTCATGCTGACAGCATGACAGAGGGGTCCAAAGTCTGCGTGAGAGAATCAGCGTTGTTTTCGCATAATTGGGGATGAGGCTTTGCAATATTAAGGCTTTACAATATTAGAGCTTTAAAATCAATATTAAAACTTTGCAATATTAAGACTTTTCAATACTGGGGCTAAGCTACTAAGGGAACAAAACAAAGGGTTTGAGATATCACAAGTTAAAAAGACACACTCTGTGGTTAAAGACAATATCATCTCTGGACAAAAGATACACTCTGTGGTTAAAAAGAATACTGTCTTTGTACAACCTATGAAACTAAGCTGGTGCAGGCTGGTTCTGTAGTTAAACAGTAAGCTGGCGTGCTGCATGTCTGCCAGAGAGTTACGAAATCGAACCATAAAAGGAGATAAATAAATAAGAGGAAGGGGAGTATGAAATCGAGTAAGGGGAGGTGTAACCAGAGGCAGGACATTTGGCATGTACATTATACTTGCCAGAGAGGCTGTAAACCTTGGAGTACCCAGCCAGTGGGGAAACAAGGGAAGGAACTTGCAGACGGGATAGGAAACATAAATCATAGTTCTGATTTTGCTGTGTGTGCCTACTTGCCAGGACACCCATTTCTGCACAGACGTTAATAAATAGCTGCTTCACTGCTGTGTCTACCCTGGGCTCCAGTTTTTATCTAGAGACCATTTCTCACAGTCTGGTTCTACCACAGACCCCCTCCGAGCAATTGACACCGGGACAGCCACATCCCTTGTTGTGCCACGTTTGCCTCTCTGCACAGCAACTCCTTCCCTGTCAAGCAGCAGAGATGGGTCTTTCCCCATGTCTCTCAGCTCAGGGGGGTTTCCACACCAGAGGCTGGAGTCCCCAGGGGGAAACAGAGCTGCTGTGGAAGCCCCAGTTATAACTGGGACCTACAGTTCAGACATGAGCCCACTCTCCCAAACCCTGCAGCCCCCAGCCCTCCCAGACCCTCCAGAGGCCACCAGCACTTACTGATGTGTGAACATCCAGATTCTGAACCTGCTGCTCAAATTTATCCATCACTGCAGACACCTTCTGCAGGTCCATGGAACTCAGAGCCTTGTCCAAGGCCTTGGTCACCTGGGCCATATTTTTTGTCACCTGCAAAAGGAGATTGCTTCATGTGTGCTCCCCAAAAGCAAGGTATGTTTCTGCTGAGAGCGAAACCCACATCAGTGAAGGAGAAGACAGCATTGGGATGCTCACAGCAGCTCTGCAAGGCAGGACAGGCTTTGTGGGCTCACCAAACACACCAAGGTCCAGCCTGGCTGCGGGTTTCTCTAGCCATGCACCATCACTGAGGACCCCAGTGCTCCTGGCAGGATGAGTCCCAGCCCACCACCCCTGTACGCACAATGAGGCAAGAGATCCCCAGAATGAGTCTCTCCCTCTGGTCAGCCACGGGTTAGGGATTTAATCCAAAGCAGCACTGCTGTGAGGCCACCTCAATAGGACTCTTCAGAGGCCAAACTTGACTAGAGAGGGTCTGAGCCAAGTACAAAGCCTGGTGTGGCTGGGACAGAGAGTTCTGAAGTGGTTTGAGGCAGTGAGAGGAAAAGAGACAGCACATGCTCATGTCTCAAGCCCCACGCACACCCAGAGGCTCTTACCCCCTTCATGGTCACTGCTGTCTGGACCTTGGAGGCCACCGCATCCACCCGGGAGGACATGCGGAGCCAGTTAAGCCCCTCGTTCTTCTTGCGGATGGCATTCTCCGCATAGACACGAGCACACTCCACATTCTTCTGCTGAAGGGCCTGGGAGGGCAAAAGGGCAACCACTTACACAGAGAATGCAGCACAGGTTTACAAACAAGCACACCCTGTTTGTTCCTGACAGCTTCCCAGCAGGAAGCAGCTCTACCGTGGCCTCAAACAGTGAGCACGCCCTGGAATGGGAATGAAATCCCTCTTGGTGTCACTGGGACACACAGTGTCCACCCAGCACATTTGAAAGCTGAGGGGGGGACTCGGAACACTCGGATGCCGCGATGGGACACACAGTGAGGCCTCCGGGGGACCTGCCCTTTGGTGGAATATGCCGGGAGGCCAGCACCAGCCCGCAGCTCCAACCCACCTTTTTGACTTTGGCTTGCTCGGCCTTGGAGTCCTTCTCGGCTTTTTTGGCAAGTTTCTCTAGCTGTTTCGCTGTGAACTGCGGAGAAAGCACTTCCTTAGGGCCGGGAGTCCCGCACAGAGCCGGGGCCGCGGGGTGAGGGCACGGAGCCGAGCACACCACCCCCCTCCCCGGGGACAGGAGCCGCCCAGGGCACCCGGTAAACCGGCAAAGCCGACTCCCCTCTTCCGGGAAGGCACGGCTGGTCCCAGAGGAAAAACCCGGCTAAAGGGCTCCCTCTTCCCGCGGCCGCCGGCATCGGCGGGGCGGCCCCGGCACCCCCGCGCCTCCCGAGGGCGGATCTCCGCAGCCCAGAGCCTCCCTCTGCACCGGCGCCGCAGCGGAAGCCCCGACGAGGAACGGAGCCCGGGGCCATGGCGGGGAGGCGGACGGCGACTGGGCCCTCCGGGAGCAGCGGTACGTGACGGGGGGCAAACGGAGCCCGCCGCCGGCCTCACCTTCAGCTGGAACAGCGTGTCTGCAAGGGAAAAACAGCACGGCCTCAGGCGCCGCACCGGGGCACCGCCGGTACTGGAAGCCCCCACGCCCGGTACACCCCGACCCCCGGTACACCCCCACTCCCGGTACACCCCGACCCCCGGTACACCCGCACTCCCGGTACACCCCGACCCCCGGTACACCCGCACTGCCGGTACACCCCGACCCCCGGTACACCCCGACCCCCGGTACACCCCCACTCCCGGTACACCCCGACACCCGGTACACCCCGACACCCGGTACACCCCCACTCCCGGTACACCCCCACGCCCGCCCCCATCCCCACCCGTACCCCGGCACGGTCCCGGTCCCGGTCCCGGTCCCGGTCCCCCCCGGCGCGGCCCAGGCCCCCGTTCCTCCCGTACCGTCCATCCTTCCCCGCCGCCGCTTCCGGGTTCCGTGCCGCCGGTGCCGCCGCTTCCGGGGTACGCGCGCCCGTTCTCGCGAGAGTCACGGCGAGGCGCGACGCCCGAGGGGGGGGGGCGTGGGCGGAGCCATAGGGGGTGTGGCACGCTACGGGGGCGTGGCTATGAGGCGGCGGGGCCGCTCCCAGCAGCGCTGTGCTGCGCATGCGTGGCGCTATGGCGCCCGCCCGAGCCGTCATGGCCGACGGCTGCGGGCCCGAGCCGGAGCCGGACCCCGACCCCGAAACGGAGCCGCTGCGGCTGCGGTGCCTGCGGGGTGAGGGGTACTTCGAGGTGCCGGCGGCGGAGCGGGTGAGCGCGGCCCGCGAGCCCCGGGGACTGCGGTTCTCGGAGGCCCTGCGGGACGGGTGACCCGCGGGCCCGGCACGGGGCGGAGGGGTCCGGGCGGCCTGGGCCGGGTGCCCGCGGTCAGGGGTGCTGGGCTCGGCAGCAGCGCCGCGGGTCCGGCCGCGGGAGCGTGGCTGAAGGCGCTGTGCGGTGCCGGGGGGCTGGGGCCGTGACCGCTCGGTGCGATGCGGCTCTTCGGTTGTAGCTGGGGAGATGCCGGAGCGTGAAGGAGTTCGAGAAGCTGAACCGGATCGGAGAGGGCACCTACGGCATCGTGTGTAAGTGCGGAGCCGGCTGCTCCACCTCAGCTTGAGGGCGCTGTCATAGCCAGTAGAGCTGGGAAGAGGCTCCGCGTTTGCCGGTGCTGACCGCGTGTCGTGTTCTTCCAGACCGGGCCCGGGACACGCTGACAAACGAGATCGTGGCACTGAAGAAGGTGCGGATGGACAGTGAGAAAGATGGTAATGGAGGAGCAGGAGAGCTGTGGCAGGGGCGTCCCCGGCCCCTGCTCGAGGCAGTCATGCAGCGTGGATGTTGCTCTTTGCAGGAATGCCTGTCAGCAGCCTACGGGAGATCACACTGCTGCTGCAGTTTCGGCACACCAACATCGTGGAGCTCAAAGAGGTGGTTGTAGGGAACCATCTGGAGAGGTGGGATTCCCTCCTCTGGCCTCCCATTGTCTCCCGTCTTCTCTGCCTTTCAGAGCCTGCACAGCCCCCTCTGCTGCCTCTCTCAGTGCAGACAAGTGCTGGAACACTGGAGAAGTGACATGGGGAAGGGTCCTGATTGTGTCTTGTCTATGACAGTATATTCCTCGTGATGGGGTACTGCGAGCAGGACCTAGCCAGTCTTCTTGAGAACATGCAGGCACCTTTTTCAGAGGCTCAGGTAAAGATCAGGCCAGGCTTCGGGCACGTTACCCCTGAGAGAGTGCTGCCAGATCACACTGGGCACCAGGATGGGCTCCCTGGACCTTGTGCTGGGCTTCAGGAGGGCTGGGGAGTACCAGGGAGCCAGGATTCCTGGGCTTTGTGTGGAGCCTGGGCTTAGCTGGCCACTGGAGAACTCTCCAGGGCCTTTCCAGGCTGGGTTTTGGGCTGGAGCAAACTGTCAGGGGAACAGAGCTGGGAGAAAATGTGCCCCCAGGCAGCCCGTGGGGTGATCTGGCAGGACATGGGGACTTGCGCTCTGCAGAGCACTGACATACAGGGCAGGCTGGAGGCACTCAAATGGGTTTAAGCACTGGGGGGGTTTGCTGGTGCTGCCCTCATAGAGGTGGATGCTCCTGTCCTCTTTCTGTAGGTGAAGTGCATCATCCTGCAAGTCTTCAAGGGCCTGGAGTACCTTCACAAGAACTACATCGTCCACAGGTGGGAATGGAGGGATGAATGTAGGACGTGAGGAAGGGGTCACAGAGAGAAGGAGCTGATGGGAGGAAGCCCTGCAACTACAGCATTCTTCACCTCCCGCACCCATACCTGGGGACAAGCAGCACTTGGGGGGGTGGTTGAAGCAAATTGGTGGTTCCATGTGGGAGCAGGAGTGGGGCAAGGAGAGTTGGATGAATGATGGGATTAGCTTCGTCTCGTGGTCGCTTGGCTCAGGGCTCTGTAGCTGTCTATGAGCCCTGGATGTGCGTCCCTGAGGAGACGCAGGTACAGGAGGAGCTGGGCCTGAAGGGTGCTTCTGACCAAGCACTGACCTGCTCTTCCCTGGCAGGGATCTGAAGGTGTCCAACCTGCTCATGACTGACAAAGGCTGTGTGAAGATAGGTGAGCCCCCATCTGCTGCTGGTCCAGCTCTTGCCATGGATTGTACCCACATCTCTTCCTCTGTTCCGTGACCCAGCTGGAGCCAAGAGCTTCCTCCTGATCCCAAGTCTCTGTTGCAGCTGATTTTGGACTGGCACGCACCTATGGGATGCCACCAAAGCCCATGACTCCCAAAGTCGTCACGCTTTGGTGAGTGGCTGGTGCTGGGGACAGAGCTGTGCTGGCTCAGTGTGACACAGCAGTGTAGCAGGGCCTTCATTTGTCCCCTTGAGTCAGTGCCGTCCCTTACGCAGGTACCGAGCACCTGAGCTGCTGCTGGGGATGGCGAACCAGACCACCAGCGTTGACATGTGGTAAGGGCAGGGCAGGAGGGTGCTGGGGAGGGGGCCTGCAAACCCGCAGGGTGCATCAATGGATGGGCTTTTCCTATCTCCACTGATTTTCATGTTGTCGGCCCTGCAGGGCTGCAGGCTGCATCCTCGCCGAGCTCCTGGCACACAAGCCACTGCTGCCGGGTACCTCAGAGATCCACCAGATCGATCTCATTGTGCAGCTCCTGGGGACACCCAACGAAAACATCTGGCCGGTGAGAGCAGTCCCCTGCTCCCTGCCCTCCCCTGCCTGCCCTGCCCTGCCCACCGCCACCTCACACCCGACCCATGCAGGGCTTCTCCACGCTGCCCCTGGTGAGCCAGTACACGCTGCGGAAGCAGCCCTACAACAACCTCAAGCACAAGTTCCCCTGGCTGTCGGAGGCCGGGCAGCGGCTGCTCAACTTCCTCTTTATGTATGATCCCAAGAAACGGTAAGACACATCAGCAGCTCAGCCTGGGCAGGGGAGGAAGCCTGCTTCCCAAACAGGGCTGCGTGTGTCACACTGTCCCTAGGGCCAGGGGGAGCCAGGTCAGCACCTTCACGTATCCTCATCCCTGCAGGGGCACAGCAAAGGACTGCCTAGATAGCTCCTACTTCAAGGAGAAGCCCCTGCGTAAGTAGCCTCCCATGGGGCAGGGTTGGGGTGCTCTGTGCCCCGTTGACCACTTCTCTCTGCCCCACAGCCTGTGAGCCAGAGCTCATGCCCACCTTCCCGCACCACCGCAACAAGCGGGTGGCTGTCACCAGTGTGGGGATTGAGAGCCAGGCCAAACGCAGTAAGCCCTGAGCTCTGTCCCATGGGAGAAGCATGGCACATGCCAACTGGGATGGCTTTCCTCGGCTGAACAGCACCAAGGGCTTCAGCCCTTCCCAGGACGGCTCCCAATGCGGAGATGGCCCGGCTGCAGTAGAGAAGCGCTGTACCAGCTCCAGCGCGGAGCACCAAGAGCAGAAGAGAAATGAGGTGCAGGGATGCACAGGGCTCCACAGGAAGAGGCTGGCATGGGGCCCTCAGCCAGTGCTGGCTGCATGGTGTAACCCAGACTTTGCCATCAATAAAGGCACCTGCCAGCAGCTCAGAGTGATTTGCCTTATTCCTCGGTTCTGCCTGGGCTGGAAGAAGCCACAGCCCTGCTCTGTTCCCTTCTGCTACAGGCATAAGAGCACCCCTAGGCTCTGCCTCCCAACACAGCCTTAAATCTGCCTGGCCCCACTCTCCTTGGAGGAAAGAGCTGTTCCTGCAGGCCCCATCCCGCCCCTGTTCCCTGCTGCTGCCCCTGTACACCCCTGCACAGCATGAGGACACCACCACACTGCGAGGCAGCTGCACTTTACTGAGATGCATCCAGGCATGTACAATGGGAGGGCCAGGGCTGGAGCAGGCTCCCACCACCCTGGGGATGAAGCAGAGCATGGCCCATTCACTGCTCCCTCCCTGTGGAGCGAGCAAAGCATCCCTCAGGCCCAGCAGTGGCTGTCCCCATCCCTTAGCGGGCGCAAGGGGATGTGCACAGCAGCAGCACGCTGCAGTGCTACGACTGGGGTCCACAGCTCTCGGACAGCAGCATGTCCACCTCCGAGCGCTGCAGCCAGAGCCGCTGCTGCCGCTCGCTGCGCAGCTCCTGCCCGCGGTGGCGGCTGCGACAGGCCAGCCCGTCCGCGCAGGCACCGGCGTGGAGCTGCTGGCATGTGGTGCAGCAGTAGGAGGGCAGCACGCCCGGGCGCAGGCACGAGTGCAGCTGGTAACAGGGCAGCTCTGGGGCCTCTTCAGGAGCTGAAGAGCAGGGAGAGTCCTGGGGCTCCCCCAGCACTGGGGGGGGTCTGCTCCCCACAGCCAGGGCAGGGAATAGGCTGCTGGCCCCACTGAGGTCCTGCTGCAGGAAGAGATGAGAGGAGGAGGTGTCCAGGTCGGGGTTGCCGACAGGCAGCACCAGCTCCTGCCCAGCCTTGGGCTCTTTGCAGCAGTCCCAGCTCCTCATGGGCATGTCCAGGGCACCAACGGGGCTGCCAGGGTCACTCTGCAGTGCCTGGGGGGGGGTGTCCTCGCCCTCCACATCCTCGGGGCTGCTTGGCACGGCTTGGTAAAGGTCCACGTGGTCACTGCAGCCAACAGCCGCTTTGGGCTGCATCCCCATCTGCTGCAGCATCTCCACGCAGGCCTCCATGTCCGCAGCCAGCCATCGGGCCCGCAGCAGGTCCTCGGCGCTGGGCTGCTGTGGGTGCAGCCGCAGCACCACCTCCACCAGGATCTCACACTCCAGACGGCAGGCCAAGAAGCCGCAGGCAGCAGCGAGCAGCTCGGGCTCCGGGGGGAGCCGGGAGACCGTCAAGCGGTGCCGGTCCTGCCGTGCATAGCCCAGCCGGGCGAAGCTCCGCTCCAGGTCGTCTTCAGGGAGTGCTGAGCGCAGCGAGTGCACGTAGGCACCGGAAAAGGTCTGTAACGAGAGCGGCAGCACGGTTGGAACCCCGGGGTATTCCCCCACCAAGCCCAGCCCCGGGGGCGCGGGCAGGCCCGCGGGCCCTCACCTTCACGGTGCCGAACTCCTTGCGCCAGGGGAAGAGGTAGAGGTTGATGGCCGCCAGCTCCAGCAGCCGGAAGGCGCGAGCCAGGCCCGGCAGTGCCTGCCCCGGGTCGGGCCAGCCCCGCAGCCCCCGGGCCAGCAGCTCGGGCGCGTCCTCCTGCAGGGCCCTGAGCACCGACGGCTCCCGCCGCAGCCGCCGCCGCAGCCGCTCCACGAAGGACGGGTCGGAGCAGGGCACGGCGCGGCCGCGGCGGAACTCGCGCTCCAGGCAGTGCCGGTACTGCTGCCCGTACTGCTGCCGCAGCGCCGAGCCCGCGCACATCCTGCCGGTGCACGCAGCGTCAGCACCGAGCTCCGCACCCCGCGCCCGCTCCACCCGCGCTTCCCTTCCTCTTCCCGCGCCACGCCCACCGCCCCGCTGACGTCACCGGGGCGCTGGAACCGCGGGAACGGAGCCCGCGCCCCACAGCGCCCCCCGCAGGAAGGGAGGAGCAACCCCCGAGCCAGCCCCAGCTCTCCCCTTCCCCACCGCGGGGATGCGACCGGGGGGGGGGGGACGACGACTCGGCTCGGTTCATCCCCACCACAGGGACCCCCGCGGCCCCACACCGGGTCCGCAGGGATGGGGACCAGCAGCACCTGGCGGTGGATGGCGAGGAGGGGTCCCCGCGGCTGCCTCCTCACTGCAGGGACTCCACGTAGGACAGGGCGCTCTGCAGGGACGTCAGGCAGTATCCCTCCTCCCCAATCAGGCACCTGCACCACGGCCACCGCAGCGTCACAGCTGGGACACTGCCGTGGCCACAACACCGCCATGGCCACCACACCGTCCCAGCCAGGACACCACCATGGCCGTCACACCATCACGACCACCACACCACCATGGCCGCAACACTGCCACAATCACCACACCATCATGACTGCTACATGACCACAGCCAGGACCACCACAGGCAAGACACCAGGACACTGCCATGGACACTGCATCATCATGGCCAGGACAGGACACCACCATGGCCACCACACTGTCACAGCTGGGACACTGCCATGGCCACCACAGTATCATGGCTACCACATCATGGCCATGCCACAACCAGGACATTACCATGGCCATTACCCCATAGCCCTGCACCCATAGAAGCCACATCTCCCACCTGGACCCCTCCCCATTCTTCCATTAATGCCTCCAGCCAGGGGGTACCCGCACACCTCCAGTATTCCCCAGGCACTTACCCCTCGTGGATGAACTCCTCCAGGGCAGCACACTCAGACAGCAGCTGGGGCAGCCCTGTCTGCAGCACCACGTAGGACAGGATAGGCAGCAGGTCATCTGCCCCACTGCTGCCAACAGGAATCATCAGCCCCGTAGGCAGTGGGATCCCCCACATCCACACCTCCCATCTCCCCACCACAGCCCTGGCTCTGCTGTGTCTGGCCATGGGGCTGGCTGCCCTCCATGGCACTCACATGGCGGCGGTGGCGGGGGTCCGGCGGTCCCGAGCACCGCAGTACTCCTCGGCACACTCGCAGATGCCGCGCAGGGCTCGCACTGTGGCACAGAGCAGGGGATGCTAAGGCTCACCCCGGCCCCCCCCCAGATCCCTCCCAGCTAATGCACTGACCAATGCACTCCAGCTTCCTCCGGGGACAGGTCTCCAGCGGGATGAGGCGCAGGTCCTCGATGGCAGAGCCATACACGGGGCAGCCGGGCGCCGTGGGCAAGAGCCGGGACGCCAGCCCCATGTCGGTGGGGCCAGCGTGCCGGTGCCGCTCCATGCTGCGGGCCAGGGCTGCCTCGTGGGTCTGGTGCACGCTCCTGCGGGCAGAGCGGTGAGGGGCTGCCGGGGAGGGGGCTGTGGGAGCCCAGCCCAGCCCTGGGGTCTCAGTACCTGTAGAGAGCCAACAGCGGGGCCCACAGCGGTGGGAAGAAGGCTTCCTCCAGGCAGGCCAGGCACTGGTCCTTGCCGGCGGCTGTGTTCAGCCCCTCGAAGGCCAGCAGCGTCAGGGACAGCAGCCTGTCTGAGAAGGGATGAGTTACGCAGTATGCTCAGTGAGTGACCCCAGGACACGCTGTACTCCCCACCCGGCCCCCTGAGATGCTCCAGCTAAAACAATGCAGTGCACTCCCCCAGAGAGGATGACTCCCCCGATCCCAGTGCCCATCCCTCACCGATGGCATTGTGGATGTCCCGCACGATGCCCTTCAGCTGCTCTGGTAGCGTCGCCTCTGTCCTGGGGACATCCAGGGGCTCCGTAGGGGCCCAGCCCTCAGGCGATGCCAGGAACCGCTCCAGGTCCTCAAAGGAGCTCTCCCGGGGGGTCTGGGGGGCTGCCGCTGGCCCTGTCCAACCGCCCTCTGCTTTTGGGGGGCCAGCAGCAGCGAGGGGCGTGCTGGAGATGCTGTGCCGCAGCCCGGCTGCGCCATGCTCGGGCACTGAGAACATGCAGTGGAGGCTGCGGGAGGCGCGGAGCCGGCGGCCCCCAGGCTCGGCGGGCAGTGAGCCCCCTGCGTCCAGTGGGAGAGAGCTGAGTCCAGCAGGGGACCCCGCGGCAGAGTCGGCAGCGCCACGGCTGACAGCCGGGTACAGGCGGGTGTACACCGCGCACTGCAGCTGCCGCAGGAGCTGTGCGATGGGGTGCTCAGGGAAGCTGGAAGCATAGGGAGCGGTGGGCAGGGGGCATCAGCATGTGGCTGCAGCCCCCTTGCTCCAAGAAGGGTCCTTCCCCATCCCAGCACTACCTGAGGAGACAGGAGAAGAGCCCTGACACCAGGGAGAGATCCGTTGGGCTCCGCTTCAGCTTGGCTTTCCACTGCCTTGGCCAGTCCTGGGAAGCATCAGATGGGATGGCAGAGCACCCTGCCCCATGGCATCCTGCCCCCACAGTGACTGGGGATTGCACAGCACCCTGCCCCATGGCACAGCACCCAGGGACATCAAGACTTTCTGCCCAACAGCACCTGAGGGCAGCACGCATCCTGCACCCATGGCACAGTGCTTTGTCCCCACTCAGCCTCTGGTGTGTACTCACATGGTCCTGCTCATACTCGAGGATGGCAGCGTAGAGGGCTCTCTGCTCCTGCTCCTCAGGCGTGAGGGCCACGCTGCTGGAGAACCTCCTGTGGGTGGAATGGTCCTGGTAAAGGCACTGCCAGGGTGACCCTGCACCCCGGGGTCCCTGCTGGGACACCCCTTTACCTGTTGGCAGCCTCCTGCAGCCGCAGCCGCCGCTCCTCCATCTTCCGCTGCAGCTGGGCCAGGGCAGAGTTAAGGCTCTGGAGCTCCCGCACCGCTGCAACAGCCAGCGCAACCGGCTGACAAGCACAGCTCCCAGGATCAGCCCTTCCCCACCTCCATCATCCCACCAATGAGTGGTGTCCCTCAGGGATCAGTGTTGGGACCGGTCTTGTTCAACATCTTTGTTACTGCCATGGACAGTGGGATTGAGTGTGCCCTCAGCAAGTTTGCCGATGACACGGAGCTGTGTGGTTCTGTTGATACCCTGGAGGGAAGGAATGCCATCCAGAGGGACCTCGACACGCTTGTGAGGTGGGCTGATGCCAACCTCATGAAGTTTAACCATGCCAAGTGCAAGGTCCTACACCTGGGTCGGAGCAATCCCAGGCACAGCTACAGGTTGGGCAGAGAAGAGATTCAGAGCAGCCCTGTGGAGAAGGACTTGGGGGTGTTGGGTTGATGAGAAAGTGAACATGAGCCATTAGTGTGTGCTTGCCGCCCAGAAAGCCAACCGTATCCTGGGCTGCATCAGAAGGAGCGTGACCAGCAGGGGGAAGGAGGTGATCCTGCCCCTCTGCTCTGCTCTTGTGAGACCTCACTTGGAGCATTGTGTGCAGTTCTGGTGTCCTCAACATAAAAAGGACATGGAACTGTTGGAACAAGTCCAGAGGAGGCCACGAGGATGATCAGGGGCTGGAGCACCTCCTCTATGAAAACAGGCGGAGAAAATTGGGGCTGTTCAGCCTGGAGAAGAGGAGGCTGCCTGGAGACCTCATAGCAGCTTCCAGTATCTGAAGGGATCTATAGGGATGCTGGGGAGGGACTCTTCATTAGGGACTGTAGTGACAGGACAGGGGGTAATGGGTTAAAACTTAAACAGGGGAAGTTTAGATTGGATCTAAGGAGGAGGTTCTTTACCTTCCAGTAAGGTGGTGAGGCACTGGAATGGGTTGCCCAGGGAAGCTGTGAATGCTCCATCCCTGGCAGTGCTCAAAATCAGGTTGGACGAGGCCTTGGGTGCCATGGTTTAGTGTGGGGTGTCCCTGCCCATGGCAGGGGGGTTGGAGCTGGATGATCCTAGGGTCCTTTCCAACCCTAACTATTCTATGATTCTATGATCAGCAGCATGGGAGCAGGACCCCAAAAGCCTGCCTGGGGTCAGCCCAGGGCTGGGGCGGGCACAAGTACCAGGGATGGGAGATGTGGGGCTCTGTGGAGCCCGGCACACCCTCACCACCAGGAAGGATACAGTCTCCTCCCGGGCCTTGGCGATCACCAGGTTCTCCATCATCTGCCGCTGCAGGGACAGCGTCTGTGAAGCAAGCGGCGTGTTGGGGACATCTGCCCAGAGCCCACGGCCACCAGCACGGCCAGCACGGAGCAGGGGACTCCTGGGCACTGCAGGGACCCTCTCCCCTCCCAGCCCACCCCGGGGGGGCTCCCCACTTGCCAGGGACGTCTTCTGCAGGGCCTGGTTGGGGTTCAGCCGTGCCACCCGCGCCTCGTAGGCAGCCTTCAGCTTCTGGTTCTGCAGAGATGCCTCTTCCAGCGGTGTCAGCTCCCTGTTAGGAACCTGCCCTCAGCACCCACCACAGGGCACAGCGATAGGTGACAGGGCCTCTTCCCTGCCGTGCCCCACTCCTGGCACAGCCAGAGCCTGGGTATGGTCCATGCCAGCCCCACAGCCCCCAAGCAGGCCTGGGGCAGCACGTACTTGCGCGCGCTCTGCGCCTCGGTGATCTGCAGCTTCTGGAAGATCTCCGGGGGCAGGAATGGGGAAAGCTTCCCCCCCTCATCCGAGAGGACCCGGCGGTGCCTGGGGAGGGCAGCGGGGGCCCCGCTCCGCTCCTGCGCGGCCGGTTTGGCCTGGGCTTTCCCTATGGAGGGAAGGAGAGGTCACTGTGCCCCTCCACAGCCCGGCACAGCCCCCCCCGCCCCGGGGTCCTGCAGCCCCCCGCACTCACCCAACGCCGCCGCGATGGACTTCACCCTCTCCAGGCACTGCTCTGCCAGCTTCAGCATCTTCGGGGTGTCGGCGGTGACCCCCTCGCTGCCGTCTACGGGAGGGCAGGGTGCTGCTCACCCCACAGGGACACCGGCCACGGACCGCTCCGGCACGGCGGCGGCCACCGAGGTCACTGCCGGGCGCTGCCTTACCTGCCCCCGCCGCCTCCTCCTGCAGGGCCTGCGCGATGAGGGCGATGCTCTTCAGGTATTCCACGTAGGCCTCCTGCCGGGGACACGGGGCTGAGCCGCGGCCCCCGGGTGCACGGGACCCCTGAGCTGCCTCCTCCTGCCCGGCAGCCCCGGCCGCAGCCCCGGCGAGCGGCCAGGATCGGGCCCATCCCCGCGGTAACCGGGCTGGGACACACACACACACGGCCAGGCCACCCCATGGCCTCGGAGGGACGCCGGGCCGCCGGGGAGGCCGAGCCCGTGGGGAGGCCCCGGGGGTCCCGCTCCGCGCTCACCCGCGTCCGCCCGGCACTGTCCATCTCCAGGGCGCCGCTGGCCGCCCGCATGGCGGTCTGCAGGGCCCGGCCCGCCCCGGGCCCCCACGACCCCGTAGGGCCGCCGCGGCCCGCCGCGGCCATGGCGGCCGCCGCCCGGAACGGCGCGATCGGGCCGCGGCGCCCTAGGGGGGAGCGCGGCGGAGACGGACCGGGGGCGGGGTCCTCCGGGCGGCAGGGGGCGCTGCGGCGGGCGGGGCGGGCCGGGCCCGCGGCGGCGGCGGCGGGGATGAAGCGCGATCGGCGCGGCCGGTTCCTGGCGGCCGCCGGCGGCCCCGGCGCGGAGCCCCCCGAGCCACGGCGGCGTCCGGGCACGGCGGCCCGCGGGAGCGAGGCGGCGGCGAGGCCCGAGCCCACAGCGGGGTTGGCCCCGGCGGCCGCCGCCGCTTGGACACGGCCCGCAGCGCTCGGCGGGGCCCCGGAGGCAGGTGAGGCCCGGCCGGGGCGGGGGCACCGGGAGCCCGCAGACGGGAGCGACGGAGCAGCCACGCACCGGGACGGGCCGCGGGGCGTCCCGGACCGGGCTCGGTGCAGCGGCGGACGGGCCTGGGGATGCCGGTAACCGGCGCGGTACGAGGGGCTGGGGCAGCACGGCGTGGCGAGCTCTTCCCTCCGTGCTCCGGTGCCGAGGGGGAGCCGAGAGCCGAGCCGGGGCGGCTGCGGCGGGAGATAAGCCCGAGCACGGAAGGGTTGGAAGTTGAGCGTCTGAAGAGCGACCGGGGCTGCAGGCGGGACCGGTCCCCTGCGGGCTGTACCGGAGGGTTTCCCTCACTCCGGTCCAGGAGTTTTCCTGGGGTGGAGCCGTGCTCCGCAGAGCAGGAATGCCACGGGCGGGGGCTGCCGTATGGGAGGGCAGCATGGTCAGGGAACAGGGACCGGGAAGGTTGCGTTGCATCGTGCGCCGGCATCACAGAATCCCAGCCTGGTTTGCGTTGGAAGGGACCTTAAAGCTCCTCCAGCTCCAACCCCTGCCACGGGCAGGGACCCCTTCCACTGGAGCAGCTTGCTCCAAGCCCCTGTGTCCAACCTGGCCTTGAACACTGCCAGGGATGGGGCAGCCACAGCTTCTCTGGGCACCCTGTGCCAGCGCCTCGGCACCCTCAAAGGGAAGAACGTCAGCCTTATCTCCAACCTGAACTGCCCTTGTGTAAGTTTAAACATCCCAGCTCCCTGCCTGCTGCAGGGCACCACTGACACCTCTCAGGCTGAAGGCTGCCACCAACGGCTATAAATACGTTAGAGATAAATACCCTGCAGGGAGAAGATCTGCTTAAGCCGAGGGATGATGCTGGCAAAGCACACACTTGAGGGAGTGAGCCCCAGGAATGCTGCAGCTGGGAAGAGGATCCTCCATAGCAGCAACGAGGAAAAGGAGGGGCTGGTTTGGGGGTCAGCTGGTTGCAGAGCAATGCCCTGGTCTGCAGGGAAGGGTCACAGGGAAAGTGTCTTGCTTCCTGCCTGGCTTTTCCATGCTCGTGTTGGGCTTTATAGGCAGCCTGGATTAAGGGAAAGGGAATGTCTTCCTGCACGCCACCACCGTGGGGCTGTAGGTGGCTGGGGTACTCCTGCAGCAGGCACTCAACGGCTGTGTTCAACCCTTCTCTGGCAGGAATTGGCCGAGCCCTGAGCACTGGGTATTGTCGCCTGTGCCACGGGAAGTTCTCATCCAGGAGCCTGCGCAATGCCTTCGGGAAGGTGCCGGTCATGGGGGAGAACTCGGAGAAGCAGCGCCGCGTGGACCAGGTCTTCTTCACCGACTTCCAGCGGCTGGTCGGCGTGGCGGTGCGGCAGGACCCCGCGCTGCCGCAGTTCGTCTGCAAGAAGTGCCATGCCCAGTTCTACAAATGCCGCAGCGTCCTCAGGACCTTCATCCAGCGCGTGAACGCGTCCCCCACGGGCCACACGAAGTCCAAAGGAAAGTACGTTGTGTCTCTTGCTTCCCGGGAGCGGTAAATGGCCACGTGTCGATGCCAGGGGCTTCTGTAACCCCCGAGACCTCACTGGGCTGTTCTGGGTTTTACAGGAGCGGTGTGGCTCAGGACCAGCAGGGAGCAGAAGGAGGTGCCTCCTGCCTGGGTGAGTGCCTGCCCCATTTCCCTTTTTTCCCCCTTCCTTTTGTCCTCTTTTCCCCTTCCTTCCTCTGTTTTTCTTTCCCTTCCTTTCTCACTTTCCCCTCAACTTCATTTCTCCCTCCTCCCCCCCCGCCTTCTTTTCTCCCTTTTCCTCCCCTTCTTTTTCCCCTTCTTTTCCTTTCCCTTTTTGTGATGCCATCAGCACAGGGCTGGGTTTTTGGGTGTCAAGGGACTTCTCAAGCTGAGCTGCACAGTCACAGTCTCACACCACAAAGTGTGAGACAGTAGCATGAAGAGAGGGTTTGGGTGGCAGTGCCAGGCCTGTTTCCACCACAGTCAGACACAGGGGACAAACAGAAATACACTCTCTGCTGTATAACTAACGATATCAGCAGCCAGTGGGGCAGCCCCAGAGCATCTTCAGGGGGTCTCGCAACTGCCCTGTCCCCTCCTTTGGGAACACCATGTCCCTCCCCACGGATGACTGTCTCTTGCTGTCCTGACTGACCATCCATGTGCCGCCTCTCCCCTGGCAGTTGACCTGATCACGTCAAGCCCACAGTGCCTGCACAGCCTGGTGTCATGGGCGCACCGGCACGCCGGGAGCTGCACATCGGCACCCAGCCTGCAGAGCGTGCTCTCCTCCGAGTACTGCGGAATCATCCGCGCCGTCTGGGGATGTGGCAATGGCCACGACTACGTCATGGACACCGATTCGGACTGTAGCACGGTGCTGGTCGACAGCGCCTTGTCTGTCAAACAGGAGTGGAACAAGAGCACAGCACAGCACTTAACTGACAATGGGGCAGAGGCAGACAATGCCGAGGCTGTTTCTGCTCCTGAGCCTCAGCATGCTCCAGTAAGGACAACTCCTTGCCAGGAGCCTGCAAACAAAGGGACCACATCGGTGCCACTGAACGTAAAGAATGAGCCGCTGCAGAACAGGGATTCATCTCACTCACAACTGGACAGCACAGTGCCCTTGCAGGAGACAGCCCTGCCGCAGCCTGTGTCACCAGTGAGCAGTGCCACAGGTAAGGGATTTGCTTTCTGATCTCCCCCCAGGCCTCTGGGGAAGGATGAGGAACTGCAGAGCTGGCCCAGGGGCTGGCCCCCTACTTGGACACTGTTGTGGTGCAGAACAGTCACTGGTTCTCCATCACCATGTTTGCCAGATGTTCCTTCCTGCTCAATTCAAACCCCATCCTTTTGAGGGCAAGGAGAGGCTTGCTGGCCCACTGCAGGTGATGCTGAACAGCAGGAGCCCCTTCTCTCCATAAAGGAAAATTGCCAGGCTCATAGGCTGGGTTACTGCTGAACTCCCCACAGCGCCGCTTGCAGAAGAGAGGAATTAAATTAACACTGATTTTGAGTTACAGAAGTCAGGCTGACTTTAGCTCTGACAGCCACTGCTGGAAAGGGGAATGGAAGCTGGGACACGCTGTGGGGTGACTCATGAGGGAAACTGAAAGATGCTCAGGGGAACTGCAGGGTAAAGGCTCTCCTGTCCCTGAGCACATGAGACATGGAGTTAGGTTTAAATAATCATTAACTTTATTCGGTGTGGGCCACGCTAAGTGAACCCAGAGTGGCTGGTTCCTTCCTGGCAGCCATCTCCTCTGGCTTGGTTTTGCTGCTTTTCCTTGTAACACACCGTGTTCTCCTTCATTCCCTAGGACAGTTGAGTGGGAAGCAGGTTCTGTCTGCAACGTCGGATGAGCGGGTAAAAGACGAGTTCAGTGACCTTTCTGAGGGGTGAGAGAAGAGTGGGTTTAACATAGCCTAAATGTCTTCTTTGCGAGTATGACAAACCCACCTCAGAGAGCTCTTTCTCCACCAGTGACCCGGCCCTCGAGGCCCCTCAGAACCAGTGTCGGAGGTGGATGGAGCTCATGCTGCCGGGGTTTGCACAGTGGTGTGTGTGGTTTTGCACGCACATGTGCTCTCTGTGCTGGCCGCTTCCAGCAAACCTGGTCCTGTTTCGTTCCCTGCCCTGGGGAAGGAACCATGTGGGGGCTTGCTGGGGCCTGGGTTGTGCTGCTCCAGCCCCTCAGAGCAATTTCCCTTCATGGCTGCTCCATGCTGGGGCTCCAAAAAAGCAGTCGGTGCGAGGGGTTGGCAGTTGAAGAGTGACTAAATGGGAGGTGGGAGGGACACTGACAGCTTAGCAGTCTTTATGATCAAAGAGTTGGCTAAATCCCTCAAATGCTGGCATTTAAAGTGAGGGTTGTAAATAACAGAACTGAGTCTGAAGTATGGCCTAGTGCACATTTATTTAATCGTGTCAGCTGACCCCATCAGCTGTCACATTAAAAGTGCCACAGTAACTTATTGCCTGTTTCCTGGCCTCAGAATTAATTGCTTCTTGTATGGCTTAGGACTTAAAAGGAGAAAAAAGTAAAACCAAAACCTGTGTGGTTGCTGTGCATGATGAAATACAGAATGACCTGCAGCTTAACCCGTACCAGATAATTATATTACATTCTGCTCTAGAAAATTACTTTCCCAGTAAAGAAAGTGGTGGCAACATCCCTCAACAATAAATAGATCTTTCAGTAACAGCTGATTTTGTTCTCCTGACAGAGGTTCAATTATTCTTACAGAGATCTAGTCCTAAAAGAACCCGAATTTGCTGTTTGCTGTGTGCATGGGTGCTGTGTTTGCCTGGGGAGCTTATGGGGGAGGAGGACACGTGGAGCCTCGGCTGCCGTGCCGTGGGGGAGGTGGATGTGCTGGGAACAGAGAACTCAAGCTACTGGTGCTGAAGAGCCAGGGTGGTGCTCTGTGGGTAAAGGGCATCTTCTTTCTCTCAGGGATTTCTTGAGTGACGATGAAAACGAGAAGAGAAACGTGCAGTCTTCAGATGACTCCTTTGAGCCCTACCCCGAGAAGAAGTAAGGGGCTTGTGGTGGGTGCGGTGAGCGGAGTGCTCTCTGGGTGAGCGGGAGGGATGGTGCCTGCTCTGCAATGGACTTGGCTTGGCCAGTGCCACTGCATTCCTTTGTGGCCTCTGTTCCCTGTAAGTTCATGCCTGGAGGCCGCAGTCATGCCCAGTGCCTGTGTTCCGTGAGCTCCCCATTGAGTCCAAGCTCATCCCTCAACTCCAGGCCTGACACTGATTACCACAGCTCAGCTTGTCCACACGTTCCTGCTTTGCCAGGGCAAGCATCAGGCAGAGCTGACAGACCAGAGGTGACACTCAGGGACAATTAGGTGGGAGAACTAAAACCAAAATTAAGTATTAAACCGTTGTCCTTGTTCCTTCTTGGAGGGTTTCTAGCAAGAAAAGTGACAGCAAAGAAGTGAAGAAGGCAGAAGAGCCCAAAATAAGGAAGAAGCCAGGACCTAAGCCAGGCTGGAAAAAAAAGATTAAGTGTGAGAGGTAATAAGGAGTTAGGTGGCTGGGCAGTGCCCCCACTCAGCACGCTGGCTGATGGCAGGGCTCTGTTTCACAGGGAGGAGCTGCCGACCATCTACAAGTGTCCTTACCAGGGATGCACGGCTGTCTACAGGGGGGCCGACGGCATGAAGGTGAGTCAGGGTTTGCTCCTGTCCCAGACCTGATGCTTTCGGTACTGCGAAGCCACCTCCACATGAGGAGAGAGGCACCAGCAGATTTAATTCGCTGACTCTCTATAAGCACTATGAGCAGTCTGCTGAAAGAAGCTTTTTTCTGTGCTCCCAAACATAATAGGGGTGCTCTTCCTGGTCTGGAATTCTGCCACTGGCTCAGCAGCAGCCCTCAGCCCAAGCTCTGCTGTGTTCCATTAGAGCCCCTGCTGCCAGGGGTGGATTTGAGTCCAAGTGTCTGGTTTCTCAGTGAAGCAGTGCCAATGCACGAGCCTGCCAAGATGGTCTTTGAGGGATTCAAGCTTTTGGCTGGGGAAAATGCAACCAGTGCTTAGAAGCTTTGTCCTTCCTTCACAGAAGCATATCAAAGAGCACCATGAGGAGGTGCGGGAGAGGCCCTGTCCTCATCCAGGCTGCAACAAGGTGTTCATGATCGACCGGTACCTACAGCGTCACGTGAAGCTCATTCATACAGGTGTGTCACAGCCAGCAACAGCATCACAAACACCCAACACTTGATTGCACAAGGCTTGTAGGTGCTGTGGCAGTGCGCTGTGTGGGGTGTAGAACTGCCTGTAAACCTGGAACAAGGCATCGTGTGGGGGATGCGAGGAAGGGGGAGGAATTCAGGCTCCATCAGAGTGTGGGCAGCTGCACGTGTGCTTTTCCCATAGTAGGAACTAAGCAGAATCATTACTCTCTCCTGTTTTCCATTGCAGAGGTACGTAATTATATCTGTGATGAATGTGGGCAGACCTTTAAGCAACGCAAACACCTCTCGGTCCATCAGATGCGGCACTCGGGAGCAAAGCCCCTTCAGTAAGTGCACACCAACCCTGCCTTCATAGCTGAGAGAAGGGCAGTGAAGTTCTGCTGAGCCCTCACAGCCACTGAGCTTAGCCCAGAGTGATTCTGTGACACAAACACTGCCTGTAGCTGGCAGCATCCTGGCTGAATCACTTTAAATGTTCATCCTGTTTAAATGTTCCTGTTGCTGAGCACGTTATTACATCTCCTTCTGATGCTGTTGCTGTTCTGAGTTCAGCAGGGGAGGGCTCAGCTACCACCAGCGAGCTGCAGGCCTGAGGAGAGGATTGTGTTGGATGATTGGGGTGGCTGTAGGAGACAGTGTGAGGCTGTGGTTGTCTTGTGGGGCTTGTTCAGTGTGACAGAGAGCTTCAGGCTCGGTGCTGAGCCCCTGCTTTGCCTTGCAGATGTGAGATCTGTGGCTTCCAGTGCAGGCAGCGAGCATCGCTCAAGTACCACATGACCAAACACAAAGCTGAGACAGAGCTGGAGTTTGCCTGTGACCAGTGTGGAAAGCGCTTCGAGAAGGCCCATAACCTTAATGTCCACATGTCCATGGTGCACCCTCTCATCCAGATTCAGGACAAAGCCAAGCCACTGGAGCCAGAGCCCATTCTCCTAAATACTTCAGGGACTTCGGAAGGCCAAGTGGTAAAGCCAGAAGTGACTGCACAGCAGGAGCCCACCTGAGGGGTTCAGGGGAGCTTTCCCAGTCCAGTCCTGTAGAAACCATATGGCAGAGCAGAGATTTTTAATCTACAGTTTAGTCTCCCAAAGAACTCGGTGGAATTAGCTTCAGCTTGCTCAGAAAAAGCTTGTTTTCATGCTGTGATCCTCCATGCTCACGTCTGATTCAGCAGTGTTGTACTAAGAGTCTGTCTAACCCCAGGGGAGCGGATGTTCGGCAGCACCCCTTCGTGGTCCCCCTTTCTCCCCACGCACACAGTTGTAGA
This sequence comes from Pezoporus flaviventris, assembly GCF_033815535.1. Lineage (NCBI taxonomy): Eukaryota > Metazoa > Chordata > Aves > Psittaciformes > Psittacidae > Pezoporus > Pezoporus flaviventris. Next base: position 84,515 of record NW_026892653.1, on the reverse strand, counting down.
AGCAGAGTTTGCCACAACTGTTCCCTGCCTGCAGGAGCTGCTGCTGCCTGTACTGAAGTGCCCATGTGTGGCTCTAGGGGATTATCTAGGACAGTGGAGTGAACTTTAAGCAGACATTTTTGTTCTGGATTAAAAAAAAAAAAATATTCCCAAAGCAAGTCTAAACTGAAATTTGCAACCTACTTTTTATTGTAACAAGAGCTTCATGGTTATGCTTGTAATAAATTATTTACAAATTTGAAAGGAAGAGCAGTAGTGAGGAAGGTGGCACCTTGTCTTGCCCTTCAGCCCCAGGCAAGGTGCTCTGCTGGGCCATGCACTGCCTGCTGCCTTGCCTGTCCCTCAGAACAGAACCAGTTCTTCATCCAGCTCCATGGTTGCAGAGGGCCTCAAGATGTGCAAGAGGGTGGCTCCCAGCTCTGGGTCGAATTCTTCACACGTGGCCAGTAGCTGGGGGGAGAGGGTGAATAGCATTAGACCCCCTCATGTTCCTCAAAGCAAGGCCAGAGCATCTTGCTGCTTCTCAAAAGCACAGGCAGAAGAGAGAAGCTGTTGCTGACTCACACAGAAGTAAGAACATTTCCTGGCTAACCTGTGGGGAACTTCAGTGCCTGCCCCCTTACTGTGCTTGGTATTTCCCCCAAGACCAAGCATTAAGCAGTGGGAGTGAGACTGCAGAAGGGCAGCATTTAATGTTGCTGAGGAAGATGGAGCCTGCAGCCCAGGGTTGGGAGGACAAGGCTATAGCAGTGGTTGAGCAGCAGGTGTCCTCCACTGCTCCCAAATGAGTTGCAGAAACCGTGTTTGTCACAGGCTCAGCAGACAGCACCAGCACAGCATCGGCAGCCAAGAAAAGCAGGGTAAAGAGGGGGGAATCTCAACATACCGGTTGTATGTTTCCAAAGCTTTGGGCAGGGCATTGTGGGATCACACCAAGCAGGAACCGCCGGGCTGTGGAGAGCACCTCCAGGAGATCCCCCTGGAGAACATAGGGAAGAGACGCAGCCAGTCAGGACCAAGCACAGTGTCACTTTGAGTTCTCAGTCCCTGCCTTCAGAAATGAAAAGAGGAACCAGTATGCCACACCAAGGGGCTGTTCACAAGTTAAGCAGATCAATACAGCCACACTGAGGTCCCGTACAAGGCATTTTTGGGCAACAGCGTGGCATCAGCTTCTCTCATCCCCAAGGCCTGAGCGAGCTTCCTGCCTGCCAAAGCAGCTGCACAAGCTCCCTCGGCCTCGGACAGGAAGGTAGGAACAAGGGGGATGCTGCAAATGGCAGAGGAAGGGATAAGAATAGGATTCATGGTTCTCTTTTTCAAGACAAAAAAAAAGGGACTGAGCTTCACTCACATGCTCTGTGGGGTCTGAGCTCTGGCTTGCTTGATCAGGCTGGGGCAGGTCTTTCCCTTCCACAAAGAGCTGAAGCAGCTGGATGTAGAAATCAAGTGCCACATAGAGAAAAGTCTGTTCCCGAGTGAGCAGCTGCTGGTGAAAGCCTGGGGTGAGGCTAAAGGTCACACGGGAGGTCTGGTTAGCACTGGTTCCATGACAGACACACAGAGCAAACACAGCCAGTGCCTTTGCTCTGGTTTACAAGTCCCACTGTGTGCAGGGCCACCCCACTGCCGGAGCAGGAGGGCAGCCAGGGACACTCCTGTTTGGAGCACAAAGCTGAAGAGGAACTTCCAGCAAAAGACACAGGGCTCCTTAATTATGAATCCTGTGAGATCAGGTATTCCTTCCCACACAGCTAAGGTAAGAGCTCAGCTCATCTACAGGCCAGCAGTAGTTACCCCTATGCCAGCTGCTGTACAGAGAAACCATCAGCCACATCCCCCCTCACAAACACCTTCTGAGCCCAGCAGGATGTTACCTGTAGAATGCAAGAGGCAGGAGCCTGATGTGATGGTCTGAGGCTGCACTGCGAAGGACACAGTACTGCCTAGTGTCTGCAGTGGACAAAAGAGAAGAACTAAGCATCTTTCATGATCCTCATGCCACTCTGCATGCTGCTATAGCAGCACAGGGGAAGCACAGTTTCCTTCCAGGCCACAATAAACACTAGTGAAGGAAGCTGTCCCCACTGAGGCTTTCTCTGCCAGAAGGAACAATACTGAGTTTAAGTCACTCCTGCTCATCAGCTGTGTCACCAGACTGCAGGGTATTAGCAGGACCTTCTCAGTTTTTACTGAAGCAAGTCTCTTTTTGTGCTGCTAACAAAGGCCAGCTTTGTACACTCATTGATCAGAGACAGGACATGCCTGTCCAGCACTGAACCTCACCTTCCCACCCCTTGGCAGCAGGACTCACTCACCTTTCTCTGCTGAATGGAAGAGCAGTGGCCAGGATGCACCCCTCTCTTCCAGGCACTGCAAGATCTCCAGGGACCATTCTAGAGATGTCTGAAAATCCACTCCCTCCTGGGCATCAGAAAGGACAGGTCTAGTCTGGCTTTAGATGCACCGAAGCAGAAAGGAACCGCTCACAAGAAATTTTGTACATAAAGAGTTCTATTAAAGGACCTTTAGGAATTTAGCCCGCATCTTTCCCCTCACCTGGCAGCCTGGATTCTCCTGGGCACCCAGGCACCAAAGTAGCACAGTGCCTTCATCACCAAACAAGGCCACCACAGGGCTCAGTTGAGAATGATTTGTGGAGGAGGAGAAGCAGCACCGATGAGCAATTGGCTCATCCCCAGCATACTTCCCAGTGGTGCTCGGCATGGAGCTACTGCATGTCCTGCACCAACCCACCCTGCTCCCCAGAGCAGGCTTTTTCCCCTCTAACTTTCTAGTGACAGCATGTCTTGGGATTGTGGGGTTGGGTTTTTATTTTGCATTAATTATTTTACTTGGAATAACCTCCCAGATGTTTCTTTCCTCAACAACTCTTTCTGCAGACTCTCCCAAAGGCAGACTATGATTATGTTTCACTGGAAACTGCTCCCTTATCCAATCTGTAGGTGACTACACAAATGGTTGCACTTCAAAGCTGTGAAGACAGCAAAGGGACAGAAACAGGCATTCACAGGCAGGAGGGTGCTTAGGGCAGGCAGCTGCTGGAAGAAACCTGTCATTTTTGCTCCTTCATTTAATAGTATTAAATCATTTGGAAACTAAAGTTCCCCCTTGCTGGTGACCCTTTCTCCTGTGAAACATCATGTACGTTCCAGCTTTAGGAAAAACATCATCTAACAAATGTGAAATGCTGCAAAAAAGAGAAGATAGAGAGGAGGCTCCTGCACTACCTGGGAGGTGTAAAGCCTGGACAGGGAACTGAAAATTGTAAGTCATTCAGGAAGAGAAATAAAAGCTACTGTAGTGAAAAGGAAGATAAGGTCAGTTAGAGGGAAATACAGGTTTAATCTGGTCAGAACAGAAGGCTTTCAGCAGGCCCTGTCTGAGACATCACTGATCCCTTCCTTCTTGCAGAACAAGCTACCAGCCTCCACAGTACTGGTGCAAAGCATTTTTAGGCAGCAAACCAAGAAGATCAGACACATTTAGCGCCATGAGAATTCCCTCAGGGTTGAATTTACCTTTGGTGCTATTTTTGCTGAGATGAGATCCATGAGTGAGAAGAACAGTAGAGAAACAAGAAGCTGCAAGGAAAAGAGACTGCCTGTTAGTTGTATCCATGGTGGTGACTCAGAACACGCACCTTCCCATTGGGAAATAAACACTTCACTGAGTATGTTCCCAGGATGGACCTGGATGAACCACAAGCACTGCTGTTCCTCCCAGCTGAAGGCAGTGTGTTTGGAGATGACAGCCTGACATTGTCTGTTGCTTTTAAGGGTGTACTACACACCCAGTTCACTGTTCTCAAAGTCAGACAACAGATGACAACTTCTCCCAGTGAAGGAAAAACTGAGTGAGCTACCACAGACATAAACCTGGAGGAGAGCTAGTGTTGGTCCACAGCCACCATGCCACCAGCAGATGCAAGTGCGTCGTAATCCTGTCCTAACATACACTGGTTATGGCTTTTCTGTATCGCTACTGCAAAAATCAAAGGATGCAGTGGCTCTGTGATCCTGGAAAGTAACTTCTCTATTTATGCTGCTAATCCAGTTGTAAAGCTAACCCTCCTTTCTTATCTATGTCTGAGAGAAGAGAGGGCCAAGCCAGACAGCACTTTCCATGCACAGCAGGTCTGTCTGCACATTCATAGTGGTCACGGCAGGAAACATGGCAGTGAGAGACCTTTCCCTTCAGCTGAGAGCTTTCCAGAGGCACAGATTGCTGCACATGGATGAATCAAACAAAAACGAGAGGCACAAGTGGAATAGCTGGGTTCCTTGGATTTAACTGAAGTGTCTCAACCCCAAAAAGGTGGCTAATCCCACAACACTCCCATTTCTGACAGATTTGCCCTTAAAGCTGCCACCTGAAGGGATGCAGCTCCCAACACCAGTGCTGTGTACAGAACTAAGTCCCCAGTACACAGAGGTCTGTGCAGTCCCACAGGCACCAGAGCACCAGTTGGGAGTGTGAGCTGGGGCCTGAACACCAGTCAGCCGCTGGGACCCCCACTGTTCTTACTCTTCCTGGCATCCTCCTCTCTCAAGGCAGGTTTTTGAGATGAAAGCTGCTGTTACTCCACATGTACCAAATGCTCACATCAACTCAGTGACACCAGTTTCTGACTAGCAGCTTTTGGCTCTCAGCCAGTATAAACAGTAGAGGAGTCAATCCCATACCAAGAGGAACTGCTACCCTCACTGCTGCCCCAAGCAATAAACTGGAGAGTAAATAGTAAGCCACAGGTTTTGCTTCAACAGTGTTTGCCTGTGAATATTCTAGTACAGTGACATTTTCCATATGGAGCTCTGGTCCCAGCTATCCCCTGCAAGATCAACAGACAGCACTGCGGGGCAGCAGCCCAGCTCCCTCCTCAGCAGGGTGCTTCAGATAATTCCCATGCACTGAGGGCACAGAGCATGGAAAGGCATTTCCTGGAACAGACTTGGGAAAAGCCTCCAGAAATCTCTCCCTGGGATTCCCAGCGTGTCTTTTGAGAGCCCCTGAAACATGTGCATTCCTGTCTCACAGACTTTCTGCATCTCCTTAATCTTCCAGCCAAGTTGCCTGTGCTAAAATCCACAGGGAGAGGTGATCCTGGCATGCCATGGATTGAGCTCTCCGTCCCTGCAGTGATCTCTCCAGCTTCAGCTTTTATAGCAGCTGATTATTAGTGCTCCCTGGCTTCACAAAGGAGTCAATAATGAGTTAAAAGTTAAAGTTTGGAACAGCTTTGCCTCTAGGATAAGTATTTAGCAACTGGTAATTTACAGCTTCACTTTATCAACTAGCCATCAGCAAGATTTCACAACAGGGTTTATCAGGGACAGGAGCAGTATCAGAACAACCATTTCTCAGCTAAGGACATTCTGCTTCTAGTATCCAAGTGCTGGGAGCAGCAGACACTTAAAATGTGCTCAGTCTTGCCTGTTGTGTGTCAGCCCCCAGCCTCTTCAGTGCCTCTCTCTCTTGTCCACGTGGTGATTGCTGCTGAACAGCACAATGGAGGAAGGCAGCTGAAATCCAAGGAGGCTCAGAGGGAGGGAAGGCCACTCCTGAAGAAAGGAAGCTAGGAAACAAAACCAGCATGTCATGAGTTTGGAAGAGGGAAATCAGCTTTGAATAAGGAGGAAATCAGGGGCTTGGGCAAAGGTGTAAGTCTGTGGCCAAAAATTCTTCCAAATTATTTCCCCTGCAGTTGGATGCTACGTAACAGACAATTAAAAAAAAATAAAAGCCCAGAAGCAGGTGGAAGCATACCCGAATATCTTATCCGAGGTTGCACAAGGTTGCTAACTGTACACTACTACACAAGCGATTGTCACTTGCAATAACCTGCAAGGAGATTCTTGTACTGAATTCCCAGCTTTTGGAGAAAAGTATCAGTCTGCTGAACAGACAGCAGAACAGCTAAATAAGGAAGGATACAGCAGAGAAGCAGTGGGTAGCTTTAAGAGACCAGAGATTCACCAAATCAGGGAGCAAAGGGTGCGGCAGCTTAAGCAAATGACTCAACACTGTGCTAAAGGCTATTTCCAGTGTTTCTCTAACAAGGACTCTGCCTTCCAGTCTCCTCTAAAAAGATTCTTTTTCTTATGGTAGAACACTCTAACCCATATTACACAGAAGGCCAGACTAAATAATTATAATGACCAATTTTGAGTTTAAACTCTACAAAGGAATCTGTATATAGCTGTCCTACAAGCCTCAGTCCACATTAGCATCTCATACGGCCTGCTGAAACCCAGCCTGGCTCACAGAACAGGCCTCGTGGATGCCCATACCTCAGAGAGCAGGTTTTCCTGCTGCAGATCCACACTCAGTTCCTCATACACACCTGGTAGCTGAGGACTTTAGTTCCCTCAGTCTTTCCAGTTCTTCTGCAAGTGGAACTCCAAAGAGTCTTTCCCACTGAGAGCAAAGTACTGGCTCCAGCTTCGGCCACCAAAACTAGGAAGAAAGACAAAGCAGCAGCATTACTGGTGGTGTACTCAGTAGTTGTCTGCAATTAGCTATGCATGCTACCTCAGCCAGGTATTTGATATGGACATCCCTTCCCCTTATTGAAAAAGTCCAAACTATACATTCACACATAAGAACCATGAGGAGTTTCACATCCTGGAAATGTGAAGAGGGTCACATGTGACCATCATACCATGGTGCTCTGAAACTCCTGCAGCAGGACCAATCATAGAATCCTAGAATGGTTTGGGTTGGAAGAGACCTTAAAGCTCATCCAGTCTCAACTCCCTGCCATGGGCAGGGCCACCTTCCACTAGAGCAGCTTGCTCCAAGCCCCTGTGTCCAACCTGGCCTTGAACACTGCCAGGGATGGGGCAGCCACAGCTTCTCTGGGCACCCTGTGCCAGTGTCTCACCACCCTCACAGTGAATAATCTGTGCTTTATGGACTTTTCGGTTGCTTGGCACATAACAATCAGCCGCCTTCACTGTGCATCTGAAACCCAGACAAGTCTCCCAGCTTCTCTTAAACAGCCTCTGTTCCTCTTGTATAGTGATGCTCCAACACCAAGGCTGAATGCCCAGAGCTGGAATCAGTGATACAAGGGTACAAAAACACTCCACAATTTCCCAAAGGCATTAAGAATTTCCCCACACTCACTTCACGGTTTGCATTAAATGAAGCTTAAGACAAGTGCTCTGAACTGGTACTTATTTAGTGATGAAATAAGAACAGTTACCGCTGCAGACAAAAGCACAATGGGACACTTGGTTTGACACGCTGTTAGAACATCGTTGATTGCTTCTGCAAATTTATTGCAGCCCAAGCTGGCATTAAGCAGGCCCTGGAAGGGGACAAATTACATGATGACTACACACGTATGTCTGTGCTGCTTTGAAGTATCTCACCAAGCTCTGTGCAAACTAGTCAAAGGTAACTGTAGGGGTCAGCATGGCCCAGCAAAAGGAATGTGTTACCAACAATTTCTCCTCCCATCAGCTTTGGTGTGTTGTATTAGAATTAACCTCTACCATTACTGTCTCCTATTACTTCTCTGCATTTTCCTGGATTACTGCTTTTCTTTTTGGAATTTACAACAATGATTCTCAAAACAAGAGCATAAATAGGACATCTCATTGCCAAGAATATCACAGTCTGGTATCTGGTGAAGAAACTACTCTAGTTAGCAGGGATACTGGAACAGAATGACAAAAGCAGCACTTACCCTAAAGAAGTGAGAAGTGATGTCATAGGACAGTGCATACCCTCTGGAACAGACATTCTTCTGTGGGGAGAGGAAAAAAATCATTTCATCCCTTTTGAATTACGATTTTCTCTGAATATTTTGGGTGTCTGGCCCAACAGGACTCAGCACAAAATCACCCCGTGAGATCCTGAGCATCAGTTCAGACTGTAATAATTTCATTTCTACATAAAGCAACACCACTGACTAGGTGGTGCTTTACAGTCCAGCACCAGGAAGCAAATCAGCCCTGCTCACCACTCGTGGATGGCAGTTTGATTAAGTCTTGCAATGAACAGAGGTTTTTGGCTGTGGCTAGCATGACAGTGCAGCAGGGCTTGAAAACGCCAGTCAGGATGGATAGACAGAAAGGATAGCTATCCTCAGAGCACAAAACAGTGCCTTGGGGGACCCTCAGGTCAGCTGATCTCCTAGGGAGCTGCAGAGATCTTCTTACCCTCCTGTGTTACATACACTAGAGAAACATTTGACAGATGACACCAAAGACAGCATCCCCCAGGTTGCTGCACGCGTGTGCACACCACAAACATACACTGTCATGAGCAACATAACTGGAAAGAACACTCCTACCACTCAAGAACTGGCCAAGCCACCACCAAGCTACTCTGTGATCACCCACTGGTGGTTCTGCTTCTGGACTGTGCAATCCCAGCTCCAACTACTGCTATGCTGGCTGGCTCCACCCTAGATTTGCCTATACTATTTCCCAAGGATTCTCTCTCCATAGCATAAAATGCCACAACAATTCCAAATGAACAAACCCAAAAGTCATCATCCTACAGCAAAGTCCTGAGAGGAACTCTGCAGAGCTAGGGGGTGTGAAGTCTTGAGCTCAATGAGCTGAATGTCCCTATGAGCTAAGCTAAGGTTGTTCCAAGTTTAGCTGCATTTTAACTCCTGTCCTAAACCCAAGTTTAAGGTCTTAATCTAGAGCTGTTTGGCTAATGACACATACCAGCTCTGAGTTTACAAAACAGAAAAAGTCTTCACAGTCCAACACTGTCTTCTTTCCTTTTTGACATGTCATGATCAGAGTGGATGCAGGGAGCCCCACCAGGATCCTTACATAGGGAAAAACAAAAACAAAACTGAGATTACCATGAAGAAGTCTTACTCTCAAGAACGCGTCTTCAATACCAAGGGAAGTTTGAGAGATGTTAAATGTGAGAGATCTCAAACACACAGACAGAAACTGCACAAGGAATTTTTCCCGTAGGCAACAATCCCCCCTGCATTTCCATGATATACACACAACTTCCAAAGATACCAGCAATGACTCAAAAATAGAAATGCACATCTAGCTGACAGCAGCAAATAGAGTAATTTAACAGTTACAAATGGTTGCATGAAGAATGGGCTGTAAACGTTGTCCATGAGGGCATGTGGGTCTTTGAAATCCAGTCTACTGGCAGAGCCAACTAAAGCCTAAGACAGCAAGACACAGTTAATTCACCCGGGTACCATAGAATAAGTATCCCTTGCACAATTGTTACCATGACAATAGTGTCCTCCTCACTTGCAATGGAATCAGAGGAGGGACTACCCAACTGCACTAGAATTTCCTTGAACAGCAGTTTTGTTCAAGATATTCCCAGCCTTTCAGATCTGCATTTACCTTCTGTGCAGCAGCAGCTCCTGCTGCCTCCACAACTGCTCACCCAAAGCAGAGCCAGGTTTTCTGTCTTTCAGTCTTTCCTTGAGAATCTCCAACAGGAAGTGCCTGGTGCAGTCAGAAAGCAACCTCTGCCTACACCCCAGCTCCAGCACCATCTCCTGAACAGGGAGATGGGGTAAAAAAAAGTAAATCAGTGTTTGCCAGGACTGTACCCTAGTTTGCATTCAGACTCTCCATGTTTTGCTGAAGTAAGACAAAGAGATCAGTAAGAAAAATCCCCCCCCAGTTTCCATGCTACTGCTGACGTGGAGAACTGAATGTCAATGTACACTGAGGTATTAGGAAATAATTTTTGACTTTGCTGGGTCAAAAATCAAGGATTGAATGTATAGATACATGGAGTCTGAAATCACCTGAAGCTTGCAGAAGATATCAGGATTGAGAGCTGTCTTTGACCGGCCGCAGGTACCCAGGTCCAACCTGAAATTAAGAGACACACCAGGTAACTAACCCTGTTAGCCCAGCAGGATAACACCATTCAAATAAAGTCAAATGGCTTCAGATGAACATAAAGCTCTAATATTAATATTCCTTAAACAAGCTGTAGGTGAGACAGCAACTCTCCTCTAGACCTCTCTCATTTTCCAGCTTCAGCCACTTCCTCAGGGGCACTGCTGCTTGTCTGGCCAAACGACCTGAATACAAATTCAGCATAAAGCTTGACTAGGGACTCTGTGACTGCAACCCCAGACCTGTCACCCAAAACAAGATTCTTATGCAAAGACTGGCGAGTCCTGCAGGGCCACCTCCCAGCTTTCACTCCCAACCAGACCTGTGAGAATTGTTTCCACAGCCCCATGTGAGGCACAAGCTCACAGCTCCTATCTTGCATGGCCATTAGCAGAACCATTGCTTCTGCAGAAATGCAAGTCATGATGCAGAATACCTTTGTGAGGAATCCAGAATGGTATTGATAATAATGCCACATGCCTTCTCCAGGTCTCCATCGCAGCCACCAGAAGCAGAAGCTGCAGGAAGATACCACTGATAGATGGCCCAATAATGGAAATCCTGCCTGCAGTATTGAAAAGGAGAAGATAGAAACACTTATGACAGATTAGATTTTAATGGTGGTCTTTCCTTGATGTAAAAGGAAGCTCACACAGCAAGTGGAATGACAGGTGAAAGCACCCATACAAGTACAGATAGAAGAGTCATCCACCCAAAACCACATGTCCTGATGTCAGTCACCTCTTGCTTCTGGAAACAGGGAGGTTTTGTGAAAAGTTATTTGGAAGGACTGCATGTGCAGGCCAGAGCTTATCTTGGTAAGCATGCCTCATTCTAGTATTGCTGCAACTCTGGACAAAGCATAGTAGTCAACAGGCATTTCTGCCCCACAACAGCTGGTTTATTTACTTCCTGATCTTCAGTACTTTTTCCTCATATGGGTGGGAAAAACTCTTGAGCTATGCCCTTTTCAACAGAGCCCCTCTGCACTTACCTTTCTGAAGCAGACAGAATATCCTTTTCAGAGGACACTTCCAGCTCCAATAGCAGCCACTCTCTGAAAGACAACTGGGCAAAGCAGTGAGTGAGGTAAGAGGGCAGACCAGCAAGGCAACTTGTGCAGAACAGCCACCTTCCTCCCAACACAAAACCCACCTTCGCCCACCCTCAGACACAATCCTGCACAGGTTAAGAGAGATGAGACAGAAAACATCAACTAAAAGTTCTTGCACTGTTTCCCTTGCAACCAATCTAAACTAAAACCCAATTGGCATTAAAAATTTACTGAAAGCAAGCCTATAAAACACTTCACCCACACCCACCCACCCCTCTGACATTTCTGAACATGCTCATCATGTCAAAGTCTAGATACCAGAATGAACACATGTTATTAGAAATAAATGCTAAAATGAACAAAGCACCATAGTCAGACAGACTGGTACAAGCATCAAAGAAAGGTTTTAATGCAAAGCTATTTTAGCTGCATACATCAAGCTAGCCAAGCACAAGGAGTCATTCTAGTAACATGACAGACTCCTCTGCACAAAGACAAACTGGTTTTATGTGAACCAGGTTAAAAAAAGAAATCCTGTCCAAGGGTGGTATAAAGAGAGTAGCTGTGATTTAAACCTGCTTCTCAGCAAGGCAGAGCCAAACAATCAGAGAAACACAGGTGGTTCAGGAGAACACTGACATTTAGACAAAGCACCAAAAAACCCCAAGTATTTTCAGTTATTTGACTCACCATCACTTCACAGGCAGTACACAGCAGGAAGCTGAGACCATGGACAGGTCTCTTCTCTACACTTCCTGACCATTTTCTCAGTATATACAATATAACTTGTCAAACTTTCTGCTTTCACAATAAGCAGGATGAAAAACTTAACTCCAATTTTCTATTTCTACCTTACCATCATCATCAACACTTACAAATAACACTGAGCACGTGATATCTTCAGCGGTCAGACCAACTTTCAGGCATATTAACTTTTTACAAGCAGCTTTTTATTGCCAATTAGTAAACTGCAAAGGGCATATTTGAAAAATGAGAATTACAGTGTGAACTGAAGTCATGAAAAATACTTATACCTGGAATGCTTTTTCCTTCAAGAGCTCTTGAAAGCGTGCTTGTTTCCATAAACAGAGGCTGGCTCTTCTGTAGTTCAGAGAGGGATGTGACAGGGAATTCCAGAGTAGCTCAGTTTTTGCCTCTTTGCACAGGATTTCCCGAGCTTCCAAGCTCAGCCGAGGCACTAAGTACTGCAGCTAAAACAAACATACAGACCCTGCACATTTCCATCACAAAAAAAAAGGCCCAGGGCAACCCCTGTGTGACATTGCCAAACAAGCAAATACATAAAATGGTAAGATGGGAGGATACCAAGATGCATTTTTATATAGTTTTCTTTGCATGAGTTAGTTTCACAGGAGTCTGCAGCAGGAAATTGAACTGAGACTGATCATTCTCGTAAGTAAAACTTTTTTCCTTTTACCTTTTTAACAAGGCTAGGAGGAAGCAAGGCACACAAATCCTCATGAGAGCAGGATGAAAACTTGCACATAAAGTAAGATACTGCTGCAGTGCAAAACCTGAGAAAAAGAACAAACTCCGTTAACTGTTTGGTTCAATCGTACCTTTTCCCACTCAAAGTCCAAAGTCAAAATAAAGAGTATTAAAAAAGCTTCTAACCTATTTGCTTTTGAGAGCACTTCATGTGCTCTCAAGCATCCCTCCTGTGGCAAACCTACACCAGGGAAACAAAGACACATGGTGGAGACACGACCTCACCTCATGCAGAAGGTAAACGATTCTTCCATCCTGCACTCTAGCAAGCAGTTCCAGAACTCAGAAAGGGAAAGGAGCTTTGCAGGAACAGGCTGAGAAATCCCAAAATTGACTTGCACTTCAGGAATTAGAGCTCTGGATTCACTTAAGTGGACCACAAAAGCTGCCAGTCCTAAAATATGAGCATTATTCAGGGAAGGACCCTGCAAGCCAAACATGAGTAAAGAACTGGAGAGACATATATTTAGAAACCACCTTTCTCAGAGGAAAAAAAAAAGAGAATTAATCAAATAGCAGAACATTTACTTCTGTCCATTGACTAATTAGTGTAGTAGTATCAATTTAGCAGACAAGAGGCATCAATTACATCACAGGTTCTTCCTTCCTTGAATTTGTGCAGCTTAGGTCAACCTGCAGCAAAATTTGGACATTTCTGTGACACAGTAACTTGAAGAAACTAGCTGTAAATTCAGCCCATCAGAACTGGAGACTGTCAAGGCTTTTAGCTTCTATGACATTTTATCATGCTTTTAGTCTGACATCTGCAATATCATGGAGTAAAGAAAATTAAACCAACAGTTCTTGAGAAGCCACACACTGCTGCACCCCAAATTTGGGGTATTTTTAAAAGGGGTGTACAACTGTGTTATTCAGTGTGGAAGCTCAGGAACTAAGTGTTCTACTAGTTTTCTTTTGGCTTGTTCATATACTTGCTTATTTTAGCTGCTGTTAAAATGTATCTCAGAATGCATTAACCTTCTAACCTATGTATTTCTGCAGAAGAACATTCAGCTCACGCTCCTGAGAGCAAGTTCATGGTACTGGACCAAAATGAAGGTTTTGTGGAAGTTTGAACACTAGTGAAGTCCCTCCAGGGTGTAGTCCAGACAGGTACATGCCCCACAGCACAGGAAATGGAGGAAGGATAGCCTTTAGCACACTCTAACCACATGATTCTTGGCTGGAAAACTAACCTGATGATAAATAAGCTGGCAGAGCCTGCCCAGAAGCGAAGGCAAGAGATTCCTGTGTCCACACATCATCTTCACAAACAAGGGGAGACATGGTCCCTGCCTGTGGAAGGGAAAACCCACATGCTCATTTTACTGCTGCTTTTTATCCCCAGTACAGGAAAAGGTATTTAAAAATGCTTAAACACAGTGAACCTGAGCCATGCTTGTAAATACAGGATAATTATCATTCCATCTAAGGGTTCAAAGAAGTGTCACTTTTGGAGTATGTGAGCAGAGGACCCCTACAAAGACATGAACACTACAAGTGCCTAATATAGTCAAAGAGGTGTTCTGAGATAACAAGGAGAGGCGGAAGCTGCCTGGGGCACAGTCAGCTTTTTTCACACAGAGCACAAGGTAAACAGAGGCAGAGCAATAAATGGGATCAAAAAAACAAAGCAAGAGGAAAAAGGAATTAGTATGGCAAGGTCCTGTTGCAAAACAGGGGAAGGGACTTTCCCGTCCAGATGACAAAACCCAGCACATCCTCAGAGGAGATGGGATAGGGAGTTGGGTTTAGAAACAATTTCCTGGGATGCCCTTGCTTATCACAGCTACTTTTCAGCACAGGTTTTTGATACAGATTCATTTGCTCCAGGTCAAAACAAGCTGGATGAGGGAAAGATGCACCAGTTGCCACAGCACGCTGAACTCCAGGGGGGCAGGCACCTAGCTCAGTGCCACTGGCAGCTGGGCTTGCAGGCAGCTTCTCAGCACATTGTTGTTTCCCAACAAAGCCATTTTCCACTGAAATGTTGACCAGACCACAGTGTTTACAACTTCTGTTAACGTCAGGAAAGAGGTAGCTATTAACAGAGTCCATCCAGAGGCAGTGGAGTGCTGCCTCTCCCTCCTCATACATGCCAGAATCAAACTGAGTCACTTCCAGGGGCAAGACAGGATGAGAGGTAAAGAGAAAGTGTACCATGCTCTTCCTGTGCCTGCAGTGTTAGGCTTTATGCCTCATTCATTTCGTATTACATATGGCATTAGGAATGAAGGGTGAACCTGCCAAAAAGACACCCCAAAGACACATCAGTACACGCTGTCAGAAGACAAGCATTCGTCACCCCTGATCTCTAGAGTCAGCCAGCAAGTAATTCCTGGACAAAAGGAATTTGCTTCATTCCCCATCCTCCACCACTGAGCTGAAAACACCAACCTGAACACATAAGGTTGGTAGAGAGTTTTTATACATTGTCACAGAGCAAAACACAGAGCCAAAGGCCACCTTTTTCTGAAGGGAACAGTAACGAAAGAGGGGAAATACGTTCTATTTACAAATATACATCAAAGCACATTAGTTCTTAGATTACAGAGCCTCAGAATAAAGCAGCCTGCATCTGCCAGCCTGGCACAGTGAGTATGAACAAGCAGGAGTCTCTCCTCACCCCTGGAAGAGTTTTGGAATTCTAATGCACTAACCACTTCTGCCTTCTCTACTCTTTTTATCTGCATCTTACCTGTCAGGAGGGTTAAAGTAGGAAGCAGTAATTAGGTTTTGGCAGAATGATGTCAGCAGAAGATCGACAACCTGAAATTAGAACCACATTGCTAATTCCTAGTTGTTGGGCTGGATATCTAGATCTCATTTTCTGCTGTGTATATGTTTCCCAACATTAACAAGGAGACAAATCAGTTAATGACATGTGCTACAAGTTGTACAGATCCACTGGCACTAAGAGATGGAGAACTAAGCCAGTAACAGCTCAGGAATGATTCCAGCACACAACAGAGACAAGCCTGGTAGGGAAAGCCTAGCCCATTACAGGACTCCTTTGACAGAATCTATCTCCAGATCTTGCCACCAGTCATCCAACAACATCCAGGAGGCAGAAAGATATGAACAGTCTGTGCAGGGCAGAACAAGGTAGACAAAAGGAGAAATGTACTTCCTGTTCTCCACAGACAAAGCAGCCTTTCACACAGTATGCACTTTTACCCACCCAGCCCCTCATTTCTCACCCCAACGAAGGCTGTACTCACACTCTGATGGCAGGCCTCCAGCCTGGGAGCAGAAATGTCAATTTGGATTGGAGAATGCAAAGCAGCAGCTTCACTCTCATCACCGCTGTGACAAAAGACTCTTGCCACTTTGTCAGAAACCACTGCAATCTGTGCTAGCACATCTGCAGGAAGATTAACAGGAGGAGAGTGTAACCAGGACAGAAAGCATAAAAGATTTATAATTCCACATAGCAGGAAGAAGAACAAGTGAAATATATACTCTAATTGAGTATGCTACTAAAAGCGTTACTGAGAAAGGAAAAAAAAAAAGTTTAAATGGAACACAGTGACCATTGCCTTTATTTTAGAAGGCAGTGCTATTTTTCCCCCAGTACTATTTCCAATACACATTGAGAATAGTTTTTCACACCAGAAAGGAAACAGCCTTCAAAAGGGGGCCCAGGTCACCGGGCGAGACCCAGGAACAGGGCTGCCTGCCTTAGCAAAGATCAGCGTGGTACCAAGTACTTTTGATACCAAGTATCACCACAGAGATCTGAAGTTCTGAACTCAAGCATGGAAACAGATCAGACATTAATATACATAGATATATAGATATATTCATAGCTGGCAGGATTATACAGATCTGAAAGATTACCGTCTTCAGGTGCCAGTGGCAACTAACTACTGCTATTGCTTTGGCTGTCATTAGCCACATTTTATTAATGCAGCTTTTAACAGCCAGTTATGGCTAGTTGCAACTTGCCTTCCCACATACCTTCATGCTTAGCCTGCTCTACAATCAGCACTCTTAGTTCAGCCAGGTCAGCCTTCAGCTGTTCCACAGGCTCTTTGGAATGGCTGGTCCCTATTTGAGATCCATCTAGACAAGCAAGAGAGAAATGCAACACATTACCCTCATCTTTGTGCATTCTATCAGCTCAGAAAATGCATTCACCAACCTCTGCATAAATTTTCTGTAAAAACAGTAACTACTTTTCTATAAGGTACAACAGATCCCCAAACTGTCAATCTGCCACATAAACAGCTTTGGTTTCACATTCAAAATGTGCTATTTGATTAATCATTTATGAGTTTATCCCTAGTTGCAGAAAGGAAATTAGTTCTTAAAGGCAAGAGATAAAAGAGTCTCCTTTCAGAGTTTTTTCCTACTTGCTCCAGTGCTCTGCCCCTTGCAGAAACATTTGCTGTCCTCAAACGACTGGAACCAGTTTCAAAATTCAGAGACAGTGTGAATACTACATCATCAGCGTCTCCTCCATGCAACATTTCCAGATGCTACATGTTCCTCTGTTCTGGTTTTTGTTTAAAAGAATAAAAAGGAAATTCCTTTTACCACTAGAAAGACAGTGCCACCAGCAACAAGCTGCCACAGCACAGCCCCAAAAACCACCCATACAGTTGGTCAGGCAGGAGCAGCATCTTGTACATGGGCCAGAAATAACTAAGGACTGAACATGAGAAGTAACAAAGGTTAAAATTAATACTCGTTATAAACACATGGCAAGGTAAGAAGGAGCCTGCTGAGTCATCTTTAGGTGCAAGGGTGAGCACTAATGAACAGCACAGGCTTAGACCTGACCAACACTTGATCCTGCCCTAAATCCAGCCTCTGTGCAAGAGCCCTACGTATAGGATTAGGATGTAGGGGTCGGGAGGGGACACAGATCAGGCAGATCAGGATGCAGCACCACTAGAGGTCACTGGCAACTCAAGGCCTCTTGACAAGCCCTGGCTGCCCGTTGGGATCCTGCTGATCCCAACCCAGCATGTCAGATCCTTCATCCCTGCCGGTTGCTAGGACAACCTCAGCAGCCAGGCTGCTGCACATCTGCGGTGGCCCAGGACTGCTTTGTCACGCCTCTCCAGAGAGCTTCAAAGGCCCCAAGTGCCCTAAGAAGGGCTCAATTACAGATTCTGTGTACGCAGAGCTCACTTATCTCCACCACACTGGCCACACTCTGCTTACCAGCCTGACCTTTCCATTTCTATAACCGTGTGGTGAGGATGTCACCCATTTAATATGCATCTGAAACACCCACTTGCTGAAAAAGATAAGAGGGCTCATTAAATACCTATTACACTGACACACACTGCACCAATAATGTGGATACAGTGAAGGGACCTGAAATTAGCGGGGCCTTCCCACACAAACACATGTAAACTATGGGCTGCAATCCCTGTCCCACTGGCTCTGTTCCTAGCCCCTCCTGTTTCTTCAGAGCTCATTCCTATCCCCTCCTGCTTCCCCAGAGCCCCGTCAGGCACAGTAATCCATTCTTAAAAGAGGACCATGATGATTTGAGACAGTGCCATTACGCAAGGTATCAACACAGCAGGTTCACACCCCAGGCTAGCCAGAGCCGAGGAGCATTCAAGCTGCAAATGCTGATTCATGGAGATGTCTCTGAGGTAGATTTAAATCAGCGAGCTCAGGCATTGTTTGCAGCCACAGCACAGAGCTCAACAATCCCACCCAAGCAGGATAGGCAGAGACTCATTACAAGAGTAACTCCTTAATACCTTAGTAAGACATAAAGAACATACACATATTTATGTGCAGATTAAAGGCCTCATCAGCTGTAAATTCTTGAAAATTTTCAATTCAGGAGGGCATCAATGGAAAAAATTCACTTTTCTTCAAACTGATCCTGAAGTAAATGTTCTACTTTTTACCTTGTAACATTTTCTTTTTCATAGCAGCACAGGCTTGCATGTATGTTGAGTACAAGTTGGAGGGTATTTTATCAGCTCTGTAACAAAACAGAAAAAGCAAATACATTCATTATAGCACATAACCATGCTCAAACTCCAGATTTATTAAGTATAAACCCAAACAACAGCTGTGTTATGAAATGTAATTAGAGGCTCCTAAGCATAGAGAGCATCTGAAGCATTTTTTCATTATCATCTGACACAAGGGCAAGAAATCTATACCTAAGGCTTTCATAGCAAGTATTATACACATGTAACACACACTACACAAAAACAATACTATATATATTATTAACACATGCATTGGTACCCATTCCATATATAATGCGTCTAAGATCACATGAGAGTAAGTTGTGACATGCAGGATTCACACATCTAAAAGACTGATGTAATGGAGGCCAAAGTTTGACCTCTGATGCTTGCTGGGCAGGCATTCAGCACTAAAAACATGTTACATGAGGCTCCCCAGAACCCAGCTGCTTCTCTCAACCTTAAACAATGATCCAGTCTTTAATTTTAGAGCCAGACTAGAATGACGAGGCAGGACCAAATGCCTCATCTGTAGGCAGTGTCACGAACATTTTTTTCTTCATGATAGGTTACAGGGGAATTACTGGATTTAAAATAAAGCTGCTTCTGCAATGCAGAAAAAAAGCACTTCTGAACACACATGTAGGACAAGCCTGAGTTCTGAGACGGGCTGTGTTCTCCTGGGGTGCCTCAAGACCAGCTCATAAAGCATTAACAGACATTTCAGTTTCATCTTCCACTTCTCCAATATCTTTTCCCAAAAAGCTCCCCTTTATCAAAAAAAGGGGGGGGCTCATCTTCCTTATCAAATTTTATATTCAGCAGTATTCTCCAAAGTCTGCATAAAAATATGTCCTGCCTGCAGCCAGAGGGCTGCCTGGGACTCCTAGTTAATGGTTTCACAGTGGCTAGAGGCCTAATTACAGAACTGAAGACATTCACCTGTACAAACAAACTACTCCCTCCACGACTCAACTTGCACACCATGAGCCTGGCCATGAAGCCCTGCCAAGAGGGCTAGCCAGGGCTCAACCTTCTGCAAACAAGGTATCAAAGCCTCCAATAATCTGATGTGAAGATAAATGTTCTGAGAAGAAAAGTCCAGAAGCACAGAAAGTTACACTGGGCAGTCACAATACCTCTTTAAAGAATCTATAAAAGCCATGCGCACATCTGGGGTTTTAGGGAGCTGCAACAGAAAAAGAGGCAGGTTAGGTACAAACTACACACTACGCACATCTAAATGGGAGGATCAAAAAAGAGAAGCCAAAAGCAAATACTAACCACACGCGGCCTGAGCAAAGCAGGAAGGAACCAGGAAGTATAATATCGTCGCCTGAAAATACTGAGACAGAAAATAAATAAAGCAAAATATTAACCATGCCAAAGCTGTGCAGTACCATCTCATTACCACAACAGTTTATTTGGCTCCTCCAAACAAGAAATATTCATGTTGCCATGAATAATCACAGACAAATCAGGCTCAGATTAGCCAACAGTTATTAATTTCTTTAATTTTACTTTTTATTTACTATCACATTTGTGGACTTTTCCAGGTGTGCACATGCCTTTTCACTCTCTACACAAATAACTTCTATTTAGATGACTACTGAGGAAGGGAACAACATGGGAAGAACTTCCCAAAACCTCCTTCGCTCATATCCTCAATTTTTCTTGTTTTGTTATTTTGATTTGGACTTGGCTTTTATTATTATTAGCACCATCATCATTATTATTGCCACCATTATCATCACTACTACTGCAGCTAAAACCCGAAAGAGTTGGAGAGCATGTGGTACCTGGCCTCTATCACAGATGTTGGGATCTTCCTTGTGTTTTCAAATATCTGAAGGGCCTTTTCAACATCATGGAGTGCCTGGCCCTGGGGCTGGCTCACACAAGTAACAAGGAAAGAAAGACGTTGTGAGAAATCAAGGATGACAATACTTTCCCTGCTTGTTCTTCCAGAGTTAGTAACAGTCATCTGTGCTGGGAAGCAACTGAACAAACACAACAGAATAACAAGAACTACCTGATATGCAGAGTAAAACTGCAGGATGGAGAAGCAGAGCCTGAACCATCAGCCTGCCTCATTAAGGCTGTAACAGCTATTCTGGGTGAGCTCAAAGGTCCGTGTAGCTCTGTACACACCTCCGACAGCAACTACAGCTGATACTCTGCTTAACATCACATCATATATCCACTTGCACCCCATCAGGAACAGTATCTTTTCTGCTCCAGGTTTGGCTTATTTTGGTTTGTACACTTAGAATTAAACCCCAGCCCATGCTACTACACTCTGAGGGACTGCCATCATAGGTTTCTCTTGTCTGAGCTGTAAGTAAGCTTAAGACTACAACAACCTGTACCAGTTTCTCAACTGACAAACAGATCAGACTTGGAAGAAATGACATTAAATCTTCATTTACAACTTGCAGTTCATCACAGGACTAGACTTAATTGCAGTACACTCAGCTACCCTGTTGCCAGCCTGTATCTCATGTACTGAACTGACAGTATAGATGAGGCCCCTAGTGTACCATACTTGTGATCAAAATATAGGAAGGGATACTAAAGGCAAATGCTTCTTTATCAATTACTCTTACTACCCAAAACTTATCAAACCACAGTACGAAACTGCAAATTCCCTCCCAGAGTCTCCTTTGAGTATGAAACCTTGATAAACCACTAAAAAGATGACATGCTATCCTGAAAACAATATATATAGATATTGATGTATAAAATGCTTTCCTATGTGATCAAATCGTTTGCACCAAATCCCTCAAGGGAGATGCTACCAAATCTGAGGAGAATCTGCATATTTATGGCCACTAACCCATCCTAAACCTGGAGAAGATTTGGCAGTGTGCTTAAACTTGGTAGGAGTGGCAGAGAGGTGGATAGCCTAAACTCTTTTCCAGAACAGGGGCATGACTGATGAGAAAACTGTTAGCTACACCAGCAGTACCTGCATAGGCTCATCTGTGGATGACAAGTCTTCGTAGAGCCCCATATCTTCTATAGCAACCTATGTGAGGTTACAGAGATACACACAGTCACAACACAACTCGTATTTTAACAGATCCAGGAAGAACTATTTGAAAAGAGACAGTTTTGACTGACCTTGAGGTCATCCAGTCTGGTTTTAGCCAGAGTGATGTACTCCAAGAGGACAGACCGATGTTTCGTCGGCACAAAAGGCGGGTACATTATATGGACCTGAAATACGAAATTCACAAGATTAGCCACTTAACAGTGTAGAAATTCTGTTTAATGTTTACAGCCATTTATCTCAAATATTCCCCAAAGAACATGTTCTTGCTTCTTGTAGGATAAGCCATTTTCATGGCAACCAACACGAAATTTTTCCCCAGCAACAACACAAACAAAAAGCACTGACATGCTTAAATTTAGCTCCATGAAAGGAAAACTCCTTCTTGTCAAGTAAATAAAAATTTTGTACTTCCTTATTTCAGACAGGTTTTGAATAATGTATCAGCAGTAATGCAATTACTATAACAATATTAATAATATACTGAGCCTAGTCAAAGGCACACACTTTGGAGAAGTGTCTTTAGAAAACCATCTGCATTAGCATCTTCTCACCTTCAGGTACTGCGCTGGTTCAAAGGGCACCAGCTCTGACAAGAATTCAAAGAGGAAGAGCAGAGCTTTCTTACTGCTCGTGTGGTGACTACCAGCGTTCCCAAAGGAAGCCTGAAATAGGGAAAAATGACAATGCAGCCTTTTGGCACGAAAGAATCCCAATCCCAGCAATGCTGCAACTCAGCGCACAATTCCCAGGCATGTGTTAGAGATCTGCTCCCTATTAGGGGAACCTTCCTGGAGAAAGAATCTTTCTAAAGAATTACTATAGGCCATTAGGAAGTAATTCTTTACTGAGAGTGATGAGACACTGGGCCAGGTTGCCCAGAGAAGCTGTGGCTGCCCCATCCCTGGCAGTGTTCAAGGCCAGGGCTTAGAGCAAGCCAAACCCTGTGCCTGGAGAACAGAAGGCTGCGTGGAGACCTCAGAGCAGCTTCCAGTGTCTGAAGGGGGCTACAAGGATGCTGGAGAGGGACTCTTCATCAGGGACTGTAGTGATAGGACAAGGGGTGATGAGTTAAAACTGAAACATGGGATGTTCAGGTTGGATATAAAGAAGCCCTTCCCTGTGAGGGTGCTGAGGCGCTGGCACAGGGTGCCCAGAGAAGCTGTGGCTTCCCCATCCCTGGCAGTGTTCAAGGCCAGGTTGGACACAGGGGCTTGGAACAAGCTGCTCCAGTGGAAGGGGTCCCTGCCCCTGGCAGGGGGTTGGAACTGAATGAGCTTTAAGGTCCCTTCCAACCCAGACCAGTCCGGGATTCTGTGATAAGTCTCCAGAGAAAGTTTATTGAAGTCTCTAGGGACCTTTTATTTTACTTTCTCTGTCCAGTTTCCAGAGTCTGCCCTGTCATGCTTAACACTCATGTGCTACCATCAGAGGCAGACCAGTTAGAGGAGTTAAACAAGGTAACACTGAAATGCACCAAAAGGAGTGAGATTCATGAGGGAACCACACATCTGCAGGTTTCCACACAGGTTTACCCAAGCATTGTAAGGAAAATAAGCCAGTCTGAGACTATACAGAACATAACCGATTTACCTTTTGGTACATCCTGATCACTCCACCAGCAAAGGCTGTGTTTCAGATTTGCAAACTCATACAAAGGAATTTACAGATTTAAATTGTGTGGAGATTTGCATACCTAAAATACTTGCATGTTTATAACTAGAAGCTAACAACCAATTATCTATAAGGTCAAACACAGCAATTACAGCTGCATGCAAACATCCAGGAAATATGAATGTTTCATCTGCAATAACCAACAGCTTATGCAATAACAGTGTTGGTTATCAAGATACTGAAATACATCCAAGATTATGATTATAACAGGAATTACATGTCTGCATTCCTGACAAATAATATGAGAAGGCAGGATGGACTTAAAAGATGAAAGGAAGGAAGACCAGAGAAAGCCAAATAACATATTCTTCGCAGACATAAAGGCAGTAATGAATATTAAATCATTCCTAATACCAATACAATCACTTATTTATCTTGGCTTTGGGTCCTCTCACCTTTCCCCCCTAATTCCTGACTATCTTGTGTGAAAGCAGGCTTCCACTGTGCAGCAGAACACTTCCTATGCACAGGTTTCCTCACATACTTAGAGTCAGGCCGCAGTTCATCTTACCTTAAACCATTTAGAGTAAGGCATGAACACAGCAGGGCCCTCTAGAGCAGCCTGCCGAGCTATCAGGAACGCTGTGATCATATTTTCCACATCATAATTCCCAAAGGCCTTTATCAGAAGATGGCTCAGTAGATCTAGAAAAATAAAACAATAACCCAAAACTTTGCTCTTGATACTGTTGTGTAATTTTCTACAGTAAATGAAGCCAAATAACTGCAATAAAACATCAGAAGGACATGTATTGCAGCTTGGGGAACGTTTAAGACCTGCTTGTACTTTTTCATGCCCTTTCAACAGTCAACTCTTAGATTTCAACCTGCAGGAACTGCAGGGAGTCCAGCAATGAGATAATCAGTAAGAAGTTCTAAAAAACAAGGTCTGCTAGCAGAGGTGAGAAACAAGAACTAAGCTCCAGTAATTGCTACTCCAATTAAGAATGAAGGTAACTATCAAATAACCATTCTTAGCTGCACACAGAGTTTGAGAAGTGTCAGGCACAAGACCTGGCATTCGCATGGCCAGGCCATCAACAGGGATGTCTGAAGGGGAAAGCAGATTTTTCTGCTTTTCCACGCAGGAATCTCAAAACAGCAACTATAAATATCTATATTGCTACACCAGTTGGCATGGTTTCCCTATCAAGTACCTGAGAAACAAGCAGACATTAGATTAAAAGTTTGCTAATACCTACTTACCTTCGAAGAGCTGCTCAGCCTCAGCATGACAGACTGCCAGCGTGGAAACACAGGACAGAACATGCTGCCAGTTCACTTCATGAGTCTCCAGCACTTGCTGCAGCTGGCAGATCGACTCCTTTGCACTGAATGCCACAAACAGCTGGAAGAGTGAAAACAATTAATTTCAGCTATGACCCATATGCAGCCACCCATAAGAGTGAAACACACCGCCAGGATTAACATGCAGGTGTCTTTTGGAAAAGCTATCCTGTGTACATCTTCTGCATCAGCTTTCCAGAGCCAGATACCATCCTGGACTGGGACCATCCCTGGCTAAAATAAACAGTAGTATTCCAGCTCTTTCAGCAGTCATATCATATTCTATAACAGTGAAAATTCACATCTTCAGTTATCATCGTTGTTCTCATTAACAGCTTTGCACAAATGAAAACCCCTGTAGTACTCTCTCTTCATGTCTCCTCCTGCCTACAGTTTCTGGCAGCTATGACTGGAACACACTGCTTTAAAAAAAAACACCTCATTTCAGGTATTTCAGTGAATATAAACCCAACATAATAAAGTTCTCTTTGTGAAACCAGGGAGACCTACTTTGCGATACAAGGTAGTGAGCAGCGAACAGGTTCTTGTAAAGCTCCACTCTTTCTGCATATGAATGGCATCGGACACTGCACCCAAAAAAAGAAGTTTACTTTTCAGCAATAAAATAAATTTTAAAATACACCCAAAACCCTTAAGTTAACCACACACTTCCACAAAAGATTTGGCTTTGGCAGCCAGATACTTCAAAAACTGCCCACTGAGATACTCTGTCTCCCATTCATTTGTCTTTGGAACACAGTCCTTGGCAACAAGGACAGTATCATTTCACTACCGCGCTGCCACCTCGAAGCTGTTCTTGTGATCACACATTCATAGGCCAACAAAGAATCAGAGAGGAATTATCATTTTCCTCAGTAACTTCTCCCCACTGGAAACCAGCAATGACACAGCTCTCCCACACAACAGGCAAGCAGCTCTAATCATAGCTCAGAGTGATTTTACCAGAGATTTTGTAGCCCAAACATATTTCTTCCTAAAACCATCAAGCTCCACAATTACCAATTGGGGATTAGAAGCCTTCCTGTTGCTACCTCTAATCTACCAAAAGAAACACCCAGCCAGCAGAGAAAGGCCATGTCTTATCAGTAAACCCAAACACGAGGGACCAGACTTGCTTTATCCCCAAGCTCTCTGCAGCACTGCCTCTCCCACCCAGTTTCCCCTTTGGCCAGAACTGCTCCCAGAGGCCAGAGCTCTCCTGTGTCTGCCCCATAAAGGCTGCTATTACACGTGACTCCAAATATCTGTTCACGAGCCACTGGCTGAAGTTCTGTTTGCTGACTTTCCACCTACAGTTTTCTCCTGAACTACAGCCCTCTAGAGCCCAGATTTTAGGGAGTTTTGGTTTTGTTTGTTGGTTTTTTTTTTTTTGTCTGAGCTGGTACCCTGCATATATTCACCCTGGGAAAGAACTGGGAAGCCGGGAGCTTCTCTGGCTCCTCCAGGCTGGACTAAGTGAGGCCTGGTGGGATGGAGCTCCATACGTGCAGTGACACACCCTGGAGACACTCACTTCTCCCCACCTATTCCTACCTTTCAACAATGGGTTGTAGGTAAGAACCTCGATCAGGGTGTGTCTAAAAAACTGCTGCAAGGAATCCGGATGAACCGCACTGTTATAAAGTGACACACTGAACACATTCAACCTGTAAATGACAGGGAAATACTCAGAAACAATGCACAGGAAGTATGATAAACCAGGCGTTGATTATGGTGAATTACTCTTTTTCCTTCTACATCCATCTCTCAAATTGTCAGACACACACCCTTTTTGTATGTGTTTTTAAAATATCTATTGGTTACTCTACATCATGTAGCCATCAGATTGACAAACTTGAATCTAATGTATACCCCTGAACAGGATGGCTTTGACATGTACAAAGTAGTTAAAACAAGTTTGGAAGAAGGAACTGGAGAAGACAATGGCACCTTCCAGGTACTTCTGCTCAGAAAGAGAGTGAGAAAACTCAAGGATGCTCTAAGATCAGTTCTCACAACGCTAGAACACCCTTTCCTACCTGACACTTATCTTTCTATAAGCATTTTTATTTGCACAGATTTTATTAGAGAGGAGAACACTAAACGTAAGTAACACTGTTGTGGGGTATGTGTAAATAAGTTACTAAAACCCGTAACATTTGCTTTACTTCAGTAACAAACATAACAGTGGATAAAAAAAACTACTCCTGACATTATTCGTAGGAACTGCATTTCTTACCAGAACCTCCTAGCTTGCAACATGGAAACATCCTCCTCCTTCTCTTTACCAACAGCATCAAGCACCCCTGTACCCCAAAATAAAGACACAAAGCCACAATGAGAGAAATGGAAATGGAAGGAACTGTGATACTAAACAACTGGCAAACTAACAGGAACAAGTAATTTGTGCACCTTTGAGAAGGTGACCCCATTAGGGAAATATGCAGAAGCCATTCAACAACATTAAATTCTTACAATTTTTTTCGAGAGTGACAAAGAGACTCAAAAACTATTAACACTAACCTTGAACCAATTTAAAAGCATTCCCAAGAATGCGCTAATAATTAAGCCCTCCAAAAATGCACATAAATTAGTATTTAACTTCCAAACCCAGTTCCAACTGTGCATTGCATCTGTTAGTGTGAACACTACAAAGCTGCGTAAGAGAGAAGCCTGTCTGGAGGCAGACTGGCAGAACCAAGCTTTGAATTAACTATCCTGGTAATAATGGTCTTAACCGCCAGGGCCAAAGAGGACACTGCGGTGAGTGCCACACATTCCAACTGCAGCAAGGCTTCATGTTACATTTGCTTAGCAGAAATTCTCTCAAAAGCTCAATCTGCCCCAAAATGACTGGTGGAGGTCAAACAGGTTTGCAGCTTGCACAGCCTACATCACTCAAAGCCCACGCATTGAGAAAGCCTTTGCTTCACAGCCTGCTGCACCTGTTTCTCATCCCATCGTACCTTTAAAAGCCTCCTCTTGTAATAGTGAAAAAGAGTTTGGTTTATTTGTTTATTAGGATCAGTGAGCCACCCTTAAAAGGAAATTTACTGAGCTGTGTCCCTCACATGCTTTTCCAAGGCAGCCCACAGCATTAGTACATAATACCCTCTTCTCCTGCTAAGGAATACTTTAAGGTTAAGTAGGGGAGAACAGAGAAAAGGAGATAAACTCTACTTATCTTCAGGCACAGGAGTTCAATATAGCATTACTATGAAGCACAGTGCTCCCATGCTACTCTCAGCCTGTCCTTCTCCTCCAGTTAAGCTCTTCATTAATAGTGAATTATTTTACACAGAGAATCCTAATGTTCTTCAAAGCAGCTGATTAACAAAGCAAAAACCCTTAAAGGTGACCCAGAAGCATACACTAATAAAAATACCTTTTAAAGAACCTCATTTAATACAATTTTCAGACACACAGACTGCCAGTCAGTCAGTGGCAGGGCAGGCTGCACAAACGTGAAGGTCAAACGAAGAGCAGGTTAGCAGACTCCTGTCTGACTGCCAACCGCCTGCCTTTTTCCCCTCCAAAATCCCCCCTAGCCCTGCGTTTGGAAGGGTTATTTTTCAAGTACCAACATAAGGGCCTCCTGAGATGGGACTCATTAAATAATAAGCACTTCTTGCAGCTTTCCATTTTTAGGAACACTCCCTGAGGTCTGTGAGGCATCTCTCTCTACAGACAATGCTCCCTGTGAGACACGGGTATGGGATCAGGCTGCCAGTGCCCACCACAAGAGACACAGAGGCGAGGGAGTAGTCCCAGTGTCACATCCTGGTTTTCCATCATCTTACAGCAGAGGGAAAGCACTAACCTCTGCAGCAGCACTAAGCATGTTGCAGAACCATACCAGCAACAAAAAGGAGAAAGTGCTGTCACTAAGGAGACAATGAAGTAACAGCAGCCACAGTCAGACTCTGCTAATACACCGGTGCAGGGCATGTGAGGAGGTGCAAGCCAACACTTCCTCTGCTGTACAGCAGATACAGCAACTTACTGCGAAGATCATCTGTTACACAAGACAAAAATAACCCTCCTGTGTTTAGTCTTTCTGCATTGGATTTGCAGTGCAAACCAGGTGTTCCTCCTTCAACTCTCAGCAGCAGCATCTGGTCTGCCCTGGCCAAGACAGACACACTGTCCATAGGATAGCTTTTGAAGTCTGGCCATTTAAAGACTGCATACCTACATTAGATGTCTTTGCTCAGCATTAAAAACAAAATAGGTTTCACAAAACATTAGTCTGCAAATCCAGACTGTGAGCCAGCAAAATTGTTTCCTTGCACCTAACTTTCTAAATCCAAAGTTTAATTCACTGGGCAGGAAAAAAAATTATCCTAGCCTAACCTCTGTGCTACAATTGCTTCCAATCCAACTTGTTAAAAAATCAGCTCGGATACTTGCTTGATGTTGCAGCTGGGAGCATCAAAATGAACTAGTATAAAAGGCAAGAAATTATCTGCAGCGTCAGGAGACACTCACTTTACAAGAGCAAAGGGAAAAGCAGAGGCACAGAGAATCGATGACATAAATATTATGCAGAGGAAAAGATTCTCAGGCAAAGTATTTCTTCATAGAGACTCAGAACTGAACAAGGAACACAAGTCTAGCAAACAGTGACTGCACAAAGCTACAAATCACAAGAATACTTACATGTCAACATTCTTTGTAAGACAGCATGACAGATCTGTTAAAAATTGACAAATTAAAACCATTTAAAGAGCCACAGTTATATGCAGACAAACTCAACTGACTTGAAGAAATAATTCTATCCCTCTTAATTTAAAGCTTAACTTTTACCTCAACCTGTACTCCAGAACAGATACAACAGACAGAGGGCAAGCAATTCCCATGCTTACCAGCATTCCACTTACCAGCCTTATATTTAAATGAAAAGAAAAACAAAAATCAATCGAGGTGAAACTGGGGAAGCTTAAAAAGCCCCTTCCATGCCACTTTGGAGAAATTCTCCATTAAAAAAAATGCTCTGTTCTGGTTTCACCATTTCCCCCTCACCCACCTTAGCACATGGACCACCACCCTTCCTTTGTTGCTCTGTGCTCAGATTTCTTTATATTCAGCAAGGCACAGAGGTGCATAATGGAACTACTTTTTCAACAACCATTTGTAAAGAGGTTCATTTTGTCCTTACATTGGGGACCTTCTTGAATTCCAGTTTCATTCCCAGCTCCAAATTTTGCTGAAAGCCATTCTGAAGAAACATGATAGCAAAGTCTGCAAATCAAGAATGAATTAGTGTTTCAGCATCCCCCTTTCATTAAGGGTCCCTTGCTCTTTGGCCTCCTCATCCCACTTTCCCAATAGTGCTAGTGTCTGAAAAGCTTCATTCACTATACAGCAGTTGGCAGCAATCATGTACTTTCTTGGAGTAAAATTACTCCCAGGCAAAAGGACCAAGAACAATGGATGGCAAGGAGCACAGAAACATAAAAAGAATTGCAAAGACTAAAGCAATTCCAGGTTTTATGCTCCCTTGCCACCGCAGAACTCATATGGATTGTGCCTGACCACCTGCAGCAGGTCAAAGATGTAACTGCAACACTTCAGTCAAATTGTGTAGTGATTTTTTGTTTTCTAAACAAAACCACCAAATAAATAATAGAAAATGACAAATGGGGCAAAATGGAACTGTTAAATATTTCTGGCCTAAAATATCACTTTGCAGGATTGTTACGTTCTCAGTGCATGATCCCTACACCATACACCTGCAACTACGCTTTCTTGGGATACTATAACTCAAAGGGATATAGAAAAATAAAACCAATTAATTTTTAAGGGGAAAAAATGGCTACATTCTTCACAAATACAAAAATATATTCCCCTCACTGAAATCGAGCACAGTAACACAAAGCTTGGCCTCAGTTTCTACACCTCCAAGCCTTTGACTTGCACAGCCCTCACCATAGGCTGAGCAGACCAGTGCCCAGTTGAGTCTTGCCTGAGAGAACGTGTCCAGGGAGCTCCACGTCCCCAGAGGACTCCACTGCCTGTTCACAGAGGCCACAGAGGCCACTGCAGAGCCACTCCACTGCAGCAGGGGCAGATGGGTTGCTGAGAACAAACAAAAACACATTCAATTTAATCCCTCCTGCTTTTGTGCTTGGGTTGGTTTTTTTTATACCACCACCCTCTTAGAGTCAGGAAAGAGTCATCTGTGTAGAACTCTGCCCTCTGTGCGGCATTTTCTTCTTTTAATTTGGACCAGTAAAAGTTTTATTTGCTTTATAAAAAGATTCCACAACAAACACATCCAAAGGAAAACATACATGTGGAATTGTGTGTTCAATTATTTCCTAGTCTCTGACATTGAAGTGTTTCCATTTAGAAAGTTCTGCTAGACAAAAGACTTTGGTTCCAATGCCAGCCTGGTTTGTGTCAGAAGGCACCTTAAAGCTCATCCAGTCCCAACCTCCTGCCACAGGCAGGGACACCTTCCACTAGAGCAGCTTGCTCCAAGCCCCTGTGTCCAACCTGGCCTTGAACACTGCCAGGGATGGGGCAGCCACAGCTTCTCTGGGCACCCTGTGCCAGCACCTCAGCACTCTCACAGGGGAGAGCTTCTGCTTAAGAGCTCATCTCAGTCTCCCCTGTTCAAGTTTGGACCCATTACCCTGATTTCTAAGATATTTAGATAAAAATGCTTTGGGAAAAAAAAAATAAAAAATTTTTAATCTATTCCTTTGGTTTCCCTAAATCTGAAGTACAGTGGGCACTGAAGGATTTTTTCCAATCCTAGTAAAAGACAAGTAAACCAATCTCAAAACCCCAAAAGATTACTGCAACATTCCTTTGACACCATTAAGAAGACCACCTGAATTTCACAAAGCATAACTGGGTTGTTAGCTCTGTATTGATAAAAAAAAAATAGTAAAACCAAATCAATTCTTAGTATTCTCTGGAGATGAGCTCTGCCAAACCTTACTGAAGTGTACAGGTTTGTGAAGACAAAGGCACACAGCTTCTGCAAAGCTTCTCCTCAAGAGCAGCACTAACTCTTATAGGCTAAGAGAGTTTCCAAAGCTGACCCAGAGGCACAGTCAGATGAACTAAAGGAGCTGTGTTACCAAGTCCAGCACATCACAGTAACCACACACACACACACACACACACACACACACACACACACACACACACACACAGAGCCAGTGAAACAAAGCACTAGGTAAAATATCACCCAGGACTCTCACCGAACCATTTCACTTTATCTCTGATTTGCACCCATCAGACAACCACCACACCTTGAACTGACTAATTAACCCAGAGTAACCTCTCAAACCCAGGATAACTTCTTAAATCCTGCTAATCTGATCACTCACCAGCATCTGACTATATTCTTAGTCCAGAATACTCATGACTAATCCCTGATTATATTTCAATAGGCTTTAAGAGATTAAATACATCTGCAAACCCATAAACCTCTGCTCACCTCTCCAGCAGCTGTCCCAGGCCAATGATGTCGCCTCTGTACAGGTGCCACACCGCTTCCAGCACCGGAGGGTCCTAACGAGATGCCACAATTAGGTCATAGTCTGCATTTTGCAGTTAATATTTGTCTAATAGAAATTATATATTAAAAATAAAGTTAAATTCACTTTATTCAAACTATCCAGAACTTACTGAAATTTGAAAATGACAACATAGGAAATACCAGCTGAGGAAAAATTATGTTTGATTTTTCCTTCCTACAAATTTTAAATGTTTTTAGGCTGAAGGTGCTTTACCACTTTAAATTTTCATGGTCAAAGTAATAAATAGATCCATCATTGTTCCTCAGAATAATGCTGATTCTGCATATGCAGAGGAGCAGTGGACACCCCACGAAACTGGTAACACCACTAAGTTTCAAGTCTTGTTAATTCGGATCCAGAAAGAGATTAGAGAACGTCACGTGGTGTAGTAACTGTTTATTAGCCTCTGCAAAGCAAGTCCAATGCTTTCAAATCCATTTCTCAATAGGAGACTATACAAAGAGACACTACAATCATTCGGGCTGAGAGGCTGATGGACAGAGGTAAAATAAACATCACATGGGCTCTAGATAGAAACACTCCCAGACAGAAACAAAGCTTTCACACCTCATGAAGGAAGAGGTACCTGGGAGTTTTGGGCACACAGGCCATTCAGAAGTAAAGGCAAAACCCAGGAGTTTCCTGCAGTGAGTAGCAGCTGCCTCTCAGCATGACCCTGGACTCACCCACATACTTTGCCTTTGACAACCTAATTCTTTACTGTAACAATCTCAATTACACAGCAGCACTTGATCTCCATGTCTACCTGAGAACAAGGAGATCTTGATCAGCCTAAGAACACACAGAATTCTATTTTCAGCCCAGGATGGGATATTTGAGACTGGTGCATGCCTCTTTATCCTGGCAGATCAGCCTCTTCCTTGTTTCCCACCAGAGCAGTGAGCAATCAGAACTGCCCCACTCACAAAACATCCTCAACTCTTCTTAGAGCATCACTTATCTTAAGAAAACAAACCACCCAGATGAAATCAAGACAACACATTTGTAAAGCAACACGACCTGTTATCCCCTATCCTTTTTCTCTCAAGCCATTTTCTCCATGAACTCACTTGGGCTTATCACCAATCCCACATAAATGGAGGGATAAACCAGAATACCACTGAATACTGCTGGCAAAACACATAAAGGACTTTTGGGGCCTTGCCACTGCACAGCCAGCTGGGAGGTTCTGCACTGCTTGGTTAATTGACCCAGATTGCTTAGCCCACACAGCAAACCTATGTGTCAACTGATGAGTACTTCAGTGGTAGCAGCAGGGCAGCAAAGCTAAATAGGGAAGAAAATTATACCACCCACAGTGTCTAACTGCAGTGTCACTTCAGATGAGTTTAATCCCATTACCCATGCTGTAACTTCAGGCACTGAAGTGCCATGCCCTTCCCTAGCTGGTTCCTGGTGAGGACCAGCTGTGCCAAGGACAAATGGAAACAGTTCAACATCTCCTCCTCTACTAAGTCCTCTTCAAAGGAGCAAATCATGCTACAGGGGCAATGAACTTGCTTTAAAATAATAAAAAAACAAAGAAAAAACCCACCATAATTCAGTTCATGCTTTTGAAAGTTCAGAAAGACCACAGTCATCCTCAGGAGGAGTTCATGACTGCAGTCAAGCAGAGCAGGGATGAGCAGTGGCAAGACTGCTCTAGATCACCAAAAAACGTGCCAAGGGAACCTGAACAGAATTTACAGCACTTCACTAGTCCATTTAACAGTTATCCATGACCATCATGGGAGAGATGGGGTGAAAACACACTACCACGTTCCACAGGTGAAGTCTAAATGGTCTGTAACACAGCAACATTTCTCTTACCTTCATTTTCCACATTTCTTGACAGAAGAAAGAGCGAGAGAACACATTGTTCGCCAGCAAATCCTTGACTGATTGAAGCAAGGAAGACAACTTTTTCTGGAAGCACCCCAGAAATGAAGCAGAAATAATTTCCTTTGTAAATAACACAGTCTTAGAAAATCAAATTTGTGGCTTTTCCCTGTTTACTGCTTTCTAAAGGGTTGAATAACTAAGAAAATTCATAGGAAAGGCCCAAAGTTTTCATTTTAAGGCTGAACTGAAGGCAATCTGGCTGACATCAGTAACACCTACATGTTTGGGTGACTTTACCAGAATAGATAAACTAGGTTTAAAGTTAAACCTAACATTACTGTTTTCTTGATAAACTAAATGTAAACCTTTTCCCTTACTCTCTGGTCCAAGTTCAGCAGTGGGACTGTAGAGGGACTTGCAGAAGGCTGGCAGATCCGTTCAATGTTGGTAACCACATTTTTGGCTGCCAGTATTGCTGTGGGCACACCCAACCTTGAGGCCTGTTCCCGCAGAACAGAGACTAGGAAAAAAAACACAAAAGAAAAGAAAAAAAAAAAACAACAAACCAGAAAGCTGTCAGTATGGGAGAAAAAAAAGCTTGAAAACGTGACTGTGAAGACAGAAGTCCTAAGTCTTAAACATCTTCCAGCACAGATGTCATTTGTTGCACTGGGCAAGTCACTTCCATTTGCAGGTATCATTCATTTACTGCACATAAAACAGATGCAGAACAACCACAGAGGTGGAACACCCTTGTGAAGCAGATTTCTGTGTTTTAGTCTCATGAGGCTCACAGTAACACTTTCAAATCAAACCATAATACTCCGTGGGGTGCCATCACCAAACAAGTAAGAGACATGTAGAATCATCGTTTAGGTTGGAAAGGACCTTTAAGATCACAGAGTCCAACCATTAACCCATCAGGTTTCTCTTCCAATAGTTTCCCTTCCACAGCAGGTCAGATTGTACCATTTGTTTTGCTTATCAAGATGCATTGTTTGTATCAAATGATAACATTCAAAATACTTGGTCAGTGCTGAATAACATGATTTTATCTGTACCTTTTGTTAACAGAGGCTGTCATGCTTGCAACATGCAGCTCCAACAAAAAAAGGCAAAAAATTACCTGTAAAAATCATGTGGAAAAACAAATAAAAAGCAGCTGGGTGGGACACCAGAACAATGAAAAGAAAGTAAAACTGGCATCACATTTAACAGACAAAAATTCATTACATGAAGAAAGCTTTTTTCCACATCTGCCTCCAATAGATACTCTTTCACTCACCTAAAAATGATTCTGATGGTGTTTCCTGGTGCTCTGGGCCATCCTCTCCAGCTGGCTTGACTGAATCTTGCACCTGCAACCCAAAATCCTAACAGTCTTAGATGTCTGTTACACACATTTACATACCTACACTTTCCAAAGCTCTAGCACTCCTGGGGGCTGGTGCAACTGAAGTGAAATTAACACTCCCAAGCTCCCATATGGTTACGGTAAACCAGAGATTTCAAGGCACCTTACAGGAGACATATGTATAGTTATTATCATTTTATGCAAAGAAAAGGATACAGGTCACCCAACACATCAGCAGCAGCAGCAGGAACAGAATTTCTATCTTTCAAGTCCCTTCTGTGAAGCCACACTGCCATAAATATTTGGTGAAACACGTCAAAACGTTGGATCCTACCCTAGGTAAATGCTCTTTTTATATAGACAAAAGATCTCTAGAGAAAGAAACATCCTTGTGGCTGAACTATGGCAAGTACTGGAGCTGGCTATTGCAGTTACAGAAAAAGCTTTCTCCAGTGGATGAGAAGAGGGTAGAATGTGGCCAACTCAGAATACTGGCTCATGTGTCTGTACAGGCAGATTACACAGGTTTTCGTAAAGACAGTCACATTAGTTGAAAGTAATTGGCAATTCAGAGGAAACCCAAGTCTCTCTTGATTTCCTCCTATTCTGTACTCATAAGAAGCCAGTTCTGACCCCAAGGAAAAGGGGCTGGATTTTTCCTCTCACAAATCCAAACCATGCCTAACCATTTTTAGTCTGTAACAATAAAATACAGAAAAATCAAGGAAAAATAAAATAACAATCTCTGTTTTTTTCTTTCCATGTATCATGAGAACGGTGCTTCCAGGGCATCCACTCTACAGCTGCCCTAGGAAGAACACCTCCAACTGGGATCTCTCACCATCCCCCAGCCTGGCCTCTACACCCCAAACCACCCCACTCCTACCTCCAGGAGGAAGTCATTCAGGTTCTGATGGTGATCCAGAAGGCGCAGTGCTGCTTCCTGAAGCTCTGCTGGGCTTCCAAAGGCACTTTTCCGTTTCCTGGCTCTCCCTGCTGAGAAGTTGGGTTTATTTTATAACCCTAGCTTGCTCTGGCAGCCCCCCTGAGGACACCTCCCTCTCTTTGCTGCCATATCACACACCACTGAGAGGGCAAAGGCAGGCCCAGGCTGACTGTCATTATCCAGCAGCATGCCAGGAGCAGCACGGGATGTTTGGGTATGGTTCGACGGGCAGCTCTGCAGGCAAAGCCCCACGGCCTTTCACCACGAGCAGCCCATGTCAGGCACTGTCAGCCTGCAAAGGCCCTTGGCACCAAGCATCCACAGCGGTGCCCTGACACCACCACCCTAGGGCAGTACCCGCGTCAGGGCCACCAGGTTTTGGAGCAAGGGTTATGAGCGGAGCAGGGCTGAGAAGGAGCTGAGGTGAGGTGAGGTGAGGGGCCGCCAGCAGCCCAGAGCACCGCGGAGCCTGGAGAATGAGGGGTGCACGAAGGCAGAGAGGGAACATTCAATCCTCCCTCCGCTGTCCCTGCAGGAGGCACCGGGACAAGACATCCCCCAGCGCGGCACCGGGGCCGCCTCAGCCCGCACCTACCCAGCAGGGCCCGCCACGTCCCGCAGCCAGAGCCCGCCATGACAGCGACACCGCCGCTTCCCGCCAAACAAACCCGCCCGCTCTGCGCCGCCATTGGCTGCCCCCGGCGGAGGCCGCCGCTGGCCATTGGTTGGAAGCGCGGCGTGGACCCGCCCACCCGTCCGCCATGTTGGTAGTGGCGGAGGCGGCGGCTGCCATTTTGGGGAGGGCGGTCAGTGTGGATGGCAGCGGGTAGCTGCTGTGTCAGGCCGTGGGACCACCCCGGCTGAGGGGGAAGACGCTGGTAGAGGGCATGGTCAGAGGGGAATGCTCTCCACAGCGGCTGTTTGTGGCAGTGTGAGTGGTGCAGGGGTAGCTCAGGCTGCAGCCGTGACATGGCGGCCAGAAGAAGGACTTTTCCCTCACAGGCCCTGAGGGGAAGCTGCCTGCTTGTGAGGGGCTTAGCACAGCAGCGACAGACAGGAACCCCCCCCCGGGCTGCCCGGTCCAGGCCACGAGGGCTGGGGACATCCTTCCGTGCCTCAGACCACTTTCTGATGCAGCATTCCCAGGAGCAGCGCTGTCAGACACAGCATTTCCCTGCTCCTGGGGTGTCCTGGTTATCTTGAGCACTGGACCCGTTGCCCTGTATGCACACAAGGTATTTGTTTGTGCCAGGTTCACACAAACAGGGTGCTGGGTGGTATCCCACAGAGCTAGTACTCCTACCATAATTTCACCTATTTATACAGTTCAGCTCAGGTTAGTAAGTCCCTGTAACCCTCCAACCATTTAACAACTTGACAATTATTTTTCATGCAGTTACATAATTGATTCCTTACTATGCATACTCAGGAAAAGGTCTTTTAACCCGGGCTTGGGTCTTTTGACTTGAAGGTGTGATTTTTATTATTCTATTGAGAATAGTTCATGTAAAAGACACCCTAATGTTGTGCTGACCATCAAAGCCATGCCTTAACAATGTCCATGTGTTTTCAGGATGTACCATCTGCAATGATAGTTCTTTCTGAGATTCATTAGCCGTTTCTTAACTGCCTATGCATGGCCAAAGCATCCTCCCCAGCTGACAATGCTCTTTGTTAGTCAGTATTGTTCCCAGGTCATCCTGACCTTTTAGGAGGCCCATTATCTGTTCAAGCTTTTCCATAGTGACACAAATACCAGTTGTTTAACTGTGTGTACTTTGAGCAACCTGGTATAGTGGAAGGTGTCCCTGCCTGTGGCAGGGGTTGGAACTGGAAGAGCTTTAAGGTCTCTTCCAAACCCAAACCATTCCGTGATTCTATGATAACATAAGTCCCTTTTTTTTTTTAACTGTATTTTAGCTATATTCCATTTTTTTTTAGCTAAAGATGCCTACACCATCCTTGCAGACAGCTTGCGTGGTGAAACAGGCCCCATGTAGTCCTGCTTCCTTGGGAGCAAGGGTGCTGTGTGCTGAGAAGGGGACAAGAGGAGGCTGGAATTCCCAAGGAGACAAATCACCAGCCACATGCAGCCAGGTATTGCTGAAGGCCTTAAGGGCTGCAAAGGGAGCAGCATGGAATTCCCACAGGGATTTTGCCTGGTTACCTCTCCTCTGATCCTTCCTGAAGGTGAAGCGTTGCTGGCTGGCTGCCGTTAGCATGCCCTGCAGAGTGCTGGGAGCATGAAGTGGTAAGTTGTTTGGAGAAGGATGGCAGGGTATGGGCAGGTGAACAACCCCAGGGTGCTCCCTGTTGCTGCTGTTTGCAGAAGTTGGAGTTGTTGTGCTGGCATTGGCCGTGGGATGGTTTTATTGCAGTGCTGGCCTCAGGAGCACATGAGTCAGCAGCACTCACTGCCGGGAGCCAGAGAAATCCCTTCCTGGAGAAAACCCTTCCCGGCAGTGCTGGCGAGAGACTCTGGGTCCTGCCGCCATGCCAGGGAAGCTGCTGGAAGTCACCACAGCACCGAATTGTGGCTTGGAGACCACAAGTGAAACCCTTTCCAGAATCACGTTTCTGAATCGCTTTAAGCCCCCAATGCCACCCTCAAGCTTGTGGTAGCCCAGGTTTTGGAGGGGCACATCAAAAGAAGGAGCGTTTGTTTCCTCTGCAGCCAGTGGCTCAGTGAGCTCTGGTGCTCGCTGGAGAGCTCTGAGCTGGCAAAGCAAACCAAACCCTGCTCCACAGCAACCCTGTGGTTGGGGGCACATATGCTGAAAGCAGGTGACCTGTGCAGAGGCATGGAGATGAGGTGGTAGCAGCTGAAGGAGCAGGGCTGTGGGACCTGGCACCTCTGTGTTGTCCCTGGGAAAGCACAGCCAGGGGAAGCAAACTCCAAGGGGCGAGGGAGTACTTGGGGGTCAATAAGAGGGAATTGAGGAGAGCAGACGGAGGTTAGAGCCAGTAATTAACTTGATTAAGAAGCCGGAAAGAGGACTCATCTACAATGGAATTAAATATTTGCATCAGGAAGGGAAGGGAAGAATTTGCCTGTGAACATCCTGGAGATAAGCAGGGAAGGAGAAAAGGAATTACTCAGCAAGGTACAAACAGAGAGTGTAGGATGGGACAGGGAGGGGAAGCTGCTTGTCCCTGAGCTCTACGGTCAGCACTGTGCAGTTCAGGGGTCTCAGGTGAGCTCCTACCTCCAGGACATGTCCCAGGAACTTGGGGGGCTTATGGCACTGGGATGTCTCCTGCCCTGTCTTCCCCAAGCACCCCGGCTCACTGTGGAGAGCCCGGTAGCAGAGCCATTGCCTACAGAGGGAATGGAACAGAAAAGGTCTCTCTTATTACTACTGCTGGAGGTCTCTCTGGCCTCACTGTTACACTGCTGTGCCAAGAGCTGTGCTCACTTTTAATCCTTCACTTTGTTATCTGTGAGGTACACTGAGTTAATGCAGTCTGCACAGAGAATTGGTTTTAATTAAAATATTAATGAAGGAGACTCAAGAAAGGAAAAGAAGCTTTAACAAACTCTGTGATTTCATCTGTCTGCCTCTTCAGCCTGCTGTGGTGCGTCACTCTCCTCCTGCAGCAGTGCAGATCTGGCAGAGCCCAGTGGTGCTGGGCAGAAGGACTAGCTGTGAGAGCAGGGTCCAGCTCAAACCAGGGCATTTGTGCTTTTGCAAAGGGGTCCCCCAGCATGGCTCGCCCTGGCAGGGCGTCAGGCCTGGACCTGGGGCTTCTGGGGTGCTCCAGTTGTTTATTCATGCAGAGAATAAGGGGACTGAGGAGTTCTTCCAGTGTCTGTGCCCTGGGAGCCTAGTGCCTCCTTGGCAGACAGCAATGTTGCAGACCCACTTCTGCCCCAGAGCGGGGTGGAGGGCAGCAGTAGGGAATGCATCAGGAGTTCTCAGTCTCAGAAAAGGGGCTCAAATGACTCGGAGTTGGCTGGGGTGTTTCAAGGAACCAGAAGGTCTTGGAGCAGCGAGTGCTGCTGGGCACAGTCAGGGACTTGTCTCTGGTTTAACCAAAGAAGAAAAAATGGGGTGAAACCACCACCATGATGGTCAAACCAATGAGAAATGCTCTGAGGGGATGTGGAGAGGTGCAGCTGAGAGCTCAGCATTGCTGTCCAGAGCCAGGGGCAGCACGTCAGACAGACACACTAGGAAGCTCCTCATGCTCCGGCCACATCTGAGGCCAGCATGCAGCAAGAGCAATCTGCCTTGTCAAACCCCCCTCTTCATGGCCCTCAGTTTATTGCAGCATCTAAGGGACATGGGGTAGGTGCATCCCACCCCACGAGTGCTCTGCGTGCTTATCTCAGGTTCCTGTGGCTTTTTAGGGAAATTGTTTTGCATGTGACAGATGAAACCCATGTGAATGCATTACTCACAAAC
The DNA here is from genome assembly GCF_033815535.1 of Pezoporus flaviventris. Lineage (NCBI taxonomy): Eukaryota > Metazoa > Chordata > Aves > Psittaciformes > Psittacidae > Pezoporus > Pezoporus flaviventris. The sequence continues at coordinate 44,030 of NW_026892653.1, read as the reverse complement.
AAACAAAGCATGCAGCACGCAGCCCTGCTGCAGGCTGGTGGGGAAGGCTCTGCCCTCTGTCCCAACTCTGTGGCTGTCTCGCTGCAACATGTCCTGATTCAGTGCCAGCGGTGTCAGGGAGCTGGGAAGTCTAACCCACCTGTACTGCTCTGCAACCATTCCCAACCTGGTAATTTTTTTTTCCACATTTCTTTAATTTTTAATTGTATTTCCCCTGTGCACATACACACTTGGCTTTTTGTTTCGATTTTTTCCAAGACAGTAGCCTTTAATTACAACTTGATTTCATATTAATTACAGTTTTACCCAAAGCAAAAGGCTTTGTGCTTTGTAATTCAAATGCATTCCCCATTACTTCTGCAGGTTGGGTTATCGCCTCCTTCAAATGCCGCACATCCTCCCTGCTCCTGTTGCTGACGGTGCCGCCCTGGCTGTGTCCGCAGGGGGTGCGGGAAAGTCAGCAGCCGGCTCAGCACGGTGCGGATCTGTGGTGGGCAGCAGAAGCAGCTTTCCTCCCTCTAAAGGTGCTTCCCAAGCAGGCTTCGAAGCCAGATGATTACAGGGTAAATGTTGCATTCAAATCTCCCTTGTTGGTGTGGAAAGCCAGAGCCAGACCAGCATCCCAGCCAAGAGCTGCTCCATGTGCAACGTGCGGATCTAGCTGAGGCTGAGGCCAGCACTGGGCCCCTGACCCCTGCAATGTGTTCTTACCCCAGTGATGGTGTGCTTGAGCAATCCCAGAGATGCATGGCCAGTTTGGATCACGTGTATCCCTCCTCCCCCTTCCCAAACCCCAAAACACCACACAGGGCTCCATTTCCCAGCTGTCCAACCCTGTTCTCCCATTCTCTTCCCCAAAGATGGAGCTGACAGTGCTCAGGTTCTCTGAGAAGAGCACTGGAGGGCATTTCCCTTCCTTGGTGTTGCAGGAACTGACTCTTTGCTGGAGGACTCCATCCCCAGGGCAGCTTTTGAGCCGTGTGGGAAAGCTGGCACTCATGTGTCAGCTCTGTCCCTCTCCCAGCCATGCCAGCAAGGCTCTGGTGTTCATGCTCATGGATTAATGTAGCTGAGACAGGGTTTTATGCTCCTTCCATCATGGAAATGGGAAGCTCATCATCACAAGAACTTTAATTTGCTCTGTCTGACCTTTCAGCTCCCATTTTATCTGTGCCTGCCCACCAGGCACGTAGGCTTTGTTGGACAGCCACTGGGAACTCAGGTGCTGGGGGTAAGCCATGCCCCATGGCTATCTCTGTGTCATGGCCACCACATCCCTTATGGTGGGGTGTTCACCAGTGGTGCCCTACACGTCACGCCCAGCACTCATCCTGTCATGTGCTCAGCAGCCCATGCCCTGGGGGTACCCACATCCTGCACCCTGTGCCCTGGGAGCACCCATGTCTTATGCCCTGCATCCCATGCCCCAGGGGCACCCATGTCCTGCACCTGAACCCCATCATATGCCCTGCACCCTGGGGGCACCCACGTTCTGAACCTTGTACCCAGTCCTGCACCCTGCAACCCATTACACGCACTACACTAGACACCCTGCACCCCGATTCTCCATCCTGGAAGCTTGGGCAGCTTGTACCGAGTTGCACTGTATCGTACTGAGCCTTACCATGTTGTACTGTGCTGTACTGAGCCTTACCGTGCCATACCAAGGCTTACTGTGCTGTACTGAGCTGGACTGAACTTTACCATGCTGTAGCAAGCTGTACTGAGCCTTACCATACCCTACCAAGCCATACCGAGCTGTACTGACCCTTATTGTGCCATCCCAAGCCATACCATGCAGCACGGAGCTGCACGAGCCCTGTACCGAGTTGCACTGTCCTGTACCAAGCCGCACTGTTCTGTAACAAGCTGTACCGAGCAGCACCGTGCCATACCAAGCTGTACCGACCCGCACCGTGCTGCACCGAGCTGTACCGACCCACACCGTGCTATACCAAGCTGTACTGACCCACACTGCTATGCCAAGCTGTACCAACCCGCACCGTGCTATATGAAGCTGTACTGACCTGCACCGTGCCGCACCAATCTGTACGAACCCGCACCGTGCTGCACCAAGCTGTACCGACCCACACCGTGCTATACCAAGCTGTACCGACCCACACTGTGCTGCACCAAGCTGTACCGACCCACACCATGCTATACCAAGCTGTACTGACCCGCACTGCTATACCAAGCTGTACCAACCCGCACCGTGCCATACCAAGCTGTACTGACCTGCACCGTGCCGCACCAAGCTGTACCAAGCTGCACCATGCTATACCAAGCTGTATTGACCTGCACCGTGCCATATCAAGCTGTACCGACCCACACCATGCCGTACCAATCTGTACCGACCCGCACCGTGCTGTACCAAGCTGTACCAACCCGCACCGTGCCATACCAAGCTGTACCGACCCACACCGTGCCGTACCAATCTGTACCGACCCGCACCGTGCCGTACCAATCTGTACCGACCCACACCATGCCGTACCAATCTGTGCCGACCCGCACTGTGCCGTACCAATCTGTACCGACCCACACCATGCCGTACCAATCTGTACCGACCCACACCATGCCGTACCAATCTGTGCCGACCCGCACTGTGCCGTACCAATCTGTACCGACCCGCACCGTGCCGTACCAAGCTGTACCAACCCGCACCGTGCCGTACCAAGCTGTGCCGACCCGCACCGTGCCGTACCAATCTGTACCGACCCGCACCGTGCCGTACCAATCTGTACCGACCCGCACCGTGCCGTACCAAGCTGTACCGACCCGCACCGTGCCGTACCAATCTGTACCGACCCGCACCGTGCCGTACCAATCTGTACCGACCCGCACCGTGCCGTACCAAGCTGTGCCGACCCGCACCGTGCCGTACCAATCTGTACCGACCCGCACCGTGCCGTACCAAGCTGTGCCGACCCGCACTGTTTCTCCCGGAGCGGCCGTCGGCGGCGGGCGGTGCCGCAGGCGGGGCCGAGCCTCGGTCGCTGGGGGCGGTCCTCTCCGCCGCCAACCTCTCCGCTCGTCTCCGCTCCGCCGCGCCCCCCCCCCCCCCCCATCCCCGCGCCCGCCCCTCCCGGGGCCCCGCCCGCCCGTGCGGCGGTGGCGGCGGCGGCAGCAGCGGCGGCGGCGGCGGCGCGCGGGGATGGGGCCATGGCGCGCGCGGGCGGCGGGGCACCGCGGGAGCTGTCCCTGGAGGAGGTGCTGAAGTGCTACGAGCAGCCGCTGAACGAGGAGCAGGCCTGGGCGCTCTGCTTCCAGAGCTGCCGCGCCGCCGCCGCCGCTCCCCCCGCCGCGCCGCTCCGCACCGCCGACATCCGCCTCCAAGGAGACGGCTCCGTCGTCCTTCCCGCGCCGCCGCCCGGTGAGCAGAGCGACCGCCGCAACGCGGGGTGGGGCTACCGGCACTTAACCGGCACCGGCAGGGGGTGCTGTACCGCGCCGACAGCGCCGGGGAGAAGCGGGGTACCGGCGAGAAGGGGGGGGGGGGACACCCACAGCGGCTCCCCGAGGCGGGAGGGAGCGGTACCGGTGGAGGAGAACCGGTACCGGCAGCGGGGGAACGACGGGGGAAGCGGCACCGGCAAGGAGGGGGGCAGCAGGCACCGGCGGCACCGGCAACAGGGAACCGGTGCGTGTCTGGGGCACCGGCTGCCGGGGTGCAGCGCCGGAGAGACTGGAAGGCACCGGGGAGCCGGAAGACGGCACTGGCAGGGACGGGGGTGAAGCCCCAGCCCCAGTCAGGCAATGGGGACCGACATCTGCACCGGCGCTGGTACTGCGGGTATGGGTGCGGGTGGTGGCCGGTGACTCGGCGGTGTCATCGGCACTAGCACCGGCACCGGCAGGGCCCGTCTGGGTGAGCCGGTGAGGCAGGACCCGGAGCGTGGGATGCACAGGGTGCCCATGGTTGCAGGGCTCACCGGGCCAGACCCGCCGTGGGGCTGCAGGACGCCGAGCCAGGGTAGGCAGGACACATGGCAAGGACAGACCCGGGGACACACACCTACACACACACCTGTACACAGCACACCCACCGCGCACGCCTGAACACTCGGAGCCCGCAGGGGACCCGGTCCTCAGCTCAGTGTGTCACCGCGGGGCTCCCCCCCGGCCCTCGCCCTCTCCCGGCGACCCGGGAGCAGCCTCGTGGGGCAGCACCAGCACCGTCCCTGACCTTCGGACCCACGGCCGTGCCCTCTCTGCGGGCGGTTGGTGCTGCTGGGCAGGGCTGTGGTGGTTACAGGCTGTAATTAAGCTCGGCCGGCTGCCAGCAGCGATGCCGGGTGCTCAGTGCAGCGAGGGCACCCCTGCGCCTAATGACAGAGTGCGGCACACGGCTTCAGGTGTCTCGCCCCGCGGGGAGGCTGTTGTGCCCAGTGACGGTGTCCGGTGCTCAGCGCTGCCGGACGCTGCGGGGCTTCCTGGGGGCTCATGGACAGGCAGGGATGCTGCGGTGTCACTGCTTGTCCTTGCCCATGGCCGGGCAGGGGATGCTCCTGGCGGCAGGAAGATGAGCGTGGAGTTGGGAGATGGGGAGCAGGACAGGGGCAGTCCATAGAGGCCTGGGTGTGTGGGGCAGCTCCATGCTCAGGGCAGGGCCACACACAGGTATGGTATGTGCCCGTGGTGGCTGGGCATGGTGTGGTCACACCAGCTCCACCAGTTGCACATGGCTCTCTGAGCCACCAAGCCAGCGCCACTGTGCCAGCCCTGCTCCCAAGTCCCTCCCATGGCAACAGAGCCATCTCCCCAGGAACCTGTGTGTACCCCTCACACCAAAGCCCAGAGCTGGAAGGTCTCTGGATGCCTCCCAGTACCACTGCTTGTGGTGTCACTTGCCTGGCCCATGGCTCAGCACCTCCACCTGAGCACAGGGCTGGATCTTGTCTGGGTAAACCAGCAGCACCTGCTTGAGCCGATCCAACTGTCCACCCCATAGGAACTCCCTGCCCAAGCAGCTGGAGGGAGCTCAGCCCATCAGCATGGCACTCAACATGTTTGCTGAGCCATGGCAAGCAGGAGGGGACTCCAGCCAGGCTCTGGGTCCAGATATCAGTGTCCCAGGGGATGTACTGCTGCATCCTCCCTCAGCCAGGGCAGAACATCCCAGCGTTGGCACAGCAGCAGGAGCCAGGCACGGCCATGGAGCACAGGGGTGATGTTAGGCTCATGTGTGGCCCCATGGTGGAGCTGGACCCTGTGCCTACACTGTTCCAACTGCCCTTCCCAAGCAGCACCCGGCCTGGCTGGCACACGGCCGGCACATCCTCACAGCTGCCGCTTGCTGCCGCATTGATGAGCTAAATGGAGAGCTAATGGCCATCGCTCCCCTGGGCCGGGGAAGCAGCTCTGCTGCTGCTGTTGGGAAAGCAGAGCCAGGGGCCCTGGGGCACGGACCTCGGGGACGCTGCAAAAGCCAGTCCTGCTCCTCTTCCCATGGCCACGGCTGCTGGGAGGATGTGAGCTGCCCACAAGCTGGGCTTGTGCATGTGTGGGCACAGAGCTCTGTGAGTCTGTGCATGATGCTCCAGCACTGCTGGCTCTGCAGTGGAGAGCAGCGTTGTTTATTGGGCACAGCCTGTCACTGCATCCCACACTGGGCACAAGGGCCATGTCCTGTCTGTGATCTGCATCCCTGCCTGATGGTGCCCACACTGCTGGTGCCCGCAGCCCAGAGGAGTGCAGGGGGCATTTCTGTGTGAGTGCATAGCTCTCAGCTCTCTCCAGCCCCAGGAATGAGGGGTAAGGGGGTGACTCTGCCCCTACCATGTGCCTCCTGGGTTCGGCCAGAGGCAGCAGGGCCAAGTGGCTGGTGCCTGTTTGGGCTCAGCACACAGGTCCCCATTGTCCTGTGGAGCTGTGTGCTGAGACCAGGTCAGGATGGGACAAACTGAGGATGCAAGTCCCAGCTTGGGGCAGCAGTTGATGGTGCTGGGACCCACTCAGGGTAGTCCCACAGTACCCTGTGCCTGGGGCTCGGTGGGTGCAGCATCCCTGGGGTGTGGGACAGGGGGTAATGGTGATGGGGCTGCAGGTACCAGTGGTGACTCTCTTCCTCCCCACAGAGCTGCCCCTGCTGCTTACACCCTCTGCTGAAGCCCAGGTATGTGGTTCTGGACATGGGGTGCAGCAGGGGGGTGAGACCCAGCACCAATGGCTAGGGGGGCAGCTGGTGCTGGTCGTGTGTGCTGAGGGGCTCCCCACGGTGCAGCCAGTGCTGTCTCCCCTCAGATGGTGCAGTCGTTGGGCTTCGCCATCTACCGTGCACTGGACTGGGGGCTGGACGAGAACGAGGAGCGTGAGCTGAGCCCGCGGCTGGAGCAGCTCATCGACCTGATGACCAACAGCGACTCGGAGGACAGCGGCTGCGGCACAGCCGACGAGGGCTATGGGGGGCAGGAGGAGGAGGAGGAGGGGGGCGAAGGGCCGCTGCGCGCCGTGCGCACCTTCGGGCAGGCCATGCGGTGCTGTGCCGCGCGCCTGGGTGACCCCGCTGAGGCGCAGGCACACTACCAGGCTGTCTGCCGCGCTCTCTTTGCCGAGACCGTGGAGCTGAAAGCCTTCCTCGCCAAGATCCGCGATGCCAAGGAGGTGAGTGTGGGTGCCCACCGGCATGGCCAGCCCCACTGCCTGGCCAGGAAACCATCCATAGGCCCAAATCACTGGGGTGAGCACGGCACAGCCCTCTGCCCACCCTGACCATTTGGCAGTACACTCTCTCCCAAGGCACTGTGCTGTGGCACTGCCAGCTCCAACCTGCCATGGTGGGTGCTGGCAGGGCTGGATTGTAGCAGGGATTGTGGTGCTTAGGGGTGCACATGAGTGCTACGGCCCTGTGGCATGGTCCTGGCTGGACCCTTGGTGCCACCAGGGCAAGTGATGATGTCTTGTGTGGTGGCAGATGCTGCAGAAGCTGAAGGAGGACGAGGAAGCGGAGGAACGGCCGGTGGCAGAGCTGGGCAGCCTGCGCAACACCGACTGGGTACGGCGGCGTGGCTGGGCGCCGGGGCTGTGCCAGGACTGTGCTGGGGCTTACACCGTGTCCAAACCCCCCCAGGCCCGGCTGTGGGTACAGCTGATGCGGGAGCTGCGGCACGGTGTGAAGCTGAAGAAGGTGCAGGAGAAGCAGTTCAACCCCCTGCCCACCGAGTACCAGCTCACCCCCTTTGAGATGCTCATGCAGGACATCCGTGCCCGCAACTACAAGCTTCGCAAGGTCATGGTGAGTGTGGCCAGGCTGGCCCGTGTCAGTTCCCTGTCCTGTCACTGTGCTGGCCTTGGCACTGACACTGCCCATGGCCCCTCTGCCCTCTCTCCCAGGTGGATGGAGACATCCCTCCCCGGGTGAAGAAGGATGCCCATGAGCTCATCCTTGACTTCATCCGCTCCCGGCCCCCACTAAAGCAGGTGAGTGCCAACACCAGGACACCTCCGTGGCATGGCAGTGCCTGGCCTGGGGTTGGTGGGTCTCATGGGTGCCATCCTCACCCTGAGTGCAGGTCAGCACCCAAGCTGCAGCCACTGCTTGAGGTCCTATCTCTGTGTCCCGCAGGCGTCAGAGCGTCGGCTGCGACCGCTGCCCCAGAAGCAGAGGACACTCCACGAGAAGATCCTGGAGGAGATCAGGCAGGAGAGGAAGCTTCGGCCTGTGGAGATGCCATACCGTGGACAGAAAGGTGCCAGAACTACTCCCCCTGCCATATGGGGCTGCCAGTGATGTGCCCACCACCAGGGCAGGTCCCTGTTCTTCTGTGACTGAGCTCCATCCCCATCACAGGCTACAGCTCCCTCCCCTGCATCCCTCATGCCTGCTCGGGCCGCCTGGCCTCCAGCTCCTGCCTCGAGCTGTCCCGGTGCCCAGTGAGTGCCACGCCGGTGTGCCCACGGCCCCGTGTCCTGCTCAAGGCACCCACCCTGGCCGAGATGGAGGAGATGAACATCTCCGAGGCAAGAGAGGAGACCTGGCAGGAGGATGGAGGTCGGGGGGACACAGGAGGTTCTGAGGGGACAAGGGGTTCCCCAGGGTGATGTGGTGACCTTGCAGGAGGAGGACTCTCCAGGCACAGAGGTGCCGCTGAAGCGGGACCGCTCCTTCTCAGAGCATGACCTGGCACAGCTGCAGAGCCAGATGGGGGTTGGCCAGGCTGCACCCCAAGAGCCAGAGCCGCTGCAGCCCGAGCCCCGGCCCCGCTCAGGTACCCACCAGGGGTCCCCCAGCACCACACCAGCCCCATCCCCAGGGTGGCCATGGGTGCCCTGTGGCAGAGGTGGCACTGGGCAGTGTGGCAGTGCTATGACGTTCCCATCTCTCCCCACAGGCTCTGTCCCCGCTAGCTGCCACCCACTGCCGGACAGCTCAGCACCACCCCGGACTGCCCTCGGTGCCGTGGAGGAGAGGCCAGAGGATGGATCCAGTACTGCTCCTAGCACCAGCTCCAAGCACCTCTGGCTGGTGAGTGCTGGTGTGGGGCTGGGACACTGTGCGAGCATGACTATGGGTCCACAGCAGCCCAGCATGAAGGCACAGGGTGGTTCATGGGATCTGCATCTAGAAGCACACTATGACCTGTGCCTATGCTGGGATGCTCTGCCCATGGCACAGGGATGCTCCAGGCCATGCCCTGGGCCACGGCCTTGCAGCAGACCAGGCTGACATTCCCCCTCACCCGCAGGAGTTCAGCCACCCCGTGGAGAGCCTGGCCCTCACCGTGGAGGAGATGATCAACGTGCGCAGGGTGCTGGTCAAGGCTGAGATGGAGAAGTTCCTGCAGAGCAAGGAGCTGTACAGCAGCCTGCGGAAGGGGAAGGTGGGACCTGGGGCTGGAGGGGCTGAGTGCTGCCCGCCCGGCCCCCGGCTCTCACCCTGCTTTGCCCACAGGTCTGCTGCTGCTGTAGGACCAAGTTCCCCCTCTTCTCCTGGCCTGCAGCATGCCTCTTCTGCAAGCGGTAAGCACCACACCACGCCATGGGGCTGGGAGCGTGCCAGGAGGGTGCCTGTCACGGCCCCACTCACCGACCTCTTTCTGTGTCCCCAGCTCTGTCTGCAGCTCCTGCAGCCTGAAGGTAAGGATGCCACCATGTCCCTGTCCTGCCCCTACCCCATCCCCATCCCACCCTGACCCCTACACACCCGGCAGATGAAGATGCCCTCCAAGAAGCTGGCTCATATCCCCGTCTACGCGCTGGGCTTTGAGAGCCTCCCAGGCTCGCTGCTGGCCAAAGCCCTGCCGCTGCGGAGGAGAGAGACCTTCCAGTGAGTCCTGCAGCCCTAAGCCTTCCTCCCCTCTCCTCCTCCACCTCGGGCTGTGGCTGACCATGTGCCCTGTTCCACAGCTCCCTCTCGGGCACGTGCTGGCGCCGGGTGGAAGAGGAATTCCCCCACATCTATGCCCAGGGCTCGGTCCTGCGCGATGTCTGCAGTGACTGCGCTGGCTTCGTCACCGACGTCATCTGCTCCAGCCGCCGCAGCGTGGCTGTCCTCAACGCCGCACCACGCCGCGCCAAGGCTCGCTCCCTCTACTGTGACTCCTGGCACAAGTGAGGGGCGCAGATCCCACTGGCGGCCACCCAGATGTACATATATACATAGGACATATACGTACAGCCTCTATATTTATATACCTTATGGACCAGGGGGAGGCGAGGCACAGTGACATGATAGCCGCCTGCTGTCCCCCCTGTCCTCTCATATCCCCGCCACCGGCAGGACGCTGCAATGGCTACTGTGGGGATAGGTCCTGCCGCGGGGCACCCTCCATTGCCCATTACCCTCAACATCCACCTCCCCCCATCCCTGCTTCTGTGCCAAGCCCTGGCTGTGCCGGGGCAGCCAGTGCCGGGGGGCTGGCACGGATGCTCTGTATGTGCCCACCCCGGCTAATAAACCTGCTAGGCTGCCCCCGGGGCTGCGTGGCTGGTCCTAACTCGGGTCCTGGGTGGGTGAAGAAGCTGGGGTGGGGGGTGCTGGGTGTCCCACGCCACCGTGGACTGCTTGATCACGTGTATCCACCCCGGCCATCCTCCCTTTACCTGTCCCAGGCTGTGCCCCACTCGTGATCCCATGAGAACATCCCTGCTGCCCCATTCCCATGCCCTGAAACTGGCCCCCTGCCCCCTGTGTGCCCGGGACACCCCCGCCTGCCCCCTATGCCCCCTGTGTGGCCGGGACACCCCCGCCTGCCCCCCGTGTGCCCGGGACACCCCAGCCTGCCCCCTGTGCCCCCTATGTGCTGAGGACACCCCCGCCTGCCCCCCGTGTGCCCGGGACACCCCAGCCTGGCCCCCGTGCCCCCTGCGCCCCGCAGAGCCTGCCCTGGGGTCGCCCCCACGCCCCCAGGCTGTGACCCCGCCACGACCCCGCCGGGAACCCGTGGGCATGCGCACATTGCCACGCCCCCAGCCCGCGGCACATTTCTCGCGGTGCGCCTGCGCGGGGCGGGAGGGGGCGTGCCGGCGGCGGGGCGCGCACGTGCAGTGTTGCGGGGCGGGTGCGCGCAGGCGCAGTGCGGGCAGGGCTCCATGTCGCGGAGGGCCTTGAGGAGGTTGCGGGGGGAGCAGCGGGGCCAGGAGGAGCCGGGCCTGGGCGAGCTGGGCTTTGAGCTTGGCTGCGATGGGCCCCCGACAGCCGCCGCCCCCTCCAAGGGACGCCACGGGTCCGCCCGCAGCGGGGTCAGCAACCGCTTCGAGCTGGTGAGGGCTGACAGCGCTCGGGACAAGGGTTGGGGCCTGTGGGGCGGCCGGGGGGGACGGGGGCTGCGTGAGGTGGCAGCAGCCCGGGGAGGTGTGAGGGGGTGAGCTGGGGCTGTGACCGAGAGGGGTGGCAGTGCCAGGGGGGTGACACGGAGGGGACGTTTTGGGAGGGGGGGGATATGGGGTCAGTGGCTGGGGTGGGAGGGAGGGGTTCGGGTGGTGCGTGGCTGGGGGTGACTCGGGGGCTGGGGAGCGGGAGAGGAGAGGCGTGGGTGATGTGGGGGTGAAGGGAGGGCTCAAGGGGCAGCAACTGAGAGTGAACAGGCAGGTCTGTGAAGGGGTTGGGGGGACCAGGATGGGATGTGCTGGAGCTGGGCCTGGGTGCTGGGGTGGTCAAGCGGTGGGTGAAACTGGGTTTAGGATGTCTCTGCCGCCTTTCCAGTGTCGCTAGGTCTCGGTGCTGGAGGTCAGGGACCTTGATGGAACAGATGGGACCTTGGGGTGATGGGTTCTGGTCACTCCTTGGACGGTTCTGCTGTCCAGTCTCCTTCCCCAGGGGTTGGGTGTGTGAGCACAAGCTCGTCGCAAGTTAGAGCCCAAACAGAGCCGTGCCATAGATGTGGTGTTGTGGCCTTGTGCTCCCTTGCAGCCAGTCAGTGGGTGCAGGGCTGTTCAGGCACCTCCTGGGTGACACATGTGAAATAAGGGGTCATCTTTGTCCATCTGCTGGAGAAGCTGCTCAGGCAGCTGAGCCCTGTGCTGCTTCTGCAGCATTTCTCTCCTCTGTTTGCAGATGGGAGAGGAGCAGACTGGATCCCTGGGGAATTCTGCTCCCTGGGCTCAGGACAGTACAGAGCACAGCCCCATGCTGGCTGGTTCTGCAGCTTATTTGTCTCTGTGTGCAGATCACCGCTGAGGAGTCAGAGGATGAGCCGCCGTCTAGAGAGGAGCAAGTGGACACCTGGCTTGGCACACAGGATGCAGCAGAAGGGAACAGCAACAGGGCTCTAACTGAAGAGGCTGAAGGCGACAGGCAGAGGAATGGAGAGGAGGCAGTGCAGCCGGACCAAACGGTAACTGAACCTCAGAGGGAATGTTCCTGATAAGGACCTGATGCTGTGTCCTCATGAGCACTGAGGTCAGGAGGAAAACACCCTGGGGTTTTCAAACTGAGATTGGTTCTTTGCTCCTTTTGCTGCATACCAAATGAAGCTCTACACCACACACCATACATGGACCTTGGGCTGGCGGGTGGATGCTCAGTGAAGTGTTTGGAGAGGAAGGTGTGAAGACTCCAAGCAAATACCAGGCGTAGTCTTCCCTATAATGTTGTGTTGTTCCATGTTAAGGTTCCCTCCTGTGCTTTGTATTAGTTCAGAAGTGTCTCCTTGCAGTAGCTCATAATGAAAGGAGCGCTTTAATCAACAATTTGACATTGTAAGTCTAGCTTGTATCTCACCAGAGATAAGGGTCAGGGTGAGAGAAGTGCAATTATCCTCCTGGCCTCACCTGTTGGGGCTCAGAGTTTGGAGTTTTGGTTGCCAGGCACTATGGCCAGTGGAGCAAAGACCTCTGTAGTGCTTTCTGGCAGGTTTCTGTGGAGATCTGAGTGACTGGTGAAACTGTAATGTTTGTTAGAAAAATAGAAATACAGTTTACCCTAGAAACTGAAGGAGGAATGAAACCTTTCCTCCTCACCTGGCATATCTAAACTGTTTCTTGCCTGATTTTCTAGTCTCAGACATTGATATGAAAGTCAGCTGAGGCTTAAACCTTTGGTCCTTTTCTCCACTTTCTCTTGGTGACTTAATTTCCAGTCACTGGCAAGCTTAAAGGAATGAATATTGTTTTTTTTTTAAGGGCCCTCCTGACATGCTGTTACCCACTTCTGGTCATCCCTGTGGGTGCTAGTGATGCAGACAGCAGTAGCCTGAAGAACATAAAGAAGGACTACAGCGCCCTGGGAGAGGTGGTTAGGGGCTCTGGACCTCAGACTGTCCTTAAAAAGGCTAGGAGGATTGGGCAGGTTAACAAATGGTTAGAATGGTGTTGCCACAGTCAAGGGTTTGGGTATTTAGAACACAGGATTCAATCTGGGAGGCCAGGTCTACTGGGGGCTGGCGGAGCTGGTCCAAGGGGAAGAGCGGTTTTTGTAGCAGTCTTGCCAGGCTGGTCAAGGATGCTTTAAACTAGATGTGTTGGGGAGGGGGGCATCATTCCATCCCAGCATTCCCAGTCAGCTGCCAGCACCTATAATAAATGCTCGGGTGTCGTGGTTTAAACCCAGTCAGGTAACTTGTTCACTCACTCCCAGTGAGTGGTGCCGAGCTGACAACAATCGAGGTCCGTGTCCGTCCCCCCGGCCCCCGCACCGGGGCTCTCCCCTTCCCCACTCCCGGAGGAACGGGGAGGAGGATCGAGAGAGTGCAACTCCTACGGGTTGAGACAAGAACAGTCCAGCAACCAATGTACAACACAAATCACCACCGCTACTATCAACTACAACAATGATAAGGGAAAATAACAAGGGAAGAGAATACGATACCACCGGCCAAGAAAATGAGTTCCACCCGGAAGCCCCTGTCCTTCCGGGTAACTCCCAGTTACCCCCCACCCCAGGCATGACGTGCTGTGGTATGGAATACCTCCCCGGCTAGCCCGGGTCAGGCGCCCCATCCCTGCTTCCTCACAGCTTCCCCTCCTCCCTGGCAGAGCATGAGCCTCACAAAGTCCTTGGTCAGGGTAAACATCACTTAGCAACAACTGAAAACATCGGCTTCACCAACACTGTTCTCAAGCTGGAAGTCAAAACACAGCACTGCACCAGTTAACACAAAGGAAAAACATGACTGCTACTGCTGAACCCAGGACATCGGGGCAATGTAGAGATATCCCAGCTGCTCCAGCCAATGAGCTGGCTTCAGTTGGAGCTCGGCTCAGATGCCTCTATACAAACACCCATAGCATGGGGAACAAACAAGAGGAATTAGAGATGTGTGCACGTCTACGGGGGTATGATGTAATGGGCATCACAGAAACGTGGTGGGATGGCTCCTATGACTGGAGTGTTGGAATGGAAGGTTACAGGCTGTTTAGAAAAGACAGGCCTGGCAGGTGGGGAGGGGGAGTTGCCCTTGATGTTGGGGACAGGCTGGAGAGTATGGAACTCTGTCTGGGGACAGGTGAGCAGTCCACAGAGAGTTTGTGGGTCAGGGTTAAAGGGAGAACAGCAATGGGAGACATTACTGTGGGGATCTGTTACAGACTGCCTGACCAAGAGGCCTCTGTGGATGAAGCACTCTATAGACAGATAGCAACAGCCTCATGCTCACAGGCCCTTGTCCTCATGGGGGACTTCAACCACCCTGACATCTGTTGGAGGGACGGTAAGGCCCGGCACAAGCAATCCAGGAGGTTCCTCGATTGTGTGCAAGACAACTTCCTTCTGCAAGTAACAGAGGAGCCGACAAGGAGAGGTGCCATGCTTGACCTCATGCTCACCAACAGGGAAGGGCTCATTGGAAATGTGACTCTCCAGAGCAGCCTTGGATGCAGCGATCACGAGATGGTCGAGTTCCTCAGGACAGTGAGAAGAGTGTGCAGCAAGCTCACTGCCCTGGACTTCAAGAGAGCAGACTTTGGCCTTTTCAGGAACCTGCTCAGTAAGGTTCCATGGGATACAGCCCTAGAGGGCAGGGGGGCCCAAGACTGTTGGATGATACTCAAGGATCACCTGCTCCAAGCTCAGAAGTGTTGCATCCCAAATAGAAGGAAGTGCAGCGGAGGGCCAGGAGACCTCCTTGGATGGATAAGGAGCTGCTGAGGAAGCTCAGAGGGAAAAAAGAGGCTTATAAAAGGTGGAAGCAGGGACAGGTGGCCTGAGAAGAGTACAGGGATGTTGTCTGGGATGCTAGGGACCAGGTTAGGAAAGCTAAGGCCCAGTTGGAATTAAACCTGACTAGGGATATTAAGGATAACAGGAAGGGATTCTATAGGTACATTGTGAGTAAAGACAGACTAGGGACAACATAGGCTCCCTCTGGAAGCTATCAGGAGAACTGGCTGCTCTGGATTTGGGGAAGTCTGAGGTTCTGAATGACTTCTTTGCCTCGGTCTTCACTGGCAGAGGCTCTGACCGCACCCCCCAATACTTGGAAGGCAGAGGCAGGGACTGTAAGAACAAAGACCTTGTGCCCCCTGTAGGAGAGGATCTGGTTTGAGACCATCTTAAGAACCTGAACGTGTGCAAGTCCATGGGTCCTGATGAAATCCGCCCGCGGGTCCTGAAGGAGCTGGCAAATGAATTTGCTGAGCCACTGTCCATTGTAGTTGAAAGATCATGGCAGTCAGGTGAAGTTCCCAATGACTGGAAGAAGGGAAATATAACCCCCATTTTCCAGAAGGGGAAAATGGATGACCTGGGGAATTACAGAGCAGTCAGTCTCACCTCTGTGCCTGGCAACATCTTGGAGCAGATTCTCCTGGAAGGCATGCTAAGGCACAGGAAAATCAACAAGGTGCTTGGTGACAGCCAGCATGGCTTCACTGAGGGGAAATCCTGCCTGACCAATTTGGTGGCCTTCTATGATGGGGCTACAGAACTGATGGACAGGGTAGAGCAGTTGATGGCATCTACCTGGACTTGTGCAAAGCGTTCGACACTGTCCCACACGACATCCTTGCCTCTAAACTGGAGAGACATCAATTTGATGGATGGAGCACTGGGTGGATAAAGAACTGGCTGGATGGCCGCACACAAAGAGTTGTGGTCAATGGCTCAATGTCCGGCTGGAGACCAGTAATGAGTGGTGTCCCTCAGGGATCGGGGTTGGGACCGGTCTTGTTCAACATCTTCATTGCTGACATGGACAATGGGATTGAGTGTGCCCTCAGCAAGTTTGCCAATGACACCAAGCTGTGTGGTTCGGTTGATACCCTGGAGGGAAGGAATGCCATCCAGAGGGACCTCGACACGCTTGTGAGGTGGGCTGATGCCAACCTCATGAAGTTTAACCATGCCAAGTGCAAGGTCCTACACCTGGGTCGGAGCAATCCCAGGCACAGCTACAGGTTGGGCAGAGAAGAGATTCAGAGCAGCCCTGCGGAGAAGGACTTGGGGGTGTTGGTCAGTGGGAAACTGAACATGGGCCGGCTTCAGTGTGCGCTCGCAGCCCAGAAAGCAACCGTATCCTGGGCTGCATCAAAAGGAGCGTGACCAGCAGGTCGAAGGAGGTGATCCTGCCCCTCTAGTCTGCTCTTGCAAGACCTCACCTGGAGCATTGTGTGCAGTTCTGGTGTCCTCAGCATAAAAAGGACATGGAACTGTTGGAACAAGTCCAGAGGAGGCCACGAGAATGATCAGGGACTGGAGCACCTCCTCTATGAAGATAGGCTGAGAAAGTTGGGGCTGTTCAGCCTGGAGAAGAGGAGGCTGCGTGGAGACCTCATAGCAGCCTTCCAGTATCTGAAGGGGGCCTGTAGGGATGCTGGAGAGGGACTCTTCATTAGGGACTGTAGTGACAGGACAGGGGGTAATGGGTTAAAACTTAAACAGGGGAAGTTTAGATTGGATATAAGGAGGAAATTCTTTCCTGTAAGGGTGGTGAGGCACTGGAACGGGTTGCCCAGGGAAGTTGTGAATGCTCCATCCCTGGCAGTGTTCAAGGCCAGGTTGGACAGAGCCTTGGGTGCCATGGTTTAGTGTGAGGTGTCCCTGCCTATGGCAGGGGGGTTGGAACTGGATGATCTTAGGGTCCTTTCCAACCCTAACTATCCTATGATTCTGTGCTGATCCCTGTGCTTGTCTCCCTGTGGAGCTGTCATCCTTGCTGTCTGGGGCACACTGACAGCTGTCCTGTTTATCTTTGCAGCCCATGTTGAGCAACAAGCCGCGAAAGAAGAAAAAGAAAAGGAAAACCAGGAAGACTTTGGCAGGAGAGACTCTGGTATGTCTGCATTTGCTCTCAGAGTTGGTGATTGTGCAAATTTCTCCATGGGGTTAGACAGAGTGGTAACTGAGGTAGCTGCAGAAAAGATTCCAAGGCAAAAATGCTCCATTTTTGCATTATACTCCTTGAAAATTATGAAACAGCAATAGCAGCTTTTGACTGTGGTCCTTCAGGCAGCAAGACTGGCACAGCTCTGCCAGTGCTTAGGGCTGTGAAATCCTTTCAGCAGCACCTTCTTTCATCTCTGCTTCAAGGTTTCATGCAGGAGGGGTCCTGTGTAGGAAGTTTAGCTGTTTTAATTATATTTTCCTTGCTCTGCTTAGGCAGGTTTCTTGGCTCTGCAGAGCCTCGCAGAGCTCCCACTGCCAGATTCCATCATCCATGTTCCCTTCTTCTCCATGCACAGCTGCACACTGTTTCTGCAGTTGAAGATCTGCTGACATGCTGACAGGAGCATCTGCCACATGTGATTCCTATGGGACCTGCTCCATCCACTCAGTGGTGAAGGGAGCAAGGAGACAGTGATTCTCACTAAGCTGTCTACCCCTAAGGAAGCATGCTTGGAGCAAGGACTTTGTCCAGTGTCTCTGTGTGTTGTAGATAAAAATTGAGATGAATCTGTGTGCTTGAACGTACTTTTATCTGATAGTGCTAGGCTGGTAGTCTACTTCAGCTAGGCTAGGAGCCTAAATGGACCACATTATTGGTCTTCTCAGTTGAAATAAACTTCAAGTGGGAGCTAGTTTGCTGCTGAAAGGATAGTGAAATCTTAACTATATTGACTGTATCTTAACTGTTCATGCAAGTGAGATCCTTTGCGCAGCATCCTGAGCCACACTGTGTTGCAGCGCTGAAGGGTGAGCTGTGGCTCCAGTGTCAGTGCTTGGCTGGCCACCTCCTCCCTGGGAATTCAGCTGGATGAGCTCAGGA
Organism: Pezoporus flaviventris; assembly: GCF_033815535.1. Classification (NCBI taxonomy): domain Eukaryota; kingdom Metazoa; phylum Chordata; class Aves; order Psittaciformes; family Psittacidae; genus Pezoporus; species Pezoporus flaviventris. Next base: position 26,454 of record NW_026892653.1, on the reverse strand, counting down.
GTGAGTTAACCAAGGCAGAGAACCCAGAGAGCTCATTTCCTCTCGCAGTCTCAGAATGACAAGCAGCAGGGTGACATTTGCCAGCTCTAGGGAGAATTCGTACCTAGAAACAGGCAGTTCCATTTGCCAGCTCGAGATAATACTACGTTTGGTTGAGTGCTTAAATGCAAAGCACGTTAAGCACTCTTCATGTACCCCCTCCATGTGGAGTGGCTATATTTAGCTGGAAGAGGCAAGCTTTCAGTTCTGTTTGGGTGTCTGAATGGAATTCTATGTTCCACCCACGTTCATCATGAGGAGTATGTGAAGTGGCCGTATAAGAAATGTGTCACTTGCTATTTCTGGGTAAAACCAGAGGAAAATCAGGATAAAAGTGTTCCACAGCTGTTGGATGTGCACTGCTGGGTGTATCCTTTGGGTTGTTGGAAGATGGGAAAGTGAGAATGCAATACGTTAGGGTTGGGTTAAAATCAAGCAGGTTTGATACCTTATTAAAGGGTCACAGCAGTAGTGAGTGGTCCTGGGTTCAGCTGTAACAGTTATTGTTCTCTTTCCTGATATCTGGTGCAGTGCTGTGTTTAGGCTTTAGTCCAAGAACATTGATGTCTTCATTGTTGCTGTGTAGCATTTTCCCCCATCAAGGACTTTTCAGTTTCATGCTCTGCCATGAGCAGGAGCGCGGGAAGCCAGGAGGAAGCAGAGACAGGACACCTGACCCAAACTAACCAAAGGGTATTCCATACCCCAGCAAGTCATGCCCTTTATAGAAGCTGGGGGGAGTTACCCAGAAAGCCCAGATCACCCCTCGGGCTGGGCTGGGTATCAGTCAGCAGGTGGTGAGCCATTGCATTGTCCCTCACTTGTGTTCATTGTTTTTTTTTTTCACTTTCCCTTTTAGTTTTCCATTATCTCACATCATTAGTGGTAGTAGTTTTGTATTATACTTTAGTTATTGGACTGTTCTTATCTCAACCCATGGTATTTACATTCTTTCTGTTCTGCTCCCCATCCTGCTGGGAGCTGAGAGGGAAGGAGGGAAGTAAGCGGCTGTGTGGGTCTGAGTTACCAGCTGGGCTTACACCACAAGTAGCTTAGTGTTTCCATAGGAAGTAGATGGTACCAGACTAATTATATAAGTAATTTAGGATTGAAATCATCACTCCAACAGTTCAGAATGTTCTAGGGCTTGTAGTGGAAATAAAGCAAACAAAACCGGGTGAAGGCTGGGTAAGAAGGGGCAGACCAGAGACCAGACCTCCTGCCAGCTCCTGCCTGGGATAGATAGATGCAGCTGGCATATTCAGATTTAGGATAGCAACAGTGCTGTGCTACCTTGAGCCAGTGGGGAAGAGCAGCCAGTCCTTCTGGGGACAGCTGAGAAGGGAAGGCAGGCTCTGGGCAGCATTCCTGAGTGCTGTGTGGGGAGCAGGAGGTCTCAATAAGAGAGTACAAAGGCAGTGGGATAGCAGCAGGGTGAGCAGTAGATGGTGTCGCACAGAGATCGAGATGCACCGAAGGACCTGGAGGCAGTGGGGTGTGATCTCTGCTGTGGTGACTTACTCTGTAATAACTGCTTTGTCTTTGCCTATCTTAAGGAAGACAATGACCTGGAGGACATTGACAGCTTGCTGGAGAAGATTGAGGATACCAGTGGGCTATGGCAGCAGACCCAAAGTGGAATAATTGCAGACAGCAGGCCTCTGCTCTATGTAGAGCACAGGTATGCCTCCTCCCATCCTGATTTTGGCCTTTGGTGTGATGAAGATCTCTATTCCCCCAAGGAAGAGAGCTGGGAGCCTTCCACTGTGATCTGGCCATGAATTCAGCACCTTGCTTGAAGGAGGCTGTGGGAATGGTTGTGCAGACCCCCATTTCTAACTGTTGCTCTTAGATCTATGTTTGGTTTTGAGCAGTGATTAATATTCTCTGCTGTCAGAACCTGGTTGGAGTGGGGGACTGGACCAGATTAGCCTCCAGAGGTGACTTGCAGCCTAACATACACTGTAGGAGAATCTCTCCAGAACTGCTGAGAATACTGGTGCATTAGCTTTGACATCAAATTGACCTCGCCAGGTGACAGGCTGCATTCAGCCCAGCACTAGGAGAGCAGGTCCCAGTACACCATGTGCTGTCCTCCAAGGAGGGCTGTGCAATGCCAGGAGCTAATTTCACCAGGAAAGCAAGTTAGACTTGTCTAACCTTTCCTGCATGTCACCATCAACAAAGTGGGCTAAGCACCAAGCATGTCCAGGAGCTGGAGGCTGAACCTGTCTCAGGCTTGACATCTGTAACATCTGTTCCTGTATCCCACCAGGAAACCTGCTGGGAGTGGGCTGGCTGGTATGTCCACTGTGTTTCAGAGCCCTGGACTGGTGCAGAAGCTGGTAGCTCTTCCTATTCTTGGAGATAACATTAGTAGCTGGGTCAACTCAACCAGTCCTGGTTTTGAAACCCCCAGTCACACTGTGTCAAAACTGAGTCTAGGCTAGCACAGCTGGCTCAGAGACACTGCAGTAGGACTAGAATGTTTACCCAAAGGTGGTTTTGAGCTCCACTGACTTCTCAGGTCAAACAAACATTCAGAAACTTTTGAGAGCTGGATAATCTCTGAGTAGGTGAGAGATGGCAGTGCTGGATCTCAACCTTCCCACTCCCTTTCTTCAGGCCTGGCTTACTGGGCAGCAGAGAGAAACCCCTCTCAAATACATCTCCCTTCTCTGAGCCAAATGTTAGATTAAGAAAACTGTAGGTGTTGCCATGCTTTGTTATGAGATGTCTCTATTAATCTTTGCCAGCCTCCATGCTGTGGTTAGGATGCTTGCCCTGAGTTGTAGGCTGCTACTGCTAAACTCAGCAGCGGGTACCTTGTCTTTTCCAGGCACACATACCCCAGCTGTGTGCTCCTGAATGGAGGCCGACATGGGACTATCCCAGACTAAGGCCCCAGCTGCCCTGGAGAGGGCAGCAGAAGTATGTTCCAGCTCAGTGCTGTCTTTGGAGCAGAGCAGGAGGGCATCATGCTCCTGGTGGAACAGGGCTTTTGATGCCCCCTCTTCTTGACCAGCTTTAGTCTCCTTTCTGTGTGTTATGTCAGATCCATGGTGTGTGTGACAGATGGGGGGCTTGGCCAGAGGCAGCTTGAGGTACAGAGCACTTGGGGTTGATGGAGAGGATTCGAGTGTGAAACTTTGGGCTGTGTTTAACTGCTTTTCTTTCTTGTTTCAATCTTCTCAGAAACTTGAATCCAGAGAACGAGTTGAAGAGATACTTTGGGGCTCGCACCGTACTTGGTGATCAGAGGTTAGTCCAGAACTTAATATTAAACCCTTTCAATGTCCACATTGGTGTGTCTGTCCTTCCCTGAGTGCAGCTTGCTGAGTCCCCAGTGCCATACCTGGGCAGGGAGTCAGGGTTCAGAGTGTCTTACTCATTTAGTAGTGCGTGCTGGGGCAGGAGAATATTTGTTTTGTTAGTAAGTGAGACTTCTGCAGTTTTTTTGATAGCATTTGCTTTTTTTTCTGCTGATATCCCCGCTCATTTACCATCAAAACAACCTTCTAAAATCCTTTCACTCAAATTCATAGAGTGTAGACTCTTAGATTCTTTCTTCCTTCTCCAGCATTTGTCTCCTGTGTCTGTCCCAGAGTCTGATGTCTTACAGATTGGACCCTGAATATGTTCTAGGGGGTCTCATACACTGTTTTCAGGGGCTTAGGAAACCTCCTGCTGTTTGGGCACAAGGTCTCTGTGCAGTTATCCATTGCACTGTGGTCAGCATCATCCATAAACTCCTTGCTTTCACGAGCTGGTTAAAAAGTGTGCATGTAAGAAAGGATTAAGCTCAGAGCAGTGATGGTGAAAGCAAAAACTTTCCCTTAGAGAGTCTGTGGAAGAATATTTATTGCTTGAGGAAGAAGCAGCAGTGCCTTATGGAGGAAGCATGACTTTATTAGAGCAGCCTCAATTTCTGGTTTCCTTCTGCTGTGAACAAGTGCATTGGTTGCATTGGTTGCAGCTTAAACTGAATCAGTTGACATTTGAAGGCACTTCTGGGAAGAGAGGTGAGTCAGGGGCATGTGGGGCTCTCTCAATGGGACTGAGAAGCTGTTTGAAGCAAAGAAGCATCTGAGAACTTGGCAGGAATAAAAACGAGGGAGAAGCTATTGAAGTGGATATGCTGGAGGCACTGGCTGGCCCAGAGAGAAATGCTTCAAGTAAAGCAGAGCCTGAGTGAAAGTATGTTGTGTCTTGAAGGCAGACATGTTAAACTCCTGGGCAAAAGCCCTGTGGCATGGCTGCAGATGGGGAAGAAGTTGGATCTCTTTTTTTTTTTTTTTTTCCCCTGGATCATCCTTTTTCTGGCTGGTTTCAGCTCTCCTCATTCTGTCAGTACAGAGAAACTGTGACGTGTCATGTTTTGTTTCCCCAGGCCAAGGCAGAGGCAGCGCCAGCACGTCCGCAGCACGTGGCTGACAGTTCCAAAGAATACCTGGCCACGCTATGGCAAAACAGGTGAGGCTTTTGGTACTGCTGCCTTGGCATAGGCACTGCAAGAGCCTCAGTGCATGGAAACCAGAGCTGCTTTCGTCAGCTGCCAGGCCCAGGATAGGCACTGGCTGATGTGGAAAGGGAACTGCTCTGCAGCTGATGGAAATAACCTCCTTCCTCACAGGGAGAACTCTGTTGTGTTGTATCTTGGTATTTGAGGGGTTCTTTTCTCCCTTCCTGGAGGTAGCAGGTGATGAGAACTTCCTTTCTTAACAGCAGTGTTGCTGAAATATATATATCTACAAAGGTGCTGGAGAGGGGCTCTTCATCAAGGACTGTAGTGATAGGACAAGGGCTGAGGGGTTCAAACTGAAAGAGGGGAGATTTAGGTATATAAGGAAGAAACTCTTCTCTGTGAGGGTGCTGAGGCGCTGGCACAGGGTGCCCAGAGAAGCTGTGGCTGCCCCATCCCTGGCAGTGTTCAAGGCCAGGCTGGACGGGGCTTGGAGCAAGCTGCTCTAGTGCAAGGTGTGCCTGTCCATGGCAGGGGTTGGGACTGGATGAGCTTTAAGGTCCCTTCCAACACAAACCATTCTATGTTTCTGATATCCATGGGGAAGGCAAGTGGCCTGCACTTCTATAGTGGGTTTTGGACTTTGACTCATGAGAGGAGGGAAAGGAGTGAAATTTTCTAGGAGTTTCTGAAGACACGTCTGGCTTTGGACTCAGTGACATGAATGAGCTTTCTGTGTGATAAGAGAGCAGAAGAGGTGCTCTTGCTGCTGTGCATCTCCCATGCACCCTGTAGGTATCACCATGCAGCTGGTGGACACCAGGAGAGGAGTTCAGTACTTCACATTCGAGCACCATCGCGAGTACCAGCAAGTGCAGTTCAAGTTTCTGGATGCTGTAGAGTCTATGGACCCGAACAACATTGTGGTAGGTTGTGAAATCAGGTTGCCCATGCTTTTACCTCCTGCAGCCACTTTCCCTGGCAGGGGAGGTGGGCTGATGCATACCAGGGCCTCTCTTTTTTGCCAGTCTCATTTTGAGCAGTAGAGCCCTGTGCCCCCTCCATGTGGGGTGAGGTAGTGTTGCTTGCTGAGCTCCACTAAGATAAGTGAGCACCTTGGTGCAAATGAAGTCCAGTGGATGGTGGCAGAACCTTGGTAGCTCTGCCCAAGAACATGCCATGTAGCCATCTGGAAGAGGAGCCCATTGAAAGGCTTTGGCTGAAAGGGTAGGAATAAAGCTCCCTTGTCTCAGCTCTTCAACTGAGGAAAAATACTGTATAAATGGATCTTTAAATGGGAATCTAAACTATAGCTGTTCTATTTATAAACTTGCATAAGTGAAAATGTGTCTTGTCTTGATATTTCAGCAAAACAGTCTTTGTATTGAAAGTTCTTCATGTGTGTCCAGCCTTGTTGGGTGGAATGGTAACATTTATAGTCTGTAGTGATAAACAGTGGTAAAATTGCTGTGCACGCTGCAGAACCATAACGGAGGTATTTTTGCTCTGAAAACCCTGGCCACATGAGCTCAGATACATACCCTGGAGACATTTCTTAAAGAGGCCATTGTCTACTAAATAAAACTTAACTTCTTTCTGCTTTCCCACCCTCTGCTCATGGTCACTGTTCTCTCCAGCTCATAAATGCTGCCTGCTGACTGGATGGAGGGATTTGCATTAAATGATGCAAGATAATTCCTCTGCAGCAGCGATGCACCAAAGAGCCAGTATCTTAAGGGCAGCTCAAACATGGTCTTGCTTTGCAGAGCAGGCTGGGGTTCCTGTGATGCATTCTTATGTTTATGCTCTGTCCCTGTTAAGTGGGTCTGGCTATGTTTGAAGATACTGGCTTTATTCTGACAGAGGGGAGATAGAGATGAACTCTTAGGCAGAAGTTCTTCCCTGGGAGGGTGCTGAGGCACCCTCCTCTGGACAGATGTCTGTGCCCATGGCAGGAGGTTGGGACTGGATGAGCTTTAAGGTCCCTTCCAACCCAAACCATTCTATGATATTACTGCAGCTTTAGTCTTCTACTCTTCTTTTAAGGGTAAAATTTAACCTCTGGTTTTGCTGATGCCAGAAGTACTTCAAACCCCAACCAGTTTATCTGCAATAACCACAGTCTCAGTGTAATTGCCTTGCTGCTGTCACTCAGCATAAAAAAAACTTATTCTGGGGGGAGTCCTGCTCAGTGAGTGCTTTTACTGCTCTTGCTAGTGGATTGAAAGGGTCTTGCTGGACAAGTTGGGTGTGAAGAGTGCTTTTTGACATCACCATGACCACTGGTGCTTCATCTCTTCCAAAAAGGACTGAAAAGGAACTTAAGAGCAAGCAAAGAGAGGGTAAAACATCAGGCAAGTGGCACTGAGGCAAAGGCACTGGGCTGGGACGGTCCAGAGAATAATGGTTTAGTACTGTAGGTGGTTGCACTGGCCACCATCCTGCACAACTTCTGGACCTTTTGAAGCTGCATTTTTCAGTTTATGGGAAAGAAAATCCTCAAACTAAACTGTGAGGAAATGTAAAGTGGTTTCACTATTTTAATACTGAAACTGAGTTGGAGGTGCTTGGGAAAAGTAGCCCATTTATAATTAGTGAATGCAGAAGGGGTTTGTGGTTAAAGTTCTATTCTGAAGTCTGGAAAAGAATTAATACATTACTGCTCAGGAGCTGGATCTTGCAGTTGCAATAGATGTATCAAAATGTCCTCCTGATACCTGATGAAAATGCCAAGAATTATTAAGAGATAGAGAATAAACCAAAAATGTAATTATGGCTGATGTGTGCCTCTTGACTCCTGAATGTAGTCCTGGGCCCTCCCCTTCAGAAGGGAATGGAGGAGCTGGGAGAGATTCAGAGGACAGTGGAGATGATCAAAGGCCTGGCATGGCCCTGGCACTGGAAGAGCTGGGTTGACTGGAGCAAGCTGCCTGAGGGAAGCTGTGATCAAGGGCTTAGATCGTGCTCTGAGTGGGAAGAGATCTCCCTGCTGTTCCTTTCAGCACATGGACAGAGCTGGCAGGTTGGGATGAAAAGAAGTTCTTCACACTGTGTGCTTAAGTGGCAGCTTTCTGTGTTGCAGAGCTGAGGTGCTGGAAAGGTACCTGCGTCAGGAAGGGAACAAATTCATGAGGGGAGATGCCACTAATGTGGACGGCATCTTTGATAGAGGGGTCCATGAACCCCTAACAGTTGGCATCTTAGGGTGTGCTGGGAGCCATCATGTATGCCCAGCCTTGTGCCCTCTTTCCCAGGCATCTAATTTTGGAGACAGGGTGAGATGGACCTCTGCTCTGACCCAGTATGGCTGTTCTTAGGTTCTTTTAATGCATTTTTTCAGCTTTTCACATGAGGTGTGTCCCGAGCATTGCATTACAGTCTGAGCATTGCCTCTGATGGTGTGGGACAGGGTTTCTTCACCTTCAGATCCCGGAGGAGGAACAGCCTCTCTCTCTTGTGTGTGGTGTAAGGGCATTTGCCTCCCTGCCAGGCTTTCAGAGCTTACCTTGTAGGCAGAGTGCACGAGAATACAGTGATTTGTGCCATCGTCTAATAAAGGTCATGTTCTTCTGTAGCTGCTGCTTCAGATGAACCCATATCATGTGGACTCCCTTCTGCAGCTTAGTGATGTGTGCCGGATGCAGGAGGATCAGGAGATGGCCCGTGATCTCATAGGTAAGAGCTGAGGTGAGGAGCAGAGGTCCTGATGTGAATTAATGATCAAAGGCTTTTGGCTTTGGTTCATAGGGAAGCAGCAAACCAGCAAAGTTGGCTTGGCTCTGTGTTTGCGACTGGAGCTGTGAGCCCTCAGCCTTCCATTGTCCTGCAGACCAGCAGCTTTTCCTGGAGGCTTTTAAACAGAGACAGACATGCTTATCTGGGGCAAAGCACATCAGTGATCACCTTCAAAATGAATAGAAGGATTGTCTGGACATGGTGGATTCCCACCAGCAGGAAATCCCTTACAGGAGGAGAGTCTGACTTAGTAGCTACAACATACATCAGTGCAAGGGGCTGCTGCAGGAAGCCTACCCCTCTGCAGTGAGCCAGCGCTGCCCTCCAGGCCAGCCTGCCTTGCCTTCCTCTGACCAGCATCTTGCAGGTCGGGCCCTGCTTGCTCCTCAGGGCTGCATTGAGCAGGAGGCACCCCAGAGGATGCTGTCCCTTGTATGACCATGCTGCAATCTCTCGTGTTAGGGGGACTATTTGGTGTTAGATGAGGCATGTGCTCTGCAGCATGATAGCAGAAGCAAGAGGTAAGGTGAGGATGGGATCTTTGGCTTCCCCTTGTGAAAATAATTGTGGCAGAGGCAGCTGTACCAGTGTCAGTCCCAGACCTCCAGAGGAGTTACTTTCCACAACTGGAGCATCATCTAATTTCCCACAGAAGGGAAGAGGGTTCACCTCCCTGGGTGTATCTTTTGCAACCACATAGTCTGCAGTAGCTTTGTGCTTTGCTAGGCTGTGAGCAAGCGTATATCATGGGGGTCAGAGCTCTTGGTATCTTCTGGGCTAAATAAATTGCCTTTCTGTGAGCTCTGGGACTGTGTGGTGTGCTGGGGTGATGGCATGCCCTGACACTGTCCTTGCTGCCTGCAGAGCGAGCGCTGTACAGCATGGAGTGCGCCTTCCACCCTGTCTTCAGTCTGACCAGTGGGACCTGCAGGCTGGACTACCGGCGGCCTGAGAACAGGTATGTGGAACATCTGCCTGCCCCATGTCTGCTGGAGAGCCGTCACAGTGTGTCCTGGCCTACTTTGGACACGGAGACCCAGATTCCCAATGTCTGCTGCGTCATCCATGGTGGCAGGGGGACCTTGAATGTCCCTTTCTGTCAGAACAGGCTCTGGCAGTTGGTGACAGTGCCCTCAGCAAGGCAGCAGCTCCTGAGATGGGTGCTGGGGTAAATGCAGCACTTGCTTCTTTACCAAGCTCTTTCCCAAGGGGTTTCTTACTGTAGCAGTAGCTGTTCCTTCCTGTCACGTCCTTTTCATGTGACCAGTGCCCCTTAGTCCAAAATGGCATGCATTGTCACAGTGTTTTTATGACTGTTCTTGGTCACTTTGCTTCCTGCCCGGCACTCGCCTGGCTCTTTACATAATGACAGCTCTGCAGCTGCAGGGAAAGGTGACTTTATTCTGGGAATTTTCCAGTCATCTGACCCATGTCATGTATCCCAAACTGCTGTACCTGGAGGTTGCTCACATTTCCAGGACCTGCTCACTGACAGGCTTTGTGCCCTCTGTGACCTGAACGCTGCGATCTGTAACACCAGTTTGGGTGCTAGTGCTCCTCTGATAACACATCATGCATGCTGCAGCACTGTCCCTGTGGCTGGGCAGGCTGGGACAAGGCAGGATGCAGATGTTACGGGTTTCCCTTTTTTTGTTGTCTGAGTTGTCGGCCCTGGTCTGTGGAGTCCATGCCCTGATCTGTGCTGCCCCTACAGTTGCACAAAGAGATAAAAGCAGTAAGAGGTGGGAACGTGGAGAGGTCTGTGGCACCTTGTACTGCACCAGGCCAGGTTTCCTGGACCCTCCAGGCTGCACTACAGTGCTAATGCTCAGGGAGCTGGGGCTCGCTCTGTGTCCCCATTTGTGAGCTCCAAATATGGCTTCTAAAACCTCTTGCTGTTTGCCACACAGGGCTTTCTTCCTGGCCCTCTTCAAGCATCTGATGTTTCTGGAGAAGAGAGGCTGTCCCCGCACAGCCCTGGAGTTCTGCAAGCTGATTTTGAGGTAGGTGTCCTCACCAAGGGCTGTGCCCCATTCCGTGGGGGACAGGACAGGGCATTGCAGGCTGGGGGAAACACACTTCTAACAATGCACCAAACCTGACCTGGGCAGGACAAAAACTCTGGAGGTGCGCTGCCACTCTCAGGCTCAGTGAGGGCTGTTTCCACTCCTCGACATGCAGTGTCACAGGTTAGCTTTGGGCATAGCTTTGGTGCTATTTTGAAGAGAGGTGGTTGTAGAGAAGGAGATTTAAGCAGATGGGACCGGGGTGACCCTTGCACTTGACCACTGAGCTGCGTGCCTGGATGGTTGGTAGAGCAGAACTCAGAGTCTCAGTGGTGGTGTACAGTGGTGGCTTCAGTCTTCCTCATAGGTGGTGATGGGGCACTGTCACCCCTCTGCAGGGACACAAGAGAGGGCAGGGCATTGAACCGTCATCCTGGCCATGTGGGAACAATCGTGTTCCTGTTCTCCCTGCTTGCTGAGTCACGCAAGTTCTCTGGATGCTAGTGGGAAAGTCTTGTTTGACTTAGAAACGAGGGCAGCTATTTCAGCTGTTGTGACACTGACTTTTATTTCCCTTCCTTGTGTTCTCTCCCCCTGAAGCCTTGATCCAGAGAATGACCCACTGTGTGTGCTGCTGATGATCGATTTTCTGTCCCTCCGAGCTAGAGAATACACCTTCCTGATCCGCATGTTCCAGGAGTGGGAGGTGAGATGCCAACAAGCAACCCTGGTGAGAGGCAGAGGGGTGGAAAATCTGCTTCCTGATGCAAGAGCAGGGAGGCCTGTCTGGGCTGTGTCACAGTGCAGGAGGGATTCCTAAGGAGGTTAGCCCTTTGCAGCTGCCTGGCAGTCAGGCTGCCATCCCAACAACACTGGAATGACCTGTGAAGGCTTGGGGGGAGGGCTGTTTTTGTAATCCTGGTACCCTGCAAGCAACTGTACAGATTCAAATTGCTTACTCAGCGATGGGGGCACCAAGCCAGCAGCTGTAAAGTAACTTAATCGAGTGAGCAAGAACCTGTGTGCAGCCCAGCCCCATCGGGATGATTCTGCATAGCATCATTTCTCGGTAAACGTGTCCCTCTGATCTGCAGAGTCACCGCAACCTGTCCCAGCTGCCCAATTTTGCCTTCTCGGTGCCACTGGCCTATTTCTTCCTGAGCCAGCAGGAGGAGCGCTCCGAGCTGGAGCTGAGCCAGGCCCGGGAGAAAGCCACCCGGCTCATCCAGCTCGCGTTGGTCATGTTCCCAAGCGGTAAGTCTGTCCCCTCCGGTAAGTCTGTCCCCGCAGGCTTTGCCGCTCTCTCCATCTGTGAGAGCGCAGGCTGGGTCGCAGGCAGGCAAATGCAGAGACAGCAGTTTGCCTGTGGCTTGCAAATGGTGTTCACCTCTGTCTGTGGAAGATGGGAGCCCTGACTCGGAGGGTGACCAGGCAGCCTGGTCATGGTGGCAGGTAGAATCCCAGACTGGTTTGGGTTACAGGGGACTTTAAAGGTCATTCAGTTCCAACCCCATGCCATGGGCAGGGACACCTTTCACTAGAGCAGGTTGCTCCAAGCCCCATCCAACTTGGCCTTGAGCGCTGCCAGGGATGGGGCAGCCACAGCTTCTCTGGGCACCCTGTGCCAGCGCCTCAGCACCCTCACAGGGAAGTAGTGGTGGTGAGATTCAGCCTTCCTGCACCATGGCAAGGCTGGTGAGAGTGTGGTGAAGCTACACAGGGCACCCTGCAGCTCTGAGCCTTTGACGTGAGTGCTAGGAAGAGACTGGTGATTGTTCTCTGTGCTGCACAGCCTCCTTGGAGCAGCTGATGCCCCTTCATTAGAGATGGTCATGGGCAAGTTGGGGGAGCATGAGAACCAGAGCCTTGGAGCAGGAAAATATTTCACCCCAGGGTTGCCCAGACCAGAGACAGCAAGTCTCTCTTGGCTTTCCCTCCCAGACACTGCTTGGTTTTAGATATGCTCTTCATGGGTGCCCATCTCTCATGCTTTCATCAAGCTGGTGCTGCTGTCCATGAAAGGAGATGCACAGCCCCTCTGGGCCCAGAGGAGGGTGTGTCTTTATAGGCAAGAATAACCAGCTCCCAAACAGAGGTTTAGTTTTATGGTGGCTGAAACCATCTTTTTCGTCATGGTGACTGAAATAAAACCCTTGTTCAGGTTCAAAGGCCAGCAGTGTTAAGTGCAGAAAAATTCAACTTATTGCATCAGGGGGAAAAAAAAGTTTGTTGTTCTTTTACATTTACCCTGAATCTGTTTCCCTCATCCACACAGAGATCAGAGCACACCACAGCCCCCAGCAGCATCCTCACACCCCATATGGGTCTTCTATCAGTGCCTTGATGGGGTGCTGCCCCCCCAGGATGGAGCTGTGTCCCTGCAGCCCTCACCATGCTGTGGTGCTCCTCACCAGGCTGTTGATAATGAGCTGTCTGTCTTTCTCCTGCAGTTCTTATGCCGTTGTTGGATCACTGCAGTGTGCAGCCCGATGCCAGGGTCACGAACCATTCCTTTTTCAGGCTGAATGCTCAGATCAGGTAAGCCCTGGAGATGTTGTCAGTAAAGAGAAGGAATTGATCTTACTGGTAGTGGGGCTTTTGCTTGCTCAGGCAGCTAATGGAGTTACAAAACTGCGGAGGAGAATATTTGGTTTTCCTGAGTAGGCTCTTAGATGCTTTGATAATGAATTTCCATAATGGCCACCAGATAACGCTGATAGACGCACCTCACTTTAATGCAGATGGGTCAGAAGTTCATGCTGAAGCTTGTTGCTGCCTGTAGTGAGAGGGAGCAATGTGTGTGTGCTCTCAGGGCAGGCTGTCTCCTGCCAGTCTGGATTTCCCTGACGTGGTCTTCCTAAACACACAAATGATCTCCTCCTCGTGTCAAGGCAACATTAACTTTCATCTCATGATTTTATCCCAAAAATAGACAAAGACAGAAAAACTGATGAAGATAGATGGAAATAGCAAAGCAGGGAGCTTGCGATTCCTCTCTTTGTGTTCTCGAGCCAAAGCACAGTGCAGAGACAAGCCCTTGCCAGCCCTCACAGGGACCTGCAGGTGGGAAGGAGGAGAGTACCATGAGTAACAACTGTCTCCCGTAGCCAGCCTCCTGCCCTGAACCAGCTGACATGCCTCTATGTGGGAAGGACTCACTCACTGTGGAAGGACCCAGCTGTCATGGCATGGCTGGAGACCAATGTCCACGAGGTGCTGTGCATGGTGGATGCCCAGGACCCGCTGGTGGAAGAGTCTGAGCACAAGTGAGTGCAGCAGGAGGAGGTGAGCAGTGCTCACACCAAGCATGGGTGGTTGAACACGGGGACAGAGCGGGGCAGGGAGCCCCTCAACTACCCTTCTGATGGTGGCTGCTGATGCCAAATGTTACACAGTGGGCCTAGGGAGGCAAAAGCTTTTCTGTATTTTATGTAGAAGTGAATTAAGAGCTGTACCTCTCACCAGGGAGTATGTACTACATGGGCTTCCCCAGCCTTGGCCAGCACATGTGCTGGGGAGGGCCAAGGGGCTGCTGGCTGGTAGAGGCAGGAATGGCTGCACAGCTCACACGCATGTGCTGCACAGGGCAAGCTTAGAAACACATCCCAACTCTGAGAAGCAGGAGAGAGGCATTAGGTCTTGTCCTAAACTGGAGTTAGTTTGCTCTGCTGGCCCAGTGAGAAAGATCTTTGCAGTGTCCCTGAACTGTTCTGCTCCTTGGTCTGGAGGTCAGCAGCTGCCAAGCAATTTTAGCTTGGCTTCAAGCCGATTCCATCCAGTACAGCGTGTGCTCCCAGAGCCGGGGATGAAGCTGATGGTGCACCTAGAGAAGCAGAAATTAAAATGTGGCTGTGCTGAGCTGTGCTCAGTGCGGTCCTCTGTCCCCTCCCCGCTTCAGGAGGAAGATGCGGTACCAGAGCGCACCCAGGAACATCTACAGGCACATCATCCTCTCAGAGATGAAGGAGGCCACGGCAGCTCTGCCTCTGGTGAGGGGTCTTGATGGGGCACAGGCACTGCCACTGTGTGCACTGTGGTGGCACTCGCATCCCTGCTGTGCACGCAGATGCTGGGCATGTCTTAAACCCCAAGCCCAGCAAAAAGTATCCACCTGACCCTGGAGTGTCCTCTCTATAGCTCAGCTTCCCAGGCTGTCACACAGGGCATGTGTGGACAGGCTGGGCACTGCACTCCCCCAGGCCTGTCCAGCTGGTCTGATCATCCCCATGCCTCGGTGCTTGCTACTGCTGGCAATGCAGCTTCACCCCTTCTTTTTCCTTCCCCCCCAGGAGGTGACCTCACAGCCTGTGATGGGGTTTGATCCGTTGCCTCCTTTGGACTCCATCGTTTCCTACACCAGACCAGAAAGGTACCTCCTCCACCACTTGCTTCTGGGCTGGCACAACCAAAATGTTCCTGGCAAGCCCTCAGCCCCAGGCCTGGGTGCACGTGGGTGCTCGGAGCTGATGGTCCTCCTCCATCTCGGAGGAAGAGCTACCTGGCTTGTGGCATATACAGGCGGGACTGGTCCTGCTGCTTCTCCTCGGTGGTCACCACTGGAGATGGTGACTGTTCACAGCCATTAAAGCAAAAGCCACAGATCAACTTCAGCTGTTTCTTCACCAGGGTGGTCTGGGATAAACACAGGCTGAAGCACAGCGAGCCGCAGTGTGCACGGCCTGTTGAGGTGAACCCATACATGTCTTATGCATTGACCCAGCTCAGAGCAAACCTGGCAGTGGTTTTAGTGACTGCTGTAGCCAGCTGCTGGCTGCCCAGGGGGGAAAAATCCCCCAAATCCCCAGGAATCCCCCAAATCCCTGCTTCAAGGCTGGCTCGGGGGCAGTCGGGTGCTGTTCTTGACATCATGGTTCTCTCCAGCATCCCTGTGCTGCCTCAGCCCCAGCGTGAGGTCGAGTACCAAGCTGCTCCCTTGACCCTGCTGCAACTTCTGTCTTTCAGGACAACTCATCCATCCAACGAAAGCACTTTATCTCTCTTCTTCCGCTCGCTGTTGCCAAATTTTAACTTACAGGTATGTGCACTGGGTTCCTGCAGGCGAATCTGAGCACGCTTCTGCTGTCGGTACACAGCAGTTTCCACTGCATAGTGTTTCTGCAAAGGGAGTGGCTCTTGGCATATGCAGGGTGTATTAAACGTCAGGTTGCAGAGCAGCCTGATGCTTTTTGGCAAGCAGCAGCGTCTCTCCCTGCCTGCTGCAGGCATGCAGCTCCCTGCATGGCCGCTCTATCTCTGCTGTCTTGCAGGAGGATCTCAGGCCTGATGGGGATGAAGAGGCTGGAGCAGGGCAGGACCTGAACCAGGGGGTGAACAGGCTCATGGCAGCCATGCGGGACATGCTGGCGAACATCCAGTTCCAGGAACCCCCCCGAGATGACAACCCCGAAGGAGATGGTGACTGGGACTGAGCCGAGAACACGTGTCATTCCCCACCCCTCTGTGACTGCCCCCCAACTCCTGTCCACTCCAATAAAGTGGACACAAAGCTCCAGGCGCCCACTCACTGTGGGGATGGGCTCTGGTGGGAAGGGGCAGGGCTGCCACCATGGCACCTTTCACCTCTCAGTGGGGGCTGAGGGCTGTCTGAGCAGGCAGAGCTAATCTACAGCAGCTGTCCCTCTGCCGCCTGTCAGCTTATTCCCTTCTGGCCTCCTCCAGGCATATTTGATGCCTCCTTCCTCTCCGGCTCTTGTCTTGTTTAATGGCTGGAGGCTTTTTTTCCATGCTCCTGAGCCTGTAGCCTCCTTCCCTCCATGAAACAGCACTGGATCTTCCAGCTCTCTGACGAAGAGCTCAGGGTCCCTGCTTTGGTAGCATTGGGGCACGGCAGAACACAGAATGGTTCAGTTTGGAAGGGACCTTAAAGGTGATCTAATCCAACCTCCCTGCCATGGGCAGGGACACCTTCCACTAGACCAGGTTGCTCCAAGCCCCATCCAACCTGGCCCTGGACTCTACAGGGCCTCCCTCAGAGCTGTAGCTCTCCCTATGCTCCTGGAGGGGTGTGCAGGGCGGCTCCTCTGTGCACTGCAGTCATTCCATCATGCTGGAAGCAGAAATCATCCCTCCTCTTTGTTTTCTCCATCCCTCATCTCGCCACCTTCACCTTACAGAGCAGGGGATGAGATCAGCTTTTACCTCAGCCTTGTTGCCCGCGAAGCTTTTTCCCCTTTTTTCTGCTGTGTAACGCTGTGTGTTTGGCTCTGATGCTGAGCCAGGCTGTGCTGCCCGGAATCAATCCGGGAGGGCTCCCTGGGGAGCAGCCTGGATGCTCAGGGAGGAGGCTGGGGCAGGCACAGGCCCATCCATATCCTGGCTCCCTGTGTTGTGCCCTTGCATCACTCACTTTTGCAGATTCGGCACTTTCCAGCTGGGCTACCAAGGCCTCCGTTTGTGAAGCTAAACATTCCCGGCACATACTGGTGTGCCGGGAGGGGTGGGGGGAGGAAGATGGGATCTGCTCATCCCGATTCCTGCTATTTACATTTCCCGGGGGGCGAGCGGGATTTTGCAGGTCATCCAGCACCATGTGTTCACCGGCTGTGGTTCAACGCATGTCACGTGTGACCTGTGCTGGTGCTTGCGGTGAGGAAGGCACCATGGCAGCATGGGACCCCTGTTCCCAGAGCATCCGGAGCCGCAGGGTGCTCTGTGCCGTGGTGAAGGGCTCCCAGAGCCTCACAGGAAGGAGCGGATGCAGCCGACCGCAGGATGGGCCTTTTCATGCAGACGTGAATTGCCTCTTTGGCAGCCTAGCGGCTCCAGGCATCAACACCAACCCAAGGCACATGATGGTCACATGGGCCCCATGCCCCCAGCCCTCCAGGGCTCCAGCTGGAGCACGGGTGCAGCATAGCATTTAATGGTGCTTTTGACAATGCCTGCTGCACCCATCGCTTGCCCCGATGGTGCGAAACACCTTCCCTGGGGCCAGGCCGGGCCCTTGGAGCCCATGAGGCCAGTGGTAGAGATGGGGATTGCGAGAGGCTCCTGTAGCAGGGATGATCCTACCGGAGTCTTGAAAGCGCATGGACACCCGAAGACACGCAGTCCATCAGGATGCTAGGATCTCCCAAGCACACACAGGACTCCAGGACACAGAGGACCACACACCACCCAAGCGTCACAGCACAGGGGTATGTGGTCTCCCTGGGACCCCAGGGCACACGTGGTGACCCCAAGCCCATGACTCCCCAGGGCTGTGCTGGGGGTCCGGCAACCCCGGCCTCTGCAGCGGCTCATCCCGCTGCCAGGGTGCCACCGTCATGCAGGTGACCACCCTCCTCGGGAGGAGGAGCCGCGGGAGCCGGCTTTAAAGTGGGGCAGAGAAAGGGCCCTTTCTTCCTCAACACCCTGGCCCAGTGGGTGCGTGGCAGCAGGACACTGGGCAGAGCTGGCAAGGAGGCAGCTGTGACACCGGGGGGGGAGGGGGGGGGGTAGGGGGCGGGAACCCTGCATCCCAAATTCCTCTGCGTCCCCTCGGCAGCGCTGGCAGGCATCGTGGCGGGGCACAACGGGGGTTCTGGGGCTGTGCGGATGCTGTAGGGGGCCCTGGGGCTGAGCTGGGGCCATGTTAACATTGGCCCCCCTACGTCTGCTGCGTGAGCCCTGGAACAGCAGTGAGGGCAACCAGAGCAATGCCACAGCTGGGGTCAGCAGTGGCTGGTGCCAGGGGCTCAACATCCCCAATGAGCTCTTCCTCACACTGGGGCTGGTGAGCCTGGTGGAGAACCTGCTGGTGGTGGCCGCCATCCTGAAGAACAGGAACCTGCACTCGCCCACATACTACTTCATCTGCTGCCTGGCCGTGTCCGACATGCTGGTGAGCATCAGCAACCTGGTGGAGATGCTCTTCATGCTGCTGATGGAGCATGGCGTGCTGGTGATCCACACCAGCATCGTCCGCCACATGGACGACATCATCGACATGCTCATCTGCAGCTCCGTCGTGTCCTCCCTCTCCTTCCTGGGGGTCATTGCCGTGGACAGATACATCACCATCTTCTATGCCCTGCGCTACCACAGCATCATGACGCTGCAGCGGGCTGTGGTGACCATGGCCAGCATCTGGCTCGCCAGCACGGTCTCCAGCACAGTCTTCATCACCTACTACCACAACACTACCATCCTCCTCTGCCTCATCAGCTTCTTCCTCTTCATGCTGGTCCTCATGCTGGTGCTCTACATCCACATGTTTGCCCTGGCCCGACACCATCTCCACAGCATCTCCAGCCAGCAGAAGCAGCCTGCAGTCTATCGTGGCAGCAGCCTCAAAGGAGCCGTCACCCTCACCATCCTCCTGGGCGTCTTTTTCATCTGCTGGGGCCCTTTCTTCTTCCACCTCATCCTCATCGTTACCTGCCCCACCAACCCCTTCTGCACCTGCTTTTTCAGCTACTTCAACCTCTTCCTCATCCTCATTATCTGCAACTCTGTGATTGACCCCCTCATCTATGCCTTCCGTAGCCAGGAGCTTCGGCGGACGCTGCGGGAGATGGTGCTGTGCTCCTGGTAGGGAGCGGGACACCGGTACTGGCCCTGCCGCCCCACCACGGGACAGAAGGACGGATGAGATGGGATGCACCGCGGGGTTTCCGGCTCTGGCACCCGATGCGGGCTCAGGGACTCGCGGCTCCCAATAAAGGCTCTTTGCACTGATGCCGTGGCTGGCACCGCCGTGCAGCTCCTGGGGACCACTTTCCGGCCCCACCGTCTCTTCCACGTTCGATTGCTCCCGGTTGCCACCTGCACCGGCCGCGGGGCCTCGCGGCGGGGTGCGGCCGGCGGGGCGCAGGGGCCGGGGCCGGTGCGGGGCACGGCCCGGACAAAGCGCCCCTCACCGCCGCCTTTGTTCTCGGGCCGCGCCCGCCACCGCCCGGCCGGCCCCGGGGGGATGCTCCTGGCACCGGGGACCCCCCCGGAGCGCCCCCCCCCCCTCCCTCCCCGGGCCCTGCCTCTTCCACCCCTGCGGCGGGACGCGGATTGGGGGGTGTCACCCCCCCCGGCCGCCGCCGCCCCGGGGCGCTCCCGCCGCTGCTGCGTGGTCCCTGTGGCCGGTTCGTGCCGCGTGTCCCCTCCCGTGGGCGCCGGGGTCCCCCCCCCGCGGTACCGGGGCTGCCCCGCGGCCCGGGTGCGGGATCCCCCCCGCCGGTGCCCGCGGTGCCGGGGTCCCCGGGCCGGGCGGGGCGGGGCGGGGCGGGGCGGGCGGCGGTGCCGGTGCCGCAGGGCTGTTGCAGCGCTGCGGCGGCGGCCGCCGAT
Source organism: Pezoporus flaviventris (assembly GCF_033815535.1). Classification (NCBI taxonomy): domain Eukaryota; kingdom Metazoa; phylum Chordata; class Aves; order Psittaciformes; family Psittacidae; genus Pezoporus; species Pezoporus flaviventris. Next base: position 6,933 of record NW_026892653.1, on the reverse strand, counting down.
TGGTTGCGGGGCGGCGGTGACGTCAGCGCCCGGCCCGGTGCGGCGCGAGGCTGCTATAAAGGAGGCGGCGGCTGCGGGGCCGCCCCCCGCGCTCCCGGTGCCGCTCCCGCTCCTGTTCCCGCTCCTGCTCCCGGTCCCGCTCCCATCCTGTTCCGACCCGGCCCGGCAGCACCATGAGGGAGATCGTCCACATCCAGGCGGGGCAATGCGGCAACCAGATCGGCGCCAAGGTAACGGCGGCCCCGCCCCGCCGCTGCTGCGGAGCCGGGCGGCGGACAAAGACCTCCCCCCCCTCCCCGTTCCGCTGCCCCCCACCCGCGCTCCCGCCGCACCGGGCGGACAAAGGGCCCCGCCCGTTCCCCGCGCCTTTGTCCGCCCTTCAGCACCGCGGACAGCGCCCTGTCCGCCCCGCCGCCAGGGGGCGCCCCGCGGGTGGGTGTGGGAGGGGTGATGATGAGGGGTCCCCCGGGTCCCTGTGCCCCTCTCCCGGTACCCGGTGCCCCCCCCCCCCGCTGATCCCTGTCCCCCCCCAGTTCTGGGAGGTGATCAGCGACGAGCACGGCATCGACCCCAGCGGCAACTACGTGGGTGACTCGGACCTGCAGCTGGAGCGCATCAGCGTCTACTACAATGAGGCCTCCTGTAAGCGACACACAGGACCCCGCGGGACCCCTCAGGCAGGGCACCCCCACCTTGGGCCTGGGGGGAACCCCAACATCCCTTTCTCCCCCATGCCCGGGTCTCCAGGGTGGGGCAGGTTGGGGGGGGGGGGCAGATATATGCAAGATACATGCCCCCGGCGGCCCCGGGAGGGGAGCAGGGACACGTGCATCCCATCTTTGGAGCCCTATAGTTTGGGGGGGGGGAACCGTGCATCCAGCCATGTGGGACCCCCATTATGTGGGGGGGGACACACGACGACAGAAGTGAGCACCCAGCCCCTGATGGACACAACACACGCACCGAGCCCCGTGGGACCCCATGGCTGGGGGGGACACAACACACACCCCCAGCCCCATGGGACCCCGCAGGATGAGTGTGGGCTGGGGGTCAGCAGCAGGTTCCCCCCCCCCAGCACGGGCTCTCTCGCAGCTCACAAGTACGTGCCTCGCGCCATCCTGGTTGACCTGGAGCCGGGGACGATGGACAGCGTGCGCTCGGGCGCCTTCGGACACCTCTTCCGCCCCGACAACTTCATCTTTGGTAGGTCCCTGGGGTGGGGGGGGCGCTGACACCCGCGGCCCCACTCCCCTCCCGGGCCGTCGCTGTGCCCGGGGCGCTCGGCGGGCGCACGCCCTCCCATGCCGTGGGGCCCGGCACAGCCGGTTCGCTGCCAAACCTCTGCAGTTCCGACTTCCCACCCCACCCCGGCCTCAGATCTCGCCGATGCCGCCGGCGGCAGCGCCCTGTCCCCTCCCTGGCGTGGGCACCGGGGAGCCGGCAGCCATCGGTGCCTCTTTTCCCCACCTCGGCAGGGCAGAGCGGGGCCGGGAACAACTGGGCCAAGGGGCACTACACGGAGGGGGCCGAGCTGGTGGACTCGGTGCTGGACGTGGTGAGGAAGGAGTGTGAGAACTGCGACTGCCTGCAGGGCTTCCAGCTGACCCACTCGCTGGGCGGCGGCACCGGCTCCGGCATGGGCACCCTCCTCATTAGCAAGGTGCGGGAGGAGTATCCCGACCGCATCATGAACACTTTCAGCGTGGTGCCGTCCCCAAAGGTGTCGGACACGGTGGTGGAGCCCTACAACGCCACGCTCTCCATCCACCAGCTGGTGGAGAACACAGATGAGACCTACTGCATCGACAACGAAGCTCTCTACGACATCTGCTTCCGCACCCTCAAACTGGCCACCCCCACTTACGGCGACCTCAACCACCTCGTCTCCGCCACCATGAGCGGGGTCACCACCTCCCTGCGCTTCCCCGGTCAGCTCAACGCCGACCTCCGCAAGCTGGCGGTCAACATGGTGCCCTTCCCTCGCCTCCACTTCTTCATGCCCGGCTTCGCGCCGCTGACGGCCCGCGGCAGCCAGCAGTACCGGGCCCTCACCGTGCCCGAGCTCACCCAGCAGATGTTTGATGCCAAGAACATGATGGCTGCCTGCGACCCGCGCCACGGCCGCTACCTCACCGTGGCCACCGTCTTCCGCGGCCGCATGTCCATGAAGGAGGTGGACGAGCAGATGTTGGCCATCCAGAGCAAGAACAGCTCCTACTTCGTGGAGTGGATCCCCAACAACGTCAAGGTGGCCGTCTGCGACATCCCTCCGCGGGGGCTGAAGATGTCCTCCACCTTCATCGGCAACAGCACGGCCATCCAGGAGCTCTTCAAGCGCATCTCGGAGCAGTTCACGGCCATGTTCCGCCGCAAAGCCTTCCTGCACTGGTACACGGGCGAGGGGATGGACGAGATGGAGTTCACCGAGGCCGAGAGCAACATGAACGACCTGGTGTCCGAGTACCAGCAGTACCAGGACGCCACGGCCGAGGAGGAGGGCGAGATGTACGAGGACGACGAGGAGGAGTCAGAGGCGCAGGGCGCCAAGTGATGCCCGATGCCCCCCTCTGCCGCCCGCAGCCTCCCTGGCTTCGCGCTGCTGCACCCCCGGGCGCCGGCCGGGCTCCCCCGCACCCCTTCAGTGTCTCCTGACCCCATCCCCCCCCTGAGCCGGCTCGGCCCCTCCCCCCCCCCGCCTCCCCCCTTTTCGTTTTTTTTTACTGGGTCGTGTCTTTTATTTTTTTTGAATACTCAATAAATTTATTGCTGTCCAGGTACCTCCTGCCTGTGCCTGGGGGGGGGGGGGGGGGGGGGCAGCGATGGGGGTGGGGACACCCTCTGCTCCCAGGGCACCCCCCCCACAGCCATGCCCGTCTCAGAGGGTTATGGGGACTCCACGTGCCCAGGCCGTGGCAATGCACTGAGCCTCCCTGTGGCGTCCCGCATCCTCCTGCCCCACAGATCTGGGGTTGGAGGGGGGGTGCCGCCTTGCCCGGCTGTGCCTTTGTCCCCACTGTCACCCTTCTCCATGCTGGCAAGGGTCCCCCACAAACTGAGCTGGGGGCATGGTACCCCGCGGGGATCCGTGGGGGGTTGCAGCTGCATGGCAGCAAATCCTGGCCCCGCACTATGGGTTCAGCCCTGCACCCAAGCAGGAGCTGGGGGGCTTAGCGTTGTTTGGGGATGTCCTGGATCCCCCAGACCCAGGCACAGCCCTGGGGCAGCACTGCGGGGTACCATGATGTGCTGTGGGATCTCGGGGGAGGGTTGAGGGTTGTAGAGGCGGGAGCTATGGGGCTGGGGGCTGTAGCGGTGAGGGCTATAGGGACAAAGAACTATGGGGCTGGGTCTATCAGGGTGGAGGCTATAGGGACAAAGAACTAGGGGGCTGGGTCTATCGGGGTGGGAGCTATAGAGACAAGGAGCTATGGGGCTGGGTGTATCGGGGCGGGAGCTATAGGGACAAGGAGCTATGGGGCTGGGTGTATCGGGGTGGGAGCTATAGGGACAAGGAGCTATGGGGCTGGGTGTATCGGGGTGGGAGCTATAGGGACAAGGAGCTATGGGGCTGGGTGTATCGGGGCGGGAGCTATAGGGGCACGAGCTATGGGGCTGGGTGTATCGGGACGGGAGCTATAGGGACAAGGAGCTATGGGGCTGGGTGTATCGGGACGGGAGCTATAGGGACACGAGCTATGGTCTGGGGGCTATAGGCACCGCTCGCCGTGGGGTGGGGGCTCTGCAGACCTGGGTGCGGGGGCCGTTCCCGTGGGTCGCGCCTCCGCGTCCCCGCCGCGTCCCACGTGTGCCCCGCCCGTGCGCGGTGTGATCCTCCGGCCGGCAGGGGGCGGCAGCGCGGCGGGGCGGTGAGCGAGGAGAGGGCGCTGCCCCCTGGCGGGCGGGCGGTGGCGGTGCCGGTACCGGGGCCGTGCGGGAGCCGGGCGGGGGCGCGGTGCCGGGATGGGGCGGTGCGGGGCAGGGCGGGGGCGGCGGAGGGGCGGGTTTGTCCGCGGCGCCGGTGCGGGTGCGGGTGCGTGGCTGAGGCGGCGGCCGCGTCCCTTAGGGCCATGGCGTACGACGAGCGGCTGGCCCGCTTCCGCCAGGCGCACCTCAACCCCTTCGACAAAGCCTCCGAGCCGCCGCCGCCGCCGCCGCAGGAGCGGCCCGACGGGGGGGACCCGGACCCAGGTGGGTGCTGCCACCCCCCGCGCCCCGCACGGGCCCGGTACCGGCACCGGCGCCCGCTGGCACTTGGCCCCGTTGCAGGCCAGCGGCTGGACCCGTCTTCGGGGGACCCCGAGAGCGCGCTGGACCTGGGCCTGGCCGAGGATCACTTCTCCCGCCCCGTGGTGCGCGGGGCCGGGGGGGGAGCGGGGCTGTGGGGGTGCGCGGTGCGCGCTGCCGGGCTCACCCTGCTGCTCCCCGCCGTGCCGCAGGGCCTGATCCTGGCGTCGGACGTGCATCAGCTGCGCCAGGCCATCGAGGAGTGCAAGCGGGTGATCCTGGCGCTGCCTGAGCACTCGGAGCAGCAGAAGGACGCGGTGGTGCGGCTCATCCACCTCCGCCTCAAGCTGCAGGAGCTGAAGGTGCGGCCGGGACCGGGCCACGGGGGGAAGGTGTCCCCGGTGTGGGGACGCCCAGGCGCAGGCTGACGGCCCCCACGCGCGCCCGCAGGACCCCGGCGAGGATGAGCCCAACATCCGGGTGGTGCTGGAGCATCGCTTCTACAAGGAGAAGAGCAAGAGCGTGAAGCAGATGTGTGACAAGTGCAGCACCATCATCTGGGGCCTCATCCAGACCTGGTACACCTGCACAGGTGGGGCTGGGACCCCAGGGAGCCCTCACATCCATCCCACGTTCCCGCCCCACGCTGACATCCGTCTGTGCCCCCTCCAGGCTGCTACTACCGGTGCCACAGCAAGTGCCTGCCCCTGGTGAGCAAGCCCTGTGTGCGGGCCAAGGTCAGCCATCAGGCCGAGTACCAGCTCAGCATCTGCCCCGAGAGCGGGCTGGACAGCCAGGACTACCGCTGCGCCGAGTGCCGGGCCCCCGTCTCCTTGCGTGAGGCTGCGCCGACGTGGCACGGGGCTGGGGGCTGGAGGATGAGTGGGGCTGGGCCCCTCTGGGGCCTGTATGGGGGCTCGGTGGAGCTCGGGGCACAGCGGGGTTGGGGTTGCGTGGGGCTGGAGTCCCCCTTGTGGGGGGGGGCTCTGTGGAGCTGGGGCTGGCTGGGGAATGGGGATGTGTGGAGCTGGGGGGGGGGGGGGGGGGGGTGATACTGCATGGGGCTGGAGCCTGTATGGGCAGGGTGGAGCTGGGGCACAGTGGGGCTGGGGTTGTGTGTGGTTGGGCTCCCTTGGGGGCTTTGTGGGGCTGGGGGAAGCTGTCTGGGGCTGGGGATGTGGGGCTGGGCTTCTTTTGGGGGGGAGCTGAAGGCTGAGGCTCTGGGGGCTGTGTGTGGCTGTGAGCTATGGGGAGATGGGGGGCTCTTGGCTATGCGGGGCTGGGGGGATTCACAGTGCATGGGAAAGTGACGTTTGGGGTGCTGCTGTGCGTCCATGGAAGGACATGGCGCGGGGTGAGCAATGCATGGTGTGGCACTGGTGCCAGTACCTGTGCCAACATGTGTGCCGGTGCGTGCCGCCGCAGGGGGGGTGCCCAGCGAGGCCCGGCAGTGCGACTACACAGGCCTCTACTACTGCAGCAGCTGCCACTGGAATGACCTGGCCGTTGTGCCCGCCCGTGCCATCCACAACTGGGACTTCGAGCCCCGCAAGGTGCCCCGGGAGGGGGCCTGGGGGCACCCCGGGGGCTGTGACTGTGGTCAGGGGAATCCCAGGGCCTCCATCCCTGGGTGGACGTCACTTGTAGGGCCCCATCCCTCATCGTGGGGGTCCCTGGGGGCCACGTCCCTGGGTTGAGATCACCTTGGGGCCATGTCCCTTGTCATGGGGGTCCCTGGGGACTGCATGGCTGGGTAGACAGAGGTCACTTTGTGGGGGCCGTGTCCCCAGGGCTGTGTCCCTAGGGATGGGGCCCAGTGGCCATGGGGTGATGGTGGCTGCGGACGTGCAGGTGTCGCGCTGCAGCATGCGGTACCTGGCGCTGATGGTGTCCCGGCCTGTGCTGAAGCTGCGGGAGATCAACCCACTGCTCTTCAACTACGTGGAGGAGCTGGTGGAGATCCGGGTGAGTGATGGGGGGGATCCCACCCGACCCTACCGTGCAGGGCTGGGGCTGGGGCTGGGGCTGGGGCTGGGGCTGGGCAGGGTGGGCAGCAATGGGAGCATGGGGTGAGCAGGAGGGAGAGGGGAGCCCTCTCAGCACCTGCTGGGTCCCACTGACGTGGAAAAGGGTAGGGGTGGGAGTCAGGACAGCAGGTGCCCAAACTGCTGCAGGTCTGAATTTGACTGAGCTTGACTTGTCCCCATCACACCCCTATCTCCATCTCTTATCTTCATACTACCCCATGCCTACACCATCCCCATCTCATCCTTGTACCTGTCCCCATCCTGCCTCTGCCACCAACCTTTTCTGTCTTGTGCCCACTCCCATCCCCATTCCCATTCCCTCCTGCCCTGTCCCCGTGCAGAAGCTGCGCCAGGACATCCTGCTCATGAAGCCCTACTTCATCACCTGCAAGGAGGCGATGGAGGCACGACTGCTGCTGCAGGTCAGGCCCAGGGGTCAGGACTGAGCTGGGGGGACTCTGGGACTGTGAGGGGGAGTCAGGAGCCTGGTGCAGCAGTGATGGGCACAGGGGTGACAGGCACAGCAGTGACAGGCTCCCTGCCTGCAGCTTCAGGACCGGCAGCACTTTGTGGAGAACGACGAGATGTACTCGCTGCAGGACCTGATCGATATCGAGGCCGGTCGCCTGAGCTGCTCCCTCACTGAGATACACACCCTCTTTGCCAAGCACATCAAGCTGGA